>NW_027362784.1:15187500-16437500 GCF_046119375.1 Phyllobates terribilis | reverse complement strand
GCATCATTTATGGTCGGAACTACGACGGTATCTGATGGTCTTCGAACCTCCGACTTTCGTTCTTGATTAATGAAAATATTCTTGGCAAATGCTTTCGCTTTGGTTCGTCTTGCGCCGGTCCAAGAATTTCACCTCTAGCGGCGCAATACGGATGCCCCGGCCGTCCCTCTCAATCATGGCCCCAGTTCCGACAACCAACAAAATAGAACCGGAGTCCTATTCCATTATTCCTAGCTGGAGTATTCAGGCGTGGCTGCCTGCTTTGAACACTCTAATTTTTTCAAAGTAAACGCTTCGGGCCCCCGGGACACTCAGTCAAGAGCATCGGGGAGGCGCCCCAAGGCAAAGGGGCTGGGACTGGCGGTAGCACGCCTTGCGGCGGACCGCCAGCTCGATCCCAAGATCCAACTACGAGCTTTTTAACTGCAGCAGCTTTAGTGTACGCTACTGGAGCTGGAATTACCGCGGCTGCTGGCAAAAGACTTGCCCTCCAATAGATCCTCGTTATAGGATTTAAAGTGTACTCATTCCAATTGCCTCGAAAGAGTCCTGTATTGTTATTTTTCGTCACTACCTCACCGGGTCGGGAGTGGGTAATTTGCGCGCCTGCTGCCTTCCTTGGATGTGGTAGCCGTTTCTCAGGCTCCCTCTCCGGAATTGAACCCTGATTCTCCGTTACCCGTGGTCACCATGGTAGGCACAGAAAGTACCATCGAAAGTTGATAGGGCAGACACCCGAATGGATCGTCGCGGTCACGGGGACGTGCGATCGGCCCGAGGTTATCCAGAGTCGCAACGCTTACGGGGAGAGCGCGGCAGGGGGGAGGCCGCGGAGGACCGTCCCGACGCCGCGCCCGGGACCCCGGATTGGTTTTGATCTGATTAATGCACGAATCCCTGGCGGTCAGCGCTCGTTTGCACGTATTAGCTCTAGAATTATCACAGTTGTCCGAGTCAACGGTTTGGAGCGATCAAAGGAACCATAACTGATTTAATGAGCCATTCGCAGTTTCACTGTACCGTCCGTGTGTACTTACACGTGCATGGCTTAATCTTTGAGACAAGCATATGCTACTGGCAGGATCAACCAGGTAGCCCCCCAACACGACTGGACCGCGTCGAGGTTCGGGAGAGGAGAGGCCTGCGGGAAGAGAGGGGGGGCGGCGGAAGAGCCCCGCGGCGGCAGGGCGCCCGGACGGAACGGGTATAGGCAGGGCGTGCGGCGTCCGGAGAGGATGCGGGATGGCATGGGGCTTCCCTGGGGGGGGCGGGGAACGGAGCCCTCGCAGCACCGGGGACATGTGCGGGAGGAGCGGCTCGCTGTGCGGTGCGTGGTCCCGAAGCGGCAGGCGTCTGGAAAACACCCCTTGCACGGGGAGGGCGAGGTGACTGGCCTCCGGAGGACGCCACGGCCGCCCCCGTCTCACCAACCGCACCCAAGGCAACACACAGGGTCGCTCGGGGAGATGGCGTGCGGGGGTGGGCCTATGTGGCGCCACCGTCTGGCTTAGACCTGCCTCCGCCGCGGGGGGTCCTCGACCCACCGGCGGACAGGCACGAGGATTGGGAGAGGGGGGCTGGCCGTCAGGGTCCGCCGCGGCTCCGGCACTAACCCGACGACGCGGAGGTCGCGTGGGTGGTCGTCGGCCAGGCCGTGTCGGCGTCGCCTTCCAGAGTAGTCCCTCTTCCCGCTCGCGCCCGTAACCTCAAAGGGATGCCCGAGCGGCTTTTCCTCCCAGGGCTGCTCCCCGCCCGGGGGCGGGAGCGCATGGGGAACCCCAGGTCGGCCTTTCACCGTACTCCCTACCTCTTGGCCCTCGATCCTTCTCCCGTTCTCCATCTAACCCCTTGGCTCTGGGGTTTCCGCGCTCGCTCTCTCTCTCCTTCTCCCTGCCGAGCCGCCAGGGAGGATGAGGGTCGAAGGGGAAAGGTGACGGTCGGGCTGGGGCACACCACACGGTGAGAACCCCCTTCGCCTGCCTCCACACATCTGTCGTCCTCCCCACTGACGTAGGGGCCCGGGAAAAGACTGGAAATCGCGAAGCTCGGCAGTGGCGCGGAGACGCCACCCACCGCCGCCGCTGTCGCCACCGCCGCGGAGGCCGCCCTGTCGGACGCGAGGGGCGGCGCGGGCCTCCGCTGGCCGGTTACGCATCTGGAAGAAAAGGGCCGCCCTCGGAGAAGATCTGTGTGCTTCCCCGCACAGGAAGCGATTCGGACGACGGCCCCCACGCCTGGGTGGGTGGGCGCCACGCCGTTCGCCCGTGCGGGTCGTCGGACCGCTGCCTTCGCTCGGGTCGGGCCAATCTCCCCACGGCTCGGCCACCTCCGCGGACGGGAGGCGAGGCCGGCGTGCGCGCCCAAAGATAGGTGTCGAAAGCCCGGGGGTAGAGGAGGAAGGGGACCGCTCACCTTAAGCCAGCGCGAGCTCCAAAGCCCGGGCCGAGCGAGCGGCGCCACCTCCCCACCCGGGAGCGCTGCGCCAGATCGATCGGAGGAAGAGCAGGGGTGCGTGGAGGGACTTGCCCAAGTACGGAGGCTGCTAACCCCTGTCGTCGGGAAATACGTGCCCAAGAGTCCTGGAAGCGAGACTCGGGTACAGGCGCCCTTGCAGAGGGGGTACTGGATGTGGAACTGGGGTCAAAGCCACAAAAGCATCCGCCCTCATGGAGCCTCTCCCGGGCCTAAAAATCCAGATTTTAGCCTTGACGGCGCCCCCATGTGGAGAACCAGGGCCCGTGGGGGGGGTCTGGCCAGGCTCACTTCAACCCAGGAACACCTCTCTGACTTGGGATAGGCGACCGGCAAAAGTCCCCCCACGCAGCTGCGGAAGCCTGGGTTCAGCCAAGGTGCAGACCTCCAGCCGAACAGGGACTCATAGCCAAAACGCGTACCCGGGCCTACGGAGGTGAAAACCTGCTTAAATGAGTCAAAATGTGTCGGGGCTGAGAGGTACCTCTCTCTCATATATTCTGCCGGTGGTGTGCAAAACTGGGTCTTTGTATGGAGTGTCACCCTATACCCACTTTAGGGACGCATTCCAAAAAGTACCCGATCGCCTGGAACTGTCAGGCGGATTCGGCTCCCTGGAATTTCCTCATTCTGGTTCTTTTTCACTTTTTGTCTCTTTTGCGACATCTAGTGGGCAGGCTGCATTACTGCAACCAGGGACACCTCAAAACGCTTGGAACTGGGGAGCGGGCTCAATTTACTAACGTTTTGCGGGTCCTGGAAGTCAAAATTGTGACTTCTGAAAACGACTAAGTATCATCGGGCGAATCGCTCTGGAACTGAAATCGGATGCGCTCACTCACATTTTCCCCTCTCTGGAAGTCTGACACAAGTTGAAAAATTTTCTAAGTCCACAAAAAAATTTTTTTCAACTTTTTTTCAATTTTCCCCCTGTGGGATATATATTTTACCCACACATTTGGAGCTCTCCTGGGATGCCCTCTAACATATTATAACCTCATTTTGTGGAAGTTTTCACAAAATTGTGAAATTTTCAAAAAGTCAGAAATTTTGACAAAAACGACTAAGTATGAAGGACTCATCGGATGAATCGCTCTGCAACTGAAATCGGATGCGCGCACTGACATGCTCCCCTCTCTGGAAGTCTGACAAATGTGTGAAAATTTTCTAAGTCCACAAAAAATTTTTTTTACAACTTTTTTTCAATTTTCCCCCTGTGGGATATATATTTTACCCACACATTTGGAGCTCTCCTGGGATGCCCTCTAACATAGTATAACCTCATTTTGTGGAAGTTTTCACAAAAAAGAGAAATTTTCAAAAAAGTCCAAAATTTTGCAAAAACTACTAAGTATGAAGGACTCATCGGATGAATCGCTCTGGAACTGAAATCGGATGCGCTTACTTACATGCTCGCCTCTCTGGAAGTCTGACACATGTGTGAAAATTTTCTAAGTCAACAAAAAAAAATTTTTTCAACTTTTTTTCAATTTTCCCCACGTGGGATATATATTTTACCCACACATTTGGAGCCCTCCTGGGATGCCCTCTAACATAGTATAACCTCATTTTGTGGAAGTTTTCACAAAAAAGTGAAATTTGCAAAAAGTCAGAAATTTTGCCAAAAACGACTAAGTATGAAGGACTCATTGCGCGAATCGCTCTGGAACTGAAATCGGATGCGCTTACTCACATGCTCCCCTCTCTGGAAGTCTGACACATGTGTGAAAATTTTCTAAGTCCACAAAAAAAATTTTTTTCAACTTTTTTTCAATTTTCCCCCTGTGGGATATATATTTTACCCACACATTTGGAGCTCTCCTGGGATGCCTTCTAACATAGTATAACCTCATTTTGTGGAAGTTTTCACAAAAAAGTGAAATTTTCAAAAAGTCAAAAATTTTGACAAAAACGACTAAGTATGAAGGACTCATCGGATGAATCGCTCTGGAACTGAAATCGGATGCGCGCACTGACATGCTCCCCTCTCTGGAAGTCTGACACATGTGTGAAAATTTTCTAAGTCCACAAAAAAAATTTTTTACAACTTTTTTTTCAATTTTCCCCCTGTGGGATACATATTTTACCCACACATTTGGAGCTCTCCTGGGATGCCTTCTAACATAGTATAACCTCATTTTGTGGAAGTTTTCACAAAAAGGTGAAATTTTCAAAAAGTCAGAAATTTTGCCAAAAACGACTAAGTATGAAGGACTCATCGGATGAATCGCTCTGGAACTGAAATCGGATGCGCGCACTGACATGCTCCCCTCTCTGGAAATCTGACACGTGTGCAAATTTTCTAAGTCCTCAAAAAAAATTTTTTTTTCGACTTTTTTTCAATTTTCCCCCTGTGGGATATATATTTTACCCACACATTTGGAGCCCTCCTGGGATGGCCTCTAACATAGTATAACCTCATTTAGCGGAGATTTTCACAGAAAAGTGAAATTTTCAAAAAAGTCAAAAATTTTGCAAAAACGACTAACTATGAAGGACTCATCGGATGAATCGCTCTGGAACTGAAATCGGATGCGCGCACTGACATGCTCCCCTCTCTGGAAGTCTGACACATGTGTGAAAATTTTCTAAGTCCACAAAAAAAATTTTTTTAAACTTTTTTTCAATTTCCCCCCCCGAGGGATATATATTTTACCCACACATTTGGAGCCCTCCTGGGGTACCTTCACACATATTTCCCCTCTCTATAGAGGAAGACTGGAGGGCCTCAGCCCAAAATTCTGGAACTGTTTCTGTACACCGCAGCACTATTAACCACTTCGCACCAGAGCCTGTTTTTGCCTTCGTGACCAGGCCAATTTTTTCAATTCTGACCACTGCCAGTTTATGAAGTAATTACTCTGGAACGCTTCAATGTATTCCCCTGACTCTGAGATTGTTTTTTTCATGACATATTGTACTTCATGATAGTGGTAAAATTTCTTCGATATAACTTGTGTTTATTTGTGAAAAAATCGGAAATTTGGCGAAAATTTTGAAATTTTCAAACTTTGAATTTTCATGCCCTTAAATCAGAGAGATATGTCACACAAAATAGTTAATAAATAACATTTCCCACATGTCTACTTTACATCAGCACAATTTTGGAACCAAAATTTTTTTTTGTTAGGGAGCTATAAGGGTTAAAAGTTGACCAGCGATTTCTCATTTTTCCAACAAAATTTACAAAAACATTATTTTAGGGACCACATCATATTTGAAGTCACTTTGAGGGGTCTTTATGACAGAAAATACCCAAAAGTAACAACATTCTAAAAACTGCACCCCTCAAGGTGCTCAAAACCACATTCAAGAACTTTATTAACCCTTCAGGTGCTTCACAGGAATTTTTGGAATGTGGAAGAAAAAAATTAACATTTAACTTTTTTCACAAAAATGTTACTTTAGACCCAATTTTTTTTATATTCACAGGGGTAACAGGAAAAAAATGGACCCCAAATTTTTTTGTGCAATTTCTCTTGAGCGTGCTGATACCCCATATGTGAGGGAAAATCACTGTTTGGGCGCACTGCAGGGTTCGGAAGGGAAGGAGCGCCATTAGACTTTTTGAATGTAAAATTTGTCTGAATAATTAGCAGACGCCATGTTGCGTTTGGAGAGCTCCTGATGTACCTAAACCCCCACAAGTGACACCATTTTGGAAACTAGACCCCTTAGGGAACTTATTTAGATGTGTGGTGAGCACCTTGAACCCCAAGGTGCTTCACAGAAGTTTATAATATTGAGCTGTAAAAATAAAATTTTCACATTTTTCCCACAAAACTGTTTTTCATCCCTTAATTTTGCATTATCATAAGGGTAATAGGATAAATTGCACCATGAAATTTGTTGTGCAATTTCTCCTGAACACGCTGATACCCCATATGTGGAGGCAAATTACTGTTTGGGCGCATGGTAGGGTTTGAAAGGGAAGGAGCGCCATTTGACTTTTTGAATGTAAAATTTGTTTGAATAATTAGCAGACGCCATGTCGCATTTGGGGAACCCCTAATGTGCCTAAACAGTGGAAACCCCCCACAAGTGCCACCATTTTGGAAAGTAGACCCCTTAGGGAACTTATCTAGATGTGAGGTGAGCACCTTGCACCCCCAGCTGCTTCACAGAAGTTTATAATATTGAGCCGTAAAAATAAAATTTTCACATTTTTCCCTCAAAAAATGTTTTTCATTCCCTAATTTTGTATTATCATAAGGGTAACAGGATAAGTTGCACCATGAAATTTGTTGTGCAATTTCTCCTGAACACGCCGATACCCCATATGTGGAGGCAAATTACTGTTTGGGCACATGGCAGGGTTTGAAAGGGAAGGAGCGCCATTTGACTTTTTGAATGTAAAATTTGTTTGAATAATTAGCGGACGCCATGTCACATTTGGGGAGCCCCTAATGTGCCTAAACAGTGGAAACCCCCCACAAGTGCCACCATTTTGGAAACTAGACCCCTTAGGGAACTTATCTAGATGTGTGGTGAGCACCTTGCACCCCCAGCTGCTTCACAGAAGTTTATAATATTGAGCCGTAAAAATAAAATTTTCACATTTTTCCCATAAAAAATGTTTTTCATTCCCTAATTTTGCATTATCATAAGGGTAACAGGATAAATTGCACCATGAAATTTGTTGTACAATTTCTCCTGAGTACGCCGATACCCCATATGTGGGGGAAAACCACTGCTTTGGTGTACGGCAGGGTTCGGAAGAGAAAGGAGCGCTATGTTGGCTGGGATAGGCAGCAGACACCATGTCACATTTGAAGAGTCGCTGACATGTCAAAACAGCAGAAACCCCCACAAGTGACCCCATTTTGTAAACTACACCTCTCAAGGAATTCATCTAGGGAAGTAGTGAGTATTTTTTAATTTTTAAATTTATACCATTGGGCAGTGAAAAAAGCATAATTATATTTTTACCACAAAAAAATGTTTTACCCTCAGATTTTACATTTTCACACAGGGCAATGGGTAAAAATGGTGCCGAAATGTGTCACACAATTTCTTCTAAAAGTGGCAATACCCCATATGTGGCTGTATCGTACCACTTAGCCATACGGTGAGATCTGGGGGGTACGGAGTGCTATTTGACAATTGGAGAACAAATTATTGTAGAATAGGCATTTGGATTTGGGAGCACAAAATTTTCTGAATTTCTTTTGGGGGGCAAGGGTCATTTTGCTTTTCCAGAGCCTTTCTGCTACCAGTAACTTGGAAGTCCCTTATATTTTTAACAGATGACGGACCTGAGTGGGGACTAGCTTTTTTTGAGGACTGAGTTGAAGCTTTTATTGGGAACATTTTACGTAACATTTATCCGGCGCTCTAGGCTGAGCACTTACATCGGGGTTTCCATCTAAATTTCCAAGTGATGTAATTCAGATGAAACCCCTGCAGGATCCATTCACTATAATGAGGCAGCAGAGTTACTCTCTACTCCGTCTGGCCTCTGTTTAGCGGTGTCCTTTTTTTCAGAAGTGCACAAAACTGTGGCCAACCGCAGTTTTATGCATGCCTAAAACAAATGACACCGTGGGATCCCAGGCTAGACGGCGTCCACAGTGCCTATATCTGCCTCATTACAGGGAATCTTCCATCATGGGTTCCGGCTGAATCACGTATTTCAGAGATTTACACGGAAACTCTGGTGTAAGTGCTCAGCGCAGAGCACAGGATAAATATGAGCAGAGCCTTACTGGGATCTTTGGGAGACATAATAAACAAATCAGTAGCAGGTGAAGAATTGGTTTAATTTATTTTTTACGCCGTTCCTAGTGTGATATAACTGATTAGATTACTTTATTCTTCGGGTCGGTGCGATTACAGAGATACCAGATTTATATCGGGTTTTTATGACTGACAGCTGTCACACACTAAAATACGCTTTTTTTGCAAAATCTAGTTTTTGCATCACCATATTTTGAGAGCTATAATTTTTCCAGATTTCGGCCGACAGAGTCATGTGACGGCTTGTTTTTTGCGGGACGAGTTGACATTTTTATTGGTACCATTTTTGGGTACGTGACATTTTTTGATCGCTTTCTATTCTGTTTTTTGGGAGGTAAAATTAACAAAAACAAACACTTCAGGAATTGTTTTTTGAGTTTTTTTCTATGCCGTTCTGCGTGTGGTAAAAGTGATCAGGCAGCGTTATTCTTCGGGTCAGTACGTTTACAGCGATACTACACTTACTGTATTTTTTTTAATGTTTTGGCACTTTTACACAATAAAACAATTTTATAGAAAAAAAAAAATTTTTTTGCATTGCTTTATTCTGAGCGCTATAACTTTTTTATTTTTCGTCTGATGGAGCTGTATGGCGGCTTTTTTTTATGACGTTTTCAGTGGTACCATTTTTATTTCTATTCTGCTTTTTGATCGCATTTTTTTCCACTTTTTGTTTGGCGATATGATGAAAAAGCATATTTTTTTGCTCCGTTTTTTTATTTATTTTTATTACGGTATGCACAGAAGGAGTTAATTAGTGTGACAGTTTTATAGCTCGGGTTGTTTCGGACGCGGCGATACCAAATATGTGTACTTTTTTTGGTTTTGTAAAAATATATGGATTTATTGGTTTAATATTTTATTTATTTATTTTTATTTATTTTGTGATTTTTTTTAATAGTTTTAAAACTTTTTTTTTACTTTTTTTTTACATTTTTACTTAGTCCCTGTATGGGACATTAATTTTTATTTTTCTGATCACTGATCTCATGTAATGTAATAGACATGTATTACATTACATGAGATCTTCACTGACTGTTTCAGTCAGTCTCCTCTCTGGCTCAGCTTGCAGGCTGAGCCAGACAGGACACCATATATGGCAGAGCTGGAGGCGGTCATGTGACCTCCAGCTGCCATAGCAACCCCAGGCCCTGAAAGGAAACGGAGGTCTTCGGAGGTAAGACGACCCCCTCTCCTCCTGCTGTCTCCTATTTGCCGCGATCACTATAGATCGCAGCATATAGAAGACAGCAAAGGGTTAACATCACCGGGACCTGATCTAATCAGGGCCTGATGATGTTCCCTGTCAGAGCTAACGCTCTGCACCGGAATCGCAGTGCTTGCAGGACCCTGGGGGTCCTGAGCGCTGCGCGACCACCCACCGTTTTTAAACGTCGGCGCTGCACAGAGTCCAGGCAGCGCGGACGTTTATCTACAGTGGGCGGTCGGGAACCGGTTAAGTTTTACTTTGGCTGTGTTCACACATGTTGTGTTTTTCAGCTTCAGAAAACTGCATCAAAACACAATCTCTGGCAGGAAATCAGCTGCGTCAAAAACGTTTTGCTGCGTTTTTTGATGCATTTTTTGTGAGTTTTTTCAGCGATTTTTTTCACTGTCCTGTCTCTATTTATGCATGTACATAAAGTTCTGTTAAAAAAGAACCCCATTCTATTTCACCATCAAAAACGCTGCTGCAAATTTTGGTGCATTTTTTTAGCGTTTTATTCATCACTGTATAATGACGTGATTTTCCTCCAAAATATCAGTAATTAATGGGGGCACTCTCCTACACCTCTACTGAGGTCCGATATTAAGGCTATGTGCACACTATGCAGAAATGCTCAGGATTTTTTCCTGAGCGTTTCTGCATCTTTCTGGCAGGAAAAAAAGCATGCGGATTGTACATGTGGTTTCCTGCCAGGGACATGCGGAAATGAAGCGGTCTTCACTTTCATTTCCGCATGCGGGTTGACAAGTGCTTCCCAAGCGATTTTAGCATCACTTGGAAAGTGCTTGTCAACTTCACACTATATAAATCCATGCAACCGGCATGGATTTATATAGTGTGTGAATGTCAAAAAATAAAAAATAAATATATACTTTACACTCTGATGGCCCCCGGTGTCCTGCTTCATCGGTTCCGGATGCCGGCAGTGAAGACTTTAGGACCTTCCGACGTCAGCGTCACGTGACCCGTCACATGACTCTGACGTCAGCGAAGGTCCTTCATTCAACCGCGAAGTGCGCGGGAAGCCGGCAGGACGCAGCGCGGGCCGTCAGAAGGTGAGAATATATATATTTTTTATTTTATTCTTTTTTTTTTAATGGTACCTGGGTCTGGATGAGAGTCCTCTCCTCCACACCCGGATACCATCCGCACATTAGACCGCATGAAAAGCGCATCAACATATACAGTGATGCGGATTCCATGCGGTCTAATGCAAGTCAATGGCGGCAAAAGAGCAGCGTTTCCGCAAAATTAATTGACATGCTGCGGATTTTTGACCGCAGCATTTACGCTGCGGAAAAATCCGCATCATGGGCACAGCACATGCGTATTTCAATTGGGGAACATTGCTGCCCTTCTACCATGCGTTTTTCATGCGTTTCCGCGGTGTTTACGCAACTGCAAAAACGCCGCGGAAACGCATGAAAAACGCATCGTGTGAACTCAGCCTCACTATTAACATCAAACTTGACTATTAATAATTAATTTCCACTAATGTTATCTGGGCCTTATACTATATACCAACTGAGACAAAATCGTGTGCTAATAAAAGGTATTTATTACACAAAAGTCTACAGTTAATATATTACTAGGTATCACACTAACACAGTACACAAAACGGATTCACAATTCCCAATTATCTAATATATTTTCCACCCACGTTTGCTAATCACTCATGCAATATCGGCCCACCCAACTATACCAACTTTGCCTATATATATCTATCAATATCTAGGAGGGTTAGTACAGGGTATGTAGGGCTAGTAAGTAAAGAAGTTACAGGGAAAGAGAGATACTCAGCCATGTGTTGTTATGTCCATCTTCAAGAGTCTAAGGGGCCTTAGCACATGTGCATTCTGGGGTTTTAAGTCCAGCCAGTGTCCAGCTTCATGTCACAGGAAATGATGTATTATTCCCTGCCCACTGGCTAAGATCTTTGTTCATGTCCAACCATACTCGCAAAACCTGTTTTAGCACATGGCTGGACATTCTATTGAAACCTCCCCCAGCAGCAAACAGACTGAAACACATGGGGAGATGTGGGGCCAATATATACATGTATACTTATCTGCAAGCATGGCTAGCATGCAGATACGTATATACATGTACAACCTGGAACACTTCCCTTTACAACCACCCATTATTTCCCATGGGTGAAAAAACACTGACAAAAATGCTGAAAGTGACATGCTCTATTTTCCAAAAACCCAATCAAGGCACAAAATACGCAACAACAAAAAAGCATGATGTGTGAACAGACAATTCTGGTTTCTCATAGACTTTGCTGGTAGGTACTGCAAAACACAGCTGAAAATTTGCATAAAAATCTGCAGCAAAAAATGCTAAAAAAAACACAACATGTGTGAACATAGCTTTTAAGTGAAGTTTAACTTGAACTTAATATATGTTGTCAAAATTACTCACAAAACGTCGCTTTCAAAAGCCACAAAAGACGACGGAGGGGTTTCCTCATTTCTTGTGAATTTCTTTCTGTAGAAACATACAAATCAAGGTCTGTGTTAAGAGTCAAAGTGAAAAGAAAAATACTATTTTAAATGATAAAACCATCAAGGTAGAGGGAGTTGTACTTGCAAATGTGGAGTGAAGAAATGTTCATTGTTCTTATGGGTCTTAATTCACCAACAACTACTTGGATATTGCATTTTACCTAACCAGGTGGGTGTCAAAAAGGGCAGATAGACACCTACACCATCACAAGACCCTACAATTACCATGAAAGGCAGCACCCACCACTTCCTCACTGATACCTCAGATGCCTCTCCTAGATAAGAGCGGTCTATGCGGTATGCAATGTATCGTCCTTCAGGGAGCGCTTCTTCCCAGACCATTTCAACGTCTCCAGCATATCCAACTCCTTTTGAGTACCAGCCTACTGCTCCAATCATGCATTCCCCGTCACCTCTTTTGCCATACTTACGGATGCAAAGTCTGCTTCCAATATCACAGGCTGGAGTGACTTGTAAGTTTCGTAATAGTGAGATCACAGATGTCTATGCAAGCACCGTGTAACGCATGTTACACAAGTCTTGAATGGTGGCTCAAAAAAAGATGAAGAAGCATCGACTTCAATATCATCATAAGAAGCGTCGACACAAGTTTGCAAAAAGGTATGAAAAGTGAACTGTAGAAGATAGGAAACGGGTGGTTTGGAGCTATGGGACAAAAGTCAATAGACTAGGCTATGATGGGTGAAAATGGGTCTGGAAGAAACAAAGGAAAATGGGGCTAAAGGATGGAGAAATTGAAGGAACTGTCAAGTTCGGTGAAGGAAGCCTGATGATATGGGGTTGTTTCACAGCTAAAGGCGTTGGATACTTTACCAGAATCGATGGTGGTCTCAATGCTGAGCTATATGTGAGTATCCTACAAGACTAATTACTTTGTACACTCGAGTACCATCGGTATGAAAAGGACAACATAGTGTTCCAGTAGGACAACGAACCAAAGCATATGTTGAGATTGGCAAATAAATGGTTCAATGACAATGAAGTTGAAGTGCTGGATTGGCCCCCACAGACCTCAGACCTTAATCCAATTTAACACTTGTGGGTAGAATGGAATAAAAAACTATATACATATCCAAGCGAGTCGAAGAGCATGCACCAACTGGGAACATGTAAAAGAGACCCGGAATTAGATGTCGGTCAAGACATGTTTGAATCTGATCGAGAGCATGCCCAGAAGGATTCAGGCAGTGTTGAAAGCCAAAGGTGGATTTACAAAATACTAATAAAATAATAAAAAATTGTATTTAGATTTTTAGGAGCAAAACAGTAACAGTGCAGTGACATGACAAGAATCTGCATAATTAATCATATGCCAAATAGTTGCAACTCAAGTTTATATATGAGATAGACAAGATGATTGTCTATAAAATGAGGGTAGTCTCACAATAAAATAAGTAGTGGATGGTGAGATATGGAGCCTGAAAGTCAAAAGTTCAAAAGATTGATACTCTTTTGCTCTTCACTGTATTCATGTGCAGTTGGTGGTTCTGGCGATGTATTCAATTAATAATGATAGTCCCAGTGCTATATTCAATTACCGATTATGGTTCTAATAATGAATTAGTGTATTAATGGTTGTTTTGGTGCTGTATCTAAGTACTGATGATGATGCTGGTGCCATTCATGTACTGATGGAATGTTCTGGTGATGTATTCATTTAATGATCATGGATCTGGTGCGGTCTTCCCTCATTAAAAAAAAATTAAACAATTAAAAAAAATTTGGTATGTCCACATCCTTAAAAGTCTGATCTATCAAAATATAAAAAGAACTAACATATGCAGTAAAGAGAAAAAAAAATAGAAGAACTACTTTTTTTTGTCACCACACCTCTTACAGCAAAAAGCCATCCAAATGTATGCACCCTGAATTGATAGCAAAAAATATTTCAACTTACTATGCAAAAAACAGCCCTCACATAGCTTCATAGATATATTTTTATTGTTCTAACAGGTCCTTAAAAGAGCATCACAAGCTAAATGTTGTTTTTTTTAACAAAAATAAGAATCTCTGAAAGTTTGGGATTACTGTAATCACAAAGACCTAAAGAATCATGTTCACACGTCACTTTTACCACATAATGAATATCTTAAAAGCAAAACCTAAAAAACAATGATGGGATTGTGTTTATTCACTGCAGGTATACCATGAACTGCTGGGAGGGGTGCCACTTGAATTTTCGCCTTGGGCACCAAAAAAAAAAGCTAGAATCAGGCCTGTCCCCACAGACGTTAGGAAGCTAACCGATTCAAGCCAAAATCACCGGGTTTAGCCAACTTCTATCTCATGAGTCTGAGGGCATTTAGAATTAAATAACTTTTTGATCGCTGGGCATCAAAACAGCTCAGACCCCAAGTGATAAAGTCACAATATGATGCTGTTTTTCAGTTACAGTATGGTGGTTCTAAAATCATGTTATAAAAGTATAATTTAGTAACTATATGGCAGTATTAGTTACGGTATTAACCACACATGGTATAGAGAGATTCAGTAATGCTATGGTGGTATGTGGTGGTACTGTTCAATCACTATAGCTGAGGATTTCTGTCCTTTAACCCTTTCACGACCTTGGGATTTTCCGTTTTTCGCTCCCCTTTTTCCCAGAGGCATAACTTTTTTATTTTTTAATATGTCCCTGTGATGGTTTATTTTTTCTGGGACGAATTGTAATTTTGAACGACATCATTGGTTTTACAATGTCGTGTACTGGAGAAAAAGGAAAAAATTCAAAAGTGCGTCAAAATTGCAAAAAAAAGTATAATTCTACACTTGTCTCTTGGTTGTTTTTTTTTTTTACCATGTTCACTAAATGCTAAAACTGACCTGCAATTATGATTCTCCAGGTCATTATGAGTTTGTAGATACCAAACATGAATAGGTTATTTTTTTTAAAGTGGTGAAATAAATTCTAAAGTTTGTAAAAAAAATTATAATGGCACCATATTCCGAGACCCGTAGCGTCTCCCTTTTTCAGGATCTGGGGCTGGGTGAGGGCTTATTTTTCGCACGCTGAGCTGAAGGTTTTATTGATAATATTTTTAGGTAGATATAATGTTTTAATCGCTTGTGATTGCGTTTTATTGCGATGTTGCAGCGACCAAAAAAACTTAATTCTGGTGTTTTGATTTTTTTTCTCGTTACACAGTTTACCATTTGGATTAATTCTTTTTATATCTTGATAGATCGGGCGATTCAGAATGCAGCAATATATGTATATTTTAGTTTTATTATTCATTTATTTTGAATGGGGCAAAAGGGGGGTGATTTGAACGTTTATATTTTTAAAAAAAACAACATTTTTTTTTTTTACTTTTTTCTGGCCTTAATAGTTTCCTTAGAAGACTTGAAGGTGCTTTCATCCGATCACTTGTGCTACACATGGTTAAAATGATCATCTGCTATGAGCGATGGCCAACGGGTAACGCTCATGGCAAATCGTCACATGATCATGCTAAAAAACAGATTGCAGTAAAAAAGAAAACAATTTAAGACATTCCCGTCCTTATTTGAATGAACTAATTTTGCATTGTATCTTTTCATTTTTTATCACCCCTAACAAATCCAAAAACAGGTATAACTACCAGACATGTGAACATAGCCTTACAATACAATGTAACGAATGATAGTCGTATTTAGTGCTTACGTTGGCTGCACCTCCTCCTCACTGTCGTCCTCAATAATCGGACGCTTTCTGCCTCTTATTCTGGACGTCCTTCCTAAAATATATAACAAAACTGATTATGATTCTCATTCACCTCCAGATTTACACATCATCAGAGAAGCAGTCTCCACCTCTCACCATGGAAGAAGCAGAACCTATTACACACTGTAGGGATAAAATTATTGGGACACATACACATTACTCCTGGAGGAAATTTTATGACATTGCTTTTTAAATCCAGGGTCATTAACATGGAGTTGATCTCCCTTTGCAGCTAATAAAGCTTCCACTCTAAAAAAAAAAATTGGGGATATTTCTGTGCAATTTGTTGTCCATTCTTCCAGAAGAGCAGTTATCAGGTCAGACACTGATGTTGGACAAGGGGACCTGGCTTGTAATCTCTGGTTAATCCAAAAGGTATCTATCTGAGGGAGTTGAGGTTAGGTCTCTTGAAGGGTCAGTCATGTTCTTCCACACCAAACTCACCCAGCCATGTCTTATTTGAACTTTCATGAACTGACTTGTGACAACATATGACAGCAAGATGCTGAATTCAGGGAGCTCTTTAGAACAAGCCATTTTATCACAACTGTTTGCACAGGCAGACTACATGTTTAGATGCTGGATTTTATACCCATGGCAATGAACCAAAAGAGAAAACCTTAATTCAATGATTAAGAGGTGACTTTTCATACTTGTTCACACAGTGTGTAAAGCTTCCTTCACATGTACATGTTTTCAGCACGTGTGGCATTCGCTTTCACATGCACTGAAGACACGTATGCACACATACCTATCATAATCTATGGAGATCTTTGCATGAGACCCGTCCGCATGGATTACAAGGGCCAATACACATTTCGGGCTCCGTGTGAAACATCCTTGTGACAACCGTGTGCTGTACATGTTTAACACTGCAAAGTATAGGAGAAGCTTTGGAATTGATATTTAAGTCATGGTGGAAAAAAAATGAATTGCACACGGATGGAACACTGATGGCACACGGATGACACACTGATCCAAAATACTTATGACACCGGTACCATTTTTCCAGTACCGGTATTATATGGACATGTGAAGGGTGGTTTAGTCAAAGGAATCTGTTAAACATGTCGTCGGTCGGGTAACAAACCCTGAGCTGGAGGTTTTCAGGAGGCAGACACAGAGCTTTTCCCCAGGATATTGTAACTTACTTTTTCCTCTCCTTGTAACAAGAACCATAACCTTTCTAATATTTCGACATAGCCGCAAGAGGGCTTGTTTTTTTGCAGAACACAACTTATTCTATGAAATAAGTGGAAACGGTGAGGAAAAAAACTGTAATTCCACATTTTCTTTTTCAAGGTTTTGTACTAGCGCCGCTTACTTTGTGGTAATCAGGTGGTGATCTGTTACCTTTGCTCTATGGGTCAGTATGGTTACGGGATCCCAAATCTATATATTTCTATTCATGATTTACTAATTAAAAATAAAATAAAAACATTTACAAAAACAATTTGGCTTTTGTCACCATATTCTGAGAGCCATATATATATTTTTTTAAAGTGGTCATCCGGCAGTCAAGGTAACCCTTCGTCAATGTGCATTCATACTGCACGGTGGCCCCATGTTCATTAGAACTGATGGCCATTATGTTAAAGTCTGTTACATGTCACCATCACACTTGACAGCGGTATTAACCCCATAACGCCCAATGACGGACACTGCACGGCATGAGCAGGTGTAAGTTAATGCTCCTTGCCGTGCAGTGTCCGTTATGGCTTTAAACTGTCACAGCGTGTAAACACTCAGTGACAGATAAGTGCGGACAGCTATCTGTGACAGCTGAGCAGCACAAGATGGGGTGCAGGGAGCCATATGGTCGGTCCGCACACCTAGATCGCTGCGATCGGTCAGTCAATCTGACTGACCGATCTCAGCATGATCGTGCAGAAGATGCTGAAATATCAGCGTCTCCAGCCCGATCAGTGCCGGAGTTCAGCACCACCAGTGGCTGAGCTCCGGCACTAAACAGCTAGTAGCCGTGTCAGCACCATCCCTGGCTGTTAAATCCGCTGACAGATCGGTGGCCCTGCGATGTCGTGGGGCCCAATCATTGCCATGGTGACCAGGGGTCGTCATGACGACCCCCGGGTCACCAAGCTACGGAAAGCTGCTGAAACCATGCTCACAGCATGGGCTCAGGAGCTTTCACTAAAGGTATAATGAATGCACTGCAATCTAGTACATTGCAATACATTATACCTGTGATCAAAGAGAAACAAGTGAAGGTCCCATAAAGGGACTAAGTAAAAAGTAAAAAATAAATGGCAAAAAATGTGTAAAAATATGTAAAAAAAATTAAATAAATAATAATAATTTTAAAAAAATATTCACTAATAAATACACATTTTTATGTAAAAAATAAATAAAATAAAAAAAAGTACACATATTTGGTATTGCCGAGTCTGGAACAACCCGACCTATAAAAGTGTCACACTAGTTAACCCCTTCAGTGAACGCCGCACAAAAAAAACTTAAAAAAACGAGGCTAACGATGCTTTATCATCATGCCACTGGGAAAAAAAGGGGAATGAAACACGATAAAAAAAACAAATATATATAAAATTAGTACCGCTGAAAACGTCATCTTGTCCCACAAGAAACAAGCCGCCATACAGCCCCATCAGTGGAAAGATAAAAAAATTATAGCTCTCAGAATAAAGCGATGCAAAATATATATATATTTTTTGTATAAAAACGCTATTAATGTGGTACCGCTGTAAACGTACAGAGCTGAAGAATAACTCTGCCTTATCAATTTTACCACACGCGGAACGGCATAAAAAAAAAAAAAAAAAAAACACAATTCCTGAATTGCCAGTTTTTGTTTATTTTCCCTCCCCAAATTTAGAATAGAAAGCAATCAAAAAATGACATGTGACCAAAAATGGTACCAATAAAAACGTCAAATCGTCCCGCAAAAAACAAGCCCTTTCATGACTGTCCCAGAGGACGATTCCCTAAAACAAGGCAGATGGCAACACTGGACGCTGTCTGGCCTGTGAGTCGGTATTGTCCGTCTTTTTAGGTGTGCATAAATGCGCGATCGGCCGCAGTTTTGGACACCTCTGAAAAGTAGGACGACGCTGAACAGAGGTAAGATGGAGCCCAGAAGAGTAACTCTGCTGCCTCATTATAATGAATGGATCCACTGGGGGGTGTCACCTGAATCACGTCACCCAGAGATTTCAATGGAAACTTCAAAATAAGTGCTCAGCATAGAGCACCGGATAAATATGATCCAAAATGTTATGTAAAATGTTCCCAATAAAAGCTTCAAATCTATCCATAAAACAAACAAAATACTCAGATTCATAGAATCATACAATTGTAGAGTTGGAAGGGACCTCCTGGCTCATCTGGTCCAACCCCCAGCTCAAAGCAGGATTCACTAAATCATCTCAGACAGATGTCTGTCCAGCCTCTGCTTGAAGACGTCCATTGAAGGAGAACTCACCACCTCTCGTGGCAGCCTGTTCCACTCGTTGATCATCCTAACTGTCAAAAAGTTTTTTCTAATATCTAATCTGTGTCTCCTCCCATTCAGTTTCATCCCATTGCTTCTTGTGCAAATGAGAATAAAGATGATCCTTCTACAATGTGACAGCCCTTGACATATTTGTAGACAGCTATTAAGTCTCCTCTCAGTCTTCTTTTTTGCAAGCTAAACATTCCCAAATCCTGCAACCGTTCCTCATAGGACATGGTTGCAGACCGGTCACCATTCTGGTCGCTCTTCTCTGAACTTGCTCCAGTTTGTCGATGTCTTTTTTAAAATGTGGTGCCCAAAACTGGACACAGTATACCAGATGAGGTCTGAACAAGGAGGAGTAAAGTCCGATAATGACTTCACATGATCTAGATTGTATGCTTCTGTTAAAACATCCCAGAATTGTATTTGTCTTTTTTAGCTGCTGCATCACACTGTTTACTCATGTTCAGTCTATGATCTATTAGTATAACTAAGTATTTTTCACATGTACTGTTGCTTAGCTCTATTCCTCCCATTTTGTACATGCTTTTTTCATTTTTATTGCCCAGATGTAGTACTTTGAATTTTTCCCTGTTAAAAAACATTCTGTTACTTGCTGCCCACTGCTCCAGTTTATTTAGGTCTTTTTGAATCCTGTCTCTCTCTTCTCTAGTGTTAGCTATCCCTCCTAGCTTTGTGTCATCAGCAAATTTAATCAGTTTACCCTCAATTCCTTCATCTAAATCATTGATAAAGATGTTGAACAATACAGGTCCCAGGACAGAGCCCCGTGGTACCCCACTTCAGACATTCATCCAGCTGGATGTGAAGCCATTTACGACCACCCGTTGAGTCCGATCACTAAGCCAGTTATGAATCCACCTAACAGTTGCCTTGTCCTTTCAATACTTGGTCATTTTTTCAATAAGGATGGTGTGAGATACTTTGTCAAATACTTTGCTGAAGTCAAGATATACTATATCTACGGCATTTCTGTTAGGCGTCAGGTGTTTGCTAGATTTGAAATAGGTTCAGAACCATCAGTGGATTCTGTAGTCTCCCATTCCAGTCCAGCCAGGGATGATGCTGCTCAACATCATCATCAGTCCCAACTCCTAGCTGGTGCACGAGATGTACAGGTTGTCTCTTGGGTCTTTGTTCCTAGCAACATGAAGGATAGGTTGCGGAGGGAAACAGGGCTGCTAAAGCTTAAGTCCAGGATTCTCTGCACTGAGCATGCCTGTGACATGGTGGACCGTGATTGGTGGTTTGGGAGTCAGCTGATCCGGTGACCTGGCGCCGCCTGATTGGTTGCGGGTGACGTCACCAATAGTGCGACGGTGGGCAGGGCTTAATCTTTAAATAGCCCGCCCACAAACATGGCGGCGCGCTCTGATCATTGAGCTGTGATGGTGTTGTGTGGACGCTTGGTCTTTTGGGCTCCAGGTGTGCTTTAGTTTCTGGCAGGCAGGTTTAGTGTAAATAGGCAGGCTTAGATGAAATAGGCAGGTAGCTTCATCTGACAGTCTGGCTCCGACAAAGGGGTCGCCATACACCCCGAGCAGTCTGCAGACACCCTATTCCCAGCACCGCCTGTAAGCCACGTGGAGAGATACTCCTCAGTGCGGTAGCACGCCGGCTGGGAGCACATATTCGCCGACGTGAGTCACACACGCATCCTAGCTTCTGCTGTGTAGTCCCTGTGCAGTTAACAGGGCTACAGATATATTATTTATCGCACATCTCTCGTGCTGTTAACGGAGATAGTGCGAATCCCTATTCCCGTTCCGGTGTGCAGTAACACGGAAGGGATTGTTATTTAAGTTGGTTGTTTTACCTTCTCACCCGGAAGGTGTTTGGCCGCAGTCCACCAGGCTGCATCGCGGACCCTGTGTAAGGTTGCTTTCCATTATTGAATAAAAGTTGTTTGCAACCGTCCCCTTAACAATTTCCCTGATCCACCCAGTCAGTGATTCTGTCATAGAAGGAAATTAAGTTAGTCTGACTTGATTTGTTAGTTACAAACCCATGCTGACTCTGGTTAATCACTTCATTCTTATCCAGGTACTTACATACATGTTGTTTAATAATTTGTTCAAAGATCTTTCCTGGTATAGCAGTCAGACTCACCGGCCTATAATTCCCTGGGTCCACTTTCTTCCCCTTTTTGAAGATAGGAACAACATTTGCTCTTCTCCAGTCTTCTGGGATTTCTCCTGTTCTCCAAGAATTTTCAAAGATTATGGAGAGTTGTTCTAAAATTTCTTCTACGATCTCCTTCAGTACTCTGGGGTTTAATTCATCTGGACCTGGAGACTTGAACTCATTTATGTTAGCTAAATATTCCCTCACAATCTTTCTGTTTACAGATAACCTGGATTCTTCAATTCCTTTAATAGGACAGTGAAGATCAGTTGATGTTCCATTTTCTTTCTGAGAGAAAACAGATGCAAAATAGGAATTAAAAAGTTCGGCCTTCTCAACATCCTTTCTTACCATTTCACCATTTTCATCCTGTAAAAATCCTATAGCATCATTGACTTTTCTTTTACTTTTGACATACCCTCAAAATCCTTTTTTATTGCTTTTGACATCTCTTGCAAGCCTTAATTCATTGTCAGCTTTAGCTGACCTGATACGTGCCCTGCAGGATCTGCAGACTGCATTATAATCTTCTTTAGATATGACTCCTTCTTTGCATTTGATAAACATTTCTTTCTTTCTTTTTAGCATGTGTTTAAGTTCTGTGTTCATCCATCCTGGTTTCCTTAAATGCTTCCCATTCTTCCTACTTTTCGGGATTGTTAACGATTGTGCTTTGAGAATCTCATTTTTAAAAATTTCCCATCCTTCCTGGACATTTTTGTCCTTAAGGACATCCAGCCATTGGATCCCTCCTATTCTCTTTCTGAGTCTCTTAAAATCTGCCTATTTAAAATCTAACCTTGAAGTTTGAGTCTTCACATGTCTTCCTCCTCTAGTTATCCAAAATTCTATAATAGCATGATCGCTGCTTCCTAGGGTCCCAGCCACTTTTATCTCCTCAACCATTTCCTCCCTGTTTATAAGGATTAGATCCAAAGTAGCAGATCCCCTTGTTTTCTCCCCTACCTTTTGGAAGATAAAGTTGTCAGCAAGAGAGGATAAGAATTTGCTTGACCTGTTAGTTTTACTTGAGAGAGATTCCCAACAAATGTATGGATAGTTGAAATCTCCCATGACCACTACGTCATATTTTTTGGAGAACTTGGTCATTTGATACATAAAGAGTTCATCCATATCTTCAGCTTGCCCAGGTGGCCTGTAGTAAATGCCTACAATGGTGTCCTTTCCTTTGTTCTCTCCTTGTATTCTTACCCAAACACTTTCCACAGAACTCCCAGTCTCTGCTTCAATCTCTCTGCAGATATACGCTTTTCTAACATACAATGCGACACCTCCTCATCGTTTATCAAGTCTGCTTCTTGCAAATAAGTTGTATCCTTTTAGCCTTGTATTCCAATCATGTGTATCGTCCCACCAAGTTTCAGTGATTCCAATGACATCATATTTCTTTTCCTGCGTTAGTAGTTCCAATTCTCCTTGTTTGTTGCCCATGCTTTGTGCATTTGTATAAAAACATTTTAGTTTGTGATTGGTTTCTCTTCCTCCCATATTTTTATTACTTAGATTTTTTTGTCTTTGTTCTTCCTTTCCGCTTCCAATAGCAGAGATCTCAATAGTATTTGTCAGCTGTATGGCTTTTTCTGGCCTTTTGCTTCCCTTCCCACATTGATCTAGTTTAAAGCTCTCCTGATGAGTGTAGCAAGGCGACTTCCAAATACATGTTTTCCAGTCTTCGTAAGGGGCACCCCATCTCTAGCAAGTAGTCCATCATATAGATAATTCATTCCGTGATCCAGAAATCCAAATCCTTGTTGACAGCACCATCGACGTAGCCAGTTGTTCACCTGTAGAATCTTATTCCACCTCATTGTTCCATGGCCATCCACTGGGAGGATGGATGAGAAGACCACCTGCGCTCCCAATTCTTTCACTTTCTTGCCTAAGTCTTCAAAGTCACTGCAGATGGTTTCCAGGTCCTTTCTTGCAGGGTCATTTGTCCCCACATGTATTAGCAGGAATGGGTAGTGATCTGTAGGTCTGAAAAGTCTTGATATCCTGTCAGACACATCTTTAATTTTTGCTCCTGGAAGACAGCACATTTCTCTTGAGGTTATGTCTGGTCTGCAGATAGCGGCCTCTGTTCCTCTCAACAGGGAATCCCCCATGACCACCACTCTCCGTTTTTCCTTCACAACATTTTCTTTCTCTATCCCGGAGGATTCTGAGGGCTTACAAGGTTATTCATTGTGGGCAAAGTCTTATCTTGCTGTATTTCTTCATGGTTCTCCTGTGTGAGAGCCTGGTACTGGTTCCTGAGCAGTATGGGTGCTGACTGCCTCTCGATACTCCTGCTTCTCTGGGTCACATGCTTCCATTCCTCTGTTTCATCAGGTGCAGTTCGAATTTCTTCTCTTCCTGTATCATGAAGGGATAATTATCCTCTGTCTAAGAACTCTTCACCTTCCTTAATGATTTTCAAGGTAGTTAACCTCTCTTCTAGATTTCGCAACTTTTCCTCCAACAGGGACACAAGCTTGCATTTCTGGCATGTGAAGTTTGGCTTTTCCCTGGCAAGTATGTGAACATGTATCAGGATATGCAGCTCACCAAATGGCTCCTGGACTCTTCCATGTTCTTATTGTTAATGTGTTAAGAAAACAGTGAAATACGCTCCAAAATTCGGTTTACCGATGTCCTCCTTTCAGCTCCAACGGCCAAAATCCAGTGTTCTTTGAGCTCGCGGAGACTCTTCACTTATCCCAAAATGCAGTGGGAATATGCAAATTATCTCCTCAGGACTCCTCCCCTGGTTTCATCTGTCAATGTAAATATAGGGTGCTTCCACGTTACTGGTAGCACAAGGGCACTGGAAAAGTGAAATAACTCCTCGCCCCCAAAAGAAATATAGCAAATTCTGTGCTCCGAAATTTTAATGCTACCCCCCACCCCCGTCCTCCAGAGCTCCAGTGTGTGCCTACATCAGATTTACCATCCACATGTTTGGCAGGGGTATAACTTACAAAATGGGGTCACTTGAGGGGGGGTATTCTGCTCTTTTAGCATTTAGGGTCTCTGTATATGGAGTCCGCAAACTATTCTAGGAAAACCTATACTCCAGCAGTCAAATAGCGCTCCGTCCTTCCCGAGTGTCGCCGTGTGGCTAAGCAGTACTGTACAGTCACATATGAGGTATTTCCACATTCAGCAGAAATTGTGGGCCACATTTTAGGGGCCAGTTGTATCCATTAACCCCATTTAAAATGTAAAATCTGGGGCTAAACAAAATATTTGAGATAAAAATGTAATTATTTTTTCTTCACTGCCCAATGGTATAAAATTCTGTGACACACCCATGGTGTTAATATGATCATTGCACCCCTAGATGAGTTCACTGAGAGGTGTACTTTGTAAAATGGGGTCCTCAGGCTGTTATGGCACCTCAGGGGATCTCCCAGTGTATGATGGCACCCGATGCAGATCACGTAGGAGAGGGAGCCCTCTCCCTCCTCAAGCCTTCTAAATGCTGTTATTTCTATTGATAATGACATTTAAGGGGTTAAAAAGCTGGGAATGGTGAGGGCAATGCTCCTGACAGTGACAGCCGAGGCTCTGCTATCACTTAAGCCAAGCTCCCGACGATGATGGTGAGGGCACAGCCCCTGGGCCCGGCACAATCGTCATGATGTTACTGTATGTCAGTGGTTGGGAATCCCTTCCCGATCAGGACGTATAGGTATGTCAAAGGTCATGAAGGGGTTACAATTTTAGCAGCAATTTTTCATATTTCCAAGGAAATTTAAAATAAACTGCACTTTTATGGACCTATTCACTTTTGAAGTGACTTTGAAGGGCCTTTTATTGTAACCCCCTAAAAAACACCCCAATTTAAAGAATGGAGGTTTCAAAGCATACAAGAAGTTTGCTATTCCTTGAGGTGCTTTGCATTAATGAAAATATAAGGAAAAAAAATTAATAATTCCATTTAGTCAAATTCCATTCAGCTAAAATGTTACTTCAGCCCTAATATTTAGACTGCACAATTTATTAAACAATTTATCCTGAATGCAGCATTACTCCTTGTATAGCAGACACTAATATTGTATAGCTACTGTACGGTTTGGTACTCACTCGGCTGCGGCTGAGGTAGGCACAGGAAGCATTTTCATTGAAATCCAGGCTAGTTTATTCAGACAGCATAAACTGCTCAGGTAGCAAAACTAAAACACCCTTTTCCGGCACAAAGTGGAAATACAAAGTAAAATGTCCATACAATGTTGCGGGTTCGACCGCTCAGGTCAGTTTCAAATCCTTAGGTGTTTAGCACAGACCAGCATCCTGGAGATCCACATATCTCCAGACACAGAATGAGACAATTGGTCTCCATTTTATTTACCAAACCACGCCCCCGGGGTGGGGATATGTGAGCAGCCATTCCCACCAATCTCTTATGACTGCTCATAAAAGCGGCCCTCATACGTCCTATTAACCCTTTCAGTACTATATGTGCTGGAGCATGCTTTTCTGGGTTTACATCACCGAAGTTAACAACCTCGAGGACCTGTCCGGTGGCCATCTTACATACCCTCCTCTGCCCAAAGCTGGCGGGCTTGGCTATCAATAAGCAAAAAAACTCAAAATTCGAAAATGACGATACACATGAAGATTAGAAGAAGAATAATCAGTTCTGAGAAGGAAATGCATTAAGCATAACACTGTGTGTGTGTGTATGTATGTATGCATGTATGTATGCATGCATGCATGTATGTATATATATTATATATATATATATACACACACACATGTATATATACATACATACATACACTACCTAGTCAGGGTGCATGTTTAAAAAGGACTGTATAGACCAATCGGTAACTAAAACACAGAAAACCAATGATATAGAACCAAAAAGAAGACCAGAGTATGCTAAAATATAACAAATTTTAATGGATCAAGCTAAAATACGAATAGGGGTGGGAACAAAGCAACCAGGAGAAAGCGCTGAACAACATGTGTTTCCCACATGCAAATGTACAGTACAAATCAATGGAATATATACCATTGCCACCATTGCCACCAGAATACATATATATACATACAGTGGGCACGGAAAGTATTCAGACCCCTTTAAATTTTTCAATCTTTGTTTCATTGCAGCCATTTGATAAATTCTAAAAAGTTCATTTTTTTTCTCATTAAAGTACACTTTGCATCCTATCTTGACAGGAAAAAAAACAGAAACCTAGAAATTTTTGCAAATTTATTAAAAAAGAAAAACTGAAATATCACATGGTCATAAATATTCAGCCCCCTTGCTCGGTATTTGAATTAGTACAGCCATGAGTCTTCTTGGGTATGAAGCAACAAGTTTTTCACACCTGGATTTGGGGATCCTCTGCCATTCTTCCTTGCAGTTCCTGTCCAGTTCCGACAGGTTGGATGGTGAACGTTGGTGGACAGCCATTTTCAGGTCTCTCCAGAGATGCTCAATTAGGTTTAGGTCAGGGCTCTGGCTGGACCAGTCAAGAATGGTCACAGAGTTGTTGTGAGGCCACTCCTTTGTCATTATAGCTGTGTGCTTAGGGTCATTGTCTTGTTCGAAGGTGAACCTTCGGCCAAGTCTGAGGTCCAGAGCACTCTGGAAGAGGTTTTCACTCAGGATATCTCTGTACTTGGCCGCATTCATGTTTCCTTCAATTGCAACCAGTCGTCATGTCCCTGTAGCTGAAAAACACCCCCATAGCATGATGCTGCCACCACCATGTTTCACTGTTGGGATTGTATTGGGTAGGTGATGAGCAGTGCCTGGTTTTCTCCACACATACCGCTTAGAATTATCATCAAAAAGATCTATCTTCATCTCATCAGACCAGAGAATCTTATTTCTCATAGTCTGGGAGTCCTTCATGTGTTTTTGAGCAAACTCTATGCGGACTTTCATTTGTCTTGCACTGAGGAGAGGATTCCGTCGGGCCACTCTGCCATAAAGGCCTGACTGGTGGAGGGCTGCAGTGATAGTTGACTTTGTGGAACTTTCTCCCATCTCCCTACTGCATCTCTGGAGCTTAGTCACAGTGATTTTGGGGTTCTTCTTTACCTCTCTCACCATGGATATTCTCCCACGATTGCTTTGTTTGACTGGATGGCCAGGTCTAGGAAGACTTCTGGTGGTCCCAAACTTCTTCCATTTAAGGATTATGGAGGCCACTGTGCTCTTAGGAACCTTGAGTAATGCAGAAATTATTTTGTAACCTTGGCCAGATCTGTGCCTTGCCACAATTCTGTCTCTGAGCTCCTTGGGCAGTTTCTTTGAGCTCATGGTTTTCATTTGGTCTGACATGCATTGTGAGCTGTGAGGTCTTAAGCCCCCGTCTCACATAGTGATATCGCTAGCGAGATCGCTGCTGTGTCACGGTTTTGGTGACTCACCAGCGACCTCACCAGCGATGTCGCTATGTGTTACACTTTGCAACGATCAGGCCCCTGCTGTGAGGTCGCTGATCGCTGCAAAGTGTCCTGGACCATTTTTTGGTCGTTGGCCTCCCGCTGGCCAGCACACATCGCTGTGTGTGACCAGCGGGACCAAAGAACTGGCTGGTAACCATGGTAAATATCGGGTTACTAGGGGCACGCGCGCACTTAGTAACCCGCTGTTTACCATGGATACCACTCTGCTACGGTGCGCGGAGGCTCCCGCGCACCGTAGCAGAGTGGTATCCATGGTAAACAGCGGGTTACTAGGGGCACACGCGCACTTAGTAACCCGATGTTTACCATAGTTACCAGCCTGCTCCTGCTTAAGCAGCAGGCTGGTGACGGGAGCAGGACATCGTGGAACGATTCTTTCCACGATATCGCTGCTCCCCTGATCGCTGGTGAGCCTGCCTGTTTGACAGCTCACCAGCGATGTATTAGCGATGCAGCAACGATCCCTGACAGGTCGTAACGTTGTCGGGATCGCTGTTGCATCGCTTAGTGTGACGGGGCCTTTATACAGACAGGTGTGTGCCTTTCCAAATCAAGTCCTATCAGTTTAATTAAACACAGCTGGACTCCAATGAAGGAGTAGAACCATCTCAAGGAGGATCACAAGGGGTCTGAATACTTTCCATACCCATTATGTATATGTGTATATATATATACATATATATATATATATATATATATATATATATATAATACACATATAAATAAAACAATAAGAAACCAGGTGTATATCAATACAGATTATATGTATTAGATATGGGGAAAACATATGTACTACCTCTATCAGGGTGTAAATAAATATTGTGCAAAAGAACCACAGGATGCAAGAGAGGGGCAATGATGGAAATAGCTCCTAACGTATAAACTATTCCATAATAATAAACCAATATAGGCGGGTATAGAATAGTCTATATACCTGTGTATGAGTCTGGAGTAGAGGGGGCATACGGTGCAGAGTCACCACCCCGACAGCAGTGGACCCTCGACAGTGCATCAGCATTGCCATGCAGTTTCCCGGGCCTATGCTCTGCATGGAAGCTAAAATCCTGAAGGGCTAGGGACCATCTGGTCACTCCGGCATCGTTCCCCTTCTTGTCCCTCATCCACCTTAGTGCGGCATGGTCTGACACTAGCCTGAACTTCCTGCCTAAGAGGTAGTATCTTGAAGTGTCCAACACCCACTTGATGGCCTTTTCCACAATGGAGTAATTCTTCCCACAGGATGTCACATTCTGACTTAAATACATTATGGGATGCTCTTCCCCATTCACTTCCTGTGATAGGACAGCACCCAGCCCGACATCTGACATGTCTGTCTGGACCACAAACTTATTTGAGAAATCCGGTGCCACCATAACTGTCTGTTTACACAGAGCTACCTTCAGTTCCGCGAAGGCAGTCTCAGCTTCTGGAGATTACTTAGCCATAACCGACTTTGTCCCTGTAAGGAGGTCTGTCAAAGGGGCCGCTATCATGACGAAGTTAGGGATGAACCGGCGGTAATAGCCCACGATGCCTAGGAACGCTTTGACCTGTTTCCCTGAGAGGGGTAGTGGCCAACTCTTCTTGATCACGTCGACTTTATTTGGGGCTTTATTTCACCTCTCCCTACGACATAACCCAAGTATTTGGTTTCTTCAATGCCCATGGCACATTTCTTCAGGTTTATAGAAAACCCTGCCTTCTTTAAAGAATCAAGTATCGCCTGGACTTTGCTCAGATGGCTTCCCCAATCCTGGCTATAGATCACGATGTCATCCAAGTAGGCTGCTGCATACTTCTTGTGGGGAGCTAGAATCAAGTCCATGGTCCTCTGGAAGGTAGCCAGGGCTTCTTGCAACCCAAACAACATCCTTGTGTACTAGAATCAACAATCTGGCGTTGAGAAGACAGTCTTCTCCTTGGCATCTTGGGACATGGGTATTTGCCAATTCCTTTAGCGAGGTCAAGGGTGGTAATATACCTGGCTGGCCCCAACCTTTCAAACAGTTCATCTACACTGGGCATTGGGTAGGTGTCAAACTTCAAGAATTTGTTGAGTTTCCTATAGTCATTGCAAAACTGCCATTCTCTATTTGGTTTTGGCACTAAGACTATGGGACTGGACCAGCCACTCCTGGACTCCTCAATGACTCCCATGCTCAGCATCCGCTTCACCTCTTTTGCAATCACCTCTCGGTGGGCTTCGGGAATCCGATACGGCTTCATATTTACTTGGACATGATGACCCGGAAGAAACTCATGCTCTATGATCCGAGTACGCCCTGGTAGTTCTGAGAACAGGTCTCAGTTCCGCTATAGCAACTCTCGGCACTGTGGCATCTGGGCATGTGACAGCGACTCTGCCAGCTTGACTTCCTTCACGTGGGCTTTGGTCTTCGCCACCAAACAGGAGCTTCCACAAACTCCCTATGTCGCCATGGCTTGATCAGGTTGACCTGGTACACCTGGTAGGGCTTCCTTTTCCCTGGTTAGTGGACTCTATAGTTGACATTGCCAAGCTTTTCAAGAACTTCATAGGGGCCCTGCCACTTGGTCAGGAATTTGCTCTCCACCGTAGGCACTAGTACCCAATTTCCAAGGTGGAAGTGTCTCACCCTCGCTGATCTTTAGTACACCCTTGACTGTGCCTCTTGTGCTTTGAGGAGGTGTTCTTTCACAATAGGCATCGCCTCAAAAATCCTTTCTTGCATCTGGGCCACATGTTTGATTACATTCCTGTAGGGTGTAGACCCCGCCTCCGAAGTCTCCTTTGCTACATCCAGGAGTCCAAGGGGCTGTCAGCTATATAACAGCTCAAATGGTGAGAAGCCAGTAGAGGCCTGTGGGACTTCTCTAATAGAAAACAGAAGGTACGGCAGTAGACAGTACCAGTTCCGGCAGTCTTTCTCTACGACCTTCTTCAACATGGCCTTCAAGGTTTTATTAAACCTCTCCACTAAGCCGTCTGTCTGGGGGTGGTAGACTGAGGTCCTGAGTTGTGTGATTTGCAGGATTTTTCACAACTCCCTCATCCCCCTTGACATAAATGGGGTCCCTTGGTCCGTTAGGATCTCCTTAGGCAACCCCATTCTAGAAAAGATGTGGACTAGCTCCTGGACTATGCACTTGGCAGAGGAGTTTCGTGGTGGTACAGCCTCCGGGTAACATGTAGCGTTGTCCAGTACCACCAAGATATACTGATGTGCTCTGGCGGACTTGACCAGGGGTCCCACTAGATCCATGGTGATGCGATCGATTGGGACCTCAATGACAGGTAGTGGCACTAAAGGGCTACGGAAGTGAGCCACAGGGGAGGTCAACTGATAGGTGTGACAGGACCTACAGTAATTCACAATCTCTCGGTGACAACTGGGCCAGTAGACCCTCTGGAAGATTCTTTCCTGGGCTTTTTCTACCTCCAGATGACCACCTAAGACATGTACATTGGCCATATCTAACACCCTGCGTCTGTACGGCCCTGGCACTAGTAACTGATCGATTACCTCTCTTCTGAGCTTCGTGACCTGACATAGTAACTCCCCAATTCCAGCAAAGTACGGATATCAGGTATCAGCCCTAGACTCTTGAGCAACACCATTCAGAACAGTGACATTATTAAACACACCTTTTAGAGTTCAGTCCCTGAGCTGGGCGTTTCCAAAGTATCCCCACCTCCAGCTCAGGGATGCTGCTTCATCCTCACCCCCAACAAGCACATGAAAGGGAAAACTGTCGGTTGCGGCCTGCGACGAGGTTTCTTTAGGAGCGACCTGGTTGTGGTCTGGACAACCCAGCTTCCTCCCTTTCTCCCACAAGTCCCAAAGCAAGGCAAAGTCCTGCCCTATTATAACAGGGTGCAACAGGTCCTTGACTACGCCCACCTCATGGGACTCGGTGCTACAGTTTGTGCCTATGACCACTAGGACCACAGGGTAGTCCTTAGCGTCTCGATGGATACAGCAGATGTCCACTTTTTTCTGCAGAATCAGACGATGAGGAATTATGGCCCTCACTAGGGTTACCAAACTCCCAGAATCGAACAGACCAGTCATTTGCGCTCCATTCACTGACACGGGGCATGCCTGTGGTCCCACGCCTCGTGGAGGGACAGCACTACAAGCAGGATATGCAAAGTAGCGCCGTCCTGTGCTGCAGTCTACTGGCTCGTTGGTCATAGGGCAACAGGCCACTATTAGACCCGGGGTGTGACATCGCCAACAAATTAAGTTATTGGATGGGGCCTTTGGTAGCAACTCGGGACCCCTCCTGAACTCTAGGATGCCCCCCAGATGTGGTTCTAGTTCCCCACTTTTGGGTGTCCATCCCCCCTGTTGGTAACCACAGTATGGAGATGCTCCCACCCCTTACTTCCCCAAAGCACTCTCGACCGCCTGGTACCTTTCTACCAACCTCACAAGGTCATTGGCATTATGGGGATCTCCCTGGGCAACCCAGGATGGCACCAGCCTTGGAAGGGAGTGTATGAACCTGTCCATCACAATCCTCGCCACTATATGTGCTGGAGAGGAAGATTCCGGTTGCTACCACTTTTGGACCAAGTGTAGGAGGTAAAACATTTGGGACCGGGAAGGTTTGTCACTGCAATAGGCCCAGTGGTACACCCGCATCATGTCAGTCAGAGTCACTCCTAAGCACGCCAAAATCTCAGTCTTCAACTTGATGTACTCTTTTGCATCTTGCAAGGCCAAGTTATAATAGGCCTTCTGCTGTTGCCCTGTTAAATATGGTGCCAGAACCTCCGCCCACTGCTCTGGAGGCAATATCTCTCGCTCCGCCACCCTCTCAAAAATTGTCAGAAACGCCTCGTCCTCATCACCCGGGATCATCTTTTGTAAGGCTCTTCTTAACGTCTTCCTGGCAAGTGAGTCATCACTTGGACTTGGGGGTGGGGCGATTGAACTGCCATGGATTAACTCGGCTAGGAGGTTTATCTGCTGCTTGTACTGCTGCTGCTGCCACTGCTGCGGTTGATGCTGCCGGAGATTAGCCTGCACCAGTTGCTTTATCAGCTCCTCCATGATGCCAGACGTCCCCTACTGGCTGACGGCCTTCACCCAAGACATAAAAGGTTTCCTGTAGCAGTCACACTGCCCCTTGGGATTTGTGACTGTGCTTCTAGCACCAATTGTAGGGTTTAATACTCACTCGTCTGCGGTTGAGGTAGACACAGGAAGCATTTTCATTGAAATCCAAACTGGTTTATTCAGACAGCATAAACAAAAATAGCGTTTTCCGGCACAAAGTGGAAGCACAAAGTAAAATGTCCACACAATGTTACCGGTTCGCCTGCTCAGGTCAGTGTCCAATCCTTAGTACAGACTAACGCCTTGGAGATCCACAGGTCTCCAGACACAGACACTGAATGAGACATTTGGTCTCTATTTTATTTACCAAACCACGCTCCAGAGGTGGGGATATGTGGGCAGCCATTCCCACCCATTTTTTATGACTGCTCTTAAAACCGGCCTGATACGCCCTATTAACCCTGTCAGCAGTATACGTGCTGGAGCATGCTTTCTCGGGTTTACATCACCGAAGCTACCAACCTCGATGATACATATTTCCCCTCAAGGACCTGTCCGTCAGCCATCTTACACTATATACATGTCATTAAGGGTATACAAGTTTAAAGATTGCACATTTTTCAAAATTTTCAGAAAATTTGGAATATTTTCATGAACAAAGACAAAACAACAGATCTGAATTTACCGGTAGTAACAGGTAAAATGTTTTACAACAACAAAATCACAATCTCAGAATCACTGACAGAAGCATTTTAAAGTTATTACCGCAGAAAGTGACGTATCAGACTTGAAAAATGGGGCTATCAGGAAGGTTAATGCTGATTTACACGAGACAGGGTTAAGAAACATGGAATGGTATTGTGCAGTACATACCTATAGGTGAAGCATCATCTCCCTCAGAATCTTCCTCTGTATAGTAATGAAACACTTATTAGTAAGGGTGAAAAAATAATATATATATACATTATATATATACAGTACAGACAAAAAGTTTGGACACACCTTCCCATTTAAAGATTTTTCTGTATTTTCATGACTTTGAAAATTGTACATTCACACTGAAGGCATCAAAACTATGAATTACCACATGTGGAATTATGTACTTAACAAAAAAGTGTGAAACAACTGAAAATATGTCTTATATTCTAGGTTCTTCAAAGTACCCACCTTTTGCTTTGATGACTGCTTTGCACACTCTTGGCATTCTCTTGATGAGCTTCAAGAGGTGGTCACCGGAAATGGTTTTCACTTCACAGGTGTGCCCTGTCAAGTTTAATAAGTGGGATTTCTTGCCTTATAAAAGGGGTTGGGACCATCAGTTGTGTTGTGCAGAAGTCTGGAGGATACACAGCTGATAGTTCAACTGAATAGACTGTTAGAATTTGTATTATAGCAAGAAAAAAGCAGCTCTTCTAGGAGTGGAATAAACAACTTGGCGGCATAAAAGCAATCTTTTTAGAGACTGGATGCTGGATGCAGCGTGATGCTCAACTTATCTCTTCAGAATTTCTCCCATAGGTGTTTCATTTGGGTTCAGATTAGAAGACATACTCACTGAATCATTTTCAATCTGTTCTTCAGAAATGCAACATATGTGTGCTTTGGATCATAGTCATGTAGCTCCCGACATCAGCAGCACTCATGCAGCCTCACTTAAGGATACTGATGCAACCACCATGTTTCACTGTAGGCATCATGCATTTTTCTAATTTCATATTTGTAAATGCATAATGCCAACACTAAAACATGGTGGCAGCAGTATCCTTATGTGGAGCTCTATGAGTACTGCTGGTGCTGGGGAGCTATATTTCATTGAAGGTATCATGAGTTCAAAGATGTACTGCTCTATATTGAAAGAAAATCTGCAACCATAACTCTGTGCCCTTGGTAGACATGCAATTTCCAACATGACAATGATCCAAAACACACATAAGTTGCATTTTTGAAAAAGAACAGGGTGAAAGAGATTCAGTCGCCAAGAATTAATCTGAGCCCAATCAAAAGACCTTCAGGGAATTCTGAAGAGACAAAATAAAGGGGTTTTCCCACAAACAATAGTACATTTTAATCAATATATCTTGGAATACTAATAATTTCCACAATTGGATATGTTTAAAAAATGTTCCTGTGCTGAGATAATCTTATAAATGTGCCCCTGCTGTGTACTGTGTAATGGCTGTGTCTGACTGTACAGGAACATGGTCTGATTATACCACAGCTCTTGGGCAGGGGGTAGAAAAAAATGTGCACTGATATTACATCAGGGGATCGCAGATGATTCTTTCTTTGAAGTAAAACATTGTTTAAAAACAGGCAGGGAAATGTTTTACCTCACAAAAAGAATCAGTTGTGATCCCCTGCTGTAATGTTTGTATATTCTTTTGCTTCCCCCTGCCCAGGAGCTATGGAATGATCAGACCAGGTCCCTGTACGATCAGACACGGCAATTACGCCATACATAGCAGGGGCACATTTATAACATCATCTCAACACAGGAACATTTTATTTAAACACATACAATTGTGGAACTTATTATTCCAAAATCTATTGATTAAAATGTACTTTTTTTTGTGAGGAAAACCCCTTTAAGCATCACTCTCCATCCAGCATCCAGGCTCTAAAGAGGTTGTTCTTGAAGAAAGGGAAAAAATAGATGTTGCAGTATGTCTCCAACTTGTTCATTCCATGCCTAGAAAACTTGTTGCTGTCCTTAAAAGTCATGGCGGTCATACAAAACACTACAAGTAGTAGTTTTTGATGTGGGGTGTATACATTTTTGCATTAACAAATTTGAGAAAAACTGAAGATTTTGTAAAAAAAAAATCCTATTTTTATTCTTAATTTAACTGCTGGATACAGACAAACTCCAGGGATAAAAGATGGGAGGTAGCACAGGTGCAACATACTGATGAACAACCACTCACACCGACCATTCATAGGGAAAGGGGTGAATGATTAGAATTTAAATGCACATGAATAAAACCTGTATAATGTGCCAGTCACACAGATGCGTGTAGTGCACCATGCTGGCTTATTATGTATAAGAACACACTACAGGGACAAGCATCCTATTTCCCCAACCAACACTACAGAGCCTGGTTGTATCCTGCAAAGATGAAAAATACTAGAGTTATTGGTTTATATTTTGATTATATTAAGAGGAATCTTTGTGTGTGTGAATGAATGCAGAATGGGATGGGGGCCTGGCTGGATACACAAGGGGGGGCCTGGCTGGACACACAAGGGGGGGGGCCTGGCTGGACACACAAGGGGGGGCCTGGCTGGACACACAAGGGGGGGCCTGGCTGGACACACAAGGGGGGGCCTGGCTGGACACACAAGGGGGGAGGCCTGGCAGGACACACAAGGGGGGCCTGGCTGGACACACAAGGGGGGGGCCTGGCTGGACACATGGGAGGGGGAGCCTCCCTGGACACATAAGGGGGGGGCCTGGCTGGACACACAAGGTGGGCCTGGCTGGACACACGAGGGGGAGCCTGGCTGGACACACAAGGGGGGGGGGCCTGGCTGGACACACAAGAGGGCCTGGCTGGACACACAACTGAGACCTGGCTGGACACATGGGAGGGGGAGCCTGCCTGGACACATAAGGAGGGAGCCTGGCTGGACACATAAGGAAGGAGCCTGGCTGGACACATAAGGAAGGAGCCTGGCTGGACACATGAGGGAGCCTGGCTGGACACACAAGGGGGTGCCTGGCTGGACACATGGGAGGGGTGGCTGGCTGGACACATAAGGGGGAGATTAGCTGGACACATAAGGGGGGAGCCTGGCTGGACACATGGGAGGGGAGGGAACCTGGCTGGACACATAAGGGGGAGCCTGCCTGGACACATAAGGGGGAGCCTGCTGGACACATAAGGGGGTGCCTGGCTGGACACATGGGTGAGGGGGCCTGGCTGGACACATAAATGGGGGGGCTGGCTGGATACATAAGGGGGGGCCTGGCTGAACATGTAAGGATGGGGGGTTTGGCTGGACACATGGGAAGGGGGGCAGGATGGATATATGGGGGGGGCAGGTTGGATATATGGGGGGGCAGGCTGGACACATGGAGGCCAGGATGGATATATGGGGGGGCAGGCTGGACAGATGGAGACCAGGATGGATATATGGGGGGGGGAATGGACACAGAGGCCAGGATGGATATATGGGGGGCAGCTGGACACATGAAGGCCAGGATGGATATATGGGGGGGGCAGGCTCGACACATGGGGGCCAGGATGGATATATGGGGGGGGGGGGGGCGCAGGCTCGATACACGTGGGCTAGGATAAATATAAAGGGGCCACGCTGGACATATGGGGAACAGAAGGGATATATGGGGGGGAGCCAGGCTGGACAAGCGACTTAATTACTGTTTATGGTGGCGAGTGGGGAACATAATTACTTTAGATTCCAATTATGAACATTATTACTTCTGTAATATAATTTACTTTTTAGGAAACTGTTTTCCATGGGAGGGACCAAAAGTGGGGTCCTGTTACTGTGCAGGGCGGCACTATGTCGCTTTTTTTTCTTCAACTGGTGTAGTGTAGAAGTCAGGGGGGAAAAAGTGGGAATGTGCTCTAGAAGAGATCAGTTATTGATAACTGTGTGTTATTTTCTGCAGAGATGATTCATGACTGGAAGAAGTGATGGCGGTCTGTACCAGATGAAGAAGAAAAGCGAAGATGAAGGACTTCACCTAGAGACATCATTGGTGAGTCAGTGTATTACATGAACACTTACACTATATAGTATATACAGAGCTCCTGTGTATAATGTCACTGGTGATCACTGTATTATTTGTACACTATACACAGAGCTCCTGTTTATAATGTCACTAGTGATCACTATATTATCTGTACACTGACACTACACTGTGTGCAGAATTATTAGGCAAATTGTATTTTAGAGGATTATTTTTATTATTGATCAACAACTATCTTCTCAATCAACCCAAAAGACTCAAATATCCAAGCTTAATATTTTTGGAAGTTGGAGTGGTTTTTTTTTTAGATCTTAGGAGGATATCTGTTTGTGCAGGTAACTATTACTGCGCAGAATTATTAGGCAACTTAATGAAAAAATGAAAAACAAATATAATCCCATCTCACTTGTTTATTTTCACCAGGTAAACCAATATCAGTGCACAAAATTTAGAAATAAACATTTCTGACATGCAAAAACAAAAAAATTAGTGATCAATATAGCCACCTTTCTTTATGATGACACTCAACAGCCTTCCATCCATAGTTTCTGTCAGTTGCTTGATCTGTTGTCGATCAACATTGCGTGCAGCAGTCACCACAGCCTCCCAGACACTGTTCCAAGAGGTGTACTCTTTTCCTTCCCTGTACATCTCACATTTTATAATGGACCACAGGTTCTTTATGGGGTTCAGATCAGGTGAACAATGGGGCCATGTCATTATTTTTTCTTCTTTTAGACCTTTACTGGCCAGCCACTCTGTGGAGTAGTTGAATGCATGTGATGGAGCATTGTCCTGCATAAAAATCATGTTTTTCTTCAACGATACCGACTTCTTCCTGTACCACTGCTTGAAGTGAAGAAGTTGTCTTCCAGAAACTGGCAGTAGGTCTGGGAGTTGAGCTTCACTCCATCCTCAACCCGAAAAGGTCCCACAAGTTCATCTTTGATGATACCAGCCCATACCAGTACCCCACCTGCACCTTGCTGGCGTCTGAATCGGAGTGGAGCTCTCTGCCCTTTACTGATCCAGCCTCTGGCCCATCCATCTGGCCCATCAAGAGTAACTCTCATTTCATCAGTCCATAAAACCTTTGAAAAATCAGTCTTAAGATATTTCTTGGCCCATTCTTGAAGTTTTATCTTATGTTTCTTGTTCAAAGGTGGTCGTTTTTCAGCCTCCCTTACCTTGACTATGTCCCTGAGTATCGCACACCTTGTGCTTTTTGATACTCCAGTAACGCTGCAGCGCTGAAATATGGCAAAACTGGTGGCGAATGGCATCTTGGCAGCTTCACGCTTGATTTTCCTCAATTCATGGGCACTTATTTTGCGCCTTTTTTGGCCAACATGCTTCTTGCGACCCTGTTGGCTATTTGCCATGAAACGCTTGATTGTTCGGTGATCACGCTTCAAAAGTTTGGAAATTTCAAGACTGCTGCATCCCTCTGCAAGACATCTCACAATTTTGGACTTTTCAGAGCCAAACAAATCTCTCTTCTGACCCATTTTGCCAAAGGAAAGGAAGTTGCCTAATAATTAAGCACACCTTATATAGGGTGTTGATGTCATTAGTCAACACCCCTCCTCATTACAGAGATGCACATCACCAGATTTACTTAATTGGTAGTTGGCTCTCAAGCCTATGCAGCTTGGAGTAGGACAACATGTATAAAAAGTATCTCGCGATCAAAATACTCATTTGCCTAATAATTCTGCACGCGGTGTATATACAGAACTCCTGTGTATAATGTCGCTGGTGGTAATAACAGTGTTGTTAGTATTGTGGTTTGTATTCATGATCAGCATTGTAGTATTTGGTCACTTTGTGGTGGTGGTAATATGTAGTCCGGTCATGGCGTGGCAGTATTTTTTCCTTGCATGTGGTATTATTGTCACTTTGTGGTGGTAATATGTGGTCTGGTCATGGTGTGGCCGTACTTGTTCTTTGTATGTGGTATTATTCGGTCAGTAAGTGGCGGTAATATGCAGGGCTGTGGAGTCGGTAAGCCAAACCTTCGACCCAGACTCTGATTCCTCAATTTCCATCTTTCCGACTCCGACTCCCTCATACATGGTTCATATTTAAGTGATGAATTTAAAAAAGTCTAGATCCTTAGAACAGGAATAGGACAGACATTTATAGAACATTTCATAACTTTCCCAAATTCTTATGAAAAAAATATTTTCCACAAACTGCATTGAACTACTGTACCCAATTTAGTATATATTTTAGGAGTTGTACCAGAGCGTCAGAGGTACACTTACAAGGGTCTCTGGTGAAAACAAGTAATCACCTCTCCACAGGATAAGTGATAAGTTACTGATTGGTCGGGTCCTGACTGCTGGCATACAATCGGCAGAATGTGAAGCTTTTCTCCCCATTAGACTGGAGCTCATGTGCGACTCGATCACTGATCCAATCATTCCCACAGTGGCTGCGAGCGCTGCTCTTTTTTTGGAAGCCCCCAAGAGAATGAATGGAGCTGCGGTCAGACATCCCATCTGTCACTGCATTTTAAAATGGGGATAAGTGTCCTGACAGGGATAAAACTTCCCCATGCTTCCGATGCTTTTCCAATGTTCGGACCAAAACGATCAATAAGTGATCACCTATCCTGTGGAGCCCATGGATCGGTGATAACTTGCTTTAACCAAAGAACCCCTTTAATGCATACTATCGTAATTGTACATCCCAGTTATAGTATATGCACGGCAGATGTGCCGGAGCCGTCAGTCAATGCTCCACTATAACAGGGATAGCGGATAACAGATATTTGCATATTGCTGTAGGTGGGCCAATTACCCCTGTGGGCCCCAGACTCCCCAGTCCGATCCTGGACTACGTCTGGAGACCAGGCTTTTCTGAAATGGAAAACCCCTTTAATAAGTGTTATTTAGTAAAATCATCTTTGATGAATATTAGTATTCAAGCTATATCAAATGGACAGTCATATTTTCTGTGTCCTTCCAATCTCACCTTCTCTATAGCTCGCTGTCCTGCGGTTCGCAGACGTCTTTTCTAACAGCTTCCTAACCTGTCATGTAGAGAGGAGAAAATCTTCTAACATGGAGCACTTAGGCAGACTTTCTTTTTAATGAAACATGAATAGAACCAATCTATCACAACAAATATTGGCAGAATGTAAATTTAAATATAGACATCAACATGAAGGATGAAACAATGTAGTGCTTCACTTGGTCATGCCCATACCCAATACATTTAAATTATGTGTTGAAACAGTTCAAAATGCGTCACACAGACTATCATACACAGTATTTTACCTGCGGTATAAGGAATGGTTCTGGCAATTCGGGAGAGCTGTTCATATTCCCAAAATAAGGATCCGGGTCATCCTCCAGCATGTCAGGAAGTAAGTAGTGTCTAAATATGCACAAAATGTGTCACTATATAATGCAGAAACTAGTTTTACCTTCTATAAATACAGTATTTGCAACAACACATACTACATTAGGAAAAAATATTAGTAATTTAACTAACTACATGGAAAGGTATTATGCCATTCAATATGAGTGCTTTCATTTCCACATACAGTACAGACCAAAGGTTTGGATACACCTCATTTAAATATTTTTCTGTATTTTCTTGACTATGGAAATTGTACATTCACACTGAAGGCATCAAAACTATGAATTAACACATGTGGAATTATATACTTAACAAAAAAGTGTGAAACAACTGAAAATATGTCTTATATTCTAGGTTCTTCAAAGTAGCCACCTTTTGCTTTGATGACTGCTTTGCACACTCTTGGCATTCTCTTGATGAGCTTCAAGAGGTAGTCACCAGAAATGGTTTTCACTTCACAGGTGTGCCCTGTCAGGTTTAATAAGTGGGATTTCTTGCCTTATAAATGGGGTTGGGACCATCAGTTGTGTTGTGCAGAAGTCAGGTGGATACACAGCTGATAGTCCTACTGAATAGACTGTTAGAATTTGTATTATGGCAAGAAAAAAGCAGCTAAGTAAAGAAAAACGAGTGGCCATCATTACTTTAAGAAATGAAGGTCAGTCAGTCCAAAAAAATGGGCAAACTTTGAAAGTGTCCCCAAGTGCAGTTGCAAAAACCATCAAGCGCTACAAAGAAACTGGCTCACATGAGGAGCACCCCAGGAAAGGAAGACCAAGAGTCACCTCTGCTTCTGAGGATAAGTTTATCCGAGTCACCAGCCTCAGAAATCGCAGGTTAACAGCAGCTCAGATTAGAGACCAGGTCAATGGTACACAGAGTTCTAGCAGCAGACACATCTCTTCAACAACTGTTAAGAGGAGACTTTGTGCAGCAGGCCTTCATGGTAAAATAGCTGCTAGGAAACCACTGCTAAGGACAGGCAACAAGCAGAAGAGACTTGTTTGAGCTAAAGAACACAAAGAATGGACATTAGACCAGTGGAAATCTGTGCTTTGGTCTGATGAGTCCAAATTTGAGATCTTTGGTTCCAACCACCGTGTCTTTGTGCGACGCAGAAAAGGTGAATGGATGGACTCTACATGCCTGGTTCCCACCGTGAAGGAGGTGTGATGGTGTGGGGGTGCTTTGCTGGTGACACTGTTGGGCATTTATTCAAAATTGAAGGCATACTGAACCAGCATGGCTACCACAGCATCTTGCAGCGGCATGCTATTCCATCCAGTTTGGATTTAGTTGGACCATCATTTATTTTTCAACAGGACAATGACCCCAAACACACCTCCAGGCTGTGTAAGGGCTATTTGACCAAGAAGGAGAGTGATGGGGTGCTACGCCAGATGACCTGGCCTCCACAGTCACCAGACCTGAACCCAATCGAGATGGTTTGGGGTGAGCTGGACCGCAGAGTGAAGGCAAAAGGGCCAACAAGTGCTAAGCATCTCTGGGAACTCCTTCAAGATTGTTGGAAGACCATTTCTGGTGACTACCTCTTGAAGCTCATCAAGAGAATGCCAAGAGTGTGCAAAGCAGTCATCAAAGCAAAAGGTGGCTACTTTGAAGAACCTAGAATATAAGACATATTTTCAGTTGTTTCACACTTTTTTGTTAAGTATATAATTCCACATGTGTTAACTCATAGTTTTGATGCCTTCAGTGTGAATGTACAATTTTCATAGTCATGAAAATACAGAAAAATCTTTAAATGAGAAGGTGTGTCCAAACTTTTGGTCTGTACTGTATGTAATCCATGTCAATAAAGTATTAGAAGACAATAATACAGCTGAGACTGTGCACCACTAAAGTAGCGTTTTCTCCAATAGACAAATATGATTAAAAGTGCAGAACAGAGGCTCATTTTTAGGCACCGTGCTATGTAAGCGCATGACTGAGGACATAAACCAGCTTATTCCAACGCATTGTCTACTATACCTCATGGGTTATATATACTGAAAGTGAATGAAGTGAGGCTGAATGGCACCAGCCAAGACGTGGAGAGATGAAACCAAGACTAATTGCCCCAACTACTCCCCCATAAAGCCCTCTATGCTCTCCAGCTTAACCTGTCAGAATTTGCCACCACCAATACATGATTAGATTACAACTATTTAGTGAGGATGGCTAAACTGTCTTTATCTTCTTCATACATGTGTGCCAGGAGCAGTCTTATTCTCATCAGTAACTGTCATAGGTCATTTTGCTTTTCACAGTGTAGATCTTGTGTGGTACAGACCATGCAATTCAATCAAATGCACTCATTTCTTGTGACCCTCCTCAGGAAAGACAAAGACATGTAATTCTGAAGGAGTCTCTATGAGAACAACTTAATAAATTAATACTAGCAAAATGATGTAGTCTGGTGGACAAGTGACCGAATGAATTAAAAAAAAAGTTTTACTAGTCTGCTACTTTTAGTTAAAAAATATCTACAAATTGTAAAACACTTACTGTACAGTAGGTGGTAAATCCAGGTGGGCTGTAGATAGAGGGGTGACAAAAAAGGGAAGGGATGGTCACTTCCTCTGAGAGATGAACAGATTTTTAAAGGATGAAAATGGCACAAATAAAACAGCAACAGGAGACATCAGAAAACATGTTTGAAATAAAAGAAAACTCTCTTCTAAACTCTAGCAGCTCTGGGCCTAGCTGGTTTGATTCACATCCCTTGCCTGGCGCATGTGCTGAATTTGGTGGTGTAGAGCTTCCTTAAAAATGACCCACATATGTCAGAGGTGCTGCTGAAAGTGAGGGCAGCATGTGCATGCTTTTGGCGTTCTCACCCTGCGGCTGCCGACCTGCCTGCGCTGCAGCATCACTTCTACCTTCACACTCACTGCCTCATATGCAATGTGCCAAGATGGAACTGCACCTTACATATGCTGGAGAGACTGTGTGAGCAGCAGCAGGCAATGGTGGAGTTTCAGCTGCAGCACGCACGGGGGTGGGATGCTGTGAAGAACAACACCACTTAACCACCAATGAATGGGCTTCCATGAAGGACGTTTGTGCCGTGTTGCGCTGCTTCGAATACTCCAATATAGCCAGTGCTGATGACACCATCATGAGCGTTACTATACCTCTTCTATTAAGAAATTGAAAAAACTGATAAATAGCCTATTTTGGGGAAAAGGGGTGGTTATGTGGGAGAGAATAATCGCCCTAGTAGTCTATATCCCAATCCACGTGTTAGTGGACCCCAGAAGGACAAAAGAGGGATTTAATTCCAAAAATATCAATTTTATTAGAAATTTTAAAAATTACATCATAATTCACAATATAAGAGAAGGGAAGAAGAAGAGGTGGTAGGTAAACCATAGGGGCAGGTTTTAAGGAATAAAATCCTGCCAGGAGACTAATATCCCTAAACCAGCATAGAAGGTAAGCCAGGTACGCGTACTAGCTGCTATTTAAAAGATAATGGAAGGATCATATCAATCTATGTCCACACTAGTAATAACAGTGAGGTATAAAGCATGGTATACAAGATAATAATATTGATATGTGGGCATATGGCAGCATATATCAGATCATATAGCAGTGATATATGGGTAAGAGCATTAAACAAATAACATTAGATAGATAGCATAAAACATGTACACCGGTGATACATAAGTGTAAATAGATCGATAGTGCTATTGATATAGTATTACTGTCTAGTCTGGAGCTGTCTAGTCTGGAGCTGCGGCTCTATAGAAAATCAATTACCTTGTGCCATATGAGAAGTGATAAAGCAGCGTGTCCTGGAGAGCTGGGGGGGATGTGGAGCTCACTTCTCATATGGCACAAGGTAATTGATTTTCTATAGAGCCGCAGCTCCAGACTAGACAGCTCCAGACTAGACAGTAATACTATATCAATAGCACTATCGATCTATTTACACTTATGTATCACCGGTGTACATGTTTTATGCTATCTATCTAATGCTATTTGTTTAATGCTCTTACCCATATATCACTGCTATATGATCTGATATATGCTGCCATATGCCCACATATCAATATTATTATCTTGTATACCATGCTTTATACCTCACTGTTATTACTAGTGTGGACATAGATTGATATGATCCTTCCATTATCTTTTAAATAGCAGCTAGTACGCGTACCTGGCTTACCTTCTATGCTGGTTTAGGGATATTAGTCTCCTGGCAGGATTTTATTCCTTAAAACCTGCCCCTATGGTTTACCTACCACCTCTTCTTCTTCCCTTCTCTTATATTGTGAATTATGATGTAATTTTTAAAATTTCTAATAAAATTGATATTTTTGGAATTAAATCCCTCTTTTGTCCTTCTGGGGTCCACTAACACGTGGATTGGGATATAGACTACTAGGGCGATTATTCTCTCCCACATAACCACCCCTTTTCCCCAAAATAGGCTATTTATCAGTTTTTTCAGTTTTCTAGGGATTACTGACCATATATATATTCTTTATGGCCAGCTTGTAGGTTTTCATTCTATTAAGAAATTGACAGAGAAATTAATTGGGTATCTTGAAAATAATTTCATGTAAATATCATTATACCCTATTTACATTAATTTCAAGGATCACATTTAGAAGAAATTCATATTCAATTATATAAATATAATGAAAAAAATGGAGTGCTGACTTCATACAATGCTGGCCAAAAGTATTGGCACCCCTGCAATTCTGTCAGATAATACTCAGTTTCTTCCTGAAAATGATTGCAATCACAAATTCTTTGGTATTATTCTCTTCATTTAATTTGTCTTCAATGAAAAAAACACAAAAAGAATTGTCCTAAAGCCAAATTGGATATAATTCCTCACCAAACCTATAAATGGGGGTGGACAAAAGTATTGGCACCCTTTGAAAAATCATGTGATTCTTCTCTAATTCGTGTAATTAACAGCACCTGTAACTTACCTATGGCACCTAACAGGTGTTGGCAATAACTAAATCACACTTGCAGCCAGTTAACATGGATTAAAGTTGACTCAACCTCTGTCCTGTGTCCTTGTGTGTACCACATTGGGCATGGAGAAAAGAAAGAAGACCAAAGAACTGTCTGAGGACTTGAGAAACCAAATTGTGAGAAAGCATGAGCAATCTCAAGGCTACAAGTCCATCTCCAAAGACCTGAATGTTCCTGTGTCTTCCATGCGCAGTGTCATCAAGAAGTTTAAAGCCCATGGCACTGTAGCTAACCTCCCTAGATGTGGACGGAAAAGAAAAATTGACGAGAGATTTCAACGCAAGATTGTGCGGATGGTGGATAAAGAACCTCGACTAAAATCCAAACAAGTTCAAGCTGCCCTGCAGTCCGAGGGTACAACAGTGTCAACCCGTACTATCACTCAGCGTCTGAATGAAAAGGGACTGTATGGTAGGATACCCAGGAAGACCGCACTTCTTACCCCGAGACATAAAAAAGCCAGGCTGGAGTGTGCCAAAACTTACCTGAGAAAGCCTAAAACGTTTTGGAAGAATGTTCTCTGGTCAGATGAGACAAAAGTAGAGCTTTTTGGGAAAAAGCATCAACATAGAGTGTACAGGAAAAAAAAAGAGGCTTTCAAGAAAAGAACACGGTCCCTACAGTCAAACATGGCGGAGGTTCCCTGATGTTTTGGGGTTGCTTTGCTGCCTCTGTCACTGGACTGCTTGACCGTGTGCATGGCATTATGAAGTCTGAAGACTACCAACAAATTCTGCAGCATAATGTAGGGCCCAGTGTGAGAAAGCTGGGTCTCACTCAGAGGTCATGGGTCTTCCAGCTGGACAATGACCCAAAACACACTTCCAAAAGCACTATAAAATGGTTTGAGAGAAAGCACTGGAGACTTCTAATGTGGCCAGCAATGAGTCCATACCTGAATCCCATAGAACACCTGTGGAGAGATCTCAAAATGGCAGTTTGGAGAAGGCACCCTTCAAATATCAGGGACCTGGAGCAGTTTGACAAAGAAGAATGGTCTACAATTCCAGCAGAGCATTGTAAGAAACTCATTGATGGTTACCGGAAGCGGTTGTTCGCAGTTATTTTGGCTAAAGGTTGTGCAACCAAGTATTAGGCTGAGGGTGCCAATACTTTTGTCTGGCCCATTTTTGGAGTTTTGTGTGAAATGATCAATTATTTGATTTTTGCTTCATTCTCTTTTGTGTTTTTTCCTTGCAAGCAAATTAAATGAAGAGAGTAATACCAAAGAATTTGTGATTGCAATCATTTTCAGGAAGAAACTGAGTATTATCTGACAGAATTGCAGGGGTGCCAATACTTTTGGCCACCACTGTGTATACATGGATTGGTGGGGGGGAGGAAGCATATATACATGGATTGGTGGGGGGGGGCAACATATATACATGGATTTTGGCATATACCAAGATGGGAGTGAGCACATTCTTTATTTCTGCAGTCTCATACCCTGCTCCTTTCTGTGGCTGCTCTATGCTGCCCTCACCAGCTCTCTGTACGAGTTGTTTTTCCTAAACTAAATCCTCAGTATTCGGGTTAATTTGCCATATTGGCACTTTACGATAAATAAGTGGGTTTTGGGTTGCAGTTTGGGCACTCGGTCTGTAAAAGGTTTGCCATCACTGCAATATACTGTTGAGACAGTTGACCCCCGAGAGCATGGATTGGGACACTCCGCTACCATCCCAGAAACAACAAAGGTGGGAGATATGGAAGAAGTCTCTGAAGGTCTTAGAGCATGTCCAAGTCTCACGCAGTTATTCCCTAAGCACCCTTTCAGCCTCCACCAGGAGAGAAATCCACATTTTCTCCGACGCATCTACAGAGGCCATAGCTGCAGTAGCCTACCTGAAAACCTCAGAAAGCAACAACAAGGTACATTGTGGATTCATCCTTGGCAAGGCAAAACTAACACTGAAACCGTCTCACTCTGTACCAATACTCAAACTTTGTGCTGCCGTACAGGCAGTGGAATTAGCTGAAGCTATAAAGGATGAAATGGACATTGTGATTGATTCATTTACATTCTACACAGACAGTAGAGCGGTACTTGGTTACATTTACAACCAAAAAAACAATTTTACGTCTACATCAGCAATAGAGTAGAGCGTATCAGAAGCTTTTCTATCCCTGAATACTGGCACTACGTCTCTACTGACCTGAACCCAGCTGACCGAGGGACAAGATTCACAGCCGCGTCTAAGCTCAATGACAACATGTGGCTGTCACCTCCAAGTCTCTTATATAAGGATTCTAGTTCAAAGGACATCAACAACACTTATAAGCTGGTGGAACCGGAGTCTGAAAAAGAGATCAGACCAATCACCTCTACTCGCTACACTTCTGTGATGCCAAAATCAAAACTAAGATCTCACTGCTTTGAAAGCTTCTCAAAATGGTCAGCTGTTGTGCGGGCCATAGCTCGTCTTGTTCACATCGCTCATTCCTTTGCCAGTGACAAATCATCAGTGTTGTGGCTGGCACATGTGTAGAGGATACCCTACTGTTGCTGACATCAGACATGCCGAGCAATTCAGCGGTGAGTGCAACAAGAATATGGTCACGAGATCGACAGTATCACAAAAGGGTACCAGCCTGTCCAAGAACAGTTTACTGCTTGAATTGAACCCAGTGGTCGATCATTACGGACTGTTAAAGGTGGATGGTCATATAGAGAAGTCTGATCTATGTAATAAGGAGCAGAATCGTATCATCATTCCGGGTCGGCACTACAATGCTACGCTATTGTTCCATCACCATCATGAAAAAGTGCAGCACCAAGGCAGACAGTTTACCGAAGGCATCATAAGGTCCGCTGGCCTCTGGATCGTGGGGATGAAGAGATGTGTCTCCTCAGAGCTCCATAAATGCTTTATGTGAGAAAAAGTAAGAAGAAAACACTAACATCTACAGATGGCAAATCTCCCAGCAGATCAGCTAAACACAGACCAGCCATGCACATATGTCGGAGTAGATGTTTTTGGACCATGGTCGGTTGTTACAAGAAGGACCCGTGGTGGAGCCGCAAAAAGTAAGTGGTGGGCTGTGCTTTTCACCTGTCTTAGCATCCAAGCAGTTCACATTGAGGTAATTGAATCCATGGATTCCTCTTGCTTCATAAATGCTCTCAGAAGATTCTTTTCTATCTGGGGACCAGCCAAATAGCTCAGATCTGACTGTGGCACTAACTTTGTGGGAGCGTGCAAGGAACTACAGTTAGACAACTTCTAGACTGACAATGGGTGCACTTGGGTGTTCAACCCTCCTCATTCATCGCATATGGGAGGATCCTGGGAACGCATGATTGGCATTGCTCGAGGAATCCTTGATTCGATGTTGCTGGATCATAAGCTACCTCTCACCCATGAAGTCCTGGTTACCTTCCTTGCTGAAGTGTCTGCTGTGATAAATGCAAGACCATTGGTACCATTATCATCGGACCCCAAAGCTCCAATGATTCTTACTCCTGCCACACTTCTTACTCAGAAGGTTGGAGATGCTGAAATCCCTCCAGGGAAGTTTGTGGACAGAGACATTTACAGGTGTCAGTGGAAACAGGTACAACACTTTTCTAATGTCTTTTGGCACCGCTGGAAGGCTGAATACCTGCACTTACTTCAAACCAGTCACAAATGGCAGACTGCAAAACCTAACCTCCAAGAGGGAGACCTCATCCTCCTTAAAGATAAAGAAGCTCATCGCAATGACTGGCCAATGGGTCTTATCACCAAGGTTACACCAAGCAATGATGGAAAGACTTGTAAGGTAGAAGGCAAGGTCATCTCGCGTTTTCTTTCGTCCAGTCACTGAACTTCTACTCCTTTTACAAAAGGAGGTCATCACATGAAAGACACTGCTTCAGGACACAGCTTACGACGGAGAGCCTACCGCCATATACTTCCAGCTGTGTTGGGACATTTGAACTTTTCCCAGTGGATTCTTAGGTTGGTGGAAGTGTTTGCACATTGCGGCTTCCCCAATCCGAAGATGGGTTTCTGTTTTGGACTCGGATTATCCGGCTGTTGAAGACTTCAATGGAAAATTGGACTACAACTATTACTGTTATTGTTGTTTGCTTGTGTATTTTCTTTTGTCTTTCAGGTCTACCATGACATTCCCAGAAAACATCACATTAAACGAATCATTAAAATCTAAAGATTTCAGACGGGGAGTGTTACGTCCCATGAATGGGAAATTTGCTGACTATACACTGAACTTTTTACAGTTGCTGTGTATTACTGTTTGATTGCATTGCTGCAAGGTTCACCTTCCTTGAAGTTTGTCCCTTCTCTCTCCCTGTCTCCCTCTTATGTGACTGTGATGTAGCTAGCCCCTCCCTTCTTCTTCCAGCCTTTCCTAATTCTCAATCTTGCAACAATTAGGAGCTCATGTGCTTACAGCCTGTCTCAGGAAAAGTTATTTTTACTTGCTGTTGATGCATGCATTCTTACAAGATTTCTCAAGATAAATAAAGCTTCTTCTGAATTCTTTACAACGTGCCTGCCTGCAGCCGAGTTAAAGCTATCTGTGTCCATCTCCCTTGTAAGTAAAGGTGAAGACACAGCACCCTATATTTACAGCACAGCCATGGGGACAGAATATTCCTCTTGGAGATTATTGTAGGTTTAATCGTTTTCTTTTTGTTTGACAGCTGTCACACACTAAAAGACGCTTTTTTTTTGGCATCACTATATTTTGAGAGCTATAATTTTTCCATATTTTGTCCAACAGCGTCATGTGAGGGCTTGTTTTACGGAACGAGTTGACATTTTATTGGTATCATTCTCAGGCACATGACATTTTTTGATCACTTTCTATTCTGATTTTTGGGGCGCCAATCCAAGGGCAGAGAGGGCTTCCTCCCTATACAAGCTCTCTAAATGCTCCGATCGATGTCTATCGCCATGAGGTATCCATACGTCCAAGTTTGTTAAAGTGAACCTGTCAGCAGGATTGTGCTTAGAAAACTACATACACTGTCAGGTGGGCGCCGTTAAACTGAGTAAAATGATACCTTGGATGTTGTAATACGTCCAGTGGTTCTTTTATCATCTTTAGTTTCAGTTCTGCTGCCATAATGATATGTATGTGCTCTGGTGCTCTGCTTCTGTATTCATGTATTCCTATCTCTTTCCTCTGACAGGTCACTGTCTTTTCAGTGACCTGCCTACTCTTTTACATACTGCCTGTGTAATTTCTCTGCCCATGTGAAATTTACATCCCCAACATGGATGCCCGCGCATGTGCAGTAGCATCTTTTGGTTGCCGAGAGATGCTACTGTGCACACGCGAGCACCATTTTACTCAAAAGTCTGAGCATAGGGAACATGGTACCATAGAGCAGGACTTGAAAGAAGAGCACCATGAATCTAGCACTCAAGGTTAAACGGCGCACACGCGAACAACATAATTAAAGAAATAGGGCATGGTAGATGTGTAGAATGAGTCAGAAGGATAAAACAAAGAAAAAGAAAGAATACAGAAAAGGGGAAATGGGATGGCAAACATAGACAAGAAAAGTAAGAGCCAAAAGTAAGTTTTTTTTTATACCTGGTGAAGCGTTCAAATGACCTAAAGGGAGACAAAAGGGGGAAAAAAACAATTAGGATATATATGTAGGAAACACATAAAATTACAGTACAGACCAAAAGTTTGGACACACCTTCTCATTTAAAGATTTTTCTGTATTTTCATGACTATGAAAATTGTACATTCACACTGAAGGCATCAAAACTATGAATTAACACATGTGGAATTATATACTTAACAAAAAAGTGTGAAACAACTGAAAATATGTCTTATATTCTAGGTTCTTCAAAGTAGCCACCTTTTGCTTTGATGACTGCTTTGCACACTCTTGGCATTCTCTTGATGAGCTTCAAGAGGTAGTCACCGGAAATGGTTTTCACTTCACAGGTGTGCCCTGTCAGGTTTAATAAGTGGGATTGCCTTATAAATGGGGTTCGGACCATCAGTTGTGTTGTGCAGAAGTCAGGTGGATACACAGCTGACAGTCCTACTGAATAGACTGTTAGAATTTGTATTATGGCAAGAAAAAAGCAGCCAAATAAAGAAAAATGAGTGGCCATCATTACTTTAAGAATTGAAGGTCAGTCAGTGCGAAAAATTGGGAAAACTTTGAAAGTGTCCCCAAGTGCAGTTACAAAAACCATCAAGCGCTACAAAGAAACTGGCTCACATGAGGACCGCCCCAGGAAAGGAAGACCAAGAGTCACCTCTGCTTCTGAGGATAAGTTTATCCGAGTCATCAGCCTCAGAAATCGCAGGTTAACAGCAGCTCAGATTAGAGACCAGGACAATGCCACACAGAGTTCTAGCAGCAGACACATCTCTACAACAAGTGTTAAGAGAAGACTTTGTGCAGCAGGCCTTCATGGTAAAATAGCTGCTAGGAAACCACTGATAAGGACAGGCAACAAGCAGAAGAGACTTGTTTGGGCTAAAGAACATAAGGAATGGACATTAGACCAGTGGAAATCTGTGCTTTGGTCTGATGAGTGCAATTTGAGATCTTAGGTTCCAACCACTGTGTCTTTGTGCGACGCAGGAAAGGTGAACGGATGGACTCTACATGCCTGGTTCCCACCGTGAATTATGGAGGAGGAGGTGTGATGGTGTGGGGGTGCTTTGTTGGTGACACTGTTGGGGATTTATTCAAAATTGAAGGCATACTGAACCAGCATGGCTACCACAGCATCTTTCAGGGGCATGCTATTCCATCCAGTTTGCGTTTAGTTGGACCATCATTTATTTTTCAACAGGATAATGACCCCAAACACACCTCCAGGCTGTGTAAGGGCTATTTGACCAATAAGGAGAGTGAAGGGGTGCTACGCCAGATGACCTGGCCTCCACAGTCACCAGACCTGAACCCAATCAAGATGGTTTGGGGTGAGCTGGACCGCAGAGTGAAGGCAAAAGGGCCAACAAGTGCTAAGCATCTCTGGGAACTCCTTCAAGATTGTTGGAAGACCATTTCCGGTGACTACCACTTGAAGGTCATCAAGAGAATGCCAAGAGTGTGCAAAGCAGTCATCAAAGCAAAAAGTGGCTACTTTGAAGAACCTAGAATATAAGACATATTTTCAGTTGCTTCACACTTTTTTGTTAAGTATATAATTCCACATGTGTTAATTCATAGTTTTGATGCCTTCAGTGTGAATGTACAATTTTCATAGTCATGAAAATACAGAAAAATCTTTAAATGAGGTGTATCCAAACTTTTGGTCTGTACTGTATGTATTTAACAGTAAAATTATGTCAACAGATATCGCTAATCCACTGGTTAAATAACACAGAGGAAACAAAGGAATATGTTAATCAATAAGACAGTTCATACTCTGGATTGAGGCCATATGCCTGCCTCTCCTTCAATCTGTGTATTCTGTTGCCACCTCGCCTTTTCAAAGGAATAGACTCCAAGTAGCGTAATTGTGAAACGTTATGTCCGGCAGAAACAAGATGAAAGGGAACTGGCAGCATTGTCCTCTTACACCTAATGGTAGATTTATGCTGAGGTGCGCTTTTAAGGGGTTGTACACTAATATTTAAAATATGCCAAAGCGTTTTTATAATGAAAAGCAACTTCTTTATAATTACCTTCCTCTGTCAGTGAGCGGCGCTATCACTGGCCGCTCACAGGCAGCACGTGAACCCCCGCTGACGTCCCGTTTATTGAGGCGTGACTCAGCGCTGGGGTCCCCGTGGTGGCTTCTGGGTTGAAGGCGGGGTTACCCCACCGTGTCACACCCAGCATCCACCGCGCGTTTTCCCAATGAATGGGGAGAGGGACAGCATGCGGTGGATGCTGGGTATGACTTGAGGGGATAACCCCGCACACAACCCAGCAGCCACCATGGAACGCGGAAGAGAGAGATCCCCGGCAGCAGTCTGGACTTGTCGTGACATCAGCGGATGTCAGTGCCGGCTGCAGCCGGGGGTTAAGTGATGCCTGTGAGCGGTCAGTCATAGCGCCACTCACAGGAAGAAAAGGAAGAGGGAGGCAATTACAAAGAAGCAGCTTTTCAACATAAAAATGCTTTGCCATATTTTACATAGTAGTGGACAACCCCTTTAAGTACCAGGGACCTGGGTGTATGGATATGTCCAAGTCCATAAAGGGGTTAATTAATGCAAAATGGAATGAAAGAATTAAAAATGCCATTAAGTCAAATTCCATTTAGCTAATATGTTACTTTAGACCCAAATTTTAGCCTGCACAATTTATTATGTAATTTCTCCTAAACGCAGCATTGCCCCATACATAGCAGACACTAATATTTTCTAGCTATATACAGTACATAGCATTAAGGGTAAACAATTAAAGCGGTTGTGCCACCATAAAGAATACAGTTAACCAACCAGAAAAGGTGGAAATAAATAGTTTTGTAATTTACAGTGATTCAAAATTATGCTTCATTCAAAAGTTACCAAGCTTTTACTTTTATGAATGCTGTTCTCTGGCGCCCCCTGGCGTTATTCCACTACATCCTGGTAGTGGGTGATCAGCTGGTCGGGTTTGGGCAGTTCCTGTCACAAGAGCTCCCAACCGGCAGTCTGCACAATGTATTGCAAGAAAAGAAATGAAAAATTCCATCTCCAAAAACGTTGTATTAAAAAATTCCAAGTTGTTATTACATCATTTTAAAATCTGATGAGGTCACAAGGTACATGGGGATTCACATAGCAACGCGTTTCCAATGCCAACCAGCTTTCTTTGTCAAGCTACTATGACATGATTCTGTGATCTTTTAAATATTTCTGAAACCAATATGATGCAGTGACTGGGATTGTATACGAGGGATGTGATATATCCCCCAGAATGTGTACAGAGACCTATTAAATCCATTGGAGTGCATTGCAGTCACACGCTCACCTCCGGCTGCAATGCAGGAATGAAGGTGAGCATTGACCTGGTCAGGCTATCTGGCTAAGGCAGATTAAGTAAAACCCGGCAGGGCCTTCATTTCTTGGGGGAGGCTACAGGAAGGCAGTGGGGCGGCCTCCTCCCTCCAAGCCGGGTTTTCCAGTGGCTCTTGCCACAGGTCCTTTAAAAACCCTGCACTAAGGATTAGTGTGGTTCTATGTTGGAACCTGCTAGGAGCATAGCAGGAAAGCTCATCAGGATTGAGTGTGGCTGAACCCACGCCTGGGAAGGCTCTGCACCTGTCAGGCTCTGAGTGGCCCGGCGCGGCCGTTGCCTATGGCAACCGTTGTTTAAGGACTTGTGTTATCCCAGAGGACTTTTCTGTTTACCGGTGAGTTGCTGAATAAAGCTGTTTATATTGGACTTGCTTGGGTCACTGCCTCAGTTACTGCACGGTGTGAACACCGCTGCCTTACAGCTTGGTGGAGAATGCTGGCATAGTGACTGAGGCATACCCCACTGGCCGCTGCATGACCACAATCCGGCCGGCCACCTTTCAGCCCCACCCCGTGGACAAAATGGAGGAGCTGTTAAAGCAGCTGGTACTTACCCAGCAGCAGCAGCTGCAGTCTCAGAGGTAGGAGCTGGAACAGCAGCATAATCAGCAGCAGCAGCTACTGTACCAGCAGCAGCAAAAACCAAAGAACTGTTGCTGCAACAGATTGCTGCCCTGTGGGAGACGCCGACGGCACCAGCCCCGGAACGTCGCGAGGCCAGGGACAAGGTTCGCTCAGCGTTGAGGAAGATGGGACCGGAGGACGATGTGGAAGCCTTCCTGACCATTTATGAGCGCACAGAGGAGCGGGAAAACCTACCGGATGGCCAGTGGGCAGAAGTGGTGGCTCATTTTCTGGTCGGCGATGCCCAAAAGGCCTTCTTCGACCTCAGTCGGGAGGACGCCCAGGACGACCAGAGACTGAAAGGTGAGATCCTTGCCCGACTGGGAGTCAATACATACGTGAGGGCTCAGCATGTATTTTCATAGGCTTATGTGGAGACCCGACACGCCCGGTCTCAGGCTTATGACCTCCTGCAGCTGGTAAAGAGGTTGCTCCAGCCTGAGACTTTGTCTCCAGCCCAGATGGTGGAGAGGGTGGTGGTTGACCGGCTGGTGAGGACTCTGCCAGCCGCTATCCAAAGTTGGCTGGGGCAAGGGGACTCCAGCACACTCGACCAGGTGGTCAGCCTGATCGAGCGCTACTCGGCCATTCAGGACTTTATCCAGGACTCTGCCCCCTCGCGGCTGTCACGCCGATCCCTGCCAACTCAGGAACCTGGAAAGGGGTCGCGCCCCTCTGCTGAGGACAGTCAGCACCGTAACCGTGCTGAAGGGGTACCCCGAAATGAGAGTCGCAGGAGACCTGTTCCCTCCCAAACAGTCAGAAGACCTAACAGTACTTCCACCATTAGGTGCTGACGGTGTCAGGGGAAGGGACATGTGGTTGCTAACTGCCCCCTAACTACGGAACCCATGGACTGCGGGATTATCCACCGGGTCTCAATGTACGCCCAGACTGTCTGCACTGCGAGCGCCGACCCCCCTGACAATGAACCCCAACTGTGCCAGGTACTGGTTAATGGGTACCCCACAGAGGCCCTCCTAGATTCGGGGAGCCTAGTGACTTTGGTACATGGGTCGATGGTGGCAGGAGACAACCTCAGTGGACGGACTGTCGGGGGTTGTGTGCATCCATGGGGACCTCCGAGAGTACCCAACCACAGGTAGTTTTATCCAAGCCAAGTGGAGACATAAAACATGTGGTGGGGGTGGTAAAAACTCTTCCCTATGGGACTGTGTTGGAAAGAGACTTGCCCCTGTTCTGGACTCTGTGGAAAAACAAAATCCACTCTCCCCCGATAAAATGTATTACAGGCGCTGTACCCGACGAACCTGATTCAGGGGTACCTGCCGTAGTGGTATCCAACCTAGGGACAGAGTGTGACCCCGATAGGTTTCCCCTAGAGGTGCTGGCAGGAGAGGTCGAGGAGACCCCATCGATCCCTGAGCTGGAAGTGTCCCGGGACACGTTTGGGACAGTTCAGCTACAGGATGCCACTCTGACTCGCGGGAAAGGGTGTTAGAGGTAAATGGCGTAGCTCAACAGCCCCGTGCAGATACTGTATTTACACGCATGGTAGTCAAGAGTGAGTTGCTCTATAGGGTAGACAAAATCAGGGACCAGGTCGTGGAACAGTTAGTGGTATCTCAGTTGTACCGTCTGCAGTTGGCACACACACACCAGCTGGGTGGACAATTGGGGGTTAAAAAGACGTAAGAGCGTATCTTGCAGCGGTTCTTTTGGCTGGGGATTTACGCGGAGGTCCAAAAGTACTGTGAATCCTGCCCTGAATGTCAGTTGACCACACCCACCACAAGTTTCCGTAGCTCATTGGTACCCCTGCCAGTAATAGAGGTACCTTTTGAACGGATTGCAATGTACTTGGTAGGGTCCATTGTAAAATCTGCTCGTGGCCACCAACATATACTGGTGGTCGTTGACTGTGCCACCCGGTGCCCGGAGGCTATACCGCTATGCCACACCTCGGCATAACAAATTGCACAGGAGCTGTTTGCTATGTTCTGTCGCCTTGGACTACCTAAGGAGATCCTGATGGATCAGGGGACCCCTTTTATGTCCAAAATGACAAGGGAACTGTGCAAACTGCTAAAAATTAAACAACTGCGCACCTCGGTGTACCAACCTCAAACCGACGGGCTAGTAGAACGGTTCAATAAAACCCTCAAGTTCATGTTAAAAAAGGTGGTTTCTAAGGACGGAAGGGATTGGGACATGTTGCTACCCTATTTGATGTTCACCATCCGTGAGGTACCCCAGGCTTCCACAGGGTTCTCTCCCTTTCAGTTATTGTACGGCAGACACCCTAGAGGTCTGTTGGACGTAGCCAAAGAGACGTGGGAACAAGAGCCGACTCCACATAGGAGTATAACTGAACACGTGGCTAGCATGCAGGACCGGATCGCGGCGGTCATGCCCATCGTGAAAGAACATTTTTTAGATGCCCAGGCAGCCCAGAGGTGCACATATATTAAAATAGCCAGAGTCAGGTCTTTTAACAAGGGCGATTGGGTGTTAGTACTTGTACCCACAGCCGAGAGTAAGCTCATGGCCAAGTGGCAAGGGCCATATGAGGTTCGAGAAAAGGTGGGGGAGATAAATTACCGGTGTATCAGCCCGGAAGGAGGAAACGGGAGCAGCTTTATCATGTAAACCTGCGAAAACCTTGGAAAGATCGAGAGTGGTTAGTTACAGACATCACTCCGGGCATATCACCAGAGAGTTCTCTACCTTCAGCCAGGGATGCGTCCGGGGGAGAGGTCAGGATAAGTGATGCTCTCACTAAACAGCAGCGACGGGCGGCTCGCTCACTGGTGCAGCAGAATACCGACGTGTTCTCAGAGCTACCGGGTAGGACTACATTTCTCCAACATGACATTGTCACCGAACCTGGGGTAAGGGTGCGAATGAGACCGTACCGGGTACCCGAAGCCCGGAGGCAAGCCATCACGGCTGAGGCAAAACAGATGCTCCAGTTAGGCGTCATTGAGAAATGACGGAGTGGGCTAGCCCCATCGTACTGATTACAAAACCAGACGGATCGTTACGCTTCCGTAACGATTTCCGAAAACTAAATGAAGTGTCGAAGATTGACCTTTATCCAATGCCCAGGGTGGATGAGCTGATTGAGAGACTGGGGTAGGCCCAGTACTTTACCACGCTCGATCTCACCAAGGGTTACTGGCAGGTACCTCTCACGAAATCGGAGGAGGAAAAGACCGCCTTCATAACTCCGGAGGGTCTATATCACTATGCGGTCTTACCTTTTGGGTTACATGGGGCCCTGGCTACATTCCAGAGGTTGATGGACATAGTGCTCAAGTCTCATCAGGAGTACGCCTCCGCATATCTAGATGATATTATCATCTTTAGCACCGACTGGCATACGCATCTATCCCAGGTACAAGCAGTGCTGGATTCTCTCAGAGCAGCGGAGTTAACGGCAAACCCGAAAAAATGTGCGATAGGGCTAGAGGAAGCCCGATATTTGGGGTATGTGATTGGCCGAGGAGTTATCAAGCCCCAAATCAATAAAGTTGAGGCCATAAAAAATTGGCCTAAACCGTCAAGTACACAGCAGGTGAGGGCGTTCCTTGACATCCTTGGGTATTACCGCTGGTTTATACCTAATTTTGCTGGGAGAACGGCGGCCCTGACCGATCTCTTGAAAGGAAAAAAATCAGTAATGGTTCAGTCGAACCTTCAGGCAGAAGAAGCCTTTCAGTCCATGAAGTTGGCCCTGTATGGACAGCCGGTCCTCATCAGCCCCAACTTCAAGGAAACTTTCATTGTACAGACAGATGCCTCAGAAGTAGGCCCAGGGTGCCAGTGGCGACTTTGCCAATCCTGGTGTTATGTGGCAAATGCCAAGCGTCCTGCACGGTGTTGGGCTGTGAGCACAACCCCCATCTGTGGACGTCAGACCATCATACCACCCTCATGGAGTCGGTTTCCAACCGATTGTGCAGACACATGCACATTTGTGACCTGCTGGAGGTCATTTTGCACGGCTCTGGCAGTGCTCCTCCTGTTCCTCCTTGCACAAAGGCGGAGGTAGCGGTCCTGCTGCTGGGTTGTTGCCCTCCTACGGCCCTCTCCACGTCTCCTTTTGTACTGGCCTGTCTCCTGGTAGTGCCTCCAGCCTCTGGACACTACGGTGACAGACACAGCAAACCTTCTTGCCACAGCTTGCATTGATGTGCCATCCAGAATGAGCTGCACTACCTGAGCAACTTCTGTGGGTTGTCGAGTCCGTCTCATGCTACCACAAGTATGAAAGTACAACCAACATTCAAAAGTGACCAAAACATCAGCCAGAAAGCATTGGTACTGAGATATGGTCTGTGCTCCCCACCTGCAGAACCACTCCTTTATTGAGGGTGTCTTGAAAATTGACAATCATTTTCATCTATTGTCTATTCCATTTGCAAAACAGCATATGAAATTGATTGTCAATCAGTGTTGCTTCCTAAGTGGACAGTTTGATTTCACAGAAGTTTGATTTACTTGGAGTTATATTCTGTTGTTTAAGTGTTCCCTTTATTTTTTGAGCAGTGTATTTGATATGTAACTTTCTATGTATTTGTCTCTACTTGTTCTTATTGGGGTTTGTTGTTAAGAGTTTTTTTTTAATATGGGTGTGATCTCATTGGTCATGTAATCGGTGTATTACTTGTAATTGGTTTCGGAAATATTTAAAAGATCACAGAACCATGTCATAGTAGCTTGACAAAGAAAGGTGGTTGGCATTGGAAACGCGTTGCTATGTGAATCCCCATGTACCTTGTGACCTCATCAGATTTTAAAATGATGTAATAACAACTTGGAATTTTTTAATACAACGTTTTTGGAGATGGAATTTTTCATTTCTTTTCTTGCAATACATTGTGCAGACTGCCGGTTGGGAGCTCTTATGACAGGAACTGCCCAAACCCGACCAGCTGATCACCCACTACCAGGACGTAATGGAATAACGCCAGGGGGCGCCAGAGAGCAGCATTCATAAAAGTAAAAGCTTGGTAACTTTTGAATGAAGCATAATTTTGAATCACTGTAAATTACAAAACTATTTATTTCCACCTTTTCTGGTTGGTTTACTGTATTCTTTATGGTGGCACAACCGCTTTAATTGTTTACCCTTAATGCTATGTACTGTATATAGCTAGAAAATATTAGTGTCTGCTATGTATGGGGCAATGCTGCGTTTAGGAGAAATTACATAATAAATTGTGCAGGCTAAAATTTGGGTCTAAAGTAACATATTAGCTGAATGGAATTTGACTTAATGGAATTTTTCACTTCTTTTTTTGCATTGATTCCAAGTGTGACCACACGTTGTTCCTGGCTTCAACACACTGAAATCCCTGGAGGGTGAGCTGACTTCCATTTGTTCTCTATTGTTATGCACCATGTACTCTTGGTCACAAGGCCCCCTGCTGTAAGCACAGAGTGTCTGTCATTCACCCCCTCCCCCTGTGCTCATAGCTGATCTCCAGGTGGGACACCTCCTCCCCCTGCTTCATAGCTGATCTCGGGGTGAGACACTCCCCCCCCCCCTGCACTCACAGCTGATCAACGGGTGAGATACCTCCCCCCTGTGTTCACAGATGATCTCCAGGTGAGATACTCCCTCCCATTGTGCTCACAGCTCATAGCTCATCTCCAGGTTAGACACCCTCTCCCCCTGCGCTCACAGCTCATCTCCGGGTGAGATCATCTGCTTCACAGACTTGAGAGCCCGATAGCAGGGAAACACTTCCCATGCTTAGTCTGTGAAGCAGATGATCTCATCCAGAGCTGAGCTGTGAGCACAGGGGGAGGAGGTGTCTCACCTGGAGATGAGCTGTGAGTGCAGGGGAGTATCTCACCTAGAGATCAGCAGTGAGTCAGTTGACCACACCCACCGCAAGTTTCCGTAGCTCATTGGTACCCCTGCCAGTAATAGAGGTACCTTTTGAACGGATTGCAATGGACTTGGTAGGGTCCATTGTAAAATCCGCTCGTGGCCACCAACATATACTGGTGGTCGTTGACTGTGCCACCCGGTGCCCGGAGGCTATACCGCTATGCAACACCTCGGCATAACAAATTGCACAGGAGCTGTTTGCTATGTTCTGTCGCCTTGGACTACCTAAGGAGATCCTGATGGATCAGGGGACCACTTTTATGTCCAAAATGACAAGGGAACTGTGCAAACTGCTAAAAATTAAACAATTGCGCACCTCGGTGTACCAACCTCAAACCGACGGGCTAGTAGAACGGTTCAATAAAACCATCAAGTTCATGTTAAAAAAGGTGGTTTCTAAGGACGGAAGGGATTGGGACATGTTGCTACCCTATTTGATGTTCGCCATCCGTGAGGTACCCCAGGCTTCCACAGGGTTCTCTCCCTTTGAGTTATTGTACGGCAGACACCCTAGAGGTCTGTTGGACGTAGCCAAAGAGACGTGGGAACAAGAGCCGACTCCACATAGGAGTATAACTGAACACGTGGCTAGCATGCAGGACCGGATCGCGGCGGTCATGCCCATCGTGAAAGAACATTTGTTAGATGCCCAGGCAGCCCAGAGGTGCACATATATTAAAATAGCCAGAGTCAGGTCTTTTAACAAGGGCGATTGGGTGTTAGTACTTGTACCCACAGCCGAGAGTAAGCTCATGGCCAAGTGGCAAGGGCCATATGAGGTTCGAGAAAAGGTGGGGGAGATAAATTACCGGTGTATCAGCCCGGAAGGAGGAAACGGGAGCAGCTTTATCATGTAAACCTGCGAAAACCTTGGAAAGATCGAGAGTGGTTAGTTACAGACATCACTCCGGGCATATCACCAGAGAGTTCTCTACCTTCAACCAGGGATGCGTCCGGGGAGAGGTCAGGATAAGTGATGCTCTCACTAAACAGCAGCGACGGGCGGCTCGCTCACTGGTGCAGCAGAATACCGACGTGTTCTCAGAGCTACCGGGTAGGACTACAGTTCTCCAACATGACATTGTCACCGAACCTGGGGTAAGGGTGCGAATGAGACCGTACCGGGTACCCGAAGCCCGGAGGCAAGCCATCACGGCTGAGGTAAAACAGATGCTCCAGTTAGGCGTCATCGAGAAATGACGGAGTGGGCTAGCCCCATCGTACTGATTACGAAACCAGACGGATCGTTAGGCTTCCGTAACGATTTCCGAAAACTAAATGAAGTGTCGAAGATTGACCTTTATCCAATGCCCAGGGTGGATGAGCTGATTGAGAGACTGGGGTAGGCCCAGTACTTTACCACGCTCGATCTCACCAAGGGTTACTGGCAGGTACCTCTCACGAAATCGGAGGAGGAAAAGACCGCCTTCATAACTCCGGAGGGTCTATATCACTATGCGGTCTTACCTTTTGGGTTACATGGGGCCCTGGCTACATTCCAGAGGTTGATGGACATAGTGCTCAAGTCTCATCAGGAGTACGCCTCCGCATATCTAGATGATATTATCATCTTTAGCACCGACTGGCATACGCATCTATCCCAGGTACAAGCAGTGCTGGATTCTCTCAGAGCAGCGGAGTTAACGGCAAACCCGAAAAAATGTGCGATAGGGCTAGAGGAAGCCCGATATTTGGGGTATGTGATTGGCCGAGGAGTTATCAAGCCCCAAATCAATAAAGTTGAGGCCATAAAAAATTGGCCTAAACCGTCAAGTACACAGCAGGTGAGGGCGTTCCTTGACATCCTTGGGTATTACCGCTGGTTTATACCTAATTTTGCTGGGAGAACGGCGGCCCTGACCGATCTCTTGAAAGGAAAAAAATCAGTAATGGTTCAGTCGAACCTTCAGGCAGAAGAAGCCTTTCAGTCCATGAAGTTGGCCCTGTATGGACAGCCGGTCCTCATCAGCCCCAACTTCAAGGAAACTTTCATTGTACAGACAGATGCCTCAGAAGTAGGCCCAGGGTGCCAGTGGCGACTTTGCCAATCCTGGTGTTATGTGGCAAATGCCAAGCGTCCTGCACGGTGTTGGGCTGTGAGCACAACCCCCATCTGTGGACGTCAGACCATCATACCACCCTCATGGAGTCGGTTTCCAACCGATTGTGCAGACACATGCACATTTGTGACCTGCTGGAGGTCATTTTGCACGGCTCTGGCAGTGCTCCTCCTGTTCCTCCTTGCACAAAGGCGGAGGTAGCGGTCCTGCTGCTGGGTTGTTGCCCTCCTACGGCCCTCTCCACGTCTCCTTTTGTACTGGCCTGTCTCCTGGTAGTGCCTACAGCCTCTGGACACTACAGTGACAGACACAGCAAACCTTCTTGCCACAGCTTGCATTGATGTGCCATCCAGAATGAGCTGCACTACCTGAGCAACTTCTGTGGGTTGTCGAGTCCGTCTCATGCTACCACAAGTATGAAAGTACAACCAACATTCAAAAGTGACCAAAACATCAGCCAGAAAGCATTGGTACTGAGATATGGTCTGTGCTCCCCACCTGCAGAACCACTCCTTTATTGAGGGTGTCTTGAAAATTGCCAATCATTTTCATCTATTGTCTATTCCATTTGCAAAACAGCATGTGAAATTGATTGTCAATCAGTGTTGCTTCCTAAGTGGACAGTTTGATTTCACAGAAGTTTGATTTACTTGGAGTTATATTCTGTTGTTTAAGTGTTCCCTTTATTTTTTGAGCAGTGTATTTGATATGTAACTTTCTATGTACAGTCATGGCCAAAAGTTTTGAGAATGACACCAAAATTATATTTTCACATGATCTGCTGGCCTCTGGTTTTTATTAGTGTTTGTCTGATGTTTATATCACATACAGAAATATAATTGCAATCATATTATGAGTACCAATAGGTTACATTGACAGTTAGAATGAGTTAATGCAGCAAGTCAATATTTGCAGTGTTGCCCCTTCTTCTTCAAGACCTCTGTAATTCTCCCTGGCATGCTCTCAATCAACTTTTGGACCAAATCCTGACTGATAGCAGTCCATTCTTGCATAATCAATGCTTGCATTTTGCCAGAATTTGTTGGTTTTTGTTTGTCCACCCGTAACTTGATGATTGACCACAAGTTCTCAATGGGATTAAGATCTGGGGAGTTTCCAGGCCATGGACCCAAAATCTCTATGTTTTGTTCCATGAGTCATTTAGTTATCACCTTTGCTTTATGGCAAGGTGCTCCATCATGCTGGAAAAGGCATTGTTGGGCGCCAAACTGCTCTTGGACGGTTGGGAGTAGTTGTTCTTGGAGGACATTCTGGTACCATTCTTTTTTCATTTCTGTGTTTTTAGGCAAGACTGTGAGTGAGCCGATTCCCTTGGCTGAGAAGCAACCCCACACATGAATGGTTTCAGGATGCTTTACAGTTGGCATGAGACAAGACTGGTGGTAGCGCTCACCTCTTCTTCTCCGAATAAGCTGTTTTCCAGATGTCCCAAACAATCGAAAAGGGGATTCATCAGAGAAAATGACTTTGCCCCAGTCCTCAGCAGTCCACTCCCTGTACCTTTTTCAGAATATCAGTCGGTCCCTGATGTTTTTTCTGGAGAGAAGTGGCTTCTTTGCTGCCCTCCTTGAAACCAGCACTTGCTCAAAGAGTCTCCGCCTCACAGTGCGTGCAGAAGCACTCACACCAGCCTGCTGCCATTCCTGAGCAAGCTCGGCACTGCTGGTAGTCAGATCCCACAGCTGAAACAGTTTTAAGATACGGTCCTGGCGCTTGATGGTCTTTCTTGGGCGCCCTGGAGCCTTTTTGACAACAATGGAAGCTCTCTCCTTGAAGTTCTTGATGATGCGATAGATTGTTGACTGAGGTGCAATCTTTGTAGCTGCGATACTCTTCCCTGTTAGGTCATTTTTGTGCAGTGCAATGATGGCTGCACATGTTTCTTTAGAGATAACCATGGTTAACTGAAGAGAAACAATGATACCAAGAACCAGCCTCCTTTTAAAGTGTCCAGTGATGTCATTCTTACTTAATCATGACTGATTGATCGCCGGCCCTGTCCTCATCAACACCCACACCTGTGTTAATGGATCAATCACTAAAACGATGTTAGCTGCTCCTTTTAAGGCAGGACTGCACTGATGTTGAAATGTGTTTTGGGGGTTAAAGTTCATTTTCTGGGCAAATATTGACTTTGCAAGTACAGTAATTGCTGTTAAGCTGATCACTCTTTGACATTCAGGAGTATATGCAAATTGCCATTACAAAAAATGAAGCAGTAAACTTTGGAAAAATTACTATTTGTCTCATTCTCAATACTTTTGGCCATGACTGTATTTGTCTCTACTTGTTCTTATTGGGGTGTGTTGTTAAGAGTTTTTTTTTAATATGGGTGTGATCTCATTGGTCATGTAATCGGTGTATTACTTGTAATTGGTTTCGGAAATATTTAAAAGATCACAGAACCATGTCATAGTAGCTTGACAAAGAACGGTGGTTGGCATTGGAAACGCGTTGCTATGTGAATCCCCATGTACCTTGTGACCTCATCAGATGTTAAAATGATGTAATAACAACTTGGAATTTTTTAATACAACTTTTTTGGAGATGGAATTTTTCATTTCTTTTCTTGCAATACATTGTGCAGACTGCCGGTTGGGAGCTCTTATGACAGGAACTGCCCAAACCCGACCAGCTGATCACCCACTACCAGGACGTAATGGAATAACGCCAGGGGGCGCCAGAGAGCAGCATTCATAAAAGTAAAAGCTTGGTAACTTTTGAATGAAGCATAATTTTGAATCACTGTAAATTACAAAACTATTTATTTCCACCTTTTCTGGTTGGTTTACTGTATTCTTTATGGTGGCACAACCGCTTTAATTGTTTACCCTTAATGCTATGTACTGTATATAGCTAGAAAATATTAGTGTCTGCTATGTATGGGGCAATGCTGCGTTTAGGAGAAATTACATAATAAATTGTGCAGGCTAAAATTTGGGTCTAAAGTAACATATTAGCTGAATGGAATTTGACTTAATGGAATTTTTCACTTCGACCACAGGTTGTTCCTGGCTTCAACACACTGAAATCCCTGGAGGGTGAGCTGACTTCCATTTGTTCTCTATTGTTATGCACCATGTACTCTTGGTCACAAGGCCCCCTGCTGTAAGCACAGAGTGTCTGTCATTCACCCCCTCCCCCTGTGCTCATAGCTGATCTCCAGGTGGGACACCTCCTCCCCCTGCTTCATAGCAGATCTCGGGGTGAGACACTCCCTCCCCCTGCACTCACAGCTGATCAACGGGTGAGATACCTCCTCCCCTGTGTTCACAGATGATCTCCAGGTGAGATACTCCCTCCCATTGTGCTCACAGCTCATAGCTCATCTCCAGGTTAGACACCCTCTCCCCCTGCGCTCACAGCTCATCTCCGGGTGAGATCATCTGCTTCACAGACTTGAGAGCCCGATAGCAGGGAAACACTTCCCATGCTTAGTCTGTGAAGCAGATGATCTTATCCAGAGCTGAGCTGTGAGCACAGGGGGAGGAGGTGTCTCACCCGGAGATGAGCTGTGAGTGCAGGGGAGTATCTCACCTAGAGATCAGCAGTGAGCGCAGGGGGAATCTCACTCTGAGATGAGCTGTGAGGGCAGGGGGAGGAGGTGTCTCACCTGGAGATGAGCTGTGAGTGCAGGGGAGTATCTCACCTAGAGATCAGCAGTGAGTGCAGGGGGAATCTCACTCTGAGATGAGCTGTGAGTGCAGGGGGAGGCTGTGTCTCACCCGGAGATCAGCAGTGAGCGCAGGAGGAGGGGGTGTCTCACCCGGAGATCAGCAGTGAGCGCAGGAGGAGGGGGTATCTCACCCGGAGATCAGCAGTGAGCGCAGGGAAAGGGTTTATCTCACTCAGAGATGAGCTGAGAGGGCAGTGGAGTATCTCACTCGGAGAAGAGCTGTGAGGGCAGGGGAGTAACTCACTCGGAGATGAGCTGTGAGGGCAGGGAAGTATCTCACTCAGAGATGAGCTGTGAGGGCAGTGGAGTATCTCACTCGGAGATGAGCTGTGAGGGCAGGGAAGTATCTCACTCGGAGATGAGCTGTGAGGGCAGGGGAGTTTCTCACTCGGAGATGAGCTGAGAGGGCAGTGGAGTATCTCACTCGGAGATGAGCTATGAGGGCAGGGGAGTATCTCACTCGGAGATGAGCTGTGAGGGCAGGGGAGTATCTCACTCGGAGATGAGCTGTGAGGGCAGGGGAATATCTCACTCGGAGATGAGCTGTGAGGGCAGGGGAGTATCTCACTCGGAGATGAGCTGTGAGGGCAGGGGAGTAACTCACTCGGAGATGAGCTGTGAGGGCAGGGGAGTATCTCACTGGGAGATGAGCTGTGAGGGCAGGGGAGTATCTCACTGGGAGATGAGCTGTGAGGGCAGGGGAGTATGTCACTGGGAGATGAGCTGTGAGGGCAGGGGAGTATCTCACTCGGAGATGAGCTGTGAGGGCAGGGGAGTATCTCACTCGGAGATGAGCTGTGAGGGCAGGGAAGTATCTCACTCGGAGATGAGCTGTGAGGGCAGTGGAGTATCTCACTCGGAGATGAGCTATGAGGGCAGGGGAGTATCTCACTCGGAGATGAGCTGTGAGGGCAGTGGAGTATCTCACTCGGAGATGAGCTGTGAGGGCAGGGGAGTAACTCACTCGGAGATGAGCTATGAGGGCAGGGGAGTATCTCACTCGGAGATGAGCTGTGAGGGCAGGGGAGTATCTCACTCGGAGATGAGCTGTGAGGGCAGGGGAGTATCTCACTCGGAGATGAGCTGTGAGGGCAGGGGAGTATCTCACTCGGAGATGAGCTGTGAGGGCAGGGGAGTATCTCACTCGGAGATGAGCTGAGAGGGCAGTGGAGTATCTCACTCGGAGATGAGCTGTGAGGGCAGGGGAGTAACTCACTCGGAGATGAGCTGTGAGGGCAGGGAAGTATCTCACTCAGAGATGAGCTGTGAGGGCAGTGGAGTATCTCACTCGGAGATGAGCTGTGAGGGCAGGGAAGTATCTCACTCGGAGATGAGCTGTGAAGGCAGGGGAGTTTCTCACTCGGAGATGAGCTGAGAGGGCAGTGGAGTATCTCACTCGGAGATGAGCTATGAGGGCAGGGGAGTATCTCACTCGGAGATGAGCTGTGAGGGCAGGGGAGTATCTCACTCGGAGATAAGCTGTGAGGGCAGTGGAGTATCTCACTCGGAGATGAGCTGTGAGGGCAGGGAAGTATCTCACTCGGAGATGAGCTGTGAGGGCAGGGGAGTATCTCACTCGGAGATGAGCTATGAGGGCAGGGAAGTATCTCACTCGGAGATGAGCTGTGAGGGCAGGGGAGTATCTCACTCGGAGATAAGCTGTGAGGGCAGGGGAGTATCTCACTCGGAGATGAGCTGAGAGGGCAGTGGAGTATCTCACTCGGAGATGAGCTATGAGGGCAGGGGAGTATCTCACTCGGAGATGAGCTGTGAGGGCAGGGGAGTATCTCACTCGGAGATAAGCTGTGTGTATACCTTGACTTCTCCAAAGCGTTTGATACCGTGCCACACAAAAGGTTGGTATATAAAATGAGAATGCTTGGTCTGGGGGATAATGTGTGCAAGTGGGTAAATAGCTGGCTGAGTGATAGAAAGCAGAGGGTGGTTATCAATGGAGTAAGCTCAGGGTGTGTCAGGGTTACTAGCGGGGTGCCTCAAGGGTCTGTCTTGGGCCCTATATTATTTAATATATTTATTAATGATCTAGTGGAAGGGTTGCATAGTAAAATAGCAATATTTGCAGATGATACTAAACTTTGTAAAGTAGTTAATACAGATGAGGACAGGGCACAGCTACAGGAGGATTTAGATAAATTGGGGAGTTGGGCCAAAAAATGGCAAATGGGGTTCAATGCCGATAAATGTAAGGTCATGCACATGGGAAAGAAAAACAGCAGTCACCCATACATATTAAATGGGAAACCGTTGGGGAAATCTGACATGGAGAAGGACCTGGGCGTCTTGGTTAACAGCAAATTAAATTGGAGTGCCCAGTGTCAGGCAGCAGCTGAGAAGGCAAAAAGAGTCATGGCATGCATCAGAAGAGGAATAGGGGCATATGATGAGAACATTGTTCTTCCTCTGTATAAAGCGCTGGTAAGGCCGCACTTAGAATATTGTGCACAGTTCTGGGCTCCGGTGCTCAGGAAAGACATATTGGAGCTAGAGAGGGTACAAAGGAGGGCGACTAAGGTAATAAAGGGAATGGAGGGACTAGAATACCCAGAGAGGTTGTCAAAATTAGGCCTATTTACATTGGAAAAGAGAAGGCTTTGGGGAGACCTCATAAACATGTATAAATACATCAGGGGGCAGTACAGAGATCTCTCCCATGACCTGTTTATACCAAGTACCAAGGATGGTGACAAAGACGAGGGGGCACACTATGCGTCTGGAGGAAAGGAGGTTCCTGCACCAGCATAAAAGGGGATTCTTTACGGTCAGAGCCGTGAGACTCTGGAACTCTCTGGGAGAGGAAGTGGTGATGTCCAACTCACTTAAAGAGTTCAAGAGAGGCCTGGACGCCTTTCTTGAGAACAATAAAATTACATCTTATGCTTAGTTAATTAATCCAGGGATTTAATCTTACTGCCAGATTGGTGTCGGGAAGTGAATTTTTCCTCAGTGATGTAAATTGGCCTATACCTCATGGTTTTTTGTTGCCTTCCCCTGGATCAACGCTGCGGAATAGCTGCAGTGCACAAGAAATAGGCTGAACTGGATGGACGCTTGTCTTTTTTCGGCCTTATAAACTATGTAACTATGTAACTATGAGGGCAGGGGAGTATCTCACTCGGAGATGAGCTGTGAGGGCAGGGGAGTATCTCACTCGGAGATGAGCTGTGAGGGCAGGGGAGTATCTCACTCGGAGATGAGCTGTGAGGGCAGGGGAGTATCTCACTCGGAGATGAGCTGTGAGGGCAGGGGAGTATCTCACTCGGAGATGAGCTGTGAGGGCAGGGGAGTATCTCACTCGGAGATGAGCTGTGAGGGCAGGGGAGTATCTCACTCGGAGATGAGCTGTGAGGGCAGGGGAGTATCTCACTCGGAGATGAGCTGTGAGGGCAGGGGAGTATCTCACTCGGAGATGAGCTGTGAGGGCAGGGGAGTATCTCACTCGGAGATGAGCTGTGAGGGCAGGGGAGTATCTCACTCGGAGATGAGCTGTGAGGGCAGGGAAATATCTCACTCGGAGATGAGCTGTGAGGACAGGGAAGTATCTCACTCGGAGATGAGCTGTGAGGGCACGGGAGTATCTCACTCGGAGATGAGCTGTGAGGGCAGGGGAGTATCTCACTCGGAGATGAGCTGTGAGGGCAGGGGAGTATCTCACTCGGAGATGAGCTGTGAGGGCAGGGGAGTATCTCACCTAGAGATCAGCAGTGAGTGCAGGGGGAGGGGGTATCTCACTCGGAGATGAGCTGTGAGTGCAGAGGGAGGCCATGTCTCACCCGGAGATCAGCAGTGAGCACAGGGGGAGGGGGTATCTCACCCGGAGATTAGCTATGAGCTCAGGGGGAGGGGGTATCTCATCCGGAGATCAACTGAGAGCTATGAGCAGAGGAGGAGGGGGTTTTCTGACCCAGAGGTGAGCTGTGAGCGCATTGGGAGGGGGTATCTCACCCGGAGATCAGCTGTGAGCTATGAGCACAGGGGGAGGGGGTGAATCACACACACTCTGTGCTTACAGCAGGGAGTGTTGTGACAGAGAATACATTTTGCATGCTGCGGGTAGGGAGCTCTTACGCAAGGAACTGCGCAAACCCGACCAGCTGATCACCTACTACCAGGACGTAGTGGAATAACGCCAGGGGGCGCCAGAGAACAGCATTTGAAAAATAAAAGCTTGGTATCTTTTGAATGAAGCATAATTTTGAATCACTATACATTACAAAACAATTTATTTACACCTTTTCTGGTTGGTCAATTGTATTCTTTATGGTGGCACAACCGCTTTAAGTTTAAAATTTCACATTTTTCTAAATTTTTAGAAAATCTGGGATATTTTCATGAATAACAACAAAACGTATTAATTTAAAATTTACCAGCTGCAACAGGTACAATTTGTTCCAAAAAGAAGATCAGAAATATCAGACTGACTAGCAGAAGCATTTCAAAGTTATTACCAAATAAAGTGACGTTTCAGATATGAAAAATGGGGCTGTCAGAAAGGTTAATACTGATTACCATGAGACAGGGTTAAGAAACATGAAATGGTAATGTGCAGTACATACCTATGCTCAAAAGTGCTGGCATATCATGCCAGTAATAAAAGGAAATACTGATTAGTCAGGGTGATAAAACAATGTATGTAACATGTAGGTGTGTGGTATGTATAAATATCTTTTTTTTTTTTCAGTGCCCAGCATAAAGTGACTACAAGAAGTAGGATTTTAGTTAATACCTCACTGAACACAAGAACAGTTTCCAAAATACTGACAAGACGGAGTTTCACAGAACATTTTTTTCACCCATAGCATGAAAGTAATGTTAATATTATAACTTTCATTACAAAATCTTCAGTTTTACCCAAATTCAGTGATGCACCCTACACCAAAACTACTACATCTAGTATTTTGTATGACCTCTATGATTGTTAAGGACAGCACCAAGTCTTCTACACATGGAACGAATAAGTTGGTGACATAAAGTAACATCTATCTCTTTCTATTCCTCCAGAACGACCATTTTAGAACCTGAATGTAGAGCCATTCTAACTTGTCTCTTCAGAATTCCTCGGTATGTCCTGCACTTCTGTGATGCGTGTTGGAGTACTTGTAAGATGTGTGCAGCTTATTCTTGTGATCTTTCTGATATGTGCACATCTACTTGTGTGATTTGTGCACTGTGCTTGTGTGACATCTCTCAAGTCTACGCTGTGCTTGTGTGACATCTCTCAAGTCTGCGCTGTGCTTGTGTGACATCTCTCAAGTCTGCGCTGTGCTTGTGTGACATCTCTCAAGTCAGAGCTGTGCTTGTGTGACATCTCTCAAGTCTGCGCTGTGCTTGTGTGACATCTCTCAAGTCTGCGCTGTGCTTGTGTGACATCTCTCAAGTCTGCGCTGTGCTTGTGTGTCATCTCTCAAGTCAGAGCTGTGCTTGTGTGACATCTCTCAAGTCTGCGCTGTGCTTGTGTGACATCTCTCAAGTCAGAGCTGTGCTTATGTGACATCTCTCAAGTCTGCGCTGTGCTTGTGTGACATCTCTCAAGTCTGCGCTGTGCTTGTGTGACATCTCTCAAGTCTGCGCTGTGCTTGTGTGACATCTCTCAAGTCAGCGCTGTGCTTGTGTGACATCTCTCAAGTCTGCGCTGTGCTTGTGTGACATCTCTCAAGTCTGCGCTGTGCTTGTGTGACATCTCTCAAGTCTGCGCTGTGCTTGTGCGATTTCTCTGGTGTGTGACAAGTGATTTTTTGATGTGTGCCTAACATGTTTTTATTGCATCAAATAATGTTACTTAAAGTGAATTTCTGTTTTAATTCTTTTACCGCCCTTAGGCTTGCCCTAGAGAAAAACAATAAAATCAGGGATACTCTCAGGGTCAGCAATTCCTCTTCCGCTACTGCCCTGGTCTTTGTTTTCAGGCTGCAGCCGTGATGTCCTGACTAAAACACGTGACTGCTGGAGCTTAAAGGGGTTTTCCCACAAACAAAAGTTCATTTTAAAAATGGTCTGTGTCTGACCGTGTATGGAAAATACCACAGCTCCTGAGCGGAGGAGGAAGCCAAAGACAATACAGACATTACATCAGGGGATCACAAAGGATTCACATAGGATTCATTTTGAGAGGTAAAATATTGTTTAAACACAGGCAGTGAAATATTTTACCTCACAAAATGAATCAATCCTATGCGATCCCGTGCTGTAATGTCTGCATTGTATTTTGCAGCCTTCCCTGGTAGATGGAACAAGCTGATGACCCTATGATTGGCTACAGTGGTCACATGAGATATTACCACTGCAGCCTGTAAACACGGACAGGCCAGGAGCACAAACACATCAATAGACTAGGTGAAAATGAGTAACTCTGATTTTATTATTTTTAGACCAGGTGAAAATGAGTAACTCTGATTTTATTATTTTTAGACTAGGTGAAAATGAGTAACTCTGATTTTATTATTTTTAGACTAGGTGAAAATGAGTAACTCTGATTTTATTATTTTTAGACCAGGTGAAAATGAGTAACTCTGATTTTATTATTTTTAGACCAGGTGAAAATGAATAACGCTGATTTTATTGTTTTTAGACTAGGTGAAAATGAGTAACGCTGATTTTATTATTTTTAGACTAGGTGAAAATGAGTAACTCTGATTTTATTATTTTTAGACCAGGTGAAAATGAGTAACTCTGATTTTATTATTGTTAGACTAGGTGAAAATGAGTAACTCTGATTTTATTATTTTTAGACTAGGTGAAAATGAGTAACTCTGATTTTATTATTTTTAGACCAGGTGAAAATGAGTAACTCTGATTTTATTATTTTTAGACTAGGTGAAAATGAGTAACGCTGATTTTATTATTTTTAGACTAGGTGAAAATGAGTAACGCTGATTTTATTATTTTTAGACTAGGTGAAAATGAGTAAAGCTGATTTTATTATTTTTAGACTAGGTGAAAATGAGTAACGCTGATTTTATTATTTTTAGACTAGGTGAAAATGAGTAACTCTGATTTTATTATTTTTAGACTAGGTGAAAATGAGTAACGCTGATTTTATTATTTTTAGACTAGGTGAAAATGAGTAACGCTGATTTTATTATTTTTAGACTAGGTGAAAATGAGTAACTCTGATTTTATTATTTTTAGACTAGGCGAAAATGAGTAACTCTGACTTTATTATTTTTAGACTAGGTGAAAATGAGTAACGCTGATTTTATTATTTTTAGACTAGGTGAAAATGAGTAACGCTGATTTTATTATTTTTAGACTAGGTGAAAATGAGTAACGCTGATTTTATTATTTTTAGACTAGGTGAAAATGAGTAACGCTGATCTTATTATTTTTAGACTAGGTGAAAATGAGTAACTCTGATTTTATTATTTTTAGACTAGGTGAAAATGAGTAACGCTGATTTTATTATTTTTAGACTAGGTGAAAATGAGTAACTCTGATTTTATTATTTTTAGACTAGGTGAAAATGTGTAACTCTGATTTTATTTTTTTTTTTCCCTAGCGCAAGCCGATGAGCACAAAAATAATTAAAATGAAAGTCCCCTTTAAGAAGGGGGGGGGGCATACACAATTCTTGCACAGGGACCCTTTGGTCTCAGTGCCCGCCCCTGCATGAGACGTTATAATAATTCATAAATCATATGGTTTTGATTGGCTGCTCCTAGTAAGAACACAATAAAATAAGCTCTAGTGGGCTGTGTGCCCACTATGCATTTTTTAAGCGTTTCCGCAGCGGCAATTACGCTTAAAAAACGCTTGGTAGGAGGTCTGCAATGTTCCCCAATGATAATCCACATGTGCTCTGCACATGCTGCAGAAATTTCCGCTGCGGATTATTATTACGGAAAAAAGCGCAGCACTACCAACTATTTTGCGTAAGCGCAGCGTTTTTGCCGCCATTGACTTGCATTGAATCGCATAATATCCGCATGACTACATGAACACATGTGGAAATTAAGCAATTCAATGTGCGGATGGATTAGAGGAGACTCTCATCCAGACCCGGGTACCATAGTACCTGTAAAAAAAAAATTAAAATAAAAAAAAACATTATACTCACCTTCTGATGGCCTGCGGTCTTCTCTCCGGTGTGTCTTGGCTCCCCGGTGGCTCGTCAACGTCAGCGGTCATGTGACCTGTCACCTGACTAAATTACATCATGGAAGGTCCTTTTACACCACCGCGGGCCACCAGGGAGAACGGAGAAGGAAACCGGGGGCCATCGGAAGGTGAGTATAATGTTTTTTTTTATAGCTTTTACCATTTTTATTCTTTTTTTTAACTAACTTGGTCACACGGTTGCATGGATTTATATAGTGTGACCAAGTTGTCAAGCACTTTTCCAAGCCAAAATCTTTTAGAAAACGCTTGACAACCCGCATGGGAAATCGCATGTGCTAAAGGCGTGACAAACACTTGTCCCGGGCTGAAAATACGCATGTAAAATCCACATGAGTTTTTTCTGCCAAGGAGATGCAGAAACGCTCAGGAAAAATCCAGAGCGTTTCTGCATTGTGGGCACATTGCCTAATAGTGGCAGTGGATCAACATACTTAATTCTCATCAATAGTAAGCAGTATAAATTAATATAACTTTGCTTAATATTTCCACTAATATTCTTAAATTCAGTGTGTTGGTTTAGCCCTGCACTACAGTCACAGTATTTCATGTGAGCCCTTGAGAAAACTAATTGCCGACCCCCGATCCATGCTCTGTTAACCCCTTTACACCCCTTCACAGCAGAGGTCCCCAACCGCCGGTCCGCGGACCAGGACTGGGCCGTTGGGGTTTTTCAGCCGGTCCGCGGCACCGCCACAGACAATCACAAAGCAAAGCGCCGGGTCCAGGACATCTCATAATTCCTCTGACTTCCGGTCATGTGACGGCGCCGTCACATGACCGGAAGGCAGGAGAACCTGGTGTCAGCGATTTGGACGAGCGCCAGGATTCTGCAGGGATCGCATGGGGGTAAGTATAACAAGTTTTATTTTTTTTTAAATACAATTAACTAGGAGTGGGGGGAATGGGAGATGCACATGGGGGGGAGGGGAGAGATGCACATGGGGGGAAGGGGGAGAGATGAGAGATCCACATGGGGGGGAGGGGAGAGATGAGAGATGCACATGGGGGGGAGGGGAGAGATGAGAGATGCACATGGGGGGGAGGGGAGAGATGAGAGATGCACATGGGGGGGAGGGGAGAGATGAGAGATGCACATGGGGGGAGGGGAGAGATGAGAGATGCACATGGGGGGCAGGGGAGAGATGCACATGGGGGGGAGGGGAGAGATGAGAGATGCACGGGGGGATGAGAGATGCACGGGGGGGATGAGAGATGCACGGGGGGGATGAGAGATGCACGGGGGGGATGAGAGATGCACAGAGGGGGATGATAGATGCACGGAGGGGGATGAGAGATGCACGGGGGGGATGAGAGATGCACGGGGGGGGATGAGAGATGCACGGAGGGGGATGAGAGATGCACGGAGGGGGATGAGAGATGCACGGGGGGATGAGAGATGCACGGGGGGTGGATGAGAGATGCACGGGGGGTGGATGAGAGATGCACGGAGGGGGATGAGAGATGCACGGAGGGGGATGAGAGATGCACGGAGGGGGATGAGAGATGCACGGGGGGTGGATGAGAGATGCACGGAGGGGGATGAGAGATGCACGGAGGGGGATGAGAGATGCACGGAGGGGGATGAGAGATGCACGGGGGGTGAGCTGCACATGGGGGGGTGAGAGATGCACATGGGCGGGGGTTATGTTTACATAACTTTGTTGCCTTATGAAGGGCGGGGGGGGCCCCCAAAAATTTCTTGCACAGGGGCCCACTACAGTCTGTGTCCGCCCCTGGGATGAAGTAAATGCAGCTGAACAGCAGCTGTTAGGACAGCTGCCCTGTCTTGCTGCAGGGCGTGATGGGGCCTCAGTGATGCGGCTCCTGGCACAGCACATTATGTGGGGCTCCTGGCATAGCTCCTGGCGGGGACCTGGTCTACACTATATGATAAGTATGCACTAAACTCCAAATCCCTCCATTACCCTGCCCCCATATGACCAAAGCCCCGCGCACCCCACCCCCTCCTTGCTGGGCCATGGAAAAATGATCTTGCTTCAAGCCGGTCCCTGGTGCAAAAAAGGTTGGGGACCACTGCTTTACAGCATTTCTCACTGTTTCCGGCAATGTGATTGCCGGAAACAGAGGAGCACCGATCCTAGGCTGCAGATCAAACAGCACCGATCCTAGGCTATTGCTAGGACACCCCAGCCCTGGCCCCAGACGGCTATGATCGGTGCGATCGCCGATTACATCGATCGCACCAATCGTAGCGCGACCGCGCGGTGACAGGGCGGTCATGGGGCGGTGACCAGCTTGTGACCTGCCTGTCACTGCCCCATGACCCCCTGTAATGTAATCAAAGTCCCCAGACTGCTGTGATTGGAGCGATCGATGATGACATCGATCGCTCCAATCAGAGTTCCTGAATACAGGTGACCGGGCTGTCATAGGGAGGTGTCACCTCTCTGTTACCCCCTGTGGTGCGTGCTCTGCTACAGCCATGTCTGATTGGTGCAATCAATGTCACCAATCAGATGACTGGGGCACAGCATGCACCACAGGGGGTCACAGAGAGGTGACACCTCCTTGTGACCGCCCGGTCACCTGTATTCAGGAACTCTGATTGGAGCAATCATTGGTGACATTGATTGCTCCAATCAGATTACCTGACTACCTCCACCTGTCACCACCCCATCATCACCCTGTGACCGCCCTGCAGACCCTCACACTTGGTGAGGATTTCTACAGAGCGGTCACATCTGATGTGTCTGTGCTGGGCCTTGTAGTGCCACAGAATATTCTGTGACACCACAAGACCATTTTCTCACCTGTTCCAGTCGCTGCTGCTGCTGCTCCTGGATCTTCTGCTCCACCGTCCTGGGTATCCTGCTCCAGAGCCTGCTGCTGATCCTGCTGCTGATCCTGCAGAGAAGACTTTGGTAAGTCTGTTCTCCCCTCATCCACCCCAATCCCCCCTCCCCGCTCTTTTTACCCCTCCCCCCCTTACCACCATTTTTTTTTTTGCGTCCTGCAGCAGTCTCCTGCTCCGGACTCCCGGTCTCCTGCTCTGGGCTCCCGGTCACCAGCGCTGGTCTCCTGCTCCGGGCTCCCGGTTTCCTGCTCCAGGCTCCCAGTCTCCTGCGCCGGGCTCTTGGTCACCAGCACCGGGCTCCCAGTCACCAGCGCCGGGCTCCCGGTCACCAGCGCAGGGCTCCCGGTCACCAGCGCAGGGCTCCCGGTCACCAGCGCCGGGCTCCCGGTCCAGGCTCCTGATCCTGAAAGAAGAACAGAGAGGACTTTGGTAAGTCATCTCTGATCTCCCCTCATCCACGCCAATTCCCCTCTTCCCACTCCCCACACATCCGTGCGCACATCCAGCAGCCGCCGAGTATTGATCAGTGACATCATTGCTGTTTGCACCACATACAGTATTTCCCTTTTCCACACACTCTAAAAAAAGTATTGACACACACACACTCTAAATAAAGTATTGACACACACGCACCACATACATAACAAACAATGTCCCGCTCATCCCAAACTCGCTATTCAGCGGAGGAGGCATACGCTATTCTTGCCACCGACACTGACAGCGAGGGCGAGGATCCCACATTTATTTATTTTTCCGACTCCTCGTCGTCTTCCTCTTCTTCCTCCGGTTCTGCTGGACTGCCCCGCCGTCGTCGCAGGAGAGACAATGATCCAGCGCTCCCCACTACTGATCCCATATGGACCTCGCCCCCCGAAAATTATGAACCACTGATTTCTGATTTTGTGGCGGAATCAGGAATCAAGTTTGACACCACCGGCCTCACAGAAATAGACTTTTTCAAAGTCTTTTTCTCTGAGGATTTTGTAAACCTCATGGTGGGCCAAACTACTTTATACGCTCATCAATTTTTGGAACAAAACCCCTCTTCATCATTTTCTAACTGGTCTCCTGTAGACACAGTAGAAATGATGAAGTTTTGGGGCCTGGTCCTTCTTATGGGGATCCTGAACAAGCCCGAGCTTCGGCAATACTGGAGTGTTGACGTTTTGTATAACACTCCAGTGTTCCGAATGGCCATGATCTGGAGACGCTTTCAGGCCATCCACAAGTTCTTGCATTACCAAGATAATGCAAGGTGTCCTGCACGCGATGACCCGAACTTTGATCGTCTTTTCAAAGTTCGGCCGGTCATCGAACACTTCAACAACAAGTTTGCTGAAGTGTACGTGCCCCAAAGGGACATCTGTGTGGATGAGTCCTTAATCTCTTTTAAAAGGCGGCTTGGATTGCGGCAGTACCTGCCCAGTAAGAGGTCCAGGTACGGGATCAAGCTGTATAAACTTTTTGAGAGTACCTCAGGGTACACTCACAAGTTTAGAGTTGATGAAGGGAAGGACTCCCGGATTGAACCCCCTGAATGCCTCCCCGTTCTGGGAGTGAGTGGGAAAATTGTGTGGGACTTGGTGCACCCACTGCTGGATAAAGGTTATCACCTCTTTGTGGATAACTTTTATACAAGTATCCTGCTCTTCAAGTCCCTCTCTGCGCGACGTACTGCAGCCTGCGGTACTGTCCGCAAAAATTAGAAAGGCCTCCCAAAGACGCTAATTGGGCAGCTGCTCAGAAGGGGTGAGAGCAGAGCCTAATGTAGCGACCACCTGCTGATGGTCAAGTACAAGGACAAAAGGGATGTCCTTTTGTTGACCACCATACATGGTGATGGCAGCACCCTCAGCTCTGTAAGAGGTTCCACTACACAGGTCGCCAAACCAGACTGTGTAGTGGGGTACAACAAGTACATGGGGGGAGTTGATCTTTCAGATCAAGTCCTCCAGCCGTACAGTGCTTTGAGAAAGGCCAAGGTATGGTATAAGAAGCTGGCCGTGCACATTGTACAGATGGCAATGCACAACGCTTTCCTTCTGTCACAATGTGCAGGCCAGACTTCTACGTCGTACCTTCACTTCCAGGAGACTGTTATCAAGGCCCTGATATTTGGCAGCGGTGACAGAGCAGGCCCTAGTAGTTCCGGAATTGAAGGACTGAGAATTGTACCAGGCCAGCATTTCCCAGGGCAGATCCCTCACAGCGGGAAAAAAGGAAAGTCACAAAAGAGGTGCTGAGTGTGTTATAAAAGTGGAATACGCAAGGACACCATTTATCAATGTGACAACTGCCCTGACAAACCTGGCCTGTGTATGAAAGACTGCTTGAAAAGGTACCATACTTTGATGGACTATTAAATTAATTTCTGACGTATGAGAACCTGACAAACACTACACAACTGACGTAGTGTTCGTCAGGTTGTCATACGTCAGTTGTGCAGTGCTCGTCAGGTTGTCCTACACAACTGATGTATAACACTACTGTTAGGTGTCGGTCTGGTGCTGGATTCGAAATGGGTCCAAGACCTTATATGGTCTCCCATTTCAGTCCAGCCAGGGATGATGCTGCTCAGAATCACCATCAGCCCCAACGCCTAGCTGGTCCACGAGCACTGTTTATCTCCCAGGTAGTTGTGCCTAGCAATGTTAAGCCTGGGTTGCAGAAGGAGACAGGGCTTGTGGAATCTAAGTCCAGGATTTGCCGAACTGAGCATGTCCGTGACCTGGCGGATCATGATTGGTGGGTTGGCACTCACCTGACCCGGTGGTGACCTGCCACCGCCTGATTGGTCCACGGGTAACATCACCAATGGCGCGTCGGTGGGCAGGGCTTAGTCTTTAAAAGGCCCGCCCACAAAAATGGCGACGCGCTCAGATCATTTTGCAAGTGTTGTTTGTGTGGACGAGTGTATTCCACGTGCTCTCTACCTGCTCTCTCCGTGACCTGCCGATGCCAGAGTTAGCTCGGCTAATTAGCGTAGGTCACTCAGGCAGGTAGCTACGTCTAGCAGCCTGGCTCAGCCAAAGGGGTCTCCTAATACCTCGAGCAGCCTGCAGACACCCTGTCCACGGCTATCGCCTGTCAGCCACGTGGAGTAGTACCCTTCAGTCCGGTGGCACGCCGGCTGGAGGCACGTGTACCCGTCGCGTAGTCACACACGCATCTAGCGCCAATCCCTACAGAGTAGCGCCTGTATCGAAGACAGGGCTACTGCTTTCCCTCCAGTCGCACGTCTCCCTGCAGTTCTTGGAGATTGTGTGAACCGCTGAAGCCCGCTCCGTGTGCATTAACACGGAGTGGTTCTTCAGTTAAGTAGGTGCTATCCCAGTCACTCTTCTCCCGTGCAGTTAACGGAGATAGAGCGAACCGCTATACCCGTTCCTGTGTGCGGTAACACGGAAGGGTTTAACATTTAAGATGGTTGCGTACCTTTCCACCCGGAAAGTGTTCGGCAGCAGTCCTCCAGGCCGAATCGCGGACCCCGGGGTCGGTTGCGTTCCATTTTAATAAAGTTGTCTGCAACCGCCCTCCTAACAACTACATTATAAAATTCAAAAATCAACTACCACTACCAAAAGGGGGGCACTTGTTGGGCATTTCCACTGTTTAGGCACATCAGGGGTTCTGAGAACGTGACATGACGCCCGCAGACAATTCCATCAAAGTCTGCGTTCAAAAGCGTCACTCCTTCCCTTCCGAGCCCTGACATGCGCCCAAACAGTAGTTTTCTCCAACACATGGGGTATCTGCGTACTTAGGAGAAATTGCACAACAACTTATGGGGTGCAATTTCTCCTGGTACCCTTGTGAAAATAAAAAAATTGGGGTCTAAAATAAAATGTTAGTGAAAAAAAGTTAAATGTTAATTTTTTCCTTTCATGTTCAATTAATTGGTGTGAAGCATCTGAAGGGTTAATAAAGTTCTTGAATGTGGTTTTGAGCACCTTGAGGGGTGCAGTTTTTAAAATGGTGTCACTTTTGGGTATTTTATGTCATATAGACCCCTCAAAGTGACTTCAAATGTGATGTGGTACCTAAAAAAAATGTTTTTGTAAATTTTGTTGTAAAAATGAGAAATCGCTGGTCAACTTTTAACCCTTATAGCTCCCTAACAAAAAAAAAATTTTGGTTCCAAAATTGTGCTGATGTAAAGTAGACATGTGGGAAATGTTATTTATTGCAAAATTTTCTAAATTTTCGCCAAATTTCCATTTTTTTCACAAATAAACGCAAGTGATATCGAAGAAATTTTACCACAATCATGAAGTACAATATGTCACAAAAAAACAATCTCAGAATCAGGGGGATCCGTTGAAGCGTTCCAGAGTAATTACCTCATAAAGTGACAGTGGTCAGAATTGTAAAAATTGGCCCGGTCATTAACGTGCAAACCACCTTAGGTTGTAAAGGGGTTAAAGGGAATCCGTCAGCAGGTTTTTGCTATGTAATCTGAGGACAGCAGGAGATAGGGGCTGAAACACAGAATTCAGAGATGTGTCACTTGTCAAAGTGCGTGCGGTGTTGCTTAGTAATTGTCAAGGATTTATCACGAAGAGATTAACATTGCCGGACAACACTAGTCCAGCAACGCCCCCTGCTGTGATAAGCAGCACACCGTCTATGGACTTTGTACATGGAGAGCCTGGTGTGGGTGGGGACAGCTTTCTCAGCTCTGCTTCATTCTAAATCTAAAAGCTCTGATTGGGTCAGAACTGCTGCACCCAGTAATCTAAGTGATACATTGATAGATTCAGCTTCTATTTGTCTACATTACGCTCCTCTCAGATGAGTAGTAAAACCTGCCGACAAATTCCCTTTTAGATTTTGTTGCCGGTGTCAAGCTATTGTTTATATGTACCTTTTATAAAACCTATAAAAAGTTTGGAATCAATAAAATATAAAGTCATAGATTTCATTATACCTTCTGAATGCTCGTAGAGTTGTCCGCTAGGCCCACTTGCACTGCAGATTTAAGAAAAAAAAAGACATTACTACATGCATGTAAGAATTATTAACTACAATAAAAAATGGTTCTTTCCTTAAAGGGAACCTGTCACCTGAAAAAAACACAATCAGCCTGCAGATATGGGGATAATCTCCAGATTAACCCTGCTCTGAACTTTATTTCTCCCGGCATCCATTGGATTCAGTCACCGCTCTGTGTATAGTGAGAAGTGGCAGCAAACACTCCCCCTGCACTGACTTACAGCAGCTCAGCAGTAGGGCCGGCTGTCAATCACTGCCGGGGACGAGGTTACAGCCGCCGCTCTCTATACAGAGAACGGTGACTGAACCCGCGCCGGCGCCACCCGTGACTGAAACCAGAATGCTAAAAGGAGGAATAAAGATCATTACCTCATGACAGTAGGGGTCTAAGTGCTGGGCAGGTTCAGAACGCTATTAATCTGCAGATTAACTCCATATATGCAGAAAAATAGCTTCTTTCATGTCACAGGTTCCCTTTAAGGAAAGAAAAAATAATATTACATCAGTTGAGACACTAGAAAGACCTAGGTGCATTCTGACCATAGGAAGAATCACCAAATACCACAAGGTTCAGGAAGAACCAAATAGAGGACAATATACAGTAGGTACGGAAAGTATTCAGAACCCTTTAAATTTTTCACTCTTTGTTTCATTGCAGCCATTTGGTAAATTCTAAAAAGTTCATTTTTTTCTCATTAAAGTACACTCTGCGCCCCATCTTGACTGAAAAAAAAACAGAAATGTAGAAATTTTTGCAAATTTATTAAACAAGAAAAACTGAAATATCACATGGTCATAAATATTCAGCCCCTTTGCTCGGTATTGAGTAGAAGCACTCTTTTGAGCTAGTAGAGCCATGAGTCTTCTTGGGAATGATGCAACAAGTTTTTCACACCTGGATTTGGGGATCCTCTGCCATTTTTCCTTTCTCCAGTTCTGTCAGGTTGGATGGTGAACGTTAGTGGACAGCCATTTTCAGGTCTCTCCAGAGATGCTCAATTGGGTTTAGGCCAGAGCTCTGGCTGGACCAGTCAAGAATGGTCACAGAGTTGTTCTGAAGCCACGCCTTTGTCATTATAGCTGTGTGCTTAGGGTCATTGTCTTGTTCGAAGGTGAACCAAGTCTGAGGTCCAAAGCACTCTGGTAGAGGTTTTCATCCAGGATATCTCTGTACTTGGCCACATTCATGTTTCCTTCAATTGCAACCAGTCGTCATGTCCCTGCAGCTGAAAAACACCCCCATAGCATGATGCTGCCACCACCATGTTTCACTGTTGGGATTGTATTGGGCAGGTGATGAGCAGTGCCTGGTTTTCTCCACACATACCGCTTAGAATTATCACCAAAAAGTTCTATCTTCGTCTCATCGGTCCAGAGAATCTTATTTCTCATAGTCTGGAGTCCTTCATGTGTTTTTCAGCAAACTCTATGCAGGCTTTCATATTTCTTGCACTGAGGAGAGGCTTCCATTGGGCCACTCTGCCATAAAGGCCCAACTGGTGGAGGGCTACAGTGACTTTGTGGAACTTTCTCCCATCTCCCTACTGCATCTCTGGAGCTCAGCCAGTGATCTTGGGGTTCTTCTTTACCTCTCTCACCAAGGCTCTTCTCCCATGATTGCTCTGTTTGGCTGGACGGCCAGGTCTAGGAAGACTTCTGGTGGTCCCAAACTTCTTCCATTTAAAGATTATGGAGGCCACATTGCTTTTAGGAACCTTGGGTAATGCAGAAATTCATTTGCAACCTTAGCCAGATCTGTGCCTTGCCACAATTCTGTCTCTGAGCTCCTTGGGCAGTTCCTTTGAGCTCATGATTCTCATTTGGTCTGACATGCACTGTGAGCTGTGAGGTCTTAAACAGACAGCTGTGTGCCTTTTCAAATCAAGTCCTATCAGTTTAATTAAACACAGCTGGACTCCAATGAAGGAGTAGAACCATCTCAAGGAGGATCACAAGGAAATGGACAGCATGTGACTTAAATATGAGTGTCTGAGCAAAGGGTCTGAATACTTATGACCATATGATATTTCAGTTTTTATTTTTTAATAAATTTGCAAAAATGTCTACATTTCTGTTTTTTTTTCAGTCAAGATGGGGTGCAGAATGTACTTTAATGGGAAAAAAATGAACATTTTAGAATTTACCAAATGGCTACAATGGAAAAAAGAGTGAAAAATTTAAAGGGGTCTGAATACTTTCCATACCCACGGTATCTGTTTGCACTTAGCAGTGAGAGATGTCACCAGTAGCAGTGCAGGAAGGATTGTGAAATCTGGAGACAGATCCACTTTAACCATTCACATACACATACATGAAACCAAGTAAATTTAAAGGGGTTGTCTGGTCAAAAGTGATAAGTCTGCAGTCACTCTATGTGACTTCAGACTTATGAATCCCAACCCCCAGCACAGGCACTGTGCGATGCGGTGATTTGCCGGTATGAGACCTGGTAATGGAGGGTATGCATGTGTTATACATACCCTTGGCCAGTGGACAGGCCTCACTCTCCATACACTTGTATTGAGCGAGGCTGCGTCTTCTAGTCGAAGCTCCTACTGGCAATCCACGGCACTAGACAGGGCCTGGCCTCACTCCATACAAGTGAACGAAGCGAGGCGGCGCTGACTGGCCAGGGGTATGTATAACACATACATAGCCTCCGGTCCCGGGTCTCATATCGGCAAATCCCCATAGCGCAAAGTGCCTGCGCTAGGGGGATTCATGAGTCTGCAGTCACACAGTGTGACTGCAGACTTATCCATTTGGACCGGACAACCCCTTCAACATTTAGAATTTCAGGATATATGAGAAAAGAGGACAGCTTCTTGAGTAATAAATTACAAAGAGAAGAAAAAGTAACAGCACTGAAGGGGTTCACTATAAGGCTTAGTTCACACGATGCGTATTTCATGCGTTTCCGCGGCGTTTTTGCAGTTGCGTAAACGCAGCGGAAACGCATGAAAAACGCATGGTAGAAGGGAAGCAATGTTCCCCAATGGAAATCCGCATGTGCTGTGCCCATGATGCGGATTTTTCCGCAGCGTTAACGCTGCGGTCAAAAATCCGCAGCATGTCAATTAATTTTGCGGAAACGCGGCGATTTCGCCGCCATTGACTTGCATTAGAACGCGCCAATTCCGCAAGACAGCATTTGTACTTGCGTTATTGGCGCGTTCTAATATGCGGATGGTACCCGGGTGTGGAGGAGAGGAGAGTCTCATCCACACCCAGGTACCATTAAAAAAGCTGTAAAACAAGAATAAAATAAAAAATAAATGTATTCTTACCATCTGTCGGCCCGCGCAGCGCTCCCGCTTGGTTCCCGGCACTTGCATTGAGTTGTAGGACCTGATCTGACGTCAGAGTCATGTGACGGGTCACGTGACGCTGACGTCGGCAGGTCTTTCAATTCAAAGTTGCCGGCGAGGGAGAACAGATTGAGCAGGACAGCGCGGGCCATCGGAGGTAAGTATATACACTCTCTCTGGTCACACTATATAAATCCATGCTGTTTGCATGGATTTATATAGTGTGACCTAGTTGTCAAGCACTTTCCAGGTGATGCTAACATCGCCTGGAAAGCGCTTGTCAATCTGCATGCGGAAACGCATGTGAATCTGCATGTGGATCCGCATGTATTCTGCAGGAAAAACGCATGCACAATCTGCATGCGTTTTTTCTGCCAGGGAGATGCAGAAATGATGCAGAAATTTTCTGCTTCATTTCTGCATCGTGTGCACATACCCTAAAGGGATGCTCATGTACAATACCAATAAAAAGTTTGAACACAACAGTTGATGAAATAGTTTACCTTCATTTTATTGGAATGGGCTCATAGGTCGCTTCACGGGTCACTCCCGGTCATGTCTCATGAGTAGTGTTGAGCATTCCGATACTGAAAAATCGGGTATCGACCGATATTCGCGGTATCGGAGTTCTGATACTGAGTTCCGATACTTTTAGAATATCGAATACCGGAATCGGAAGTTCCCATAATGCCTGCGCTCTGCAGTGTCTCTGAAGGATGACAAGCTGGATGGCAGCGCTCAGCTTACTGTACTTGTCATTTAGTGTAAAGGATTTATTAAAAAAAATAATAGTGTTTTCATGCACCGTATCTTAAAAAAAGCCGGCCGGCAATTCAGCAGCGGTACCCGACAATTTAGAATAGAAAGAATAGAGCATCACACATAGATTAGATACATTGAAACATGTCAGTCACATATATAATAAGTACAGTGACAGTGTTGCTTACTGTACTTGTCATTTAGTGTAAAGGATTTATTTAAAAAAATAATAGTGTTTTCATGCACCGTCTCTTTAAAAAAGCTGGCCGGCAATTCAGCAGCGGTACCCGACAATTTAGAATAGAAAGAATAGAGCATCACACATAGATTAGATACATAGAAACATGTCAGTCACATATATAATAAGTACAGTGCCAGTGTTGCTTACTGTACTTGTCATTTAGTGTAAAGGATTTATTTAAAAAAATAATAGTGTTTTCATGCACCGTCTCTTTAAAAAAGCCGGCCGGCAATTCAGCAGCGGTACCCGACAATTTAGAACAGAAAGATAGAGCACCACACATCGATTAGATAGATATTATGTATGTGACTGACATGTTTCTAAGTACAGAGACAGTGTTGGTTACTGTACTTGTCATTTAGTGTTAAAATAAAGGATTTATTAAAAAAAAAATTGGCGTAGGGTTCCCCGTAATTTTAGGCTCTAGCGGAGGTTAAGCAGACGGCTGGGGCAGATGTTTGAAGTCTGGGAAGGGGGTAATACCCATGGAGCTTCCCAGGCTACTAATATCAGCCCCCAGCTGAATACCTAGCCTTTACTAGCTATTAAAATGGGGGACCCCCCCAAAAAAATGACGTGGGGTCCCTCTATTTTAATAACTAGCAAAGGCTAGGCAGACAGCTGGGGGCTGATATTAATAGCCCAGGAAGGGTGCCATGAATATTGGCACCCTCCCAGGCTAGAAACATCAGCCGTCAGCCGCCCCCAGATATTTCCTGATACCGGAAGGTATCACTCAACACTACTCATGAGCGATGACATTACTAAGTTACTGACGTTATCGGTTGTGAGACATAACCGGGAGTGACCTATGAAGCATGGTTCTCAAAACGACGCTCCATAGCTTGCTGTACAGAATCGTTAGATGTCGTGGGAACCCCAATGGGTTACGTCGCAGGTGCAGAGATTGTAATTTAAAAATAAATTGGCGAATGAGCGAGAGTTTCTTCCTTTTATTTATTTAACTTTCCTTTTATGTCTTTCAGGTTCCCATTTTTGGACTTCTTCTGATTGGCTGGATTACGTTGGATCTTCATGTTTTTTTTTTGCTTTTTAATAAATAGGTGAACGAGGTGTGGGGGAGTGTTCTTTAAAATAAACTATGTTTTCCTGTGTGTGTGTTTTTTTTTATTTTTTATTACTGGGTTAGTAATGGGGGTGTCTGATAGACACCACTCCATTACTAACCCTTGGTTTTGATGCCAGCTGACATTACAAGGCTTAAAATGACAAATCCCGTCACTCATGTGGTTGATTAAAAGTTCTCTTTAATGGAGGTCCACATACAAAACATTTCAGCCCATCCCAGACTTTTGTCAATCATTACATTACAAAGCTGACATCAACCTGATAAAACTACTACCCCAATTGCCACTGCACCATCGCAATCAGGAAAAGCCAGCAAAGAGCCTGAGTTGGCGCATCTCATCGATGCACCAATTCTGGGGTAACTGCAGGCTTTTATTTTTAGGCTAGGAAAGGGCCAATATCTATGGACCTTCCTATCTTGTTAATACAAGAGCACACCTCTGTTCTTTACATAGGCTGGTTATAAAAAGTAGGGGGGAACATACATCATTTTTTTTTATTTATTTATGATATGCATGTGTTTTTGGGTGCATTTGCGCTGTGAAAACACACGTTACAAAGTGTGTTCTTTTTTTACTGCAGTGCTGTTGGAAAGTTCTCACCGCACATGCGTTAATGTCAGTGAGGTGAACAGAGTTCATTGGATAAGGACTCCGATGACCTTTCTGCCAGCACGGGAGACACTGAGGTGCGCAAGCTTGCACAGCTAATTGTCTCTGCAGGATGGCAGACTGTATAGTCGTATCTTGCGACAATACAGCCTGCCATCTTGATGTAGCAGACCTAGACCTGTCGCGCAACAAATGGATGATTTTATTCACGTCAGGGACAGGTGAGGATGATGATGCTTTATTATTTTATTTCAATTGACATCGGCTTCAATGGAATGGGTGTTATGTTATTAGTTAAATTTAGATTTATTAAAGGAGTCTATGTGTTTCTTTCAAATAAATTAATTGATTCTAGGTATTTAAAAATTGAGCGGCACTCGCAAGGTCCGAGAGCCGTGTGATTTTATTTTTCTCGCACCCATTGACTTGCGATTTTTTTTCTAAGTCCGATTTCAGCTGTGAAAAAAATCACAGATGAGCTGTAACTCATAAATTAATATTGGTCAAAGTAGAATCCAATTTTTTATCGGATTGCACTCGTTCGTTTTCCTTGAAAATGAATGTGAGATAAAACATTTCCCTGCCTGTTTTTAAAAAATGTTTTACCTCAAAGAAAGAATTTTTTGTGATCCAGTCCTGTAATGTCTGTAGACTCTTTTGCGTCTCCCCCTTCCCAGGAGCTGTGGAATTATCTGTCCATGTCCCTGTACCGTCAGACAAAGCCATTACACAGTACACAGCAGGGGCCCATTTATAAGATTAAATAAAATGTTCCTGTGCTGAGATAAACACATCCAATTGTGGAATTTATTATTATCAAGATCTATTGATTAAAATGAACTTTGCGGGTAAACCCCTTTAACTTTTTTACTTTGGCTGTGTTCACACATGTTGTGTTTTTCAGCTTCAGAAAACTGCATCAAAACACAATCTCTGGCAGGAAATCAGCTGCGTCAAAAACGTTTTGCTGCGTTTTTTGAGTTTTTTCAGCGATTTTTTTCACTGTCCTGTCTCTATTTATGCATGTACATAAAGTTCTGTTAAAAAAGAACCCCATTCTATTTCACCATCAAAAACGCTGCGGCAAATTTTAGTGCATTTTTTCAGCGTTTTTTTCACCACTGTATAAGGATGCGATTTTCCTCCAAACTATCAGTAATTAATGGGGGAACTCTCCTACACCTCTATTGAGGTCCGATATTAACTATTAACATCAAACTTGACTATTAATAATTAATTTCCACTAACGTTATCTGAGCCCTATACTATATACCAACTGAGACAAAACCGTGTGCTAATAAAAGGTATTTATTACACAAAAGTCTACAGTTAATATACTGCTATGTATCACACTAACACAGTACACAAAACGGATTCACAATTCCCAATTACCTAATATATTTTCCACCCACGTTTGCTAATCACTCATGCAATATCGGCCCACCCAACTATACCAACTTTGCCTATATATATCTATCAATATCTAGGAGGGTTAGTACAGGGTATGTAGGGCTAGTAAGTAAAGAAGTTACAGGGGAAGAGAGATACTCAGCCATGTGTTGTTATGTCCATCTTCAAGAGTCTAAGGGGCCCTAGCACATGTGGATTCTGGGGTTTTAAGTCCAGCCAGTGTCCAGCTTCATGTCACAGGAAATGATGTATTATTCCCTGCTCACTGGCTAAGGTCTTTGTTCAAGTCCAACCATACTCGCAAAACCTGTTTTAGCACATGGCTGGACATTCTATTGAAACCTCCCCCAGCAGCAAACAGACTGAAACACATGGGGAGATGTGGGGCCAATATATACATGTATACTTATCTGCAAGCATGGCTAGCATGTATATACATGTACAACCTGGGACACTTCCCTTTACAACCACCCATTATTTCCCATGGGTGAAAAAACACTGACAAAAATGCTGAAAGAAGTGACATGCTCTATTTTCCAAAAACCCAACCAAGGCACAAAATACACAACAACAAAAAAGCATGATGTGTGAACAGACAATTCTGGTTTCTCATAGACTTTGCTGGTATTGCAAAACACAGCTGAAAATTTGCATAAAAATCTGCAGCAAAAAATGCTAAAAAAACACAACATGCGTGAACATAGCTTTTAAGTGAAGTTTAACTTAAACTTATTATATGTTGTCAAAATTACTCACAAAACGTCGCTTTCAAAAGCCACAAAAGACGACGGGGGGGTTTCCTCATTTCTTGTGAATTTCTTTCTGTAGAAACATACAAATCAAGGTCTGTGTTAAGAGTCAAAGTGAAAAGAAAAATACTATTTTAAATGATAAAACCATCAAGGTAGAGGGAGTTGTACTTGCAAAAGTGGAGTGAAGAAATGTTCATTGTTCTCATGGGTCTTAATTCACCAACAACGACTTGGATATTGCATTTTACCTAACCAGGTGGGTGTCAAAAAGGGCAGATAAGACACCTACACCATCACAAGACCCTACAATTACCATGAAAGGCAGCACCCACCACTTCCTCACTGATACCTCAGATGCCTCTCCTAGATAAGAGCGGTCTATGCGGTATGCAATGTATCGTCCTTCAGGGAGCGCTTCTTCCCAGACCATTTCAAGGTCTCCAGCATATCCAACTCCTTTTAAGTACCAGCCTACTGCTCCAATCATGCATTCCCCGTCACCTCTTTTGCCATACTTAGGGATGCAAAGTCTGCTTCCAATATCACGGGCTGGAGTGACTTGTAAGTTTCGTAATAGTGAGATCACAGATGTCTATGCAAGCACCGTGTAACGCATGTTACACAAGTCTTGAATGGTGGCTCAAAAAAAGATGAAGAAGCATCAACTTCAATATCATCATAAGAAGCGTCGACACAAGTTTGCAAAAAGGTATGAAAAGTGAACTGTAGAAGATAGGAAACGGGTGGTTTGGAGCTATGGGACAAAAGTCAATAGACTAGGCTATGATGGGTGCAAATGGGTCTGGAAGAAACAAAAGGAAAATGGGGCTAACGGATGGAGAAATTGAAGGAACTGTCAAGTTCGGTGAAGGAAGCCTGATGATATGGGGTTGTTTCACAGCTAAAGGCATTGGATACTTTACCAGAATCGATGGTGGTCTCAATGCTGAGCTATATGTGAGTATCCTATAAGACAAATTACTTTGTACACTCGAGTACCATCGGTATGAAAAGGACAACATAGTGTTCCAGCAGGACAACGACCCAAAGCATACGTTGAGATTGGCAAATAAATGGTTCAATGACAATGAAGTCGAAGTGCTGGATTGGCCCCCACAGAGCTCAGACCTTAATCCAATTTAACACTTGTGGGTAGAATGGAATAAAAAACTATATACATGTCCAAGCGAGTCGAACAGCATGCACCAACTGGGAACATGTAAAAGAGAACCGGAATTAGATGTCGGTCAAGACATGTTTGAATCTGATCGAGAGCATGCCCAGAAGGATTCAGGCAGTGTTGAAAGCCAAAGGTGGATTTACAAAATACTAATAAAATAATAAAAAAATGTATTTAGATTTTTAGGAGCAAAACAGTAACAGTGCAGTGACATGACAAGAATCTGCATAATTAATCATATGCTAAATAGTTGCAACTCAAGTTTATATATGAGATAGACAAGATGACTGTCTATAAAATGAGGGTAGTCTCACAATAAAAGAAGTAGTGGATGGTGAGATATGGAGCCTGAAAGTCAAAAGTTCAAAACATTGATACTCTTTTGCTCTTCACTGTATTCATGTGCAGTTGGTGGTTCTGGCGATGTATTCAATTAATAATGATGGTCCCAGTGCTATATTCAATTACCGATTATGGTTCTAATAATGAATTAGTGTATTAATGGTTGTTTTGGTGCTGTATCTAAGTACTGATGATGATGCTGGTGCCATTCATGTACTGATGGAATGTTCTGGTGATGTATTCATTTAATGATCATGGATCTGGTGCGGTCTTCCCTCATTAAAAACAAATTAAACAATTAAAAAAAATTTGGTATGTCCACATCCTTAAAAGTCTGATCTATCAAAATATAAAAAGAACTAACATATGCAGTAAAGAGAAAAAAAATAGCAGAACTACATTTTTTTGTCACCACACCTCTTACAGCAAAAAGCCATCCAAATGTATGCACCCTGAATTGATAGCAATAAATATTTCAACTTACTATGCAAAAAACAGCCCTCACATAGCTTCATAGATATATTTTTATTGTTCTAACAGGTCCTAAAAAAAGCATCACAAGCTAAATGTTGGTTTTTTTTTTACAAAAATAAGAATCTCTGAAAGTTTGGGATTACTGTAATCACAAAGACCTGGAGAATCATGTTCACACGTCACTTTTACCACATAATGAATATCTTAAAAGCAAAACCTAAAAAACAATGATGGGATTGTGTTTATTCACTGCAGGTATACCATGAACTGCTGGGAGGGGTGCCACTTGAATTTTCGCCTTGGGCACCAAAAAAAAAGCTAGAATCAGGCCTGTCCCCACAGACGTTAGGAAGCTAACCGATTCAAGCCAAAATCACCGGGTTTAGCCAACTTCTATCTCATGAGTCTCAGGGCATTTAGAATTAAATAACTTTTTGATCGCTGGGCATCAAAACAGCTCAGACCCCAAGTGATAAAGTCACAATATGATGCTGTTTTTCAGTTACAGTATGGTGGTTCTAAAATCATGTTATAAAAGTATAATTTAGTAACTATATGGCAGTATTAGTTACGGTATTAACCACACATGGTATAGAGAGATTCAGTAATGCTATGGTGGTATGTGGTGGTACTGTTCAATCACTATAGCTGAGGATTTCTGTCCTTTAACCCTTTCACGACCTTGGGATTTTCCGTTTTTCGCTCCCCTTTTTCCCAGAGGCATAACTTTTTTATTTTTTAATATGTCCCTGTGATGGTTTATTTTTTCTGGGACGAATTGTAATTTTGAACGACATCATTGGTTTTACAATGTCGTGTACTGGAGAAAAAGGAAAAAATTCAAAAGTGCGTCAAAATTGCAAAAAAAGTATAATTCTACACTTGTTTCTTGGTTGTTGTTATTTTACCATGATCACTAAATGCTAAAACTGACCTGCAATTATGATTCTCCAGGTCATTATGAGTTTGTAGATACCAAACATGAATAGGTTATTTTTTTTAAATTGGTGAAATAAATTCCAAAGTTTGTAAAAAAAATTATAATGGCACCATATTCCGAGACCCGTAGCGTCTCCCTTTTTCAGGATCTGGGGCTGGGTGAGGGCTTATTTTTCGCACGCTGAGCTGAAGGTTTTATTGATAATATTTTTAGGTAGATATGTTTTAATCGCCGGTGATTGCGTTTTATTGCGATGTTGCAGCGACCAAAAAAACTTAATTCTGGTGTTTTGATTTTTTTTCTCGTTACACCGTTTACAATTTGGATTAATTCTTTTTATATCTTGATAGATCGGGCGATTCAGAATGCAGCAATATATGTATATTTTTGTTTTATTATTCATTTATTTTGAATGGGGCAAAAGGGGGGTGATTTGAACGTTTATATTTAAAAAAAAAATAATTTTTTTTTTTTACTTTTTTCTGGCCTTAATAGTTTCCTTAGAAGACTTGAAGGTGCCTTCATCCGATCACTTGTGCTACACATGGTTAAAATGATCATCTGCTATGAGCGATGGCCAACGGGTAACGCTCATGGCAAATCGGCACATGATCCTGCTAAAAAACAGATTGCAGTAAAAAAGAAAACAATTTAAGACATTCCCGTCCTTATTTGAATGAACTAATTTTGCATTGTATCTTTTCATTTTTTATCACCCCTAACAAATCCAAAAACAGTTATAACTACCAGACATGTGAACATAGCCTTACAATACAATGTAACGAATGATAGTCGTATTTAGTGCTTACGTTGGCTGCACCTCCTCCTCACTGTCGTCCTCAATAATCGGACGCTTTCTGCCTCTTATTCTGGACGTCCTTCCTAAAATATATAACAAAACTGATTATGATTCTCATTCACCTCCAGATTTACACATCATCAGAGAAGCAGTCTCCACCTCTCACCATGGAAGAAGCAGAACCTATTACACACTGTAGGGATAAAATTATTGGGACACATACACATTACTCCTGGAGGAAATTTTATGACATTGCTTTTTAAATCCAACATGGAGTTGATCTCCCTTTGCAGCTAATAAAGCTTCCACTCTAAAAAAAAAATTGGGGATATTTCTGTGCAATTTGTTGTCTATTCTTCCAGAAGAGCAGTTATCAGGTCAGACACTGATGTTGGACAAGGGGACCTGGCTTGTAATCTCTGGTTAATCCAAAAGGTATCTATCTGATGGAGTTGAGGTTAGGTCTCTTGAAGGGTCAGTCATGTTCTTCCACACCAAACTCACCCAGCCATGTCTTATTTGAACTTTCATGAACTGACTTGTGACAACATATGACAGCAAGATGCTGAATTCAGGGAGCTCTTTAGAACAAGCCATTTTATCACAACTGTTTGCACAGGCAGACTACATGTTTAGATGCTGGATTTTATACCCATGGCAATGAACCAAAAGAGAAAACCTTAATTCAATGATTAAGAGGTGACTTTTCATACTTGTTCACACAGTGTGTAAAGCTTCTGTAACGGGTCTGGGAGGCGGAACCTCTGAGCAACTTATACAAGGGGGCGGTCCTTGTAAGGAAGCGGGTGGCGACCAGGGAAGACAGGCAGGTAGTCACAGCAGGTGACCGGGACAGTCTATGGGTAAACGGGCAGGAGGTCACAGCAAGTGACCGGGGCAGTCTCTGGGTGAACGGGCAGGAGGTCACGGCAAGTGACCGGGACAGTCTCTGGGTGAACGGGCAGGAGGTCACGGCAAGTGACCGGGACAGTCTCTGGGTAAAGGGTAGGTACGACCTGTGACGGCTGAGCCTCCAGGTAGGCTAGCAGGCAGATGGCAGATGTGTGCTCCCAGGTGAGCAGGCGAGAGTCTCTGGATAAGCAGGTGGTCACAGCATGTGACGGCGGAGCCTCCAGGTAGGCTAGCAGGCAGATGGCAGATGTGTGCTCCCAGGTGAGCAGGCGAGAGTCTCTGGATAAGCAGGTGGTCACAGCATGTGACGGCGGAGCCTCCAGGTAGGCTAACAGGCAGGTAGCAGATGAGCGCTCCCAGGTGAGCGGGCAAGAGTCTCTGGACTGGCAGGTGGTCACAGCACGTGACGGCGGAGCCTCCAGGTAGGCTAGCAGACAGGTAGCAGATGAGCACTCCCAGGTGAGCGGGCAAGCTGGTCCATAGACAAACTGACAGGTGTCGGAAGGCAGACCGTCGGACCTCAGGCTAGCAAGCAGGTAAGCGGATAACAGGCAGGAATCAGACAGCAATCTGGCAGGAAACTGGCAGGTAACTGGAAACGGGACCTGAGGGCTGAAGCAGAGTAGTGAACAGTGCAACAACATTGCTCGGGCACCTCCATTTTGGAGGAGGTGCCTTACATATGGTGAAGTCCTCCAGCCATTGGCCGGGGACTCCTTAGGACTGCGCGCACGGCCCCTTTAAGAGGGGGGAGCGCGCGCGCCCTAAGCACGGCGGCCGGGAAGGAGCGCGCGCTGCCAGCAGAGCGGGAGGAGGACGCCGGGCTCGGAGCGGAGAGGTGAGGGGAACAGTGTCCCTGCCTACCAGAGGGCAGGGACGCCGACGCTACAGTACCCCCCCCCCTTTAGGCCCCCCCTTTTTTACGCCAGACAGAAATTTAGCAAGGATGAGAGGGGCATGGATGTTCTCCCGGGGCTCCCACGTTCTCTCTTCAGGACCAAACCCCTTCCAATCTACTAGAAAAAAGGTCTTTCCTCTTACCCTTTTTGTGGCCAGAATGTTCTCTACCTCAAACTCGTTTTCAGCGGAAACCGGAGCAGGAGGCGTACCTGTAGACTTGGAAAAAGAGTTAAGTACCACGGGTTTGAGGAGAGATACATGGAAGGAGTTAGGGATCCGCAAGTTGGCCGTGAGTTTCAATTTATAGGCCACCGGGTTGATCTGACTGATGACCTCCAGAGGACCGATGAACCGAGGCCCTAACTTATTGGAAGGAATCATGAGCCGGACATACTTGGACGAGAGCCAGACATTATCCCCTGGACGGAATTGAGGAGGATCCAGACGTTTTTTGTCAGCATGTCTTTTCATACGCTCGGACGACTGAAGGAGTGCGGACCGGGTACTCTCCCACAAGGAGGAAAATTTGTTAACAAGAGACTCCGTAGCCGGATTATCCACCGAGGTGGAGACGGGAAATGGGATCCGAGGATGCTGACCGAAGACTACAAAAAACGGGGATTTGGAGGAAGATTCGCTCTCGTGATTGTTGTAAGAGAATTCGGCCCATGGCAGGAGATCCACCCAGTCAGAATGGTGGGCATTAACGAAGTGCCGGAGGTAACTGGTCAGGATCTGATTGATCAGCTCCACTTGACCATTAGACTGTGGGTGGTAAGCGGAGGAGAAGTCCAGGGTGACGTCTAGCAATTTACAAGTGGCTCTCCAGAAATGTGAGGTGAACTGTACCCCACGATCCGACACGATATGGAGGGGCAGGCCATGAAGACGGAAGATGTGGCGGATAAAGTCTTTAGCCAGCTCGGGTGCAGACGGAAGGCCTGGCAGGGGAATAAAGTGAGCCATCTTGGAAAGCGGTCAGCGACCACCCAAATGACCATACAACCGGCAGAGACGGGGAGATCAGTTATGAAGTCCATAGCAATATGCTGCCAGGGGGCAGCAGGCACAGGAAGCGGAAGGAGGCGACCGGCTGGCAGGTGTCTCGGGACTTTGTTGCGGGCGCAGGACACACAGGCAGAAACAAAGTCTGTTACGTCCTTGTGCAGGGTAGGCCACCAGTAGTGCCGGGTAATAAGCTGGAGGGTCTTTTTCTGACCGGCGTGGCCAGCTAGTTTAGACGAATGGCCCCAGTGTAGGATCTTCTCCCGATCAGGTACTGAAACGAACGTCTTACCGGGAGGGAGACGATTTAGACTCACGGGAGCCACTTGCATTACTCTGGCGGGATCGATGATATGTTTGGGTTCTTCCTCGAGATCGGACACCAGAAAGGATCGGGACAAGGCGTCTGCTTTGATGTTTTTGTCAGCCGGGAGAAAATGAAGAACAAAATCAAAGCGAGCAAAAAACAAGGACCACTGGGCTTGGCGCGGGTTAAGTCTCTGGGCATGCTGGAGGTAAGCCAAGTTCTTGTGGTCAGTGTAGATTATTACCGGGTGAAGAGCCCCCTCGAGTAGGTAACGCCACTCCTCCAATGCCAGCTTGATGGCCAATAACTCTCGGTCTCCTATGGAATAGTTGCGCTCAGAAGAGGAGAAGAGTTTGGAGAAGAAGCCACAAGTTACCATTCACCCGGAAGACGATTTTTGGGTAAGTACCGCTCCGGCTCCAGAGGAGGAGGCGTCAACTTCCAGGAAGAACTGCTTGTTGCCGTCCGGGCGATGCAGCACCGGGGCGGAAGAGAAGGCCTGTTTTAAGGAAAGAAATGCCTCCTCTGCTTCGGGCGGCCACTCTCTGGGATTAGTGCCCTTACGAGTGAGCGCGGAAATTGGGGCAGTCCGGGAAGAGAAGTGCGGTATGAAGAGGCGGTAGTAGTTGGCGAAGCCCAGGAACCGTTGAATAGCCTTCAACCCCTCCGGTCGAGGCCATTTCTCGATGGCAGACAGTTTCTCTGGATCCATTCGGAGGCCGGTCTGAGAAATAATGTAGCCCAAAAACGGAAGCGAGGTCTGCTCAAAGAGGCACTTCTCATATTTAGCGAAGAGGTGATTCTGCCTGAGCCTGAGCAGGACCTGACGAACATCCCTCCGGTGAGTCTGGAGATCCGGAGAGAAGACCAAGATGTCGTCCAGGTACACCACTACGCAGGAGTAGAGAAGGTCCCGGAAGATGTCATTGACCAACTCTTGAAAGACGGCAGGAGCATTACAGAGACCAAAGGGCATTACCAGATATTCATAGTGGCCGTCCCGGGTGTTGAATGCAGTCTTCCATTCATCCCCCTGACGGATACGGACCAGATTGTACGCCCCACGGAGGTCCAGTTTGGTGAAGATTCTAGCCCCCCTCAGACGATGAAATAACTCCGGAATGAGCGGAAGGGGGTAATTATTCTTCACCGTGATCTGGTTAACGCCTCTATAGTCTATACAGGGACGGAGAGAGCCGTCCTTCTTTTTAAAGAAAAACAAGCCTGCTCCCGCCGGGGAGGTAGATTTCCGGATGAATCCCCGGGCCAGATTCTCCTCAATATATTCGGACATCGACCGGGTCTCAGCAGCGGACAATGGGTAAATACGCCCACGAGGAGGCGTAGTACCGGGTAACAGGTCGATAGGACAGTCGTATGGTCTATGAGGGGGTAATGTCTCTGCCTCCTTTTTATTAAAGACATCACAAATGACCAATAAGGAATCGGAAGTCCAGGTAGATTAGTTGGGGTAGGAGAAGGACGGACGGGATGAACGGGAACCAAACAAGTCTTATGGCAGTCCTGTCCCCAACGAAGGACTTCTCCGGTCTTCCAGTCAAGCACGGGTGCATGTCTCTGGAGCCAAGGTAGGCCTAGTAAGAGGGCGTGAGAGAGTCCAGGCAGAACATGAAAAGAGATGCTCTCAGAATGCAGCATTCCCACCTGCAGAGTAATGGATTTGGTGATGAGTTGGATGGGACGTGGTAAGAGGCCCCCATCCACGGCAGCGACAGATAAGGGTACAGCCAGAGGTTTGGTGGGAATGCGGTGTTTTTCTACCAGGGACTGTGAAATAAGATTCCCGGCTGCTCCAGAGTCAAGTTGGGCTAGTTCGAAAAAACGGTTCTCCCCGCAGATAATTGAGACTGACAGCAGCAGAGATGGAGAGGATTTATTCTTGTCTAGGTCGACCTCTCTGAGCGAACCTAGACACAGGCGTTTCCCGACCTCTCCGGGCAGGTACGGATCCGGTGCTCCTTGCTGCCACAGTAGAAGCAGCTCCCCTCGGCACGGCGTAAGTCCTGACGGGTTTTGACCATCTTGGTCTGGTCGACCTGCATAGGCTCAGGAGAGTGTACCTGGGGAGAAAAGGAGGTAGTGACGGGTTTCTGGAAGGTAGGAGCTAGACGTGGAAACCTCCTCTCACGGGTGACCTCTTTGGCACGCTCCTGGAACCGTAGGTCAATCCGGGTGGCAAGAGTTATTAAGTCATCGAGAGTGGTAGGAATGTCCCGACCGGCGAGTTCTTCTTTAATACGGCCGGACAGACCCTCCCAGAAGACAGACACCAGAGCGTCGTTATCCCAGGCCAGCTCCGAGGCAAGGGTACGGAACCGTATGGCATATTGGCCCACGGTGAGACTTCCCTGATGGAGGCGTAGCAGAGACGATGCGCATGAGGTCTTCCGTCCGGGTTCGTCGAAGACTTTCCGGAAAGCCGTGAGAAAGGCAGGCAAGTCGGACACCAGGGGGTCTCCTCTCTCCCATAGAGGATTTAGCCAAGCCAGTGCCTCCCCCGTGAGATGGGACATGATGAAGGCTACTTTGGCCCGGTCGGAGTTAAACTGGTGGGACAGGAGTTCAAAGTGCAGGGTGCACTGGTTTATGAAGCCCCGAACCAGAGCGGAGTCGCCTCCGAAGCGAGGAGGTGCAGAAAGCCGGGGTCCGGAGTAGGATACCATGGTATTAGTGGGCAGCGGAGCTGTCGGGTTGCGAGTCAAGACACTAGCGGTGGTTGCTGGTGGAGCAGTCAGAGTGTCCAGGCGAGAATTGACATTCCGCAGGTGACTCAGGATGGACTCCTGTTGGGACCTCTGACGGGACAGTTCATGACAAAGGTCCGAGAGCGAGGGAGCTTGGGTGCCACCGGGTTCCATGGCCCGAGCAAACTGTAACGGGTCTGGGAGGCGGAACCTCTGAGCAACTTATACAAGGGGGCGGTCCTTGTAAGGAAGCGGGTGGCGACCAGGGAAGACAGGCAGGTAGTCACAGCAGGTGACCGGGACAGTCTCTGGGTAAACGGGCAGGAGGTCACAGATAGTGACTGGGGCAGTCTCTGGGTGAAAGGGCAGGAGGTCACGGCAAGTGACCGGGACAGTCTCTGGGTGAACGGGCAGGAGGTCACGGCAAGTGACCGGGACAGTCTCTGGGTAAAGGGTAGGTACGACCTGTGACGGCTGAGCCTCCGGGTAGGCTAGCAGGCAGATGGAAGATGTGTGCTCCCAGGTGAGCAGGCGAGAGTCTCTGGATAAGCAGGTGGTCACAGCATGTGACGGCGGAGCCTCCAGGTAGGCTAGCAGGCAGATGGCAGATGTGTGCTCCCAGGTGAGCAGGCGAGAATCTCTGGATAAGCAGGTGGTCACAGCATGTGACGGCGGAGCCTCCAGGTAGGCTAACAGGCAGGTAGCAGATGAGCGCTCCCAGGTGAGCGGGCAAGAGTCTCTGGATTGGCAGGTGGTCACAGCACGTGACGGCGGAGCCTCCAGGTAGGCTAGCAGACAGGTAGCAGATGAGCGCTCCCAGGTGAGCGGGCAAGCTGGTCCATAGACAGACTGACAGGTGTCGGAAGGCAGACCGTCGGACCTCAGGCTAGCAAGCAGGTAAGCGGATAACAGGCAGGAATCAGACAGCAATCTGGCAGGAAACTGGCAGGTGACTGGCAGGTAACTGGAAACGGGACCTGAGGGCTGAAGCAGAGTAGTGAACAGTGCAACAACATTGCTTAGGCACCTCCATTTTGGAGGAGGTGCCTTATATATGGTGAAGTCCTCCGGCCATTGGCCGGGGACTCCTTAGGACGGCGCGCGCGGCCCCTTTAAAAGGGGGGGAGCGCGCGCGCCCTAAGCACCATGGCCGGGAAGGAGCGCGCGCTGCCAGCAGAGCGGGAGGAGGACGCCGGGCTCGGAGCGGAGAGGTGAGGGGAACAGCGTCCCTGCCTAGCAGAGGGCAGGGACGCCGACGCTACAGCTTCCTTCACATGTACATGTTTTCAGCACGTGTGGCATTCGCTTTCACATGCATTGAAGACACGTATCCACACATACCTATCATAATCTATGGAGATCTTTGCATGAGACCCGTCCGCATGGATTACAAGGGCCAATACACATTTCGGGCTCCGTGTGAAACATCCTTGTGACAACCGTGTGCTGTACATGTTTAACATTGCAAAGTATAGGAGAAGCTTTGGAATTGATATTTAAGTCATGGTGGAAAAAAAATGAATTGCACACGGATGGAACACTGATGGCACACGGACGGCACACTGATCCAAAATACTTATGACACCGGTACCATTTTTCCAGTACCGGTATTATATGGACATGTGAAGGGTGGTTTAGTCAAAGGAATCTGTTAAACATGTCGTCGGTCGGGTAACAAACCCTGAGCTGGAGGTTTTCAGGAGGCAGACACAGAGCTTTTCCCCAGGATATTGTAACTTAGTTTTTCCTCTCCTTGTAACAAGAACCATAACCTTTCTAATATTTCGACATAGCCGCAAGAGGGCTTGTTTTTTGCAGAACACCACTTATTCTATGAAATAAGTGGAAACGGTGAGGAGAAAAACTGTAATTCCACATTTTCTTTTTCAAGGTTTTGTACTAGCGCCGCTTACTTTGTGCTAATCTAGTGGTGATCTGTTACCTTTGCTCTATGGGTCAGTATGGTTACGGGAAACCAAATCTATATATTTCTTTTCATGATTTACTAATTAAAAAAAAAATAAAACATTTACAAAAACAATTTGGCTTTTGTCACCATATTCTGAGAGCCATATATATATTTTTTTAAAGTGGTCATCCGGCAGTCAAGGTAACCCTTCGTCAATCTGCATTCATACTGCACGGTGGCCCCATGTTCATTAGAACTGATGGCCATTATGTTAAAGTCTGTTACATGTCACCATCACACTTGACAGCGGTATTAACCCTATAACGCCCAATGACGGACACTGCACGGCATGAGCAGGTGTAAGTTAATGCTCCTTGCCGTGCAGTGTCCGTTATGGCTTTAAACTGTCACAGCGTGTAAACACTCAGTGACAGATAAGTGCGGACAGCTATCTGTGACAGCTGAGCAGCACAAAAAGGGGTGCAGGGAGCCATATGGTCGGTCCGCACACCTAGATTGCTGCGATCGGTCAGTCAATCTGACTGACCGATCTCAGCATGATCGTGCAGGAGATACTGAAATATCAGCGTCTCCAGCCCGATCAGTGTCGGAGTTCAGCGCCGCCAGTGGCTGAGCTCCGGCACTAAACAGCTAGTAGCCGTGTCAGCACCACCCCTGGCTGTTAACCCCCTGACAGATCGGTGCCCCTGCGATGTCGTGGGGCCCAATCATTGCCATGGTGACCAGGGCTCAGGAACTTTCACTAAAGGTATAATGAATGCACTGCAATCTAGTACATTGCAATACATTATACCTGTGATCAAAGAGAAACAAGTGAAAGTCCCATAAAGGGACTAAGTAAAAAAGTAAAAAATAAATGGCAAAAAATGTGTAAAAATAGGTAAAAAAATAAATAAATAAATAAATAATAATAATTAAAAAAAATATTCACTAATAAATACACATTTTTATGTAAAAAAAAAAAAAAATAAAATAAAAAAAGTACACATATTTGGTATTGCCGAGTCTGGAACAACCCGACCTATAAAAGTGTCACACTAGTTAACCCCTTCAGTGAACGCCGCACAAAAAAAACGTAAAAAAACGAGACTAACGATGCTTTATCATCATGCTACTGGGAAAAAAAAGTGGAATAAAACACGATAAAAAAAACAAATATAAATAAAATTAGTACCACTGAAAACGTCATCTTGTCCCACAAGAAACAAGCCGCCATACAGCCCCATCAGTGGAAAAATAAAAAAATTATAGCTCTCAGAATAACGCGATGCAAAAAATATATATATTTTTTGTATAAAAACGCTATTAATGTGGTACCGCTGTAAACGTACAGAGCTGAAGAATAACTCTGCCTTATCAATTTTACCACACGCAGAACGGTATTAAAAAAAAAAAAACACAATTCCTGAATTGCCAGTTTTTGTTTATTTTCCCTCCCCAAATTTAGAATAGAAAGCAATCAAAAAATGACATGTGACCAAAAATGGTACCAATAAAAACGTCAAATCGTCCCGCAAAAAACAAGCCCTTACATGACTGTCCCAGAGGACGATTCCCTAAAACAAGGCAGATGGCAACACTGGATGCCGTCTGGCCTGTGAGTTGGTATTGTCCGTCTTTTTAGGTGTGCATAAATGCGCGATCGGCCGCAGTTTTGGACACCTCTGAAAAGTAGGACAACGCTGAACAGAGGTAAGATGGAGCCCAGAAGAGTAACTCTGCTGCCTCATTATAATGAATGGATCCACTGGGGGGTGTCACCTGAATCACGTCACCCAGAGATTTTGATGGAAACCCCAAAATAAGTGCTCAGCATAGAGCACAGGATAAATATGATCCAAAATGTTATGTTAAATGTTCCCAATAAAAGCTTCAATTCTATCCACAAAACAAACAAAATACTCAGATCCATAGAATCATACAATTGTAGAGTTGGAAGGGACCTCCTGGGTCATCTGGTCCAACCCCCAGCTCAAAGCAGGATTCACTAAATCATCTCAGACAGATGTCTGTCCAGCCTCTGCTTGAAGACGTCCATTGAAGGAGAACTCACCACCTCTCGTGGCAGCCTGTTCCACTCGATGATCATCCTAACTGTCAAAAAGTTTTTTATAATATCTAATCTGTGTCTCCTCCCATTCAGTTTCATCCCATTGCTTCTAGTCTTTCCTTGTGCAAATGAGAATAAAGATGATCCTTCTACAATGTGACAGCCCTTGACATATTTGTAGACAGCTATTAAGTCTCCTCTCAGTCTTCTTTTTTGCAAGCTAAACATTCCCAAATCCTGCAACCGTTCCTCATAGGACATGGTTTGCAGACCGGTCACCATTCTGGTCGCTCTTCTCTGAACTTGCTCCAGTTTGTCGATGTCTTTTTTAAAATGTGGTGCCCAAAACTGGACACAGTATTCCAGATGAGGTCTCACCAAAGAGGAGTAAAGTCCGATAATGACTTCACGTGATCTAGACTGTATGCTTCTGTTAAAACATCCCAGAATTGTATTTGCCTTTTTTTGCTGCTGCATCACACTGTTGACTCATGTTCAGTCTATGATCTATTAGTATAACTAAGTATTTTTCACATGTACTGTTGCTTAGCTCTATTCCTCCCATTTTGTATATGCCTTTTTCATTTTTATTGCCCAGATGTAGTACTTTACATTTTTCCCTGTTAAAAAACATTCTGTTACTTGCTGCCCACTGCTCCAGATTATTTAGGTCTTTTTGAATCCTGTCTCTCTCTTCTCTAGTGTTAGCTATCCCTCCTAGCTTTGTGTCATCAGCAAATTTAATCAGTTTACCCTCAATTCCTTCATCTAAATCATTGCTAAAGATGTTGAACAATACAGGTCCCAGGACAGAGCCCTGTGGTACCCCACTTGAGACATTCATCCAGCTGGATGTGAAGCCATTTACGACCACCCGTTGAGTCCGATCACTAAGCCAGTTATGAATCCACCTAACAGTTGCCTTGTCCTTTCAATACTTGGTCATTTTTTCAATAAGGATGGTGTGAGATACTTTGTCAAATACTTTGCTGAAGTCAAGATATACTATATCTACGGCATTTCTGTTAGGCGTCAGGTGTTTGCTAGATTTGAAATAGGTTCAGAACCATCAGTGGATTCTGTAGTCTCCCATTCCAGTCCAGCCAGGGATGATGCTGCTCAACATCATCATCAGTCCCAACTCCTAGCTGGTGCACGAGATGTACAGGTTGTCTCTTGGGTCTTTGTTCCTAGCAACATGAAGGATAGGTTGCGGAGGGAAACAGGGCTGCTAAAGCTTAAGTCCAGGATTCTCTGCACTGAGCATGCCTGTGACATGGTGGACCGTGATTGGTGGTTTGGGAGTCAGCTGATCCGGTGACCTGGCGCCGCCTGATTGGTTGCGGGTGACGTCACCAATAGTGCGACGGTGGGCAGGGCTTAATCTTTAAATAGCCCGCCCACAAACATGGCGGCGCGCTCTGATCATTGAGCTGTGATGGTGTTGTGTGGACGCTTGGTCTTTTGGGCTCCAGGTGTGCTTTAGTTTCTGGCAGGCAGGTTTAGTGTAAATAGGCAGGCTTAGATGAAATAGGCAGGTAGCTTCATCTGACAGTCTGGCTCCGACAAAGGGGTCGCCATACACCCCGAGCAGTCTGCAGACACCCTATTCCCAGCACCGCCTGTAAGCCACGTGGAGAGATACTCCTCAGTGCGGTAGCACGCCGGCTGGGAGCACATATTCGCCGACGTGAGTCACACACGCATCCTAGCTTCTGCTGTGTAGTCCCTGTGCAGTTAACAGGGCTACAGATATATTATTTATCGCACATCTCTCGTGCTGTTAACGGAGATAGTGCGAATCCCTATTCCCGTTCCGGTGTGCAGTAACACGGAAGGGATTGTTATTTAAGTTGGTTGTTTTACCTTCTCACCCGGAAGGTGTTTGGCCGCAGTCCACCAGGCTGCATCGCGGACCCTGTGTAAGGTTGCTTTCCATTATTGAATAAAAGTTGTTTGCAACCGTCCCCTTAACAATTTCCCTGATCCACCCAGTCAGTGATTCTGTCATAGAAGGAAATTAAGTTAGTCTGACTTGATTTGTTAGTTACAAACCCATGCTGACTCTGGTTAATCACTTCATTCTTATCCAGGTACTTACATACATGTTGTTTAATAATTTGTTCAAAGATCTTTCCTGGTATAGCAGTCAGACTCACCGGCCTATAATTCCCTGGGTCCACTTTCTTCCCCTTTTTGAAGATAGGAACAACATTTGCTCTTCTCCAGTCTTCTGGGATTTCTCCTGTTCTCCAAGAATTTTCAAAGATTATGGAGAGTTGTTCTAAAATTTCTTCTACGATCTCCTTCAGTACTCTGGGGTTTAATTCATCTGGACCTGGAGACTTGAACTCATTTATGTTAGCTAAATATTCCCTCACAATCTTTCTGTTTACAGATAACCTGGATTCTTCAATTCCTTTAATAGGACAGTGAAGATCAGTTGATGTTCCATTTTCTTTCTGAGAGAAAACAGATGCAAAATAGGAATTAAAAAGTTCGGCCTTCTCAACATCCTTTCTTACCATTTCACCATTTTCATCCTGTAAAAATCCTATAGCATCATTGACTTTTCTTTTACTTTTGACATACCCTCAAAATCCTTTTTTATTGCTTTTGACATCTCTTGCAAGCCTTAATTCATTGTCAGCTTTAGCTGACCTGATACGTGCCCTGCAGGATCTGCAGACTGCATTATAATCTTCTTTAGATATGACTCCTTCTTTGCATTTGATAAACATTTCTTTCTTTCTTTTTAGCATGTGTTTAAGTTCTGTGTTCATCCATCCTGGTTTCCTTAAATGCTTCCCATTCTTCCTACTTTTCGGGATTGTTAACGATTGTGCTTTGAGAATCTCATTTTTAAAAATTTCCCATCCTTCCTGGACATTTTTGTCCTTAAGGACATCCAGCCATTGGATCCCTCCTATTCTCTTTCTGAGTCTCTTAAAATCTGCCTATTTAAAATCTAACCTTGAAGTTTGAGTCTTCACATGTCTTCCTCCTCTAGTTATCCAAAATTCTATAATAGCATGATCGCTGCTTCCTAGGGTCCCAGCCACTTTTATCTCCTCAACCATTTCCTCCCTGTTTATAAGGATTAGATCCAAAGTAGCAGATCCCCTTGTTTTCTCCCCTACCTTTTGGAAGATAAAGTTGTCAGCAAGAGAGGATAAGAATTTGCTTGACCTGTTAGTTTTACTTGAGAGAGATTCCCAACAAATGTATGGATAGTTGAAATCTCCCATGACCACTACGTCATATTTTTTGGAGAACTTGGTCATTTGATACATAAAGAGTTCATCCATATCTTCAGCTTGCCCAGGTGGCCTGTAGTAAATGCCTACAATGGTGTCCTTTCCTTTGTTCTCTCCTTGTATTCTTACCCAAACACTTTCCACAGAACTCCCAGTCTCTGCTTCAATCTCTCTGCAGATATATGCTTTTCTAACATACAATGCGACACCTCCTCATCGTTTATCAAGTCTGCTTCTTGCAAATAAGTTGTATCCTTTTAGCCTTGTATTCCAATCATGTGTATCGTCCCACCAAGTTTCAGTGATTCCAATGACATCATATTTCTTTTCCTGCGTTAGTAGTTCCAATTCTCCTTGTTTGTTGCCCATGCTTTGTGCATTTGTATAAAAACATTTTAGTTTGTGATTGGTTTCTCTTCCTCCCATATTTTTATTACTTAGATTTTTTTGTCTTTGTTCTTCCTTTCCGCTTCCAATAGCAGAGATCTCAATAGTATTTGTCAGCTGTATGGCTTTTTCTGGCCTTTTGCTTCCCTTCCCACATTGATCTAGTTTAAAGCTCTCCTGATGAGTGTAGCAAGGCGACTTCCAAATACATGTTTTCCAGTCTTCGTAAGGGGCACCCCATCTCTAGCAAGTAGTCCATCATATAGATAATTCATTCCGTGATCCAGAAATCCAAATCCTTGTTGACAGCACCATCGACGTAGCCAGTTGTTCACCTGTAGAATCTTATTCCACCTCATTGTTCCATGGCCATCCACTGGGAGGATGGATGAGAAGACCACCTGCGCTCCCAATTCTTTCACTTTCTTGCCTAAGTCTTCAAAGTCACTGCAGATGGTTTCCAGGTCCTTTCTTGCAGGGTCATTTGTCCCCACATGTATTAGCAGGAATGGGTAGTGATCTGTAGGTCTGAAAAGTCTTGATATCCTGTCAGACACATCTTTAATTTTTGCTCCTGGAAGACAGCACATTTCTCTTGAGGTTATGTCTGGTCTGCAGATAGCGGCCTCTGTTCCTCTCAACAGGGAATCCCCCATGACCACCACTCTCCGTTTTTCCTTCACAACATTTTCTTTCTCTATCCCGGAGGATTCTGAGGGCTTACAAGGTTATTCATTGTGGGCAAAGTCTTATCTTGCTGTATTTCTTCATGGTTCTCCTGTGTGAGAGCCTGGTACTGGTTCCTGAGCAGTATGGGTGCTGACTGCCTCTCGATACTCCTGCTTCTCTGGGTCACATGCTTCCATTCCTCTGTTTCATCAGGTGCAGTTCGAATTTCTTCTCTTCCTGTATCATGAAGGGATAATTATCCTCTGTCTAAGAACTCTTCACCTTCCTTAATGATTTTCAAGGTAGTTAACCTCTCTTCTAGATTTCGCAACTTTTCCTCCAACAGGGACACAAGCTTGCATTTCTGGCATGTGAAGTTTGGCTTTTCCCTGGCAAGTATGTGAACATGTATCAGGATATGCAGCTCACCAAATGGCTCCTGGACTCTTCCATGTTCTTATTGTTAATGTGTTAAGAAAACAGTGAAATACGCTCCAAAATTCGGTTTACCGATGTCCTCCTTTCAGCTCCAACGGCCAAAATCCAGTGTTCTTTGAGCTCGCGGAGACTCTTCACTTATCCCAAAATGCAGTGGGAATATGCAAATTATCTCCTCAGGACTCCTCCCCTGGTTTCATCTGTCAATGTAAATATAGGGTGCTTCCACGTTACTGGTAGCACAAGGGCACTGGAAAAGTGAAATAACTCCTCGCCCCCAAAAGAAATATAGCAAATTCTGTGCTCCGAAATTTTAATGCTACCCCCCACCCCCGTCCTCCAGAGCTCCAGTGTGTGCCTACATCAGATTTACCATCCACATGTTTGGCAGGGGTATAACTTACAAAATGGGGTCACTTGAGGGGGGGTATTCTGCTCTTTTAGCATTTAGGGTCTCTGTATATGGAGTCCGCAAACTATTCTAGGAAAACCTATACTCCAGCAGTCAAATAGCGCTCCGTCCTTCCCGAGTGTCGCCGTGTGGCTAAGCAGTACTGTACAGTCACATATGAGGTATTTCCACATTCAGCAGAAATTGTGGGCCACATTTTAGGGGCCAGTTGTATCCATTAACCCCATTTAAAATGTAAAATCTGGGGCTAAACAAAATATTTGAGATAAAAATGTAATTATTTTTTCTTCACTGCCCAATGGTATAAAATTCTGTGACACACCCATGGTGTTAATATGATCATTGCACCCCTAGATGAGTTCACTGAGAGGTGTACTTTGTAAAATGGGGTCCTCAGGCTGTTATGGCACCTCAGGGGATCTCCCAGTGTATGATGGCACCCGATGCAGATCACGTAGGAGAGGGAGCCCTCTCCCTCCTCAAGCCTTCTAAATGCTGTTATTTCTATTGATAATGACATTTAAGGGGTTAAAAAGCTGGGAATGGTGAGGGCAATGCTCCTGACAGTGACAGCCGAGGCTCTGCTATCACTTAAGCCAAGCTCCCGACGATGATGGTGAGGGCACAGCCCCTGGGCCCGGCACAATCGTCATGATGTTACTGTATGTCAGTGGTTGGGAATCCCTTCCCGATCAGGACGTATAGGTATGTCAAAGGTCATGAAGGGGTTACAATTTTAGCAGCAATTTTTCATATTTCCAAGGAAATTTAAAATAAACTGCACTTTTATGGACCTATTCACTTTTGAAGTGACTTTGAAGGGCCTTTTATTGTAACCCCCTAAAAAACACCCCAATTTAAAGAATGGAGGTTTCAAAGCATACAAGAAGTTTGCTATTCCTTGAGGTGCTTTGCATTAATGAAAATATAAGGAAAAAAAATTAATAATTCCATTTAGTCAAATTCCATTCAGCTAAAATGTTACTTCAGCCCTAATATTTAGACTGCACAATTTATTAAACAATTTATCCTGAATGCAGCATTACTCCTTGTATAGCAGACACTAATATTGTATAGCTACTGTACGGTTTGGTACTCACTCGGCTGCGGCTGAGGTAGGCACAGGAAGCATTTTCATTGAAATCCAGGCTAGTTTATTCAGACAGCATAAACTGCTCAGGTAGCAAAACTAAAACACCCTTTTCCGGCACAAAGTGGAAATACAAAGTAAAATGTCCATACAATGTTGCGGGTTCGACCGCTCAGGTCAGTTTCAAATCCTTAGGTGTTTAGCACAGACCAGCATCCTGGAGATCCACATATCTCCAGACACAGAATGAGACAATTGGTCTCCATTTTATTTACCAAACCACGCCCCCGGGGTGGGGATATGTGAGCAGCCATTCCCACCAATCTCTTATGACTGCTCATAAAAGCGGCCCTCATACGTCCTATTAACCCTTTCAGTACTATATGTGCTGGAGCATGCTTTTCTGGGTTTACATCACCGAAGTTAACAACCTCGAGGACCTGTCCGGTGGCCATCTTACATACCCTCCTCTGCCCAAAGCTGGCGGGCTTGGCTATCAATAAGCAAAAAAACTCAAAATTCGAAAATGACGATACACATGAAGATTAGAAGAAGAATAATCAGTTCTGAGAAGGAAATGCATTAAGCATAACACTGTGTGTGTGTGTATGTATGTATGCATGTATGTATGCATGCATGCATGTATGTATATATATTATATATATATATATACACACACACATGTATATATACATACATACATACACTACCTAGTCAGGGTGCATGTTTAAAAAGGACTGTATAGACCAATCGGTAACTAAAACACAGAAAACCAATGATATAGAACCAAAAAGAAGACCAGAGTATGCTAAAATATAACAAATTTTAATGGATCAAGCTAAAATACGAATAGGGGTGGGAACAAAGCAACCAGGAGAAAGCGCTGAACAACATGTGTTTCCCACATGCAAATGTACAGTACAAATCAATGGAATATATACCATTGCCACCATTGCCACCAGAATACATATATATACATACAGTGGGCACGGAAAGTATTCAGACCCCTTTAAATTTTTCAATCTTTGTTTCATTGCAGCCATTTGATAAATTCTAAAAAGTTCATTTTTTTTCTCATTAAAGTACACTTTGCATCCTATCTTGACAGGAAAAAAAACAGAAACCTAGAAATTTTTGCAAATTTATTAAAAAAGAAAAACTGAAATATCACATGGTCATAAATATTCAGCCCCCTTGCTCGGTATTTGAATTAGTACAGCCATGAGTCTTCTTGGGTATGAAGCAACAAGTTTTTCACACCTGGATTTGGGGATCCTCTGCCATTCTTCCTTGCAGTTCCTGTCCAGTTCCGACAGGTTGGATGGTGAACGTTGGTGGACAGCCATTTTCAGGTCTCTCCAGAGATGCTCAATTAGGTTTAGGTCAGGGCTCTGGCTGGACCAGTCAAGAATGGTCACAGAGTTGTTGTGAGGCCACTCCTTTGTCATTATAGCTGTGTGCTTAGGGTCATTGTCTTGTTCGAAGGTGAACCTTCGGCCAAGTCTGAGGTCCAGAGCACTCTGGAAGAGGTTTTCACTCAGGATATCTCTGTACTTGGCCGCATTCATGTTTCCTTCAATTGCAACCAGTCGTCATGTCCCTGTAGCTGAAAAACACCCCCATAGCATGATGCTGCCACCACCATGTTTCACTGTTGGGATTGTATTGGGTAGGTGATGAGCAGTGCCTGGTTTTCTCCACACATACCGCTTAGAATTATCATCAAAAAGATCTATCTTCATCTCATCAGACCAGAGAATCTTATTTCTCATAGTCTGGGAGTCCTTCATGTGTTTTTGAGCAAACTCTATGCGGACTTTCATTTGTCTTGCACTGAGGAGAGGATTCCGTCGGGCCACTCTGCCATAAAGGCCTGACTGGTGGAGGGCTGCAGTGATAGTTGACTTTGTGGAACTTTCTCCCATCTCCCTACTGCATCTCTGGAGCTTAGTCACAGTGATTTTGGGGTTCTTCTTTACCTCTCTCACCATGGATATTCTCCCACGATTGCTTTGTTTGACTGGATGGCCAGGTCTAGGAAGACTTCTGGTGGTCCCAAACTTCTTCCATTTAAGGATTATGGAGGCCACTGTGCTCTTAGGAACCTTGAGTAATGCAGAAATTATTTTGTAACCTTGGCCAGATCTGTGCCTTGCCACAATTCTGTCTCTGAGCTCCTTGGGCAGTTTCTTTGAGCTCATGGTTTTCATTTGGTCTGACATGCATTGTGAGCTGTGAGGTCTTAAGCCCCCGTCTCACATAGTGATATCGCTAGCGAGATCGCTGCTGTGTCACGGTTTTGGTGACTCACCAGCGACCTCACCAGCGATGTCGCTATGTGTTACACTTTGCAACGATCAGGCCCCTGCTGTGAGGTCGCTGATCGCTGCAAAGTGTCCTGGACCATTTTTTGGTCGTTGGCCTCCCGCTGGCCAGCACACATCGCTGTGTGTGACCAGCGGGACCAAAGAACTGGCTGGTAACCATGGTAAATATCGGGTTACTAGGGGCACGCGCGCACTTAGTAACCCGCTGTTTACCATGGATACCACTCTGCTACGGTGCGCGGAGGCTCCCGCGCACCGTAGCAGAGTGGTATCCATGGTAAACAGCGGGTTACTAGGGGCACACGCGCACTTAGTAACCCGATGTTTACCATAGTTACCAGCCTGCTCCTGCTTAAGCAGCAGGCTGGTGACGGGAGCAGGACATCGTGGAACGATTCTTTCCACGATATCGCTGCTCCCCTGATCGCTGGTGAGCCTGCCTGTTTGACAGCTCACCAGCGATGTATTAGCGATGCAGCAACGATCCCTGACAGGTCGTAACGTTGTCGGGATCGCTGTTGCATCGCTTAGTGTGACGGGGCCTTTATACAGACTGGTGTGTGCCTTTCCAAATCAAGTCCTATCAGTTTAATTAAACACAGCTGGACTCCAATGAAGGAGTAGAACCATCTCAAGGAGGATCACAAGGGGTCTGAATACTTTCCATACCCATTATGTATATGTGTATATATATATACATATATATATATATATATATATATATATAATACACATATAAATAAAACAATAAGAAACCAGGTGTATATCAATACAGATTATATGTATTAGATATGGGGAAAACATATGTACTACCTCTATCAGGGTGTAAATAAATATTGTGCAAAAGAACCACAGGATGCAAGAGAGGGGCAATGATGGAAATAGCTCCTAACGTATAAACTATTCCATAATAATAAACCAATATAGGCGGGTATAGAATAGTCTATATACCTGTGTATGAGTCTGGAGTAGAGGGGGCATACGGTGCAGAGTCACCACCCCGACAGCAGTGGACCCTCGACAGTGCATCAGCATTGCCATGCAGTTTCCCGGGCCTATGCTCTGCATGGAAGCTAAAATCCTGAAGGGCTAGGGACCATCTGGTCACTCCGGCATCGTTCCCCTTCTTGTCCCTCATCCACCTTAGTGCGGCATGGTCTGACACTAGCCTGAACTTCCTGCCTAAGAGGTAGTATCTTGAAGTGTCCAACACCCACTTGATGGCCTTTTCCACAATGGAGTAATTCTTCCCACAGGATGTCACATTCTGACTTAAATACATTATGGGATGCTCTTCCCCATTCACTTCCTGTGATAGGACAGCACCCAGCCCGACATCTGACATGTCTGTCTGGACCACAAACTTATTTGAGAAATCCGGTGCCACCATAACTGTCTGTTTACACAGAGCTACCTTCAGTTCCGCGAAGGCAGTCTCAGCTTCTGGAGATTACTTAGCCATAACCGACTTTGTCCCTGTAAGGAGGTCTGTCAAAGGGGCCGCTATCATGACGAAGTTAGGGATGAACCGGCGGTAATAGCCCACGATGCCTAGGAACGCTTTGACCTGTTTCCCTGAGAGGGGTAGTGGCCAACTCTTCTTGATCACGTCGACTTTATTTGGGGCTTTATTTCACCTCTCCCTACGACATAACCCAAGTATTTGGTTTCTTCAATGCCCATGGCACATTTCTTCAGGTTTATAGAAAACCCTGCCTTCTTTAAAGAATCAAGTATCGCCTGGACTTTGCTCAGATGGCTTCCCCAATCCTGGCTATAGATCACGATGTCATCCAAGTAGGCTGCTGCATACTTCTTGTGGGGAGCTAGAATCAAGTCCATGGTCCTCTGGAAGGTAGCCAGGGCTTCTTGCAACCCAAACAACATCCTTGTGTACTAGAATCAACAATCTGGCGTTGAGAAGACAGTCTTCTCCTTGGCATCTTGGGACATGGGTATTTGCCAATTCCTTTAGCGAGGTCAAGGGTGGTAATATACCTGGCTGGCCCCAACCTTTCAAACAGTTCATCTACACTGGGCATTGGGTAGGTGTCAAACTTCAAGAATTTGTTGAGTTTCCTATAGTCATTGCAAAACTGCCATTCTCTATTTGGTTTTGGCACTAAGACTATGGGACTGGACCAGCCACTCCTGGACTCCTCAATGACTCCCATGCTCAGCATCCGCTTCACCTCTTTTGCAATCACCTCTCGGTGGGCTTCGGGAATCCGATACGGCTTCATATTTACTTGGACATGATGACCCGGAAGAAACTCATGCTCTATGATCCGAGTACGCCCTGGTAGTTCTGAGAACAGGTCTCAGTTCCGCTATAGCAACTCTCGGCACTGTGGCATCTGGGCATGTGACAGCGACTCTGCCAGCTTGACTTCCTTCACGTGGGCTTTGGTCTTCGCCACCAAACAGGAGCTTCCACAAACTCCCTATGTCGCCATGGCTTGATCAGGTTGACCTGGTACACCTGGTAGGGCTTCCTTTTCCCTGGTTAGTGGACTCTATAGTTGACATTGCCAAGCTTTTCAAGAACTTCATAGGGGCCCTGCCACTTGGTCAGGAATTTGCTCTCCACCGTAGGCACTAGTACCCAATTTCCAAGGTGGAAGTGTCTCACCCTCGCTGATCTTTAGTACACCCTTGACTGTGCCTCTTGTGCTTTGAGGAGGTGTTCTTTCACAATAGGCATCGCCTCAAAAATCCTTTCTTGCATCTGGGCCACATGTTTGATTACATTCCTGTAGGGTGTAGACCCCGCCTCCGAAGTCTCCTTTGCTACATCCAGGAGTCCAAGGGGCTGTCAGCTATATAACAGCTCAAATGGTGAGAAGCCAGTAGAGGCCTGTGGGACTTCTCTAATAGAAAACAGAAGGTACGGCAGTAGACAGTACCAGTTCCGGCAGTCTTTCTCTACGACCTTCTTCAACATGGCCTTCAAGGTTTTATTAAACCTCTCCACTAAGCCGTCTGTCTGGGGGTGGTAGACTGAGGTCCTGAGTTGTGTGATTTGCAGGATTTTTCACAACTCCCTCATCCCCCTTGACATAAATGGGGTCCCTTGGTCCGTTAGGATCTCCTTAGGCAACCCCATTCTAGAAAAGATGTGGACTAGCTCCTGGACTATGCACTTGGCAGAGGAGTTTCGTGGTGGTACAGCCTCCGGGTAACATGTAGCGTTGTCCAGTACCACCAAGATATACTGATGTGCTCTGGCGGACTTGACCAGGGGTCCCACTAGATCCATGGTGATGCGATCGATTGGGACCTCAATGACAGGTAGTGGCACTAAAGGGCTACGGAAGTGAGCCACAGGGGAGGTCAACTGATAGGTGTGACAGGACCTACAGTAATTCACAATCTCTCGGTGACAACTGGGCCAGTAGACCCTCTGGAAGATTCTTTCCTGGGCTTTTTCTACCTCCAGATGACCACCTAAGACATGTACATTGGCCATATCTAACACCCTGCGTCTGTACGGCCCTGGCACTAGTAACTGATCGATTACCTCTCTTCTGAGCTTCGTGACCTGACATAGTAACTCCCCAATTCCAGCAAAGTACGGATATCAGGTATCAGCCCTAGACTCTTGAGCAACACCATTCAGAACAGTGACATTATTAAACACACCTTTTAGAGTTCAGTCCCTGAGCTGGGCGTTTCCAAAGTATCCCCACCTCCAGCTCAGGGATGCTGCTTCATCCTCACCCCCAACAAGCACATGAAAGGGAAAACTGTCGGTTGCGGCCTGCGACGAGGTTTCTTTAGGAGCGACCTGGTTGTGGTCTGGACAACCCAGCTTCCTCCCTTTCTCCCACAAGTCCCAAAGCAAGGCAAAGTCCTGCCCTATTATAACAGGGTGCAACAGGTCCTTGACTACGCCCACCTCATGGGACTCGGTGCTACAGTTTGTGCCTATGACCACTAGGACCACAGGGTAGTCCTTAGCGTCTCGATGGATACAGCAGATGTCCACTTTTTTCTGCAGAATCAGACGATGAGGAATTATGGCCCTCACTAGGGTTACCAAACTCCCAGAATCGAACAGACCAGTCATTTGCGCTCCATTCACTGACACGGGGCATGCCTGTGGTCCCACGCCTCGTGGAGGGACAGCACTACAAGCAGGATATGCAAAGTAGCGCCGTCCTGTGCTGCAGTCTACTGGCTCGTTGGTCATAGGGCAACAGGCCACTATTAGACCCGGGGTGTGACATCGCCAACAAATTAAGTTATTGGATGGGGCCTTTGGTAGCAACTCGGGACCCCTCCTGAACTCTAGGATGCCCCCCAGATGTGGTTCTAGTTCCCCACTTTTGGGTGTCCATCCCCCCTGTTGGTAACCACAGTATGGAGATGCTCCCACCCCTTACTTCCCCAAAGCACTCTCGACCGCCTGGTACCTTTCTACCAACCTCACAAGGTCATTGGCATTATGGGGATCTCCCTGGGCAACCCAGGATGGCACCAGCCTTGGAAGGGAGTGTATGAACCTGTCCATCACAATCCTCGCCACTATATGTGCTGGAGAGGAAGATTCCGGTTGCTACCACTTTTGGACCAAGTGTAGGAGGTAAAACATTTGGGACCGGGAAGGTTTGTCACTGCAATAGGCCCAGTGGTACACCCGCATCATGTCAGTCAGAGTCACTCCTAAGCACGCCAAAATCTCAGTCTTCAACTTGATGTACTCTTTTGCATCTTGCAAGGCCAAGTTATAATAGGCCTTCTGCTGTTGCCCTGTTAAATATGGTGCCAGAACCTCCGCCCACTGCTCTGGAGGCAATATCTCTCGCTCCGCCACCCTCTCAAAAATTGTCAGAAACGCCTCGTCCTCATCACCCGGGATCATCTTTTGTAAGGCTCTTCTTAACGTCTTCCTGGCAAGTGAGTCATCACTTGGACTTGGGGGTGGGGCGATTGAACTGCCATGGATTAACTCGGCTAGGAGGTTTATCTGCTGCTTGTACTGCTGCTGCTGCCACTGCTGCGGTTGATGCTGCCGGAGATTAGCCTGCACCAGTTGCTTTATCAGCTCCTCCATGATGCCAGACGTCCCCTACTGGCTGACGGCCTTCACCCAAGACATAAAAGGTTTCCTGTAGCAGTCACACTGCCCCTTGGGATTTGTGACTGTGCTTCTAGCACCAATTGTAGGGTTTAATACTCACTCGTCTGCGGTTGAGGTAGACACAGGAAGCATTTTCATTGAAATCCAAACTGGTTTATTCAGACAGCATAAACAAAAATAGCGTTTTCCGGCACAAAGTGGAAGCACAAAGTAAAATGTCCACACAATGTTACCGGTTCGCCTGCTCAGGTCAGTGTCCAATCCTTAGTACAGACTAACGCCTTGGAGATCCACAGGTCTCCAGACACAGACACTGAATGAGACATTTGGTCTCTATTTTATTTACCAAACCACGCTCCAGAGGTGGGGATATGTGGGCAGCCATTCCCACCCATTTTTTATGACTGCTCTTAAAACCGGCCTGATACGCCCTATTAACCCTGTCAGCAGTATACGTGCTGGAGCATGCTTTCTCGGGTTTACATCACCGAAGCTACCAACCTCGATGATACATATTTCCCCTCAAGGACCTGTCCGTCAGCCATCTTACACTATATACATGTCATTAAGGGTATACAAGTTTAAAGATTGCACATTTTTCAAAATTTTCAGAAAATTTGGAATATTTTCATGAACAAAGACAAAACAACAGATCTGAATTTACCGGTAGTAACAGGTAAAATGTTTTACAACAACAAAATCACAATCTCAGAATCACTGACAGAAGCATTTTAAAGTTATTACCGCAGAAAGTGACGTATCAGACTTGAAAAATGGGGCTATCAGGAAGGTTAATGCTGATTTACACGAGACAGGGTTAAGAAACATGGAATGGTATTGTGCAGTACATACCTATAGGTGAAGCATCATCTCCCTCAGAATCTTCCTCTGTATAGTAATGAAACACTTATTAGTAAGGGTGAAAAAATAATATATATATACATTATATATATACAGTACAGACAAAAAGTTTGGACACACCTTCCCATTTAAAGATTTTTCTGTATTTTCATGACTTTGAAAATTGTACATTCACACTGAAGGCATCAAAACTATGAATTACCACATGTGGAATTATGTACTTAACAAAAAAGTGTGAAACAACTGAAAATATGTCTTATATTCTAGGTTCTTCAAAGTACCCACCTTTTGCTTTGATGACTGCTTTGCACACTCTTGGCATTCTCTTGATGAGCTTCAAGAGGTGGTCACCGGAAATGGTTTTCACTTCACAGGTGTGCCCTGTCAAGTTTAATAAGTGGGATTTCTTGCCTTATAAAAGGGGTTGGGACCATCAGTTGTGTTGTGCAGAAGTCTGGAGGATACACAGCTGATAGTTCAACTGAATAGACTGTTAGAATTTGTATTATAGCAAGAAAAAAGCAGCTCTTCTAGGAGTGGAATAAACAACTTGGCGGCATAAAAGCAATCTTTTTAGAGACTGGATGCTGGATGCAGCGTGATGCTCAACTTATCTCTTCAGAATTTCTCCCATAGGTGTTTCATTTGGGTTCAGATTAGAAGACATACTCACTGAATCATTTTCAATCTGTTCTTCAGAAATGCAACATATGTGTGCTTTGGATCATAGTCATGTAGCTCCCGACATCAGCAGCACTCATGCAGCCTCACTTAAGGATACTGATGCAACCACCATGTTTCACTGTAGGCATCATGCATTTTTCTAATTTCATATTTGTAAATGCATAATGCCAACACTAAAACATGGTGGCAGCAGTATCCTTATGTGGAGCTCTATGAGTACTGCTGGTGCTGGGGAGCTATATTTCATTGAAGGTATCATGAGTTCAAAGATGTACTGCTCTATATTGAAAGAAAATCTGCAACCATAACTCTGTGCCCTTGGTAGACATGCAATTTCCAACATGACAATGATCCAAAACACACATAAGTTGCATTTTTGAAAAAGAACAGGGTGAAAGAGATTCAGTCGCCAAGAATTAATCTGAGCCCAATCAAAAGACCTTCAGGGAATTCTGAAGAGACAAAATAAAGGGGTTTTCCCACAAACAATAGTACATTTTAATCAATATATCTTGGAATACTAATAATTTCCACAATTGGATATGTTTAAAAAATGTTCCTGTGCTGAGATAATCTTATAAATGTGCCCCTGCTGTGTACTGTGTAATGGCTGTGTCTGACTGTACAGGAACATGGTCTGATTATACCACAGCTCTTGGGCAGGGGGTAGAAAAAAATGTGCACTGATATTACATCAGGGGATCGCAGATGATTCTTTCTTTGAAGTAAAACATTGTTTAAAAACAGGCAGGGAAATGTTTTACCTCACAAAAAGAATCAGTTGTGACCCCATGCTGTAATGTTTGTATATTCTTTTGCTTCCCCCTGCCCAGGAGCTATGGAATGATCAGACCAGGTCCCTGTACGATCAGACACGGCAATTACGCCATACATAGCAGGGGCACATTTATAACATCATCTCAACACAGGAACATTTTATTTAAACACATACAATTGTGGAACTTATTATTACAAAATCTATTGATTAAAATGTACTTTTTTTTGTGAGGAAAACCCCTTTAAGCATCACTCTCCATCCAGCATCCAGGCTCTAAAGAGGTTGTTCTTGAAGAAAGGGAAAAAATAGATGTTGCAGTATGTCTCCAACTTGTTCATTCCATGCCTAGAAAACTTGTTGCTGTCCTTAAAAGTCATGGCGGTCATACAAAACACTACAAGTAGTAGTTTTTGATGTGGGGTGTATACATTTTTGCATTAACAAATTTGAGAAAAACTGAAGATTTTGTAAAAAAAAAATCCTATTTTTATTCTTAATTTAACTGCTGGATACAGACAAACTCCAGGGATAAAAGATGGGAGGTAGCACAGGTGCAACATACTGATGAACAACCACTCACACCGACCATTCATAGGGAAAGGGGTGAATGATTAGAATTTAAATGCACATGAATAAAACCTGTATAATGTGCCAGTCACACAGATGCGTGTAGTGCACCATGCTGGCTTATTATGTATAAGAACACACTACAGGGACAAGCATCCTATTTCCCCAACCAACACTACAGAGCCTGGTTGTATCCTGCAAAGATGAAAAATACTAGAGTTATTGGTTTATATTTTGATTATATTAAGAGGAATCTTTGTGTGTGTGAATGAATGCAGAATGGGATGGGGGCCTGGCTGGATACACAAGGGGGGGCCTGGCTGGACACACAAGGGGGGGGGCCTGGCTGGACACACAAGGGGGGGCCTGGCTGGACACACAAGGGGGGGCCTGGCTGGACACACAAGGGGGGGCCTGGCTGGACACACAAGGGGGGAGGCCTGGCAGGACACACAAGGGGGGCCTGGCTGGACACACAAGGGGGGGGCCTGGCTGGACACATGGGAGGGGGAGCCTCCCTGGACACATAAGGGGGGGGCCTGGCTGGACACACAAGGTGGGCCTGGCTGGACACACGAGGGGGAGCCTGGCTGGACACACAAGGGGGGGGGGCCTGGCTGGACACACAAGAGGGCCTGGCTGGACACACAACTGAGACCTGGCTGGACACATGGGAGGGGGAGCCTGCCTGGACACATAAGGAGGGAGCCTGGCTGGACACATAAGGAAGGAGCCTGGCTGGACACATAAGGAAGGAGCCTGGCTGGACACATGAGGGAGCCTGGCTGGACACACAAGGGGGTGCCTGGCTGGACACATGGGAGGGGTGGCTGGCTGGACACATAAGGGGGAGATTAGCTGGACACATAAGGGGGGAGCCTGGCTGGACACATGGGAGGGGAGGGAACCTGGCTGGACACATAAGGGGGAGCCTGCCTGGACACATAAGGGGGAGCCTGCTGGACACATAAGGGGGTGCCTGGCTGGACACATGGGTGAGGGGGCCTGGCTGGACACATAAATGGGGGGGCTGGCTGGATACATAAGGGGGGGCCTGGCTGAACATGTAAGGATGGGGGGTTTGGCTGGACACATGGGAAGGGGGGCAGGATGGATATATGGGGGGGGCAGGTTGGATATATGGGGGGGCAGGCTGGACACATGGAGGCCAGGATGGATATATGGGGGGGCAGGCTGGACAGATGGAGACCAGGATGGATATATGGGGGGGGGAATGGACACAGAGGCCAGGATGGATATATGGGGGGCAGCTGGACACATGAAGGCCAGGATGGATATATGGGGGGGGCAGGCTCGACACATGGGGGCCAGGATGGATATATGGGGGGGGGGGGGCGCAGGCTCGATACACGTGGGCTAGGATAAATATAAAGGGGCCACGCTGGACATATGGGGAACAGAAGGGATATATGGGGGGGAGCCAGGCTGGACAAGCGACTTAATTACTGTTTATGGTGGCGAGTGGGGAACATAATTACTTTAGATTCCAATTATGAACATTATTACTTCTGTAATATAATTTACTTTTTAGGAAACTGTTTTCCATGGGAGGGACCAAAAGTGGGGTCCTGTTACTGTGCAGGGCGGCACTATGTCGCTTTTTTTTCTTCAACTGGTGTAGTGTAGAAGTCAGGGGGGAAAAAGTGGGAATGTGCTCTAGAAGAGATCAGTTATTGATAACTGTGTGTTATTTTCTGCAGAGATGATTCATGACTGGAAGAAGTGATGGCGGTCTGTACCAGATGAAGAAGAAAAGCGAAGATGAAGGACTTCACCTAGAGACATCATTGGTGAGTCAGTGTATTACATGAACACTTACACTATATAGTATATACAGAGCTCCTGTGTATAATGTCACTGGTGATCACTGTATTATTTGTACACTATACACAGAGCTCCTGTTTATAATGTCACTAGTGATCACTATATTATCTGTACACTGACACTACACTGTGTGCAGAATTATTAGGCAAATTGTATTTTAGAGGATTATTTTTATTATTGATCAACAACTATCTTCTCAATCAACCCAAAAGACTCAAATATCCAAGCTTAATATTTTTGGAAGTTGGAGTGGTTTTTTTTTTAGATCTTAGGAGGATATCTGTTTGTGCAGGTAACTATTACTGCGCAGAATTATTAGGCAACTTAATGAAAAAATGAAAAACAAATATAATCCCATCTCACTTGTTTATTTTCACCAGGTAAACCAATATCAGTGCACAACATTTAGAAATAAACATTTCTGACATGCAAAAACAAAAAAATTAGTGATCAATATAGCCACCTTTCTTTATGATGACACTCAACAGCCTTCCATCCATAGTTTCTGTCAGTTGCTTGATCTGTTGTCGATCAACATTGCGTGCAGCAGTCACCACAGCCTCCCAGACACTGTTCCAAGAGGTGTACTCTTTTCCTTCCCTGTACATCTCACATTTTATAATGGACCACAGGTTCTTTATGGGGTTCAGATCAGGTGAACAATGGGGCCATGTCATTATTTTTTCTTCTTTTAGACCTTTACTGGCCAGCCACTCTGTGGAGTAGTTGAATGCATGTGATGGAGCATTGTCCTGCATAAAAATCATGTTTTTCTTCAACGATACCGACTTCTTCCTGTACCACTGCTTGAAGTGAAGAAGTTGTCTTCCAGAAACTGGCAGTAGGTCTGGGAGTTGAGCTTCACTCCATCCTCAACCCGAAAAGGTCCCACAAGTTCATCTTTGATGATACCAGCCCATACCAGTACCCCACCTGCACCTTGCTGGCGTCTGAATCGGAGTGGAGCTCTCTGCCCTTTACTGATCCAGCCTCTGGCCCATCCATCTGGCCCATCAAGAGTAACTCTCATTTCATCAGTCCATAAAACCTTTGAAAAATCAGTCTTAAGATATTTCTTGGCCCATTCTTGAAGTTTTATCTTATGTTTCTTGTTCAAAGGTGGTCGTTTTTCAGCCTCCCTTACCTTGACTATGTCCCTGAGTATCGCACACCTTGTGCTTTTTGATACTCCAGTAACGCTGCAGCGCTGAAATATGGCAAAACTGGTGGCGAATGGCATCTTGGCAGCTTCACGCTTGATTTTCCTCAATTCATGGGCACTTATTTTGCGCCTTTTTTGGCCAACATGCTTCTTGCGACCCTGTTGGCTATTTGCCATGAAACGCTTGATTGTTCGGTGATCACGCTTCAAAAGTTTGGAAATTTCAAGACTGCTGCATCCCTCTGCAAGACATCTCACAATTTTGGACTTTTCAGAGCCAAACAAATCTCTCTTCTGACCCATTTTGCCAAAGGAAAGGAAGTTGCCTAATAATTAAGCACACCTTATATAGGGTGTTGATGTCATTAGTCAACACCCCTCCTCATTACAGAGATGCACATCACCAGATTTACTTAATTGGTAGTTGGCTCTCAAGCCTATGCAGCTTGGAGTAGGACAACATGTATAAAAAGTATCTCGCGATCAAAATACTCATTTGCCTAATAATTCTGCACGCGGTGTATATACAGAACTCCTGTGTATAATGTCGCTGGTGGTAATAACAGTGTTGTTAGTATTGTGGTTTGTATTCATGATCAGCATTGTAGTATTTGGTCACTTTGTGGTGGTGGTAATATGTAGTCCGGTCATGGCGTGGCAGTATTTTTTCCTTGCATGTGGTATTATTGTCACTTTGTGGTGGTAATATGTGGTCTGGTCATGGTGTGGCCGTACTTGTTCTTTGTATGTGGTATTATTCGGTCAGTAAGTGGCGGTAATATGCAGGGCTGTGGAGTCGGTAAGCCAAACCTTCGACCCAGACTCTGATTCCTCAATTTCCATCTTTCCGACTCCGACTCCCTCATACATGGTTCATATTTAAGTGATGAATTTAAAAAAGTCTAGATCCTTAGAACAGGAATAGGACAGACATTTATAGAACATTTCATAACTTTCCCAAATTCTTATGAAAAAAATATTTTCCACAAACTGCATTGAACTACTGTACCCAATTTAGTATATATTTTAGGAGTTGTACCAGAGCGTCAGAGGTACACTTACAAGGGTCTCTGGTGAAAACAAGTAATCACCTCTCCACAGGATAAGTGATAAGTTACTGATTGGTCGGGTCCTGACTGCTGGCATACAATCGGCAGAATGTGAAGCTTTTCTCCCCATTAGACTGGAGCTCATGTGCGACTCGATCACTGATCCAATCATTCCCACAGTGGCTGCGAGCGCTGCTCTTTTTTTGGAAGCCCCCAAGAGAATGAATGGAGCTGCGGTCAGACATCCCATCTGTCACTGCATTTTAAAATGGGGATAAGTGTCCTGACAGGGATAAAACTTCCCCATGCTTCCGATGCTTTTCCAATGTTCGGACCAAAACGATCAATAAGTGATCACCTATCCTGTGGAGCCCATGGATCGGTGATAACTTGCTTTAACCAAAGAACCCCTTTAATGCATACTATCGTAATTGTACATCCCAGTTATAGTATATGCACGGCAGATGTGCCGGAGCCGTCAGTCAATGCTCCACTATAACAGGGATAGCGGATAACAGATATTTGCATATTGCTGTAGGTGGGCACCTAGAGTCAATTACCCCTGTGGGCCCCAGACTCCCCAGTCCGATCCTGGACTACGTCTGGAGACCAGGCTTTTCTGAAATGGAAAACCCCTTTAATAAGTGTTATTTAGTAAAATCATCTTTGATGAATATTAGTATTCAAGCTATATCAAATGGACAGTCATATTTTCTGTGTCCTTCCAATCTCACCTTCTCTATAGCTCGCTGTCCTGCGGTTCGCAGACGTCTTTTCTAACAGCTTCCTAACCTGTCATGTAGAGAGGAGAAAATCTTCTAACATGGAGCACTTAGGCAGACTTTCTTTTTAATGAAACATGAATAGAACCAATCTATCACAACAAATATTGGCAGAATGTAAATTTAAATATAGACATCAACATGAAGGATGAAACAATGTAGTGCTTCACTTGGTCATGCCCATACCCAATACATTTAAATTATGTGTTGAAACAGTTCAAAATGCGTCACACAGACTATCATACACAGTATTTTACCTGCGGTATAAGGAATGGTTCTGGCAATTCGGGAGAGCTGTTCATATTCCCAAAATAAGGATCCGGGTCATCCTCCAGCATGTCAGGAAGTAAGTAGTGTCTAAATATGCACAAAATGTGTCACTATATAATGCAGAAACTAGTTTTACCTTCTATAAATACAGTATTTGCAACAACACATACTACATTAGGAAAAAATATTAGTAATTTAACTAACTACATGGAAAGGTATTATGCCATTCAATATGAGTGCTTTCATTTCCACATACAGTACAGACCAAAGGTTTGGATACACCTCATTTAAATATTTTTCTGTATTTTCTTGACTATGGAAATTGTACATTCACACTGAAGGCATCAAAACTATGAATTAACACATGTGGAATTATATACTTAACAAAAAAGTGTGAAACAACTGAAAATATGTCTTATATTCTAGGTTCTTCAAAGTAGCCACCTTTTGCTTTGATGACTGCTTTGCACACTCTTGGCATTCTCTTGATGAGCTTCAAGAGGTGGTCACCGGAAATGGTTTTCACTTCACAGGTGTGCCCTGTCAGGTTTAATAAGTGGGATTTCTTGCCTTATAAATGGGGTTGGGACCATCAGTTGTGTTGTGCAGAAGTCAGGTGGATACACAGCTGATAGTCCTACTGAATAGACTGTTAGAATTTGTATTATGGCAAGAAAAAAGCAGCTAAGTAAAGAAAAACGAGTGGCCATCATTACTTTAAGAAATGAAGGTCAGTCAGTCCAAAAAAATGGGCAAACTTTGAAAGTGTCCCCAAGTGCAGTTGCAAAAACCATCAAGCGCTACAAAGAAACTGGCTCACATGAGGAGCACCCCAGGAAAGGAAGACCAAGAGTCACCTCTGCTTCTGAGGATAAGTTTATCCGAGTCACCAGCCTCAGAAATCGCAGGTTAACAGCAGCTCAGATTAGAGACCAGGTCAATGGTACACAGAGTTCTAGCAGCAGACACATCTCTTCAACAACTGTTAAGAGGAGACTTTGTGCAGCAGGCCTTCATGGTAAAATAGCTGCTAGGAAACCACTGCTAAGGACAGGCAACAAGCAGAAGAGACTTGTTTGAGCTAAAGAACACAAAGAATGGACATTAGACCAGTGGAAATCTGTGCTTTGGTCTGATGAGTCCAAATTTGAGATCTTTGGTTCCAACCACCGTGTCTTTGTGCGACGCAGAAAAGGTGAATGGATGGACTCTACATGCCTGGTTCCCACCGTGAAGGAGGTGTGATGGTGTGGGGGTGCTTTGCTGGTGACACTGTTGGGCATTTATTCAAAATTGAAGGCATACTGAACCAGCATGGCTACCACAGCATCTTGCAGCGGCATGCTATTCCATCCAGTTTGGATTTAGTTGGACCATCATTTATTTTTCAACAGGACAATGACCCCAAACACACCTCCAGGCTGTGTAAGGGCTATTTGACCAAGAAGGAGAGTGATGGGGTGCTACGCCAGATGACCTGGCCTCCACAGTCACCAGACCTGAACCCAATCGAGATGGTTTGGGGTGAGCTGGACCGCAGAGTGAAGGCAAAAGGGCCAACAAGTGCTAAGCATCTCTGGGAACTCCTTCAAGATTGTTGGAAGACCATTTCTGGTGACTACCTCTTGAAGCTCATCAAGAGAATGCCAAGAGTGTGCAAAGCAGTCATCAAAGCAAAAGGTGGCTACTTTGAAGAACCTAGAATATAAGACATATTTTCAGTTGTTTCACACTTTTTTGTTAAGTATATAATTCCACATGTGTTAACTCATAGTTTTGATGCCTTCAGTGTGAATGTACAATTTTCATAGTCATGAAAATACAGAAAAATCTTTAAATGAGAAGGTGTGTCCAAACTTTTGGTCTGTACTGTATGTAATCCATGTCAATAAAGTATTAGAAGACAATAATACAGCTGAGACTGTGCACCACTAAAGTAGCGTTTTCTCCAATAGACAAATATGATTAAAAGTGCAGAACAGAGGCTCATTTTTAGGCACCGTGCTATGTAAGCGCATGACTGAGGACATAAACCAGCTTATTCCAACGCATTGTCTACTATACCTCATGGGTTATATATACTGAAAGTGAATGAAGTGAGGCTGAATGGCACCAGCCAAGACGTGGAGAGATGAAACCAAGACTAATTGCCCCAACTACTCCCCCATAAAGCCCTCTATGCTCTCCAGCTTAACCTGTCAGAATTTGCCACCACCAATACATGATTAGATTACAACTATTTAGTGAGGATGGCTAAACTGTCTTTATCTTCTTCATACATGTGTGCCAGGAGCAGTCTTATTCTCATCAGTAACTGTCATAGGTCATTTTGCTTTTCACAGTGTAGATCTTGTGTGGTACAGACCATGCAATTCAATCAAATGCACTCATTTCTTGTGACCCTCCTCAGGAAAGACAAAGACATGTAATTCTGAAGGAGTCTCTATGAGAACAACTTAATAAATTAATACTAGCAAAATGATGTAGTCTGGTGGACAAGTGACCGAATGAATTAAAAAAAAAGTTTTACTAGTCTGCTACTTTTAGTTAAAAAATATCTACAAATTGTAAAACACTTACTGTACAGTAGGTGGTAAATCCAGGTGGGCTGTAGATAGAGGGGTGACAAAAAAGGGAAGGGATGGTCACTTCCTCTGAGAGATGAACAGATTTTTAAAGGATGAAAATGGCACAAATAAAACAGCAACAGGAGACATCAGAAAACATGTTTGAAATAAAAGAAAACTCTCTTCTAAACTCTAGCAGCTCTGGGCCTAGCTGGTTTGATTCACATCCCTTGCCTGGCGCATGTGCTGAATTTGGTGGTGTAGAGCTTCCTTAAAAATGACCCACATATGTCAGAGGTGCTGCTGAAAGTGAGGGCAGCATGTGCATGCTTTTGGCGTTCTCACCCTGCGGCTGCCGACCTGCCTGCGCTGCAGCATCACTTCTACCTTCACACTCACTGCCTCATATGCAATGTGCCAAGATGGAACTGCACCTTACATATGCTGGAGAGACTGTGTGAGCAGCAGCAGGCAATGGTGGAGTTTCAGCTGCAGCACGCACGGGGGTGGGATGCTGTGAAGAACAACACCACTTAACCACCAATGAATGGGCTTCCATGAAGGACGTTTGTGCCGTGTTGCGCTGCTTCGAATACTCCAATATAGCCAGTGCTGATGACACCATCATGAGCGTTACTATACCTCTTCTATTAAGAAATTGAAAAAACTGATAAATAGCCTATTTTGGGGAAAAGGGGTGGTTATGTGGGAGAGAATAATCGCCCTAGTAGTCTATATCCCAATCCACGTGTTAGTGGACCCCAGAAGGACAAAAGAGGGATTTAATTCCAAAAATATCAATTTTATTAGAAATTTTAAAAATTACATCATAATTCACAATATAAGAGAAGGGAAGAAGAAGAGGTGGTAGGTAAACCATAGGGGCAGGTTTTAAGGAATAAAATCCTGCCAGGAGACTAATATACCTAAACCAGCATAGAAGGTAAGCCAGGTACGCGTACTAGCTGCTATTTAAAAGATAATGGAAGGATCATATCAATCTATGTCCACACTAGTAATAACAGTGAGGTATAAAGCATGGTATACAAGATAATAATATTGATATGTGGGCATATGGCAGCATATATCAGATCATATAGCAGTGATATATGGGTAAGAGCATTAAACAAATAGCATTAGATAGATAGCATAAAACATGTACACCGGTGATACATAAGTGTAAATAGATCGATAGTGCTATTGATATAGTATTACTGTCTAGTCTGGAGCTGTCTAGTCTGGAGCTGCGGCTCTATAGAAAATCAATTAACTTGTGCCATATGAGAAGTGATAAAGCAGCGTGTCCTGGAGAGCTGGGGGGGATGTGGAGCTCACTTCTCATATGGCACAAGTCCATCTCCAAAGACCTGAATGTTCCTGTGTCTTCCATGCGCAGTGTCATCAAGAAGTTTAAAGCCCATGGCACTGTAGCTAACCTCCCTAGATGTGGACGGAAAAGAAAAATTGACGAGAGATTTCAACGCAAGATTGTGCGGATGGTGGATAAAGAACCTCGACTAAAATCCAAACAAGTTCAAGCTGCCCTGCAGTCCGAGGGTACAACAGTGTCAACCCGTACTATCACTCAGCGTCTGAATGAAAAGGGACTGTATGGTAGGATACCCAGGAAGACCGCACTTCTTACCCCGAGACATAAAAAAGCCAGGCTGGAGTGTGCCAAAACTTACCTGAAAAAGCCTAAAACGTTTTGGAAGAATGTTCTCTGGTCAGATGAGACAAAAGTAGAGCTTTTTGGGAAAAAGCATCAACATAGAGTGTACAGGAAAAAAAAAGAGGCTTTCAAGAAAAGAACACGGTCCCTACAGTCAAACATGGCGGAGGTTCCCTGATGTTTTGGGGTTGCTTTGCTGCCTCTGTCACTGGACTGCTTGACCGTGTGCATGGCATTATGAAGTCTGAAGACTACCAACAAATTCTGCAGCATAATGTAGGGCCCAGTGTGAGAAAGCTGGGTCTCACTCAGAGGTCATGGGTCTTCCAGCTGGACAATGACCCAAAACACACTTCCAAAAGCACTATAAAATGGTTTGAGAGAAAGCACTGGAGACTTCTAATGTGGCCAGCAATGAGTCCATACCTGAATCCCATAGAACACCTGTGGAGAGATCTCAAAATGGCAGTTTGGAGAAGGCACCCTTCAAATATCAGGGACCTGGAGCAGATTGCCAAAGAAGAATGGTCTACAATTCCAGCAGAGCATTGTAAGAAACTCATTGATGGTTACCGGAAGCGGTTGTTCGCAGTTATTTTGGCTAAAGGTTGTGCAACCAAGTATTAGGCTGAGGGTGCCAATACTTTTGTCTGGCCCATTTTTGGAGTTTTGTGTGAAATGATCAATTATTTGATTTTTGCTTCATTCTCTTATGTGTTTTTTCCTTGCAAGCAAATTAAATGAAGAGAGTAATACCAAAGAATTTGTGATTGCAATCATTTTCAGGAAGAAACTGAGTATTATCTGACAGAATTGCAGGGGTGCCAATACTTTTGGCCACCACTGTGTATACATGGATTGGTGGGGGGGAGGAAGCATATATACATGGATTGGTGGGGGGGGGGCAACATATATACATGGATTTTGGCATATACCAAGATGGGAGTGAGCACATTCTTTATTTCTGCAGTCTCATACCCTGCTCCTTTCTGTGGCTGCTCTATGCTGCCCTCACCAGCTCTCTGTACGAGTTGTTTTTCCTAAACTAAATCCTCAGTATTCGGGTTAATTTGCCATATTGGCACTTTACGATAAATAAGTGGGTTTTGGGTTGCAGTTTGGGCACTCGGTCTGTAAAAGGTTTGCCATCACTGCAATATACTGTTGAGACAGTTGACCCCCGAGAGCATGGATTGGGACACTCCGCTACCATCCCAGAAACAACAAAGGTGGGAGATATGGAAGAAGTCTCTGAAGGTCTTAGAGCATGTCCAAGTCTCACGCAGTTATTCCCTAAGCACCCTTTCAGCCTCCACCAGGAGAGAAATCCACATTTTCTCCGACGCATCTACAGAGGCCATAGCTGCAGTAGCCTACCTGAAAACCTCAGAAAGCAACAACAAGGTACATTGTGGATTCATCCTTGGCAAGGCAAAACTAACACTGAAACCGTCTCACTCTGTACCAATACTCAAACTTTGTGCTGCCGTACAGGCAGTGGAATTAGCTGAAGCTATAAAGGATGAAATTGACATTGTGATTGATTCATTTACATTCTACACAGACAGTAGAGCGGTACTTGGTTACATTTACAACCAAAAAAACAATTTTACGTCTACATCAGCAATAGAGTAGAGCGTATCAGAAGCTTTTCTATCCCTGAATACTGGCACTACGTCTCTACTGACCTGAACCCAGCTGACCGAGGGACAAGATTCACAGCCGCGTCTAAGCTCAATGACAACATGTGGCTGTCACCTCCAAGTCTCTTATATAAGGATTCTAGTTCAAAGGACATCAACAACACTTATAAGCTGGTGGAACCGGAGTCTGAAAAAGAGATCAGACCAATCACCTCTACTCGCTACACTTCTGTGATGCCAAAATCAAAACTAAGATCTCACCGCTTTGAAAGCTTCTCAAAATGGTCAGCTGTTGTGCGGGCCATAGCTCGTCTTGTTCACATCGCTCATTCCTTTGCCAGTGACAAATCATCAGTGTTGTGGCTGGCACATGTGTAGAGGATACCCTACTGTTGCTGACATCAGACATGCCGAGCAATTCAGCGGTGAGTGCAACAAGAATATGGTCACGAGATCGACAGTATCACAAAAGGGTACCAGCCTGTCCAAGAACAGTTTACTGCTTGAATTGAACCCAGTGGTCGATCATTACGGACTGTTAAAGGTGGATGGTCATATAGAGAAGTCTGATCTATGTAATAAGGAGCAGAATCGTATCATCATTCCGGGTCGGCACTACAATGCTACGCTATTGTTCCATCACCATCATGAAAAAGTGCAGCACCAAGGCAGACAGTTTACCGAAGGCATCATAAGGTCCGCTGGCCTCTGGATCGTGGGGATGAAGAGATGTGTCTCCTCAGAGCTCCATAAATGCTTTATGTGAGAAAAAGTAAGAAGAAAACACTAACATCTACAGATGGCAAATCTCCCAGCAGATCAGCTAAACACAGACCAGCCATGCACATATGTCGGAGTAGATGTTTTTGGACCATGGTCGGTTGTTACAAGAAGGACCCGTGGTGGAGCCGCAAAAAGTAAGTGGTGGGCTGTGCTTTTCACCTGTCTTAGCATCCAAGCAGTTCACATTGAGGTAATTGAATCCATGGATTCCTCTTGCTTCATAAATGCTCTCAGAAGATTCTTTTCTATCTGGGGACCAGCCAAATAGCTCAGATCTGACTGTGGCACTAACTTTGTGGGAGCGTGCAAGGAACTACAGTTAGACAACTTCTAGACTGACAATGGGTGCACTTGGGTGTTCAACCCTCCTCATTCATCGCATATGGGAGGATCCTGGGAACGCATGATTGGCATTGCTCGAGGAATCCTTGATTCGATGTTGCTGGATCATAAGCTACCTCTCACCCATGAAGTCCTGGTTACCTTCCTTGCTGAAGTGTCTGCTGTGATAAATGCAAGACCATTGGTACCATTATCATCGGACCCCAAAGCTCCAATGATTCTTACTCCTGCCACACTTCTTACTCAGAAGGTTGGAGATGCTGAAATCCCTCCAGGGAAGTTTGTGGACAGAGACATTTACAGGTGTCAGTGGAAACAGGTACAACACTTTTCTAATGTCTTTTGGCACCGCTGGAAGGCTGAATACCTGCACTTACTTCAAACCAGTCACAAATGGCAGACTGCAAAACCTAACCTCCAAGAGGGAGACCTCATCCTCCTTAAAGATAAAGAAGCTCATCCCAATGACTGGCCAATGGGTCTTATCACCAAGGTTACACCAAGCAATGATGGAAAGACTTGTAAGGTAGAAGGCAAGGTCATCTCGCGTTTTCTTTCGTCCAGTCACTGAACTTCTACTCCTTTTACAAAAGGAGGTCATCACATGAAAGACACTGCTTCAGGACACAGCTTACGACGGAGAGCCTACCGCCATATACTTCCAGCTGTGTTGGGACATTTGAACTTTTCCCAGTGGATTCTTAGGTTGGTGGAAGTGTTTGCACATTGCGGCTTCCCCAATCCGAAGATGGGTTTCTGTTTTGGACTCGGATTATCCGGCTGTTGAAGACTTCAATGGAAAATTGGACTACAACTATTACTGTTATTGTTGTTTGCTTGTGTATTTTCTTTTGTCTTTCAGGTCTACCATGACATTCCCAGAAAACATCACATTAAACGAATCATTAAAATCTAAAGATTTCAGACGGGGAGTGTTACGTCCCATGAATGGGAAATTTGCTGACTATATACTGAACTTTTTACAGTTGCTGTGTATTACTGTTTGATTGCATTGCTGCAAGGTTCACCTTCCTTGAAGTTTGTCCCTTCTCTCTCCCTGTCTCCCTCTTATGTGACTGTGATGTAGCTAGCCCCTCCCTTCTTCTTCCAGCCTTTCCTAATTCTCAATCTTGCAACAATTAGGAGCTCATGTGCTTACAGCCTGTCTCAGGAAAAGTTATTTTTACTTGCTGTTGATGCATGCATTCTTACAAGATTTCTCAAGATAAATAAAGCTTCTTCTGAATTCTTTACAACGTGCCTGCCTGCAGCCGAGTTAAAGCTATCTGTGTCCATCTCCCTTGTAAGTAAAGGTGAAGACACAGCACCCTATATTTACAGCACAGCCATGGGGACAGAATATTCCTCTTGGAGATTATTGTAGGTTTAATCGTTTTCTTTTTGTTTGACAGCTGTCACACACTAAAAGACGCTTTTTTTTTGGCATCACTATATTTTGAGAGCTATAATTTTTCCAGATTTTGTCCAACAGCGTCATGTGAGGGCTTGTTTTACGGAACGAGTTGACATTTTATTGGTATCATTCTCAGGCACATGACATTTTTTGATCGCTTTCTATTCTGATTTTTGGGGCGCCAATCCAAGGGCAGAGAGGGCTTCCTCCCTATACAAGCTCTCTAAATGCTCCGATCGATGTCTATCGCCATGAGGTATCCATACGTCCAAGTTTGTTAAAGTGAACCTGTCAGCAGGATTGTGCTTAGAAAACTACATACACTGTCAGGTGGGCGCCGTTAAACTGAGTAAAATGATACCTTGGATGTTGTAATACGTCCAGTGGTTCTTTTATCATCTTTAGTTTCAGTTCTGCTGCCATAATGATATGTATGTGCTCTGGTGCTCTGCTTCTGTATTCATGTATTCCTATCTCTTTCCTCTGACAGGTCACTGTGCTTTCAGTGACCTGCCTACTCTTTTACATACTGCCTGTGTAATTTCTCTGCCCATGTGAAATTTACATCCCCAACATGGACGCCCGCGCATGTGCAGTAGCATCTTTTGGTTGCCGAGAGATGCTACTGTGCACACGCGAGCACCATTTTACTCAAAAGTCTGAGCATAGGGAACATGGTACCATAGAGCAGGACTTGAAAGAAGAGCACCATGAATCTAGCACTCAAGGTTAAACGGCGCACACGCGAACAACATAATTAAAGAAATAGGGCATGGTAGATGTGTAGAATGAGTCAGAAGGATAAAACAAAGAAAAAGAAAGAATACAGAAAAGGGGAAATGGGATGGCAAACATAGACAAGAAAAGTAAGAGCCAAAAGTAAGTTTTTTTTTATACCTGGTGAAGCGTTCAAATGACCTAAAGGAAGACAAAAGGGGGAAAAAAACAATTAGGATATATATGTAGGAAACACATAAAATTACAGTACAGACCAAAAGTTTGGACACACCTTCTCATTTAAAGATTTTTCTGTATTTTCATGACTATGAAAATTGTACATTCACACTGAAGGCATCAAAACTATGAATTAACACATGTGGAATTATATACTTAACAAAAAAGTGTGAAACAACTGAAAATATGTCTTATATTCTAGGTTCTTCAAAGTAGCCACCTTTTGCTTTGATGACTGCTTTGCACACTCTTGGCATTCTCTTGATGAGCTTCAAGAGGTAGTCACCGGAAATGGTTTTCACTTCACAGGTGTGCCCTGTCAGGTTTAATAAGTGGGATTGCCTTATAAATGGGGTTCGGACCATCAGTTGTGTTGTGCAGAAGTCAGGTGGATACACAGCTGATAGTCCTACTGAATAGACTGTTAGAATTTGTATTATGGCAAGAAAAAAGCAGCCAAATAAAGAAAAATGAGTGGCCATCATTACTTTAAGAATTGAAGGTCAGTCAGTGCGAAAAATTGGGAAAACTTTGAAAGTGTCCCCAAGTGCAGTTACAAAAACCATCAAGCGCTACAAAGAAACTGGCTCACATGAGGACCGCCCCAGGAAAGGAAGACCAAGAGTCACCTCTGCTTCTGAGGATAAGTTTATCCGAGTCATCAGCCTCAGAAATCGCAGGTTAACAGCAGCTCAGATTAGAGACCAGGACAATGCCACACAGAGTTCTAGCAGCAGACACATCTCTACAACAAGTGTTAAGAGAAGACTTTGTGCAGCAGGCCTTCATGGTAAAATAGCTGCTAGGAAACCACTGCTAAGGACAGGCAACAAGCAGAAGAGACTTGTTTGGGCTAAAGAACATAAGGAATGAACATTAGACCAGTGGAAATCTGTGCTTTGGTCTGATGAGTGTAATTTGAGATCTTAGGTTCCAACCACTGTGTCTTTGTGCGACGCAGGAAAGGTGAACGGATGGACTCTACATGCCTGGTTCCCACCGTGAATTATGGAGGAGGAGGTGTGATGGTGTGGGGGTGCTTTGTTGGTGACACTGTTGGGGATTTATTCAAAATTGAAGGCATACTGAACCAGCATGGCTACCACAGCATCTTTCAGGGGCATGCTATTCCATCCAGTTTGCGTTTAGTTGGACCATCATTTATTTTTCAACAGGATAATGACACCAAACACACCTCCAGGCTGTGTAAGGGCTATTTGACCAATAAGGAGAGTGAAGGGGTGCTACGCCAGATGACCTGGCCTCCACAGTCACCAGACCTGAACCCAATCAAGATGGTTTGGGGTGAGCTGGACCGCAGAGTGAAGGCAAAAGGGCCAACAAGTGCTAAGCATCTCTGGGAACTCCTTCAAGATTGTTGGAAGACCATTTCCGGTGACTACCACTTGAAGGTCATCAAGAGAATGCCAAGAGTGTGCAAAGCAGTCATCAAAGCAAAAAGTGGCTACTTTGAAGAACCTAGAATATAAGACATATTTTCAGTTGCTTCACACTTTTTTGTTAAGTATATAATTCCACATGTGTTAATTCATAGTTTTGATGCCTTCAGTGTGAATGTACAATTTTCATAGTCATGAAAATACAGAAAAATCTTTAAATGAGGTGTATCCAAACTTTTGGTCTGTACTGTATGTATTTAACAGTAAAATTATGTCAACAGATATCGCTAATCCACTGGTTAAATAACACAGAGGAAACAAAGGAATATGTTAATCAATAAGACAGTTCATACTCTGGATTGAGGCCATATGCCTGCCTCTCCTTCAATCTGTGTATTCTGTTGCCACCTCGCCTTTTCAAAGGAATAGACTCCAAGTAGCGTAATTGTGAAACGTTATGTCCGGCAGAAACAAGATGAAAGGGAACTGGCAGCATTGTCCTCTTACACCTAATGGTAGATTTATGCTGAGGTGCGCTTTTAAGGGGTTGTACACTAATATTTAAAATATGCCAAAGCGTTTTTATAATGAAAAGCAACTTCTTTATAATTACCTTCCTCTGTCAGTGAGCGGCGCTATCACTGGCCGCTCACAGGCAGCACGTGAACCCCCGCTGACGTCCCGTTTATTGAGGCGTGACTCAGCGCTGGGGTCCCCGTGGTGGCTTCTGGGTTGAAGGCGGGGTTACCCCACCGTGTCACACCCAGCATCCACCGCGCGTTTTCCCAATGAATGGGGAGAGGGACAGCATGCGGTGGATGCTGGGTATGACTTGAGGGGATAACCCCGCACACAACCCAGCAGCCACCATGGAACGCGGAAGAGAGAGATCCCCGGCAGCAGTCTGGACTTGTCGTGACATCAGCGGATGTCAGTGCCGGCTGCAGCCGGGGGTTAAGTGATGCCTGTGAGCGGTCAGTCATAGCGCCACTCACAGGCAGAAAAGGAAGAGGGAGGCAATTACAAAGAAGCAGCTTTTCAACATAAAAATGCTTTGCCATATTTTACATAGTAGTGGACAACCCCTTTAAGTACAAGGGACCTGGGTGTATGAATATGTCCAAGTCCATAAAGGGGTTAATTAATGCAAAATGGAATGAAAGAATTAAAAATGCCATTAAGTCAAATTCCATTTAGCTAATATGTTACTTTAGACCCAAATTTTAGCCTGCACAATTTATTATGTAATTTCTCCTAAACGCAGCATTGCCCCATACATAGCAGACACTAATATTTTCTAGCTATATACAGTACATAGCATTAAGGGTAAACAATTAAAGCGGTTGTGCCACCATAAAGAATACAGTTAACCAACCAGAAAAGGTGGAAATAAATAGTTTTGTAATTTACAGTGATTCAAAATTATGCTTCATTCAAAAGTTACCAAGCTTTTACTTTTATGAATGCTGCTCTCTGGCGCCCCCTGGCGTTATTCCATTACGTTCTGGTAGTGGGTGATCAGCTGGTCGGGTTTGGGCAGTTCCTGTCATAAGAGCTCCCAACCGGCAGTCTGCACAATGTATTGCAAGAAAAGAAATGAAAAATTCCATCTCCAAAAACGTTGTATTAAAAAATTCCAAGTTGTTATTACATCATTTTAAAATCTGATGAGGTCACAAGGTACATGGGGATTCACATAGCAACACGTTTCCAATGCCAACCAGCTTTCTTTGTCAAGCTACTATGACATGATTCTGTGATCTTTTAAATATTTCTGAAACCAATATGATGCAGTGACTGGGATTGTATACGAGGGATGTGATATATCCCCCAGAATGTGTACAGAGACCTATTAAATCCATTGGAGTGCATTGCAGTCACACGCTCACCTCCGGCTGCAATGCAGGAATGAAGGTGAGCATTGACCTGGTCAGGCTATCTGGCTAAGGCAGATTAAGTAAAACCCGGCAGGGCCTTCATTTCTTGGGGGAGGCTACAGGAAGGCAGTGGGGCGGCCTCCTCCCTCCAAGCCGGGTTTTCCAGTGGCTCTTGCCACAGGTCCTTTAAAAACCCTGCACTAAGGATTAGTGTGGTTCTATGTTGGAACCTGCTAGGAGCATAGCAGGAAAGCTCATCAGGATTGAGTGTGGCTGAACCCACGCCTGGGAAGGCTCTGCACCTGTCAGGCTCTGAGTGGCCCGGCGCGGCCGTTGCCTATGGCAACCGTTGTTTAAGGACTTGTGTTATCCCAGAGGACTTTTCTGTTTACCGGTGAGTTGCTGAATAAAGCTGTTTATATTGGACTTGCTTGGGTCACTGCCTCAGTTACTGCAGGTTGTGAACACCGCTGCCTTACAGCTTGGTGGAGAATGCGGGCATAGTGACTGAGGCATACCCCACTGGCCGCTGCATGACCACAATCCGGCCGGCCACCTTTCAGCCCCACCCTGTGGACAAAATGGAGGAGCTGTTAAAGCAGCTGGTACTTACCCAGCAGCAGCAGCTGCAGTCTCAGAGGTAGGAGCTGGAACAGCAGCATAATCAGCAGCAGCAGCTACTGTACCAGCAGCAGCAAAAACCAAAGAACTGTTGCTGCAACAGATTGCTGCCCTGCGGGAGACGCCGACGGCACCAGCCCCGGAACGTCGCGAGGCCAGGGACAAGGTTCGCTCAGCGTTGAGGAAGATGGGACCGGAGGACGATGTGGAAGCCTTCCTGACCATTTATGAGCGCACAGAGGAGCGGGAAAACCTACCGGATGGCCAGTGGGCAGATGTGGTGGCTCAGTTTCTGGTCGGCGATGCCCAAAAGGCCTTCTTCGACCTCAGTCGGGAGGAAAAAAGGACTACCAGAGACTGAAAGGTGAGATCCTTGCCCGACTGGGGGTCAATACATACGTGAGGGCTCAGCATGTATTTTCATAGGCTTATGTGGATACCCGACACGCCCGGTCTCAGGCTTATGACCTCCTGCAGCTGGTAAAGAGGTTGCTCCAGCCTGAGACTTTGTCTCCAGCCCAGATGGTGGAGAGGGTGCTGTTGACCGGCTGGTGAGGACTCTGCCAGCCGCTATCCAAAGTTGGGTGGGGCAAGGGGACTCCAGCACACTCGACCAGGTGGTCAGCCTGATCGAGCGCTACTCAGCCATTCAGGACTTTATCCGGGACTCTGCCCCCTCGCGGCTGTCACGCCGATCCCTGCCAAATCAGGAACCTGGAAAGGGGTCGCGTCCCTCTGCTGAGGACAGTCAGCACCGTACCCGTGCTGAAGGGGTAACCTGAAATGAGAGTCGCAGGAGACCAGTTCCCTCCCAAACAGTCATAAGACCTAACAGTACCTCCACCATTAGGTGCTGACGGTGTCAGGGGAAGGGACATGTGGTTGCTAACTGCCCCCTAACTACGGAACCCATGGACTGCGGGATTATCCACCGGGTCTCAATGTACGCCCAGACTGTCTGCACTGCGATCGCCGACCCCCCTGACAGTGAACCCCAACTGTGTCAGGTACTGGTTAATGGGTACCCCACAGAGGCCCTCCTAGATTCGGTGAGCCTAGTGACTTTGGTACATGGGTCGATGGTGGCAGGAGACAACCTCAGTGGACGGACTGTCGGGGGTTGTGTGCATTCATGGGGACCTCCGAGAGTACCCAACCGCAGGTAGTTTTATCCAAGCCATGTGGAGACATAAAACATGTGGTGGGGGTGGTAAAAACTCTTCCCTATGGGACTGTGTTGGAAAGAGACTTGCCCCCCGAGCCGGAAGTGTCCCGGGGCACGTTTGGGACAGTTCAGCTACAGGATGCCACTCTGACTCGGGCGCGGGAAAGGGTGTTAGAGGTAAATGGCGTAGCTCAACAGCTCCGTGCAGATACTGTATTTACACGCATGGTAGTCAAGAGTGAGTTGCTCTATAGGGTAGACAAAATCAGGGACCAGGTCGTGGAACAGTTAGTGGTATCTCAGTTGTACCGTCTGCAGTTGGCACACACACACCTGCTGGGTGGACACTTGGGGGTTAAAAAGACGTAAGAGCGTATATTGCAGCGGTTCTTTTGGCTGGGGATTTACGCGGAGGTCCAAAAGTACTGTGAATCCTGCCCTGAATGTCAGTTGACCACACCCACCGCAAGTTTCCGTAGCTCATTGGTACCCCTGCCAGTAATAGAGGTACCTTTTGAAAGGATTGCAATGGACTTGGTAGGGTCCATTGTAAAATCCGCTCGTGGCCTTCAACATATACTGATGGTCGTCGACTGTGCCACCCGGTGCCCGGAGGCTATACCGCTACGCCACACCTCGGCATAACAAATTGCACGGGAGCTGTTTGCCATGTTCTGTCGCCTTGGACTACCTAAGGAGATCCTGATGGATCAGGGGACCCCTTTTATGTCCAAAATGACAAGGGAAGTGTGCAAACTGCTAAAAATTAAACAATTGCGCACCTCGGTGTACCAACCTCAAACCGACGGGCTAGTAGAACGGTTCAATAAAACCCTCAAGTTCATGTTAAAAAAGGTGGTTTCTAAGGACGGAAGGGATTGGGACATGTTGCTACCCTATTTGATGTTCGCCATCCGTGAGGTACCCCAGGCTTCCACAGGGTTCTCTCCCTTTGAGTTATTGTACGGCAGACACCCTAGAGGTCTGTTGGACGTAGCCAAAGAGACGTGGGAACAAGAGCCGACTCCACATAGGAGTATAACTGAACACGTGGCTAGCATGCAGGACTGGATCGCGGCGGTCATGCCCATCGTGAAAGAACATTTGTTAGATGCCCAGGCAGCCCAGAGGCGCACATATAATAAAAGAGCCAGAGTCAGGTCTTTTAACAAGGGCGATCGGGTGTTAGTACTTGTACCCACAGCCGAGAGTAAGCTCATGGCCAAGTGGAAAGGGCCATATGAGGTTCGAGAAAAGGTGGGGGAGGTAAATTACCAGGTGTATCAGCCCGGAAGGAGGAAATCTTAGAAAGATCGAGAGTGGTTAGTTACAGACATCACTCCGGGCATATCACCAGAGAGTTCTCTACCTTCAGCCAGGGATGCGTCCGGGGGAGAGGTCAGGATAAGTGATGCTCTCACTAAATAGCAGCGACGGGCGGCTCGCTCACTGGTGCAGCAGAATACCGACGTCTTCTCAGAGCTACCGGGTAGGACTACAGTTCTCCAACATGACATTGTCACCAAACCTGGGGTAAGGGTGCGAAAGAGACCGTACCAGGTAACCGAAGCCCGGAGGCAAGCCATCACGGCTGAGGTAAAACAGATGCTCCAGTTAGGCGTCATCGAGAAATGACAGAGTGGGCTAGCCCCATTGTACTGATTACGAAACCAGACGGATCGTTACGCTTCCGTAACGATTTCCGAAAATTAAATGAAGTGTCGAAGTTTGACCTTTATCCAATGCCCAGGGTGGATGAGCTGATTGAGAGACTGGGGTAGGCCCAGTACTTTACCACGCTCGATCTCACCAAGGGTTACTGGCAGGTACCTCTCACGAAATCGGCGGAGGAAAAGACCGCTTTCATAACTACGGAGGGTCTATATCACTATGCGGTCTTACCTTTTGGGTTACATGGGGCCCTGGCTACATTCCAGAGGTTGATGGACATAGTGCTCAAGTCTCATCAGTAGTACGCCTCCGCATATCTAGATGATATTATCATCTTTAGCACCGACTGGCATACGCATCTATCCCAGGTACAAGCAGTGCTGGATTCTCTCAGAGTCGCTGAGTTAACGGCAAACCCAAAAAAATGTGCGATAGGGCTAGAGGAAGCCCGATATTTGGGGTATGCGATTGGCCGAGGAGTTATCAAGCCCCAAATCAATAAAGTTGAGGCCATAAAAAATTGTCCTAAACCGTCAAATACACAGCAGGTGAGGGCGTTCCTTAACATCCTTGGGTATTACCGCCGGTTTATACCTAATTTTGCTGGGAGAACGGCGGCCCTGACCGATCTCTTGAAAGGAAAAAAATCAGTAATGGTTCAGTCGAACCTTCAGGCAGAAGAAGCCTTTCAGTCCATGAAGTTGGCCCTGTGTGAACAGCCGGTCCTCATCAGCCCCAACTTCAAGGAAACTTTCATTGTACAGACAGATGCCTCAGAAGTAGGCCCAGGGTGCCAGTGGCGACTTTGCCAATCCTGGTGTTATGTGGCAAATGCCAAGTGTCCTGCACGGTGTTGGGCTGTGAGCACAACCCCCATCTGTGGACGTCAGACCCTCATACCACCCTCATGGAGTCGGTTTCCAACTGATTGTGCAGACACATGCACATTTGTGACCTGCTGGAGGTCATTTTGCACGGCTCTGGCAGTGCTCCTCCTGTTCCTCCTTGCACAAAGGTGGAGGTAGAGGTCCTGCTGCTGGGTTGTTGCTCTCCTACGGCCCTCTCCACATCTCCTTTTGTACTGGCCTGTCTCCTGGTAGTGCATCCAGCCTCTGGACACTACGGTGACAGACACAGCAAACCTTCTTGCCACAGCTTGCATTGATGTGCCATCCAGAATGAGCTGCACTACCTGAGCAACTTCTGTGGGTTGTCGAGTCCGTCTCATGCTACCACAAGTATGAAAGTACAACCAACATTCAAAAGTGACCAAAACATCAGCCAGAAAGCATTGGTACTGAGATATGGTCTGTGCTCCCCACCTGCAGAACCACTCCTTTATTGAGGGTGTCTTGAAAATTGCCAATCATTTCCATCTATTGTCTATTCCATTTGCACAACAGCATGTGAAATTGATTGTTAATCAGTGTTGCTTCCTAAGTGGACAGTTTGATTTCACAGAAGTTTCATTTACTTGGAGTTATATTCTGTTGTTTAAGTGTTCCCTTTATTTTATGAGCAGTGTATTTGATATGTAACTTTCTATGTATTTGTCTCATTGGTCATGTAATGGGTGTGATCTCATTGGTCATGTAATTGGTGTATTACTTGTAATTGGTTTCGGAAATATTTAAAAGATCACAGAATCATGTCATAGTAGCTTGACAAAGAAAGCTGGTTGGCTTTGGAAACGAATTGCTATGTGAATCCCCATGTACCTTGTGACCTCATCAGATGTTAAAATGATGTAATAACAACTTGGAATTTTTTAATACAACTTTTTTGGAGATGGAATTTTTCATTTCTTTTCTTGCAATACATTGTGCAGACTGCCGGTTGGAAGCTCTTATGACAGGAACTGCCCAAACCCGACCAGCTGATCACCCACTACCAGGACGTAGGATAATAACGCCAGGGGGCGCCAGAGAGCAGCATTCATAAAAGTAAAAGCTTGGTAACTTTTGAATGAAGCATAATTTTGAATCAATGTAAATTACAAAACTGTTTATTTCCACCTTTTCTGGTTGGTTAACTGTATTCTTTATGGTGGCACAACCGCTTTGTTTACCCTTAATGCCATGTACTGTATATAGCTAGAAAATATTAGTGTCTGCTATGTATGGGGCAATGCTGCGTTTAGGAGAAATTACATAATAAATTGTGCAGGCTAAAATTTGGGTCTAAAGTAACATATTAGCTGAATGGAATTTGACTTAATGGAATTTTTCACTTCTTTTTTGCATTGATTCCAAGTGTGACCACACGTTGTTCCTGGCTTCAACACACTGAAATCCTGGAGGGTGAGCTGACTTCCATTTGTTCTCTATTGTTATGCACAATGTATTCTTTGTCACAAGGCTCCCTGCTGTAAACACAGAGTGTCTGTCATTCACCCCCTCCCCCTGTGCTCATAGCTGATCTCCAGGTGGGACACCTCCTCCCCCTGCTTCATAGCTGATCTCGGGGTGAGACACTCCCTCCCCCTGCACTCACAGCTGATCAACAGGTGAGATACCTCCCCCCTGTGTTCACAGATGATCTCCAGGTGAGATACTCCCTCCCATTGTGCTCACAGCTCATAGCTCATCTCCAGGTTAGACACCCTCTCCCCCTGCGCTCACAGCTCATCTCCGGGTGAGATACCTCCCCCCTGTGTTCACAGATGATCTCCAGGTGAGATACTCCCTCCCATTGTGCTCACAGCTCATAGCTCATCTCCAGGTTAGACACCCTCTCCCCCTGTGCTCATAGCTGATCTCCGGGTGAGATACCTCCCCCCTGTGTTCACAGATGATCTCCAGGTGAGATACTCCCTCCCATTGTGCTCACAGCTCATAGCTGATCTCGGGGTGAGACACTCCCTCCCCCTGTGCTCATAGCTGATCTCCGGGTGAGATACCTCCCCCCTGTGTTCACAGATGATCTCCAGGTGAGATACTCCCTCCCATTGTGCTCACAGCTCATAGCTCATCTCCAGGTTAGACACCCTCTCCCCCTGTGCTCATAGCTGATCTCCGGGTGAGATACCTCCTCCCCTGTGTTCACAGATGATCTCCAGGTGAGATACTCCCTCCCATTGTGCTCACAGCTCATAGCTCATCTCCAGGTTAGACACCCTCTCCCCCTGCGCTCACAGCTCATCTCCGGGTGAGATCATCTGCTTCACAGACTTGAGAGCCCGATAGCAGGGAAACACTTCCCATACTTAGTCTGCGAAGCAGATGATCTCACCCAGAGCTGAGCTGTGAGCACAGGGGGAGGGGGTATCTCACTCGGAGATCAGCAGTGAGCGCAGGGGGAGTATCTCACCTAGAGATCAGCAGTGAGCACAGGGGGAGGGGGTATCTCACCTAGAGATCAGCAGTGAGCGCAGGGGGAGGGGGTATCTCACTCAGAGATGATCTGTGAGTGCAGGGGGAGGGGGTATCTCACCCAGAGATCAGCTGTGAGTGCAGGGGGAGGAGGTATCTCACTCGGAGATGAGCTGTGAGTGCAGGGGGAGTATCTCACCTAGAGATCAGCAGTGAGCGCAGGGGGAGGGGGTATCTCACTCGGAGATGAGCTGTGAGTGCAGGGGGAGGGGGTGTCTCACCTAGAGATCAGCAGTGAGCGCAGGGGGAGGGGGTATCTCACCTAGAGATCAGCAGTGAGCGCAGGGGGAGGGTGTCTCACCTAGAGATCAGCAGTGAGCGCAGGGGGAGGGTGTCTCACCTAGAGATCAGCAGTGAGCGCAGGGGGAGGGTGTCTCACCTAGAGATCAGCAGTGAGCGCAGGGGGAGGGTGTCTCACCTAGAGATCAGCAGTGAGCGCAGGGGGAGGGGGTATCTCACCTAGAGAGCAGCAGTGAGCGCAGGGGGAGGGGGTATCTCACCTAGAGATCAGCAGTGAGCGCAGGGGGAGGGTGTCTCACCTAGAGATCAGCAGTGAGCGCAGGGGGAGGGTGTCTCACCTAGAGATCAGCAGTGAGCGCAGGGGGAGGGAGGTATCTCACTTGGAGATGAGCTGTGAGTGCAGGTGGAGGGGGTATCTCACCTAGAGAGCAGCAGTGAGCGCAGGGGGAGGGGGTATCTCACCTAGAGATCAGCAGTGAGCGCAGGGGGAGGGGGTATCTCACCCGGAGATTAGCTATGAGCTCAGGGGGAGGGGGTATCTCACCCGGAGATCAACTGAGAGCTATGAGCAGAGGAGGAGGGGGTTTTCTGACCCAGAGGTGAGCTGTGAGCACATTGGGAGGGGGTATCTCACCCGGAGATCAGCTGTGAGCTATGAGCAGAGGAGGAGGGGGTTTTCTGACCCAGAGGTGAGCTGTGAGCGCATTGGGAGGGGGTATCTCACCCGGAGATCAGCTGTGAGCTATGAGCACAGGGGGAGGGGGTGAATCACACACAGGCTGTGCTTACAGCAGGGAGTGTCGTGACAGAGAATACATTTTGCATGCTGCGAGTAGGGAGCTCTTACGCCAGGAACTGCGCAAACTCGACCAGCTGATCACCTACTACCAGGACGTAGTGGAATAACGCCAGGGGGCGCCAGAGAACAGCATTTGAAAAATAAAAGCTTGGTATCTTTTGAATGAAGCATAATTTTGAATCACTATAAATTACAAAACGATTTATTTCCACCTTTTCTGGTTGGTCAATTGTATTCTTTATGGTGGCACAACCGCTTTAAGTTTAAAATTTCACATTTTTCAAAATTTTTAGAAAATCTGGGATATTTTCATGAATAACAACAAAGCGTATTAATTTAAAATTTACCAGCTGCAACAGGTACAATTTGTTCCAAAAAGAAGATCAGAATATCAGAATGACTAGCAGAAGCATTTCAAAGTTATTACCAAATAAAGTGACGTTTCAGATATGAAAAATGGGGCTGTCAGAAAGGTTAATACTGATTACCACGAGACAGGGTTAAGAAACATGAAATGGTAATGTGCAGTACATACCTATGCTCAAAAGTGCTGGCATATCATGCCAGTAATAAAAGGAAATACTGATTAGTCAGGGTGATAAAACAATGTATGTAACATGTAGGTGTGTGGTATGTATAAATATCATTTTTTTTTTCAGTGCCCAGCATAAAGTGACTACAAGAAGTAGGATTTTAGTTAATACCTCACTGAACACAAGAACAGTTTCCAAAATACTAACAAGACGGAGTTTCACAGAACATTTTTTTCACCCATAGCATGAAAGTAATGTTAATATCATAACTTTCATTACAAAATCTTCAGTTTTACCCAAATTCAGTGATGCACCCTACACCAAAACTACTACATCTAGTATTTTGTATGACCTCTATGATTGTTAAGGACAGCACCAAGTCTTCTACACATGGAACGAATAAGTTGGTGACATAAAGTAACATCTATCTCTTTCTATTCCTCCAGAACGACCATTTTAGAACCTGAATGTAGAGCCCTTCTAACTTGTCTCTTCAGAATTCCTCGGTATGTCCTGCACTTCTGTGATGCGTGTTGGAGTACTTGTAAGATGTGTGCAGCTTATTCTTGTGATCTTTCTGATATGTGCACATCTAATTGTGTAATTTGTGCACTGTGCTTGTGTGACATCTCTCAAGTCTACGCTGTGCTTGTGTGACATCTCTCAAGTCTGCGCTGTGCTTGTGTGACATCTCTCAAGTCTGCGCTCAGCTTGTGTGACATCTCTCAAGTCTACGCTGTGCTTGTGTGACATCTCTCAAGTCTGCGCTGTGCTTGTGTGACATCTCTCAAGTCTGCGCTGTGCTTGTGTGACATCTCTCAAGTCTGCGCTGTGCTTGTGTGACATCTCTCAAGTCTGCGCTGTGCTTGTGTGACATCTCTCAAGTCTGCGCTCTGCTTGTGTGACATCTCTCAAGTCTACGCTGTGCTTGTGTGACATCTCTCAAGTCTGCGCTGTGCTTGTGTGACATCTCTCAAGTCTGCGCTGTGCTTGTGTGACATCTCTCAAGTCTGCGCTGTGCTTGTGTGACATCTCTCAAGTCTGCGCTCTGCTTGTGTGACATCTCTCAAGTCTACGCTGTGCTTGTGTGACATCTCTCAAGTCTGCGCTGTGCTTGTGTGACATCTCTCAAGTCTGTGCTGTGCTTGTGTGACATCTCTCAAGTCTACGCTGTGCTTGTGTGACATCTCTCAAGTCTGTGCTGTGCTTGTGTGACATCTCTCAAGTCTGGGCTGTGCTTGTGTGACATCTCTCAAGTCTGCGCTGTGCTTGTGTGACATCTCTCAAGTCTGCGCTGTGCTTGTGTGACATCTCTCAAGTCTGTGCTGTGCTTGTGTGACATCTCTCAAGTCTGCGCTGTGCTTGTGTGACATCTCTCAAGTCTGCGCTGTGCTTGTGTGACATCTCTCAAGTCTGCGCTGTGCTTGTGTGACATCTCTCAAGTCTGCGCTGTGCTTGTGTGACATCTCTCAAGTCTGCGCTGTGCTTGTGTGATGTGTCTGGTGTGTGATGCACTCATGTTACTTGTATGACAAGTGATTTTTTGATTTGTGCCTAACATGTTTTTATTGCATCAAATAATGTTACTTAAAGTGAATTTCTGTTTTAATTCTTTTACTGTCCTTAGGCTTGCCCTAGAGAAAAACAATAAAATCAGGGATACTCTCAGGGTCAGCAATTCCTCTTCCGCTACTGCCCTGGTCTTTGTTTTCAGGCTGCAGCCGTGATGTCCTGACTAAAACACGTGACTGCTGGAGCTTAAAGGGGTTTTCCCAGAAACAAAAGTTCATTTTAAAAATGGTCTGTGTCTGACCGTGTATGGAAAATACCACAGCTCCTGAGCGGAGGAGGAAGCCAAAGACAATACAGACATTACATCAGGGGATCACAAAGGATTCATTTTGAGAGGTAAAATATTGTTTAAACACAGGCAGTGAAATATTTTACCTCACAAAATGAATCAATCCTATGAGATCCCGTGCTGGAATGTCTGCATTGTCTTTTGCAGCCTTCCCTGCCCAGGAGCTGTGGTATGATCAGACCATGTTCCGCACACGGTCAGACACAGCCAATTTATAAAATTAACTTTTGTTTGTAGGAAAACCCTTTTAATGACTGAGCTCAGCAGTAATGCCAAGGTAGATGGAACAAGCTGCTGACCCTATGATTGGGTACAGTGGTCACATGAGATATTACCACTGCAGCCTGTAAACACGGACAGGCCAGGAGCATAAAGACATCAATAGACTAGGTGAAAATGAGTAACTCTGATTTTATTATTTTTAGACTAGGTGAAAATGAGTAACTCTGATTTTATTATTTTTAGACTAGGTGAAAATGAGTAACTCTGATTTTATTATTTTTAGACTAGGTGAAAATGAGTAACTCTGATTTTATTATTTTTAGACTAGGTGAAAATGAGTAACTCTGATTTTATTATTTTTAGACTAGGTGAAAATGAGTAACTCTGATTTTATTATTTTTAGACTAGGTGAAAATGAGTAACTCTGATTTTATTATTTTTAGACCAGGTGAAAGTGAGTAACGCTGATTTTATTATTTTTAGACTAGGTGAAAATGAGTAACTCTGATTTTATTATTTTTAGACTAGGTGAGAATGAGTAACTCTGATTTTATTATTTTTAGACCAGGTGAAAATGAGTAACTCTGATTTTATTATTTTTAGACTAGGTGAAAATGAGTAACTCTGATTTTATTATTTTTAGACTAGGTGAAAATGAGTAACTCTGATTTTATTATTTTTAGACTAGGTGAAAATGAGTAACTCTGATTTTATTATTTTTAGACTAGGTGAAAATGAGTAACTCTGATTTTATTATTTTTAGACTAGGTGAAAATGAGTAACTCTGATTTTATTATTTTTAGACTAGGTGAAAATGAGTAACTCTGATTTTATTATTTTTAGACTAGGTGAAAATGAGTAACTCTGATTTTATTATTTTTAGACTAGGTGAAAATGAGTAACTCTGATTTTATTATTTTTAGACTAGGTGAAAATGAGTAACTCTGATTTTATTATTTTTAGACTAGGTGAAAATGAGTAACTCTGATTTTATTATTTTTAGACTAGGTGAAAATGAGTAACTCTGATTTTATTATTTTTAGACTAGGTGAAAATGAGTAACTCTGATTTTATTATTTTTAGACTAGGTGAAAATGAGTAACTCTGATTTTATTATTTTTAGACTAGGTGAAAATGAGTAACTCTGATTTTATTATTTTTAGACTAGGTGAAAATGAGTAACTCTGATTTTATTATTTTTAGACTAGGTGAAAATGAGTAACTCTGATTTTATTATTTTTAGACTAGGTGAAAATGAGTAACTCTGATTTATTATTTTTAGACTAGGTGAAAATGAGTAACTGATTTTATTATTTTTAGACTAGGTGAAAATGAGTAACTCTGATTTTATTATTTTTAGACTAGGTGAAAATGAGTAACTCTGATTTTATTATTTTTAGACTAGGTGAAAATGAGTAACTCTGATTTATTATTTTTAGACTAGGTGAAAATGAGTAACTCTGATTTTATTATTTTTAGACTACGTGAATATGAGTAACTCTGATTTTATTATTTTTAGACTAGGTGAAAATGAGTAACTCTGATTTTATTATTTTTAGACTAGGTGAAAATGAGTAACTCTGATTTTATTATTTTTAGACTAGGTGAAAATGAGTAACTCTGATTTTATTATTTTTAGACTAGGTGAAAGTGAGTAACTCTGATTTTATTATTTTTAGACTAGGTGAAAATGAGTAACTCTGATTTTATTATTTTTAGACTAGGTGAAAATCAGTAACTCTGATTTTATTATTTTTAGACTAGGTGAAAATGAGTAACTCTGATTTTATTATTTTTAGACTAGGTGAAAATGAGTAACTCTGATTTTATTATTTTTAGACTAGGTGAAAATGAGTAACTCTGATTTTATTATTTTTAGACTAGGTGAAAATGAGTAACTCTGATTTTATTATTTTTAGACTAGGTGAAAATGAGTAACTCTGATTTATTATTTTTAGACTAGGTGAAAATGAGTAACTGATTTTATTATTTTTAGACTAGGTGAAAATGAGTAACTCTGATTTTATTATTTTTAGACTACTTGAATATGAGTAACTCTGATTTTATTATTTTTAGACTAGGTGAAAATGAGTAACTCTGATTTTATTATTTTTAGACTAGGTGAGAATGAGTAACTCTGATTTTATTATTTTTAGACTAGGTGAAAATGAGTAACTCTGATTTTATTATTTTTAGACTAGGTGAAAATGAGTAACTCTGATTTTATTATTTTTAGACTAGGTGAGAATGAGTAACTCTGATTTTATTATTTTTAGACTAGGTGAAAATGAGTAACTGATTTTATTATTTTTAGACTAGGTGAAAATGAGTAACTCTGATTTTATTATTTTTAGACTAGGTGAGAATGAGTAACTCTGATTTTATTATTTTTAGACTAGGTGAAAATGAGTAACTCTGATTTTATTATTTTTAGACTAGGTGAAAATGAGTAACTCTGATTTTATTATTTTTAGACTAGGTGAAAATGAGTAACTCTGATTTTATTATTTTTAGACTAGGTGAAAATGAGTAAGTCTGATTTTATTATTTTTAGACTAGGTGAAAATGAGTAACTGATTTTATTATTTTTAGACTACGTGAATATGAGTAACTCTGATTTTATTATTTTTTGACTAGGTGAGAAAGAGTAACTCTGATTTTATTATTTTTAGACTAGGTGAAAATGAGTAACTCTGATTTTATTATTTTTAGACTAGGTGAAAATGAGTAACTCTGATTTTATTATTTTTTTTCCCTAGCGCAAGCCGATGAGCACAAAAATAATTAAAATGAAAGTCCCCTTTAAGAAGGGGGGGCCATACACAATTCTTGCACAGGGACCCTTTGGTCTCAGTGCCCGCCCCTGCATGAGACGTTATAATAATTCATAAATCATATGGTTTTGATTGGCTGCTCCTAGTAAGAACACAATAAAATAAGCTCTAATGGGCTGTGTGCCCACTATGCGTTTTTTAAGCGTTTCTGCAGCGGCAATTACGCTTAAAAAACGCTTGGTAGGAGGTCTGCAATGTTCCCCAATGATAATCCACATGTGCTGTGCACATGCTGCGGAAATATCCGCTGCGGATTATTATTACAGAAAAAAGCGCAGCACTACCAACTATTTTGCGTAAGCGCAGCGTTTTTGCCGCCATTGACTTGCATTGAATCGCATAATATCTGCATGACTACATGTACACATGCGGAAATTAAGCAATTCAATGTGCGGATGCAGAAGAGGAGACTCTCATCCAGACCCGGGTACCATAGTACCTGTAAAAAAAAAATTAAAATTAAAAAAAACATTATACTCACCTTCTGATGGCCTGCGGTCTTCTCTCCGGTGTGTCTTGGCTCCCCGGTGGCTCGTCAACGTCAGCGGTCATGTGACCTGTCACCTGACTAAATTACATCATGGAAGGTCCTTTTACACCACCACGGGCCACCAGGGAGACCGGAGAAGGAGACCGTGGGCCATCGGAAGGTGAGTATAATGGATTTTTTTAGAGTTTTTACCATTTTTATTCTTTTTTTTAACTAACTTGGTCACACGGTTGCATGGATTTATATAGTGTGACCAAGTTGTCAAGCACTTTTCCAAGCCAAAATCTTTTAGAAAACGCTTGACAACCCGCATGGGAAATCGCATGTGCTAAACGCGTGACAAACGCTTGTCCCGGGCTGAAAATACGCATGTAAAATCTGCATGAGTTTTTTCTGCCAGGGAGATGCAGAAAAGCTCAGGAAAAATCCGGAGCGTTTCTGCATTGTGGGCACATTGCCTAATAGTGGCAGTGGATCAACATACTTAATTCTCATCAATAGTAAGCAGTATAAATTAATATAACTTTGCTTAATATTTCCACTAATATTCTTAAATTCAGTGTGTTGGTTTAGCCCTGCACTACAGTCACAGTATTTCATGTGAGCCCTTGAGAAAACTAATTGCCGACCCCCGATCCATGCTCTGTTAACCCCTTTACACCTCTTTACAGCATTACTCACTGTTTCCGGCAATGTGATTGCCGGAAACAGAGGAGCACCGATCCTAGGCTGCAGATCAAAGAGCACCGATCCTAGGCTATTGCTAGGACACCCCAGCCCTGGCCCCAGACTGCTATGATCGGTGCGATCGCCGATCACATCGATCGCACCGATCGTAGCGCGACAACAGGACGGACATGGGGCGGTGACCGGCTTGTGACCTGCCTGTCACTGCCCCATGACCCCCTGTAATGTAATCAAAGTCCCCAGACTGCTGTGATTGGAGCGATCGATGATGACATCGATCGCTCCAATCAGAGTTCCTGAATACAGATGACCGGGCTGTCATAGGGAGGTGTCACCTCTCTGTGACCCCCTGTGGTGCGTGCTCTGCTACAGCCATGTCTGATTGGTGCAATCAATGTCACCAATAAGATGGCTAGGGCACAGCATGCACCACAGGGGGTCACAGAGAGGTGACACCTCCCTGTGACCGCCCGGTCACCTGTATTCAGGAACTCTGATTGGAGCAATCATTGATGACATTGATTGCTCCAATCAGATTATCTGACTACCTCCACCTGTCACCACCCCATCATCACCCTGTGACCGCCCTGCAGACCCTCACACTTGGTGAGGATTTCTACAGAGCGGTCACATCTGATGTGTGTGTGCTGAGCCTTGTAGTGCCACAGAATATTCTGTGACACCACAAGACCATCTTCTCTCCTGTTCCAGTCGCTGCTGCTGCTCCTGGATCTTCTGCTCCAGCGTCCTGGGTATCCTGCTCCAGAGCCTGCTGCTGATCCTGCTGCTGATCCTGCAGAGAAGACTTTGGTAAGTCTGTTCTCCCCTCATCCACCCCAATCCCCCCTCCCCCCTCTTTTTACCCCCCCTTACCACCATTCTTTTTTCTGCGTCCTGCAGCGGTCTCCAGCTCCGGTCCGAGTCTCCAGCTCCGCTCCCGGTCACCAGCGCCAGGCTCCGGCACCGGGCTCCCGGTCACCAGCGCCGGGCTCTCGTTCCAGGCTCCCGGTCACCAGCTCCGGTCTCCTGCTCCGGGCTCCGTCTCCTGTTCCGGTCCTGCTGCTGATCCTGTTGACCCCTTGGTAAGTCCATCTCTGATCTCCCCTCATCCACCCCAATCCCCCTCTCCCCACTCCCCCATCTTTTTACCCCCCTTCCCACCCCAATCTCCCTCACCCCAGTGTCCCTGTTAATTCTCTTGGTTCTGTTCTCCAGCTCCAGTACCGGTCTCCTGCTCCGGGCTCCCGGTCTCCTGCTCCGGGCTCCCGGTCTCCTGCTCTGGGCTCCCGGTCACCAGCGCCGGTCTCCTGCTCCGGGCTCCCGGTTTCCTGCTCCGGGCTCCCAGTCTCCTGCGCCGGGCTCCTGGTCACCAGCGCCGGGCTCCCGGTCCAGGCTCCTGATCCTGAAAGAAGAACAGAGAGGACTTTGGTAAGTCATCTCTGATCTCCCCTCAACCACCCCAATTTCCCTCTTCCCACTCCCCACACATCCGTGCGCACATCCAGCAGCCGCCGAGTATTGATCGGTGACATCGTTGCTGTTTGCACCACATACAGAATTTCCTTTTTCCACACACTCTAAACAAAGTATTGACACACACACACTCTAAATAAAGTATGAACACACACGCACCACATACATAAAAAACAATGTCCCGCTCATCCCAAACTCGCTATTCAGCGGAGGAGGCATACGCTATTCTTGCCACCGACACTGACAGCGAGGGCGAGGATCCCACATTTATTTAATTTTCCGACTCGTCTTCCTCTTCTTCCTCCTCTTCCTCCGGTTCTGCTGGACTGCCCCGCCATCGCCGCAGGAGAGACAATGATCCAGCGCTCCCCACTACTGATCCCATATGGACCTCGCCCCCCGAAAATGATGCACCACTGATTACTGATTTTGTGGCGGAATCAGGAATCAAGTTTGACACCACCGGCCTCACAGAAATAGACTTTTTCAAAGTCTTTTTCTCTGAGGATTTTGTAAACCTCATGGTGGGCCAAACTAATTTATACGCTCATCAATTTTTGGAACAAAACCCCTCTTCATCATTTTCTAACTGGTCTCCTGTAGACACAGTAGAAATGATGAAGTTTTGGGGCCTGGTCCTTCTTATGGGGATCCTGAACAAGCCCGAACTTCGGCAATACTGGAGTGTTGACGTTTTGTATAACACTCCAGTGTTCCGAATGGCCATGATCTGGAGACGCTTTCAGGCCATCCACAAGTTCTTGCATTACCAAGATAATGCAAGGTGTCCTGCACGCGATGACCCGAACTTTGATCGTCTTTTCAAAGTTCGGCCGGTCATCGAACACTTCAACAACAAGTTTGCTGAAGTGGACGTGCCCCAAAGGGACATCTGCGTGGATGAGTCCTTAATCTCTTTTAAAAGGCGGCTTGGATTCCGGCAGTACCTGCCCAGTAAGAGGTCCAGGTACGGGATCAAGCTGTATAAACTTTTTCAGAGTACCTCAGGGTACACTCACAAGTTTAGAGTTTATGAAGGGAAGGACTCCCAGATTGAACCCCCTGAATGCCTCCCCGTTCTGGGAGTGAGTGGGAAAATTGTGTAGGACTTGGTGCACCCACTGCTGGATAAAGGTTATCACCTCTTTGTGGATAACTTTTATACAAGTATCCCGCTCTTCAAGTCCCTCTCTGCGCGACGTACTGCAGCCTGCGGTACTGTCCGCAAAAATTAGAAAGGCCTCCCAAAGACGCTAATTGGGCAGCTGCTCAGAAGGGGTGAGAGCAGAGCCCAATGTAGCGACCACCTGCTGATGGTCAAGTACAAGGACAAGAGGGATGTCCTTTTGTTGACCACCATACATGGTGATGGCAGCACCCTCAGCTCTGTAAGAGGTTCCACTACACAGGTCGCCAAACCAGACTGTGTAGTGGGGTACAAGTACATGGGGGGAGTTGATCTTTCAGAAAGGCCAAGGTATGGTATAAGAAGCTGGCCGTGCACATTGTACAGATGGCAATGCACAACGCTTTCCTTCTGTCACAATGTGCAGGCCAGACTTCTACGTCGTACCTTCACTTCCAGGAGACTGTTATCAAGGCCCTGATATTTGGCAGCGGTGACAGAGCAGGCCCTAGTAGTTCCGGAATTGAAGGACTGAGAATTGTACCAGGCCAGCATTTCCCAGGGCAGATCCCTCACAGCGGAAAAAAAGGAAAGTCACAAAAGAGGAGCCGAGTGTGTTATAAAAGTGGAATACGCAAGGACACCATTTATCAATGTGACAACTGCCCTGACAAACCTGGCCTGTGTATGAAAGACTGCTTCAAAAGGTACCATACTTCGATGGACTATTAAATTAATTTCTGACGTATGAGAACCTGACAAACACTACACAACTGACGTAGTGTTCGTCAGGTTGTCATACATCAGTTGTGTAGTGTTCATCAGGTTGTCCTACACAACTGATGTATAACACTACTGTTAGGTGTCGGTCTGGTGCTGGATTCGAAATGGGTCCAGGACCTTCTATGGTCTCCCATTTCAGTCCAGCCTGGGCTGATGCTGCTCAGAATCACCGTCAGCCCCAACGCCTAGCTGGTCCACGAGCACTGTTTATCTCCCAGGTAGTTGTGCCTAGCAATGTTAAGCATAGGTTGCAGAAGGAGACAGGGCTTGTGGAATCTAAGTCCAGGATTTGCCGAACTGAGCATGTCCGTGACCTGGCGGATCATGATTGGTGGGTTGGCACTCACCTGACCCGGTGACCTGCCACCGACTGATTGGTCCACGGGTAACATCACCAATGGCGCGTGGGTAAGGGCTTAGTCTTTAAAAGGCCCCCCCACAAACATGGCGCAGCGCTCAGATCATTTTGCAAGTGTTGTTTGTGTGGACGAGTGTATTCCACGTGCTCTCTAGCTGCTCTCTCCGTGACCTGCCGATGCCAGAGTTAGCTTGGCTAATTAGCGTAGGTCACTCAGGCAGGCTTAGATTTGCTTAGGCAGGTAGCTACGTCTAGCAGCCTGGCTCAGCCAAAGGAGTCTCCTAATACCTCGAGCAGCCTGCAGACACCCTGTCCACGGCTATCGCCTGTCAGCCACGTGGAGTAGTAACCTTCTGTCAGGTGGCACGCCGGCTGGAGGCACGTGTACCCGTCGCGTAGTCATACACGCATCTAGCGCCAATCCCTACAGCGTAGCGCCTGTATCGAAGACAGGGCTACTGCTTTCCCTCCAGTCGCACGTCTCCCTGCAGGTCTTGGAGATTGTGTGAACCGCTGAAGCCAGCTCCGTGTGCATTAACACGGAGTGGTTCTTCAGTTAAGTAGGTGCTATCCCGGTCACTCTTCTCCCGTGCAGTTAACGGAGATAGAGCGAACCGCTATACCCGTTCATGTGTGCGGTAACACGGAAGGGTTTAACATTTAAGTTGGTTGCGTACCTTTCCACCCGGAAAGTGTTCGGCAGCAGTCCTCCAGGCTGCATCGCGGAACCCGAGGTCGGTTGCGTTCCATTTTAATAAAGTTGTCTGCAACCGCCCTCCTAACAACTACATTATAAAATTCAAAAATCAACTACCACTACCAAAAAGGGGGCACTTGTTGGGCATTTCCACTGTTTAGGCACATCAGGGGTTCTGAGAACGTGACATCACGCCCACAGACCATTCCATCAAAGTCTGCGTTCAAAAGCGTCACTCCTTCCCTTCCGAGCCCTGACATGCGCCCAAACAGTAGTTTTCTCCAACACATGGGGTATCTGCATACTTAGGAGAAATTGCACAACAACTTATGGGGTGCAATTTCTCCTGGTACCCTTGTGAAAATACAAAAATTGGGGTCTAAAATAAAATGTTAGTGAAAAAAAGTTAAATGTCCATTTATTCCTTTCACGTTCAATTAATTGGTGTGAAGCACCTGAAGGGTTAATAAAGTTCTTGAATGTGGTTTTGAGCACTTTGAGGGGTGCAGTTTTTAGAATGGTGTCACTTTTGGGTATTTTATGTCATATAGACCCCTCAAAGTGACTTCAAATGTGATGTGGTCCCTAAAAAAATTGTTTTTGTAAATTTTGTTGTAAAAATGAGAAATCGCTGGTCAACTTTTAACCCTTATAGCTCCCTAACAAAAAAAAAATGTTGGTTCCAAAATTGTGCTGATGTAAAGTAGACATGTGGGAAATGTTATTTATTGCAAAATTTTCAAAATTTTCGCCAAATTTCCATTTTTTTCGCAAATAAACGCAAGTGATATCGAAGAAATTTTACCACAATCATGAAGTACAATATGTCACAAAAAAACAATCTCAGAATCAGGGGGATCCGTTGAAGCGTTCCAGAGTAATTACCTCATAAAGTGACAGTGGTCAGAATTGTAAAAATTGGCCTGGTCATTAACGTGCAAACCACCTTGGGTTGTAAAGGGGTTAAAGGGAATCTGTCAGCAGGTTTTTGCTATGTAATCTGAGGACAGCAGGAGATAGCGGCTGAAACACAGAATTCAGAGATGTGTCACTTGTCAAAGTGCGTGCGGTGTTGCTTAGTAATTGTCAAGGATTTATCAAGAAGAGATTAACATTGCCGGACAACACTAGTCCAGCAACGCCCCCTGCTGTGATAAGCAGCACACCGTCTATGGACTTTGTACATGGAGAGCCTGGTGTGGGTGGGGACAGCTTTCTCAGCTCTGCTTCATTCTAAATCTAAAAGCTCTGATTGGGTCTGAACTGCTGCACCCAGTAATCTAAGTGATACATTGATAGATTCAGCTTCTATTTGTCTACATTACGCTCCTCTCAGATGAGAAGTAAAACCTGCCGACAAATTCTCTTTTAGATTTTATTGCCGGTGTCAAGCTATTATTTATATGTACATTTTATAAAACCTATAAAAAGTTTGGAATCAATAAAATATAAAGTCATAGATTTCATTATACCTTCTGAATGCTCGTAGAGTTGTCCGCTAGGCCCACTTGCACTGCAGATTTAAGAAAAAAAAAGACATTACTACATGCATGTAAGAATTATTAACTACAATAAAAAATGGTTCTTTCCTTAAAGGGAACCTGTCACCTGAAAAAAACACAATCAGACTGCAGATATGGGGATAATCTCCAGATTAACCCTGCTCTGAACTTTATTTCTCCCGGCATCCATTGGATTCAGTCACCGCTCTGTGTATAGTGAGAAGTGGCTGCAAACACTCCCCTGCACTGACTTACAGCAGCTCAGCAGTAGGGCCGGCTGTCAATCACTGGCGGGGACGAGGTTACAGCCACCGCACTCTATACAGAGAACGGTGACTGAACCCGCGCCGGCGCCGCCCGTGACTGAAACCAGAATGCTAAAAGGAGGAATAAAGATCATTACCTCATGACAGTAGGGGTCTAAGTGCTGGGCAGGTTCAGAACGCTATTAATCTGCAGATTAACCCCATATATGCAGAAAAATAGCTTCTTTCATGTCACAGGTTCCCTTTAAGGAAAGAAAAAGTAATATTACATCAGTTGAGACCCTAGAAAGACCTAGGTGCATTCTGACCATAGGAAGAATCACCAAATACCAAGGTTCAGGAAGAACCAAATAGAGGACAATATACAGTAGGTACGGAAAGTATTCAGACCCCTTTAAATTTTTCACTCTTTGTTTCATTGCAGCCATTTGGTAAATTCTAAAAAGTTCATTTTTTTCTCATTAAAGTGCACTCTGCATTCCATCTTGACTGAAAAAAAAAACAGAAATGTAGAAATTTTTGCAAATTTATTAAACAAGAAAAACTGAAATATCACATGGTCATAACTATTCAGCCCCTTTGCTCGGTATTGAGTAGAAGCACTCTTTTGAGCTAGTACAGTCATGAGTCTTCTTGGGAATGATGCAACAATTTTTTCACACCTGGATTTGGGGATCCTCTGCCATTCTTCCTTTCTCCAGTTCTGTCAGGTTGGATGGTGAACGTTAGTAGACAGCCATTTTCAGGTCTCTCCAGAGATGCTCAATTGGGTTTAGGCCAGAGCTCTGGCTGGACCAGTCAAGAATGGTCACAGAGTTGTTCTGAAGCCACGCCTTTGTCATTATAGCTGTGTGCTTAGGGTCATTGTCTTGTTCGAAGGTGAACCTTCGGCCAAGTCTGAGGTCCAAAGCACTCTGGTAGAGGTATTCATCCAGGATATCTCTGTACTTGGCCACATTCATGTTTCCTTCAATTGCAACCAGTCGTCATGTCCCTGCAGCTGAAAAAGACCCCCATAGCATGATGCTGCCACCACCATGTTTCACTGTTGGGATTGTATTGGGCAGGTGATGAGCAGTGCCTGGTTTTCTCCACACATACCGCTTAGAATTATCACCAAAAAGTTCTATCTTCATCTCATCGGTCCAGAGAATCTTATTTCTCATAGTCTGGAGTCCTTGATGTGTTTTTCAGCAAACTTTATGCAGGCTTTCATATTTCTTGCACTGAGGAGAGGCTTCCATCGGGCCATTCTGCCATAAAGGCCCAACTGGTGGAGGGCTACAGTGATAGTTGACTTTGTGGAACTTTCTCCCATCTCCCTACTGCATCTCTGGAGCTCAGCCACAGTGATCTTGGGGTTCTTCTTTACCTTTCTCACCAAGGCTCTTCTCCCATGATTGCTCTGTTTGGCTGGACGGCCAGGTCTAGGAAGACTTCTGGTGGTCCCAAACTTCTTCCATTTAAAGATTATGGAGGCCACTTTGCTTTTAGGAACCTTGGGTAATGCAGAAATTCATTTGCAACCTTAGTCAGATCTGTGTCTTGCCACAATTCTGTCTCTGAGCTCCTTGGGCAGTTCCTTTGAGCTCATGATTCTCATTTGGTCTGAAATGCACTGTGAGCTGTGAGGTCTTATACAGACAGGTGTGTGCCTTTTCAAATAAAGTCCTATCAGTTTAATTAAACGCAGTTGGACTCCAATGAAGGAGTAGAACCATCTCAAGGAGGATCACAAGGAAATGGACAGCATGTGACTTAAATATGAGTGTCTGAGCAAAGGGTCTGAATACTTATGACCATATGATATTTCAGATATTATTTTTTAATAAATTTGCAAAAATGTCTACATTTCTGTTTTTTTTTCAGTCAAGATGGGGTGCAGAGTGTACTTTAATGAGAAAAAAAATGAACATTTTAGAATTTACCAAATGGCTACAATGAAAAAAAGAGTGACAAATTTAAAGGGGTCTGAATACTTTCCGTACCAGCATCTGTTTGCACTTAGCAGTGAGAGATGTCACCAGTAGCAGAAGAGGAAGGATTGTGAAATCTGGAGACAGATCCACTTTAACCATTCACATACACATACATGAAACCATACATAGCCTCCGGTCCCGGGTCTCATATCGGCAAATCCCCATAGCGCAAAGTGCCTGTGCTAGGGGGATTCATGAGTCTGCAGTCACACAGTGTGACTGCAGACTTATCCATTTTGACCGGACAACCCCTTCAAGATTTAGAACTTCAGGATATATGAGAAAAGAGGACAGCTTCTTGAGTAATAAATTACAAAGAGAAGAAAAAGTAACAGCACTGAAGGGGTTCACTATAAAGGGATGCTCATGTACAGTACCAATAAAAAGTTTGAACACAACAGTTGATGAAATAGTTTACCTTCATTTTATTGGAATGGGCTCATAGGTCGCTTCACGGGTCACTCCCGGTCATGTCTCATTAAAATGGGGGACCCCCCAAAAAAATGACGTGGGGTCCCCCCTTTTTTAATAGCTAGCAAAGGCTAGGCAGACAGCTGGGGGCTGATATTAATAGCTCAGGAAGGGTGCCATGAATATTGGCCCCCTCCCAGGCTAGAAACACCAGCCGTCAGCCGCCTCAGAAATGGCGCATAAATAGAATGCGCCAATTCTGGCACTTAGCCTCGCTCTTCCCACTGCCCTGTAGCGGTGGCAGTGGGGTAATAGGGCTGGGGTTGATGTCAGCTTATAATGCCAGCTGACATCAAGCCCAGGTTAGTAATGGAGCATAGTCAAAGTTAAAAAAAAAACATAAACACCCAGAATAAAGTCCTTTAATTGAAATAAAGACACAATTCTTTATTGTTCTAAATTAAACCATACTTACCATCACGCCCATTCCGACTGAAGCCAACGATCTCCTGCAATAAGAGTAAAATAATAAAGCAACATCATCCTTACCTTTCCATGGTTCCCACGACAGCTTCAGCTCTGCTACATTCACATGACAGGCTGGATCGCTGCAGAAAGCTGCCATCCAGCTTGCCATGCAGCAGACACTGAGAAGCGCAGGCATGCTTGCGCTCCTCAGTGTCTGGCTGTGACGGCATCCAGATGAGCCGAGTTCATGTTCAATGAACTCAGCTCATCTCATGCACGTCACTGACAGCGTGGGAGAATTCTCCTGCTGACGCGCTGAGTGCAGGAGAATTTTCCCACGCTATCAGTGACGTGCATGAGATGAGCTGAGTTCATTGGACATGAGCTCACCTCATGCACGTCACTGACAGCGTGGGAAAATTCTACTGTACTCAGCGCTTCAGAGTGAGAAATTTCCCACGCTGTCAGTGACGTGCATGTCCAATGAACTCAGCTCACCTCATGCAGCGTGGGAGAATTCTCACGCTGAAGCGCTGAGTGCAGGAGAATTTTCCCACGCTGTCAGTGACGTGCATGAGGTGAGCTGAGTTCATTGGACATGACCTCGGCTCATCTTTGTGCCGTTACAGCCAGACACTGAGGAGCGCAAGCATGCCTGCGCTTCTCAGTGTCTGCGTCATAGCAAGCTGGATGGCAGCTTTCGGCTGCGATCCAGCCTGTCATGTGAATGTAGCAGAGCTGAAGCTGTCCTGGGAACCATGGAAAGGTAAGGATGATGTTGCTTTATTATTTTACTTTTATTGCAGGAGATCGTTGGCTTCAGCTGGAATGGGCGTGATGGTAAGTATGGTTTAATTTAGAACAATAAAGAATTGTGTGTTTATTTCAATTAAAGGACTTTATTCTGGGTGTTGTGTTTTTTGAAATACTTTACTAGAAATTCATGGCGGTCATGTCTAATATTGGCGTGACCCCATGAATTTCGGGCTTAGGGCCAGCTGATAATACCAAGCTGGCCCTAACCCCTTTATTACCCAGTGAGCCACCGCACCAGGGCCCTGGATGAGTTGGGTACAGCGCCAGAAGATGACGCTTCTATGAACGCGCCATTTTCCGGGGTGGCTGCGGACTGCAATTTGCAGCGGGGGTGAGGGGGGGGGGGGGGGGGCAGAAAGCTTGGGCCTCCCTGCACTGCAGATTCCAGCCCCCAGCTGCCTAGTTGTACCTGGCTGGACACAAAAATAGCGCGAAGCCCCACGTATTTTTTTTTTAATTATTTCATGAAATTCATGAAACAATTAAGAAAAAAAGGGTTTCCCTATATTGTTGTGTCCGGCCAGGTAAAAATAGGCAGCTGGTGGTTGGGGGCTGCCCCTTCCTGCCTGCTGTACCTGGCTGGACACAAATATAGTGCGAAGCCCCATGTCAATTTTTAAAAAATTATTTCAGGAAATTCACGAAATAATTTTAAAAAAAAATTGACGTGGGGCTTCGCACTATATTTGTGTTCAGCCAGGTACAACTAGGCAGCTGGGGGCTGGTATCCGCAGAGCAGGGAGGCCCAAGCTTTCTGCCCCCCCCCCCCCCCGCAGCAAATTGTAGTTCACAGTCACCCCGGAAAATGGCACGTTCATAGAAGCGCCATCTTCTGGCGCTGTACCCAACTCATCCAGGGCCCTGGTGCGGTGGCTCACTGGGTAATAAAGGGTTTAGGGCCAGCTTGGCATTATCAGCTGGCCCTAAGCCCGAAATTCATGGGGTCACGCCATTATTAGACATGACCGCCATGAATTTCTAGTAAAGTATTTAAAAAAAACACAACACTCAGAAAAAAGTCCTTTAATTGAAATAAACACACAATTCTTTATTGTTCTACATTAAGCCATACTTACCATCACGCCCATTCTAGCTGAAGTCAATGATCTCCTGCAATAAAAGAAAAATAATAAAGCAACATCATCCTTACCTTTCCATGGTTCCCACGACAGCTTCAGCTCTGCTACATCGAGATGACAGGCTGGACCGCAGCAGAAAGCTGCCATCCAGCCTGTCATCCCGCAGACACTGAGAAGAGTACGCATGCTTGCGCTCTGCAGTGTCTGGCTGTGACGGCATCCAGATGAGCCGAGGTTATGTCCAATGAACTCAGCTCACCTCATGCACGTCACTGACAGCGTGGGAAAATTCTGCTGCGCTAAGCGCTTCAGCGTGAGAATTCTCTCAAGCTCGCCGCATGCGCAGGAGAATTCTCCCACGCTGTCAGTGACGTGCATGAGGTGAGCTGAGTTCATTGTCGGCTCATCTGGATGCCGTCACAGCCAGAAACTGAGGAGCGCAAGCATACCTGCGCTTCTCAGTGTCTGCGGGATGACAGGCTAGATGGCAGCTTTCTGCTGCGGTCCAGCCCGTCATCTCGATGTAGCAGAGCTGGAGCTATCCTGGGAACCATGGAAAAGTAAGGATGATGTTGCTTTATTATTTTTCTTTTATTGCAGGAGATCGTTGGCTTCAGCTGGAATGGGCGTGATGGTAAGTATGGTTTAATTTAGAACAATAAAGAATTGTGTGTTTATTTCAATTAAAGGACTTTATTCTGGGTGTTTGTGTTTTTTTGTAACTTTGACTATGGGGTTAGCAATGGGGGTGTATTATAGACGCCTCTCCATTACTAACCTGGGCTTGATGTCAGCTGGCATTATAAGCTGACATCAACCCCAGCCCTATTACCCCACTGCCACCGCTACAGGGCAGTGGGAAGAGCGAGGCTATGTGCCAGAATTGGCGCATCCTATGGATGCGACATTTCTGGGGGCGGCTGACGGCTGGTGTTTCTAGCCTGGGAGGGTGCCAATATTCATGGCACCCTTCCTGGGCTATTAATATCAGCCCCCAGCTGTCTGCCTAGCCTTTGCTAGTTATTAACATAGGGGGGACCCCACGTCATTTTTTTGGGGAGGTCCCCCATTTTAATAGCTAGAAAAGGCTAGGTATTCAGCTGGGGGCTGATATTAGTAGCCTGGGAAGCTCCATGGGTATTACCCCCTTCCCAGACTTCAAACATCTGCCCCAGCCATGTGCTTAACCTCCGCTAGAGCCTAAAATTACGGGGAACCCCACGCCAATTTTTTTTTTTTAATAAATCCTTTATTTTAACACTAAATGACAAGTACAGTAACCAACACTATCACTGTACTTAGAAACATGTCAGTCACATACATAATATCTATCTAATCTATGTGTGATGGTCTATCTTTCTGTTCTAAATTGTCGGGTACCGCTGCTGAATTGCCGGCCAGCTTTTTTAAAGAGACAGTGCATGAAAACACTATTTTTTTAAATAAATCCTTTACACTAAATGACAAGTACAGTAAGCAACACTGTCACTGTACTTATTATATATGTGACTGACATGTTTCTATCTATCTAATCTATGTGTGAAGCTCTATTCTTTCTGTTCTAAATTGTCGGGTACCGGTGTATGCCGCTGCTGAATTGCCGGCTTTTCATGTTTCACTGTGAGCACTGTTCCCATCGATTTGGGCAACCACCTCCCCCAATACATTCTACATTATTGTTAGTTGTTTTCCTTCATGTAGAATTAACCTACAAGGAAAGAAAGGGTTTATTTTCATTCCGATATTTGTGTCCCATTGACTTGCATTGGTTTCCGGTATCGGAATCGGCGATATCCGATACTTTTTGAGTATCGGCCCGATCCAATCCGATCCGATATTTCCTGATATCGGAAGGTATCACTCAACACTACTCATGAGCGATGACATTACTAAGTTACTGACGTTATCGGTTGTGAGACATAACCGGGAGTGACCTATGAAGCAAGGTTCTCAAAACGACGCTCCATAGCTTGCTGTACAGAATCGTTAGATGTCGTGGGAACCCCAATGGGTCACGTCGCAGGTGCAGAGATTGTAATTTAAAAATAAATTGGCGAATGAGCGAGAGTTTCTTCCTTTTATTTATTTAACTTTCCTTTTATGTCTTTCAGGTTCCCATTTTTGGACTTCTTCTGATTGGCTGGATTACGTTGGATCTTCATGGTTTTTTTTTTGCTTTTTAATAAATAGGTGAACGAGGTGTGGGGGAGTGTTCTTTAAAATAAACTATGTTTTCCTGTGTGTGTGTGTGTTTTTGTTTTTTTTTATTACTGGGTTAGTAATGGGGATGTCTGATACACACCACTCCATTACTAACCCTTGGTTTTGATGCCAGCTGACATTACAAGGCTTAAAATGATGAATCCCGTCACTCACGTGGTTGATTAAAAGTTCTTTTTAATGGAGGTCCACATACAAAACATTTCAGCCCATCCCAGACTTTTGTCAATCATTACATTACAAAGCTGACATCAACCTGATAAAACTACTACCCCAATTGCCACTGCACCAACGCAATCAGGAAAAGCCAGCAAAGAGCCTGAGTTGGCGCATCTCATTGATGCGCCAATTCTGGGGTAACTGCAGGCTTTTATTTTTAGGCTGGGAAAGGGCCAATATCTATGGACCTTCCTATCTTGTTAATACAAGAGCACACCTCTGTTCTTTACAAAGGCTGGTTATAAAAAGTAGGGGGGAACCCACATCATTTTTTTTTATTTATTTATGATATGCATGTGTCTTTGGGTGCATTTGCGCTGTGAAAACACACGTTACAAAGTATGTTCTTTTTTTACTGCAGTGCTGTGGGAAAGTTCTCACCGTACATGCGTTAATGTTAGTGAGGTGAACAGAGTTCATTGGATAAGGACTCCGATGACCTTTCTGCCAGCACACTGAGGTGCGCAAGCTTGCACAGCTAATTGTCTCTGCAGGATGGCAGACTGTATAGTCGTATCTTGCGACAATACAGCCTGCCATCTTGATGTAGCAGACCTAGACCTGTCGTGCAACAAATGGATGATTTTATTCACGTCAGGGACAGGTGAGGATGATGATGCTTTGTTATTTTATTTCAATTGACATCGGCTTCAATGGAATGGGTGTTATGTTATTAGTTAAATTTAGATTTATTAAAGGAGTCTGTGTGTTTCTTTCAAATAAATTAACTGATTCTGGGTATTTAAAAATTGAACGGCACTCGCAAGGTCCGAGAGCCGTGTGATTTTTTTTTCTCGCACCCATTGACTTGCGATTTTTTTTCTAAGTCCGATTTCAGCTGTGAAAAAAATCACAGATGAGCGGTAACTCATAGATTAATATTGGTCAAAGTAGAATCCAATTTTTTATCGGATTGCACTCGTTCGTTTTCCTTGAAAATGAATGTGAGATAAAACATTTCCCTGCCTGGTTTTAAAAAATGTTTTACCTCAAAGAAAGAATTTTTTGTGATCCAGTCCTGTAATGTCTGTAGACTCTTTTGCGTCTCCCCCTTCCCAGGAGCTGTGGAATTATCTGTCCATGTCCCTGTACCGTCAGACAAAGCCATTACACACTACACAGCAGGGGCCCATTTATAAGATTATCTCAGCACAGGAACATTTTATTTAAACACATCTAATTGTGGAATTTATTATTATCAAGATCTATTGATTAAAATGAACTTTGCAGGTAAACCCCTTTAAGTTTTACTTTGGCTGTGTTCACACATGTTGTGTTTTTCAGCTTCAGAAAACTGCATCAAAACACAATCTCTGGCAGGAAATCAGCTGCGTCAAAAACGTTTTGCTGCGTTTTTTGATGCATTTTTTGTGAGTTTTTTCAGCGATTTTTTTCATTGTCCTGTCTCTATTTATGCATGTACATAAAGTTCTGCTAAAAAAAAAACCCCATTCTATTTCACCATCAAAAACGCTGCTGCAAATTTTGGTGCATTTTTTCAGCATTTTTTTCACCATTGTATAAGGATGTGATTTTCCTCCAAAATATCAGTAATTAATGGGGGCACTCTCCTACACCTCTACTGAGGTCTGATATTAACTATTAACATCAAACTTGACTATTAATAATTAATTTCCACTAACGTTATCTGTGCCTTATACTATATACCAACTGAGACAAAACCGTGTGCTAATAAAAGGTATTTATTACACAAAAGTCTACAGTTAATATACTACTAGGTATCACACTAACACAGTACACAAAACGGATTCACAATTTCCAATTACCTAATATATTTTCCACCCACGTTTGCTAATCACTCATGCAATATCGGCCCACCCAACTATACCAACTTTGCCTATATATATCTATCAATATCTAGGAGGGTTAGTACAGGGTATGTAGGGCTAGTAAGTAAAGAAGTTACAGGGGAAGAGAGATACTCAGCCATGTGTTGTTATGTCCATCCTCAAGAGTCTAAGGGGCCTTAGCACATGTGCATTCTGGGTTTTTAAGTCCAGCCAGTGTCCAGCTTCATGTCACAGGAAATGATGTATTATTCCCTGCCCACTGGCTAAGATCTTTGTTCATGTCCAACCATACTCGCAAAACCTGATTTAGCACATGGCTGGACATTCTATTGAAACCTCCTCCAGCAGCAAACAGACTGAAACACATGGGGAGATGTGGGGCCAATATATACATGTATACTTATCTGCAAGCATGGCTAGCATGCAGATACGTATATACATGTACAACCTGAGACACTTCCCTTTACAACTACCCATTATTTCCCATGGGTGAAAAAACACTGACAAAAATGCTGAAAGTGACATGCTCTATTTTCCAAAAACCCAACCAAGGCACAAAATACACAACAACAAAAAAGCATGATGTGTGAACAGAGAATTCTGGTTTCTCATAGACTTTGCTGGTACTGCAAAACACAGCTGAAAATTTGCATAAAAATCTGCAGCAAAAAATGCTAAAAAAACACAACATGTGTGAACATAGCTTTTAAGTGAAGTTTAACTTATACTTATTATATGTTGTCAAAATTACTCACAAAACGTCGCTTTCAAAAGCCACAAAAGACGACGGAGGGGTTTCCTCATTTCTTGTGAATTTCTTTCTGTAGAAACATACAAATCAAGGTCTGTGTTAAGAGTCAAAGTGAAAAGAAAAATACTATTTTAAATGATAAAACCATCAAGGTAGAGGGAGTTGTACTTGCAAATGTGGAGTGAAGAAATGTTCATTGTTCTCATGGGTCTTAATTCACCAACAACTACTTGGATATTGCATTTTACCTAACCAGGTGGGTGTCAAAAAGGGCAGATAGACACCTACACCATCACAAGACCCTACAATTACCATGTAAGGCAGCACCCACCACTTCCTCACTGATACCTCAGATGCCTCTCCTAGATAAGAGCAGTCTATGCGGTATGCAATGTATCGTCCTTCAGGGAGCGCTTCTTCCCAGACCATTTCAAGGTCTCCAGCATATCCAACTCCTTTTGAGTACCAGCCTACTGCTCCAATCATGCATTCCCCGTCACCTCTTTTGCCATACTTACGGATGCAAAGTCTGCTTCCAATATCACGGGCTGGAGTGACTTGTAAGTTTCGTAATTGTGAGATCACAGATGTCTATGCAAGCACCGTGTAACGCATGTTACACGAGTCTTGAATGGTGGCTCAAAAAAAGATGAAGAAGCATCGACTTCAATATCATCATAAGAAGCGTCGACACAAGTTTGCAAAAAGGTATGAAAAGTGAACTGTAGAAGATAGGAAACGGGTGGTTTGCAGCTATGGGACAAAAGTCAATAGACTAGGCTATGATGGGTGAAAATGGGTCTGGAAGAAACAAAGGAAAATGGGGCTAAAGGATGGAGAAATTGAAGGAACTGTCAAGTTCGGTGAAGGAAGTCTGATGATATGGGGTTGTTTCACAGCTAAAGGCGTTGGATACTTTACCAGAATCGATGGTGGTCTCAATGCTGAGCTATATGTGAGTATCCTACAAGACTAATTACTTTGTACACTCGAGTACCATCGGTATGAAAAGGACAACATAGTGTTCCAGCAGGACAACGACCCAAAGCATATGTTGAGATTGGCAAATAAATGGTTCAATGACAATGAAGTCGAAGTGCTGGATTGGCCCCCACAGACCTCAGACCTTAATCCAATTTAACACTTGTGGGTAGAATGGAATAAAAAACTATATACATATCCAAGCGAGTCGAAGAGCATGCACCAACTGGGAACATGTAAAAGAGACCCGGAATTAGATGTCGGTCAAGACATGTTTGAATCTGATCGAGAGCATGCCCAGAAGGATTCAGGCAGTGTTGAAAGCCAAAGGTGGATTTACAAAATACTAATAAAATAATAAAAAATTGTACTTAGATTTTTAGGAGCAAAACAGTAACAGTGCAGTGACATGACAAGAATCTGCATAATTAATCATATGCCAAATAGTTGCAACTCAAGTTTATATATGAGATAGACAAGATGATTGTCTATAAAATGAGGGTAGTCTCACAATAAAATAAGTAGTGGATGGTGAGATATGGAGCCTGAAAGTCAAAAGTTCAAAAGATTGATACTCTTTTGCTCTTCACTGTATTCATGTGCAGTTGGTGGTTCTGGCGATGTATTCAATTAATAATGATGGTCCCAGTGCTATATTCAATTACCGATTATGGTTCTAATAATGAATTAGTGTATTAATGGTTGTTTTGGTGCTGTATCTAAGTACTAATGAGGATGCTGGTGCCATTCATGTACTGATGGAATGTTCTGGTGATGTATTCATTTAATGATCATGGATCTGGTGCGGTCTTCCCTCATTAAACACAAATTAAACAATTAAAGAAAATTTGGTATGTCCACATCCTTAAAAGTCTGATCTATCAAAATATAAAAAGAACTAACATATGCAGTAAAGAGAAAAAAAAATAGAAGAACTACTTTTTTTGTCACCACACCTCTTACAGCAAAAAGCCATCCAAATGTATGCACCCTGAATTGATAGCAATAAATATTTCAACTTACTGTGCAAAAAACAGCCCTCACATAGCTTCATAGATATATTTTTATTGTTCTAACAGGTCCTTAAAAAAGCATCACAAGCTAAATGTTGTTTTTTTTAACAAAAATAAGAATCTCTGAACGTTTAGGATTACTGTAATCACAAAGACCTGGAGAATCATGTTCATACGTCACTTTTACCACATAATGAATATCTTAAAAGCAAAACCTAAAAAACAATGATGGGATTGTGTTTATTCACTGCAGGTATACCATGAACTGCTGGGAGGGGTGCCACTTGAATTTTCGCCTTGGGCACCAAAAAAAAAAGCTAGAATCAGGCCTGTCCCCACAGACGTTAGGAAGCTAACCGATTCAAGCCAAAATCACCGGGTTTAGCCAACTTCTATCTCATGAGTCTGAGGGCATTTAGAATTAAATAACTCTTTGATCGCTGGGCATCAAAACAGCTCAGACCCCAAGTGATAAAGTCACAATATGATGCTGTTTTTCAGTTACAGTATGGTGGTTCTAAAATCATGTTATAAAAGTATAATTTAGTAACTATATGGCAGTATTAGTTACGGTATTAACCACACATGGTATAGAGAGATTCAGTAATGCTATGGTGGTATGTGGTGGTACTGTTCAATCACTATAGTTGAGGATTTCTGTCCTTTAACCCTTTCACGACCTTGGGATTTTCCGTTTTTCGCTCCCCTTTTTCCCAGAGGCATAACTTTTTTATTTTTTAATATGTCCCTGTGATGGTTTATTTTTTCTGGGACGAATTGTAATTTTGAACGACATCATTGGTTTTACAATGTCGTGTACTGGAGAAAAAGGAAAAAATTCAAAAGTGCGTCAAAATTGCAAAAAAAGTATAATTCTACACTTGTCTCTTGGTTGTTGTTTTTTTTTACCATGTTCACTAAATGCTAAAACTGACCTGCAATTATGATTCTCCAGGTCATTATGAGTTTGCAGATACCAAACATGAATAGGTTATTTTTTTTAAAGTGGTGAAATAAATTCTAAAGTTTGTAAAAAAAATTATAATGGCGCCATATTCCGAGACCCGTAGCGTCTCCCTTTTTCAGGATCTGGGGCTGGGTGAGGGCTTATTTTTCGCACGCTGAGCTGAAGGTTTTATTGATAATATTTTTAGGTAGATATAATGTTTTAATTGCTTGTCATTACGTTTTATTGCGATGTTGCAGCGACCAAAATAACTTAATTCTGGTGTTTTGTTTTTTTTTCTCGTTACACAGTTTACCATTTGGATTAATTCTTTTTATATCTTGATAGATCGGGCGATTCAGAATGCAGCAATATATGTATATTTTAGTTTTATTATTCATTTTTTTTAAATGGGGCAAAAGGGGGGTGATTTGAACGTTTATATTTTTAAAAAAAAACAAACATTTTTTTTTTACTTTTTTCTGGCCTTAATAGTTTCCTTAGAAGAATTGAAGGTGCTTTCATCCGATCACTTGTGCTACACATGGTTAAAATGATCATCTGCTATGAGCGATGGCCAACGGGTAACGCTCATGGCAAATCGGCACATGATCCTGCTAAAAAACAGATTGCAGTAAAAAAGAAAACAATTTAAGACATTCCCGTCCTTATTTGAATGAACTATTTTTGCATTGTATCTTTTCATTTTTTATCGCCCCTAACAAATCCAAAAACAGGTATAACTACCAGACATGTGAACATAGCCTTACAATACAATGTAACGAATGATAGTCGTATTTAGTGCTTACGTTGGCTGCACCTCCTCCTCACTGTCGTCCTCAATAATTGGACGCTTTCTGCCTCTTATTCTGGACGTCCTTCCTAAAATATATAACAAAACTGATTATGATTCTCATTCACCTCCAGATTTACACATCATCAGAGAAGCAGTCTCCACCTCTCACCATGGAAGAAGCAGAACCTATTACACACTGTAGGGATAAAATTATTGGGACACATACACATTACTCCTGGAGGAAATTTTATGACATTCCTTTTTAAATCCAGGGTCATTAACATGGAGTTGATCTCCCTTTGCAGCTAATAAAGCTTCCACTCTAAAAAAAAAAATTGGGGATATTTCTGTGCAATTTGTTGTCCATTCTTCCAGAAGAGCAGTTATCAGGTCAGACACTGATGTTGGACAAGGGGACCTGGCTTGTAATCTCTGGTTAATCCAAAAGGTATCTATCTGATGGAGTTGAGGTTAGGTCTCTTGAAGGGTCAGTCATGTTCTTCCACACCAAACTCACCCAGCCATGTCTTATTTGAACTTTCATGAACTGACTTGTGACAACATATGACAGCAAGATGCTGAATTCAGGGAGCTCTTTAGAACGAGCCATTTTATCACAACTGTTCGCACAGGCAGACTACATGCTTAGATGCTGGATTTTATACCCATGGCAATGAACCAAAAGAGAAAACCTTAATTCAATGATTAAGAGGTGACTTTTCATACTTGTTCACACAGTGTGTAAAGCTTCCTTCACATGTACATGTTTTCAGCACGTGTGGCATTCGCTTTCACATGCACTGAAGACACGTATGCACACATACCTATCATAATCTATGGAGATCTTTGCATGAGACCCGTCCGCATGGATTACAAGGGCCAATACACATTTCTGGCTCCGTGTGAAACATCCTTGTGACAACCGTGTGCTGTACATGTTTAACACTGCAAAGTATAGGAGAAGCTTTGGAATTGATATTTAAGTCATGGTGGAAAAAAAATGAATTGCACACGGATGGAACACTGATGGCACACGGATGACACACTGATCCAAAATACTTATGACACCGGTACCATTTTTCCAGTACCGGTATTATATGGACATGTGAAGGGTGGTTTAGTCAAAGGAATCTGTTAAACATGTCGTCGGTCGGGTAACAAACCCTGAGCTGGAGGTTTTCAGGAGGCAGACACAGAGCTTTTCCCCAGGATATTGTAACTTACTTTTTCCTCTCCTTGTAACAAGAACCATAACCTTTCTAATATTTCGACATAGCCGCAAGAGGGCTTGTTTTTTTGCAGAACACAACTTATTCTATGAAATAAGTGGAAACGGTGAGGAAAAAAACTGTAATTCCACATTTTCTTTTTCAAGGTTTTGTACTAGCGCCGCTTACTTTGTGGTAATCAGGTGGTGATCTGTTACCTTTGCTCTATGGGTCAGTATGGTTACGGGATCCCAAATCTATATATTTCTATTCATGATTTACTAATTAAAAATAAAATAAAAACATTTACAAAAACAATTTGGCTTTTGTCACCATATTCTGAGAGCCATATATATATTTTTTTAAAGTGGTCATCCGGCAGTCAAGGTAACCCTTCGTCAATGTGCATTCATACTGCACGGTGGCCCCATGTTCATTAGAACTGATGGCCATTATGTTAAAGTCTGTTACATGTCACCATCACACTTGACAGCGGTATTAACCCCATAACGCCCAATGACGGACACTGCACGGCATGAGCAGGTGTAAGTTAATGCTCCTTGCCGTGCAGTGTCCGTTATGGCTTTAAACTGTCACAGCGTGTAAACACGCAGTGACAGATAAGTGCGGACAGCTATCTGTGACAGCTGAGCAGCACAAGATGGGGTGCAGGGAGCCATATGGTCGGTCCGCACACCTAGATCGCTGCGATCGGTCAGTCAATCTGACTGACCGATCTCAGCATGATCGTGCAGAAGATGCTGAAATATCAGCGTCTCCAGCCCGATCAGTGCCGGAGTTCAGCACCGCCAGTGGCTGAGCTCCGGCACTAAACAGCTAGTAGCCGTGTCAGCACCACCCCTGGCTGTTAACCCCCTGACAGATCGGTGGCCCTGCGATGTCGTGGGGCCCAATCATTGCCATGGTGATCAGGGGTCGTCATGACGACCCCCGGGTCACCAAGCTACGGAAAGCTGCTGAAACCATGCTCACAGCATGGGCTCAGGAGCTTTCACTAAAGGTATAATGAATGCACTGCAATCTAGTACATTGCAATACATTATACCTGTGATCAAAGAGAAACAAGTGAAAGTCCCATAAAGGGACTAAGTAAAAAGTAAAGAATAAATGGCAAAAAATGTGTAAAAATATGTAAAAAAATTAAATTAATAATAATAATTTTAAAAAAATATTCACTAATAAATACACATTTTTATGTAAAAAATAAATAAATAAATAAAATAAAAAAAAGTACACATATTTGGTATTGCCGAGTCTGGAACAACCCGACCTATAAAAGTGTCACACTAGTTAACCCCTTCAGTGAACGCCGCACAAAAAAAACTTAAAAAAACGAGGCTAACGATGCTTTATCACCATGCCACTGGGAAAAAAAGGGGAATGAAACACGATAAAAAAAACAAATATAAATAAAATTAGTACCGCTGAAAACGTCATCTTGTCCCACAAGAAACAAGCCGCCATACAGCCCCATCATTGATAAAGATGTTGAACAATACAGGTCCCAGGACAGAGCCCTGTGGTACCCCACTTCAGACATTCATCCAGCTGGATGTGAAGCCATTTACAACCACCCGTTGAGTCCGATCACTAAGCCAGTTATGAATCCACCTAACAGTTGCCTTGTCCTTTCAATACTTGGTCATTTTTTCAATAAGGATGGTGTGAGATACTTTGTCAAATACTTTGCTGAAGTCAAGATATACTATATCTATGGCATTTCTGTTAGGCGTCAGGTGTTTGCTGGATTTGAAATGGGTTCAGAACCATCAGTGGATTCTGTAGTCTCCCATTCCAGTCCAGCCAGGGCTGATGCTGCTCAGCATCATCATCAGTCCCAACGCCTAGCTGGTGCACGAGATGTACAGGTTGTCTCTTTGGTCTTTGTTCCTAGCAACATGAAGGATAGGTTGCGGAGGGAAACAGGGCTGCTAAAGCTTAAGTCCAGGATTCTCTGCACTGAACATGCCCGTGACATGGTGGACCGTGATTGGTGGTTTGGGAGTCAGCTGATCCGGTGACCTGGCGCCGCCTGATTGGTTGCGGGTGACGTCACCAATAGTGTGACGGTGGGCAGGGCTTAATCTTTAAATAGCCCCCTCACAAACATGGCGGCGCGCTCTGATCATTGACCTGTGATGGTGTTGTGTGGACGCTTGGTCTTTTGGGCTCCACGTGTGCTTTAGTTTCTGGCAGGCAGGTTTAGTGGAAATAGGCAGGCTTAGATGAAATAGGCAGGCTTAGATGAAATAGGCAGGTAGCTTCATCTGACAGTCTGGCTCCGACAAAGGGGTCGCCATACACCCCGAGCAGTCTGCAGACACCCTATTCCCGGCACCGCCTGTAAGCCACGTGGAGAGATACTGCTCAGTCCGGTAGCACGCCGGCTGGGAGCACGTATTCGCCGACGTGAGTCACACACGCATCCTAGCGTCTGCTGTGTAGTCCCTGTGCAGTTAACAGGGCTACAGATATATTATTTATCGCACATCTCTCGTGCTGTTAACGGAGATAGTGCGAATCCCTAATCCTGTTCCGGTGTGCAGTAACACGGAAGGGATTGTTATTTAAGTTGGTTGTTTTACCTTCTCACCCGGAAGGTGTTTGGCCGCAGTCCACGAGGCTGCATCGCGGACCCCGTGTAAGGTTGCTTTCCATTATTTAATAAAAGTTGTTTGCAACCGTCCCCTTAACAATTTCCCTGATCCACCCAGTCAGTGATTCTGTCATAGAAGGAAATTAAGTTAGTCTGACATGATTTGTTAGTTACAAACCCATGCTGACTCTGGTTAATCACTTCATTCTTATCCAGGTACTTACATACATGTTGTTTAATAATTTGTTCAAAAATCTTTCCTGGTATAGCAGTCAGACTCACCGGCCTATAGTTCCCTGGGTCCACTTTCTTCCCCTTTTTGAAGATAGGAACAACATTTGCTCTTCTCCAGTCTTCTGGGACTTCTCCTGTTCTCCAAGAATTTTCAAAGATTATGGAGAGTGGTTCTAAAATTTCTTCTACGATCTCCTTCAGTACTCTGGGGTTTAATTCATCTGGACCTGGAGACTTGAACTCATTTATGTTAGCTAAATATTCCCTCACAATCTTTCTGTTTACAGATAACCTGGATTCTTCAATTCCTTTAATAGGACAGTGAAGATCAGTTGATGCTCCATTTTCTTTCTGAGAGAAAACAGATGCAAAATAGGAATTAAAAAGTTCGGCCTTCTCAACATCCTTTCTTACCATTTCACCATTTTCATCCTGTAAAAATCCTATAGCATCTTTGACTTTTCTTTTACTTTTGACATACCCCCAAAATCCTTTTTTATTGCTTTTGACATCTCTTGCAAGCCTTAATTCATTGTCAGCTTTAGCTGACCTGATACGTGCCCTGCAGGATCTGCAGACTGCATTATAATCTTCTTTAGATATGACTCCTTCTTTCCATTTGATAAACATTTCTTTCTTTCTTTTTAGCATGTGTTTAAGTTCTGTGTTCATCCATCCTGGTTTCCTTAAATGCTTCCCATTCTTCCTACTTTTCGGGATTGTTAACGATTGTGCTTTGAGAATCTCATTTTTAAAAATTTCCCATCCTTCCTGGACATTTTTGTCCTTAAGGACATCCAGCCATTGGATCCCTCCTATTCTCTTTCTGAGTCTCTTAAAATCTGCCTATTTAAAATCTAACCTTGAAGTTTGAGTCTTCACATGTCTTCCTCCTCTAGTTATCCAAAATTCTATAATAGCATGATCGCTGCCTCCTAGGGTCCCAGACACTTTTATCTCCTCAACCATTTCCTCCCTGTTTATAAGGATTAGATCCAAAGTAGCAGATCCCCTTGTTTTCTCCCCTACCTTTTGGAAGATAAAGTTGTCAGCAAGAGAGGATAAGAATTTGCTTGACCTGTTAGTTTTACTTGAGAGAGATTCCCAACAAATGTCTGGATAGTTGAAATCTCCCATGACCACTACGTCATATTTTTTGGAGAACTTGGTCATTTGATACATAAAGTGTTCATCCATATCTTCAGCTTGCCCAGGTGGCCTGTAGTAAATGCCTACAATGGTGTCCTTTCCGTTGTTCTCTCCTTGTATTCTTACCCAAACACTTTCCACAGAACTCCCAGTCTCTGCTTCAATCTCTCTGCAGATATACGCTTTTCTAACATACAATGCGACACCTCCTCCTTGTTTATCAAGTCTGCTTCTTACAAATAAGTTGTATCCTTTTAGCCTTGTATTCCAATCATGTGTATCGTCCCACCAAGTTTCAGTGACATCATATTTCTTTTCCTGCGTTAGTAGTTCCAATTCTCCTTGTTTGTTGCCCATGCTTTGTGCATTTGTATAAAAACATTTTAGTTTGTGATTGGTTTCTCTTCCTCCCATATTTTTATTACTTAGATTTTTTTGTCTTTGTTCTTCCTTTCCGCTTCCAATAGCAGAGATCTCAATAGTATTTGTCAGCTGTATGGCTTTTTCTGGCCTTTTGCTTCCCTTCCCACATTGTTCTAGTTTAAAGCTCTCCTGATGAGTGTAGCAAGGCGACTTCCAAATACATGTATTCCAGTCTTCGTAAGGGGCACCCCATCTCTAGCAAGTAGTCCATCATATAGATAATTCATTCCGTGATCCAGAAATCCAAATCCTTGTTGACAGCACCATCGACGTAGCCAGTTGTTCACCTGTAGAATCTTATTCCACCTCATTGTTCCATGGCCATCCACTGGGAGGATGGATGAGAAGACCACCTGCGCTCCCAATTCTTTCACTTTCTTGCCTAAGTCTTCAAAGTCACTGCAGATGGTTTCCAGGTCCTTTCTTGCAGGGTCATTTGTCCCCACATGTATTAGCAGGAATGGGTAGTGATCTGTAGGTCTGAAAAGTCTTGATATCCTGTCAGACACATCTTTAATTTTTGCTCCTGGAAAACAGCACATTTCTCTTGAGGTTATGTCTGGTCTGCAGATAGCGGCCTCTGTTCCTCTCAACAGGGAATCCCCCATGACCACCACTCTCCGTTTTTCCTTCACAACATTTTCTTTCTCTATCCAGGAGGATTCTGAGGGCTTACAAGGTTATTCATTGTGGGCAAAGTCTTATCTTGCTGTATTTCTTCATGGTTCTCCTGTGTGAGAGCCTGGTACTGGTTCCTGAGCAGTATGGGTGCTGACTGCCTCTCGATACTCCTGCTTCTCTGGGTCACATGCTTCCATTCCTCTGTTTCATCAGGTGCAGTTCGAATTTCTTCTCTTCCTGTATCATGAAGAGATAATTCTCCTCTAAGAACTCTTCACCTTCCTTAATGATTTTCAAGGTAGTTAACCTCTCTTCTAGATTTCACAACTTTTCCTCCAACAGGGACACAAGCTTGCATTTCTGGCATGTGAAGTTTGGCTTTTCCCTGGCAAGTATGTGAACATGTATCAGGATATGCAGCTCACCAAATGGCTCCTGGACTCTTCCATGTTCTTATTGTTAATGTGTTATGAAAACAGTGAAAAACGCTCCAAAATTCGGTTTATCGATGTCCTCCTTTCAGCTCCAACGGCCAAAATCCAGTGTTCTTTGAGCTCGCGGAGACTCTTCACTTATCCCAAAATGCAGTGGGAGTATGCAAATTATCTCCTCAGGACTCCTCCCCTGGTTTCATCTGTCAATGTAAATATAGGGTGCTTCCACGTTACTGGTAGCACAAGGGCACTGGAAAAGTGAAATAACTCCTCGCCCCCAAAAGAAATATAGCAAATTCTGTGCTCCGAAATTTTAATGCTACCCTCCCACCCCCGCCCTCCAGAGCTCCAGTGTGTGCCTACATCAGATTTACCATCCACATGTTTGGCAGGGGTATAACTTACAAAATGGGGTCACTTGAGGGGGGGTATTCTGCTCTTTTAGCATTTAGGGTCTCTGTATATGGAGTCCGCAAACTATTCTAGGAAAACCTATACTCCAGCAGTCAAATAGCGCTCCGTCCTTCCCGAGTGTCGCCGTGTGGCTAAGCAGTACTGTACAGCCACATATGAGGTATTGCCACATTCAGCAGAAATTGTGGGCCACATTTTAGGGGCCAGTTTTATCCATTAACCCCATTTAAAACGTAAAATCTGGGGCTAAAACAAAATATTTGAGATAAAAATGTAATTATTTTTTCTTCACTGCCCAATGGTATAAAATTCTGTGACACACCCATGGTGTTAATATGATCATTGCACCCCTAGATGAGTTCACTGAGAGGTGTACTTTGTAAAATGCGGTCCTCAGGCTGTTATGGCACCTCAGTGGATCTCCCAGTGTATGATGGCACCCGATGCAGATCACGTAGGAGAGGGAGCCCTCTCCCTCCTCAAGCCTTCTAAATGCTGTTATTTCTATTGATATCGACATTTAAGGGGTTAAAAAGCTGGGAATGGTGAGGGCAATGCTCCTGACAGTGACAGCTGAGGCTCTGCTATCACTTAAGCCAAGCTCCCGACGATGATGGTGAGGGCACAGCCCCTGGGCCCCGCACAATCGTCATGATGTTACTGTATGTCAGTGGTTGGGAATCCCTTCCCGATCAGGACGTATAGGTATGTCAAAGGTCATGAAGGGGTTACAATTTTAGCAGCAATTTTTCATATTTCCAAGGAAATTTAAAATAAACTGCATTTTTATGGACCTATTCACTTTTGAAGTGACTTTGAAGAGCCTTTTATTGTAACCCCCTAAAAAACACTCCAATTTAAAGAATGGAGGTTTCAAAGCATACAAGAAGTTTGCTATTCCTTGAGGTGCTTTGCATTAATGAAAATATAAGAAAAAAAAATTAATAATTCCATTTAGTCAAATTCCATTCAGCTAAAATGTTACTTCAGCCCTAATTTTTAGACTGCACAATTTATTACGCAATTTCTCCTGAATGCAGCATTACTCCTTGTATAGCAGACACTAATATTGTATAGCTATTGTACGGTTTGGTACTCACTCGGCTGCGGCTGAGGTAGGCACAGGAAGCATTTTCATTGAAATCCAGGCTAGTTTATTCAGACAGCATAAACTGCTCAGGTAGCAAAACAAAAACACCCTTTTCCGGCACAAAGTGGAAATACAAAGTAAAATGTCCATACAATGTTGCGGGTTCGACCGCTCAGGTCAGTTTCCAATCCTTAGGTGTTTAGCACAGACCAGCATCCTGGAGATCCACATATCTCCAGACACAGAATGAGACAATTGGTCTCCATTTTATTTACCAAACCACGCCCCCGGGGTGGGGATATGTGAGCAGCCATTCCCACCAATCTCTTATGACTGCTCGTAAAAGCGGCCCTCATACGACCTATTAACCCTTTCAGTACTATATGTGCTGGAGCATGCTTTTCTGGGTTTACATCACCGAAGCTAACAACCTCGAGGACCTGTCCGGTGGCCATCTTACATACCCTCCTCTGCCCAAAGCTGGCGGGCTTGGCTATCAATAAGCAAAAAAACTCAAAATTCGAAAATCACGATACACATGAAGATTAGAAAAGGAATAATCAGTTCTGAGAAGGAAATGTATTAAGTATAGCACTGTGTGTGTGTATGTATGTATGTATGTATGTATGTATGTATGCATGCATGTACAGTACAGACCAAAAGTTTGGACACACCTTCTCATTTAAAGATTTTTCTGTATTTTCATGACTATGAAAATTGTACATTCACACTGAAGGCATCAAAACTATGAATTAACACATGTGGAATTATATACTTAACAAAAAAGTGGGAAACAACTGAAAATATGTCTTATATTCTAGGTTCTTCAAAGTAGCCATCTTTTGCTTTGATGACTGCTTTGCACACTCTTGGCATTCTCTTGATGAGCTTCAAGTGGTAGTCACCGGAAATGGTTTTCACTTCACAGGTGTGCCCTGTCAGGTTTAATAAGTGGCATTTCTTGCCTTATAAATGGGGTTGGGACCATCAGTTGTGTTGTGCAGAAGTCTGGTGGATACACAGCTGATATAGTCCTACTGAACAGACTGTTAGAATTTGTATTATGGCAAGAAAAAAGCAGCTAAGTAAAGAAAAATGAGTGGCCATCATTACTTTAAGAAATGAAGGTCAGTCAGTCTGAAAAACTGGGAAAACTTTGAAAGTGTCCCCAAGTGCAGTTGCAAAAACCATCAAGCGCTATAAAGAAACTGTCTCACATGAGGACCGCCCCAGGAAAGGAAGACCAAGAGTCACCTCTGCTTCTGAGGATAAGTTTATCCGAGTCACCAGCCTCAGAAATCGCAGGTTAACAGCAGAGACCAGTTCAATGCCACACAGAGTTCTAGCAGCAGACACATCTCTACAACAACTGTTAAGAGGAGACTTTGGGCAGTAGGCCTTCATGGTAAAATAGCTGCTAGGAAACCACTGCTAAGGACAGGCAACAAGCAGAAGAGACTTGTTTGGGCTAAAGAACAGAAGGAATGGACATTAGACTAGTGGAAATCTGTGCTTTGGTCTGATGAGTCCAAATTTGAGATCTTTGGTTCCAACCACCGTGTCTTTGTGCGACTCAGAAAAGGTGAACGGATGGACTCTACATGCCTGGTTCCCACGATGAAGCATGGAGGAGGAGGTGTGATGGTGTGGGGGTGCTTTGCTGGTGACACTGTTGGGGATTTATTCAAAATTGAAGGCATACTGAACCAGCATGGCTACCACAGCATCTTGCAGCGGCATGCTATTCCATCCGATTTGTGTTTAGTTGGACCATCATTTATTTTTCAATAGGACAATGACCCCAAACACACCTCCAGGCTGTGTAAGGGCTATTTGACCAAGAAGGAGAGTGATGGGGTGCTACGCGAGATGACCTGGCCTCCACAGTCACCAGACCTGAACCCAATCGAGATGGTTTGGGGTGAGCTGGACCGCAGAGTGAAGGCAAAAGGGCCAACAAGTGCTAAGCATCTCTGGGAACTTCTTCAAGATTGTTGGAAGACCATTTCCGCTGACTACCACTTGAAGCTCATCAAGAGAATGCCAAGAGTGTGCAAAGCAGTCATCAAAGCAAAAGGTGGCTACTTTGAAGAACCTAGAATATAAGACATATTTTCAGTTGTTTCAGACTTTTTTGTTAAGTATATAATTCCACATGTGTTAATTCATAGTTTTGATGCCTTCAGTGTGAATGTACAATTTTCATAGTCATGAAAATACAGAAAAATCTTTAAATGAGAAGGTGTGTCCAAACTTTTGGTCTGTACTGTATGTATATATATTATATATATAAACATATATATATATATATATATATATATATATATATATATACACACATACATACATACATACACTACCTAGTCAGGGTGCATGTTTAAAAAGGACTGTATAGACCAATCGGTAACTAAAACACAGAAAACCACTCATATAGAACCAAAAAGAAGACCAGACTATGCTAAAATATAACAAATTTTAATGGATCAAGCTAAAATACGAATAGGGGTGGGAACAAAGCAACCAGGAGAAAGCGCTGAACAACATGTGTTTCCCACATGCAAATGTACAGTACAAATCAATGGAATATATACCATTACCACCAGAATACATATATATACATACAGTGGGTACAGAAAGTATTCAGACCCCTTTAAATTTTTCACTCTTTGTTTCATTGCAGCCATTTGATAAATTCTAAAAAGTTCATTTTATTCTCATTAAAGTACACTTTGCATCCTATCTTGACTGGAAAAAAAACAGAAATCTAGAAATTTTTGCAAATTTATTAAAAAAGAAAAACTGAAATATCACATGGTCATAAATATTCAGCCCCCTTGCTCGGTATTGAGTAGAAGCACACTTTTGAACTAGTACAGCCATGAGTCTTCTTGGGTATGAAGCAACAAGTTTTTCACACCTGGATTTGGGGATCCTCTGCCATTCTTCGTTGCAGTTCCTGTCCAGTTCCGACAGGTTGGATGGTGAACGTTGGTGGACAGCCATTTTCAGGTCTCTCCAGAGATGCTCAATTAGGTTTAGGTCAGGGCTCTGGCTGGACCAGTCAAGAATGGTCACAGAGTTGTTGTGAGGCCACTCCTTTGTCATTATAGCTGTGTGCTTAGGGTCATTGTCTTGTTCGAAGGTGAACCTTCGGCCAAGTCTGAGGTCCAGAGCACTCTGGAAGAGGTTTTCACTCAGGAAATCTCTGTACTTGGCCGCATTCATGTTTCCTTCAATTGCAACCAGTCGTCATGTCCCTGCAGCTGAAAAACACCCCCATAGCATGATGCTGCCACCACCATGTTTCACTGTTGGGATTGTATTGGGTAGGTGATGAGCAGTGCCTGGTTTTCTCCACACATACCGCTTAGAATTATCATCAAAAAGATCTATCTTCATCTCATCAGACCAGAGAATCTTATTTCTCATAGTTTGGGAGTCCTTCATGTGTTTTTGAGCAAACTCTATGCGGACTTTCATTTGTCTTGCACTGAGGAGAGGATTCCGTCGGGCCACTCTGCCATAAAGGCCTGACTGGTGGAGGGCTGCAGTGATAGTTGACCTTGTGGAACTTTCTCCCATCTCCCTACTGCATCTCTGGAGCTTAGTCACAGTGATTTTGGGGTTCTTCTTTACCTCTCTCACCATGGATATTCTCCCACGATTGCACTGTTTGACTGGATGGCCAGGTCTAGGAAGACTTCTGGTGGTCCCAAACTTCTTCCATTTAAGGATTATGGAGGCCACTGTGCTCTTAAGAACCTTGAGTAATGCAGAAATTATTTTGTAACCTTGGCCAGATCTGTGCCTTGCCACAATTCTGTCTCTGAGCTCCTTGGGCAGTTTCTTTGAGCTCATGGTTTTCATTTGGTCTGACATGCATTGTGAGCTGTGAGCTCTTATACAGACAGGTGTGTGCCTTTCCAAATCAAGTCCTATCAGTTTAATTAAACACAGCTGGACTCCAATGAAGGAGTAGAACCATCTCAATGAGGATCACAAGGGGTCTGAATACTTTCCATACCCATTATGTATATGTGTATATACATATATATATATATATATAATACACATATAAATAAAACAATAAGAAACCAGGTGTATATCAATACAGACTATATGTATTAGATATGGGGAAAACATATGTACTACCTCTATCAGGGTGTAAATAAATATTGTGCAAAAGAACCACAGGACGCAAGAGAGGGCAATGATGGAAATAGCTCCTAACGTATAAACTATTCCATAATAATAAACCAATATAGGCGGGTATAGAATAGTCTATATACCTGTGTATGAGTCTGGAGTAGAGGGGGCATACGGTGCAGCGTCGCCACCCCGACACGCTATCAAGCAGTGGACCCTCGACAATGCATCAGCATTGCCATGCAGTTTCCCGGGCCTATGCTCTGCATGGAAGCTAAAATCCTGAAGGGCTAGGGACCATCTGGTCACTCCGGCATCGTTCCCCTTCTTGTCCCTCATCCACCTTAGTGGGGCATGGTCTGACACTAGCCTGAACTTCCTGCCTAAGAGGTAGTATCTTGAAGTGTCCAACACCCACTTGATGGCCTTTTCCACAATGGAGTAATTCTTCCCACAGGATGTCACATTCTGACTTAAATACATTATGGGATGCTCTTCCCCGTTCACTTCTTGTGATAGGACAGCACCCAGCCCGACATCTGACATGTCTGTCTGGACCACAAACTTATTTGAGAAATCCGGTGCCACCATAACTGTCTGTTTACACAGAGCTACCTTCAGTTCCGCGAAGGCAGTCTCAGCTTCTGGAGACTACTTAGCCATAACCGACTTTGTCCCTGTAAGGAGGTCTGTCAAAGGGGCCGCTATCATGACGAAGTTAGGGATGAACCGGCGGTAATAGCCCACGATGCCTAGGAACGCTTTGACCTGTTTCCCTGAGAGGGGTTGTGGCCAACTCTTGATCACGTCGACTTTATTTGGGGCTTTATTTCACCTCTCCCTACGACATAACCCAAGTATTTGGTTTCTTCAATGCCCATGGCACATTTCTTCAGGTTTATAGAAAACCCTGCCTTCTTTAAAGAATCAAGTATCGCCTGGACTTTGCTCAGATGGCTTCCCCAATCCTGGCTATAGATCACGATGTCATCCAAGTAGACTGCTGCATACTTCTTGTGGGGAGCTGGAATCAAGTCCATGGTCCTCTGGAAGGTAGCCAGGGCTTCATGCAACCCAAACGACATCCTTGTGAAGTAGAATCAACCATCTGGCGTTGAGAAGACCGTCTTCTCCTTGGCATCTTGGGACATGGGTATTTGCCAATTCCTTTAGTGAGGTCAAGGGTGATAATATACCTGGCTGGCCCCAATCTTTCAAACAGTTCATCTACACTGGGCATTGGGTAGGTGTCAAACTTCAAGACTTTGTTGAGTTTCCTATAGTCATTGCAAAACTGCCATTCTCTATCTGGTTTTGGCACTAAGACTTTGGGACTGGACCAGCCACTCCTGGACTCCTCAATGACTCCCATGCTCAGCATCCGCTTCACCTCTTTTGCAATTACCTCTCGGTGGGCTTCAGGAATCCGATACGGCTTCATATTTACTTGGACATGATGACCCGGAAGAAACTCATGCTCTATGATCCGAGTACACCCTGGTAGTTTTGAGAACAGGTCTCAGTTCCGCTGTAGCAACTCTCGGCACTGTGGCTTCTGGGCATGTGACAGCAACTTTGCCAGCTTGACTTCCTCCACGTGGGCTTTGGTCTTCGCCACCAAACAGGAGCTTCCACAAACTCCCTATGTCATTTGGCTTGATCAGGTTGACGTGGTACACCTGGTAGGGCTTCCTTTTCCCTGGTTAGTGGACTCTATAGTTGACATTGCCAAGCTTTTCAAGAACTTCATAGGGGCCCTGCCACTTGGTCAGGAATTTGCTCTCCACCGTAGGCACTAGTACCCAATTGCCAAGGTGGAAGTGTCTCACCCTCACCGATCTTTAGTACACCCTTGACTGTGCCTCTTGTGCTTTGAGGAGGTGTTCTTTCACAATAGGCATCACCTCAGCAATCCTCTCTTGCATCTGGGCCACATGTTCCATTACAATCCTGTAGGGTGTAGACCCTCCTATGCTACATCCAGGAGTCCAAGGGGCTGTCAGCTATATAACAGCTCAAATGGGGAGAAGCCAGTAGAGGCCTGTGGGACTTCTCTAATAGAAAACAGAAGGTACGGCAGTAGACAGTCCCAGTCCCGACCGTCTTTCTCAACGACCTTCTTCAACATGGCCTTCAAGGTTTTATTAAACCTCTCCACTAAGCCGTCTGTCTGGGGGTGGTAGACTGAGGTCCTGAGTTGTGTGATTTGCAGGATTTTTCACAACTCCCTCATCCCCCTTGACATAAATGGGGTCCCTTGGTCCGTTAGGATCTCCTTACGCAACCCCATTCTAGAAAAGACGTGGACTAGCTGTTATGATCTGCTACAGAGACTAAGGAAAGAGAGGAGATCTGTCCCTACAATAGAACTAAACTAGATCCCTACGATGTAACGGGGAACCTGATCCTGCGATCAGACCCGCTAAAGTCCTCGGCTAGTCTGAACGCAGGCCTATAGATGTGAGGGAGGGATCCCTACAAGATCTAGGGACTGGGAAAAGTTGGACACCTCCTAGCAGAAATAGTAGCAGTCAAAGACAAACACACAACAAAAAGGCATAGGGGTCAGAAGACCTAGCAAAACTAACAGAGAACGGCAACAGAGCAACAAGCTAGCTCAACAGTAGTAAATACAAATGAAGTCCAGCAAAGCCAGGAGGGCGGAGCCGGATTAAATAGGCAAAAATGGTCATGTGACCAGCAAACTAAAAAAAACTAACAGGAGAGTTGTAACAGTACCCCCTCTTCTAAGAGGATCCTCCGGATCCCCTAGGCCCAGGCTTACCAGGAAACCTCCTGTGAAACGCTCGGACAAGTCTGGAAGCAGAAACATCATCCGCCCTCACCCATGAGTTATCCTCAGGTCCGAAACTCTTCCAAGCGACGAGATACTGCAAACTCCCTCTATACCGTCTAGAATTTAGGATGCGGGAAATTTCATATTCCCCGTCCTCCACCACAGGAGGAACAGTGACAGAGGCATCACCATCCGACACATCAGCTTTTTTCAACAGAGAAACATGAAACACCGGATTAATCCTCCAGGACGTAGGAACCTCCAGCCTAACAGCAGATTGGCTAACTATCTGAAGTACATTAAAGGGCCCTACGAACTTGGGACCCAATTTTTTAGAAGGAATCCTCAATCGCAGATTCTTAGAGGACAACCAAACCATGTCACCAACAGCAAACAAAACCTCTTGCCGTTTCCTATCAAAGTACCTCTTAGATTTTTTGTTAGCCTCCTGAAGATTACCACGCACATCCGTCCAAACTCTCTCCAAATCACAGGAAAAACTCTCCTCCTCAGGCACAGCCGAAACCAATTTGGAGAATGACCAAAAAGACGGATGTCTCCCAGAACAACAAAAAAAAGGCGAACACCCAGCAGAAGAGGATGTATGGTTGTTAAGAGCAAATTCAGCAAGTGGCAGAAACTCAGACCACCCCTCTTGATTGTCTGCCACAAAACAACGCAAGAACTGCTCAACATCCTGGTTCTTCCTTTCTGTCTGGCCATTAGACTCAGGATGATATCCGGATGAAAACGACAAATGAACTCCCAACCTGTCACAAAAGGCACGCCAAAAACGAGCCACGAACTGAGGTCCCCTATCAGAAACAATGTCAGTAGGAACACCATGTAGTCTGACAATTTCCTTGACAAAGGCCTTGGCGAGTGTCTTAGCGCAAGGCAGTTTGATGAAGGGAACCAAGTGACACATCTTGCTAAAACGGTCCACGACCACCCAGATGACCGTGAAACCTTCAGAGGGAGGAAGGTCAGTAATAAAGTCCATAGCCAGATGTGTCCAAGGTGCACTAGGAACCTCCAGAGGGCAAAGCAACCCCGCAGCAGGAGCATGCGAAGACTTGGATCTTGCACACACAGTACATTGGCGTACCCACTTAATGACTTCCTTCTGCCATCCAGGCCACCAAAAACTGCGACCCACAAGTCTCTTGGTCTCAGAAATTCCTGGATGACCTGCCAACCGAGACTCATGACACTCAACAAACAAATCTCTCCTAAAGGTCCTAGGCACAAACAACCTCCCATGGGGAGTGTTAGATGGGGCATTCTCCTGTGCTTTAAGAATCTCATCCTCCAAAACGGAGTCCAAAGCAGCAATCACAACACCTTCTTGTAAAATGGTCTCCTCTTCCTCCTCAACACCGACCATGGGAGAAAAGCTGCGAGACAAAGCATCCGCTTTAACATTCTTGGTACCCGGGATGTAAGTAACGGAAAAATTAAACCGCGAGAAAAAAAGTGCCCACCTAGCCTGACGGGCATTCAAGCGCTTGGCAGCATCAAGATAGATCAGATTTTTATGATCAGTGAAAACCTGAATGGGAAATTCAGCACCTTCCAAGAGATGACGCCAGTGTTCAAATGCGAGTTTAATCGCCAGCAATTCCCGATTACCAATATCGTAATTAAGTTCAGTCTCGGAAAATTTTTTTGAAAAAAAGGCACAGGGATGTACTCCATCCTTGTTTTCCTGAGACAACACCGCACCGACCCCCACCGAAGAAGCATCAACCTCAACCAAAAACGGCTTAGTCACATCAGGCTGCATAAGGATGGGAGCAGAGGTGAACCTCTCCTTTAGAAACACAAAAGCTTCAATGGCCTCAGAAGTCCACTGAACCGCATTAGCACCTTTCCTGGTGAGATCGGTCAGCGGTTTGACAATAATAGAAAAATTTTTTATGAACTTTCTGTAATAATTGGCGAAACCCAAAAACCTCTGTATCGATTTGAAATAAATAGGCCTAGGCCATTCCTGCACAGCTTGAACTTTAACCGGGTCCATCTCAAAACCTTCACTGGAGATAATGTAGCCCAAAAAACTAATTCTCTGTACAGCGAACTCACATTTCTCCAGCTTAGCAAAAAGCGAATTGTCCATTAATAACTGTAATACCTCACATACGCTCTGCCAATGAGACTCCAGATCCGGCGAATAAATCAAAATGTCATCCAAATACACAACCACATTTTTGCCGATTAAAGGTCTAAGGATATCATTGATAAGATTCTGAAAAAATGCTGGAGCATTGGTGAGACCAAAAGGCATAACCAGATTCTCAAAATGACCCACAGGAGTGTTAAAAGCAGTCTTCCATTCATCACCCTCCTTCATGCGCAACAAATTGTATGCCCCCCGGAGATCAATTTTAGAGAACCACTTGGCCCCCACTAACTGGTTAAATAAATCAGGAATCAATGGCAGTGGGTAAGGATTGCGTACAGTAATTTTATTAATCTCACAAAAGTCCAGACAAGGACGTAAACCGCCATCTTTTTTTTTTACAAAAAAAAATCCAACAGCCACAGGAGACTTGGAAGGCCTAATGTGACCGGCAGCCAAGCTTGTCTGTATGTATTCTTCCAAAGCCTTTCTCTCAGGAATAGTAAGATTAAATAAACGACTCTTAGGAAGAGTCGCGCCAGGGACAAATTCAATGGTACAATCATAGTCTCTAGGGGGAGGCAAAACCTGCGACTCCTCCTCAGAAAAAACTCTCCAAAAATCCTGAATAGGTACAGGCAATTCCCCTCTATCCACAGCAGCAATGCGCCCGTTACAACACTTGTCATAACACTTAGGGCTCCAGGACTTAATTTCATTGGTAGACCAATCCAGTACAGGATTGTGCAATTTTAACCAGGGTAACCCCAATATTACTGGAGAAGGCAAATTATCCAATACCACCAAATCCAAATTCTCTTGATGAATACCATTAATAGTGAGGGGAAATTCACAGACCTTGTGAGTAACACTCTTCAAGGGAGAGCCATCGACAGAAACCACAGCAATAGGGGATGACAAAGTTTTAGGTTCTAATCTAAGTTTTTCCAAGAATCCCCCATCAATCACATTTAGAGTAGATCCACAATCCACAAATACCCGAAATTCAATTAATTCATCCTGAGCAGCAGTAGTGGCAGATAGGAATACTCCCTTAGAATTTAAACAGGCAATACGAGCATGACTGACCTTTTTTTTTTCTTTCTTCTTACGAAGTACACAGCTCTTAATAAAATGACCAGAATTTCCGCAATAGAAACACAAGCCTTCAGAAAGCCTGCGGTCTTTTTCCTGAGAGCGGGGTGTCATCGCCCCAATCTCCATCGGCTCTCCATTGTCAGCACAGACCCTCTCAGGACTCGGAGCTGACATAGCAGAGGATTTGCTCTCATTAACCCTTTCACGCAGTCTCCTGTCCACCCATATAGCTAATTGCATTGCCTCCTGCAAGTTTCCAGGTGTGGGATAAGCAATCAGTAAATCCTTTACCCTTTCACATAGCCCTGCAAGAAACAAGCTTTTCAAAGCAGAATCGTTCCACCCCACCTGGGCAGACCACCGACGGAAGTGAGAACAATATTTTTCCACATTACCTGATCCCTGCCTCAAACGTCTTAATTCAGACTCAGCAGATGAGACACGATCAGGATCATCGTACAACAAACCCAAAGCAGAAAAAAAACTATCCACTGATCTAAAGCACGGATCACTAGAATGGAGAGAGAAGGCCCATCCCTGAGGATCTTTGCGCAAAAGTGACATTATGATCCCTATGCGCTGTGATTCATCACCAGAGGATCCGGGTCTCAAATGAAAATATATAAGACAAGCATTTTTAAAAGAAAAAAAATCTTGTTGTTCGCCAAAAAATAGATCAGGCAGACGTACCTTTGGTTCCACAAAATGCGCTCCAGAACAGCTACTCACGTGTTGTTGGAGCTTGGTCACCTCCAGAGAGAGTCCCTGCAAGCGTTGAGAAAAATCTTGCACCGAGACCATGATGGAAAACTGGAGGTCTTTCCTTAGAGAAAATTTTTTTTTTTTTTTTTCTTTTATGGCTGGACTTACTGTTATGATCTGCTACAGAGACTAAGGAAAGAGAGGAGATCTGTCCCTACAATAGAACTAAACTAGATCCCTACGACGTAACGGGGAACCTGATCCTGCGATCAGACCCGCTAAAGTCCTCGGCTAGTCTGAACGCAGACCTATAGATGTGAGGGAGGGATCCCTACAAGATCTAGGGACTGGGAAAAGTTGGACACCTCCTAGCAGAAATAGTAGCAGTCAAAGACAAACACACAACAAAAAGGCATAGGGGTCAGAAGACCTAGCAAAACTAACAAAGAACGGCAACAGAGCAACAAGCTAGCTCAACAGTAGTAAATACAAATGAAGTCCAGCAAAGCCAGGAGGGTGGAGCCGGATTAAATAGGCAAAAATGGTCATGTGACCAGCAAACTAAAAAAAACCTAACAGGAGAGTTGTAACACTAGCTCCTGGACTATGCACTTGGCAGAGGAGTTTCGTGGTGGTACAGCCTCCGGGTAACATGTAGCGTTGTCCAGTACCACCAAGATATACTGATGTGCTCTGGCGGACTTGACCAGGGGTCCCACTAGATCCATGGTGATGCGATCGATTGGGACCTCAATGACAGGTAGTGGCACTAAAGGGCTACGGAAGTGAGCCACAGGGGAGGTCAGCTGATAGGTGTGACAGGACCTACAGTAATTCACAATCTCTCGGTGACAACTGGGACAGTAGACCCTCTGGAAGATTCTTTCCTGGGTTTTTTCTACCTCCAGATGACCACCTAAGACATGTGCATTGGCCATATCTAACACCCTGCGTCTGTACGACCCTGGCACTAGTAACTGATCAATTACCTCTCTTCTGAGCTTCGTGACCTGTCATATTAACTCCTCAATTCCAGCAAAGTACGGATATCAGGTATCAGCCATAGACTCTTGAGCAACACCATTCAGAACAGTGACATTATTAAACACACCTTTTAGAGTTCAGTCCCTGAGCTGGGCGTTTCCAAAGTTTCCCCACCTCCAGCTCAGGGATGCTGCCTCATCCTCACCCCCAACAAGCACATGAAAGGGAAAACTGTCGGTTGCGGCCTGCGACGAGGTTTCTTTAGGAGCGACCTGGTTGTGGTCTGGGCAACCCGGCTTCCTCCCTTTCTCCCACAAGTCCCAAAACAAGGCAAAGTCCTGCCCTATTATAACAGGGTGCAACAGGTCCTTGACTACGCCCACCTCATGGGACTCAGTGCTACAGTTTGTGCCTATGACCACTAGGACCACAGGGTAGTCCTTAGCGTCTCAATGGATACAGCAGATGTCCACCTTTTTCTGCAGAATCAGACGATGAGGAATTATGGCCCTACTAGGGTTACCAAACTCCCAGAATCGAACAGACCAGTCATTTGCGCTCCATTCACTGACACGGGGCATGCCTGCGGTCCCACACCTCGTGGAGGGACAGCACTGCAGGCAGGATATGCAAAGTAGCGCCGTCCTGTGCTGCAGTCTACTGGCTCGTTGGTCATAGGGCAACAGGTCACTATTAGACCCGGGGTGTGACATTGCCAACAAATTAAGTTATTGGATGGGGCCTTTGGTAGCAACTCAGACCCCTCCTGAACTCTAGGACGCCCCCCAGATGTGGTTCTAGTTCCCCTCTTTTGGGTGTCCATCCCCCCTGTTGGGAACCACAGTATGGAGATGCTCCCACCCCTTACTTCCCCAAAGCACTCTTGACCGCCTGGTACCTTTCTACCAACCTCACAAGGTCATTGGCATTATGGGGATCTCCCTGGGCAACCCAGGATTGCACCAGCCTTGGAAGGGAGTGTATGAACCTGTCCATCACAATCCTCGCCACTAACTGTGCTGGAGAGGAAGATTCCGGTTGCAACCACTTTTGGACCAAGTGTAGGAGGTAAAACATTTGGGACCGGGAAGATTTGTCACTGCAATAGGCCCAGTGGTACACCCGCATCATGTCAGTCAGAGTCACTCCTAAGCACGTCAAAATCTCAGTCTTCAACTTGGTGTACTCTTTTGCATCTTGCAAGGCCAAGTCATAATAGGCCTTCTGCTGTTGCCCTGTTAAATATGATGCCAGAACCTCCGCCCACTGCTCTGGAGGCAATATCTCTCGCTCCGCCACCCTCTCAAAAATTGTCAGGAACGCCTCGTCCTCATCACCCGGGATCATCTTTTGTATGGCTCTTCTTAACGTCTTCCTGGCAAGTGAGTCATCACTTAGACTTGGGGGTGGGGCGATTGAACTGCCATGGGTTAACTCGGCTAGGAGGTTTATCTGCTGCTTGTACTGCTGTTGCTGCCACTACTGCTGTTGATGCTGCCGGAGATTAGCCTGCACAAGTTGCTTTATCAGCTCCTCCATGATGCCAGACGTCCCCTACTGGCTGACGGCCCTCACCCAAGACTTAAACGGTTTCCTGTAGCAGTCACACTGCCCCTTGGGATTTGTGACTGTGCTTCTAGCACCAATTGTAGGGTTTAATACTCACTCGTCTGCGGTTGAGGTAGACACAGGAAGCATTTTCATTGAAATCCAAACTGGTTTATTCAGACAGCATAAACAAAAACAGCCTTTTCCGGCACAAAGTGGAAGCACAAAGTAAAATGTCCACACAATGTTGCAGGTTCGCCTGCTCAGGTCAGTGTCCAATCCTTAGTACAGACTAACGCCTTGGAGATCCACAGGTCTCCAGACACAGACACTGAATGAGACATTTGGTCTCTATTTTATTTACCAAACCACGCTCCAGAGGTGGGGATATGTGGGCAGCCATTCCCACCCATTTTTTATGACTGCTCTTAAAACCGGCCTGATACGCCCTATTAACCCTGTCAGCAGTATAAGTGCTGGAGCATGCTTTCTCGGGTTTACATCACCGAAGCTACCAACCTCGATGATACATATTTCCCCTCAAGGACCTGTCCGTCAGCCATCTTACACTATATACATGTCATTAAGGGTATACAAGTTTAAAGATTGCACATTTTTCAAAATCTTCAGAAAATTTGGAATATTTTCATGAATAAAGACAAAACAACAGATCTGAATTTACCGGTAGTAACAGGTAAAATGTTTTACAACAACAAAATCACAATCTCAGAATCACTGACAGAAGCATTTTAAAGTTATTACCACAGAAAGTGACGTATCAGACTTGAAAAATGGGGCTATCAGGAAGGTTAATGCTGATTTACACGAGACAGGGTTAAGAAACATGGAATGGTATTGTGCAGTACATACCTATAGGTGAAGCATCATCTCCCTCAGAATCTTCCTCTGTATAGTAATGAAACACTTATTAGTAAGGGTGAAAAAATAATATATATATACATTATATATACAGTACAGACCAAAAGTTTGGACACACCTTCCCATTTAAAGATTTTTCTGTATTTTCATGACTATGAAAATTGTACATTCACACTGAAGGCATCAAAACTATGAATTAACACATGTGGAATTATATACTTAACAAAAAAGTGTGAAACAACTGAAAATATGTCTTATATTCTAGGTTCTTCAAAGTAGCCAAGTTCATGTTAAAAAAGGTGGTTTCTAAGGACGGAAGGGATTGGGACATGTTGCTACCCTATTTGATGTTCGCCATCCGTGAGGTACGCCAGGCTTCCACAGGGTTCTCTCCCTTTGAGTTATTGTACGGCAGACACCCTAGAGGTCTGTTGGACGTAGCCAAAGAGACGTGGGAACAAGAGCCGACTCAACATAGGAGTATAACTGAACACGTGGCTAGCATGCAGGACCGGATCGCGGCGGTCATGGACATCGTGAAAGAACATTTGTTAGATGCCCAGGCAGCCCAGAGGCGCACATATAATAAAAGAGCCAGAGTCAGGTCTTTTAACAAGGGCGATCAGGTGTTAGTACTTGTACCCACAGCCGAGAGTAAGCTCATGGCCAAGTGGCAAGGGCCATATGAGGTTCGAGAAAAGGTGGGGGAGGTAAATTACCAGGTGTATCAGCCTGGAAGGAGGAAACGGGAGCAGCTTTATTATGTAAACCTGCGAAAACCTTAGAAAGATCGAGAGTGGTTAGTTACAGACATCACTCCGGGCATATCACCAGAGAGTTCTCTACCTTCAGCCAGGGATGCGTCCGGGGGAGAGGTCAGGATAAGTGATGCTCTCACTAAACAGCAGCGACGGGCGGCTCGCTCACTGGTGCAGCAGAATACCAACGTGTTCTCAGAGCTACCGGGTAGGACTACAGTTTTCCAACATGACATTGTCACCGAACCTGGGGTAAGGGTGCGAAAGAGATCGCACCGGGTACCCAAAGTCCGGAGGCAAGCCATCACGGCTGAGGTAAAACAGATGCTCCAGTTAGGCGTCATCGAGAAATGACAGAGTGGGCTAGCCCCATTGTACTGATTACGAAACCAGACGGATCGTTACGCTTCCGTAACGATTTCCGAAAACTAAATTAAGTGTCGAAGTTTGACCTTTATCCAATGCCCAGGGTGGATGAGCTGATTGAGAGACTGGGGTAGGCCCAGTACTTTACCACGCTCGATCTCACCAAGGGTTACTGGCAGGTACCTCTCACGAAATCAGCGGAGGAAAAGACCGCCTTCATAACTCCGGAGGGTCTATATCACTATGCGGTCTTACCTTTTGGGTTACATGGGGCCCTGGCTACATTCCAGAGGTTGATGGAAATAGTGCTCAAGTCTCATCAGGAGTACGCCTCCGCATATCTAGATGATATTATCATCTTTAGCACCGACTGGCATACGCATCTATCCCAGGTACAAGCAGTGCTGGATTCTCTCAGAGTCGCTGAGTTAACGGCAAACCCGAAAAAATGTGCGATAGGGCTAGAGGAAGCCCGATATTTGGGGTATGCGATTGGCCGAGGAGTTATCAAGCCCCAAATCAATAAAGTTGAGGCCATAAAAAATTGGCCTAAACCGTCAAATACACAGCAGGTGAGGGCGTTCCTTAACATCCTTGGGTATTACCGCCGGTTTATACCTAATTTTCCTGGGAGAACGGCGGCCCTGACCGATCTCTTGAAAGGAAAAAAATCACTAATGGTTCAGTGGAACCTTCAGGCAGAAGAAGCCTTTCAGTCCATGAAGTTGGCCCTGTGTGGACAGCCGGTCCTCATCAGCCCCAACTTCAAGGAAACTTTCATTGTACAGACAGATGCCTCAGAAGTAGGCCCAGGGTGCCAGTGGCGACTTTGCCAATCCTGGTGTTATGTGGCAAATGCCAAGCGTCCTGCACGGTGTTGGGCTGTGAGCACAACCCCCATCTGTGGACGTCAGACCCTCATACCACCCTCATGGAGTCGGTTTCCAACTGATTGTGCAGACACATGCACATTTGTGACCTGCTGGAGGTCATTTTGCACGGCTCTGGCAGTGCTCCTCCTGTTCCTCCTTGCACAAAGACGGAGGTAGAGGTCCTGCTGCTGGGTTGTTGCCCTCCTACAGCCCTCTCCACGTCTACTTTTGTACTGGCCTGTCTCCTGGTAGTGCCTCCAGCCTCTGGACAGTACGGTGACAGACACAGCAAACCTTCTTGCCACAGCTTGCATTGATGTGCCATCCAGAATGAGCTGCACTACCTGAGCAACTTCTGTGGGTTGTCGAGTCCGTCTCATGCTACCACAAGTATGAAAGTACAACCAACATTCAAAAGTGACCAAAACATCAGCCAGAAAGCATTGGTACTGAGATATGGTCTGTGCTCCCCACCTGCAGAACCACTCCTTTATTGAGGGTGTCTTGAAAATTGCCAATCATTTCCATCTATTGTCTATTCCATTTGCACAACAGCATGTGAAATTGATTGTTAATCAGTGTTGCTTCCTAAGTGGACAGTTTGATTTCACAGAAGTTTCATTTACTTGGAGTTATATTCTGTTGTTTAAGTGTTCCCTTTATTTTATGAGCAGTGTATTTGATATGTAACTTTCTATGTATTTGTCTCATTGGTCATGTAATGGGTGTGATCTCATTGGTCATGTAATTGGTGTATTACTTGTAATTGGTTTCGGAAATATTTAAAAGATCACAGAATCATGTCATAGTAGCTTGACAAAGAAAGCTGGTTGGCTTTGGAAACGAATTGCTATGTGAATCCCCATGTACCTTGTGACCTCATCAGATGTTAAAATGATGTAATAACAACTTGGAATTTTTTAATACAACTTTTTTGGAGATGGAATTTTTCATTTCTTTTCTTGCAATACATTGTGCAGACTGCCGGTTGGAAGCTGTTATGACAGGAACTGCCCAAACCCGACCAGCTGATCACCCACTACCAGGATGTAGGGGAATAACACCAGGTGGCGCCAGAGAGCAGCATTCATAAAAGTAAAAGCTTGGTAACTTTTGAATGAAGCATAATTTTGAATCACTGTAAATTACAAAACTATTTATTTCCACCTTTTCTGGTTGGTTAACTGTATTCTTTATGGTGGCACAACCGCTTTGTTTACCCTTAACCCCTTACTTACCGGGGACGTATTAGTACGCATATTTGCGTACCCCCCGTTCAGTGAGGGCTGCTGCGCTGAGCCTTCACTGAACGGAGCACATGTCAGCTGATTCTTACAGCTGACATGTGCCCGCAACAGCCGCGGGTGGAATCGCGATCCACCCGCGGCTGTTAACCAGTTAAATGCTGCTGTCAATCTCCGACAGCAGCATTTAACGCGCGCTTCCGGGTAGCGCGTCATAAGCCCCGCCCACCGGTAACCCCGTCACGTGATCGCGGGTCGCCGATGGGCGTGCATGACAACCCAGGGTCTGCAGCAGACGCCTGTGGTTGTCATGATCTTGTCGCTATGAGCGCCACCTAGTGGTCGGCGCTCATAGCACAGGACCATTTCTGCTGCATGCAGGGGACCTGCTCGTCCCTTGTATGTAGCAGAGGCGATCGGACAGTTGCTGCTTCTAGTCTCCTATGGAGACTATAGAAGCATGCAAAAAGTAAAAAAAAAAAGTTTTTAAAAATATTAAAAAAAATAAAAAAATATAAAAGTTTAAATCACCCCCCTTTCGCCCCATTCAAAATAAAATATATATAAAAAAAACCCACATACACATATTTGGTATCGCCGCGTTCAGAATCGCCCGATCTATCAATATAAAAAAAGAATTATTCCGATCGGTAAACGGCGTAGCGAGAAAAAAATTCTAAACGCCAGAATTACGTTTTTTGGTCGCCGCAAAATTGCAATAAAATGCAATAACGGGCGATCAAAACATCGGATCTACCCCAAATGTTATCAATAAAAACGTCAGCCTGGCACGCAAAAAATAAGCCATCAACCAGCCCCAGATCACGAAAAATGGAGACGCTACGGGTCTTAGAAAATGGCGCTATTTTTTTATTTTATTTTTTTACCAAATTTTGGAATTTTTTTCCACCACTTAAATATAAAAGAACCTATACATGTTTGGTGTCTATGAACTCGTAATGACCTGTAGAATAAGAAGGGCAAGTCAGTTTTAGCATTCAGTGAACATGGTAAAAAAAATAAATAAAAAACAACTGTGGTATTGCACGTTTTTTGCAATTTTACCGCACTTGGAATTTTTTTCCCGTTTTCCCGTACAGGATATGATAAAACTAGTAATGGCGTTGAAAAGTACAACTCGTCCCGCAAAAAATAAGCCCTCACATGGCCATATTGACCAAAAAATAAAAACGCTATGGCTCTGGGAACAAGGGGAGCAAAAACGAAAATGCAAAAACGAAAAATGCTCCGGGGCTTAAGGGGTTAATGCCATGTACTGTATATAGCTAGAAAATATTAGTGTCTGCTATGTATGGGGCAATGCTGCGTTTAGGAGAAATTACATAATAAATTGTGCAGGCTAAAATTTGGGTCTAAAGTAACATATTAGCTGAATGGAATTTGACTTAATGGAATTTTTCACTTCTTTTTTGCATTGATTCCAAGTGTGACCACACGTTGTTCCTGGCTTCAACACACTGAAATCCTGGAGGGTGAGCTGACTTCCATTTGTTCTCTATTGTTATGCACAATGTATTCTTTGTCACAAGGCTCCCTGCTGTAAACACAGAGTGTCTGTCATTCACCCCCTCCCCCTGTGCTCATAGCTGATCTCCAGGTGGGACACCTCCTCCCCCTGCTTCATAGCTGATCTCGGGGTGAGACACTCCCTCCCCCTGCACTCACAGCTGATCAACAGGTGAGATACCTCCCCCCTGTGTTCACAGATGATCTCCAGGTGAGATACTCCCTCCCATTGTGCTCACAGCTCATAGCTCATCTCCAGGTTAGACACCCTCTCCCCCTGTGCTCATAGCTGATCTCCGGGTGAGATACCTCCCCCCTGTGTTCACAGATGATCTCCAGGTGAGATACTCCCTCCCATTGTGCTCACAGCTCATAGCTCATCTCCAGGTTAGACACCCTCTCCCCCTGCGCTCACAGCTCATCTCCGGGTGAGATCATCTGCTTCACAGACTTGAGAGCCCGATAGCAGGGAAACACTTCCCATACTTAGTCTGCGAAGCAGATGATCTCACCCAGAGCTGAGCTGTGAGCACAGGGGGAGGGGGTATCTCACTCGGAGATCAGCAGTGAGCGCAGGGGGAGTATCTCACCTAGAGATCAGCAGTGAGCGCAGGGGGAGGGGGTATCTCACCTAGAGATCAGCAGTGAGTGCAGGGGGAGTATCTCACCTAGAGATCAGCAGTGAGCGCAGGGGGAGGGGGTATCTCACTCAGAGATGATCTGTGAGTGCAGGGGGAGGGGGTATCTCACCCAGAGATCAGCTGTGAGTGCAGGGGGAGAGGGTATCTCACTCGGAGATGAGCTGTGAGTGCAGGGGGAGTATCTCACCTAGAGATCAGCAGTGAGCGCAGGGGGAGGGGGTATCTCACCCGGAGTTGAGCTGTGAGTGCAGGGGGAGAATCTCACCTAGAGATCAGCTGTGAGTGCAGGGGGTGGGGGTATCTCACTCGGAGATGAGCAGTGAGGGCAGGGGAGTATCTCACTCGGAGATGAGCTGTGAGGGCAGGGGAGTATCTCACCTAGAGATCAGCAGTGAGCGCAGGGGGAGGGGGTATCTCACTCGGAGATGAGCTGTGAGTGCAGGGGGAAGCTGTGTCTCACCTAGAGATCAGCAGTGAGCGCAGGGGGAGAATCTCACCTAGAGATCAGCTGTGAGTGCAGGGGGTGGGGGTATCTCACTCGGAGATGAGCTGTGAGGGCAGGGGAGTATCTCACTCGGAGATGAGCTGTGAGGGCAGGGGAGTATCTCACCTAGAGATCAGCAGTGAGCGCAGGGGGAGGGGGTATCTCACTCGGAGATGAGCTGTGAGTGCAGGGGGAGGCTGTGTCTCACCCGGAGATCAGCAGTGAGCGCAGGGAGAAGGGGGTATCTCACCCGGAGATGATCTGTGAGTGCAGGGGGAGGCTGTGTCTCACTCGGAGATCAGCAGTGAGCGCAGGGGGGGGGGGGTATCTCACTCGGAGATGAGCTGTGAGTGCAGGGGGAGTATCTCACCCGGAGATCAGCAGTGAGCGCAGGGGGAGGGGGTATCTCACTCGGAGATGAGCTGTGAGTGCAGGGGGAGTATCTCACCCGGAGATCAGCAGTGAGCGCAGGGGGAGGGGGTATCTCACTCGGAGATGAGCTGTGAGTGCAGGGGGAGGCTGTGTCTCACACGGAGATCAGCAGTGAGCGCAGGGAGAGATGGGTATCTCACTCGGAGATGAGCTGTGAGTGCAAGGGGAGGGGGTATCTCACCCGGAGATGAGCTGTGAGTGCAGGGGGAGTATCTCACCTAGAGATCAGCTGTGAGTGCAGGGGGTGGGGGTATCTCACTTGGAGATGAGCTGTGAGTGCAGGGGGAGGCTGTGTCTCACCCGGAGATCAGCAGTGAGAGGGGGATATCTCACTTGGAGATGAGCTGTGAGTGCAGGGGGAGGCTGTGTCTCACCCGGAGATCAGCAGTGAGAGGGGGATATCTCACTTGGAGATGAGCTGTGAGTGCAGGGGGAGGCTGTGTCTCACCCGGAGATCAGCAGTGAGCGCAGGGAGAGGGGGGTATCTCACCCGGAGATGATCTGTGAGTGCAGTGGGAGGCTGTGTCTCACCCGGAGATCAGCAGTGAGCGCAGGGAGAGGGGGGTATCTCACCCAGAGATGATCTGTGAGTGCAGGGGGAGGCTGTGTCTCACCCGGAGATCAGCAGTGAGCGAACGAAAAATGGGGTATCTCACTCGGAGATGAGCTGTGAGTGCAGGGGGAGGCTGTGTCTCACCCGGAGATCAGCAGTGAGCGCAGGAAGAGGGGGTATCTCACCCGGAGATGATCTGTGAATGCAGGAGGAGGCTGTGTCTCACCCGGAGATCAGCAGTGAGCGCAGGGAGAGGGGGTATCTCACCCGGAGATGATCTGTGAGTGCAGGGGGAGGGGGTATCTCACTCGGAGAAAAGCAGTGAGCGCAGGGGGAGGGGGTATCTCACTTGGAGATGAGCTGTGAGTGCAGGGGGAGTATCTCACCTGGAGATCAGCAGTGAGCGCAGGGGGAGGGGGTATCTCACTCGGAGATGAGCTGTGAGTGCAAGGGGAGGGGGTATCTCACCCGGAGATGAGCTGTGAGTGCAGGGGGAGAATCTCACCTAGAGATCAGCTGTGAGTGCAGGGGGTGGGGGTATCTCACTCGGAGATGAGCTGTGAGTGCAGGGGGAGTATCTCACCTAGAGATCAGCAGTGAGTGCAGGGGGAGGGGGTATCTCACTCGGAGATGAGCTGTGAGTGCAGGGGGAGGCGAGGCTGTGTCTCACCCGGAGATCAGCAGTGAGAGCAGGGAGAGGGGGATATCTCACTTGGAGATGAGCTGTGAGTGCAGGGGGAGGCTGTGTCTCACCCGGAGATCAGCAGTGAGCGCAGGGGGAGGGGGTATCTCACTCGGAGATGAGCTGTGAGTGCAGGGGGAGGCTGTGTCTCACCCGGAGATCAGCAGTGAGCGCAGGAAAAGGGGGTATCTCACCCGGAGATGATCTGTGAGTGCAGGGGGAGGGGGTATCTCACTCGGAGAAAAGCAGTGAGCGCAGGGGGAGGGGGGTATCTCACTCGGAGATGATCTGTGAGTGCCGGGGGAGGCTGTGTCTCACCCGGAGATCAGCAGTGAGCGCAGGGAGAGGGGGTATCTCACCCGGAGATGATCTGTGAGTGCAGGGGGAGGGGGTATCTCACTCGGAGAAAAGCAGTGAGCACAGGGGGAGGGGGTATCTCACTTGGAGATGAGCTGTGAGTGCAGGGGGAGTATCTCACCCGAAGATCAGCAGTGAGCGCAGGGGGAGGGGGTATCTCACTCGGAGATGAGCTGTGAGTGCAGGGGGAAGCTGTGTCTCACCCGGAGATCAGCAGTGAGCGCAGGGAAAGGGGGGTATCTCACTCGGAGATGAGCTGTGAGTGCAAGGGGAGGGGGTATCTCACCCGGAGATCAGCAGTGAGCGCAGGGAGAGGGGGGTATCTCACTCGGAGATGAGCTGTGAGTGCAGGGAGAGGGGGTATCTCACCCAGAGATCAGCAGTCAGCGCAGGGGGAGGGGGTATCTCACCCGGAGATCAGCAGTGAGCGCAGGGGGAGGGGGTATCTTACTCGGAGATGAGCTGTGAGTGCAGGGGGAGGCTGTGTCTCACCCGGAGATCAGCATTGAGCGCAGGGGGAGGGGGTATCTCACTCGGAGATGAGCTGTGAGTGCAGGGGGAGGCTGTGTCTCACCCGGAGATCAGCAGTGAGCGCAGGAAGAGGGGGTATCTCACCCGGAGATGATCTGTGAATGCAGGGGGAGGCTGTGTCTCACCCGGAGATCAGCAGTGAGCGCAGGGAGAGGGGGTATCTCACTCGGAGATGAGCTGTGAGTGCAGGGGGAGGCTGTGTCTCACCCGGAGATCAGCAGTGAGCGCAGGGAGAAGGGGGTATCTCACCCGGAGATGATCTGTGAGTGCAGGGGGAGGCTGTGTCTCACTCGGAGATCAGCAGTGAGCGCAGGGGGGGGGGGTATCTCACTCGGAGATGAGCTGTGAGTGCAGGGGGAGTATCTCACCCGGAGATCAGCAGTGAGCGCAGGGGGAGGGGGTATCTCACTCGGAGATGAGCTGTGAGTGCAGGGGGAGGCTGTGTCTCACCCGGAGATCAGCAGTGAGCGCAGGGAGAAGGGGGTATCTCACCCGGAGATGATCTGTGAGTGCAGGGGGAGGCTGTGTCTCACTCGGAGATCAGCAGTGAGCGCAGGGGGGGGGGGGGGGTATCTCACTCGGAGATGAGCTGTGAGTGCAGGGGGAGTATCTCACCCGGAGATCAGCAGTGAGCGCAGGGGGAGGGGGTATCTCACTCGGAGATGAGCTGTGAGTGCAGGGGGAGTATCTCACCCGGAGATCAGCAGTGAGCGCAGGGGGAGGGGGTATCTCACTCGGAGATGAGCTGTGAGTGCAGGGGGAGGCTGTGTCTCACACGGAGATCAGCAGTGAGCGCAGGGAGAGATGGGTATCTCACTCGGAGATGAGCTGTGAGTGCAAGGGGAGGGGGTATCTCACCCGGAGATGGGCTGTGAGTGCAGGGGGAGAATCTCACCTAGAGATCAGCTGTGAGTGCAGGGGGTGGGGGTATCTCACTTGGAGATGAGCTGTGAGTGCAGGGGGAGGCTGTGTCTCACCCGGAGATCAGCAGTGAGAGGGGGATATCTCACTTGGAGATGAGCTGTGAGTGCAGGGGGAGGCTGTGTCTCACCCGGAGATCAGCAGTGAGCGCAGGGAGAGGGGGGTATCTCACCCGGAGATGATCTGTGAGTGCAGTGGGAGGCTGTGTCTCACCCGGAGATCAGCAGTGAGCGCAGGGAGAGGGGGGTATCTCACCCGGAGATGATCTGTGAGTGCAGGGGGAGGCTGTGTCTCACCCGGAGATCAGCAGTGAGCGAACGAAAAATGGGGTATCTCACTCGGAGATGAGCTGTGAGTGCAGGGGGAGGCTGTGTCTCACCCGGAGATCAGCAGTGATCGCAGGAAGAGGGGGTATCTCACCCGGAGATGATCTGTGAATGCAGGGGGAGGCTGTGTCTCACCCGGAGATCAGCAGTGAGCGCAGGGAGAGGGGGTATCTCACCCGGAGATGATCTGTGAGTGCAGGGGGAGGGGGTATCTCACTCGGAGAAAAGCAGTGAGCGCAGGGGGAGGGGGTATCTCACTTGGAGATGAGCTGTGAGTGCAGGGGGAGTATCTCACCCGGAGATCAGCAGTGAGCGCAGGGGGAGGGGGTATCTCACTCGGAGATGAGCTGTGAGTGCAAGGGGAGGGGGTATCTCACCCGGAGATGAGCTGTGAGTGCAGGGGGAGAATCTCACCTAGAGATCAGCTGTGAGTGCAGGGGGTGGGGGTATCTCACTCGGAGATGAGCTGTGAGTGCAGGGGGAGTATCTCACCTAGAGATCAGCAGTGAGTGCAGGGGGAGGGGGTATCTCACTCGGAGATGAGCTGTGAGTGCAGGGGGAGGCGAGGCTGTGTCTCACCCGGAGATCAGCAGTGAGAGCAGGGAGAGGGGGATATCTCACTTGGAGATGAGCTGTGAGTGCAGGGGGAGGCTGTGTCTCACCCGGAGATCAGCAGTGAGCGCAGGGGGAGGGGGTATCTCACTCGGAGATGAGCTGTGAGTGCAGGGGGAGGCTGTGTCTCACCCGGAGATCAGCAGTGAGCGCAGGAAGAGGGGGTATCTCACCCGGAGATGATCTGTGAATGCAGGGGGAGGCTGTGTCTCACCCGGAGATCAGCAGTGAGCGCAGGGAGAGGGGGTATCTCACCCGGAGATGATCTGTGAGTGCAGGGGGAGGGGGTATCTCACTCGGAGAAAAGCAGTGAGCGCAGGGGGAGGGGGGTATCTCACTCGGAGATGATCTGTGAGTGCCGGGGGAGGCTGTGTCTCACCCGGAGATCAGCAGTGAGCGCAGGGAGAGGGGGTATCTCACCCGGAGATGATCTGTGAGTGCAGGGGGAGGGGGTATCTCACTCGGAGAAAAGCAGTGAGCGCAGGGGGAGGGGGTATCTCACTTGGAGATGAGCTGTGAGTGCAGGGGGAGTATCTCACCCGAAGATCAGCAGTGAGCGCAGGGGGAGGGGGTATCTCACTCGGAGATGAGCTGTGAGTGCAGGGGGAAGCTGTGTCTCACCCGGAGATCAGCAGTGAGCGCAGGGAAAGGGGGGTATCTCACTCGGAGATGAGCTGTGAGTGCAAGGGGAGGGGGTATCTCACCTGGAGATCAGCAGTGAGCGCAGGGAGAGGGGGGTATCTCACTCGGAGATGAGCTGTGAGTGCAGGGAGAGGGGGTATCTCACCCAGAGATCAGCAGTCAGTGCAGGGGGAGGGGGTATCTCACCCGGAGATCAGCAGTGAGCGCAGGGGGAGGGGGTATCTTACTCGCAGATGAGCTGTGAGTGCAGGGGGAGGCTGTGTCTCACCCGGAGATCAGCATTGAGCGCAGGGGGAGGGGGTATCTCACTCGGAGATGAGCTGTGAGTGCAGGGGGAGGCTGTGTCTCACCCGGAGATCAGCAGTGAGCGCAGGAAGAGGGGGTATCTCACCCGGAGATGATCTGTGAATGCAGGGGGAGGCTGTGTCTCACCCGGAGATCAGCAGTGAGCGCAGGGAGAGGGGGTATCTCACCCGGAGATGATCTGTGAGTGCAGGGTGAGGGGGTATCTTACTCGGAGAAAAGCAGTGAGCGCAGGGGGAGGGGGGTATCTCACTCGGAGATGATCTGTGAGTGCCGGGGGAGGCTGTGTCTCACCCGGAGATCAGCAGTGAGCGCAGGGAGAGGGGGTATCTCACCCGGAGATGATCTTTGAGTGCAGGGGGAGGGGGTATCTCACTCGGAGAAAAGCAGTGAGCGCAGGGGGAGGGGGTATCTCACTTGGAGATGAGCTGTGAGTGCAGGGGGAGTATCTCACCCGGAGATCAGCAGTGAGTGCAGGGGGGGGGGTATCTCACCCGGAGATGAGCTGTGAGTGCAGGGGGAGGCTGTGTCTCACCCGGAGATCAGCAGTGAGCGCAGGGAGAGGGGGGTATCTCACTCGGAGATGAGCTGTGAGTGCAAGAGGAGGGGGTATCTCACCCGGAGATCAGCAGTGAGCGCAGGGAGAGAGGGGTATCTCACTCGGAGATGAGCTGTGAGTGCAGGGAGAGGGGGTATCTCACCCAGAGATCAGCAGTGAGCGCAGGGGGAGGGGGTATCTCACCCGGAGATCAGCAGTGAGCGCAGGGGGAGGGGGTATCTTACTCGGAGATGAGCTGTGAGTGCAGGGGGAGGCTGTGTCTCACCCGGAGATCAGCAGTGAGCGCAGGGGGAGGGGGTATCTCACTCGGAGATGAGCTGTGAGTGCAGGAGGAGGCTGTTTCTTACCCGGAGATCAGCAGTGAGCGCATGGGGAGGGGGTATCACACCCGGAGATGATCTGTGAGTGCAGGGGGAGGGGGTATCTCACCCGGAGATCAGCAGTGAGCGCAGGGAGAGGGGGTATCTCACCCGGAGATGATCTGTGAGTGCAGGGGGAGGGGGTATCTCACCCGGAGATCAGCAGTGAGCACAGGGAAAGGGTTTATCTCACTCAGAGATGAGCTGTGAGGGCAGGGGAGTTTCTCACTCGGAGATGAGCTGTGAGGGCAGGGGAGTATCTCACTGGGAGATGAGCTGTGAGGGCTAGGGAGTATCTCACTCGGAGAAGAGCTGTGAGGGCAGGGGAGTATCTCACACGGAGGTGAGCTGTGAGTGCAGGGAGATGGGGGTGTCTCACCCGGAGATGATCTGTGAGTGCAGGGGGAGGGGGTATCTCACTCGGAGATGAACTGTGAGTGCAGGGGGAGTATCTCACCTAGAGATCAGCTGTGAGTACAGGGGGAGGGGGTATCTCACTCGGAGATGAGCTGTGAGTGCAGAGGGAGTATCTCACCTAGAGATCAGCAGTGAGTGCAGGGGGAGGGGGTATCTCACTTGGAGATGAGCTGTGAGTGCAGGGGGAGGCTGTGTCTCACCCGGAGATCAGCAGTGAGCGCAGGGGGAGGGGGTATCTCACTCGGAGATGAGCTGTGAGTGCAGGGGGAGGCTGTGTCTCACCCGGAGATCAGCAGTGAGCGCAGGGAGAGGGGGTATCTCACCCGGAGATGATCTGTGAGTGCAGGGGGAGGCTGTGTCTCACCCGGAGATCAGCAGTGAGCGCAGGGAGAGGGGGGTATCTCACCCGGAGATGATCTGTGAGTGCAGGGGGAGGCTGTGTCTCACCCGGAGATCAGCAGTGAGTGCAGGGAGAGGGGGTATCTCACCCGGAGATGATCTGTGAGTGCAGGGGGAGGGGGTATCTCACTCAGAGATCAGCAGTGAGCGCAGGGGGAGGGGGTATCTCACTCGGAGATGAGCTGTGAGTGCAGGGGGAGTATCTCACCCAGAGATCAGCAGTAAGCGCAGGGGGAGGGGGTATCTCACTCGGAGATGAGCTGTGAGTGCAGGGGGAGTATCTCACCCGGAGATCAGCAGTGAGCGCAGGGGGAGGGGGTATCTCACTCGGAGATGAGCTGTGAGTGCAGGGGAAGGCTGTGTCTCACACGGAGATCAGCAGTGAGCGCAGGGGGAGGGGGGTATCTCACTCGGAGATGAGCTGTGAGTGCAGGGGGAGTATCTCACCCAGAGATCAGCAGTAAGCGCAGGGGGAGGGGGTATCTCACTCGGAGATGAGCTGTGAGTGCAAGGGGAGTATCTCACCCGGAGATCAGCAGTGAGCGCAGGGGGAGGGGGTATCTCACTCGGAGATGAGCTGTGAGTGCAGGGGGAGGCTGTGTCTCACACGGAGATCAGCAGTGAGCGCAGGGAGAGATGGGTATCTCACTCGGAGATGAGCTGTGAGTGCAGGGGGAGGGGGTATCTCACTCGGATAAAAGCAGTGAGCGCAGGGGGAGGGGGTATCTCACTTGGAGATGAGCTGTGAGCGCAGGGGGAGTATCTCACCCGGAGATCAGCAGTGAGCGCAGGGGGAGGGGGTATCTCACTCGGAGATGAGCTGTGAGTGCAAGGGGAGGGGGTATCTCACCCGGAGATGAGCTGTGAGTGCAGGGGGAGAATCTCACCTAGAGATCAGCTGTGAGTGCAGGGGGTGGGGGTATCTCACTCGGAGATGAGCTGGGAGTGCAGGGGGAGTATCTCACCTAGAGATCAGCAGTGAGTGCAGGGGGAGGGGGTATCTCACTCGGAGATGAGCTGTGAGTGCAGGGGGAGGCTGTGTCTCACCCGGAGATCAGCAGTGAGAGCAGGGAGAGGGGGATATCTCACTTGGAGATGAGCTGTGAGTGCAGGGGGAGGCTGTTTCTCACCCGGAGATCAGCAGTGAGCGCAGGGGGAGGGGGGTATCTCACCCGGAGATGATCTGTGAGTGCAGGGGGAGGCTGTGTCTCACCCGGAGATCAGCAGTGAGCGCAGGGAGAGGGGGGTATCTCACCCGGAGATGATCTGTGAGTGCAGAGGGAGGCTGTGTCTCACCCGGAGATCAGCAGTGAGCGCAGGGAGAAGGGGGTATCTCACTCGGAGATGAGCTGTGAGTGCAGGGGGAGGCTGTGTCTCACCCGGAGATCAGCAGTGAGCGCAGGGGGAGGGGGTATCTCACTCGGAGATGAGCTGTGAGTGCAGGGGGAGGCTGTCTCTCACCCGGAGATCAGCAGTGAGCGCAGGAAGAGGGGGTATCTCACCCGGAGATGATCTGTGAATGCAGGGGGAGGCTGTGTCTCACCCGGAGATCAGCAGTGAGCGCAGGGAGAGGGGGTATCTCACCCGGAGATGATCTGTGAGTGCAGGGGGAGGGGGTATCTCACTCGGAGAAAAGCAGTGAGCGCAGGGGGAGGGGGGTATCTCACTCGGAGATGATCTGTGAGTGCCGGGGGAGGCTGTGTCTCACCCGGAGATCAGCAGTGAGCGCAGGGAGAGGGGGTATCTCACCCGGAGATGATCTGTGAGTGCAGGGGGAGGGGGTATCTCACTCGGAGAAAAGCAGTGAGCGCAGGGGGAGGGGGTATCTCACTTGGAGATGAGCTGTGAGTGCAGGGGGAGTATCTCACCCGGAGATCAGCAGTGAGCGCAGGGGGAGGGGGAATCTCACTCGGAGATGAGCTGTGAGTGCAGGGGGAGGCTGTGTCTCAAACGGAGATCAGCAGTGAGCGCAGGGAGAGGGGGGTATCTCACTCGGAGATGAGCTGTGAGTGCAAGGGGAGGGGGTATCTCACCCGGAGATCAGCAGTGAGCGCAGGGAGAGGGGGGTATCTCACTCGGAGATGAGCTGTGAGTGCAGGGAGAGGGGGTATCTCACCCAGAGATCACCAGTGTGCGCAGGGGGAGGGGGTATCTCACCCGGAGATCAGCAGTGAGCGCAGGGGGAGGGGGTATCTTACTCGGAGATGAGCTGTGAGTGCAGGGGGAGGCTGTGTCTCACCCGGAGATCAGCAGTGAGCGCAGGGGGAGGGGGTATCTCACTCGGAGATGAGCTGTGAGTGCAGGGGGAGGCTGTTTCTTACCCGGAGATCAGCAGTGAGCGCAGGGGGAGGGGGTATCACACCCGGAGATGATCTGTGAGTGCAGGGGGAGGGGGTATCTCACCCGGAGATCAGCAGTGAGCGCAGGGAGAGGGGGTATCTCACCCGGAGATGATCTGTGAGTGCAGGGGGAGGGGTATCTCACCCGGAGATCAGCAGTGAGCACAGGGAAAGGGTTTATCTCACTCGGAGATGAGCTGTGAGGGCAGGGGAGTATCTCACTCGGAGATGAGCTGTGAGGGCAGGGGAGTATCTCACTGGGAGATGAGCTGTGAGGGCTAGGGAGTATCTCACTCGGAGAAGAGCTGTGAGGGCAGGGGAGTATCTCACTCGGAGATGAGCTGTGAGGGCAGGGGAGTATCTCACTCGGAGATGAGCTGTGAGGGCAGGGGAGTATCTCACTCGGAGATGAGCTGTGAGGGCAGGGAAGTATCTCGGAGATGAGCTGTGAGGGCAGGGAAGTATCTCGGAGATGAGCTGTGAGGGCAGGGGAGTATCTCACTCGGAGATGAGCTGTGAGGGCAGGGGAGTATCTCACTCGGAGATGAGCTGTGAGGGCAGGGAAGTATCTCGGAGATGAGCTGTGAGGGCAGGGGAGTATCTCACTTGGAGATGAGCTGTGAGTGCAGGGGGAGGGGGTATCTCACCCGGAGATCAGCAGTGAGCGCAGGGGGAGGGGGTATCACACCCGGAGATGATGTGTGAGTGCAGGGGGAGGGGGTATCTCACCCGGAGATCAGCAGTGAGCGCAGGGAGAGGGGGTATCTCACCCGGAGATTATCTGTGAGTGCAGGGGGAGGGGGTATCTCACCCGGAGATCAGCAGTGAGCACAGGGAAAGGGTTTATCTCACTCGGAGATGAGCTGTGAGGGCAGGGGAGTATCTCACTCGGAGATGAGCTGTGAGGGCAGGGGAGTATCTCACTGGGAGATGAGCTGTGAGGGCTAGGGAGTATCTCACTCGGAGAAGAGCTGTGAGGGCAGGGGAGTATCTCACTCGGAGATGAGCTGTGAGGGCAGGGGAGTATCTCACTCGGAGATGAGCTGTGAGGGCAGGGGAGTATCTCACTCGGAGATGAGCTGTGAGGGCAGGGAAGTATCTCGGAGATGAGCTGTGAGGGCAGGGGAGTATCTCACTCGGAGATGAGCTGTGAGGGCAGGGGAGTATCTCACTCGGAGAAGAGCTGTGAGGGCAGGGAAGTATCTCACTCGAAGATGAGCTGTGAGGGCAGGGGGTATCTCACTCGGAGATGAGCTGTGAGGGCAGGGGAGTATCTCACTCGAAGAGCTGTGAGGGCAGGGAAGTATCTCACTCGGAGATGAGCTGTGAGGGCAGGGGAGTATCTCACTCGGAGATGAGCTGTGAGGGCAGGGAAGTATCTCGGAGATGAGCTGTGAGGGCAGGGGAGTATCTCACTCGGAGATGAGCTGTGAGGGCAGGGGAGTACCTCACTCGGAGATGAGCTGTGAGGGCAGGGGAATATCTCACTCGGAGATGATCTATGAGTGCAGGGGGAGGGGGTATCTCACTCGGAGATGAACTGTGAGTGCAGGGGGAGTATCTCACCTAGAGATCAGCTGTGAGTACAGTGGGAGGGGGTATCTCACTCGGAGATGAGCTGTGAGTGCAGAGGGAGTATCTCACCTAGAGATCAGCAGTGAGTGCAGGGGGAGGGGGTATCTCACTTGGAGATGAGCTGTGAGTGCAGGGGGAGGCTGTGTCTCACCCGGAGATCAGCAGTGAGCGCAGGGAGAGGGGGGTATCTCAACCGGAGATGATCTGTGAGGGCAGGGGGAGGCTGTGTATCACCCGGAGATCAGCAGTGAGCGCAGGGAGAAGGGGGTATCTCACTCGGAGATGAGCTGTGAGTGCAGGGGGAGGCTGTGTCTCACCCGGAGATCAGCAGTGAGCGCAGGGGGAGGGGGTATCTCACTCGGAGATGAGCTGAGTGCAGGGGGAGGCTGTGTCTCACCCGGAGATCAGCAGTGAGCGCAGGGAGAGGGGGTATTTCACCCGGAGATGATCTGTGAGTGCAGGGGGAGGCTGTGTCTCACCGGGAGATCAGCAGTGAGCGCAGGGAGAGGGGGGTATCTCACCCGGAGATGATCTGTGAGTGCAGGGGGAGGCTGTGTCTCACCCGGAGATCAGCAGTGAGCGCAGGGAGAGGGGGTCTCTCACCCGGAGATGATCTGTGAGTGCAGGGGGAGGGGGTATCTCACTCGGAGATCAGCAGTGAGCGCAGCGGGAGGGGGTATCTCACTCGGAGATGAGCTGTGAGTGCAGGGGGAGGGGGTATCTCACTCGGAGATGAGCTGTGAGTGCAGGGGGAGTATCTCACCCGGAGATCAGCAGTGAGCGCAGGGGGAGGGGGGTATCTCACCCGGAGATGATCTGTGAGTGCAGGGGGAGGCTGTGTCTCACCCGGAGATCAGCAGTGAGCGCAGGGAGAGGGGGGTATCTCACCCGGAGATGATCTGTGAGTGCAGGGGGAGGCTGTGTCTCACCCGGAGATCAGCAGTGAGCGCAGGGAGAAGGGGGTATCTCACTCGGAGATGAGCTGTGAGTGCAGGGGGAGGCTGTGTCTCACCCGGAGATCAGCAATGAGCGCAGGGGGAGGGGGTATCTCACTCGGAGATGAGCTGTGAGTGCAGGGGGAGGCTGTGTCTCACCCGGAGATCAGCAGTGAGCGAAGGACGAGGGGGTATCTCACCCGGAGATGATCTGTGAATGCAGGGGGACGCTGTGTCTCACCCGGAGATCAGCAGTGAGCGCAGGGAGAGGGGGTATCTCACCCGGAGATGATCTGTGAGTGCAGGGGGAGGGGGTATCTCACTCGGAGAAAAGCAGTGAGCGCAGGGGGAGGGGGGTATCTCACTCGGAGATGATCTGTGAGTGCCGGGGGAGGCTGTGTCTCACCCGGAGATCAGCAGTGAGCGCAGGGAGAGGGGGTATCTCACTCGGAGATGATCTGTGAGTGCAGGGGGAGGGGGTATCTCACTCGGAGAAAAGCAGTGAGCGCAGGGGGAGGGGGTATCTCACTTGGAGATGAGCTGTGAGTGCAGGGGGAGTATCTCACCCGGAGATCAGCAGTGAGCGCAGGGGGAGGGGGTATCTCACTCGGAGATGAGCTGTGAGTGCAGGGGGAGGCTGTGTCTCACCCGGAGAACAGCAGTGAGCGCAGGGAGAGGGGGATATCTCACTCGGAGATGAGCTGTGAGTGCAAGGGGAAGGGGGTATCTCACCCGGAGATCAGCAGTGAGCGCAGGGAGAGGGGGGTATCTCACTCGGAGATGAGCTGTGAGTGCAGGGAGAGGGGGTATCTCACCCAGAGATCAGCAGTAAGCGCAGGGGGAGGGGGTATCTCACCCGGAGATCAGCAGTGAGCGCAGGGGGAGGGGGTATCTTACTCGGAGATGAGCTGTAAGTGCAGGGGGAGGCTGTGTCTCACCCGGAGATCAGCAGTGAGCGCAGGGGGAGGGGGTATCTCACTCGGAGATGAGCTGTGAGTGGAGGGGGAGGCTGTTTCTTACCCGGAGATCAGCAGTGAGCACAGGGGGAGGGGGTATCACACCCGGAGATGATCTGTGAGTGCAGGGGGAGGGGGTATCTCACCCGGAGATCAGCAGTGAGCGCAGGGAGAGGGGGTATCTCACCCGGAGATGATCTGTGAGTGCAGGGAGAGGGGGTATCTCACCCGGAGACCAGCAGTGAGCACAGGGAAAGGGTTTATCTCACTCGGAGATGAGCTGTGAGGGCAGGGGAGTATCTCACTCGGAGATGAGCTGTGAGGGCAGGGGAGTATCTCACTGGGAGATGAGCTGTGAGGGCTAGGGAGTATCTCACTCGGAGAAGAGCTGTGAGGGCAGGGGAGTATCTCACTCGGAGATGAGCTGTGAGGGCAGGGGAGTATCTCACTCGGAGATGAGCTGTGAGGGCAGGGGAGTATCTCACTCGGAGATGAGCTGTGAGGGCAGGGAAGTATCTCGGAGATGAGCTGTGAGGGCAGGGGAGTATCACACTCGGAGATGAGCTGTGAGGGCAGGGGAGTATCTCACTCGGAGATGAGCTGTGAGGGCAGGGAAGTATCTCGGAGATGAGCTGTGAGGGCAGGGGAGTATCTCACTTAGAGATGAGCTGTGAGTGCAGGGGGAGGGGGTATCTCACCCGGAGATCAGCAGTGAGCGCAGGGGGAGGGGGTATCACACCCGGAGATGATGTGTGAGTGCAGGGGGAGGGGGTATCTCACCCGCAGATCAGCAGTGAGCGCAGGGAGAGGGGGTATCTCACCCGGAGATGATCTGTGAGTGCAGGGGGAGGGGGTATCTCACCCGGAGATCAGCAGTGAGCACAGGGAAAGGGTTTATCTCACTCGGAGATGAGCTGTGAGGGCAGGGGAGTATCTCACTCGGAGATGAGCTGTGAGGGCAGGGGAGTATCTCACTGGGAGATGAGCTGTGAAGGATAGGGAGTATCTCACTCGGAGAAGAGCTGTGAGGGCAGGGGAGTATCTCACTCGGAGATGAGCTGTGAGGGCAGGGGAGTATCTCACTCGGAGATGAGCTGTGAGGGCAGGGGAGTATCTCACTCGGAGATGAGCTGTGAGGGCAGGGAAGTATCTCGGAGATGAGCTGTGAGGGCAGGGGAGTATCTCACTCGGAGATGAGCTGTGAGGGCAGGGGAGTATCTCACTCGGAGAAGAGCTGTGAGGGCAGGGAAGTATCTCACTCGAAGATGAGCTGTGAGGGCAGGGGAGTATCTCACTCGGAGATGAGCTGTGAGGGCAGGGGAGTATCTCACTCGAAGAGCTGTGAGGGCAGGGAAATATCTCACTCGGAGATGAGCTGTGAGGGCAGGGGAGTATCTCACTCGGAGATGAGCTGTGAGGGCAGGGAAGTATCTCGGAGATGAGCTGTGAGGGCAGGGGAGTATCTCACTCGGAGATGAGCTGTGAGGGCAGGGGAGTACCTCACTCGGAGATGAGCTGTGAGGGCAGGGGAATATCTCACTCGGAGATGATCTGTGAGTGCAGGGCGAGGGGGTATCTCACTCGGAGATGAACTGTGAGTGCAGGGGGAGTATCTCACCTAGAGATCAGCTGTGAGTACAGGGGGAGGGGGTATCTCACTCGGAGATGAGCTGTGAGTGCAGAGGGAGTATCTCACCTAGAGATCAGCAGTGAGTGCAGGGGGAGGGGGTATCTCACTTGGAGATGAGCTGTGAGTGCAGGGGGAGGCTGTGTCTCACCCGGAGATCAGCAGTGAGCGCAGGGAGAGGGGGGTATCTCACCCGGAGATGATCTGTGAGTGCAGGGGGAGGCTGTGTCTCACCCGGAGATCAGCAGTGAGCGCAGGGAGAAGGGGGTATCTCACTCGGATATGAGCTGTGAGTGCAGGGGGAGGCTGTGTCTCACCCGGAGATCAGCAGTGAGCGCAGGGGGAGGGGGTATCTCACTCGGAGATGAGCTGTGAGTGCAGGGGGAGGCTGTGTCTCACCCGGAGATCAGCAGTGAGCGCAGGGAGAGGGGGTATCTCACTCGGAGATGAGCTGTGAGTGCAGGGGGAGTATCTCACCCGGAAATCAGCAGTGAGCGCAGGGGGAGGGGGTATCTCACTCGGAGATGAGCTGTGAGTGCAGGGGGAGGCTGTGTCTCACACGGAGATCAGCAGTGAGCGGAGGGAGAGATGGGTATCTCACTCGGAGATGAGCTGTGAGTGCAGGGGGAGGGAGTATCTCACCCGGAGTTGAGCTGTGATTGCAGGGGGAGAATCTCACCTAGAGATCAGCTGTGAGTGCAGGGGGTGGGGGTATCTCACTCGGAGATGAGCTGTGAGTGCAGGGGGAGGCTGTGTCTCACCCGGAGATCAGCAGTGAGAGCAGGGAGAGGGGGATATCTCACTTGGAGATGAGCTGTGAGTGCAGGGGGAGGCTGTGTCTCACCCGGAGATCAGCAGTGAGCGCAGGGAGAGGGGGGTATCTCACCCGGAGATGATCTGTGAGTGCAGGGGGAGGCTGTGTCTCACCCGGAGATCAGCAGTGAGCGCAGGGAGAGGGGGGTATCTCACCCGGAGATGATCTGTGAGTCAGGGGGAGGCTGTGTCTCACCCGGAGATCAGCAGTGAGCGCAGGGAGAAGGGGGTATCTCACTCGGAGATGAGCTGTGAGTGCAGGGGGAGGCTGTGTCTCACCCGGAGATCAGCAGTGAGCGCAGGGGGAGGGGGTATCTCACTCGGAGATGAGCTGTGAGTGCAGGGGGAGGCTGTGTCTCACCCGGAGATCAGCAGTGAGCGCAGGAAGAGGGGGTATCTCACCCGGAGATAATCTGTGAATGCAGGGGGAGGCTGTGTCTCACCTGGAGATCAGCAGTGAGCGCAGGGAGAGGGGGTATCTCACCCGGAGATGATCTGTGAGTGCAGGGGGAGGGGGTATCTCACTCGGAGAAAAGCAGTGAGCGCAGGGGGAGGGGGTATCTCACTTGGAGATGAGCTGTGAGTGCAGGGGGAGTATCTCACCCGGAGATCAGCAGTGAGCGCAGGGGGAGGGGGTATCTCACTCGGAGATGAGCTGTGAGTGCAGGGGGAGGCTGTGTCTCACCCGGAGATCAGCAGTGAGCGCAGGGAGAGGGGGGTATCTCACTCGGAGATGAGCTGTGAGTGCAAGGGGAGGGGGTATCTCACCCGGAGATCAGCAGTGAGCGCAGGGAGAGGGGGATATCTCACTCGGAGATGAGCTGTGAGTGCAGGGAGAGGGGGTATCTCACCCAGAGATCAGCAGTGAGTGCAGGGGGAGGGGGTATCTCACCCGGAGATCAGCAGTGAGCGCAGGGGGAGGGGGTATCTTACTCGGAGATGAGCTGTGAGTGCAGGGGGAGGCTGTGTCTCACCCGGAGATCAGCAGTGAGCGCAGGGGGAGGGGGTATCTCACTCGGAGATGAGCTGTGAGTGCAGGGGGAGGCTGTTTCTTACCCGGAGATCAGCAGTGAGCGCAGGGGGAGGGGGTATCACACCCGGAGATGATCTGTGAGTGCAGGGGGAGGGGGTATCTCACCCGGAGATGATCTGTGAGTGCAGGGGGAGGGGGTATCTCACCCGGAGATCAGCAGTGAGCACAGGGAAAGGGTTTATCTCACTCGGAGATGAGCTGTGAGGGCAGGGGAGTATCTCACTCGGAGATGAGCTGTGAGGGCAGGGGAGTATCTTACTGGGAGATGAGCTGTGAGGGCTAGGGAGTATCTCACTGGGAGAAGAGCTGTGAGGGCAGGGGAGTATCTCACTCGGAGATGAGCTGTGAGGGCAGGGGAGTATCTCACTCGGAGATGAGCTGTGAGGGCAGGGAAGTATCTCGGAGATGAGCTGTGAGGGCAGGGGAGTATCTCACTCGGAGATGAGCTGTGAGGGCAGGGGAGTATCTCACTCGGAGAAGAGCTGTGAGGGCAGGGAAGTATCTCACTCGAAGATGAGCTGTGAGGGCAGGGGAGTATCTCACTCGGAGATGAGCTGTGAGGGCAGGGGAGTATCTCACTCGAAGAGCTGTGAGGGCAGGGAAGTATCTCACTCGGAGATGAGCTGTGAGGGCAGGGTAGTATCTCACTCGGAGATGAGCTGTGAGGGCAGGGTAGTATCTCACTCGGAGATGAGCTGTGAGGGCAGGGAAGTATCTCGGAGATGAGCTGTGAGGGCAGGGGAGTATCTCACTCGGAGATGAGCTGTGAGGGCAGTGGAGTACCTCACTCGGAGATGAGCTGTGAGGGCAGGGCAATATCTCACTCGGAGATGATCTGTGAGTGCAGGGGGAGGGGGTATCTCACTCGGAGATGAACTGTGAGTGCAGGGGGAGTATCTCACCTAGAGATCAGCTGTGAGTACAGGGGGAGGGGGTATCTCACTCGGAGATGAGCTGTGAGTGCAGAGGGAGTATCTCACCTAGAGATCAGCAGTGAGTGCAGGGGGAGGGGGTATCTCACTTGGAGATGAGCTGTGAGTGCAGGGGGAGGCTGTGTCTCACCCGGAGATCAGCAGTGAGCGCAGGGAGAGGGGGTATCTCACCCGGAGATGATCTGTGAGTGCAGGGGGAGGCTGTGTCTCACCCGGAGATCAGCAGTGAGCGCAGGGAGAAGGGGGTATCTCACTCGGAGATGAGCTGTGAGTGCAGGGGGAGGCTGTGTCTCACCCGGAGATCAGCAGTGAGCGCAGGGGGAGGGGATATCTCACTCGGAGATGAGCTGTGAGTGCAGGGGGAGGCTGTGTCTCACCCGGAGATCAGCAGTGAGCGCAGGGAGAGGGGGTATCTCACACGGAGATGATCTGTGAGTGCAGGGGGAGGCTGTGTCTCACCCGGAGATCAGCAGTGAGCGCAGGGAGAGGGGGGTATCTCACCCGGAGATGATCTGTGAGTGCAGGGGGAGGCTGTGTCTCACCCGGAGATCAGCAGTGAGCGCAGGGAGAGGGGGTCTCTCACCCGGAGATGATCTGTGAGTGCAGGGGGAGGGGGTATCTCACTCGGAGATCAGCAGTGAGCGCAGGGGGAGGGGGTATCTCACTCGGAGATGAGCTGTGAGTGCAGGGGGAGTATCTCACCCGGAGATCAGCAGTGAGCGCAGGGGGAGGGGGTATCTCACTCGGAGATGAGTTGTGAGTGCAGGGGGAGTATCTCACCTGGAGATCAGCAGTGAGCGCAGGGGGAGGGGGTATCTCACTCGGAGATGAGCTGTGAGTGCAGGGGGAGGCTGTGTCTCACACGGAGATCAGCATTGAGAGCAGGGAGAGGGGGATATCTCACTTGGAGATGAGCTGTGAGTGCAGGGGGAGGCTGTGTCTCACCCGGAGATCAGCAGTGAGCGCAGGGAGAGGGGGGTATCTCACCCGGAGATGATCTGTGAGTGCAGGGGGAGGCTGTGTCTCACCCGGAGATCAGCAGTGAGCGCAGGGAGAGGGGGGTATCTCACCCGGAGATGATCTGTGAGTGCAGGGGGAGGCTGTGTCTCACCCGGAGATCAGCAGGGAGAAGGGGGTATCTCACTCGGAGATGAGCTGTGAGTGCAGGGGGAGGCTGTGTCTCACCCGGAGATCAGCAGTGAGCGCAGGGGGAGGGGGTATCTCACTCGGAGATGAGCTGTGAGTGCAGGGGGAGGCTGTGTCTCACCCGGAGATCAGCAGTGAGCGCAGGAAGAGGGGGTATCTCACCCGGAGATGATCTGTGAATGCAGGGGGAGGCTGTGTCTCACCTGGAGATCAGCAGTGAGCGCAGGGAGAGGGGGTATCTCACCCGGAGATGATCTGTGAGTGCAGGGGGAGGGGGTATCTCACTCGGAGAAAAGCAGTGAGCGCAGGGGGAGGGGGTATCTCACTTGGAGATGAGCTGTGTGTGCAGGGGGAGTATCTCACCCGGAGATCAGCAGTGAGCGCAGGGGGAGGGGGTATCTCACTCGGAGATGAGCTGTGAGTGCAGGGGGAGGCTGTGTCTCACCCGGAGATCAGCAGTGAGCGCAGGGAGAGGGGGGTATCTCACTCGGAGATGAGCTGTGAGTGCAAGGGGAGGGGGTATCTCACCCGGAGATCAGCAGTGAGCGCAGGGAGAGGGGGATATCTCACTCGGAGATGAGCTGTGAGTGCAGGGAGAGGGGGTATCTCACCCAGAGATCAGCAGTGAGTGCAGGGGGAGGGGGTATCTCACCCGGAGATCAGCAGTGAGCGCAGGGGGAGGGGGTATCTTACTCGGAGATGAGCTGTGAGTGCAGGGGGAGGCTGTGTCTCACCCGGAGATCAGCAGTGAGCGCAGGGGGAGGGGGTATCTCACTCGGAGATGAGCTGTGAGTGCAGGGGGAGGCTGTTTCTTACCCGGAGATCAGCAGTGAGAGCAGGGGGAGGGGGTATCACACCCCGAGATGCTCTGTGAGTGCAGGGGGAGGGGGTATCTCACTCGGAGATGAGCTGTGAGTGCAGGGGGAGGCTGTTTCTTACCCGGAGATCAGCAGTGAGCGCAGGGGGAGGGGGTATCACACCCCGAGATGCTCTGTGAGTGCAGGGGGAGGGGGTATCTCACCCGGAGATGATCTGTGAGTGCAGGGGGAGGGGGTATCTCACCCGGAGATCAGCAGTGAGCACAGGGAAAGGGTTTATCTCACTCGGAGATGAGCTGTGAGGGCAGGGGAGTATCTCACTCGGAGATGAGCTGTGACGGCAGGGGAGTATCTTACTGGGAGATGAGCTGTGAGGGCTAGGGAGTATCTCACTCGGAGAAGAGCTGTGAGGGCAGGGGAGTATCTCACTCGGAGATGAGCTGTGAGGGCAGGGGAGTATCTCACTTGGAGATGAGCTGTGAGGGCAGGGGAGTATCTCACTCGGAGATGAGCTGTGAGGGCAGGGAAGTATCTCGGAGATGAGCTGTGAGGGCAGGGGAGTATCTCACTCGGAGATGAGCTGTGAGGGCAGGGGAGTATCTCACTGGGAGATGAGCTGTGAAGGCTAGGGAGTATCTCACTCGGAGAAGAGCTGTGAGGGCAGGGGAGTATCTCACTCGGAGATGAGCTGTGAGGGCAGGGGAGTATCTCACTCGGAGATGAGCTGTGAGGGCAGGGGAGTATCTCACTCGGAGATGAGCTGTGAGGGCAGGGAAGTATCTCGGAGATGAGCTGTGAGGGCAGGGGAGTATCTCACTCGGAGATGAGCTGTGAGGGCAGGGGAGTATCTCACTCGGAGAAGAGCTGTGAGGGCAGGGAAGTATCTCACTCGAAGATGAGCTGTGAGGGCAGGGGAGTATCTCACTCGGAGATGAGCTGTGAGGGCAGGGGAGTATCTCACTCGAAGAGCTGTGAGGGCAGGGAAATATCTCACTCGGAGATGAGCTGTGAGGGCAGGGGAGTATCTCACTCGGAGATGAGCTGTGAGGGCAGGGAAGTATCTCGGAGATGAGCTGTGAGGGCAGGGGAGTATCTCACTCGGAGATGAGCTGTGAGGGCAGGGGAGTACCTCACTCGGAGATGAGCTGTGAGGGCAGGGGAATATCTCACTCGGAGATGATCTGTGAGTGCAGGGCTAGGGGGTATCTCACTCGGAGATGAACTGTGAGTGCAGGGGGAGTATCTCACCTAGAGATCAGCTGTGAGTACAGGGGGAGGGGGTATCTCACTCGGAGATGAGCTGTGAGTGCAGAGGGAGTATCTCACCTAGAGATCAGCAGTGAGTGCAGGGGGAGGGGGTATCTCACTTGGAGATGAGCTGTGAGTGCAGGGGGAGGCTGTGTCTCACCCGGAGATCAGCAGTGAGCGCAGGGAGAGGGGGGTATCTCACCCGGAGATGATCTGTGAGTGCAGGGGGAGGCTGTGTCTCACCCGGAGATCAGCAGTGAGCGCAGGGAGAAGGTGGTATCTCACTCGGATATGAGCTGTGAGTGCAGGGGGAGGCTGTGTCTCACCCGGAGATCAGCAGTGAGCGCAGGGGGAGGGGGTATCTCACTCGGAGATGAGCTGTGAGTGCAGGGGGAGGCTGTGTCTCACCCGGAGATCAGCAGTGAGCGCAGGGAGAGGGGGTATCTCACTCGGAGATGAGCTGTGAGTGCAGGGGGAGTATCTCACCCGGAAATCAGCAGTGAGCGCAGGGGGAGGGGGTATCTCACTCGGAGATGAGCTGTGAGTGCAGGGGGAGGCTGTGTCTCACACGGAGATCAGCAGTGAGCGGAGGGAGAGATGGGTATCTCACTCGGAGATGAGCTGTGAGTGCAGGGGGAGGGAGTATCTCACCCGGAGTTGAGCTGTGATTGCAGGGGGAGAATCTCACCTAGAGATCAGCTGTGAGTGCAGGGGGTGGGGGTATCTCACTCGGAGATGAGCTGTGAGTGCAGGGGGAGGCTGTGTCTCACCCGGAGATCAGCAGTGAGAGCAGGGAGAGGGGGATATCTCACTTGGAGATGAGCTGTGAGTGCAGGGGGAGGCTGTGTCTCACCCGGAGATCAGCAGTGAGCGCAGGGAGAGGGGGGTATCTCACCCGGAGATGATCTGTGAGTGCAGGGGGAGGCTGTGTCTCACCCGGAGATCAGCAGTGAGCGCAGGGAGAGGGGGGTATCTCACCCGGAGATGATCTGTGAGTCAGGGGGAGGCTGTGTCTCACCCGGAGATCAGCAGTGAGCGCAGGGAGAAGGGGGTATCTCACTCGGAGATGAGCTGTGAGTGCAGGGGGAGGCTGTGTCTCACCCGGAGATCAGCAGTGAGCGCAGGGGGAGGGGGTATCTCACTCGGAGATGAGCTGTGAGTGCAGGGGGAGGCTGTGTCTCACCCGGAGATCAGCAGTGAGCGCAGGAAGAGGGGGTATCTCACCCGGAGATGATCTGTGAATGCAGGGGGAGGCTGTGTCTCACCTGGAGATCAGCAGTGAGCGCAGGGAGAGGGGGTATCTCACCCGGAGATGATCTGTGAGTGCAGGGGGAGGGGGTATCTCACTCGGAGAAAAGCAGTGAGCGCAGGGGGAGGGGGTATCTCACTTGGAGATGAGCTGTGAGTGCAGGGGGAGTATCTCACCCGGAGATCAGCAGTGAGCGCAGGGGGAGGGGGTATCTCACTCGGAGATGAGCTGTGAGTGCAGGGGGAGGCTGTGTCTCACCCGGAGATCAGCAGTGAGCGCAGGGAGAGGGGGGTATCTCACTCGGAGATGAGCTGTGAGTGCAAGGGGAGGGGGTATCTCACCCGGAGATCAGCAGTGAGCGCAGGGAGAGGGGGATATCTCACTCGGAGATGAGCTGTGAGTGCAGGGAGAGGGGGTATCTCACCCAGAGATCAGCAGTGAGTGCAGGGGGAGGGGGTATCTCACCCGGAGATCAGCAGTGAGCGCAGGGGGAGGGGGTATCTTACTCGGAGATGAGCTGTGAGTGCAGGGGGAGGCTGTGTCTCACCCGGAGATCAGCAGTGATCGCAGGGGGAGGGGGTATCTCACTCGGAGATGAGCTGTGAGTGCAGGGGGAGGCTGTTTCTTACCCGGAGATCAGCAGTGAGCGCAGGGGGAGGGGGTATCACACCCGGAGATGATCTGTGAGTGCAGGGGGAGGGGGTATCTCACCCGGAGATGATCTGTGAGTGCAGGGGGAGGGGGTATCTCACCCGGAGATCAGCAGTGAGCACAGGGAAAGGGTTTATCTCACTCGGAGATGAGCTGTGAGGGCAGGGGAGTATCTCACTCGGAGATGAGCTGTGAGGGCAGGGGAGTATCTTACTGGGAGATGAGCTGTGAGGGTTAGGGAGTATCTCACTGGGAGAAGAGCTGTGAGGGCAGGGGAGTATCTCACTCGGAGATGAGCTGTGAGGGCAGGGGAGTATCTCACTCGGAGATGAGCTGTGAGGGCAGGGAAGTATCTCGGAGATGAGCTGTGAGGGCAGGGGAGTATCTCACTCGGAGATGAGCTGTGAGGGCAGGGGAGTATCTCACTCGGAGAAGAGCTGTGAGGGCAGGGAAGTATCTCACTCGAAGATGAGCTGTGAGGGCAGGGGAGTATCTCACTCGGAGATGAGCTGTGAGGGCAGGGGAGTATCTCACTCGAAGAGCTGTGAGGGCAGGGAAGTATCTCACTCGGAGATGAGCTGTGAGGGCAGGGTAGTATCTCACTCGGAGATGAGCTGTGAGGGCAGGGAAGTATCTCGGAGATGAGCTGTGAGGGCAGGGGAGTATCTCACTCGGAGATGAGCTGTGAGGGCAGTGGAGTACCTCACTCGGAGATGAGCTGTGAGGGCAGGGCAATATCTCACTCGGAGATGATCTGTGAGTGCAGGGGGAGGGGGTATCTCACTCGGAGATGAACTGTGAGTGCAGGGGGAGTATCTCACCTAGAGATCAGCTGTGAGTACAGGGGGAGGGGGTATCTCACTCGGAGATGAGCTGTGAGTGCAGAGGGAGTATCTCACCTAGAGATCAGCAGTGAGTGCAGGGGGAGGGGGTATCTCACTTGGAGATGAGCTGTGAGTGCAGGGGGAGGCTGTGTCTCACCCGGAGATCAGCAGTGAGCGCAGGGAGAGGGGGTATCTCACCCGGAGATGATCTGTGAGTGCAGGGGGAGGCTGTGTCTCACCCGGAGATCAGCAGTGAGCGCAGGGAGAAGGGGGTATCTCACTCGGAGATGAGCTGTGAGTGCAGGGGGAGGCTGTGTCTCACCCGGAGATCAGCAGTGAGCGCAGGGGGAGGGGATATCTCACTCGGAGATGAGCTGTGAGTGCAGGGGGAGGCTGTGTCTCACCCGGAGATCAGCAGTGAGCGCAGGGAGAGGGGGTATCTCACCCGGAGATGATCTGTGAGTGCAGGGGGAGGCTGTGTCTCACCCGGAGATCAGCAGTGAGCGCAGGGAGAGGGGGGTATCTCACCCGGAGATGATCTGTGAGTGCAGGGGGAGGCTGTGTCTCACCCGGAGATCAGCAGTGAGCGCAGGGAGAGGGGGTCTCTCACCCGTAGATGATCTGTGAGTGCAGGGGGAGGGGGTATCTCACTCGGAGATCAGCAGTGAGCGCAGGGGGAGGGGGTATCTCACTCGGAGATGAGCTGTGAGTGCAGGGGGAGTATCTCACCCGGAGATCAGCAGTGAGCGCAGGGGGAGGGGGTATCTCACTCGGAGATGAGCTGTGAGTGCAGGGGGAGTATCTCACCTGGAGATCAGCAGTGAGCGCAGGGGGAGGGGGTATCTCACTCGGAGATGAGCTGTGAGTGCAGGGGGAGGCTGTGTCTCACACGGAGATCAGCATTGAGAGCAGGGAGAGGGGGATATCTCACTTGGAGATGAGCTGTGAGTGCAGGGGGAGGCTGTGTCTCACCCGGAGATCAGCAGTGAGCGCAGGGAGAGGGGGGTATCTCACCCGGAGATGATCTGTGAGTGCAGGGGGAGGCTGTGTCTCACCCGAAGATCAGCAGTGAGCGCAGGGAGAGGGGGGTATCTCACCCGGAGATGATCTGTGAGTGCAGGGGGAGGCTGTGTCTCACCCGGAGATCAGCAGTGAGCGCAGGGAGAAGGGGGTATCTCACTCGGAGATGAGCTGTGAGTGCAGGGGGAGGCTGTGTCTCACCCGGAGATCAGCAGTGAGCGCAGGGGGAGGGGGTATCTCACTCGGAGATGAGCTGTGAGTGCAGGGGGAGGCTGTGTCTCACCCGGAGATCAGCAGTGAGCGCAGGAAGAGGGGGTATCTCACCCGGAGATGATCTGTGAATGCAGGGGGAGGCTGTGTCTCACCTGGAGATCAGCAGTGAGCGCAGGGAGAGGGGGTATCTCACCCGGAGATGATCTGTGAGTGCAGGGGGAGGGGGTATCTCACTCGGAGAAAAGCAGTGAGCGCAGGGGGAGGGGGTATCTCACTTGGAGATGAGCTGTGAGTGCAGGGGGAGTATCTCACCCGGAGATCAGCAGTGAGCGCAGGGGGAGGGGGTATCTCACTCGGAGATGAGCTGTGAGTGCAGGGGGAGGCTGTGTCTCACCCGGAGATCAGCAGTGAGCGCAGGGAGAGGGGGGTATCTCACTCGGAGATGAGCTGTGAGTGCAAGGGGAGGGGGTATCTCACCCGGAGATCAGCAGTGAGCGCAGGGAGAGGGGGATATCTCACTCGGAGATGAGCTGTGAGTGCAGGGAGAGGGGGTATCTCACCCAGAGATCAGCAGTGAGTGCAGGGGGAGGGGGTATCTCACCCGGAGATCAGCAGTGAGCGCAGGGGGAGGGGGTATCTTACTCGGAGATGAGCTGTGAGTGCAGGGGGAGGCTGTGTCTCACCCGGAGATCAGCAGTGAGCGCAGGGGGAGGGGGTATCTCACTCGGAGATGAGCTGTGAGTGCAGGGGGAGGCTGTTTCTTACCCGGAGATCAGCAGTGAGCGCAGGGGGAGGGGGTATCACACCCCGAGATGCTCTGTGAGTGCAGGGGGAGGGGGTATCTCACTCGGAGATGAGCTGTGAGTGCAGGGGGAGGCTGTTTCTTACCCGGAGATCAGCAGTGAGCGCAGGGGGAGGGGGTATCACACCCCGAGATGCTCTGTGAGTGCAAGGGGAGGGGATATCTCACCCGGAGATGATCTGTGAGTGCAGGGGGAGGGGGTATCTCACCCGGAGATCAGCAGTGAGCACAGGGAAAGGGTTTATCTCACTCGGAGATGAGCTGTGAGGGCAGGGGAGTATCTCACTCGGAGATGAGCTGTGACGGCAGGGGAGTATATTACTGGGAGATGAGCTGTGAGGGCTAGGGAGTATCTCACTCGGAGAAGAGCTGTGAGGGCAGGGGAGTATCTCACTCGGAGATGAGCTGTGAGGGCAGGGGAGTATCTCACTTGGAGATGAGCTGTGAGGGCAGGGGAATATCTCACTCGGAGATGAGCTGTGAGGGCAGGGAAGTATCTAGGAGATGAGCTGTGAGGGCAGGGGAGTATCTCACTCGGAGATGAGCTGTGAGGGCAGGGGAGTATCTCACTCGGAGAAGAGCTGTGAGGGCAGGGAAGTATCTCACTCGAAGATGAGCTGTGAGGGCAGGGGAGTATCTCACTCGGAGATGAGCTGTGAGGGCAGGGGAGTATCTCACTCGGAGATGAGCTGTGAGGGCAGGGGAGTATCTCACTCGGAGAAGAGCTGTGAGGGCAGGGAAGTATCTCACTCGGAGATGAGCTGTGAGGGCAGGGGAGTATCTCACTCGGAGATGAACTGTGAGGGCAGGGGAGTATCTCACTCGGAGATGAGCTGTGAGGGCAGGGAAGTATCTCGGAGATGAGCTGTGAGGGCTGGGGAGTATCTCACTCGGAGATGAGCTGTGAGGGCAGGGGAGTATCTCACTCGGAGATGAGCTGTGAGGGCAGGGGAATATCTCACTCGGAGATGAGCTGTGAGGGCAGGGGGAGGCTGTGTCTCACCCGGAGATCAGCAGTGAGCGCAGGGAGAGGGGGTATCTCACCCGGAGATGATCTGTGAGTGCAGGGGGAGGCTGTGTCTCACCCGGAGATCAGCAGTGAGCGCAGGGAGAGGGGGGTATCTCACCCGGAGATGATCTGTGAGTGCAGGGGGAGGCTGTGTCTCACCCGGAGATCAGCAGTGAGCGCAGGGAGAGGGGGTATCTCACCCGGAGATGATCTGTGAGTGCAGGGGGAGGGGGTATCTCACTCGGAGATCAGCAGTGAGCGCAGGGGGAGGGGGTATCTCACTCGGAGATGAGCTGTGAGTGCAGGGGGAGTATCTCACCCGGAGATCAGCAGTGAGCGCAGGGGGAGAAAGTATCTCACTCGGAGATGAGCTGTGAGTGCAGGGGGAGTATCTCACCCGGAGATCAGCAGTGAGCGCAGGGGGAGGGGGTATCTCACTCGGAGATGAGCTGTGAGTGCAGGGGGAGGCTGTGTCTCACACGGAGATCAGCAGTGAGCGCAGGGAGAGGTGGGTATCTCACTCGGAGATGAGCTGTGAGTGCAAGGGGAGGGGGTATCTCACCCGGAGATGAGCTGTGAGTGCAGGGGGAGAATCTCACCTAGAGATCAGCTGTGAGTGCAGGGGGTGGGGGTATCTCACTCGGAGATGAGCTGTGAGTGCAGGGGGAGTATCTCACCTAGAGATCAGCAGTGAGTGCAGGGCGAGGGGGTATCTCACTCGGAGATGAGCTGTGAGTGCAGGGGGAGGCTGTGTCTCACCCGGAGATCAGCAGTGAGAGCAGGGAGAGGGGGATATCTCACTTGGAGATGAGCTGTGAGTGCAGGGGGAGGCTGTGTCTCACCCGGAGATCAGCAGTGAGCGCAGGGAGAGGGGGGTATCTCACCCGGAGATGATCTGTGAGTGCAGGGGGAGGCTGTGTCTCACCCGGAGATCAGCAGTGAGCGCAGGGAGAGGGGGGTATCTCACTCGGAGATGAGTTGTGAGTGCAGCGGGAGGCTGTGTCTCACCCGGAGATCAGCAGTGAGCGCAGGGGGAGGGGGTATCTCACTCGGAGATGAGTTGTGAGTGCAGCGGGAGGCTGTGTCTCACCCGGAGATCAGCAGTGAGCGCAGGGGGAGGGGGTATCTCACTCGGAGATGAGCTGTGAGTGCAGGGGGAGGCTGTGTCTCACCCGGAGATCAGCAGTGAGCGCAGGAAGAGGGGGTATCTCACCCGGAGATGATCTGTGAATGCAGGGGGAGGCTGTGTCTCACCCGGAGATCAGCAGTGAGCGCAGGGAGAGGGGGTATCTCACCCGGAGATGATCTGTGAGTGCAGGGGGAGGGGGTATCTCACTCGGAGAAAAGCAGTGAGCGCAGGGGGAGGGGGGTATCTCACTCGGAGATGATCTGTGAGTGCCGGGGGAGGCTGTGTGTCACCTGGAGATCAGCAGTGAGCGCAGGGGGAGGGGGTATCTCACTCGGAGATGAGTTGTGAGTGCAGCGGGAGGCTGTGTCTCACCCGGAGATCAGCAGTGAGCGCAGGGGGAGGGGGTATCTCACTCGGAGATGAGCTGTGAGTGCAGGGGGAGGCTGTGTCTCACCCGGAGATCAGCAGTGAGCGCAGGAAGAGGGGGTATCTCACCCGGAGATGATCTGTGAATGCAGGGGGAGGCTGTGTCTCACCCGGAGATCAGCAGTGAGCGCAGGGAGAGGGGGTATCTCACCCGGAGATGATCTGTGAGTGCAGGGGGAGGGGGTATCTCACTCGGAGAAAAGCAGTGAGCGCAGGGGGAGGGGGGTATCTCACTCGGAGATGATCTGTGAGTGCCGGGGGAGGCTGTGTGTCACCCGGAGATCAGCAGTGAGCGCAGGGAGAGGGGGTATCTCACCCGGAGATGATCTGTGAGTGCAGGGGGAGGGGGTATCTCACTCGGAGAAAAGCAGTGAGCGCAGGGGGAGGGGGTATCTCACTTGGAAATGAGCTGTGAGTGCAGGGGGAGTATCTCACCCGGAGATCAGCAGTGAGCGCAGGGGGAGGGGGTATCTCACTCGGAGATGAGCTGTGAGTGCAGGGGGAGGCTGTGTCTCACCCGGAGATCAGCAGTGAGCGCAGGGAGAGGGGGGTATCTCACTCGGAGATGAGCTGTGAGTGCAAGGGGAGGGGGTATCTCATCCGGAGATCAGCAGTGAGCGCAGGGAGAGGGGGGTATCTCACTCGGAGATAAGCTGTGAGTGCAGGGAGAGGGGGTATCTCACCCAGAGATCAGCAGTGAGCGCAGGGGGAGGGGGTATCTCACCCAGAGATCAGCAGTGAGCGCAGGGGGAGGGGGTATCTTACTCGGAGATGATCTGTGAGTGCAGGGGGAGGCTGTGTCTCACCCAGAGATCAGCAGTGAGCGCAGGGGGAGGGGGTATCTCACTCGGAGATGAGCTGTGAGTGCAGGGGGAGTATCTCACCCGGAGATCAGCAGTGAGCGCAGGGGGAGGAAGTATCTCACTCGGAGATGAGCTGTGAGTGCAGGGGGAGGCTGTTTCTTACCCGGAGATCAGCAGTGAGCGCAGGGGGAGGGGGTATCACACCCGGAGATGATCTGTGAGTGCAGGGGGAGGGGGTATCTCACCCGGAGATCAGCAGTGAGCGCAGGGAGAGGGGGTATCTCACCCGGAGATGAGCTGTGAGTGCAGGGAGAAGGGGTATCTCACCCGGAGATGATCTGTGAGTGCAGGGGGAGGGGGTATCTCACCCGGAGATCAGCAGTGAGCACAGGGAAAGGGTTTATCTCACTCGGAGATGAGCTGTGAGGGCAGGGGAGTATCTCACTCGGAGATGAGCTGTGAGGGCAGGGGAGTATCTCACTGGGAGATGAGCTGTGAGGGCTAGGGAGTATCTCACTCGGAGAAGAGCTGTGAGGGCAGGGGAGTATCTCACTCGGAGATGAGCTGTGAGGGCAGGGGAGTATCTCACTCGGAGATGAGCTGTGAGGGCAGGGGAGTATCTCACTCGGAGATGAGCTGTGAGGGCAGGGAAGTATCTCGGAGATGAGCTGTGAGGGCAGGGGAGTATCTCACTCGGAGATGAGCTGTTAGGGCAGGGGAGTATCTCACTCGGAGAAGAGCTGTGAGGGCAGTGAAGTATCTCACTCGGAGATGAGCTGTGAGGGCAGGGGAGTATCTCACTCGGAGATGAGCTGTGAGGGCAGGGGAGTATCTCACTCGGAGATGAGCTGTGAGGGCAGGGAAGTATCTCGGAGATGAGCTGTGAGGGCTGGGGAGTATCTCACTCGGAGGTGAGCTGTGAGGGCAGGGGAGTATCTCACTCGGAGATGAGCTGTGAGGGCAGGGGAGTACCTCACTCGGAGATGAGCTGTGAGGGCAGGGGAATATCTCACTCGGAGATGAGCTGTGAGGGCAGGGGAGTATCTCACTCGGAGATGAGCTGTGAGGGCAGGGGAGTATCTCACTCGGAGATGAGCTGTGAGGGCAGGGGAGTATCTCACCTAGAGATCAGCAGTGAGCGCAGGGGGAGGGGGTATCTCACTAGGAGATGAGCTGTGAGTGCAGAGGGAGGCTGTGTCTCACCCGGAGATCAGCAGTGAGCTCAGGGGGAGGGGGTATCTCACCTGGAGATGAGCTGAGAGGGCAGGGGGAGGGGGTATCTCACCTGGAGATCAGCTGTGAGTGCAGGAGGAGAGGGTATCTCACCGGAATATGAGCTGTTAGCACAGGGGGAGGGGGTGTCTCACACGGAGATCAGCTGTGAGCCCAGGGGGAAGGTGTCTCACCCGGGGATCAGCTGTGAGTGCAGGAGGAGGGGGTATCTCACCTGGAGATGAGCTGAGAGGGCAGGGGGAGGGGGTATCTCACCTGGTGATGAGCTGTGAGGGCAGGGGAGTATCTCACTCGGAGATGAGCTGTGAGGGCAGGGGAGTATCTCACTCGGAGATGAGCTGTGAGGGCAGGGGAGTATCTCACTCGGAGATGAGCTGTGAGGGCAGGGGAGTATCTCACTCGGAGAAGAGCTGTGAGGGCAGGGAAGTATCTCACTCGAAGATGAGCTGTGAGGGCAGGGGAGTATCTCACTCGGAGATGAGCTGTGAGGGCAGGGGAGTATCTCACTCGGAGATGAGCTGTGAGGGCAGGGAAGTATCTCGGAGATGAGCTGTGAGGGCAGGGGAGTATCTCACTCGGAGATGAGCTGTGAGGGCAGGGGAGTATCTCACTCGGAGATGAGCTGTGAGGGCAGGGGAGTATCTCACTCGGAGATGAGCTGTGAGGGCAGGGAAGTATCTCGGAGATGAGCTGTGAGGGCTGGGGAGTATCTCACTCGGAGGTGAGCTGTGAGGGCAGGGGAGTATCTCACTCGGAGATGAGCTGTGAGGGCAGGGGAGTACCTCACTCGGAGATGAGCTGTGAGGGCAGGGGAATATCTCACTCGGAGATGAGCTGTGAGGGCAGGGGAGTATCTCACTCGGAGATGAGCTGTGAGGGCAGGGGAGTATCTCACTCGGAGATGAGCTGTGAGGGCAGGGGAGTATCTCACCTAGAGATCAGCAGTGAGCGCAGGGGGAGGGGGTATCTCACTAGGAGATGAGCTGTGAGTGCAGAGGGAGGCTGTGTCTCACCCGGAGATCAGCAGTGACCTCAGGGGAGGGGGTATCTCACCTGGAGATGAGCTGAGAGGGCAGGGGGAGGGGGTATCTCACCTGGAGATCAGCTGTGAGTGCAGGAGGAGAGGGTATCTCACCGGAATATGAGCTGTTAGCACAGGGGGAGGGGGTGTCTCACACGGAGATCAGCTGTGAGCCCAGGGGGAAGGTGTCTCACCCGGGGATCAGCTGTGAGTGCAGGAGGAGGGGGTATCTCACCTGGAGATGAGCTGAGAGGGCAGGGGGAGGGGGTATCTCACCTGGAGATGAGCTGTGAGGGCAGGGGAGTATCTCACTCGGAGATGAACTGTGAGGGCAGGGTAGTATCTCACTCGGAGATGAGCTGTGAGGGCAGGGGAGTATCTCACTCGGAGATGAGCTGTGACGGCAGGGGAGTATATTACTGGGAGATGAGCTGTGAGGGCTAGGGAGTATCTCACTCGGAGAAGAGCTGTGAGGGCAGGGGAGTATCTCACTCGGAGATGAGCTGTGAGGGCAGGGGAGTATCTCACTTGGAGATGAGCTGTGAGGGCAGGGGAGTATCTCACTCGGAGATGAGCTGTGAGGGCAGGGAAGTATCTCGGAGATGAGCTGTGAGGGCAGGGGAGTATCTCACTCGGAGATGAGCTGTGAGGGCAGGGGAGTATCTCACTCGGAGAAGAGCTGTGAGGGCAGGGAAGTATCTCACTCGAAGATGAGCTGTGAGGGCAGGGGAGTATCTCACTCGGAGATGAGCTGTGAGGGCAGGGGAGTATCTCACTCGGAGATGAGCTGTGAGGGCAGGGAAGTATCTCGGAGATGAGCTGTGAGGGCAGGGGAGTATCTCACTCGGAGATGAGCTGTGAGGGCAGGGGAGTATCTCACTCGGAGATGAGCTGTGAGGGCAGGGGAGTATCTCACTCGGAGATGAGCTGTGAGGGCAGGGAAGTATCTCGGAGATGAGCTGTGAGGGCTGGGGAGTATCTCACTCGGAGGTGAGCTGTGAGGGCAGGGGAGTATCTCACTCGGAGATGAGCTGTGAGGGCAGGGGAGTACCTCACTCGGAGATGAGCTGTGAGGGCAGGGGAATATCTCACTCGGAGATGAGCTGTGAGGGCAGGGGAGTATCTCACTCGGAGATGAGCTGTGAGGGCAGGGGAGTATCTCACTCGGAGATGAGCTGTGAGGGCAGGGGAGTATCTCACCTAGAGATCAGCAGTGAGCGCAGGGGGAGGGGGTATCTCACTAGGAGATGAGCTGTGAGTGCAGAGGGAGGCTGTGTCTCACCCGGAGATCAGCAGTGACCTCAGGGGAGGGGGTATCTCACCTGGAGATGAGCTGAGAGGGCAGGGGGAGGGGGTATCTCAACTGGAGATCAGCTGTGAGTGCAGGAGGAGAGGGTATCTCACCGGAATATGAGCTGTTAGCACAGGGGGAGGGGGTGTCTCACACGGAGATCAGCTGTGAGCCCAGGGGGAAGGTGTCTCACCCGGGGATCAGCTGTGAGTGCAGGAGGAGGGGGTATCTCACCTGGAGATGAGCTGAGAGGGCAGGGGGAGGGGGTATCTCACCTGGAGATGAGCTGTGAGGGCAGGGGAGTATCTCACTCGGAGATGAACTGTGAGGGCAGGGTAGTATCTCACTCGGAGATGAGCTGTGAGGGCAGGGGAGTATCTCACTCGGAGATGAGCTGTGAGGGCAGGGGAGTATCTCACTCGGAGAAGAGCTGTGAGGGCAGGGAAGTATCTCACTCGAAGATGAGCTGTGAGGGCAGGGGAGTATCTCACTAGGAGATGAGCTGTGAGGGCAGGGGAGTATCTCACTCGGAGAAGAGCTGTGAGGGCAGGGAAGTATCTCACTCGGAGATGAGCTGTGAGGGCAGGGGAGTATCTCACTCGCAGATGAGCTGTGAGGGCAGGGGAGTATCTCACTTGGAGATGAGCTGTGAGGGCAGGGAAGTATCTCGGAGATGAGCTGTGAGGGCTGGGGAGTATCTCACTCGGAGATAAGCTGTGAGGGCAGGGGAGTATCTCACTCGGAGATGAGCTGTGAGGGCAGGGGAGTACCTCACTCGGAGATGAGCTGTGAGGGCAGGGGAATATCTCACTCGGAGATGAGCTGTGAGGGCAGGGGAGTATCTCACTCGGAGATGAGCTGTGAGGGCAGGGGAGTATCTCACTCGGAGATGAGCTGTGAGGGCAGGGGAGTATCTCACCTAGAGATCAGAAGTGAGCGCAGGGGGAGGGGGTATCTCACTAGGAGATGAGCTGTGAGTGCAGAGGGAGGCTGTGTCTCACCCGGAGATCAGCAGTGAGCTCAGGGGGAGGGGGTATCTCACCTGGAGATGAGCTGAGAGGGCAGGGGGAGAGGGTATCTCACCTGGAGATCAGCTGTGAGTGCATGAGGAGGGGCTATCTCACCCGAATATGAGCTGTTAGCACAGGGGGGGGGGGGGGTGTCTCACCCGGAGATCAGCTGTGAGCCCAGGAGGAAGGTGTCTCACCCGGGGATCAGCTGTGAGTGCAGGAGGAGGGAGTATCTCACCTGGAGATGAGCTGAGAGGGCAAGGGGAGGGGGTATCTCACCTGGAGATGAGCTGAGAGGGCAGGGGGAGGGGGTAACTCACCCGGAGATGAGCTGTGAGCGCATTGGGAGGGGGTGTCTCACCCTGAGATCAACTGTGAGCGCATTGGGAAGGGGTATCTCACCCGGAGATTAGCTATGAGCTCAGGGGGAGGGGGTATCTCACCCGGAGATCAACTGAGAGCTATGAGCAGAGGAGGAGGGGGTTTTCTGACCCAGAGGTGAGCTGTGAGCGCATTGGGAGGGGGTATCTCACCCGGAGATCAGCTGTGAGCTATGAGCACAGGGGGAGGGGGTGAATCACACACAGGCTGTGCTTACAGCAGGGAGAGTTGTGACAGAGAATACATTTTGCATGCTGCGAGTAGGGAGCTCTTACGCCAGGAACTGCGCAAACTCGACCAGCTGATCACCCACTACCAGACGTAATGGAATAATGCAAGGGGGCGCCAGAGAACAGCATTTGAAAAATAAAAGCTTGGTATCTTTTGAATGAAGCATAATTTTGAATCACTATAAATTACAAAACGATTTATTTCCACCTTTTCTGGTTGGTCAATTGTATTCTTTATGGTGGCACAACCGCTTTAAGTTTAAAATTTCACATTTTTCTAAATTTTTAGAAAATCTGGGATATTTTCATGAATAACAACAAAACGTATTAATTTAAAATTTTCCAGCTGCAACAGGTACAATTTGTTCCAAAAAGAAGATCAGAATATCAGAATGACTAGCAGAAGCATTTCAAAGTTATTACCAAATAAAGTGACGTTTCAGATATGAAAAATGGGGCTGTCAGAAAGGTTAATACTGATTACCACGAGACAGGGCTAAGAAACATGAAATGGTAATGTGCAGTACATACCTATGCTCAAAAGTGCTGGCATATCATGCCAGTAATAAAAGAAAATACTGATTAGTCAGGGTGATAAAACAATGTATGTAACATGTAGGTGTGTGGTATGTATAAATATCATTTTTTTTTTCAGTGCCCTGGATAAAGTGACTATAAGAAGTAGGATTTTAGTTAATACCTCACTGAACACAAGAACAGTTTCCAAAATACTAACAAGACGGAGTTTCACAGAACATTTTTTTCACCCATAGCATGAAAGTAATGTTAATATCATAACTTTCATTACAAAATCTTCAGTTTTACCCAAATTCAGTGATGCACCCTACACCAAAACTACTACATCTAGTATTTTGTATGACCTCTATGATTGTTAAGGACAGCACCAAGTCTTCTACACATGGACCGAATAAGTTGGTGACATAAAGTAACATCTATCTCTTTCTATTCCTCCAGAACGACCATTTTAGAACCTGAATGTAGAGCCCTTCTAACTTGTCTCTTCAGAATTCCTCGGTATGTCCTGCACTTCTGTGATGCGTGTTGGAGTACTTGTAAGATGTGTGCAGCTTATTCTTGTGATCTTTCTGATATGTGCACATCTACTTGTGTAATTTGTGCACTGTGCTTGTGTGACATCTCTCAAGTCTACGCTGTGCTTGTGTGACATCTCTCAAGTCTGCGCTGTGCTTGTGTGACATCTCTTAAGTCTGTGCTGTGCTTGTGTGACATCTCTCAAGTCTAAGCTGTGCTTGTGCGACATCTCTCAAGTCTAAGCTGTGCTTGTGTGATATCTCTCAAGTCTGTGCTGTGCTTGTGTGACATCTCTCAAGTCTAAGCTGTGCTTGTGTGACATCTCTCAAGTCTACGCTGTGCTTGTGTGACATCTCTCAAGTCTGCGCTGTGCTTGTGTGACATCTCTCAAGTCTGTGCTGTGCTTGTGTGACATCTCTCAAGTCTAAGCTGTGCTTGTGTGACATCTCTCAAGTCTGCGCTGTGCTTGTGTGACATCTCTCAAGTCTGTGCTGTGCTTGTATGACATCACTCAAGTCTGCGCTGTGCTTGTGTGACATCTCTCAAGTCTGCGCTGTGCTTGTGTGACATCTCTCAAGTCTGCGCTGTGCTTGTGTGACATCTCTCAAGTCTGCGCTGTGCTTGTGTAACATCTCTCAAGTCTGCGCTGTGCTTGTGTGACATCTCTCAAGTCAGAGATGTGCTTGTGTGACATCTCTCAAGTCAGAGCTGTGCTTGTGTGACATCTCTCAAGTCTGCGCTGTGCTTGTGCGATTTGTCTGGTGTGTGACAAGTGATTTTTTGATGTGTGCCTAACATGTTTTTATTGCATCAAATAATGTTACTTAAAGTGAATTTCTGTTTTAATTCTTTTACTGTCCTTAGGCTTGCCCTAGAGAAAAACAATAAAATCAGGGATACTCTCAGGGTCAGCAATTCCTCTTCCGCTACTGCCCTGGTCTTTGTTTTCAGGCTGCAGCCGTGATGTCCTGACTAAAACACGTGACTGCTGGAGCTTAAAGGGGTTTTCCCAGAAACAAAAGTTCATTTTAAAAATGGTCTGTGTCTGACCGTGTATGGAAAATACCACAGCTCCTGAGCGGAGGAGGAAGCCAAAGACAATACAGACATTACATCAGGGGATCACAAAGGATTCATTTTGAGAGGTAAAATATTGTTTAAACACAGGCAGTGAAATATTTTACCTCACAAAATGAATCAATCCTATGAGATCCCGTGCTGGAATGTCTGCATTGTCTTTTGCAGCCTTCCCTGCCCAGGAGCTGTGGTATGATCAGACCATGTTCCGCACACGGTCAGACACAGCCAATTTATAAAATTAACTTTTGTTTGTAGGAAAACCCTTTTAATGACTGAGCTCAGCAGTAATGCCAAGGTAGATGGAACAAGCTGCTGACCCTATGATTGGCTACAGTGGTCACATGAGATATTACCACTGCAGCCTGTAAACACGGACAGGCCAGGAGCATAAAGACATCAATAGACTAGGTGAAAATGAGTAACTCTGATTTTATTATTTTTAGACCAGGTGAAAATGAGTAAATCTGATTTTATTATTTTTAGACTAGGTGAAAATGAGTAACGCTGATTTTATTATTTTTAGACTAGGTGAAAATGAGTAACTCTGATTTTATTATTTTTAGACCAGGTGAAAATGAGTAACTCTGATTTTATTATTTTTAGACTAGGTGAAAATGAGTAACGCTGATTTTATTATTTTTAGACTAGGTGAAAATGAGTAACTCTGATTTTATTATTTTTAGACCAGGTGAAAATGAGTAACTCTGATTTTATTATTTTTAGACTAGATGAGAATGAGTAACTCTGATTTTATTATTTTTAGACTAGGTGAAAATGAGTAACTCTGATTTTATTATTTTTAGACTAGGTGAAAATGAGTAACTCTGATTTTATTATTTTTAGACTAGGTGAAAATGAGTAACTCTGATTTTATTATTTTTAGACTAGGTGAGAATGAGTAACTCTGATTTTATTATTTTTAGACTAGGTGAAAATGAGTAACTCTGATTTTATTATTTTTAGACTAGGTGAAAATGAGTAACTCTGATTTTATTATTTTTAGACTAGGTGAAAATGAGTAACTCTGATTTTATTATTTTTAGACTAGGTGAAAATGAGTAACTCTGATTTTATTATTTTTAGACTAGGTGAAAATGAGTAACTCTGATTTTATTATTTTTAGACTAGGTGAAAATGAGTAACTCTGATTTTATTATTTTTAGACTAGGTGAAAATGAGTAACTCTGATTTTATTATTTTTAGACTAAGTGAAAATGAGTAACTCTGATTTTATTATTTTTAGACTAGGTGAAAATGAGTAACTCTGATTTTATTATTTTTAGACTAGGTGAAAATGAGTAACGCTGATTTTATTATTTTTAGACCAGGTGAAAATGAGTAACTCTGATTTTATTATTTTTAGACTAGGTGAAAATGAGTAACTCTGATTTTATTATTTTTAGACTAGGTGAAAATGAGTAACGCTGATTTTATTATTTTTAGACTAGGTGAAAATGAGTAACTCTGATTTTATTATTTTTAGACTAGGTGAAAATGAGTAACTCTGATTTTATTATTTTTAGACTAGGTGAAAATGAGTAACTCTGATTTTATTATTTTTAGACTAGGTGAAAATGAGTAACTCTGATTTTATTATTGTTAGACTAGGTGAAAATGAGTAACTCTGATTTTATTATTTTTAGACTAGGTGAGAATGAGTAACTCTGATTTTATTATTTTTAGACTAGGTGAAAATGAGTAACTCTGATTTTATTATTTTTAGACTAGGTGAGAATGAGTAACTCTGATTTTATTATTTTTAGACTAGGTGAAAATGAGTAACTCTGAATTTATTATTTTTTTTCCCTAGCGCAAGCCGATGAGCACAAAAATAATTAAAATGAAAGTCCCCTTTAAGAAGGGGGGATCATACACAATTCTTGCACAGGGACCCTTTGGTCTCAGTGCCCGCCCCTGCTTGAGACGTTATAATAATTCATAAATCATATGGTTTTGATTGGCTGCTCCTAGTAAGAACACAATAAAATAAGCTCTAGTGGGCTGTGTGCCCACTATGCGTTTTTTAAGCATTTCCGCAGCGGCAATTACGCTTAAAAAACGCTTGGTAGGAGGTCTGCAATGTTCCCCAATGATAATCCACATGTGCTGTGCACATGCTGCGGAAATATCCGCTGCGGATTATTATTACAGAAAAAAGCGCAGCACTACCAACTATTTTGCGTAAGCGCAGCGTTTTTGCCGCCATTGACTTGCATTGATTCGCATAATATCTGCATGACTACATGTACACATGCGGAAATTAAGCAATTCAATGTGCGGATGGAGAAGAGGAGACTCTCATCCAGACCCGGGTACCATAGTACCTGTAAAAAAAAAATTAAAATTAAAAAAAACATTATACTCACCTTCTGATGGCCTGCGGTCTTCTCTCCGGTGTGTCTTGGCTCCCCGGTGGCTCGTCAACGTCAGCGGTCATGTGACCTGTCACCTGACTAAATTACATCATGGAAGGTCCTTTTACACCACCACGGGCCACCAGGGAGACCGGAGAAGGAGACCGTGGGCCATCGGAAGGTGAGTATAATGTTTTTTTTTATAGTTTTTACCATTTTTATTATTTTTTTTTAACTAACTTAGTCACACGGTTGCATGGATTTATATAGTGTGACCAAGTTGTCAAGCACTTTTCCAAGCCAAAATCTTTTAGAAAACGCTTGACAACCCGCATGGGAAATCGCATGTGCTAAACGCGTGACAAACGCTTGTCCCGGGCTGAAAATACGCATGTAAAATCCGCATGAGCTTTTTCTGCCAAGGAGATGCAGAAACGCTCAGGAAAAATCCGGAGCGTTTCTGCATTGTGGGCACATTGCCTAATAGTGGCTGTGGATCAACATACTTAATTCTCATCAATACTAAGCAGTATAAATTAATATAACTTTGCTTAATATTTCCACTAATATTCTTAATTTCAGTGTGTTGGTTTAGCCCTGCACTACAGTCACAGTATTTCATGTGAGCCCTTGAGAAAACTAATTGCCGACCCCCGATCCATGCTCTGTTAACCCCTTTACACCCCTTTACAGAATCTCTCACTGTTTCCGGCAATGTGATTGCCGGAAACAGAGGAGCACCGATCCTAGGCTGCAGATCAAAGAGCACCGATCCTAGGCTATTGCTAGTACACCACAGCCCTGGCCCCAGACTGCTATGATCGGTGCGATCGCCGATCACATCGATCGCAGCGCGATAACAGGGCGGTCATGGGGCGGTGACCGGCTTGTGACCTGCCTGTCACTGCCCCATGACCCCCTGTAATGTAATCAAAGTCCCCAGACTGCTGTGATTGGAGCGATCGATGATGACATCGATCGCTCCAATCAGAGCTCCTGAATACAGGCTGTCATAGGGAGGTGTCACCTCTCTGTGACCCCCTGTGGTGCGTTCTCTGCTACAGCCATGTCTGATTGGTGCAATCAATGTCACCAATCAGATGGCTGGGGCACAGCATGCACCACAGGGGGTCACAGAGAGGTGACACCTCCCTGTGACCGCCCGGTCACCTGTATTCAGGAACTCTGATTGGAGCAATCATTGATGACATTGATTGCTCCAATCAGATTACCTGACTACCTCCACCTGTCACCACCCCATCATCACCCTGTGACCACCCTGCAGACCCTCACACTTGGTGAGGATTTCTACAAAGCGGTCACATCTGATGTGTGTGTGCTGAGCCTTGTAGTGCCACAGAATATTCTGTGACACCACAAGACCATCTTCTCACCTGTTTCAGTCGCTGCTGCTGCTGCTCCTGGATCTTCTGCTCCAGCGTCCTGGGTATCCTGCTCCAGAGCCTGCTGCCGATCCTGCTGCTGATCCTGCAGAGAAGACTTTGGTAAGTCTGTTCTCCACTCATCCACCCCAATCCCCCCTCCCCCCTCTTTTTACCCCCCCTTACCACCATTTATTTTTCTGCGTCCTGCAGCGGTCTCCAGCTCCGGTCCGAGTCTCCAGCTCCGCTCCCAGCGCCGGGCTCTCGTTCCGGGCTCCCGGTCAACAGCACCGGTCTCCTGCTCCGGGCTCCGTCTCCTGTTCCGGTCCTGCTGCTGATCCTGTTGACCCCTTGGTAAGTCCATCTCTGATCTCCCCTCATCCACCCCAATCCCCCTCTCCCCACTCCCTCATCTTTTTACCCCCCTTCCCACCTCAATCTCCCTCACTTCAGTGTCCCTGTTAATTCTCTCGTTTCTGGTCTCCAGCTCCAGTACCGGACTCCTGCTCTGGGCTCCCGGTCTCCTGCTCCGCGCTCCCGGTCTCCAGCGTCGTGCTCCCAGTCTCCTGCTCCGGGCTCCCGGTCTCCTGCTCCGGGTCTTCTGTTCCAGTCCTGCTGACCCTTTGGTAAGTCCATCTCTGATCTCCCCTCGTCCACCCCAATCCCCCTCTTCCCACTCCCCCATCTCTGAAGTTTTGGGGCCTGGTCCTTCTTATGGGGATCCTGAACAAGCCCGAGCTTCGGCAATACTGGAGTGCTGACGTTTTGTATAACACTCCAGTGTTCCGAATGGCCATGATCTGGAGACGCTTTCAGGCCATCCACATGTTCTTGCATTACCAAGATAATGCAAGGTGTCCTGCACGCGATGACCCGAACTTTGATCGTCTTTTCAAAGTTCGGCCGGTCATCGAACACTTCAACAACAAGTTTGCTGAAGTGGACGTGCCCCAAAGGGACATCTGCGTGGATGAGTCCTTAATCTCTTTTAAAAGGCGGCTTGGATTCCGGCAGTACCTGCCCAGTAAGAGGTCCAGGTCCGGGATCAAGCTGTATAAACTTTTTCAGAGTACCTCAGGGTACACTCACAAGTTTAGAGTTTATGAAGTGAAGGACTCCCGGATTGAACCCCCTGAATGCCTCCCGTTCTGGGAGTGAGTTGGAAAATTGTGTGGGACTTGGTGCACCCACTGCTGGATAAAGGTTATCACCTCTTTGTGGATAACTTATATACAAGTATCCCGCTCTTCAAGTCCCTCTCTGCGTGACGTACTGCAGCCTGCGGTACTGTCCGCAAAAATTAGAAAGGCCTCCCAAAGACACTAATTGGGCAGCTGCTCAGAAGGGGTGAGTGTTACAACTCTCCTGTTAGGTTTTTTTTAGTTTGCTGGTCACATGACCATTTTTGCCTATTTAATTCGGCTCCGCCCTCCTGGCTTTGCTGGACTTCATTTGTATTTACTACTGTTGCGCTAGCTTGTTGCTCTGTTGCCGTTCTCTGTTAGTTTTGCTAGGTCTTTTGACACCTTTGCTTTTTGTTGTGTGTTTGTCTTTGACTGCTACTATTTCTGCTAATGGGTGTCCAACTTTTCCCAGTCCCTAGATCTTGTAGGTATCCCTCCCTCACATCTATAGGTCTGCATTCAGACTAGCCTAGGACTTTAGCGGGTCTGATCGTTACATCGTAGGGATCTAGTTTAGTTCTATTGTAGGGACAAATCTCCTCTCTTTCCTTAGTCTCTGTAGCAGATCATAACAGTAAGTCCAGCCATAAAAAAAAAAAAAAAATTTTTTCTAAGGAAAGACCTCCAGTTTTCCATCATGGTCTTGGTGCAAGATTTGGCTCAACGCTTGCAGGGACTCTCTCTGGAGGTGACCAAGCTCCAACAACACGTGAGTAGCTGTTCTGGAGCGCATTTTGTGGAACCAAAGGTACGTGTGCCTGATCTATTTTTTGGCGAACAACAAGATTTTTTTTCTTTTAAAAATGCTTGTCTATTATATTTTCGTTTGAGACCCGGATCCTCTGGTGATGAATCACAGCGCATAGGGATCATAATGTCACTTTTGCGCAAAGATCCTCAGGGATGGGCCTTCTCTCTCCAACCTAGTGATCCGTGCTTTAGATCAGTGGATAGTTTTTTTTCTGCTTTGGGTTTGTTGTACGATGATCCTGATCGTGTCTCATCTGCTGAGTCTGAATTAAGACGTTTGAGGCAGGGATCAGGTAATGTGGAAAAATATTGTTCTCACTTCCGTCGGTGGTCTGCCCAGGTGGGGAGGAACGATTCAGCTTTGAAAAGCTTGTTTCTGGCAGGCCTAGGTGAAAGGGTTAAGGATTTACTGATTGCTTATCCCACACCTGGAAACTTGCAGGAGGCAATGCAATTAGCTATACGGGTTGACAGGAGACTGCGTGAAAGGGTTAATGAGAGCAAATCCTCTGCTATGTCAGCTTCGAGTCCTGAGAGGTTCTGTGCTGACAATGGAGAGCCGATGGAAATTGGGGCGATGACAACCCGCTCTCAGGAAAAAGACCGCCGACTTTCTGAAGGCTTGTGTTTCTATTGCGGAAATTCTGGTCATCTTATTAAGAGCTGCGTGCTTCGTAAGAAGAAAGAAAAAAAATGGTCAGTCATGCTCGTATTGCCTGTTTAAATTCTAAGGGGGTATTCCTATCTGCCACTACTGCTGCTCAGGATGAATTAATTGAATTTCGGGTATTTGTGGATTGTGGATCTACTCTGAATGTGATTGATGGGGGGATTCTTGGAAAAACTTAGATTAGAACCTAAAACTTTGTCATCCCCTATTGCTGTGGTTTCTGTCGATGGCTCTCCCTTGAAGAGTGTTACTCACAAGGTCTGTGAATTTCCCCTCACTATTAATGGTATTCATCAAGAGAATTTGGATTTGGTGGTATTGGATAATTTGCCTTCTCCAGTAATATTGGGGTTACCCTGGTTAAAATTGCACAATCCTGTACTGGATTGGTCTACCAATGAAATTAAGTCCTGCTGTGGATAGAGGGGAATTGCCTGTACCTATTCAGGATTTTTGGAGAGTTTTTTCTAAGGAGGAGTCGCAGGTTTTGCCTCCCCATAGAGACTATGATTGTACTATTGAATTTGTCCCTGGAGCGACTCTTCCTAAGAGTCGTTTATTTAATCTTACTATTCCTGAGAGAAAGGCTTTGGAGGAATACATACAGACAAGCTTGGCCGCTGGTCACATTAGGCCTTCCAAGTCTCCTGTGGCTGTTGGTTTTTTTTTTGTGAAAAAAAAAGATGGCGGTTTACGTCCTTGTCTGGACTTTCGTGAGATTAATAAATTTACTGTACGCAATCCTTACCCACTGCCATTGATTCCCGATTTATTTAACCAGTTAGTGGGGGCCAAGTGGTTCTCTAAAATTGATCTCCGGGGGGCATACAATTTGTTGCGCATGAAGGAGGGTGATGAATGGAAGACTGCTTTTAACACTCCTGTGGGTCATTTTGAGAATCTGGTTATGCCTTTTGGTCTCACCAATGCTCCAGCATTTTTTCAGAATCTTATTAATGACATCCTTAGACCTTTAATCGGCAAAGATGTGGTTGTGTATTTGGATGACATTTTGATTTATTCACCGGATCTGGAGTCTCATTGGCGGAGCGTACGTGAGGTATTACAGTTATTAATGGACAATTCGTTTTTTGCTAAGCTGGAGAAATGTGAGTTCGCTGTACAGAGAATTAGTTTTTTGGGCTACATTGTCTCCAGTGAAGGTTTTGAGATGGACCCGGTTAAAGTTCAGGCTGTACAGGAATGGCCTAGGCCTATTGGTTTGAAATCGATACAGAGGTTTTTGGGTTTCGCCAATTATTACAGAAAATTCATAAAAAATTTTTCTATTATTGTCAAACCGCTGACCGATCTCACCAGGAAAGGTGCTAATGCGGTTCAGTGGACTTCTGAGGCCATTGAAGCTTTTGTGTTTTTAAAGGAGAGGTTCACCTCTGCTCCCATCCTTATGCAGCCTGATGTGACTAAGCCGTTTTTGGTTGAGGTTGATGCTTCTTCGGTGGGGGTTGGTGCGGTGTTGTCTCAGGAAAACAAGGATGGAGTACATCCCTGTGCCTTTTTTTCAAAAAAATTTTCCGAGACTGAACTTAATTACGATATTGGTAATCGGGAATTGCTGGCTATTAAACTCGCATTTGAACACTGGCGTCACCTCTTGGAAGGTGCTGAATTTCCCGTTCAGGTTTTCACTGATCATAAAAATCTGATCTATCTTGATGCTGCCAAGCGCTTGAATGCCCGTCAGGCTAGGTGGGCACTTTTTTTCTCGCGGTTTAATTTTTCCGTTACTTACATCCCGGGTACCAAGAATGTTAAAGCGGATGCTTTGTCTCGCAGCTTTTCTCCCATGGTTGGTGTTGAGGAGGAGGAGACCATTTTACAAGAAGGTGTTGTGATTGCTGCTTTGGACTCCGTTTTGGAGGATGAGATTCTTAAAGCACAGGAGAATGCCCCATCTAACACTCCCCATGGGAGGTGGTTTGTGCCTAGGACCTTTAGGAGAGATTTGTTTGTTGAGTGTCATGAGTCTCGGTTGGCAGGTCATCCAGGAATTTCTGAGACCAAGAGACTTGTGGGTCGCAGTTTTTGGTGGCCTGGATGGCAGAAGGAAGTCATTAAGTGGGTGCGCCAATGTACTGTGTGTGCAAGATCCAAGTCTTCGCATGCTCCTGCTGCGGGGTTGCTTTGCCCTCTGGAGGTTCCTAGTGCACCTTGGACACATCTGGCTATGGACTTTATTACTGACCTTCCTCCCTCTGAAGGTTTCACGGTCATCTGGGTGGTCGTGGACCGTTTTAGCAAGATGTGTCACTTGGTTCCCTTCATCAAACTGCCTTGCGCTAAGACACTCGCTAAGGCCTTTGTCAAGGAGATTGTCAGACTACATGGTGTTCCTACTGACATTGTTTCTGATAGGGGACCTCAGTTCGTGGCTCGTTTTTGGCGTGCCTTTTGTGACAGGTTGGGAGTTCATTTGTCGTTTTCATCCGGATATCATCCTGAGTCTAATGGTCAGACAGAAAGGAAGAACCAGGAAGTTGAGCAGTTCTTGCGTTGTTTTGTGGCAGACAATCAAGAGGGATGGTCTGAGTTTCTGCCACTTGCTGAATTTGCTCTTAACAACCATACATCCTCTTCTGCTGGGTGTTCGCCTTTTTTTTGTTGTTCTGGGAGACATCCGTCTTTTGGGTCATTTTCCAAATTGGTTTCGGCTGTGCCTGAGGAGGAGAGTTTTTCTGGTGATTTGGAGAGAGTTTGGACGGATGTGCGTGGTAATCTTCAGGAGGCTAACAAAAAATTTAAGAGGTACTTTGATAGGAAACGGCAAGAGGTTTTGTTTGCTGTTGGTGACATGGTTTGGTTGTCCTCTAAGAATCTGCGATTGAGGATTCCTTCTAAAAAATTGGGTCCCAAGTTCGTAGGGCCCTTTAAGGTACTTCAGATAGTTAACCAATCTGCTGTTAGGCTGGAGGTTCCTACGTCCTGGAGGATTAATCCGGTGTTTCATGTTTCTCTGTTGAAAAAAGCTGATGTGTCGGATGGTGACGCCTCTGCCACTGTTCCTCCGGTGGTGGAGGACAGGGAATATGAAATTTCCCGCATCCTAAATTCTAGACGGTATAGAGGGAGTTTGCAGTATCTCGTCGCTTGGAAGGGTGTCGGACCTGAGGATAACTCATGGGTGAGGGCGGATGATGTTTCTGCCCCCAGACTTGTCCGAGCGTTTCACAGGAGGTTTCCTGGTAAGCCTGGGCCTAGGGTATCCGGAGGATCCTCTTAGAAGAGGGGGTACTGTTACAACTCTCCTGTTAGGTTTTTTTTAGTTTGCTGGTCACATGACCATTTTTGCCTATTTAAACCGGCTCCGCCCTCCTGGCTTTGCTGGACTTCATTTGTATTTACTACTGCTGAGCTAGCTTGTTGCTCTGTTGCCGTTCTCTGTTAGTTTAGGTCTTTTGACCCCTTTGCTTTTTGTTGTGTGTTTGTCTTTGACTGCTACTATTTCTGCTAGGGGGTGTCCAACTTTTCCCAGTCCCTAGATCTTGTAGGGATCCCTCCCTCACATCTATAGGTCTGCGTTCAGACTAGCCTAGGACTTTAGCGGGTCTGATCGCAGGATCAGGTTCCCCGTTACATCGTAGGGATCTAGTTTAGTTCTATTGCAGGGACAGATCTCCTCTCTTTCCTTAGTCTCTGTAGCAGATCATAACAGTGAGAGCATAGCCCAATGTAGCGACAACCTGCTGATGGTCAAGTACAAGGACAAGAGGCATGTCCTTTTGTTGACCACCATACATGGTGATGGCAGCACCCTCAGCTCTGTAAGAGGTTCCACTACACAGGTCGCCAAACCAGACTGTGTAGTGGGGTACAACAAGTACATGGGGGGAGTTGATCTCTCAGATCAAGTCCTCCAGCCCTACAGTGCTTTCAGAAAGGCCAAGGTATGGTATAAGAAGCTGGCCGTGCACATTGTACAGATGGCAATGCACAACGCTTTCCTTCTGTCACAACTTGCAAGCCAGACTTCTACGTCGTACCTTCACTTCCAGGAGACTGTTATCAAGGCCCTGATATTTGGCAGCGGTGACGGAGCAGGCCCTAGTAGTTCCGGAATTGAAGGACTGAGAATTGTACCAGGCCAGCATTTCCCAGGGCAGATCCCTCACAGCGGAAAAAAAGGAAAGTCACAAAAGAGGTGCCGAGTGTGTTATAAAAGTGGAATACGCAAGGACACCATTTATCAATGTGACAACTGCCCTGACAAACCTGGCCTGTGTATGAAAGACTGCTTCAAAAGGTACCATACTTCGATGGACTATTAAATTAATTTCTGACGTATGAGAACCTGACAAACACTACACAACTGACGTAGTGTTCGTCAGGTTGTCATACGTCAGTTGTGTAGTGTTTGTCAGGTTGTCCTACACAACTGATGTATAACACTACTGTTAGGTGTCGGTCTGGTGCTGGATTCGAAATGGGTCCAGGACCTTCTATGGTCTCAGAATCGCCGTCAGCCCCAACGACTAGCTGGTCCGCGAGCACTGTTTATCTCCCAGGTAGTTGTGCCTAGCAATGTTAAGCCTGGGTTGCAGAAGGAGACAGGGCTTGTGGAATCTAAGTCCAGGATTTGCCGAACTGAGCATGTCCGTGACCTGGCGGATCATGATTGGTGGGTTGGCACTCACCTGACCCGGTGACCAGCCACCGCCTGATTGGTCATTTGTCAAAGTGCGTGCTTAGTAATTGTCAAGGATTTATCATGAAGAGATTAACATTGCTGGACAACACTAGTCCAGCAACGCCCCCTGCTGTGATAAGCAGCACACCGTCTATGGACTTTGAACATGGAGAGCCTGGTGTGGGTGGGGACAGCTTTCTCAGCTCTGCTTCATTCTAAATCTAAAAGCTCTGATTGGGTCAGAACTGCTGCACCCAGTAATCTAAGTGATACATTGTTGGATTCAGCTTCTATTTGTCTACATTACGCTCCTCTCAGATGAGTAGTAAAACCTGCCGACAAATTCCCTTTTAGATTTTATTGCCGGTGTCAAGCTATTATTTATATGTACATTTTATAAAACCTATAAAAAGTTTGGAATCAATAAAATATAAAGTCATAGATTTCATTATACCTTCTGAATGCTCGTAGAGTTGTTCGCTAGGCCCACTTGCACTGCAGATTTAAGAAAAAAAAAGACATTACTACATGCATGTAAGAATTATTAACTACAATAAAAAATGGTTCTTTCCTTAAAGGGAACCTGTCACCTGAAAAAAACACAATCAGACTGCAGATATGGGGATAATCTCCAGATTAACCCTGCTCTGAACTTTATTTCTCCCGGCATCCATTGGATTCAGTCACCGCTCTGTCTATAGTGAGAAGTGGCAGCAAACACTCCCCCTGCACTGACTTACAGCAGCTCAGCAGTAGGGCCGGCTGTCAATCACTGCCGGGGACGAGGTTACAGCCGCCGCTCTCTATACAGAGAACGGTGACTGAACCCGCGCCGGCGCCGCCCGTGACTGAAACCAGAATGCTAAAAGGAGGAATAAAGATCATTTCCTCATGACAGTAGGGGTCTAAGTGCTGGGCAGGTTGAGAACGCTATTAATCTGCAGATTAACCCCATATATGCAGAAAAATAGCTTCTTTCATGTCACAGGTTCCCTTTAAGGAAAGAAAAAGTAATATTACATCAGTTGAGACCCTAGAAAGACCTAGGTGCATTCTGACCATAGGAAGAATCACCAAATACCAAGGTTCAGGAAGAACCAAATAGAGGACAATATACAGTAGGTACAGAAAGTATTCAGACCCCTTTAAATTTTTCACTCTTTGTTTCATTGCAGCCATTTGGTAAATTCTAAAAAGTTCCTTTTTTTCTCATTAAAGTGCACTCTGCATTCCATCTTGACTGAAAAAAAAACAGAAATGTAGAAATTTTTGCAAATTTATTAAACAAGAAAAACTGAAATATCACATGGTCATAAATATTCAGCCCCTTTGCTCGGTATTGAGTAGAAGCACCCTTTTGAGCTAGTACAGCCATGAGTCTTCTTGGGAATGATGCAACAAGTTTTTCACACCTGGATTTGGGGATCCTCTGCCATTCTTCCTTTCTCCAGTTCTGTCAGGTTGGATGGTGAACGTTAGTAGACAGCCATTTTCAGGTCTCTCCAGAGATGCTCAATTGGGTTTAGGCCAGAGCTCTGGCTGGACCAGTCAAGAATGGTCACAGAGTTGTTCTGAAGCCACGCCTTTGTCATTATAGCTGTGTGCTTAGGGTCATTGTCTTGTTCGAAGGTGAACCTTCGGCCAAGTCTGAGGTCCAAAGCACTCTGGTAGAGGTTTTCATCCAGGATATCTCTGTACTTGGCCACATTTATGTTTCCTTCAATTGCAACCAGTCGTCATGTCCCTGCAGCTGAAAAAGACCCCCATAGCATGATGCTGCCACCACCATGTTTCACTGTTGGGATTGTATTGGGCAGGTGATGAGCAGTGCCTGGTTTTCTCCACACATACCGCTTAGAATTATCACCAAAAAGTTCTATCTTCGTCTCATCGGTCCAGAGAATCTTATTTCTCATAGTCTGGAGTCCTTCATGTGTTTTTCAGCAAACTCTATGCAGGCTTTCATATTTCTTGCACTGAGGAGAGGCTTCCATCGGGCCATTCTGCCAAAAAGGCCCAACTGGTGGAGGGCTACAGTGATAGTTGACTTTGTGGAACTTTCTCCCATCTCCCTACTGCATCTCTGGAGCTCAGCCACAGTGATTTTGGGGTTCTTCTTTACCTTTCTCACCAAGGCTCTTCTCCCATGATTGCTCTGTTTGGCTGGACGGCCAGGTCTAGGAAGACTTCTGATGGTTCCAAACTTCTTCCATTTAAAGATTATGGAGGCCACTTTGCTTTTAGGAACCTTGGGTAATGCAGAAATTCATTTGCAACCTTAGCCAGATCTGTGTCTTGCCACAATTCTGTCTCTGAGCTCCTTGGGCAGTTCCTTTGAGCTCATGATTCTCATTTGGTCTGACATGCACTGTGAGCTGTGAGGTCTTATACAGACAGGTGTGTGCCTTTTCAAATCAAGTCCTATCAGTTTAATTAAACACAGCTGGACTCCAATGAAGAAGTAGAACCATCTCAAGGAGGATCACAAGGAAATGGACAGCATGTGACGTAAATATGAGTGTCTGAGCAAAGGGTCTGAATACTTATGACCATATGATATTTCAGTTTTTATTTTTTAATAAATTTGCAAAAATGTCTATGTAGCGCCCCGAGGGTTCGGCCGCTACAGGGGTATTGCACCTCAGACCAGAGGTGTGATATTCCACTCCCAGGTAAGGATGGAGTATGGACCAGGGCTCAGTTAGCTGCATACAGCACACACACACCATTTCCGAGGGACAGCTCAACGGTGCTCCCACTAGACAGAAGTGCAGGCACGCCCGACTATGTCCCTGCCTGGAGTGGGGAGGGGGGTGGAACACCCAGTGCTGTAGGGGCAGATAGGGGTTGGTTCCTGAGCGTAGGAAGGAGCTCATTGGTTGCTGGTCACCTGGGCTCATGGTCAGAGGGAGGTATAAAAGGTGGGCACCATCTTAGATCTAGGTTCGTTCAACCAGAGGAGAAGACCGGGAGTGGAGGCTCTGTAGGAGCTCCACTCTGGAGCGGGCCTAGAGAGAGGCCGAGGGAGAGAGAGAGAGGAGGTGAAAGGGAGCTGTGATTAAGTCTCATCCCAGCTCCATGAGAAAGGAACAGAAAGGAACAGAGAAAGAGAAGAAGAGAGAGAGAAACAGAAGGGCTCAGGAACAAGAAGGTGGAAGGGACCCTAAGAACCCACGAGAATCCAGGGTGAAGGGTCAGGCAGATTAAGGGTACCGGATCCCAAGTTGGTGGAGGAGAAACTACCCTCAGCCAAAGACCGGTCGTCGTGATCATTTATTGGTGCTACACCTCATCAAACCTGCTAGGAAGGCACCATATAGGACAGCGGAGGACGGGGCCACGTTTAACCGCACAGGTCCACGGCAGCTGGACAAAAGCGGGTCACTGGTGAGGCAGGCCAGAGAAAGGATTAAAGGGGGTCCTGTGCCATGCTCCTGAACTGCCTGGGAGTTGACCGAGCCCCTCACCTGGTGGACGCAGCACGGCTCGGGCGGTCAGTGCCGAAGGAAGTGACCCGAAACAAACGAACTGTGAGTAAAGACCCTGGACTGTAACTTGTTGTCCGTGTGCTCCTTCGCTCCTCCGGCACTACCGGTACTGGGACTCTCACCACCATCACCCCCTACATCCACTACACTGCCCTGGGGCCGCACTCTTCCCGTGGGGAATCACACCATCCCAGCTGCACACATCATCAGCCCCAGCGGTCTGCCTTGCAGTGGCGGTACCTAATGACCGCAAATCCACGGGTGGCGTAGTCGGACATCATCTGAAGCACGTAGCAGACTACCATTGGTCTGACCACCCTGAGCCGCGGGATCGGGCCGCCACTACTACCCCCATCGTCTCCCTATCGCCCGGATCCGCGTGCCCCACGGCCCAGGGGGCGAGTCAGCTTTGGTGTATTTCGTGCCCGCTAACAACGGGTACTGCGCGCCTGAAAAGAGACTGTTTAGTTGTACTAAAGATGGCGCCCGCCCTAGAAGAACGAGCGCCATAATGTGCGCGCCAAAAGACCACAGGAGGCCGCCTCCCATCGTGGGCCGAGTCCCAGAATGGCGCCAAAGAGGAAGGGGCTGCCCCTGAGAGTGATTGTCAGCAGAATACCCCAGGACCACCCCCATGGGGGCGGAAAGAGAAGAAAACTGCGGGGCAGGGGGTGGTCTGGATCAGTTTGGCCAGGCCACACCCAGAGATGGAGAAAGAAATCAGCTCCAGTACTTTGGCTAGGGGCCTGCTGCAAGCTACACCACCATGCAGCCTCACCGAGCTGCTAGCCCATCTCCCCAAGGAGGACCCCGAATATACGCTGGAGGAGCTGGACCGGAGGATGGTCCGGGCGCAGCAGGACGTGATCGCCGGGTGGAAAGAGGAAGTGGCTCGGCGGGCTGTGGCCCTGCAGCAGGAGGCGCCAGCGACATCCAGCGGTACACCAGCCACCGAGGGCAGTGAAGACAGAGCGGAGGCTGAAGACGACGCCGCGGAGGAAGCCGCGACAGCAGAGGCAGGTAACGGAGACGCCCCTACCCCGAACCCTGGGGCCGCTGATCTGCCCCTGCACCCCGCTGCGGAGCCCAACACACCTGGACCCGCCTTCGACACTGTGCCTCCACCGCCATTAACCGGCCTCCAGGCCGTCGACACTGCCAGTGAGCCCCGCCCCACGCCGTGCCCTCTGACCCCGGGCGTGCTCGGCCAACCGCCATCGCAGGCCCGGCCGCAAGGCCCAGCGCCCCCGGGCGCCGCTGCCCTGACGGAACCCCCTGCACCCGCTGTACCACCCCTGGGAGCAACAAGGAAACAACCAGCACGGGCCTGGTCGCAAGGCCACGTGCCCCCGGGCGCCGCCAACCCGCTTGCACCCCCTGCTGCTGCAGTACCACCACTGGGCGCAGATCTCTTCGCCCAACACACCAGTCCGGATGGGCTGTCTTTCATCTGGCCCCCCGAATTTGTCAACCCCCGCTTTCGGAGGAGCCCGCCCGCGGAGGTTGAAGTACCATCTGAGCCCCTTATACCTGCTCCGGCGCCTCAGGAAATCCCCCAGCTACCATTGGAGGACGCCCAGTTTGAATGGGACCCCACCGGGGAGGACCTAATGGGGTTCACAAGGGAGACACGAGCGGGCGCAGCCGAACGGCGGGAGGCCTGCCGCCAACAGCTGGAAATGTTTGAGAAGGAGCAGCGAGAGCGGCGGGTGAAGCAAGAGAAGCTGCAGGTCCAGAGCGCGGAGCAGAAAATGAAGGCCCGGCGAGATCCCCGAACTGCCCGCAGTCCCCGAGTCACCGGGACTGTTGTGAAGTTCCAGATGGAGTGCGGCTGGGGTTTCATCCGAGACCCTGAGACCATCAGCGATGTATTTGTGACAAGGAGGGATGTGGAGAGTCACCTGCCGGAAGGCCATCGTGGGCGGGATCTATTTCCAGGTGATGTGGTGTCTTACACCCGACACCAAGGCGTGAAGGGATGGTACGCCCTCCACGTCCACAGAGTAGTAGAGGAGGAGGAACAGCACTACTCGGACGCTGAGTACCCAGAGGACCCGGATGGGCCTGAAGACAACGAGGAGGAGCAAGGCGCATATGGAGGACGACGATAGAAAGTAAGAAGAAGCGCCAATGTAAATAGTTACCCGTCAGGGTACAAAGGAACTGTGTGGGACTGTTTTAAATTGAGTGTGGTCCCCGTTGGGACTGATATAGGACTGTTTGACTGTTACCCTATCCCCTAAGTAACCAGGCTGAGGACTGAGAACAGCCATCCCTCTTCCCTTTACCAGGCTGAAGACTGTGAGTAGCCATTTTCCTTCCCAAAACTGGCCGAGGACTGAGAGCGGCCAATCCCTTTGTATATAGTTGCGCTTCCTAAAGCGCCCCCTACTGGTTTTATAAAAAGACTGCAACGTCTACCTCAAGACAAGTTTACTGGACTGTTGCACCTTTAAGAAGAAAGAACACCTGGTCGCAAGTTGCACCGCGACCATGAACCAAGAATTCAAGAATGTGCTTTACTTAAAAATGTTTTATATGAAGAGTTTAATATGCTGCTAGAAAATGTTTTACATAATCTTGAAACCGTTTTATATGATAAGTGACAAAAGAGTTCCAGAAGTATTAGCATGTGTTTTATAATAGTATAATAGTGTGACAAGAAAAGAAAAGTGTGTCCCATAAAGGAAGTTGAACAATGTCGTCCGTTTCTAAATGTAAAAAGTTATTGAAAAAGTTTTGCATGTCCTGTAATCAACTGTTTTTGCTCTTTTCCAGCCCGAGGACGTGCTGTGCTTTACCAGGGGGGAATGTAGCGACCCGAGGGTTCAGCCGCTACAGGGGTATTGCACCTCAGACCAGAGGTGTGATATTCCACTCCCAGGTAAGGATGGAGTATGGACCAGGGCTCAGTTAGCTGCATACAGCACACACACCCCATTTCCGAGGGACAGCTCAACGGTGCTCCCACTAGACAGAAGTGCAGGCACGACCGACTATGTCCCTGCCTGGAGTGGGGAGGGGGGTGGAACACCCAGTGCTGTAGGGGCAGATAGGGGTTGGTTCCTGAGCGTAGGAAGGAGCTCATTGGTTGCTGGTCACCTGGGCTCATGGTCAGAGGGAGGTATAAAAGGTGGGCACCATCTTAGATCTAGGTTCGTTCAGCCAGAGGAGAAGACCGGGAGTGGAGGCTCTGTAGGAGCTCCACTCTGGAGCGGGCCTAGAGAGAGGCCGAGGGAGAGAGAGAGAGGAGGTGAAAGGGAGCTGTGATTAAGTCTCATCCCAGCTCCACGAGAAAGGAACAGAAAGGAACAGAGAAAGAGAAGAAGAGAGAGAGAAACAGAAGGGCTCAGGAACAAGAAGGTGGAAGGGACCCTAAGAACCCACGAGAATCCAGGGTGAAGGGTCAGGCAGATTAAGGGTACCGGATCCCAAGTTGGTGGAGGAGAAACTACCCTCAGCCAAAGACCGTTCGTCGTGATCATTTATTGGTGCGACACCTCATCAAACCTGCTAGGAAGGCACCATATAGGACAGCGGAGGACGGGGCCCACGTTTAACCGCACAGATCCACGGCAGCTGGACAAAAGCGAGTCACTGGTGAGGCAGGCCAGAGAAAGGATTAAAGGGTGTCCTGTGCCATGCTCCTGAACTGCCTGGGAGTTGACCGAGCCCCTCACCTGGTGGACGCAGCACGGCTCGGGCAGTCACTGCCGACGGAAGTGACCCGGAACAAACGAACTGTGAGTAAAGACCCTGGACTGTAACTTGTTGTCCGTGTGCTCCTTCGCTCCTCCGGCACTACCGGTACTGGGACTCTCACCACCATCACCCCCTACATCCACTACACTGCCCTGGGGCCGCACTCTTCCCGTGGGGAGTCACACCATCCCAGCTGCACACATCATCAGCCCCAGCGGTCTGCCTTGCAGCGGCGGTACCTAATGACCGCAAATCCACGGGTGGTGTAGTCGGACATCATCTGAAGCACGTAGCAGACTACCATTGGTCTGACCACCGAGCCGCGGGACCGGGCCGCCACTACTACCCCCATCGTCTCCCTATCGCCCGGATCCGCGTGCCCCACGGCCCAGGGGGCGAGTCATCTATATTTCTGTTTTTTTTCAATCAAGATGGGGTGCAGAGTGTACTTTAATGAGAAAAAAAATGAACATTTTAGAATTTACCAAATGGCTACAATGAAAAAAAGTGACAAATTTAAAGGGGTCTGAATACTTTCCATACCCACGGTATTTGTTTGCACTTAGCAGTGAGAGATGTCACCAGTAGCAGTGCAGGAAGGATTGTGAAATCTGGAGACAGATCCACTTTAACCATTCACATACACATACATGAAACCAAGTAAATTTAAAGGGGTTGTCTGGTCAAAAGTGATAAGTCTGCAGTCACTCTATGTGACTTCAGACTTATGAATCCCAACCCCCAGCACAGGCACTGTGCGATGCGGGGATTTGCCAGTATGAGACCTGGTAATGGAGGGTATGCATGTGTTATACATACCCTTGGCCAGTGGACAAGCCTCACTCTCCATACACTTGTATTGAGCGAGGCTGCGTCTTCTAGTCGAAGCTCCTACTGGCAATCCACGGCACTAGACAGGGCCTGACCTCGCTCCATACAAGTGAACGAAGCGAGGCGGCGCTGACTGGCCAGGGGTATGTATAACACATACATAGCCTCCGGTCCCGGGTCTCATATCGGCAAATCCCCATAGCGCAAAGTGCCTGTGCTAGGGGGATTCATGAGTCTGCAGTCACACAGTGTGACTGCAGACTTATCCATTTTGACCGGACAACCCCTGCAACATTTAGAACTTCAGGATATATGAGAAAAGAGGACAGCTTCTTGAGTAATAAATTACAAAGAGAAGAAAAAGTAACAGCACTGAAGGGGTTCACTATAAAGGGATGCTCATGTACAGTACCAATAAAAAGTTTGAACACAACAGTTGATGAAATAGTTTACCTTCATTTTATTGGAATGGGCTCATAGGTCGATTCACGGGTCACTCCCGGTCATGTCTCATGAGTAGTGTTGAGCATTCCGATACTGAAAAATCGGGTATAGACCGATATTCGCGGTATCGGAGTTCCGATACTGAGTTCCGATACTTTTAGAATATCGAATACCGGAATTGGAAGTTCCCATAATGCCTGCGCTCTGCAGTGTGTCTGAAGGATGACAAGCTGGATGGCAGCGCTCAGCTTACTGTACTTGTCATTTAGTGTAAAGGATTTATTAAAAAAAATAATAGTGTTTTCATGCACCGTCTCTTAAAAAAAGCCGGCCGGCAATTCAGCAGCGGTACCCGACAATTTAGAATAGAAAGAATAGAGCATCACACATAGATTAGATACATAGAAACATGTCAGTCACATATATAAGAAGTACAGTGACAGTGTTGCTTACTGTACTTGTCATTTAGTGTAAAGGATTTATTTAAAAAAATAATAGTGTTTTCATGCACCGTCTCTTTAAAAAAGCCGGCCGGCAATTCAGCATCTGTACTCGACAATTTAAAATAGAAAGAATAGAGCATCACACATAGATTAGATACATAGAAACATGTCAGTCACATATATAAGAAGTACAGTGACAGTGTTGCTTACTGTACTTGTCATTTAGTGTAAAGGATTTATTTAAAAAAAATAATAGTGTTTTCATGCACCGTCTCTTTAAAAAAGCCGGCCGGCAATTCAGCAGCGGTACCCGACAATTTACAACAGAAAGAATAGAGCATCACACATAGATTAGAGAGATAGAAACATGTCAGTCACATATATAAGAAGTACAGCGACAGTGTTGCTTACTGTACTTGTCATTTAGTGTTAAAATAAAGGATTTATTTAAAAAAAAATTGGCGTGGGGTTCCCCGTAATTTTAGGCTCTAGCGGAGGTTAAGCAGACAGCTGGGGCAGATGTTTGAAGCCTGGGAAGGGGGTAATACCCACGGAGCTTCCCAGGCTACTAATATCAGCCCCCAGCGGAATACCTAGCCTTTACTAGCTATTAAAATGGGGGACCCCCCAAAAAAATGACGTGGGGTCCCCCCTATTTTAATAGCTAGCAAAGGCTAGGCAGACAGCTGGGGGCTGATATTAATAGCTCAGGAAGGGTGCCATGAATATTGGCCCCCTCCCAGGCTAGAAACACCAGCCGTCAGCCGCCTCAGAAATGGCGCATCCATAGGATGCGCCAATTCTGGCACTTAGCCTCGCTCTTCCCACTGCCCTGTAGCGGTGGCAGTGGGGTAATAGGGCTGGGGTTGATGTCAGCTTATAATGCCAGCTGACATCAAGCCCAGGTTAGTAATGGAGCATAGTCAAAGTAAAAAAAAAAACACAAACACCCTGAATAAAGTCCTTTAATTGAAATAAAGATGCAATTCTTTATTGTTCTAAATTAAACCATACTTACCATCACGCCCATTCCGGCTGAAGCCAACGATCTCCTGCAATAAAAGTAAAATAATAAAGCACATCATCCTTACCTTTCCATGGTTCCCACGACAGCTTCAGCTCTGCTACATTCACATGACAGGCTGGATCGCTGCAGAAAGCTGCCATCCAGCTTACCATGCAGCAGACACTGAGAAGCGCAGGCATGCTTGCGCTCCTCAGTGTCTGGCTGTGACGGCATCCAGATGAGCCGAGTTCATGTCCAATGAACTCAGCTCATCTCATGCACGTCACCGACAGCGTGGGAGAATTCTCCTGCTGAAGCGCTGAGTGCAGGAGAATTTTCCCACGCTATCAGTGACGTGCATGACGTGAGCTGAGTTCATTGGACATGAGCTCACCTCATGCACGTCACTGACAGCGTGGGAAAATTCTCCTGCACTCAGCGCTTCAGAGTGAGAATTTTCCCACGCTGTCAGTGACGTGCATGTCCAATGAACTCAGCTCAACTCATGCAGCGTGGGAGAATTCTGACGCTGAAGCGCTGAGTGCATGAGAATTTTCATGAGAAAGGATTTATTTAAAAAAATAATAGTGTTTTCATGCACCGTCTCTTTAAAAAAGCCGGCCGGCAATTCAGCATCTGTACTCGACAATTTAAAATAGAAAGAATAGAGCATCACACATAGATTAGATACATAGAAACATGTCAGTCACATATATAAGAAGTACAGTGACAGTGTTGCTTACTGTACTTGTCATTTAGTGTAAAGGATTTATTTAAAAAAAATAATAGTGTTTTCATGCACCGTCTCTTTAAAAAAGCCGGCCGGCAATTCAGCAGCGGTACCCGACAATTTACAACAGAAAGAATAGAGCATCACACATAGATTAGAGAGATAGAAACATGTCAGTCACATATATAAGAAGTACAGCGACAGTGTTGCTTACTGTACTTGTCATTTAGTGTTAAAATAAAGGATTTATTTAAAAAAAAATTGGCGTGGGGTTCCCCGTAATTTTAGGCTCTAGCGGAGGTTAAGCAGACAGCTGGGGCAGATGTTTGAAGCCTGGGAAGGGGGTAATACCCACGGAGCTTCCCAGGCTACTAATATCAGCCCCCAGCGGAATACCTAGCCTTTACTAGCTATTAAAATGGGGGACCCCCCAAAAAAATGACGTGGGGTCCCCCCTATTTTAATAGCTAGCAAAGGCTAGGCAGACAGCTGGGGGCTGATATTAATAGCTCAGGAAGGGTGCCATGAATATTGGCCCCCTCCCAGGCTAGAAACACCAGCCGTCAGCCGCCTCAGAAATGGCGCATCCATAGGATGCGCCAATTCTGGCACTTAGCCTCGCTCTTCCCACTGCCCTGTAGCGGTGGCAGTGGGGTAATAGGGCTGGGGTTGATGTCAGCTTATAATGCCAGCTGACATCAAGCCCAGGTTAGTAATGGAGCATAGTCAAAGTAAAAAAAAAAACACAAACACCCTGAATAAAGTCCTTTAATTGAAATAAAGATGCAATTCTTTATTGTTCTAAATTAAACCATACTTACCATCACGCCCATTCCGGCTGAAGCCAACGATCTCCTGCAATAAAAGTAAAATAATAAAGCACATCATCCTTACCTTTCCATGGTTCCCACGACAGCTTCAGCTCTGCTACATTCACATGACAGGCTGGATCGCTGCAGAAAGCTGCCATCCAGCTTACCATGCAGCAGACACTGAGAAGCGCAGGCATGCTTGCGCTCCTCAGTGTCTGGCTGTGACGGCATCCAGATGAGCCGAGTTCATGTCCAATGAACTCAGCTCATCTCATGCACGTCACCGACAGCGTGGGAGAATTCTCCTGCTGAAGCGCTGAGTGCAGGAGAATTTTCCCACGCTATCAGTGACGTGCATGACGTGAGCTGAGTTCATTGGACATGAGCTCACCTCATGCACGTCACTGACAGCGTGGGAAAATTCTCCTGCACTCAGCGCTTCAGAGTGAGAATTTTCCCACGCTGTCAGTGACGTGCATGTCCAATGAACTCAGCTCAACTCATGCAGCGTGGGAGAATTCTGACGCTGAAGCGCTGAGTGCATGAGAATTTTCCCACGCCGTCAGTGACGTGCATGAGGTGAGCTGAGTTCATTGGACATGACCTCGGCTCATCTTTATGCCGTCACAGCCAGACACTGACGAGCGCAAGCATGCCTGAGCTTCTCAGTGTCTGCGTCATGGCAAGCTGGATGGCAGCTTTCGGCTGCGATCCAGCCTGTCATGTGAATGTAGCAGAGCTGAAGCTGTCCTGGGAACCATGGAAAGGTAACGGTGATGTTGCTTTATTATTTTACTTTTATTGCAGGAGATCGTTGGCTTCAGCTGGAATGGGCGTGATGGTAAGTATGGTTTAATTTAGAACAATAAAGAATTGTGTGTTTATTTCAATTAAAGGACTTTATTCTGGGTGTTGTGTTTTTTGAAATACTTTACTAGAAATTCATGGCGGTCATGTCTAATATTGGCATGACCCCATGAATTTCAGGCTTAGGGCCAGCTGATAATACCAAGCTGGCCCTAACCCCTTTATTACCCAGTGAGCCACCGCACCAGGGCCCTGGATGAGTTGGGTACAGCGCCAGAAGATGACGCTTCTATGAACGCGCCATTTTCCGGGGGTGGCTGCGGACTGCAATTTGCAGCGGGGGGGGGGGGAGCAGAAAGCTTGGGCCTCCCTGCACTGCAGATTCCAGCCCCCAGCTGCCTAGTTGTACCTGGCTGGACACAAAAATAGTGCGAAGCACCACATATTTTTTTTTTAATTATTTCATGAAATTCATGAAACAATTAAGAAAAAAAGGGCTTAACTATATTGTTGTGTCCGGCCAGGTACAAATAGGCAGCTGGTGGTTGGGGGCAGCCCGTTCCTGCCTGCTGTACCTGGCTGGACACAAATATAGTGCGAAGCCCCATGTCAATTTTGAAAAAATTATTTCAGGAAATTCATGAAATAATTTAAACAAAAAAATACGTGGGGCTTCGCCCTATTTTTGTGTCCAGCCAGGTACAACTAGGCAGCTGGGGGCTGGTATCCGCAGCGCTGGGAGGCCCAATCTTTCTGCCCCCTCCCCCCCCACTGCAAATTGCAGTTCACAGTCACCTCGGAAAATGGCGCGTTCATAGAAGCGCCATCTTCTGGCGCTGTACTCAACTCATCCAGGGCCCTGGTGCGGTGGCTCACTGGGTAATAAAGGAGTTAGGGCCAGTTTGGCATTATCAGTTGGCCCTAAGCCCGAAATTCATGGGGTCACGCCACTATTAGACATGACCGCCATGAATTTCTAGTAAAGTATTTAAAAAAAACACAACACCCAGAAAAAAGTCCTTTAATTGAAATAAACACACAATTCTTTATTGTTCTACATTAAGCCATACATACCATCACGCCCATTCCAGCTGAAGCCAACGATCTCCTGCAATAAAAGAAAAATAATAAAGCAACATCATCCTTACCTTTCCATGGTTCCCACGACAGCTTCAGCTCTGCTACATCGAGATGACAGGCTGGACCGCAGCAGAAAGCTGCCATCAAGCCTGTCATCCCGCAGACACTGAGAAGAGCAGGCATGCTTGCGCTCTGCAGTGTCTGGCTGTGACGGCATCCAGATGAGCCGAGGTCATGTCCAATGAACTCAGCTCACCTCATGCACGTCACTGACAGCGTGGGAAAATTCTGCTGCGCTATGCGCTTCAGCGTGAGAATTCTCTCATGCTCACCGCATGCGCAGGAGAATTCTCCCACGCTGTCAGTAACGTGCATGAGGTGAGCTGAGTTCATTGTCGGCTCATCTGGATGCCGTCACAGCCAGAAACTGAGGAGCGCAAGCATACTTGCGCTTCTCAGTGTCTGCGGTATGTCAGGCTGGATGGCAGCTTTCTGCTGCGGTCCAGCCCGTCATCTCGATGTAGCAGAGCTGGAGCTGTCCTGGGAACCATGGAAAAGTAAGGATGATGTTGCATTATTATTTTTCTTTTATTGCAGGAGATCGTTGGCTTCAGCTGGAATGGGCGTGATGGTAAGTATGGTTTAATTTAGAACAATAAAGAATTGTGTGTTTATTTCAATTAAAGGACTTTATTCTGGGTGTTTGTGTTTTTTTGTAACTTTGACTATGGGGTTAGCAATGGGGGTGTCTTATAGACGCCTCTCCATTACTAACCTGGGCTTGATGTCAGCTGGCATTATAAGCTGACATCAACCCCAGCCCTATTACCCCACTGCCACCGCTACAGGGCAGTGGGAAGAGCGAGGCTAAGTGTCAGAATTGGCGCATCCTATGGATGCGCCATTTCTGGGGGCGGCTGACGGCTGGTGTTTCTAGCCTGGGAGGGTGCCAATATTCATGGCACCCTTCCTGGGCTATTAATATCAGCCCCCAGCTGTCTGCCTAGCCTTTGCTAGTTATTAAAATAAGGGGGACCCCACGTCATTTTTTTGGGGGGGTCCCCATTTTAATAGCTAGTAAAGGCTAGGTATTCAGCTGGGGGCTGATATTAGTAGCCTGGGAAGCTCCATGGGTATTACCCCCTTCCCAGACTTCAAACATCTGCCCCAGCCGTCTGCTTAACCTCCGCTAGAGCCTAAAATTACAGGGAACCCCAAGCCAATTTTTTTTTTAATAAATCCTTTATTTTAACACTAAATGACAAGTACAGTAACCAACACTGTCTCTGTACTTAGAAACATGTCAGTCACATACATAATATCTATCTAATCTATGTGTAATGCTCTATCTTTCTGTTCTAAATTGTCGGGTACCGCTGCTGAATTGCCGGCCGGCTTTTTTAAAGAGACCGTGCATGAAAACACTATTATTTTTTTAAATAAATCCTTTACACTAAATGACAAGTACAGTAAGCAACACTGTCACTGTACTTCTTACATATGTGACTGACATGTTTCTATCTATCTAATCTATGTGTGAAGCTCTATTCTTTCTATTATAAATTGTCGGGTACCGGTGTATGCCGCTGCTGAATTGCCGGCTTTTCATGTTTCACTGTGAGCACTGTTCCCATCGATTTGGGCAACCCCCTCCCCCAATACATTCTACATTATTGTTAGTTGTTTTCCTTCATGTAGAATTAACCTACAAGGAAAGAAAGGGTTTATTTTCATTCCGATATTTGTGTCCCATTGACTTGCATTGGTTTCCGGATTCGGAATCGGCGATATCCGATACTTTTTGAGTATCGGCCCGATCCAATCCGATCCGATATTTCCTGATATCGGAAGGTATCACTCAACACTACTCATGAGCGATGACATTACTAAGTTACTGACGTTATCGGTTGTGAGACATAACCGGGAGTGACCTATGAAGCATGGTTCTCAAAACGACGCTCCATAGCTTGCTGTACAGAATCGTTAGATGTCGTGGGAACCCCAATGGGTTACGTCGCAGGTGCAGAGATTGTAATTTAAAAATAAATTGGCGAATGAGCGAGAGTTTCTTCCTTTTATTTATTTAACTTTCCTTTTATGTCTTTCAGGTTCCCATTTTTGGACTTCTTCTGATTGGCTGGATTACGTTGGATCTTCATGGTTTTTTTTTTGCTTTTTAATAAATAGGTGAACGAGGTGTGGGGGAGTGTTCTTTAAAATAAACTATGTTTTCCTGTGTGTGTGTGTGTGTGCTTTTGTTTTTTTTTTATTACTGGGTTAGTAATGGGGATGTCTGATAGACACCACTCCATTACTAACCCTTGGTTTTGATGCCAGCTGACATTACAAGGCTTAAAATGACGAATCCCGTCACTCACGTGGTTGATGAAAAGTTCTTTTTAATGGAGGTCCACATACAAAACATTTCAGCCCATCCCAGACTTTTGTCAATCATTACATTACAAAGCTGACATCAACCTGATAAAACTACTACCCCAATTGCCACTGCACCATCGCAATCAGGAAAAGCCAGCAAAGAGCCTGAGTTGGCGCATCTCATTGATGCGCCAATTCTGGGGTAACTGCAGGCTTTTATTTTTAGGCTGGGAAAGGGCCAATATCTATGGACCTTCCTATCTTGTTAATACAAGAGCACACCTCTGTTCTTTACAAAGGCTGGTTATAAAAAGTAGGGGGGAACCCACATCATTTTTTTTATATGCATGTGTTTTTGGGTGCATTTGCGCTGTGAAAACACACGTTACAAAGTGTGTTCTTTTTTTACTGCAGTGCTGTGGGAAAGTTCTCACCGCACATGCGTTAATGTCAGTGAGGTGAACAGAGTTCATTGGATAAGGACTCCGATGACCTTTCTGCCAGCACACTGAGGTGCGCAAGCTTGCACAGCTAATTGTCTCTGCAGGATGGCAGACTGTATAGTCGTATCTTGCGACAATACAGCCTGCCATCTTGATGTAGCAGACCTAGACCTGTCGCGCAACAAATGGATGATTTTATTCACGTCAGGGACAGGTGAGGATGATGATGCTTTATTATTTTATTTCAATTGACATCGGCTTCAATGGAATGGGTGTTATGTTATTAGTTAAATTTAGATTTATTAAAGGAGTCTGTGTGTTTCTTTCAAATAAATTAACTGATTCTGGGTATTTAAAAATTGAACGGCACTCGCAAGGTCCGAGAGCCGTGTGATTTTTTTTTTCTCGCACCCATTGACTTGCGATTTTTTTTCTAAGTCCGATTTCAGCTGTGAAAAAAATTACAGATGAGCGGTAACTCATAGATTAATATTGGTCAAAGTAGAATCCAATTTTTTATCGGATTGCACTCGTTCGTTTTCCTTGAAAATGAATGTGAGATAAAACATTTCCCTGCCTGTTTTTAAAAAATGTTTTACCTCAAAGAAAGAATTTTTTGTGATCCAGTCCTGTAATGTCTGTAGACTCTTTTGCGTCTCCCCCTTCCCAGGAGCTGTGGAATTATCTGTCCATGTCCCTGCACCGTCAGACAAAGCCATTACACAGTACACAGCAGGGGCCCATTTATAAGATTATCTCAGCACAGGAACATTTTATTTAAACACATCCAATTGTGGAATTTATTATTATCAAGATCTATTGATTAAAATGAACTTTGCGGGTAAACCCTTTAAGTTTTACTTTGGCTGTGTTCACACATGTTGTGTTTTTCAGCTTCAGAAAACTGCATCAAAACACAATCTCTGGCAGGAAATTAGCTGCGTCAAAAACGTTTTGCTGCGTTTTTTGATGCATTTTTTGTGAGTTTTTTCAGCGATTTTTTTCACTGTCCTGTCTCTATTTATGCATGTACATAAAGTTCTGTTAAAAAAGAACCCCATTCTATTTCACCATCAAAAACGCTGCTGCAAATTTTGGTGCATTTTTTCAGCGTTTTTTTCACCACTGTATAAGGATGTGATTTTCCTCCAAAATATCAGTAATTAATGGGGGCACTCTCCTACACCTCTACTGAGGTCCGATATTAACTATTAACATCAAACTTGACTATTAATAATTAATTTCCACTAACGTTATCTGTGCCTTATACTATATACCAACTGAGACAAAACCGTGTGCTAATAAAAGGTATTTATTACACAAAAGTCTACAGTTAATATACTACTAGGTATCACACTAACACAGTACACAAAACGGATTCACAATTCCCAATTACCTAATATATTTTCCACCCACGTTTGCTAATCACTCATGCAATATCGGCCCACCCAAATATACCAACTTTGCCTATATATATCTATCAATATCTAGGAGGGTTAGTACAGGGTATGTAGGGCTAGTAAGTAAAGAAGTTACAGGGGAAGAGAGATACTCAGCCATGTGTTGTTATGTCCATCTTCAAGAGTCTAAGGGGCCTTAGCACATGTGCATTCTGGGTTTTTAAGTCCAGCCAGTGTCCAGCTTCATGTCACAGGAAATGATGTATTATTCCCCGCCCACTGGCTAAGATCTTTGTTCATGTCCAACCATACTCGCAAAACCTGATTTAGCACATGGCTGGACATTCTATTGAAACCTCCTCCAGCAGCAAACAGACTGAAACACATGGGGAGATGTGGGGCCAATATATACATGTATACTTATCTGCAAGCATGGCTAGCATGCAGATACGTATATACATGTACAACCTGGGACACTTCCCTTTACAACCACCCATTATTTCCCATGGGTGAAAAAACACTGACAAAAATGCTGAAAGTGACATGCTCTATTTTCCAAAAACCCAACCAAGGCACAAAATACACAACAACAAAAAAGCATGATGTGTGAACAGAGAATTCTGGTTTCTCATAGACTTTGCTGGTACTGCAAAACACAACTGAAAATTTGCATAAAAATCTGCAGCAAAAAATGCTAAAAAAACACAACATGTGTGAACATAGCTTTTAAGTGAAGTTTAACTTGAACTTATTATATGTTGTCAAAATTACTCATAAAACGTCACTTTCAAAAGCCACAAAAGACGACGGAGGGGTTTCCTCATTTCTTATGAATTTCTTTCTGTAGAAACATACAAATCAAGGTCTGTGTTAAGAGTCAAAGTGAAAAGAAAAATACTATTTTAAATGATAAAACCATCAAGGTAGAGGGAGTTGTACTTGCAAATGTGGAGTGAAGAAATGTTCATTGTTCTCATGGGTCTTAATTCACCAACAACTACTTGGATATTGCATTTTACCTAACCAGGAGGGTGTCAAAAAGGGCAGATAGACACCTACACCATCACAAGACCCTACAATTACCATGAAAGGCAGCACCCACCACTTCCTCACTGATACCTCAGATGACGCTCCTAGATAAGAGCAGTCTATGCGGTATGCAATGTATCGTCCTTCAGGGAGCGCTTCTTCCCAGACCATTTCAAGGTCTCTATCATATCCAACTCCTTTTGAGTACCAGCCTACTGCTCCAATCATGCATTCCCCGTCACCTCTTTTGCCATACTTACGGATGCAAAGTCTGCTTCCAATATCACGGGCTGGAGTGACTTGTAAGTTTCGTAATAGTGAGATCACAGATGTCTGTGGAAGCACCGTGTAAAGCATGTTACACAAGTCTTGAATGGTAGCTCAAAAAAAGATGAAGAAGCATCGACTTCAATATCATCATAAGAAGCGTCGACACAAGTTTGCAAAAAGGTATGAAAAGTGAACTGTAGAAGATAGGAAACGGGTGGTTTGGAGCTATGGGACAAAAGTCAATAGACTAGGCTATGATGGATGAAAATGGGTCTGGAAGAAACAAAGGAAAATGGGGCTAAAGGATGGAGAAATTGAAGGAACTGTCAAGTTCGGTGAAGGAAGCCTGATGATATGGGGTTGTTTCACAGCTAAAGGCGTTGGATACTTTACCAGAATCGATGGTGGTCTCAATGCTGAGCTATATGTGAGTATCCTACAAGACAAATTACTTTGTACACTCGAGTACCATCGGTATGAAAAGGACAACATAGTGTTCCAGCAGGACAACGACCCAAAGCATATGTTGAGATTGGCAAATAAATGGTTCAATGACAATGAAGTCGAAGTGCTGGATTGGCCCCCACAGACCTCAGACCTTAATCCAATTTAACACTTGTGGGTAGAATGGAATAAAAAACTATATACATATCCAAGCGAGTCGAAGAGCATGCACCAACTGGGAACATGTAAAAGAGACCCGGAATTAGATGTCGGTCAAGACATGTTTGAATCTGATCGAGAGCATGCCCAGAAGGATTCAGGCAGTGTTGAAAGCTAAAGGTGGATTTACAAAATACTAATAAAATAATAAAAAATTGTATTTAGATTTTTAGGAGCAAAACAGTAACAGTGCAGTGACATGACAAGAATCTGCATAATTAATCATATGCCAAATAGTTGCAACTCAAGTTTATATATGAGATAGACAAGATGATTGTCTATAAAATGAGGGTAGTCTCACAATAAAATAAGTAGTGGATGGTGAGATATGGAGCCTGAAAGTCAAAAGTTCAAAAGATTGATACTCTTTTGCTCTTCACTGTATTCATGTGCAGTTGGTGGTTCTGGCGATGTATTCAATTAATAATGATGGTCCCAGTGCTATATTCAATTACCGATTATGGTTCTAATAATGAATTAGTGTATTAATGGTTGTTTTGGTGCTGTATCTAAGTACTGATGAGGATGCTGGTGCCATTCATGTACTGATGGAATGTTCTGGTGATGTATTCATTTAATGATCATGGATCTGGTGCGGTCTTCCCTCATTAAACACAAATTAAACAATTAAAGAAAATTTGGTATGTCCACATCCTTAAAAGTCTGATCTATCAAAATATAAAAAGAACTAACATATGCAGTAAAGAGAAAAAAAAATAGAAGAACTACTTTTTTTTGTCACCACACCTCTTACAGCAAAAAGCCATCCAAATGTATGCACCCTGAATTGATAGCAATAAATATTTCAACTTACTGTGCAAAAAACAGCCCTCACATAGCTTCATAGATATATTTTTATTGTTCTAACAGGTCCTTAAAAAAGCATCACAAGCTAAATGTTGGTTTTTTTTTTACAAAAATAAGAATCTCTGAAAGTTTGGGATTACTGTAATCACAAAGACCTGGAGAATCATGTTCACACGTCACTTTTACCACATAATGAATATCTTAAAAGCAAAACCTAAAAAACAATGATGGGATTGTGTTTATTCACTGCAGGTATACCATGAACTGCTGGGAGGGGTGCCACTTGAATTTTCGCCTTGGGCACCAAAAAAAAAAGCTAGAATCAGGCCTGTCCCCACAGATGTTAGGAAGCTAACCGATTCAAGCCAAAATCACCGGGTTTAGCCAACTTCTATCTCATGAGTCTGAGGGCATTTAGAATTAAATAACTTTTTGATCGCTGGGCATCAAAACAGCTCAGACCCCAAGTGATAAAGTCACAATATGATGCTGTTTTTCAGTTACAGTATGGTGGTTCTAAAATCATGTTATAAAAGTATAATTTAGTAACTATATGGCAGTATTAGTTACGGTATTAACCACACATGGTATAGAGAGATTCAGTAATGCTATGGTGGTATATGGTGGTACTGTTCAATCAATACAATCAGTATAGTTGAGGATTTCTGTCCTTTAACCCTTTCACGACCTTGGGATTTTCCGTTTTTCGCTCCCCTTTTTCCCAGAGGCATAACTTTTTTATTTTTTAATATGTCCCTGTGATGGTTTATTTTTTCTGGGACGAATAGTAATTTTGAACGACATCATTGGTTTTACAATGTCGTGTACTGGAGAAAAAGGAAAAAATTCAAAAGTGCGTCAAAATTGCAAAAAAAGTATAATTCTACACTTGTCTCTTGGTTGTTTTTTTTTTTTACCATGTTCACTAAATGCTAAAACTGACCTGCAATTATGATTCTCCAGGTCATTATGTGTTTGCAGATACCAAACATGAATAGGTTATTTTTTTTAAAGTGGTGAAATAAATTCTAAAGTTTGTAAAAAAAATTATAATGGCGCCATATTCCGAGACCCGTAGCGTCTCCCTTTTTCAGGATCTGGGGCTGGGTGAGGGCTTATTTTTCGCACGCTGAGCTGAAGGTTTTATTGATAATATTTTTAGGTAGATATATATATATATATGTTTTAATCGCTTGTGATTGCGTTTTATTGCGATGTTGCAGCGACCAAAAAAACTTAATTCTGGTGTTTTGATTTTTTTTCTCGCTACACCGTTTACCATTTGGATTAATTCTTTTTATATCTTGATAGATCGGGCGATTCAGAATGCAGCAATATACAGTTATATGAAAAAGTTTGGGCACCCCTATTAATCTTAAGCTTAATGTTTTATAAAAATTGGTGTTTTTGCAACAGCTATTTCAGTTTGATATATGTAATAACTGTTGGATACAGTAATGTTTCTGCCTTGAAATGAGGTTTATTGTACTAACAGAAAATGTGCAATCTGCATTCAAACAAAATTTGACAGGTGCATAAGTATGGGCACCTCACCAGAAAAGTGACATTAATATTTAGTAGATCCTCCTTTTGCAAAAATAACAGCCTCTAGTCGCTTCCTGTAGCTTTTAATGAGTTCCTAGATCCTGGATGAAGGTATGTTTGACCATTCCTCTTTACAAAACAATTCCAGTTCAGTTAAGTTTGATGGTCGCCGAGCATGGACAGCCCTCTTCAAATGATCCCACAGATGTTCAATGATATTCAGGTCTGGGGACTGGGATGGCCATTCCATAACATTGTAATCGCTCCTCTGCATGAATGCCTGAGTAGATTTGGAGCGGTGTTTTGGATCATTGTCTTGCTGAAAGATCCATCCCCTGCTTAACTTCAACTTAATCACTGATTCTTGAACATTATTGTCAAGAATCTGCTGATACTGAGTGGAATCCATGCGCCCCTCAACTTTAACAAGATTCCCGGTGCCGGCATTGGCCACACAGCCCCAAAGCATGATGGAACCTCCACCAAATTTTACTGTGGGTAGCAAGTGTTTTTCTTGGAATGCTGTGTTTTTTTGCCGCCATGCATAACGCCTTTTTGTATGACCAAACAACTCAATCTTGGTTTCATCAGTCCACAGGACCTTCTTCCAAAAAGAAATTGGCTTCTCCAAATGTGCTTTTGCATACCTCAGCCGACTCTGTTTGTGGCGTGCTTGCAGAAACGGCTTCTTTCGCATCACTCTCCCATACAGCTTCTCCTTGTGCAAAGTGCGTTGTATAGTTGACCGATGCACAGTGACACCATCTGCAGCAAGTTGATGCTGCAGCTCTCTGGAGGTGGTCTGAGGATTGTCCTTGACTGATCTCACCATTCTACTTCTCTGCCTTTCTGATGTTTTTCTTGGCCTGCCACTTCTGGCCTTAGCAAGAACTGTCCCTGTGTTCTTCCATTTCCTTACTATGTTCCTCACAGTGGAAACTGACAGGTTAAATCTCTGAGACAGCTTTTTGTATCCTTCCCCTGAACAACTATGTTGAATAATCTTTGTTTTCAGATCATTTGACAGTTGTTTTGAGGAGCCCATGATGCCACTCTTCAGAGGAGATTCAAACAGGAGAACAACTTGCAAGTGGCCACTTTAAGTAGCTTTTCTCATGATTGCATACACCTGGCAATGAAGTTCAAAGCTCAATGAGGTTACAAAAACAAAAAGAGTGCTTTAGTAAGTCAGTAAAAAATAGGTAGGAGTATTTAAAACAAGAAAATGATAAGGGTGCCCATACTTATGCACCTGTCAAATTTTGTTTGAATGCAGATTGCACATTTTCTGTTAGTACAATAAACCTCATTTCAAGGCAGAAACATTACTGTGTCCAACAGTTATTACATATATCAAACTGAAATAGCTGTTGCAAAAACACCAATTTTTATAAAATACTAAGCTTAAGATTAATAGGGGTGCCCAAACTTTTTCATATAACTGTATGTATATTTTAGTTTTATTATTCATTTATTTTGAATGGGGCAAAAGGGGGGTGATTTGAACGTTTATATTTTTAAAAAAAAAAAACATTTTTTTTTTACTTTTTTCTGGCCTTAATAGTTTCCTTAGAAGACTTGAAGGTGCTTTCATCCGATCACTTGTGCTACACATGGTTAAAATGATCATCTGCTATGAGCGATGGCCAACGGGTAACGCTCATGGCAAATCGGCACATGATCCTGCTAAAAAACAGATTGCAGTAAAAAAGAAAACAATTTAAGACATTCCCGTCCTTATTTGAATGAACTAATTTTGCATTGTATCTTTTCATTTTTTATCACCCCTAACAAATCCAAAAACAGGTATAACTACCAGACATGTGAACATAGCCTTACAATACAATGTAACGAATGATAGTCGTATTTAGTGCTTACGTTGGCTGCACCTCCTCATCCTCACTGTCTTCAATTATTGGGTGCTTTAAGCCTTTTATTCTGGACGTCCTTCCTAAAATATATAACAAAACTGATTATGATTCTCATTCACCTCCAGATTTACACATCATCAGAGAAGCAGTCTCCACCTCTCACCATGGAAGAAGCAGAACCTATTACACACTGTAGGGATAAAATTATTGGGACACATACACATTACTCCTGGAGGAAATTTTATGACATTCCTTTTTAAATCCAGGGTCATTAACATGGAGTTGATCTCCCTTTGCAGCTAATAAAGCTTCCACTCTAAAAAAAAAATTGGGGGACATTTCTGTGCAATTTGTTGTCCATTCTTCCAGAAGAGCAGTTATCAGGTCAGACACTGATGTTGGACAAGGGGACCTGGCTTGTAATCTCTGGTTAATCCAAAAGGTATCTATCTGATGGAGTTGAGGTTAGGTCTCTTGAAGGGTCAGTCATGTTCTTCCACACCAAACTCACCCAGCCATGTCTTATTTGAACTTTCATGAACTGACTTGTGACAACATATGACAGCAAGATGCTGAATTCAGGGAGCTCTTTAGAACGAGCCATTTTATCACAACTGTTCGCACAGGCAGACTACATGCTTAGATGCTGGATTTTATACCCATGGCAATGGAACCAAAAGAGAAAACCTTAATTCAATGATTAAGAGGTGACTTTTCATACTTGTTCACACAGTGTGTAAAGCTTCCTTCACATGTACATGTTTTCAGCACGTGTGGCATTCGCTTTCACATGCACTGAAGACACGTATGCACACATACCTATCATAATCTATGGAGATCTTTGCATGAGACCCGTCCGCATGGATTACAAGGGCCAATACACATTTCTGGCTCCGTGTGAAACATCCTTGTGACAACCGTGTGCTGTACATGTTTAACACTGCAAAGTATAGGAGAAGCTTTGGAATTGATATTTAAGTCATGGTGGAAAAAAAATGAATTGCACACGGATAGAACACTGATGGCACACGGATGACACACTGATCCAAAATACTTATGACACCGGTACCATTTTTCCAGTACCGGTATTATATGGACATGTGAAGGGTGGTTTAGTCAAAGGAATCTGTTAAACATGTCGTCGGTCGGGTAACAAACCCTGAGCTGGAGGTTTTCAGGAGGCAGACACAGAGCTTTTCCCCAGGATATTGTAACTTACTTTTTCCTCTCCTTGTAACAAGAACCATAACCTTTCTAATATTTCGACATAGCCGCAAGAGGGCTTGTTTTTTGCAGAACACAACTTATTCTATGAAATAAGTGGAAACGGTGAGGAGAAAAACTGTAATTCCACATTTTCTTTTTCAAGGTTTTGTACTAGCGCCGCTTACTTTGTGGTAATCAGGTGGTGATCTGTTACCTTTGCTCTATGGGTCAGTATGGTTACGGGATCCCAAATCTATATATTTCTATTCATGATTTACTAATTAAAAATAAAATAAAAACATTTACAAAAACAATTTGGCTTTTGTCACCATATTCTGAGAGCCATATATATATTTTTTTAAAGAGGTCATCCGGCAGTCAAGGTAACCCTTCGTCAATGTGCATTCATACTGCACGGTGGCCCCATGTTCATTAGAACTGATGGCCATTATGTTAAAGTCTGTTACATGTCACCATCACACTTGACAGCGGATTTAACCCCATAACGCCCAATGACGGACACTGCACGGCATGAGCAGGTGTAAGTTAATGCTCCTTGCCGTGCATTGTCCGTTATGGCTTTAACCCCTTAAGCCCCGCGGGTGGTTTGCACGTTAATGACCGGGCCAATTTTTATAATTCTGACCACTGTCACTTTATGAGGTAATTACTCTGGAACGCTTCAACTGATCCCCCTGATTCTGAGATTGTTTTTTCGTGACATATTGTACTTCATGATTGTGGAAAAATTTCTTCAATATCACTTGCGTTTATTTGTGAAAAAAACGGAAATTTGGTGAAAATTTTGAAAATTTTGCAATTTTCAAAATTTGAATTTTTAAGCCCTGAAATCAGAGCGATATGTCACACAAAAGAGTTAATAAATAACATTTCCCACATGTCTACTTTACATCAGCACAATCTTGGAACCAAAATTTTTTTTGTTAGGGAGCTATAAGGGTTAAAAGTTGAACAGCGATTTCTCATTTTTCCAACAAAATTTACAAAACCATTTTTTTAGGGACCACATCACATTTGAAGTCACTTGGAGAGGTCTTTATGACAGAAAATACCCAAAAGTGACACCATTCTAAAAACTGCACCCTTCAAGGTGCTCAAAACCACATTCAAGAACTTTATTAACCCTTCAGGTGCTTCACAGGAATTTTTTGAATGTGGAAGAAAAAAATGAACATTTAACTTTTTTCACAAAAATGTTACTTTAGACCTAATTTTTTTATTTTCACAGGGGTAACAAAAAAAATTGACCCCAAAATTTGTTGTGCAATTTTCCCTGGGCACGCAGATACCCAATATTTGGGGAAGAAACACTGTTTGGGCGCACGGCAGGGCTCGGAAGGGAAGGAGCGCCATTTCACTTTTTGATTGTAAAATTTGCTTGAATAATTAGCGGACGCCATGTTGTGTTTGGAGAGCCCCTGTGTGCCCAAACTTTGGAGCTCCCCCACAAGTGACCCAATTTTGGAAACTAGACCCCCCAAGGCACCTTTATAGATGCATAGTGAGCACTTGGAACCCCCAGGTGCTTCACAAATTGATTCGTAAAAATGAAAAAGTGAAAAAAAAAACACTTTTTCATTTTTACGAATCAATTTATGAAGCACTTAGGGGTTCCAAGTGCTCACTATGCATCTAGATAGGTGCCTTGGGGGGTCTAGTTTCCAAAATGGGGTCACTTGTGGGGGAGCTCCAATGTTTGGGCACACAGGGACTCTCCAAATGCAACATGATATCCGCTAACAATTTGAGCCGACAATTTGTTAGCGGATATCATGTTGCATTTGGAGAGTCCCTGTGTGCCCAAACATTGGAGCTCCCCCACAAGTGACCCCATTTTGGAAACTAGACCACCCAAGGCACCTATCTAGATTGATAGTGAGCACTTGGAACCCCAGGTGCTTCCCAAATTGATTCATAAAAATGAAAAAGTGTTTTTTTTTTCACTTTTTCATTTTTACGAATCAATTTGTGAAGCACCTGGGGGTTCCAAGTGCTCACTATGCATATAGAAAGGTGTCTTGGGGGGTCTAGTTTCCAAAATGGGGTCACTTGTGGGGGAGCTCCAAAGTTTGGGCACAGAGGGGCTCTCCAAACGCAACGTGGTGTCCGCTAACAATTTGAGCCGATTTTCCATTCAATTTGTTAGCGGATATCATGTTGCATTTGGAGAGCCCCTGTGTGCCTAAACATTAGAGCTCCCCCACAAGTGACCCCATTTTGGAAACTAGACCCCCCAAGGCACCTATCTAGATGCATAGTGAGCACTTGGAACCCCAAGTGCTTCACAAATTGATTCATAAAAATTAAAAAATGTTTTTTTTTCACTTTTTCATTTTTACGAATCAATTTGTGAAGCACCTGGGGGTTCCAAGTGCTCACTATGCATCTAGATAGGTGCCTTGGGGGGTCTAGTTTCCAAAATGGGGTCACTTGTGGGGGAGCTCCAATGTTTGGGCACACAGGGGCTCTCCAAACGCAACATGGCGTCCGCTAACAATTTGAGCGGATTTTCCATTCAATTTGTTAGCGGACACCATGTCGCGTTTAGAGAGCCCGTGATGTGCCTAAACAGTGGAGCTCCCCGACAAGTGTCCCCATTTTGGAAACTATACCCCTCAAGGATTTTATTAAGGTGTATAGTGAACATTTTGAACCCAGAGGTACGGCACAGAATTTGTTTACATTAGGTCATCATATTGAATAAGTTGTCATTATTCTTGAGCGCAAGTGCTCGCTACTTGAGTTTGCATCGGGTACTCAGGTATGCACCATGTAAAGCGTGTGCTCGAGTGACATGCTCGAGTCCCTGCTCCGCATGTTTCACGGTTATTAGACACCGAAAAAAAAACATGCGGGGATCGCTCGTGCATGGCAGGCAATCCCTGTAAACTTTTTTGGCCGCGAAGCATATGGGGCAGAGACTCGAGCATGTCACTCAAATACCCACGATACTCAATACATACCAGAGCACCCGATGCAAACTCAAGTAGCGAGCACTTGCTCTCAACACTAGTCGCCATATCGTCATCTTTTTTTCTTACTTTTGAAAAAAATCCCAACCCCAGCCCTAACCCTAGCACAACCCTAACCATAGTGCAACCCTTGCCCTAGCACAACCCTAGCGCTAGCACAACCCTAGCCCCAGCACAACCCTAGCCCCAGCACAACCCTAGCCCCAGCACAACCCTAGCCCCAAACCCAGCCCTAACCCTAGCCCAATCCTAACCCAAGAGTTTATTTTTCACGCCGTTCCTTGTGCGGTATAAGTGATTAGACGACTTTATTCTTCGGGTCGGTGTGATTACAGCAATGCCAGAATCATATGGGGTTTTTATGACTGACAGCTGTCACACACTAAAAGACGCATTTTTTGTAAAATCTAGTTTTTGCATCGCCATATTTTGAGAGCTATAATTTTTCCAGATTTTGGCAGACAGTCATGTGACGGCTCGTTTTTTGCGGGATGACTTGACGTTGTTATTGGTGCCATTTTCAGGCACGTGACATTTTTTGATCGCTTTCTATTCCGATTTTTGGGAGGCAGAATAAACAAAAACCAACAATTCAGGAATTGTTTTTTTTTTTTTTTTTTTTTTATTCTGTTCCGCGTGTGGTAAAATTGATGAGGTAGCTTTATTCTTCGGGTCAGTACGTTTACAGCGGTACCACATTTGTATAATTTTTCTATGTTTTGACGCTTATACACAATAAAAGCTATTTTATAGAAAAAAATATTTTTTAGCATCGCTTTATTCTGAGAGCTATAACTTTTTTATTTTTCGGCTGATGGACGCGGCGATACCAAATATGTGTACTTTTATTGTTTTTTTGTGTTTTTTTATAATAATATTTATTGATGGGTACATTATATTTTTATTTTTGGTGGATTATTTTTTTTATTTTTTTTTTTATATTTTTGCAAATGTTTTTTTTATTTTTTTTTCCACTTTCACACAGTTTATACACTTTCTTACTTTGTCCCACTCTGGGACTTTCACTTTTTTTTCTCTGATCGCCTGCATGGCACAGGAATGCAGCACCATCCCTATGCCATGCAAGCTGTCAGAAATGCACAGTGTGAAGATTGCTTGGAGATGCACTGCGCATGTCCAAGCAATCTTCCTGCTGTCTGGTGACCCGGATGTTGTCATGACGACATCGGGTCGTCATGGCAACACCCGGGAAGCCTTTGCAGACTGCGCTGGAAGCCGGAAGAGGAGGTGAGTATCGGCGATCACCTCCGCTTGCCCCCGCAATGCCGCGATCGACTTCGATCGCAGCATCGCGGGGGTTAATGTGCTGGGAGCGATGCAGGACCGCTCCCTGCACATAGTACCGGGTGTCAGCTGTGACAATCAGCTGACACCCAGCGGCGATCGCGCCCGCACAGCCTGTGTGCGCGCGCGATCGCCATGACGTCCTTATACGGGTCTGGCTCTTAAGTCCCAGGGCACAGACGCGTATTAGTACGGCAAATGTTGTTAAGGGGTTAAACTGTCACAGTGTGTAAACACGCAGTGACAGATAAGTGCGGACAGCTATCTGTGACAGCTGAGCAGCACAAGATGGGGTGCAGGGAGCCATATGGTCGGTCCGCACACCTAGATCGCTGCGATCAGTCAGTCAATCTGACTGACCGATCTCAGCATGATCGTGCAGGAGATGCTGAAATATCAGCGTCTCCAGCCCGATCAGTGCCGGAGTTCAGCGCCGCCAGTGGCTGATCTCCGGCACTAAACAGCTAGTAGGAGTGTCAACACCACCCCTGGCTGTTAACCCCCTGACAGATCGGTGGCCCTGCGATGTCGTGGGGCCCAATCATTGCCATGGTGACCAGGGGTCGTCATGACGACCCCCTGGTCACCAAGCTACGGAAAGCTGCTGAAACCATGCTCACAGCATGGGCTCAGGAGCTTTCACTAAAGGTATAATCAATGCACTGCAATCTAGTACATTGCAATACATTATACCTGTGATCAAAGAGAAACAAGTGAAAGTCACATAAAGGGACTAAGTAAAAAGTAAAGAATAAATGGCAAAAAACTTATACAAATACATAAAAACAAATATTAAATAATATTAATTAAAAAAAACATATTCACTAATAAATACACATTTTTATGTAAAAAAATAACAATAAAATAAAAAAAGTACACATATTTGGTATTGCCGATTCTGGAACGACCCGACCTATAAAAGTGTCACACTAGTTAACCCCTTCAGTGAACGCCACACAAAAAAACCTTAAAAAAACTAGGCTAACGATGCTTTATCATCATACCACTGGGAAAAAAAAGGGGAATGAAACACGATAAAAAAAACAAATATAAATAAAATTAGTACCGCTGAAAACGTCATCTTGTCCCACAAGAAACAAGCCGCCATACAGCCCCATCAGTGGAAAAATAAAAAAATTATAGCTCTCAGAATAAAGCGATGCAAAAAATATATATATATTTTGTATAAAAACGATATTAACCACTTCGCACCAGAGCCTGTTTTTGCCTTCGTGACCAGGCCAATTTTTACAATTCTGATCACTGTCACTTTATGAGGTAATTACTCTGAAACGCTTCAACGGATCCCCCTGATTCTGAGACTGTTTTTTCGTGACATATTGTACTTCATGATAGTGGTAAAATTTCTTCAATATCACTTGCGTTTATTTGTGAAAAAATCGGAAATTTGGCAAAAATTTAGAAAATTTTGCAATTTTCAAACTTTGAATTTTCATGCCCTTAAATCAGAGAGATATGTCACACAAAATAGTTAATAAATAACATTTCCCACATGTCTACTTTACATCAGCACAATTTTGGAACCAACATTTTTTTTTGTTAGGGAGCTATAAGGGTTAAAAGTTGACCAGCGATTTCTCATTTTTCCAACAAAATTTACAAAAACATTTTTTTAGGGACTACATCATATTTGAAGTCACTTTGAGGGGCCTTTATGACAGAAAATACCCAAAAGTGACACCATTCTAAAAACTGCACCCTTCACGGTGCTCAAAACCACATTCAAGAACATTATTAAACCTTCAGGTGCTTCACAGGAATTTTTGGAATGTGGAAGAAAAAAATTAACATTTAAGTTTTTTCACAAAAATGTTACTTCAGACCCAATTTTTTTTATTTTCACAGGGGTAACAGAAAAAAATGGACCCCAAAATTTTTTGTGCAATTTCTCTTGAGCGCGCTCATACCCCATATGTGAGGGAAAACCACTATTTGGTTCGGAAGGGAAGGGTTCGGAAGGGAAGGAGCGCCATTAGACTTTTTGAATGTAAAATTTGTCTGAATAATTAGCAGACGCCATGTTGCGTTTGGAGAGCCCCTGATGTTCCTAAACAGTGGAAACCCCTGTATTGAGCTGTAAAAATAAAATTTTCACATTTTTCCCACAAAAACGTTTTTCATCCCTTAATTTTGCATTATCATGAGGGTAATAGGATAAATTGCACCATGAAATTTGTTGTGCAATTTCTCCTGAACACGCCAATACCCCATATGTGGGGGAAAACCACTGCTTTGGTGCACGGCAGGGTTTGAAAGGGAAGGAGCGCCATTTGACTTTTTGAATGTAAATTTTTTGGAATAATTAGCAGATGCCATATCGCATTTGGGGAGCCCCTAATGTGCCTAAACAGTGGAAACCCCCCACAAGTGCCACCATTTTGGAAACTAGACCCCTTAGGGAACTTATCTAGATGTGTGGTGAGCACCTTGCACCCCCAGCTGCTTCACAGAAGTTTATAATATTGAGCCATAAAAATAAAATTTTCATATTTTTCCCACAAAAAATGTTTTTCATTCCCTAATTTTGCATTATCATAAGGGTAACAGGATAAATTGCACCATGAAATTTGTTGTGCAATTTCTCCTGAGTACGCCGATACCCCATATGTGGGGGAAAACCACTGCTTTGGTGTACGGCAGGGTTCGGAAGAGAAAGGAGCGCTATGTTGGCTGGGATAGGCAGCAGACACCATGTCACATTTGAAGAGTCGCTGACATGCCGAAACAGCAGAAACCCCCACAAGTGACCCCATTTTGTAAACTACACCTCAAGGAATTCATCTAGGGAAGTAGTGAGTATTTTTTAATTCTTAAATTTATACCATTGGGCAGTGAAAAAAGCATAATTATATTTTTACCACAAAAAAATGTTTTACCCTCAGATTTTACATTTTCACACAGGGCAATGGGTAAAATTGGTGCCGAAATGTGTCACACAATTTCTTCTAAAAGTGTCAATACCCCATATGTGGCTGTATTGTACCGCTCAGCCATACGGTGAGATCTGGGGGGGACGGAGTGCTATTTGACAATTGGAGAACAAATTATTGTAGAATAGGTATTTGGATTTGGGAGCACAAAAATTTCTAAATTTCTTTTGGGGGGCAAGGGCCATTTTGCTTTTCCAGAGCCTTTCTGCTACCAGTAACTTGCAATATTTTTAACAGATGACGGACCTGAGTGGGGACTAGCTTTTTTTGAGGACTGAGTTGAAGCTTTTATTGGGAACATTTTACGTAACATTTATCCAGCGCTCTAGGCTGAGCACTTACATCGGGGTTTCCATCTATATTTCCAAGTGATGTAATTCAGATGAAACCCCTGCGGGATCCATTCACTGTAATGAGGCAGCAGAGTTACTCTGGACTCCGTCTGATCTCTGTTTAGCGGTGTCCTTTTTTTCAGAAGTGCACAAAACTGTGGCCAACCGCACTTTTACTAACGCCTAAAACAAATGACACCGTGGGATCACAGGCCAGACGGCATCCACAGTGGCATATATTTGCCTCATTACAGGGAATCTTCCGTCATGGGTTCCGTCTGAATAACGTATTTCAGAGATTTACACGGAAACTCTGGTGTAAGTGCTCAGCGCAGAACGCAAGATAAATGTGAGCAGAGCCTTACTGCGATCTTTGGGAGACATAATAAACAAATCAGTAGCAGGTGAAGAATTGGTTTTATTTATTTTTTACGCCGTTCCTCGTGTGATATAACTGATTAGATTACTTTATTCTTCTGGTCGGTGCGATTACAGAGATACCAGATTTATATCGGGTTTTTATGACTGACAGCTGTCACACACTAAGAGACGCCTTTTTTGCAAAATCTAGTTTTTGCATCGCCATATTTTGAGACCTATAATTTTTCCATATTTCGGCCGACAGAGTCATGTGACGGCTTGTTTTTTGCGGGACGAGTTGACATTTTTATTGGTACCATTTTTGGGTACGTGACATTTTTTGATCGCTTTCTATTCCGTTTTTTGGGAGGTAAAATTAACAAAAACAAACACTTCAGGAATTGTTTTTTGAGGTGTTTTTTTTTATGCCGTTCTGCGTGTGGTAAAAGTGATAAGGCAGAATTATTCTTCGGGTCAGTACATTTACAGCGATACTACACTTACTGTATATTTTTTTTTATGTTTTGGCGCTTTTACACAATAACACAATTTTATAGAAAAAATATTTTTTTTGCATTGCTTTATTCTGAGAGGTATAACTTTTTTATTTTTCGGCTGATAGAGCTGTATGGTGGCTTTTTTTTCCGGAACAAGATGACGTTTTCAGCGGTACCATTTTTATTTCCATTTTGCTTTCTGATCGCATTTTTTTCCACTTTTTGTTTGGCGATATGATGAAAAAGCATATTTTTTTGCTCCGTTTTTTATTTATTTTTATTACGGTGTGCACAGAAGGAGTTAATTAGTGTGACAGTTTTATAGATTCGGTAGTTTCGGACGCGGCGATACCAAATATGTGTACTTTTTTTGGTTTTGCATAAATATATGGATTTATTGGTTTAATATTTTATTTATTTATTTTTATTTATTTTGTGATTTTTTTTTAACAGTTTAAAAACATTTTTTTTACTTTTTTTTTTACATTTTTACTTAGTCCCTGTATGGGACATTAATTTTTATTTTTCTGCTCACTGATCTCATGTAATGTAATAGACATGTATTACATTACATGAGATCTTTTCTGACTGTTTCACAGTCAGTGTGTCCTGCCAGGCTTCAGCTGCAGGTTGACCCTGGCAGGACACCATATATGGCAGATCTGGAGGCGGTCATGTGACCTCCAGCTGCCATAGCAACGCCAGGTCCTGGAAGGTATCAGGGGTCGTCGGAGAGGTAAGTAAGACGACCACCTCTCCTCTGTCTATCTTCTATATGCCGCGATCACTATAGATCGCGGCATATAGAACATAGCAAAGGGTTAACATCATTGGGACCTGATCCAATCAGGTCCCGATGATGTCCCCTGTCAGAGCTAACGCTCTGCACCAGAATCGCAGCGCTTGCAGGACCCTGGGGGTCCTGAGCGCTGCGGGACCGCCCACCGTTTTTAAACGTCGGCGCTGCACAGAGCCCAGCAAGCGCCGACGTTTATCTACAGTGGGCGGTCGGGAAACGGTTAATGTGGTACCGCTGTAAACGTACAGACCTGAAGAATAACTCTGCCTTATCAATTTTACCACATGCATAAAAAAAAAAACACAATTCCTGAATTGCCAGTTTTTGGTCATTTTCCTTCCCCAAAAATTAGAATAGAAAGCGATCAAAATATGTCATGTGACCAAAAATGGTACCAATAAAAACGTCAAATCGTTTCGCAAAAAACAAGCCCTTACATGACAGTCCCAGAGGAAGATTCCCTAAAACAAGGCAGATGGCAACACTGGACGCCGTCTGGCCTGTGATTCAGCGTTGTCCGTCTTTTTAGGTGTGCATAAATGCGCGATCGGCCGCAGTTTTGGGCACCTCTGAAAAGTAGGACAAAGCTGAACAGAGGTCAGATGGAGCCCAGAAGAGTAACTCTGCTGCCTCATTATAATGAATGGATCCCCTGGGGGGTGTCACCTGAATCACGTCACCCAGAGATTTAGATGGAAACCCCAAAATAAGTGCTCAGCATAGAGCACCGGATAAATATGATCCAAAATGTTATGTAAAATGTTCCCAATAAAAGCTTCAAATCTATCCACAAAAAAAACAGAACACTCCGATCCATCATCTGTCAATGTAAATATAGGGGGCTTCCACGTTACTGGTAGCACAAGGGCACTGGAAAAGTGAAATGGCTCCTCGCCCCCAAAAGAAATAAAGCAAATTCTGCGCTCCGAAGTTTTAATGCTACCCCCCGCCCTCCAGAGCTCCAGTGTGTGCCTACATCAGATTTACCATCCACATGTTTGGCAGGGGTATAACTTACAAAATGGGGTCACTTGAGGGGGTATTCTGCTCTTTTTTAGCATTTAGGTTCTGTGCATATGGAGTCCGTAAACTATTCTAGGAAAACCTGCACTCCAGCAGTGAAATAGCGCTCCGTCCTTCCCGAGTGTCGCCGTGTGGCTAAGCAGTACTGTACAGTCACATATGAGGTATTGCTACATTCAGCAGAAATTGTGGGACACATTTTAGGGGCCAGTTTTATCCATTAACCCCATTGAAAAATGTAAAATCTGGGGCTAAAACAAAATTTTTGAGATAAAAACGTAATTATTTTTTCTTCACTGCCCAATGGTATAAAATTCTGTGACACACTCATGATGTCAATATGATCATTTCACCCCTAGATGAGTTCATTGAGAGGTGTAGTTTGTAAAATGGGGTCCTCAGGCTGCTATGGCACCTCAGGGGATCTCCCAGTGGATGATGGCACCCTCAAACAATAACAGTAAAATGTGCATAATATAGCGCTCCTTCCCTTCTGACCTTTGCACTATGCCTCAAAAGTAGTTACCAATTACATGTAGGGTATGTTCTGGCATACTCAGAACAAATTGCACAACAAAATGAGAGGTCTTGTGCAAATAAAAAATTTGGAGCTAAAAGAAAATTTTTGTGGAAAAAATAGATTTTTTATTTTCATGGCTCTACGTTATAAACTTTTGTGAAGCACCTGGGGGTTCAAAGTGCTCACCACACATCTAGATAAGTGATGTCACTTGTGGGGAGTTTGCACTGTTTAAGCACATTACAGGGTCTCCAAATGATACATGGCGTCAGCTAATTATTCCAGCAAATTTTGAATTCAAAAAGTCCAACTGCGCTCCTTCCCTTCCGAGGCCTGCCGTGTGCCCAAACAGTGGTTTTCCCCCACATATGGGGTATCGGCATGATCAGGAGAAATTGCACAGTACATTTTGGGGTCCATTTTTATCTGTTACCCTTGTGAAAATAAAAAAATTGGGTCTAAATTAAATTGTGAAAAAAAAGTTAAATGTTAATTTTTTTTCTTCTTCATTGCTTCAGTTCCTGTGAATCACCTGAAGGGTTAATAAACTTCTTGAATGTGGTTTTGAGCCCCTTGAGGGGTGCAGATTTTAGAATGGTGTCACTTTGGGGTATTTTCTGTCATAAAGGCCCCTCAAAGTCACTTCAAATGTGATGTGGTCCCTAAAAAAATGGTTTTGTAAATTTTGTTGGGAAAATGAGAAATTGCTGGTCAACTTTTAACCCTTATAACTTCCTAACAAGGAAAAATTTTGTTTCCAAAATTGTTCTGATGTAAAGTAGACATGTAAGAAATGTTATTTATTAACTATATTGTGTGACATATCTCTCTGATTTAACGGCATAACAATTCCAAGTTTGAAAATTGCAACATTTTCAAAATTTTCACCAAATTTCCATTTTTTTCACAAATAAACGCAAATGATATCGAAGAAATTTTACCACAATCATAAAGTACAATATGTAACGAAATATTAATCTCAGAAACAGTGGGATCCGTTGAAGAGTTCTAGAGTTACCTCATAAAGTGACAGTGGTCAGATTTAAAAAATAAGGCCTGGTCATGAACCTACAAAGTGACTCTGACCTCAAGAGATTAAAGAAGTAAAACTGATGTGAACAGAGATAACTTGTAAGGCTAGGTACACAGTGTTTGTGCCCACTGGCTGATGCATGCCCTCAAGAGATATATGTCTGACATTGGCCACAGTCAGGATGGGTGTCAAGGCATCTGTCCGCTATAGGGGCGCACTATAAGGAAAACCTATACTGTACAGTATACGTTTCTTTGCTGTGGCTTTTGTGTAGGAAGGCACAGCCCACTGAAATTTCTTTTTCCATTTTTTTTGCTAAGTTTTTAATTTAGTTTTTTTATGGTGTTCACTGAAGACATTAACTTCAATTTTACAAATCAGGTTATTTCGGATGAGATGATAACAAATGCGTTTACTTCTTTTATTCTTGTTTTTACATAAATTTACGCATGTATTGTTTTTTTTTATTCTTTTGATCTTTGTAATTTTTTTTTAAATATTTTTACAATTTTGTACCCCTCCCCTCCTTTTTTACCTAGTCCTTCTATGGGACTTTAAAGGGGTTGTCCACTACTGTTGAAAATAGGCCAATGTATTTTTATGATGAAAATAAGTTTCTTTGTAAATACCTTGAGTGATACTGCCTGTGAGCGGCGCTATCGCTGGCCGCTGACAGGCATCACGTGGCCCCCGGCTGCAGCGGGCTCTGACATCCGCTGATGTCACATCTAGTTCCGACTGTAGCCGGGTGTGACTCAGTACTGCGTTGCATGGTGGATGCTCGGCTGTGGGTGGGGTTACCCCGCACGTCACACCCAGCATCCACAGCGCGTTCTCCCTCTCACCATTCATTGGGAAAGCGCGCAGTAGATGCAGGGTGTGACGCGGGGGGTAACCCCGCCCACAATCCAGTAGCCACCGCGGGACCGTGTCACTGATGTCACGCCTCGCTTGACATGACATTAGCGGCGGGGTCACATTATGCCTGGGAGCGGCCAGCAGTGGTTAATAAAATGTTGTACAAATGTTCTCTCAGTCTTGTTTTAAACTTTCTGGTGGTGGAACCAACGTATTTGAGCTTACAAGCAGTGCACTCAATCACATAAACCACATGCTCTAAATTGCAGTTTACAAAACTTTTAATTGAAAATATTTTAGACTTGTTGTTATTAGAAAAAATAATTTTTTTAGAGGCAAATGGACATGTGCTGCATGAAAGCAAGACACATTTGTGAAAACCACTCACTGATAACCATGTGTTTTTTATAGAGGGACTGGGATTAAAAAGACTGGGGGACAGTTTATTTCCGATTGTGGGTGCTCTACGAGGCACCACTCTGATACTTTAAAAAAAAAAAAAAAGTCCATAGTACTGTCCTCTCTCAGGATATCAATATTTCTTTTTACTATGTCCGAAATAGCTGGATAATGGGTATTGTAGGTGAGGACTAATGTTGGAATCTGCGTATTCATTTTTTATATATTTTTATTTCAACCAGAATTATTTTTTTTTGGAGATTAGATCCTCTCTATTTTTATTATCCACAATGCTCTTCGAATGATTAAGGCTATGTGCACACGAAGCGTTTTTGATGCCTTTTCACGTCGGTTTTCCCGCTGGGAAAACGCTTGTTAATAGGTCTGCCAGCTATAGCAATGGTAATCCTGATGTGCTGTGCACATGATGTGGAAATTTCCGCTCAGGATTACAATTGCAGAAAAAAACACAGCATTGAACCGCAGCAAGCCCGCAAGTATAATATCTATACCTGCGGATTTGCTGTTTCAATTAAAGCCAATGGACGCAAATTTGCGCAGGAAACGCGCTGCGGGTGGTACCCAGGTCCGGAGAGGAGGACTACTACTTCTCTCATCCGATCGCCGCTCCCACTAATAACATTGAGAGCGGTACGTCTGGGGAGAGCAGTAGTCGGCTGTGCCCAGCCCACAGTAAAAAAAAAAGACAAAAAAAGTAAAAATAATACAAAAAAAGTATACTCACCTGTCCGTCTCCCCCTGGTCCCTGGCGGCGGTCATTTTTCCAAGAAAAACTAAAACACTTGGTTCAGGAGGGAATAGCATTGGGTATTTTAACAAAAAAAGAATCTGAATTCATTATTGTAAATCATCCAACTATACTTATTATTCATGCATTACCCAAAACACACAAAAAAGAAAAACTACCACTGATGCATCCAATTGCTGCAGGCATAGGCTCCTTTAGCGAACGCCTTGGACAGTGGCTGGATTCAGCTCTCCAACTACTTGTCCTACGTATCCCAGGTTCCATTCAAGATTGCTGTGATGTTTTGAGCTGGAGTGGAACTATATACAAGCATCCCGCACCACGTTGCTATTTCTGCAGTTGATCATCACCTGTCCAAATTTAGTTCTTACTCTCCTGATCTACAGTCATTCATTAAATCTGTTCAATAAAATATTTTTTCTCCAAAACAGCGGAGTTTCCATGGGGGCTAAATTCTCCCCATCAGTAGCGAACATCGGAATGGCATGGTGGGAGGAGTGTTTTATTATTATAGCGCCATTAATTCCATGGCGCTTTACATGTGAAAAAGGGGTATACATAGCAAACAACAAGTACAATAGTTCGAACAAATACAAGTCGCCGACTGGTACAGGAGGAGAGAGGACCTTGCCTGCTAGGGCTCACAATCTAGAAGGATGGGGGGTTAGGATACAGTAGGTGAGGGAACAGCTGGTCGTGCAGCGAGGGTTACTGCAGGTTGTAGGCTTGTCGGAAGTGGTGGTCTGCAGGTTCTTTTTGAAGGTTTCCACGTTAGGGCGAGAGTCTGAAATGTTGGGGTAGAGAGTTCCAGAGTAGGGGGGATGCATGGAAGAAACCTTGTATGCGATTGTGGGAAGAGGAGAAAAGAGGGGAGTAGAGAAGGAGATCCTGTGAGGATCGGAGCTTGCAGGTAGGTACCAGGAGACTAGATCACAGATGTATGGAGGAGACAGTTTGTGGAAGGCTTTGTATGCCAAGGTTAGGGTTTTCTACTGGAGTCTCTGGGCAATGGGGAGCCAGTGAAGGGATTGACAGAGGGGAGAGGTCGGGGAATAGTGGGGGACAGGTGGATTAGTCGGGCAGCAGAGCTAAAGATAGATTGCAGGGGTGCGAGAGCAGTAGAAGGGAGGCCACAGAGCAGGAGGTTGCACTAGTCGAGGCGAGAGATGATGAGGGCATGCACTAGTGTTTTTGCAGATTCATGGTTGAGGAATGTACGGATCTTGGAAATATTTTTGAGTTGGAGCCAGCATGACGTGGAAAGGGCATGGATATGAGGTTTGAAGGAGAGATCAGTTAAGGATTACCCCGAGGCAGAGAGCTTGCAGGAGTGGGGAGAGTGGACAGCCATTGACTTTTATAGATTGGTTAGGTGGGGGGTTGAGAGAGATGGTGGAAAGATGATGAATTCAGTTTTATACATATTAAGTTTTAGGAATCTAGCAGAGAAGAAAGATGAAATAGCGGACAGACATTGCGGGATTCTGGTTAGTAAGGAGGTGATATCAGGTCCAGAGAGGTAGATCTGTGTGTCATCAGCATAGAGGTGATACTGAAAGTCGTGACACTCTATGAGCGGCCCCAGGCCAAAGGTGTAGATGGAGAAGAGCAAGGGTCCTAGAACTGAGCCTTAGGGGACACCAACAGATAGGGGGCGAGATGAGGAGGTGGTGTGTGAGTGGGAGACGCTGAATGTCCGGTCTGTTAGGTATGAGGAGATCCAAGTCTGTAGTAAGAGGGAATGGTCCAGTGTGTCAAAAGCAGAGGACAGGTCCAGGAGGAGGAGAACAGAGTAGTGTCGCTTGGATTTGGCAGTCAGTACGTCGTTGGTGACTTTAGTCATGGCAGTTTCAGTGGAGCGATGCAATTGAAAGCCAGATTGTAAGCGGTCAAAGAGGGAGTAGGAGGACAGGTGGGAGGAGAGTTCAAAATGGACGTGTTGTTCCAGTAGTTTTGAGGCATAAGGGAGAAGTGAGATGGGGCGATAGCTAGACAGAGTGGATTGGTCAAGGGAGGGCTTTTTGAGGATGTTTGAAGCATGAGGGGAAGACGACAGTTGTTAGTGACAGGTTGAAGAGGTGGGTTAGGGTTGGGATGAAGACTGCGGTGAGGTTTGGGATGAGGTGAGACGGAATTGGGTCAAGTTCACAGGTGGTAAGATGTGACTTGGAGAGTAAAGAGGAAAGTTGATCTTACGTAATGGCAAAGAAGCTTATTTTGGAGGCGGAGAGTCGAGTAGTTATGAGAAGAGGCTATGGGGACTAATGGCCAAAGCTTTGCCTTACGTTGTCAATCTTCTGCTTGAAGAATGATCAAAGTCTTCAGCTAAAATAAGCGAGGAGGAGGAGCTGGAGGATGGAAGAGAGAATTGAAAGTACTGAATAGCTGTTTAGGGTTGTGAGACAGGGAGGATATGAGCAATGAGAAGTAGGCTTGTTTTGCTGCAGTTAGTGTGGACTTGAAAGTAGTGAGGGACTGTTTGAATGTGATGAAGTGCTCGTTGGAGTGAGACCTTTTCCATCTTCGTTCAGCAACTCTGGAAACCCGTCTCAGTTCTTTAGTCAGGCTGGTGTGCCAGGGTAGCCTGTTGATGGTGCAAGCTTTGGTATGTGTGAGGGGGGCGACCAAATTGAGAGCTGCAGCTGTTGTGGTGTTATATAAAGCAGCAGCAGCATCTGCATCGTGTAAGTAATTTATGTAAGAGGGAGAAGGGATTCAGAGAATGAGTGTTGGTCAAGGAGTTTGAGATTTCTGCGAGCGTGTGCAAGTTTCTGGATGGGGGATTGCAGACCTGGAGAGGAGAGGGGAAAGAATATGAGTAAGTTGTGGTCAGAAAGAGGGAGAGGTGAGTTAGAGAAGTTAGATAGGGAACAGAGGCTGGTGAAGATGAGGTCCAATGTGTGTCCATCTTTGTGAGTGGCTGCGGAACACTATTGAGCGAGGCAGAAGGAGGAAGTGAGGGATAGAAGCTTAGAGTCAGATGATTGGGAAGTGTCAATGGGGATGTTGAAATTACCCATGATGATAGTGGGGATATCAGCAGAAAGGAAATGGAGTAGCCAGGTGGTGAAGTGGTCTAAGAAGGTGGTAGCTGGCCCTGGGGGGTGGTAAATGACAGCCAGTTGGAGGTTGAAGGGTGAGTAGTTGTGCACACAGTGCACTTCAAAAGAGGGGAGGGTAATGCAGGATGGCAATGGGATATGTGAGAAGGAGCAGTTATCTGACAGAAGAAAGCCAACTCCTCCACCATACTTGCTGCTGGGGCGGGGTGTGTGGGAGAGGTGGAAACCGCCATAAGAAAGTGCAAATGAAGAGGTTGTGTCAGAAGGGGGTGAGCCAGATTTCAGTGATGCCGAGGAAGGAAAGTTTGTTAGCAATGAAAAGATCATGGATGTAGGAAAGTTTGTTGCAGACAGAGTGTGCGTTCCATAGAGCTTCTGTTAGTGGGGCTGGGCGGATGGGTATAAGGTTAGAAAGGTTGCGGAAATGTGTGATCGATCAAGGATGAGAGGTAGATGTGACTGTGGGGATGTGGTGGGTGGGGGGGGGGGGGCAGGATTTGGGGAGATATCACCAGCAGTGAGGAGGAGTAGAGAAAGTGTTAGTAGGTGAGAGCAGGAGAGAGCATAAGGTGGTTGTCTGGGCTTAGAGACACAGGATTGTATGTTGAGGATCAGTTCTGAGGAGGAGGTGAGATGGATGGGGAGAATGGAGAGACAGATGACCAATTCCTTACTAGGAGTAGGGATTATAGGGGTTAGTAGAAAGTGAAGGACTACAGAGGAGAGAGTGACAACAAACAGGAACATTGTTTACTGTGACTAAGGATCCAGTTACCTTCAGTTACCTTCAGGTTTTATAAATAGTGTCCACAATCCTTTTTGTTCTTCTATTATCATCTATACCAGATTTATTGATGATTAATCATCTGGGGTGGTGAAACTAATGATATTACAGAGTTTTAACTTATTTAAACAACAATGAGTTTAATTTGTGGTTCACCCATACCATAGACATACCATAGACAGAACTAAAATAACATTCCTGGATTTGGAATTAATAGGAGAACACAAGGCTCCCATCCACACAAAAACCTTCAGAAAACCCTCTGCAGGAAATACTATTGTTACGGGTCCGGGTGGAGGAACCTCTGTGCCGAGGTGCAAAGAGGGACCCAGAGGGGTGTGACTAAGTATCAACCCGAACCGACCCTGGTCGGACGGCGACTAACGACTCCGTGACCAGGGAGGATCCGGGCAGAGGGACCAGGTGCTACTCTGGGGACGACCTTGTAAGACAGCAGGTGGCTCCCACGGGACAGATGGCTGGGACTGACCAGTAAGATGGATGGACACGGCAAGCAGGCAGAAGTCTCTGGTAGCTGACAGGTGATCACGGTTCGTGACAGCAGAGCAAGTAGTAGTCTCTAGGTTTACCAGGCAGGTGGTCACAGCAAGTGACGGCAGAGTCTCCAGGCAGGCTGGCAGGAAACAGGCGGGTGCCCCCAGGTGAGCGGGCAGACAGACAAAGCAGGTAACAGGCAGGTAACAGGTGGGCGCTCCCAGGTGAGCGGGCTGACGGACACAGCAGGTAACAGACGGATGCTCCCAGGTGAGCGGACTGACAGACAGGGCAGGTAACAGGCGGATGCTCCCAGGTGAGCGGGCTGACTGACAGGGCAGGTAACAGGCAGGTAACAGGTGAGCGCTCCAGGTGAGCAGGCTGGCAGGCTTGGCAGGTAACGGGCAGATAACAGGCTGGCAGGCAGGGCGAGGAGTCAGGCTAGCAACGGGACCTGAGGGCTAAAGCAGAGATCAGAAACTGTGCAACAACTTTGCTTGGGCAACTCCATTTTGGAGGAGGTGCCTTATATATGGGAGGTCCTCCGGCAATTGGCCGGGGACTTCTTAGGACAGCGCGCGCAGTCCCTTTAAGAGAGGGGGAGCGCTCGCGCCCTAATCACAGTGCCATGGAAGGAGCGCGCGCCGGCAGCAGCGGGGAGAGAAGCGCTGGAGGACGCCGAGCCAGGAGCGGGAAGGTGTGAGTGACGGAGTCTCTGCCTAGCAAGGGGCAGAGACGCTGATGCTACAGTACCCCCCCTTTAGGCCCCCTCTTTTTTTGGCCTGAAAGAAATTTTTCAAGGAGAAGCGGGGCGTTCTTGTTCTCCCTGGGTTCCCAAGTTCTCTCCTCAGGACCAAACCCCTTCCAATCTACCAGAAAAAGGTCTTTCCTCTTACCCTCTTGGTGGCCAGAATACGCTCTACCTCAAAGACGTCCTCAGCGGAAACCAGAGCAGGGGGAGTACCTGGATTGTTGGAAAAAGAGTTAAAGACAATGGGTTTGAGGAGAGATACGTGGAAGGAGTTGGGAATCCGTAAGGTGGCCGAGAGTTTTAATTTGTAGGCCACTGGATTAATTTGCTTGAGGATTTCGAAAGGGCCGATGAAGCGAGGACCTAACTTGTAGGAGGGTATCTTGAGCCGCACATGTTTGGAGGAGAGCCAAACCTTCTCTCCCAGACGGAATTGAGGCGGATCCAGACGTCTCTTATCAGCATATCTCTTCATCCGCCCAGAGGACTGAAAAAGTGCAGACCTAGTACTCTCCCAAATGGTGGAAAACTCGCTGACAAGAGACTTTGCGGCAGGGTTGTCCACAGAGGCGGAGACGGGAAACGGAATCCGGGGAAGTTGGCCATAGACTATAAAGAACAGGGATTTGGAAGAGGATTCACTCTCGTGATTGTTATAAGAGAATTCGGCCCAAGGAAGGAGGTCTACCCAATCAGAATGGTGGACATTAACAAAGTGCCAGAGGTAGCTGGTAAGGATCTGATTGATCCGCTCCACTTGACCATTGGACTGAGGATGGTAAGTGGAGGAGAAATCCAAGGTGACAACCAGGAGTTTACATGTCGCTCTCCAGAAGCGTGAGGTGAACTGAACCCCTCGATCCGACACGATGTGGAGACCATGGAGACGGAAGATATGGCGGATAAAGTCTTTAGCCAGCTCAGGTGCAGACGGGAGACCAGGCAGGGGAATGAAGTGGGCCATTTTGGAGAAGCGGTCCGCGACCACCCAAATGACAGTACACCCGGCAGAAACAGGGAGGTCGTTAATGAAGTCCATAGCGATGTGTTGCCACGGGGCAACAGGTACGGGAAGCGGCAGGAGATGACCGGCTGGTAAGTGTCTGGGAACTTTGTTGCGGGCACAAGATGAACAGGCTGAGACGAAGTCTACCACATCCTTACGCAGGGTAGGCCACCAGTAATGCCGGGAAATGAGCAGGAAGGTCTTCTTTTGGCCAGCATGGCCAGCTAGTTTAGAAGAATGACCCCAGCGAAGAACCTTCTCACGGTCTGGTACCGCTACGAACGTCTTACCGGGTGGAAGACGAGTCAAATCCAAGGGGGCCACATTCATCACCTTGGAGGGGTCGATGATGTGCATAGGCTCCTCCTCTTGATCGGAGGACAGGAAGGATCGGGACAAGCCATCAGTTTTGACATTTTTGTCCGCCGGGCGGAAATGAAGGATGAAGTCGAAGCGGGTGAAGAACAAAGACCACTAGGCCTGACGCGGATTAAGTCTCTGGGCATTTTGGAGATATGCCAGATTTTTGTGATCTGTGTAGATGATCACCGGGTATAGAGCCCCTTCAAGCAGATAGCGCCACTCCTCCAGCGCCAATTTGACGGCTAGCAATTCTCGGTCTCCTATGGAGTAGTTGCGCTCAGATGAGGAGAAGATTTTGGAGAAGAAGCTGCAGGTTACCATTCTCCCGGAAGAAGATTTTTGTGTGAGCACCGCCCCGGCTCCGGAGGAGGAAGCATCAACCTCCAGGTAGAATTGTTTATTACAATCCGGACGGTGCAGTACAGGGGCAGAGGAGAAGGCTTGCTTTAAGGAAAGGAAGGCCTCCTCAGCTTCGGGTGACCATTGCTTGGGATTTGCTCCCTTACGGGTGAGCGCAGATATGGGAGCCGTCCGAGACGAGAAGTGTGGAATGAAGAGACGATAGTAATTGGCGAAGCCCAGGAATCGCCTTCAACCCCTTAGGACGGGGCCACTTTATGACAGCAGAGAGTTTCTCGGGATCCATTCGCAAGCCTGTCTGGGAGATAACATAGCCTAGGAATGGAAGAGAGGTCTGTTCTAAGAGGCACTTCTCGTATTTAGCATAGAGGTGGTTCTGCCTGAGCCTAAGCAGGACCTGACGAACATCTCTCCGGTGTGTGGGAAGATCCGGAGAGAGAAGACCAAGATGTCGTCCAGGTATACCACCACGCAGGAGTAAAGAAGATCACGGAAGATGTCGTTGACCAGTTCTTGGAAGACGACGGGAGCATTGCAGAGACCTAAGGGCATCACACGGTATTCATAGTGACCGTCCCGAGTATTGAATGCCGTCTTCCACTCGTCTCCTTGCCAGATACGGACCAGGTTATATGCTCCACGTAGATCCAGCTTGGAAAAGATCCTGGCGCCTTTAAGGCGATCAAACAACTCGGAGATGAGTGGCAGGGGGTATTTATTCTTTACCGTGATCTGATTGGGTCCTCTATAGTTAATACAGGGGCGTAGCGAGCCATCCTTTTTTTTGACAAAGAAGAATCTGGCGCCGGCCGAGGAGGTAGACTTCCGGATGAATCCCCTAGACAGATTCTCTTCAATGTACTCAGACATGGCCGGGGTTTCGGCCGCGGACAACGGGTAAATACGGCCAAGGGGTGGAGTGGCGCCAGGTACCAGGTCGAGTGGGGAATCATATGGCCTATGAGGTGGCAAAGTTTCTGCTTCTTTTTTACCGAAGACGTCAGCATAGGACCAATAAGGAGCCGGAAGACCGGGTAAATTAGCTGGGGTAGGTGGTGGACGAATCGGATGAACCGGAACCAGGAAGGTCTTGTGGCAGTCCGGCCCCCACCGGAGTACTTCATCGGATTGCCAGTTCAACACGGGTTCATGTGTCTGGAGCCAAGGTAGGCCTAGCAATAGGGAGTGAGAGAGTCCAGGTAGCACATGGAAGGAAATTTTCTGAGAGCAGCATTCCCACCTGCAGGGTTATGGGTTCCGTGACGAGCAGGATGGTCACCGGAAGAAGTCTTCCATCCACGGAGGCGACTGACAATGGTTCAGCCAGAGACTTGGTGGGGATATGATATTTCTCAACCAGGGACTGGGAAATGAGGTTTCCAGCAGCTCCAGAATCCAGGTGAGCGAGTTCAAAGTGACGGCTCTCTCCCCAGGAGATAGAGACAGACATAGTCAGGGATGGAGAGGGTTTACTTTTGTATAGGGCGACCTCTCCGAGCGGTCCTAGACACTGGAGTTTCCCGGCCTCTCTGGGCAGGAACGGATCAGGTGCTCCTTACTGCCGCAATAGAAACAGCTCCCCTCGGCTCGGCGTGACTCCTGGCGAGATTTGACCATCTTGGTCTGGTCGATCTGCATGGGCTCAGGTGAGTGCGCCCGAGGAGTAACAGATGAGGAGACAGGTCTCTGGAAAGTAGGAGCAAGGCAGGGAAACCTTCTCTCACAGGTGGTCTCTTTGGTGTGCTCTTGAAACCGGATGTCCGGGTAGCCAGCGACACCAGGTCATCCATCGTAGTAGGAATGTCCCGACCGGCGAGCTCGTCTTTAATCCGGCCAGAAAGGCCTTCCCAGAAGATGGACACTAGGGCCTCGTTATCCCAGGCAAGCTCAGAAGCGAGGGTGTGGAACCGTATGGCATATTGGCCCACGGTGAGACTCCCTTGGCGGAGACATAGCAGAGAGGAGGCTGATGAGGTCTTACGTCCTGGTTCATCGAAGACTTTCCGGAATGCCATGAGGAAAGACGACAGGTCGGACACCAGGGGGTCTCCTCTCTCCCACAGGGGATTTAGCCATTTAGACATCACGTGACCCCCGGCTGCAGCCTGCTCTGACATCCGCTGATGTCACATCAAAAAAAAAAAAAACTAAGCAAAAAACAATGCTTTATCATCATACCGCCAAACAAAAAAATGGAATAACACGCGATCAAAAAGACGAATGTAAATAAAAATGGTACCGCTGAAATGGTCATCTTGTCCCACAAAAAACAAGCCGCCATTCAGCTCCATCTCAAAATAAAGCGATACAAAAAAATTATTTTTTCTAGAAAAGTTTTTATTGTGTAAAAGCGCCAAAATATAAAAAACAACATAAATACGGAACCGCTGTAAAGGTACTGACCTGAAGAATAAAGCTGTCTTATCAAATTTACCAAACGTGGAACGGCAAAAAAAAAAAATTCCTGAATTGCTGGTTTTTGTTTATTCTGCCTCCCAAAAATCGGAATAGAAAGCGATAAAAAAAAGTCACATGCCCGAAAATGGTAGCAATAAAAACTTCAACTTGTCCTGCAAAAAACAAGCCATCACATGACTCTGTTGGCCAAAATATGGAAAAATTATAGCTCTCAAAATATGGAGATGCAAAAACTAGTCTTTGCAAAAAAGCATCTTTTAGTGTGTGACAGCTATCAATCATAAAAACCCAATATGAATCTTGAACTGCTGTAATCGAACCGACCTGAAGAATAAAGTCGTCTAATCACTTATACCACACGAGGAATGGTGTAAAAAAATAAACTCTAGGGTTAGGGTTGTGCTAGGGTTAGGGTTGGGCTAGGGTTAGGTTTGTGGTTAGGGTTGGGGTAGGGTTAGGGTTGGGGCTAGGGTTAGGGTTAGGGTTGGGCTACGGTTAGGGTTGGGGTTAGATTTGGGATTTTATCAAAAGTAAAGAAAAAAAAAATGATGACAATATGGCGACCCGTGTTGAGCGCAAGTGCTCGCTACTTGAGTTTGCATCGGGTGCTCGGGTATGCACTGAGTATCGCAGGTGTTCGAGTGACATGCTCGAGTCTCTGCACCATATGCTTCGCAGCCAAAAAAAACATTGCTGGGATCGCCTGCCATGCAGGAGCGATCCCCGCATGTTTTTTTTTGGGTGTCTAACAACCGTGAAACATGCAGGGCAGGGACTCAAGCATGTTACTCGAGCACCCGTGATATATGGTGCATACCCGAGTACACAATGCAAACTCAAGTAGCGAGCACTTGCGCTCAAGACTAATGACAATTTATTCAATATGATGACCTAATGTTATCAAATTCTGTCATACCTCTGGGTTCAAAATATACACTATACCCCTTGATAAAATCCTTGAGGGGTCTAGTTTCCAAAATGGAGTCAATTGTGGGGGGTTTCCACTATTTAGGCACATCAGGGGCTCCCGAAATGCGACATGGCATCCGCTCTTGATTCCAGACAATTTTGCGTTCAAAAAGTCACACAGTGCTCCTTCCCTTCTGAACCCCGACATGCGCCCAAACAGTGTATTTTGCCCACATATGGGGTATTGGCGTACTCAGGAGAAATTGCAAAACAGTTTTTAGGTTCCAATTTCTCCTCTTACCCTTGTGAAAGTAAAAAATTTGGGGCTAAAAGATCATTTTTGTGGAAAAAGTTAGATTTTTTTATTTTCACGGCTTCATGTTTTAAACTTCTGTGAAGCACCTGGGGTTAAAGGTTCTCACCACACATCAAGATAAGTTCCCTCAGGGGTCTAGTTTCCAAAATGGTGTCACTTGTGGGGGTTTTACACTGTTTAGACACATCAGGGGCTCTCCAAATGCAACATGGCGTCCGCTAATTATTCAAGCAAATTTTACATTCAAAAAGTCAAATGGCGCTCCTTCCCTTCCGAACCCTGCTGTACGCCCAAGCAGTGGTTTTCCCCACAAATGGGGTATTGACTTACTCAGGAGAGATTGCACAACAAGTTGCATGGTGCAATTTCTCCTGCTACCCTTATGAAAATGCAAAACTGGGGGCTGAAAAACATTTTTGTGGGAAAAATGTGAAAATTTTATTTTCACGGCTACATGTTATAAGCTTCTGTGGGGGGTTCAAGGTGCTCACCACACATCTAGATAAGTTCCCTGAGGGGTCTAGTTTCAAAAATGGTATCACTTATGGGGGGTTTCCACTGGTTAGGAACATCAGAGGCTCTCTAAACGCAACATGGCATCCGCTAATTATTCAAGCAAATTTTACATTCAAAAAGTCAAATGGCGCCTTTTCCCTTCTGAGCCCTGCTGTGCGCCCAAACAGTGTTTTTTAATCACGTATGAGGTATCTGCGTGCTCAGGGGTAATTGCACAACAAATTTTGGGGTCCATTTTTTCCTGTTACCCCTGCAAAAATAAAAAAAAATGGGGTCTAAAGTAAAATTTTTGTGAAAAAAGTTAAATGTTCACTTTTTTCGTCCCCATTCCAAAAATTCCTGTGAAGCATCTGAAGGGTTAACAAATTTCTTGATTGTGGTTTTCAGCACCTTGAGGGGTGCAGTTTTTAGAATGGTGTCAATTTTGGGTATTTTCTGTAATAAAGGCTCCTCAAAGTCACTTCAAATGTGATGTGGTCCCTAAAAAAATGGTTTTGTAAATTGTGTTTGAAAAATGAGAAATCGCTGATCAACTTTTAACCCTTATAGCGCACTAATGAAAAAAATGTTGGATTCCAAAATTGTGCTGATGTAAAGTAGACATGTGGGAAATGTTATTTATTAACTATTTTGTGTAACATATCTCTCTGATTTAACGAAATAAAAATTTAAATTTTGAAAATTGTGAAATTTTCAACATTTTCACCAAATTTCCAATTTTTTCACGAATAAATGCAAGTGATATCGAATAAATTTTACCATTGTCATGAAGTACAATATGTCACGAAAAAACAATCTCTGAATCAGGGGGATCCGTTGAAGCGTTTCAGAGTAATTACCTCATAAAGTGACAGTGGTCAGAATTGTAAAAATTGGTTGGTCATTAACGTGCAAACCACCCTGGGGGGGGGGGGAGTAAGGCTATGTGCCCACGATGCAGAAATGCTCCGAATTTTTCCTGAGCGTTTCTGCATCTCCCTGGCAGAAAAAAACGCATGCGGATTGTACATGGGTTTTTCTTGCCAGGTACATGCGGATGTGAAGCGTTCTTCACATGCATTTCTGCATGCGGGTTGACAAGCGCTTTCCAAGCGATTTTAGCATCACTTGGAAAGTGCTTGTCAACTTTATATAGTGTGACCGAAAGAATGTTTAAAAATAAATCTATACTTACCTTCCGATGGCCCCCGCAGTCTTGCTTCACTCCGTCCTCTCATGCCAGCAGATCGCGGTACACTGAAGGACCTGCCGACGTCAGCGTCACGTGACCAGTCACATGACTATGACATCAGCGCAGGTCCTCCAGTCCATCGCGATCTGCCGGCATGAGAGGACGAGCGCACCGGGGGCCACCAGAAGGTAAGTATCATATTTATTTTTTATTTTATTGTTTTTTTTACAATTTTCTATGGTACCCAGGTCCAGAGGAGAGTCTCCTCTCCTCCACACCCGGGTACCATCCGCACATTGAACGCATATATTCCGCATGTGCTTATCTATTGAAGCGTAATCCATTCGTTCTAATGCAAATCCATGGCGGCGAAAACGCAGCACTTCCGTAAAATAATTGGTAGTGCTGCGTTTTTTTCTGCAATGATAATCCGCAGCGGCAATTTCCGCAGCATGTACACAGCACATGCGGATTATCATTGGGGAACATGGCAGGCCTTCTACCATGCGTTTTTTAAGTGTTTCTGCAGCGTTTTTGCCGCTGCGGAAATGCTTAAAAAACGCATCGTGGGCACACAACCTAAAGCGGTTAAGCTAAAATGTTACTTCAGACTCAAATTTTAGCCTGCACAATGTATTATGCAATTTCTCCTGAACGCAGGATCACCCCATATAGAGCAGACACTTATATTTTATAGCTATATACATCTCATTAAGGGTATACAATTAAGTTTAAAAATTGCAAATTTTTTCTAAATTTTCAGAAAATTTGGAATACTTTCATAAATAACGACTAAACAACTGATCCAGTACGAACAGGTGCAATGTTTTACAAAAACAAAATTACAATCTCAGAATCACTGGCAGAAGAAGAAGCATTTAAGGGTATGTGCACACGATGCAGAAATGCTCAGGATTTTTTCCTGAGCGTTTCTGCATCTCTCTGGCAGGAAAAAACGCATGCGGATTGTACATGCGGTTTCCTGCCAGGGACATGCGGAAATGAAGCGTTCTTCACATGCATTTCCGCATGCGGGTTGACAAGCGCTTCCCAAGAGATTTTAGCATCACTTGGAAAGTGCTTGTCAACTTCACACTATATAAATCCATGCAACCGGCATGGATTTATATAGTGTGTGAATGTCAAAAAATAAAAAATAAATCTATACTTTACCCTCTGATGGCCCCCGGTGTCCTGCTTCGCTCGGTCCCGGCTGCCGGCAGTGAAGACTTTAGGACCTTCCGACGTCAGCGTCACGTGACCCGTCACATGACTCTGACGTCAGCGAAGGTCCTTCATTCAACCGCGAAGTGCCCGGGAAGCCAGCAGGACGCAGCGCGGGCCGTCAGAAGGTGAGAATATATATATTTTTTATTTTATTCTTTTTTTTTTAATGGTACCTGGGTCTGGATGAGAGTCCTCTCATCCACACCCGGGTACCATCCACACATTAGACCGCATTAAAAGCGCATCAACATATACAGTGATGCGGATTCCATGCGGTCTAATGCAAGTCAATGGCGGCAAAAGAGCAGCGTTTCCGTAAAATTAATTGACATGCTGCGGATTTTTGACCGCAGCGTTTACGCTGCGGAAAAATCCGCATCATGGGCACAGCACATGCGGATTTCCATTGGGGAACATTGCTGCCCTTCTACCATGCGTTTTTCATGCGTTTCCGCGGCGTTTACGCAACTGCAAAAACGCCGCGGAAACGCATGAAAAACGCATCGTGTGAACTTAGCCTTAAAGTTATTACCACATAAAATGACATGTCATGCTTAAAAATGTGGCTGTCAGGTCAATGCTGATTACAAGACAGGGTTAAGAAACATGGAATGATAATGTGCAGTACATACCAATTGGTGAAGGGTCCTCTTCCTCTTCCTCTGTAAAGTAATGAAACACTTATTAGTCAGGGTGATAAAATATATATATATATATACAGGTGCATCTCACTAAATTAGAATATCATCAAAAAGTTAACAGGTGCATCTCACTAAATTAGAATATCATCAAAAAGTTAATTTATTTCAGTTCTCCAATACAAAAAGTGAAACTCATATATTATATAGAGTCATTACAAACAGAGTGATCTATTTCAAGTGTTTATTTCTGTTAATGTTGATTATGCATTACAGCCAAGGAAAATACAAAAGTCATTATCTCAGTAAATTAAAATAATTAACAAAAAACACCAGCAAAGGCTTCCTAAGCGTTTAAAAAGGTCCCTTAGTCTGTTTCAGTAGGCTCCACAATCATGGGGAAGACTGCTGACTTGACAGATGTCCAGAAGGCAGTCATTAACACAATTCACAAGGTCCCAGAGTTTCAATTTTCATTTGGAAATCAAGGTCCCAGAGTCTGAAGGAAGAGTGGAGAGGCCACAATCCAATGCTGTTTGAGGTCTAGTGTGAAGTTTCCACAATCAGTGATGGTTTGGGGAGCCATGTCATCTGCTGGTGTAGGTCCACTGTGTTTTATCAAGACCAAAGTCAGCACAGCCATCTACCAGGTAATTTTATAGCACTTCATGCTTCCCTCTGCCGATAAGCTTTTTGGAGATGGAAATTTCATTCTCCAGCAGGACTTGGCACCTGTCCACACGGCCAAAAGTACCAATACCTGGTTTAAAAACAACAGTATCACTGTGCTTGATTGGCCAGCAAACTCACCTGACCTTAACCTCATAGAGAATCTATGAGATATTGTCAGGAGGAAGATGAGAGACTCCAGACCCAGCAATACAGACGAGCTAAAGGCTGCTATTAAAGCAATCTGGGCTTCCATAACACCTCAGCAGTGCCACAGGCTGATCGCCTCCATGCCACATTGCCGCACTGAGCAGTAATTGATGCAAAAAGAGCCCCGACCAAGTATTGAGTGCATTTACTGAACATACATTTCAGTAGGCCAACATTTTGGATTTTACAAACATTTTTCAAGCTGTTGTTATAAAGTATTCTAATTTACTGAGATAATGACTTCTGTGTTTTCATTGGCTGTAAGCCATAATCAACAACATTAACAGAAATAAACACTTGAAATAGATCACGCTGTTTGTAATGACTCTATATAATATGAGTTTCACTTTTTGTATTGAAAAACTGAAATAAATTAACTTTTTGATGATATTCTAATTTAGTGAGATGCACCTGTATATGTATATGATATATACATACTGTATATACATATATATTCCATGCTCACCATAAATGAGTAGACACCATTTGAAAAGTCATTGGACACAACAATTTCAAACATTTTGACAAGACTAAGTTACACAGAACATTTTTGTAACCCAAAACAAGCAAGTAAGATTAATATTATAAAAAATCTTCAGTTGCACTCAAATTAGTTGATGCAAACATGAATACACCCCACATAAAAAAACACTACATCTAGTATTTTGCCTGACTTTCATGGTTTCTAAAGACAGAAAGTCATCTAGGAGTGGAATAAACAACTTGGCGACATAAACCGACCTTTATAGAGCCTGGATGCTGGATGCAGCGTGATGCTCAACTTATCTCTTCAGAATTCCCCATAGGTGTTTCATTTGGGTTTAGATTAGAAGACATACTTGCACACAAGGGGAGAAAAAGAGGAATGAGGGGGGCCATGCATACCAGGATGAGGGATGAAGGGATGAAGGGTGTCATGCATACCAGGATGAAGGGTGCCATGCATACCAAGATTAGGGAGAGCATACATACCGGGATGAGGGGGGCCATGCATACCAGGATGAGGGGGGCCATGCATACCAGGATGAGGGGGGTCATGCATACCAGGATGAGGGATGAGGGGTGACATGCATACCAGGATGAAGGATAAGATTCATACCAGGATGAGGGGTGCCATACATGCCAGGATGAGGGATGAAGGGTGCCATACATAACAGGATGAGGGATGAAGGATGACATACAAACCAGGAAGAGGGATGAGGGGGGCCATGCATACCAGGATGAGGGATGAAGGGTGCCATGCATACCAAGAAAGGGGATGAGGGGTGCCATGCATACCAGGAAGAGGGATGAGGGGGGCCATCCCTTTTCAATTCAGTTCACGCTGAACTTTCCTCTCACCTCTCATCTCTCTCTTCGACAACTGACAATCTGGCTTCCGCCCCCACCATTCCACCAAATCTGCACTTACCAAAATTATTAACCAAAATTACTAATGACTTACTTACAGCCAGAGCAAATAGACAATTCCCTGTACTCCTTCTTCTTGACCTGTCCTCTGCCTTCGACACAGTTGATCACTGCCTCCTACTACAGATCCTCTCTTTCTTTGGGTCAAAGACCTTGCCCTATCTTGGATATCCTCATACCTTTCTAACCGCACTTAGCGTCACCCTCTCCCACACTACCTCCTCATTCCGCCCCCTCTCAGTTTTAGTCCCTCAAGGCTCTGTCCTAGGACCCCTACTCTTTTCAATCTATACCCTTAGGCTGGGACAGCTCATAAAATCCCATGGCTTCCAGTACCATCTGTACGCTGATGACACCCATATCTACATCTCTGGCCCAGATGTCACCTCTCTGCGGTCCTTAATCCCAGAATGTCTATCAGTCACATCCTCCTTGTCCACGATGTCAATTTCCCAAGCTCAATGTGGACAAAGGTGAATTCATCATCTTTCCCTCATCACACATATCTTCCCCACCTGATCTATCTATCACAATAAATGACATCACACTTTCCCCTGTACCGGCAATCTGCTGCTTCGGAGTAACCCTTGACTCTGCCCTGTCCTTCAAGCCCCACATCCAAGCTCTCGCCACCTTCTGTCGCCTACAGCTCAAAAATATTTCCAGAATCCGTCCTTTCATCAACCCTCAATCTACTAAACTGCTTGTGTATGCCCTCATCATCTCCTGCCTCAACTACTGCAACACTCTCCTCTGTGGCCTACCTGCTAAGACTCTCGCACCCCTCCAGTCCATCCTTAACTCTGCTGCGCGACTAGTTCACCTCTCGCCTCACTACTCCTCTGCTTACCCACCTTTGCAAATACCTTCACTGGCTCCCATTTGCCCTGCATATCCAGTTCAAAGTACTAACACTGACCTACAAAGCCATCCATATCCTTTCTCCTTCGTACATCTCTGAACTAATCTTCTAATATATTGCCTTACGTAATCTCCGGTCCTCCCAAGACCTCTATCTATTCTCCACACTTCTTCGTTCCTCACCCAACCGCCTCCAAGATTTCTCCCGAATATCTCCCATGCTATGGAATTCTGTGCCTCAACACATCAGATTAGCCTCCACATTTGGATCCTTGAGACTGAACCTGAAAACCTACCTCTTCAAACAAGCTTACAGTCCGCCATGACCTTGCTTGCTGCCACCTCAACACTGGAGCTACCGCAACCCCCCAAAACTACTGTCGCCTTCCCCATTCCTGTAGAATGTAAGCCCGCAAGGGCAGGGTCCTCTTCCCTCTGTACCAGTATATCATTGTTTGTTACTGTAAGTGATGTTTGTATTTGGTATGTAACCCCTTCTTATGTACAGTACCATGGAATCAATGGTGCTATATAAATAAATAATAATTGGCCACAGTCAGGATGGGTGTCAAGGCATCTGTCCGCTATAGGGGCGCACTGTAAGGAAAACCTATACTGTACAGTATACGTTTCTTTGCTGTGGCCTTCTGTGTAAAAGGGAACAGCTCACTGAATTTTACTTTTCCATATTTTTGCAAAGTTTTTAATTTATTTTTTTATGTTGTTCACTGAAGGCATTAACTTCAATTTTATAAATCAGTTTATTTCGAATGAGACGATAACAAATATGTGTACTTCTTTTATTTTTGTTTATATATAAATATACCTATTTATTTGTATTTTTTTTTATTTTTATCAATCTAATTTTTTTTAATATTTTAACAATTTACTTTTTTTTCCACTTTTTTACTTAGTCCTTCTATGGGACTTTAACTTTTATTACTCTGATTACTGGTACAATGCATTTAAATGCACCAACACTGCAATGCATTATACCTGTCAGTATTAAGCTATGTTCACACATTGCGTTTTTGATTAGTGTTTTTTATGGAAATTAACCTTCACCCACTGGCCATTTTCTGCTTTTGCACTTCCGTTGTTTTGTTCCCCTTCTTCCAGAGCCATAATTTTTTTTATTTTTCTGTCAATATGGATGTGTAAGGGCTTGTTTTTTGCCGGGCGAGTTGTACTTTTGAACAACACCATTGATTTTACCATATACAGTGTTGGGCAACCCCGAACAGTAAAGTTCGGTGTCCGTACCAAACATCTACTGTTCGGTCCCGGACTCCGAACACAGACTTCCTATGGAAGTCTGTGTTACTGTTCGGGTTCAGGCATGACAGCGCAGGAAACACAGGCTCTAATAGACGGTAATTGCATACCTGTAATAAAAATAAAATAATAAACCAACCTCATCCTTACCTTGCTGACGCAGTCCAAATAACAAAGGTCCCACAAAGATTGCATGAACACAGCATCCACATAGTATGTGACTGCCCTGATCATTTGCCGGCAATACACTGACTCAGTGTATTCCCGGCAAATGAGGTCAGTGCACGCGCAATGAGTATTCTCCCACGCTTGCAATGAGGTGAACTCAGTTCAATTAATTGTATGCGTGTGAAAATACTCACTGTGCATGCGGTGACCTGTTTTGCAGGGAATACACTGAGTGATTGTATTGCCGGCAAATGATAAGGGCAGTCACATACTATGTGGCTGCTCTGTTTATACAATCTTTGTGGGACCTTCGTTATTTGGACTGGGTTGGCAAGGTAAAGATGAGGTTGGTTTATTATTTTATTTTTATTAAAGGGGACCGTCCAACATACTTTAAATGGGACAGTTTCCATCCAAAACACATAAAAAAATTATAAATCTAATGTCTACAGCCAAGCCATCAGATGCAATCGGGTATGTTCCAACCCTATGGATAGAGACAAACACCTTGGTGGCCTCAAAGACTTTTTTGAATCAGGGCTACCATCCAAAAAAATTGAGAACCAGATTACAAGAGCCACCAGAATATCAAGGAATCACCTCCTACATTACAAAACTAAACAAAAAAGCAACCAGGTTCCTCTAGTAGTCACCTACAATCCCAATCTGGAGGCACTAAGGAGATATGCATGGAAACTACAACCCTTATTACAAAAAGATGCCCGATTACAATCCATATTTCCAGACCCCCCACTTTTGTGTTTCAGGCAGCCCCCAAATCAAAGAAGCATCATTGTCAGAAGCTCCCTGTATCTCCACCAGCTACAGGTACCTTTCCCTGCAACCATAAAAAATGTAAAATCTGTCCGTTTATAATGACCATAGACAAGATAAAATCCCCAATTCACATCAGAACTGCAATATCCCAGGTACTTTCAGCTGTATCACATCTAATGTAGTGTACTTAATTATATGTACCAACTGGGGTCTGTATGTAGGCGAGACAGGGCAAAAACTTAGCACAAGGATAAATCATCGCCACACAATAAAAGAAAAAAGAATAGATCTGCCTGTGTCCAAGCATTTTTGTCTCCCTGATCACAGCATCAAGGACATGAAATTACTGGTATTAAAAGGTAATTTCAAATCTCAGAGAGACAGAAGAGTCTGGGAATATAAACTAATGGTGACCTTTGACACCTTCAGAGCAGGAATGAATGTGTTGTATGGATTTATGTCATTCTACATCAACTAAGGAATGTGCCCATTAGACTTGTGGGGTCATCACAACACTAGACCCAGTCACAGGACAATAAAACCTTCACACTCCTCATCTATGAACTGCTAAAATATTTACACGCAGAACTGTTAGTAATAGCTCTGCTTTTCATCACCTTTCTCATCTACTGCATTATTTCTGTGTCCTATTGTGTATAAATATTTGACTTCATATTTTGGGGTATACTAGCCTGATGAAGAGAACTGAGTAGTCTCAAAAGCTTGCAACTTGTTACCATCTTTTCAGTTAGCCAATAACCCCTTTACCCCCGAGGGTGGTTTGCACGTTAATGACCGGGCCAATTTTTACAAATCTGACCACTGTCACTTTATGAGGCAATACCTCTGGAACCCTTCAATGGATCCTGCTGATTCTGAGACTGTTTTTTCGTGACATACTGTACTTCATGATAGTGGTAAAATTTCTTTTATATCACTTGCATTTATTGGTGAAAAAATCTGAAATTTGCCGAAAATTTTGAAAATTTCACAATTTTCAAAATTTGAATTTTTATGGCTTTAAATCAGAGAAATATATCACACAAAATAGTTGATAAATAACATTTCCCACATGTCTACTTTACATCAGCAGTTAGGGAGTTAAAAGTATTAAAAGTTGACCAGCGATTTCTCATTCTTACAACAAAGTTTGCAAAACCATTTTTTTAGGGACCACATCACATTTGAAGTGACTTTGAGGGGCCTTTATGACAGAAAATACCCAAAAGTGACACCATTCTAAAAACTGCACCTCTGAAGGTGCTCAAAACCACATTTAAGTAGTTTATTAACTCTTCAGGTGCTTCACAGGAATTTTTGGAATGTGGAAGAAAAAAATGAAGATTTAACTTTTTTCACAAAAATGTTACTTTAGACCCAAATGTTTTTATTTTTGCAGGGGTAACAGAAAAAATGGACCCCAAAATTTTATGTCAAAATTCCCCTGAGCACGCAGATACCCGTTACGTGGGGAAAAAACACTGTTTGGGCGCACAGCGGGGCTCAGAAGGGAAGGAGCCATTTGACTTTTTGAATGTAAAATTTGCTTGAATAATTAGCGGACGCCATGATGCGTTTAGAGAGCCCCTGATGTGCCTAAACAGTGAAAAACCCCAATAAGTGATACCATTTTGGAAACTAGACCCATGAGGAAACTTATCTAGATGTGTGGTGAGCACCTTGAACCCCCAGGTGCTTCACAGAAGCTTATAACATGGAGCCGTGAAAATAAAATGTCCACATTTTTCCCACAAAAATGTTTTTCAGCCCCCAGTTTTGCATTTTCATAAGGGTAACAGGAGAAATTGCACCATGCAACTTGTTGTGCAATCTCTCCTGAGTAAGCCGATACCCCATATGTGAGGGAAAACTACTGCTTTGGCGTACAGCAGGGTTCGGAAGGGAAGGAGCGCCATTTGACTTTTTGAAAGTAAAATTTGCTGAATAATTAGCGGACGTCATGTTGCGTTTGGAGAGCCCCTGATGTGCCTAAACAGTGGAAACACCACATAAGTGACACCATTTTGGAAACTAGACCCCTCAGGGAATTTATCTAGATGTGTGGTGAGCACATTGAACCCCCAGGTGCTTCACAGAAGTTTATAACATGGAGCCATGAAAATAAAATTTTCACATTTTTCCCACAAAAATGTTTTTCAGCTCCCAGTTTCGCATTTTCATAAGGGTAACAGGAGAAATGGCACCATTCAATTTGTTGTGCAATCTCTCTTGAGTAAGTCAATACCCCATAAGTGGGGGAAAACCACTGCTTTGGCGTACGGCAGGGTTCGGAAGGAATGGAGCGCCATTTAACTTTTTGAATGTAAAATTTGCTTGAATAATTAGCGGATGTGCCCCTGATGTGCCTAAACAGTGGATAACCCCCACAAGTCATACGATTTTGGAAACTAGACCCCTCAGGGAACTTATCTAGATGTGTGGCGAGCACCCTTAACCACCAGGTGCTTCACAGAAGTTTATCACATGGAGCCGTGAAAATAAAAAAATCTAACTTTTTCCACAAAAATGATCTTTTAGCCCCAAATTTTTTATTTTCACAAGGGTAAGAGGAGAAAATAGGACCTAAAAACTGTTGTGCAATTTCTCCTGAGTACGCCAATACTCCATATGTGGGGAAAATACACTGTTTGGGCGCACATCAGGGTTCAAAAGGGAAAGGAGCACTGTGTGACTTTTTGAACGCAAAATTGGCTGGAATCAAGAGTGGACGCCATGTTGCATTTCAGGAGTCTCTGATGTGCCTAAATAGTGGAAACCCCCCCCCCCCCCCACAACTGACTCCATTTTGGAAACTAGACCCGTCAAGGATTTTATCAAGGGGTATAGTGTACATTTTGAACCCAGAGGTAAGACAGAATTTGATAACATTAGGTCATCATATTGAATAAGTCATTAGTCTTGAGCGTAAGTGCTCGCTACTTGAGTTTGCATCGGGTACTCGGGTATGCACCATGTATCACGGGTGCTCGAGTGACATGCTCGAGTACCTGCATGTTTCACGGTTGTTAGACACCCAAGAAAAAACATTCGGGGATCGCTCATGCATGGCAGGGGATCCCAGCAATGTTTTTTTTGGCCGCAAAGCATATGGGGCAGAGACTCGAGCATGTCACTCAAACACCTGCGATACTCAGTGCATACCCGAGCACCCGATGCAAACTCAAGTAGCGAGCACTTGCGCTCAACACTGGTCGCCATATCGACATCATTTTTTTTTTCTTTACTTTTGAAAAAATCCAAAATTTAACCCCAACCAAAATACAACCCCAACCCTAGCCCAACCATAACCCCAACCCTAGCCCAACCCTAACCCTAGCTCAACCCTAACCCTAGCCCAACCCTAACCCTAGCTCAACCCTAACACTAGCCCAACCCTAACCCTAGCACAACCCTAACCCCAACCCTAATACAACCCTAACCCTAGCACAACCCTAACCCTAAAGTTTATTTTTTTACACCGTTCCTCGTGTGGTATAAGTGATTAGACTACTTTATTCTTCAGGTCGTTGCGATTACAGCGATAACAGATTCATATCAGGTTTTTATGATTGACGTCTGTCACATACTAAAAAGCCCTTTTTTTTTTTTTTGCGAAGACTAGTATTTGCATCACCATATTTTGAGAGCTATAAATTTTCCATACTTTGGCCGATAGAGTCATGTGACAGCTTGTTTATTGCGGGAGAAGTTGACATTTTTATTGGCACCATTTTCGGGCATGTGACATTTTTTGATCGCTTTCTATTCCGATTTTTGGGAGGCAGAATAAACAAAATTCAGGAATTGTTTTTATGGGTTTTTTTTTTATGCATCTCCGTGTGTGGTAAAATTGATAAGGCAGCTTCATTCTTCAGGTCAGTGGTACCAAATTTATATAATTTTTTTTATGTTTTGGCACTTTTACACAATAAAAACTATTTTCTAGAAAAAAAAAAATGTTTGTATCGCTTTATTCTGAGAGCTATAACTTTTTTATTTTATGGATGATGGAGCTGTACAGTGGCTTGTTTTTTGTGGGACAAGATGACATTTTCAGCGGTACCATTTTTATTTACATTGGTCTTTTTGATCGCAAGTTATTCCATTTTTTGTTTGGCGGTATGATGATAAAGCATTGTTTTTTGCTTCATTTTTTATTTTTATTTTTTACTGTGTTTACTAAAGGGGTTAACTAGTGGCACAGTTTTATAGGTCAGGTCATTCCGGACGTGGCGATTCCAAATATGTGTACTTTTATTGGTTGTTTTTTTCTTCATAATAAATAAATATTATGGGTTCAATATATTTTTATTTTTTGGGGATTTTTTTTTCATTTTTTTAAATATTTTTTATATTTTTTTTTTTTTCACTTTCTTGCACTTTTTTTTACTTTTACACATTGTCCCACTATGGGACTATAGAGAGCAGCAGCTCCCTATGCCATGCAGCCTGTCAGCGCTGCACACAGGGCTCATGCACTGCGCATGACCAAGGTAACGTCCTGCCTCCGGGTGACCCCGATGTTGTCATAACTGCATCGGGTCGTCATGACAACATCCAGAAGCTGCCGCAGACATCGGTGGATGCCGGCAGGAGATGAGTATAGCGATCACCTCCCCCCTTGCCCCTGCAATGCTGGGATCAATTTCGATAGCAGCATTGCGGGGCTTAATATGCAGGGAGCGGTGCGGGTGCAATCGGCGCATGCGTAATAGTATGTATCTGGTCCATAAGTCCCAGGGCGCAGCTACGTACTATTACTGACCTCGTCGGAAAGGGGTTAAAAGGTATCAACCACTGAGGACTCTCAAATCTAAATATTTCTCTATCTATCTATGAATCTATTTATCTATCTTTATATCTATCCATATATCTATTATTTACCTATGTATCTATCCATATATCTATCTATCCGTATATCTATTAATCTATTTGTGTATCTATCCATATATCTATTATCTAGCAATATATCCATATATCTAACTATTATCTATCTATAAATCTATTTATCTACATATCTATTTATCGATCTATTATCTATCTAGATATCAGTATATCTATATATCCATATATCTATCTATTATCTATCTTAGATAATTAGATAGGTCAACAGATAATAAATACATATATGGATAGATAAATAAATAGATAATAGATCCATAGATATATGGATAGCTAGATATATACACACATGGTCAAAATTGTTGGTACCCCTCGTTTAATGAAAGAAAAACCCACAATAGTCACAGAAATAACTTGAATCTGACAAAAGTAATAATAAATTAAAAATCTATGAAAATGAACAAATGAAAGTCAGAAATTGCTTCTCAACCCTGTTTACACAGAAGTTTTAAAAAAATTAAACTCCTGAAATAGGCCTGGACAGAAATGATGGTACCCTTAACTTAATATTTTGTTGAACAACCTTTTGAGGGAATCACTGCAATCAAACGATTCCTGTAACGGTCAATGAGACTTCTGCCCCTCTCAACAGGTATTTTGGCCCACTCCTCATGAGCAAACTGCTCCAGTTGTTTCGTGTTTGAAGGTTGATTTTTCCAGACGTCATGTTTCAGCTCTTTCCAAAGATGCTCAATGGGATTTAGATCAGGGCTCATAGAAGGCCACTTCAGAACAGTCCAATGTTTTACTCTTAGCCATTTTTGCGTGTTTTTAGCTGTGTGTTTTGGGTCATTATCCTGTTGCAAGACCCATGACCTGCAACTGAGACAAATCTTTCTGACACTGGGCAGCACATTTCTCTCTAGAATCCCTTTATAGTCTTGAGATTTCATTGTAGCCTAAACAGATTCAAGATACCCTGTGCCAAATGCAACAAAGCAGCCCCAGAACATAACAGAGCCTCCTCCATGTTTCACAGTAGGGACAGTGTTCTTTTCTTAATATGCTTCATTTTTCCATCTGTGAACATAGAGCTGATGTGCCTTGCCAAAAACTTCCATTTTTGTCTCATCTGTCCATAGGACATTCTCCCAGAAGCTTTGTGGCTTGTCAACATGTAGTTTGGCAAATTCCAGTCTGGCTTTTTTGATTTTTTTTCAACAATGGTGTTCGCCTTGGTCGTCTCCCATGAAGTCCACTTTGGGTCAAACAACGAAGGATGGTGCGAACTGACACTGATGTTCCTTGAGCTTGAAGTTCACCTTTAATCTCTTTAGAAGTTTTCCTGGGCTCTTTTGTTACCATTCGTATCATCCGTCTCTTTGATTTGTCATCAATTTTCCTCCTGCGGCCACGTCCTGGGAGGTTGGCTACAGTCCCATGGATCTTAAATTTGTGAATAATATGTGCAACTATAGTCATAGGAACATCAAGCTGTTTGGAGATGGTCTTATAACCTTTACCTTTAACATGCTTGTCTATAATTTTTTTTCTAATCTCCTGAGACAACTCTATCATTTGTTTCCTCTGGTCCATGTTGAGTGTGGTACACACCATGTCACCAAACAGCACAGTGAGTAGGCCTAAATACAGGCCCACTGACTGATTACAAGATTGTAGGCACCTGTGATGCTAATTAGTGGACACAACTTCATTTAACATATCCCTTTTGTCACATTATTTTCAGGGGTACCATCATTTCTGTCTAGGCCTATTTCATGAGTTTAAGTTTTAAAAAAATTCCGTGGAAGCAGAGTTGAAAAGCAATGTTTGACTTTCATTTTTTCATTTTCATAGATTTTTAATTTATTATTACTTTTGTCAGATTCAAGTTATTTCTGTGACCATTGTGGGTTTCTCTTTCATTAAACGAGAGGTACCAACAATTTTGACTATGTGTGTTGATAATATATAATAGATAGATATACAGATAGATAATGACACGGGGTCCCCCTATTTTAACAGCTAGCAAAGGCTATGCAGACATCTGTGGACTGATATTAAAAGCCTAGGAAGGGACCATGAATATTGGCCCCCTCCGAGGCTAGAAAGAGAAGCCCTCAGCCGTCCCAGAATTCTGGCACTTAGCCTCGCTCTACCCACTGCCCTGTAGCGGTGGCGGTGGGGTTATAGGGTTGGGGTTGATATCAGCTTATAATGCCAGCTGACATCAAACCCAGGTTAGTATTGCAGAGGCCCCCCCATTACTAACCCCATAGTGAAGGTAAAATGTAAAATAAAAACACTCACAACCAGAATAAAATATTTTATTTGAAATAAAGACAGGATTCCTGTAATATTCTAAATTAAACCATATTTACCATCTTGGCCATTCCAGCTGAAGCCAACGTCCCCTGTAACAAAATAAAATAAACCAACCTCATCCTTACATTTCCGACGCAGTCCAAACAACAAGTGTCCCACGAAGATTCCATGAACAGAGCAGCCACATAGTATGTGACTGCTCTGTTCATTTGCCGGCAATACACTGACTCAGTGTATTCCCGGCAAAACAGGTCACCACATGCGCAGTGAGTATTTTCCCACGCGTGCAATGAGTTGAACGGGAATAAAGGTGTAGGTAAGTATAATGTGTTTTATTTTTATTATAATATTTTTTTTAATAATTTAATTTTTTTTTTACTTACAGCAGAGCACAGGCGCCAGTGGATTGGAGACTACTGCTCCCATCCAGCGGCGTCTGTATCTGCTGCTTCCTATGGCAGGAGGTGCCAGCTAATGGTGGTAGTACCATCAGCTGGCACCTATGACCCGCGGTAAGCTTTTTACCGCCGGGTCACTGCCACAGCGCTCTGCAATTACCGCCGATCAGAGCCTGTGTCTCCTGTGCTGCCACGCAAATGACAGTGCTGGATACCAGGTAAATTCGGATCCCCCATTCACATGAATGGGGTCCGTGTTTGGGGTCTGGGTACTGTTCTGGTACCCGAACTTTAAAAAAACTGTTCGGTGTTTGACTATATTAGCCGAACTCTTAACACTGACAGGTTCACCCATCACTAACCATATAATGTACTGGAAAACAGGGAAAAACTTCCAAGTATAGTGAAACTGCAAAAAAGTGCAATTCCACAAATGTTTTGGGCTTTTTTCTCTACCATGTTCACTGAATGGTAAAACTAACCTGACATTAAGATTATCCGGGTCATTACGAGCTTGAAGATACCAAACATGTGTGCATTCTTATTTATTTAAGTGGTGAAAAAAACAATTTAAAAAATTTTTCCGAGACCTGTAGTGTCTCCATTATTCGGGATCTGGACCCGGGTGAGGGCTCATTGCTTGCGTGCCAAGCTGACGTTTCTACTGATACTATTTTGGGTTAGATACAATGTTTTGATCGCCTGTTATTGCATTTTAATTTTTTTCTCATTTCGCCGTTTACTGATCAGATTAATTCTCTACTTGATAGATCGGGCGTTTCAGAACGTGGCAATACCAAATATGTGTATTTTTTATTGTTTTGTTTTGAATGGGACAAAAAGGGGGGTGATTTGTACTTTTATATGATCTTTTTTTAAACTTTTTTTTTTTTTTTACTTGCTTTAATAGTTTGTTCAGGAGATGTGAAGCTGCTATCATTTTTGAGATTTTCCCAAGTTTAAACCATAATGTCTTAGTCGCCTCACCTCAGAATGGCAGTTAGGATTACTAAAGTTTAATTAAATTACTGATGTGTGTAAAGTAAACATTGCCTGACTGTAACATCCCTGGCGGCGTGCTTGCATAGTGCACCACCTCCCACTATGCAAGACTGCAATCTTACCTGTCAGTCCAGCCTACAAACCTTGCTTCATCCAGTTCATGCTGTGTGCATATCTTTTGACTGACTGCTTAGGGCGGCGGCCCGGTTACTTCCTGATTCTTATAGCTGCTGTGGGCACACTCCTAATGCGTCTCCAGCCTATTGCTGTGAGTCACTGGATATTTAAACCCCCTCCACCCAGAAGGAGGTGCCTGAGCAACACTAACATTCAGTGTGCTCCTTGACTCTGAAGTTGCCAGGTCCAGTTCTGCTTCTTGTCTGTTTCCGCCACTATGGGGGCTGCATTCCCAGACCTGTTATCTGTGACTTCTAGTATGTTTCCGCCACTCTGGGGGCCGTATACCCAGGCTCGTTCCTGTATCTCGTTGCAGTATCAGTTCCAGTCTGAACTGTCTCTTAGCCTGTTACCTGTTTTGTCTCTATGTCCGTACCCTCCCTTTTCCTGCAGTGTCTGAACCTGCACCTAACTCCAACTCGTTGTCTCTGTACTTCTGTTTGTGAGTTTTGTGTCCACTCGCTACTTCATAGGAAGTACCTTGTGTGTATCTGGTTCTGCTAGTCCCTTTTCCCTTCCTTCATATCTTCCCGTATTTTCCTTGTCCACCGCACCTGCGGTTTCGCTCCGCTCAACTTGCCCACCGCTCAGGCGGCTTCCCTCTGCTCTGCCTTACCCACCGCTCCGGCGGCTTCTCTCTGCTCTGAATTGCTCACCGCTCCGGCGGCTTCTCTCTGCTCTGCCTTGCTCACCGCACCAGAGGTTTCTCTCTGCTCTAACTTGCCCACCGCTCCGGCGGCTTCTCTCTGCTCTGCCTTGCTCACCGCACCAGAGGTTTCTCTCTGCTCTAACTTGCCCACCGCTCCGGCGGCTTCTCTCTGCTCTGCCTTGCTCACCGCACCTGGGGTTTCTCTCTGTTCTGACTTGCCCACCGCTCCAGCGGCTTCCCTTTGCTCAGCCTTCCCCACCGCTCCGGCGGCTTCTCCCTGCTCTGACTTGCCCATTTTCTCTGCTCTGCCTTGCTCACTGCACCAGCAGTTTCTGTCTGCTCTGCCTTGCTCAGCGCTCGGGCGGCTCCCCTCTGCTCTGCCTTGCTCACCGCTCCGGCGGTTCCCCTCTGCTCTGCCTAGCCCACCGCTCCGGCGGTTCCTTTCTGCTCTGCCGTGTTCACCGCTCCTGCGGTTTAGTTGTGCTCTGCTTGCTCACCGCTCCGGCGGTTCCCCTCTGCTCTGCCTAGCCCACCGCTCCGGCGGTTCCTCTCTGCTCTGCCTAGCCTACCGCTCTGGCGGTTCCTCTCTGCTCTGCCATGTTCATCGCACCTGCGGTACCACTCTGCTCTGCCTTGTCCTCCGCTCCGGCGGTTTCGCTTTACTCTGCTTGTCTACCGCATCTGCGGCTCTGTTCCTGTCTCCCAGTCTGTACTGAACTCTATCCAGCCTGCGCTCCAACCTGCTAGTACCCACCTGTCTACACTCCAGCCATGTTTGCCAGTATTTCCCTGTCTGCACTCCAGCCGTGCTTGCCAGTACCCACCTGTCTGCATACCAGCCGTGCTTACCAGTAACCCCCTGTCAGCATACCAGCCATGCCTGCCAATACCCACCTGTCTGTATGACAGCCTAACCTGCCTGTTCCTGCATTCCCTGGTGTGGGTCAAGAGCTGTGACCGGGATCTGACCTGGAGTAGCACCTGGTCCCTCTGCTCGGTTCCTCCTTGGTTCATGGAGTCGTTAGCCGCCATGCGACCTTGGTCGGATCAGGTAGATACTTAGTTACGCCCCTCCAGGCACTTCTCGGTTCATTATACAGTGGGATCACTAATCACGCTCATGCCAGTCAGTCCGGGCGCGAGCGTAACACTGACCAAGATGTGAAATTGAACATTACCTGACCAACTGGAGGGCCGACCAATGCATGAAATTAAACAGTGTGCTAAAAACTCAATGCTCTGCTAATGTCACGCCAGGTGTGGGAAAGACTTAGTACAACACAAAGGGAAGAGGGAAAGGGATCCCAGACTCTAGGGAAAGGGGGAAAGTGGAGACCTCTTAGGTTGAGCTAGCTTCACCCTGTCTCCCCTAACGTCCCTGTATTGATTCTGCAACAATCGCCGCACCCGTACCTCGCCCTGTCTTTCCCTGGCGTATGGCTAGGGAAGGAATATGAGCCCTACTAGATCCACTAAACACTATAGACAACAAGGGTACACAAACGGGGAAATTGGTTAGCTTTAGACAACTCCAGATAAATGCACATACGTCCTCAAGCTCCAGAAAGGACGAACTACTGCTCTTGCTAAGCCTTCACAAGTAATCAAGGACTGCACGGATCTTCACCGGTTCCATCCGGAAACCTGAAGACAACAAGTACCCCAAAAACTGCACCTCCTGAACAGCAAAAACACATTTTTCCAGTTTAGCATAAAGTTTGTTATCCCTTAATATCTGGAGTACCTGCTTAACATGCCACCGATGTGTCTCAAAATCAGGTGAGTAAACCAAAATATAGTCCAGATAGACCACCACAAACCTCCCCACCAAATGATGAAAAATATAATTTATGAAATGCTGGAATACCGTAGGTGCATTGGTCAAACCAAAAGGCATAACCAAACTCTCAAAATCTCCTGTTTTCCATTCATCCCCTTCTGTGATTCAAACCAGATTATAGGCTCGTAGCAAATTGGGAAAGGGGAGAAAACGGTATGAGTAAAATTAATAAATCTTTATTTAATAATGTTAAAAACCTAATAATCCGTACATCCCATAGATGATGTATATTGAATCACGGTTAATATGAATTATAATCCTATAAAACCATGATACACTAGATTCCTGATAGGTTCAGACAGTGAATCGAATTACAAATAGAATAAATCCCTAGCCAATGTCCATTATAATTATTATGCCTAATAATTGACCGCATGCTGCAGAGTGCAGTGTTACAACGTTGCACGATACATATCTACCCCATTTTAGTTGTCAGCTTTATCTAGACCTGAAAGATCGCAGACATAGTTGAACTTCGAAATTGCCTCTCCCGCTGATCGCACTTACACATTTGTTGACAGTGTGGGAGAATCCGACAGCTGCACATGTGAGTCGAATCTGAGATCAAAGTAGGCAGATTGTTTGTTGGATCCCCTGTACAATCAGGGGATCATGATCCATATATATTATCTGCCTCCGCTGCTGACCGGTAATTTGTGTGCGAACAGCGTGAGAGGCTGCCTGCGGCATAGCTGAGCCGCACGTATACAGTTATATGAAAAGGTTTGGGCACCCCTATTAATCTTAAGCTTAATGTTTTATAAAAATTGGTGTTTTTGCAACAGCTATTTCAGTTTGATATATGTAATAACTGTTGGACACAGTAATGTTTCTGCCTTGAAATGAGGTTTATTGTACTAACAGAAAATGTGCAATCTGCATTCAAACAAAATTTGACAGGTGCATAAGTATGGGCACCCTTATCATTTTCTTGTTTTAAATACTCCTACCTACTTTTCACTGACGTACTAAAGCACTTTTTTGGGTTTTGTAACCTCATTGAGCTTTGAACTTCATAGCCAGGTGTATGCAATCATGAGAAAAGCTAATTAAAGTGGCCACTTGCAAGTTGTTCTCCTGTTTGAATCTCCTCTGAAGAGTGGCATCATGGGCTCCTCAAAAAAAACTGTCAAATGATCTGAAAACAAAGATTATTCAACATAGTTGTTCAGGGGAAGGATACAAAAAGCTGTCTCAGAGATTTAACCTGTCTGTTTCCACTGTGAGGAACATAGTAAGGAAATGGAAGAACACAGGGACAGTTCTTGTTAAGGCCAGAAGTGGCAGGCCAAGAAAAATATCAGAAAGGCAGAGAAGAAGAATGGTGAGATCAGTCAAGGACAATCCTCAGACCACCTCCAGAGAGCTGCAGCATCAACTTGCTGCAGATGGTGTCACTGTGCATCGGTCAACTATACAACGCACTTTGCACAAGGAGAAGCTGTATGGGAGAGTGATGCGAAAGAAGCCGTTTCTGCAAGCACGTCACAAACAGAGTCGGCTGAGGTATGCAAAAGCACATATGGAGAAGCCAATTTCTTTTTGGAAGAAGGTCCTGTGGACTGATGAAACCAAGATTGAGTTGTTTGGTCATACAAAAAGGCATTATGCATGGCGGCAAAAAAACACAGCATTCCAAGAAAAACACTTGCTACCCACAGTAAAATTTGGTGGAGGTTCCATCATGCTTTGGGGCTGTGTGGCCAATGCCGGCACCGGGAATCTTGTTAAAGTTGAAGGACACATGGATTCCACTTAGTATCAGCAGATTCTTGACAATAATGTTCAAGAATCAGTGACAAAGTTGAAGTTACGCCGGGGATGGATCTTTCAGCAAGACAATGATCCAAAACACCGCTCCAAATCTACTCAGGCATTCATGCAGAGGAACAATTACAATGTTCTGGAATGGCCATCCCAGTCCCCAGACCTGAATATCATTGAACATCTGTGGGATCATTTGAATAGGGCTGCCCATGCTCGGCGACCATCAAACTTAACTGAACTGGAATTGTTTTGTAAAGAGGAATGGTCAAAAATACCTTCATCCAGGATCCAGGAAATCATTAAAAGCTACAGGAAGCGACTAGAGGCTGTTATTTTTGCAAAAGGAGGATCTACTAAATATTAATGTCACTTTTCTGGTGAGGTGCCCATACTAATGCACCTGACAAATTTTGTTTGAATGCAGATTGCACATTTTCTGTTAGTACAATAAACCTCATTTCAAGGCAGAAACATTACTGTGTCCAACAGTTATTACAGATATCAAACTGAAATAGCTGTTGCAAAAACACCAATTTTTATAAAACATTAAGCTTAAGATTAATAGGGGTGCCGAAACTTTTTCATATAACTGTATCTAAGCCGGCTAAGCCTGTGTTAATGCCTCCTTATCTTTACTGCGTACCGCAATAAAGGAGCTTCAGGCATAATTTAAGATCAACCACACAGACACAGTTAGGTGTAATAGTGTGTCCTGACAAATAAATCATTGTATAAAGGCTCATTATAATCACATCGATTAGACCTGTTAGGGTACGTGCACACAGTGCGGATTTGTTGCGGTTTTGACGCTGCAGAATTTCTGCACCATTTCTGCACCTAATATGCAAATTAGGTTACTTGCGGTTTTTACATGCGGTTTGCTGCATGCATTTTTTGATGCGGTTTTGCCGCATGCATTTTTCATGTCTTCATGTTGAAATTAGAGAATAGGTTTTTTTTAAACAAACTTTATTGATCATCATGTAGCGTTTCTGTGTGCGTTTCCGCTGTGGAAACGCACATAAAACGCACATAAAACTCACATGTGGTTTTTAAGCATGCGGATTTTCCTCATCTAATGCAAGTCTATGGGGAAAATCCGCATGCATTTCCGCAAGAGAAATAGACATGCTGCGGATCTGAAAAACGCACCTCATGTCAGCTTCCGCAGGTGCACAAAAATGCATAGTGGGCATGGGATTTCTTGAAATCTCATCCACTATGCTGTAACATCTGGCCGCTGCGATTTTGACGCTGAATAAACACACAGCGTCAAAACCGCAGCAAAATTTGCACCGTGTGCACATAGTCTTACACTTCCTGCATATAATATGGGGAGTGTATTCCTTGGGTTAGGATAATGTGTTTATTATTAATTATATATTGGCTATATGAGCCTTCAATTTGACAAAAACCTTCTCCTGGATGAAGATACTAGAATAATCTAGTGCACTTTGATATAATTTACGGCATTTACTTTGAAAATATAAACCCAGCCATTATCCCCTTCACCCAGAAGCCTGTTTTCACCTTCCTGACCGGGCCATTTTTTTTAATTCTGACCACTGTCACTTTATGAGGTAATTACTCTGGAACGCTTCAATGGATCCCCCTGATTCTGAGATTGTTTTTTCATGACATATTGTACTTCATGATGGTGTTAGAATTTATTTGATATGACTTACATTTATTTGTGAAAAAATCGGAAATTTGGTGAAAATTTTGCAAATTTCAAAATTTTAATCTTTATGTACTTAAATCAGAGAGATGTGTACACAGTACGCAGACATATGCGCGCGCACACACAGTACGCAGACATATGCGCGCGCACACACGGTACGCAGACACGCACGCACACACAGTACGCAGACATATGCGCGCGCACACACGGTACGCAGACACGCGCACGCACACACAGTACGCAGACACGCACGCACACACAGTACGCAGACATATGCGCGCGCACACACGGTACGCAGACACGCGCACGCACACACAGTACGCAGACATATGCGCGCGCACACACAGTACGCAGACATATGCGAGCGCACACACGGTACGCAGACACGCGCACGCACACACAGTACGCAGACATATGCGCGCGCACACACGGTACGCAGACATATGCGAGCGCACACACGGTACGCAGACACGCACGCACACACAGTACGCAGACATATGCGCGCGCACACACGGTACGCAGACACGCGCACGCACACACAGTACGCAGACATATGCGCGCGCACACACGGTACGCAGACACGCACGCACACACAGTACGCAGACATATGCGCGCGCACACACGGTACGCAGACACGCGCACGCACACACAGTACGCAGACATATGCGCGCGCACACACGGTACGCAGACACGCACGCACACACAGTACGCAGACATATGCGCGCGCACACACGGTACGCAGACACGCGCACGCACACACAGTACGCAGACATATGCGAGCGCACACACGGTACGCAGACACGCACGCACACACAGTACGCAGACATATGCGCGCGCACACACGGTACGCAGACACGCGCACGCACACACAGTACGCAGACATATGCGCGCGCACACACGGTACACAGACACGCGCACGCACACACGGTACGCAGACATATGCGCGCGCACACACGGTACGCAGACATATGCGCGCGCACACACGGTACGCAGACATATGTACACATACAGACATACACATAGATAAAACAGACAAATATATATACACAGTCATATACACTGACATTCACATACATGCACTCACACAGACCCATTACTAATATTTTTAATATGGGGATTGGGGAAGCCTCACTCACCTGTCCCCGGTCCAGTGTCCTGTCCAGCAGCTCCTCAGGTATGGGGCAGTGCAGGGCCCCCGGCGTGTCACACACTTCATGGCCCTGGAACATCAGAGGGGCCCACTTGCTCTCGGGTCCGGGCCCCTCCCGCCCATCTGTGCAGGACCTCCGACGGTGTTTGATTGCCGGCACTCCCCTAGACATGGCCGCGCGCTGTGCGGTTGTGTCTGCTAGTAATGACGCGGCAGGGGCGACACACAAGCACAATTAAAGGTGCAGTGCCGTCGACCCTGCCGCGTCATTACTAGCAGACACAGCCGGACAGCGCGCGGCCATGTCTGGGGGGAGTGCCGGCAATCAAGCAGCGCCTGCGTCACTGAACAGGTGCCGAGGAAGCGGCCAGGGCCCCGACAGTGAGTGGGTGTGTGGGCCCGGCCCCGACAGTGAGTGGGCGGGTGGGTGTGTGGGCCCGGCCCCGACAGTGAGTGGGCGGGTGGGTGTGTGGGCCCAGCCCCGACAGTGAGTGGGCGGGTGGGTGTGTGGGCCCGGCCCCGACAGTGAGTGGGCGGGTGGGTGAGTGGGCCCGGCCCCGACAGTGAGTGGGCGGGTGGGTGTGTGGGCCCGGCCCCGACAGTGAGTGGGCGGGTGGGTGTGTGGGCCCGGGCCCCGACAGTGAGTGGGCGGCTGGGCCCCTCTAATTTTCCAGGGCCCCGGCACTTGCCCGGGTACGCCGGGTGCTGACGCCGGCCCTGGTGCAAAGCTCAGAAGGGAAGAAGCACCATATTACAGTTCAGATTTTGTTGGACTAGTTTGTGGGTGCCATGTCACATTGGTAGAGCCCCTAACGTGCCAGATCAGCTGAGCCCCCCCATAAGTGACCTAATTTTACAAACTACACCTCTCAATGAATTCATCTAGGGGTGTAGTGATCATATTGACACCACAGGTGTGTCACATAATTTTATACCACCGGGCAGTGAAGAAAAAATAATTACAGTTTTACCACTAAAATTTTGTTTTAGCCCCAGATTTTACATTTTCACACTGGAAAATGGGTAAAAATGACACCAAAATTTGTCCCACAATTTCTGCAGAATGTAGAAATACCCCATATATGGCTGTACAGTACTGCTTAGCCATACGGCCATACGGTAAGACTCGGGAGGGACGGATCACATTTTGCCTCCTGGGAGCAGATTTTCCTAGAATAGTTTGCGGATTCCATATACAGAGACCCTATAAGAGCAGAATCCCCCTCAAGTGACCCCATTTTGGAAATTATACCCCTTTGTGAATTTATCTACAGTTGTAGTGACGATTTTGACTCCATGTGTGTTTTCCAGAAACAAGCATAGTGGATGTTGCTAAGTGAAGATTGCAAACTGCTGTTGTAGTGACCAGTACACTGTAGTGAACAGTACGTTGTAGTGACCAGTACATTATGCCCAGCTCGTTCTTCTGAAGACATGCACCCATTAATTAGGCAGTCTCTCATTGCTACAGGAATGCCAAACATGTGGACGCTAACTGCGGTTTAGACACATCCTGGAGCTCAGAAGGAGGGGGACATTTGGATTTGAGAGCGCTGGATTTCTTTTGGAGGGCGAGGAGCCATTTTGTTTTTCCAGAGCCTTTGTGCTACCAATATTGTGGAAGCCCCTATATTATTGTTAACAGATGACGGACCTGAGTGGGAGCTTTTTTGTAAATGGAACTGAAGCTTTTATTGGGAACATTTTACATAACATTTTGGATCACGTTTTTCGTGCGCTCCACTATAATGAGGCAGCAGAGTTCGTCTGGACTCCGTCTGGCCTCTGTTCAGCGTCGTCTTTCTTTTCAGAAGTGTATAGAACTCTGGCTGACGGCACTTTTATGCATGCCTAATAAAAAGACGGACACCGTGGGATCACAGGTCCTATGGCGTCCACAGTGCCTCCATCTGTCTCATTACAGGGAATCTTCCGCCGGGGGTTCCGTCTCAATCACATATTTCAGAGATTTACACAGAAACCCCGGTGTAAACGCTCAGCACAGTCCACCGGATAAATGTATGCTGAGCAATCTTTGGGAGGCAGAATGAATAAATCAACAGCATGTGAAGAATAGGTTTTATATAATTTTTATGCCTTTCCTCGTGCGGTATAAGTGATTAGACGACTTTATTCTTCGGGTTGGTGCGATTACAGGGATAACAGATTTATATGAGGTTTTTATGATTGACAGCTGTCACACACTAAAAGACGCTTTTTATTGTAAAAACAAGTTTTTGCATCGCCATATTTAGCGAGCTATAATTTTTCTATATTTTGGCCAACAGAGTCATGTAAGGGCTTGTTTTTTGTGGGATGAGTTGACGTATTCATTGGTACAATTTCGAGCACGTGACATTTTTTGATCGCTTTCTATTCCATTTTTTTGGAGGCTGCATGAACAAAATCCAGCAATTCAGGAATTGTTTTTTTGGGGATTTTTTATGCCGTTCCGCGTGTGGTAAAATTGATAAGGCAGATTTATTCTTCGGGTCAGTACGATTACAGCGATACCACATTTATATCTCTTTTTATGTTTTGGCGCTTTTAAACAATTAAAACTATTTTATAGAAAAAAATTATTATTTTGGCATCGCTTTAATCTGAGAGCTGTAACTTTTTTATTTTCTACTGATGGAGCTATATGGCGGCTTGTATTTTGCAGGATAAGATGATGTTTTCAGTGGTACAATATTTTTTTACAGGCGTCTTTTTGATCACGTTTTATTCCACTTTTTGTTCGGAAGTATGATGAAAAAGAACAATTTTTTGCCGTGTTTTATACCTTTTTTTATGGTGTTCATTGAAGGGGTTAACTAGTGGGAAAGTTTTATAGGTCGGGTCGTTACGGACGCGATACCAAATATGTGTACGTTTATTGTTTTTTTTACACAGATAAATATATTTATTGGATTAATATTTTTTCTTTTCTTTCTTTATTTTGTGATTTTTAAAAAAAATATTTTTAGAATTTTTATTAAATGTTTTATTACTTTTTTTACATTGTCCCAGGGTGGGACATCAACTTCAAACTGTCAGATCGCTGATCTGATGCTCTGCAATGCATCTGCACTGCAGAGCATCAGAGCAGCGTCTGACAGGAAGGAAAGAGGCGTCTCAGCTCCTGCTCTCTGAGCAGGTGCTGACAGGCCACCTTCCTGCAGGACCCTGAAAGACCCCGCGGCCATCTTGGGACCGGGGGTCACCAAAGAGACCATCAACATAACGCGATCACATCGCGTTGTGTTGATGGGATCACAGAGGGAGCCCACTCCCTCTGCGATGCCCTGCGATGTCGTTGTAACTACTGACAATGGCATCACAGGGGTTAAATGCCCACGATCGGCTGACACCCGCATGTGATCGCGGCGGCGCTCCCGCAGAGCAGTACATGTACGGCGTATGTGGGGAAGGGGTTAATTATAAGTGACATTGGCTAGGGATTTATTCTATTTATAATTTGATTCACTGTCTGACCCTATCAGAAATCTAGTGGATCATAGTTTATAGGATTATAATTCATATTAACCGTGATTCAATATACATCCTCAATGTACGGATTATTAGGTTTTTAACACTATTAAATAAAGATTTATTAATTTTACTCACACCCTTTTCCCCCCTTTTCCCTTTCCCTATTGCTACTTGTAATTTTGGTGGTATCCACCTTGTAAGTACTGTCTGATGAGATCAGACAATACTTTTGCCAGATTATAGGCTCCCATTAAATCCAACTTGGAGAAAACCTTAGCTACCTCAACCTGGCTGAACAAATCAGGAATCAGAGGAAGACAGTATGGATCGCGGATAGTAATTTGATTTAATTCCCAGAAATCTAAACAGGGATGTTGGCCATCATCTTTTTTTTTTTTCACAAAGAAGACCCTGCCGCCATGGGCGAAGATGAGGGTCTGATATGTCCCTTCTCCAGACTTTCCGCAATGAAATACTTCATGGCTTGTCTCTCAGGGGCACAAAGGTTATACAGTCTGGACTTCGGTAGTTTAGCTCCGGGGGTCAGGTTAATAGAGGACAGTCATAAGCTCGATGAGGAGGCAAAACCTGACACCAGCTCACAGAAAAAACATCTTCAAAAACAGACCAAAAAGCAGGTAATATTTCCGTAGAGACAGTAGCAAGGGAGATATCTAAACAGTTTTCATGGCAGTAATCTCCCCATTCAATAATCTCGCCGGTTTGTCAATCCACCAATAGATTATGTTTAACAACCCAAGGTATACCCAAAACAATCCGTGTGGGAAGATTGTCCAGGACATAGCAAGGAATTATTTCACAATGAACTGACCCCACCCTCAGTTTTACATTATATATAATCTGAGTAAATGCTTTCTGTGCAAGTGGCGCTGAGTCGATGTCAAAACTGGAAATAGGTTTATCTAAAATACAGCAAGCAAGACCATGAATCTTCACAAACTCAGCATCAGCCATGCTGACTCCAGCTCCACTGTCAAGAAGCAGAGACATTTTCTCGGTTTTGCTCTCTAGTACCACCTCTGCTGTCAGGACAAACTGGAAACTGCAGTTTGGTCACAAATGCACCCCTTGTTTATCCAACTCCAGACTAGCAAGAGTTAATAGAGTCTCCTTTTGTTTAGAAATTGAAGGAGAGGTCCCAACAAAATGTCCTTTTTTCCCACAAAAAAAAGACACCTTTTTTCTTGTGAATCTCCAGAGAGATGTATGATGCAGAGACACCCCCTAACTGCATGGTTCCTCCACCTCCCCCAGTACTAGTTCACCTCCAGACCGCTCCCCCGGCAGAGGTACACAACTCCGACAAGAAGGCCCCAGAGAAGGCCGGTCTCACCCGTCTATCCCAAAGGCGTGTATCAAGACGTATGGCCAATGACATGTTTGCCTCCAACGACTGAGAGGTTTCATATACTGCCAAGGCATCTTTCAACCTTTCAGTAAGCCCCTCACAAAATTGACTTCTAAGGGCTGAGTCATTCCATTTGGAATCCATTGCCCATCTACGGAATTCCGAACTGTACGTTTCCACTGACCAATTCCCCTGCTCAAGGCGATGTAGCTTAGACTCAGCCAAGGCGACTCGGTCAGGGTCATTATAGATGAGCCCCGAAAAATCCCTCCACAGACTGGAGGCAAACCGAGTCCTGCAGTAAAGAAAACACCTACGACTGAGGATCTTCCAGCAGTAGAGAGATCACAATTCCAACTCGTTGCTCCTCATTTATGGAGGAGTAAGGACGAAGTTTAAAATACAGTTTGCATGCCTCCTTGAATACAAAAAACTTGTTCCTACCTCCAGAAAACCTGTCCGGGAGGGCAACTTTGGGTTCAGTTTGGACAGGCCTACCTAAAGAGACCCCCACATCGGCGACCTGTAGCCGCTGGTGCTGCTGCTGTACCTCACCGTGGAGGTCATTCACCTCCAGGGACAACTTGTGCAGCCGCACGGTGAGCTCTGCAACTGAACTCATACCAAGGGAGAAAGGGAAAAAAAGTACATGCCTAAAAACAACAAAGTGTCAGTTTTCTTTTTTTTTCCTTTCAAAATGTGCTTGGCTGGTGATAATGTCACACCAAGTGTGGGAAAGACATAGTGCAACACAAAGGGAAGAGGGAAAGGGAGCCCAGACTCTAGGTAAAGGGGGGAAGTGGAGACCTCCTATCTGCAGCATCATATCTATCTAGTGTCACCCTGTCTCCCTTAATGTCCCTGTATTGGCTCTGCACCAATCGCCGTACGCGTGCCTCGCCCTGTCTTTCCCTGGCGTATGGCTATGGCTAGGGAAGGAAGGAGATGAGCACTAGTCGGTCTCCACTAAACACTATATACAATAAGGGTACACAAACAGGGGGAAATTGCTTAGCTTTAGACGACTCCAGACAAATGCGCATGCGTCCTCAAGCTACAGAGAGGACTAAGTACTACTCTTGCTAAACCTTCACAAGTAGTAATGAATATCATCGGCAACTCCCTCTGAAGCACAGCAGGTATTTATACAGACAGGCAGGGTGTTAATTAGACGGAGGTAGCCGCTGGGTCCTAGAGACAGCCTCTAAGAAGATGTCTGTAATGCCAAACGTAGAGATCTCCTGCAACCAACTGCAGGGCGACTGTCTGTCACTCTGACACACCCGTGACAGCTAATGTCTTAGATAAACTATACCTGACCAATACAACTTTCCAGGCGGTTACATTTGCAATTGTGTATTTTTCAGTAACTCATATGAACTTTTTTGTTCAGAGTAGTCACTTTTTTTTTCAGACATAAAAATCTTTTTTTATCCCAAATAGTTTCAGCAAATTAACCTTTTTTCCAAAAATGGTTTTATGATTTCACATATGTATTGCATTGCTGACGTAACACCTTCCATTGTTCATGCTTCTGTGATAGAAGCAAAGGTGAACTTTGGGATTCTGGAAAGCACAGCAAAAAAAAACATCCAGCAAAACTGTAACGTGTGAACATAGCCTTACGTCAAAGTACATAGTCTTTCATATTTTCAAGGAAATTTAAAATATACTGCATTTTAGGGCCTTTGAAGTGACTTTGAAGGGCCTCTTTATTGTAACATCCTAAAAGTTACCCCAGTTCAATGAATGGAGGCTTCAAAGTATTCAAATTTGCTAATCCTTAAGGTGCTTTACATTAATTAATGCAAAATGGAATCAAAAAATGAAAAATTCCATTAAGTCAAATTCCATTCAGATAGAATGTTACTTCAGACCCAAATTTTAGCCTGCACAATGTACTATGCAATTTCTCCTGAACGCAGCATTACCCCATATAGAGCATATATTTACATCTCATTAAGGGTATACAATTAAGTTTAAAAATTGCACATTTTTCTAAATTTTCAGAAAATTTGGAATACTTTAATAAATAACGACTAAACAACTGATCCAGTACGAACAGGTACAATGTTTTACAAAAACAAAATCACAATCTCAGAATCACTGACAGAAGCATTTTAAAGTTATTACCACAGAAAGTGACGTATCAGACTTGAAAAATGGGGCTGTCAGGAAGGTTAATGCTGATTACAAGACAGGGTTAAGAAACATGGAATGATAATGTACAGTACATACCTATTGGTGAAGGGTCCTCTTCCTCTTCCTCTGTAAAGTAATGAAACACTTATTAGTCAGGGTGAAAAAAAAATATACCGTATTTTTCGGATTATGAGACACACTTTTTTCCTCCAAAATTTTGGAGAAAAGTGGCGGGTGCGTCTTATAGTCCAAACTGTGTCCCATACTATATAACTATGGCTGTGGGTGGTGGGGGATGTGGGGGCAAAGGCAGCAGGGCACAGGAGGCAGCAGCTGCCTGCTGCAGCCTCCACTGTGCCCGCTGCTACAGAAAATGAATATTCAATTTCCTTAATAGCGCATACACTCTACCGGCTCCTGCTGTGCTCGGTCTGTGTGCCCGATATTAAAGTCCATGAATATTCACTACAATCCACTCCCATGGGTTGTAGTGAATATTCATGGTCTTTAATAGCGGCACACTGAAAGCCAGCCGCAACAGGAGCCGCGCTGCAGGTACAGTGTGTGCGCTATTAAGGAGAGTGAATGGTCACTGCTCCCCACGCACAGAATCCCAGCGCGGGGAGCAGTGACTATTCTGGCACAGCATATCACTGTTTGAGGGCACATGGAAGAGACGCCATGTGCGGCTCACACAGTGAGTGTCGGAAGAAGAGCGAGATGAAGCACTGAAGGAAAGAGGAGGTGAGTGTGATTGTTTATTTTTGTGTGTGCAGCGTGATGGGGATCAGGGGGTGCCAAGCATACCAGGATGGAGTGGTGCCAAGCATACCAGGATGGGGATCAGGGAGTGCTTTTCATACCAGGATGGGGATCAGGGGGTGCCATGCATAACAGGATGGGGATGAGGGGGTGCCATACATACCAGAATGGGGATCATGGGTGCCATGCATACCAAGATGGTGATCAGGGGTGGCATGCATACCAGGAAGAGGGATAAGGGGTGTCATACATACCAGGAAAAGGGATGAAGGGTGCCATACATACCAGGATGAGGGATGCCATGTAACCAGAAAGAGGGATGAAGGGTGCCTTGCATACTAAGATGAGGGGGGCCATGCATACCAGGATGAGGGGTGCCATGCATACCAGGATGAGGGGTGCATGCATACTTGGATGAAGGGTGCCATGCATATCAGGATGAGGGGTGCCTATCATACCAGAATGGGGATCAAGGGGTTCCATGCATACCAGGATGGGTGATTGGGGTGCCATGCATACCGGGATGGGGGATTGGGGTGCAATGCATACCAGGATGGGGATGAGGGGTGCCATGTATATCAGGATGGGGGTGAGGTATGCCATGCATATCAGGATGGGGGTGAGGGATGACATGCATATCAGGATGGGGATGTGGGCCATGTATAACAGGAAGGAGAGGGCCATGTATACCAGGGTGGGGGATATTAACAGAATTGGGGAACATTACCCCTATAATAGTGCCGACAGCAGAACCCCTCCCCCTTAACAGTGCATCATGACCACATTTTTTGCTTAAATTTTTTTTCTATTTTTCCTCCTCTAAAACCTAGGTGAGTCTTATGTTCCGATGCGTCTTAGGCTAAGTGCCCACGATGCAGAAATGCTCCGGATTTTATCTGCATCTCCTTGCCAGGAAAAACGCATGTGGATTTTACATGCGTTTTTCCTGCCAGGTAGAAGCGTTTGTGAAGCGTTTTTGCATGCGTTTCCACATGCGGGTCGTAAAGCGCTTTACCAAGAGATTTTAGCATCACTTGGAAAAGTGCTTGAAAACTTGATCACACTATATAAATCCATGCAACCGGCATGGATTTATATAGTGTGACCAAGTTACGATGCTCCAAATGCAACATCAATAGTAAAAAAAAAGAATAAAATGGTACACTCACCTTCCGATGGCCCCCGATCTCTTTCTCCGGTGTCTTCGACGGCTCGTGGTGGTGTCGTCAGCGGTCGCATGACCTGTCACATGAGTAAATGACGTCATGGAAGGTCCTTTTACACCACCGCAAGCCGCCGAAGACACCGGACACCGTAAAGGAGACCGGGGGCCATCAGAAGGTGAGTATAATGTTCTTTTTCATTTTAATTCTTTTTTAACTACAGGTGCTATGGTACCCGGGTCTGAAGGAGAGTCTCCTCTTCTCCAGACCTGGGTACCATCCGCGCATTGAATCGCTCAATATCCGCATGTGTACATGTAGTCATGCGGATATTATGCGATTCAATGCAAGTCAATGGCGGCAATTACGCCACGTTTCCGCAAAATTAATGGATGTGCTGTGGATTTTTCCGCAATAATAAGCCGCAGCGGAAATTTCCGCAGCATGTGCACAGCACATGCGGATTATCATTGGGGACCATTGCAGACCTTCTACCAAGCGTTTTTTAAGGGTTTCCGCGGCGGAATTGCTGCTGCAGAAAAGCTTAAAAAACGCATAGTGGGCACACAGCCTTATAGTCCGAAAAATAAGGTATATATACTATGTATGCATATTATCTATATATATATATATATATATATATATATATATATATATATATATATATATATATATATATATAGTGTATATACATATATATTTCATGCTCACCATAAATGAGTAGACACCATTTGAAAAGTCACAATTTCAAACATTTTGACAAGACTAAGCGTCACAGAACATTTTTGTAGGGATACTTTGTTCACATTGGTATGTGAATCTATCTGTAATGTGGAGCTGGCGCTGAGTCACTTTTTTAATAGCACTTTATTTGTCCATGTGTTATATACAGTATGTCATTTGGAATTTTTAATCCTGAATCATTAAAAGGTATTTTTTAAGTTTACAGAGTCTAATTTCTTGTAAAATACGAACATTTTTTTTATACCCAAAACAAGAAAGTAAGGTTAATATTATAACTTTCATGACAAAATCTTCAGTTGTACTCAAATTAGTTGATGCAAACATGAATACACCCCACATAAAAAAACACTACATCTAGTATTTTGCCTGACTTTCATGATTTCTAAAGACAGAAAGTCATCTAGGAGTTGAATAAACAACTTAGCGACAAAAAAATGACCTTTTTAGAGCCTGGATGCTGCATGCAGCGTGATGCTCAACTTATCTCTTCAGAATTCCCCATAGGTGTTTCATTTGGGTTCAGATTAGAAGACATATTTGCACACAAGTGGAGAGAAAGAACCACATCGAATGACCAGCACACCTCCTAATCATATGATAAATATACAAAATCTTTATTCCAAGAAATATAAAGACATACTATACGCTTAAAAGCATTTAAAAAAACAAACATATATACACAGAAGAATCTTGCCCCTATAATAATCAAGGATATAGATTCAAACTCAAGGTAACGCAATGTAGCTCCAATGCTCCATTAGATGTACCCAACAAGTAGTCAAAACAAAATATAAAAAGGTTTTGAAATGCTGTAGAGAGAAGACTCAAATAATGAACAATTAGAATAATTTCATATATATTAGCAAATCCTGAACAGCAAGAATAGTATCATATGTATTAAAAAATAACAGAGTCTAGAGATATGGACATACCTACACAGTAGTAATTATTTCCCACTATAAATGCAAATATTAGAGTATCACTATACACAGTCTTGTGGAACCTGGCATATCATATATACTAGAAGACATACTTGGTCACTGAATCATTTTCACTCTGTTCTTCAAAAGTGCAACATATGAACATATGTGTGTTTTGGATCATAGCCATGTTGGAAAAATGTATGTCTAGTAAGAACTTGTGGTAGCATCTACTTTTTCAATATAGACCAGTACAATATGAAGTCATGATGCCTACAATGAAATGAAGCTCCCCGACATTAACTGCACCCATGCAGCCCCACATAAGGACACTGCAGCCACCAACATGTTTCACTGTAGGCATCATGCATTTTTCTAAATTCATATTTCCTAATCCATAATGACTACAGTAAACATGGTGGCAGCAGTGTCCTTAAGTGGAGCTGTATGAGTACTGCTGGTGTTGGGGAGCTACATTTCATTGAAGCTATCATGAGTTCAAAGATGTACTGCCCTATATTGAAAGAAAAGATGCAACCAAAACTCTGTGCCCATGGTAGACATACAAGTTTCCAACATGACAATGATCCAAAACACACATGTTGCCTTTCTGAAGAAGAACAGGGTGAAAGAGATTCAGTGTGCAAGAATTAATCTGAACCCAATCAAAAAACCTATGGTAAATTCTGAAAAGCCTGTTATGATCTGCTACAGGGACTAAGGAAAGACAGGAGATCTGTCCCTACAATAGAACTAAACTAGATCCCTACAATGTAAAGGGGAACCTGATCCTGCGATCAGACCCGCTAAAGTCCTCGGCTAGTCTGTACGAAGACCTATAGATGTGAGGGAGGGATCCCTACAAGAAGTAGGGACTGGGATAAGTTGGACACCTCCTAGCAGAAATAGTAGCAGTCAAAGACAAACACACAACAAAAAGCATAGAGGTCAGAAGACCTAGCAAAACTAACAGAGAACGGCAACAGAGCACCAAGCTAGCTCAAGAGTAGTAAATACAATGAAGTCCAGCAAGGCCAGGAGGGCGGAGCCGGATTAAATAGGCAAAAATGGTCATGTGACCAGCAAACTAAAAAAAAACTAACAGGAGAGTTCTAACAGTACCCCCTCTTCTAAGAGGATCCTCCGGATCCCCTAGGCCCAGGCTTACCAGGAAACCTCCTGTGAAACGCTCTGACAAGTCTGGAAGCAGAAACATCATCTGCCCTCACCCATGAGTAATCCTCAGGTCCGAAACCCTTCCAAGCGACGAGATAGTGCAAACTCCCTCTATACCGTCTAGAATTTAGGATGCGGGAAATTTCATATTCCCCGTCCTCCACCACCGGAGGAACAGTGGCAGAGGCGTCACCATCCGACACATCAGATTTTTTCAACAGAGAAACATGAAACACCGGGTTAATATTCCAGGACGTAGGAACCTCCAACCTAACAGCAGATTGGTTAACTATCTGAAGTACATTAAAGGGCCCTACGAACTTGGGACCCAATTTTTTAGAAGGAATCCTCAATCGCAGATTCTTAGAGGACAACCAAACCATGTCACCAACAGCAAACAAAACCTCTTGCCGTTTCCTATCAAAGTACCTCTTAGATTTTTTGTTAGCCTCCTGAAGATTACCACGCATATCCGTCCAAACTCTCTCAAAATCACCAGAAAAACTCTCCTCCTCAGGCACAGCCGAAACCAATTTGGAGAATGACCCAAAACACGGATGTCTCCCAGAACAACAAAAAAAAGGCGAACACCCAGCAGAAGAGGATGTATGGTTGTTAAGAGCAAATTCAGCAAGTGGCAGAAACTCAGACCACCCCTCTTGATTGTCTGCCACAAAACAACGCAAGAACTGCTCAACATCCTGGTTCTTCCTTTCTGTCTGGCCATTAGACTCAGGATGATATCCGGATGAAAACGACAAATGAACTCCCAACCTGTCACAAAAGGCACGCCAAAAATGAGCCACGAACTGAGGTCCCCTATCAGAAACAATGTCAGTAGGAACACCATGTAGTCTGACAATTTCCTTGGCAAAGGCCTTAGCGAGTGTCTTAGCGCAAGGCAGTTTGATGAAGGGAACCAAGTGACACATCTTGCTAAAACGGTCCACGACCACCCAGATGACCGTGAAACCTTCAGAGGGGGGAAGGTCAGTAATAAAGTCCATAGCCAGATGTGTCCAAGGTGCACTAGGAACCTCCAGAGGGCAAAGCAACCCCGCAGCAGGAGCATGCGAAGACTTGGATCTAGCACACACAGTACATTGGCGCACCCACTTAATGACTTCTTTCTGCCATCCAGGCCACCAAAAACTGCGACCCACAAGTCTCTTGGTCTCAGAAATTCCTGGATGACCTGTCAACCGAGACTCATGACACTCAACAAACAAATCTCTCCTAAAGGTCCTAGGCACAAACAACCTCCCATGGGGAGTGTTAGATGGGGCATTCTCCTGAGCTTTAAGAATCTCATCCTCCAAAACGGAGTCCAAAGCAGCAATCACAACACCTTCTTGTAAAATGCTCTCCTCTTCCTCCTCAACACCGACCATGGGAGAAAAGCTGCGAGACAAAGCATCCGCTTTAACATTCTTGGTACCCGGGATGTAAGTAACGGAAAAATTAAACCGCGAGAAAAAAAGTGCCCACCTAGCCTGACGGGCATTCAAGCGCTTGGCAGCATCAAGATAGATCAGATTTTTATGATCAGTGAAAACCTGAATGGGAAATTCAGCACCTTCCAAGAGGTGACGCCAGTGTTCAAATGCGAGTTTAATCGCCAGCAATTCCCGATTACCAATATCGTAATTAAGTTCAGTCTCAGAAATTTTTTTTGAAAAAAAGGCACAGGGATGTACTCCATCCTTGTTTTCCTGAGACAACACCGCACCGACCCCCACCGAAGAAGCATCAACCTCAACCAAAAACGGCTTAGTCACATCAGGCTGCATAAGGATGGGAGCAGAGGTGAACCTCTCCTTTAGAAACACAAAAGCTTCAATGGCCTCAGAAGTCCACTGAACCGCATTAGCAACTTTCCTGGTGAGATCGGTCAGCGGTTTGACAATAATAGAAAAAACTTTTATGAATTTTCTGTAATAATTGGCGAAACCCAAAAACCTCTGTATCGATTTCAAACCAATAGGCCTAAGCCATTCCTGCACAGCTTGAACTTTAACCGGGTCCATCTCAAAACCTTCACTGGAGATAATGTAGCTCAAAAAACTAATTCTCTGTACAGCGAACTCACATTTCTCCAGCTTAGCAAAAAGCAAATTGTCCATTAATAACTGTAATACCTCACGTACGTTCCGCCAATGAGACTCCAGATCAGGCGAATAAATCAGAATGTCATCCAAATACACAACCACATTTTTGCCGATTAAAGGTCTAAGGATGTCATTAATAAGATTCTGAAAAAATGCTGGAGCATTGGTAAGACCAAAAGGCATCACCAGATTCTCAAAATGACCCACAGGAGTGTTAAAAGCAGTCTTCCATTCATCACCCTCCTTCATGCGCAACAAATTGTATGCCCCCCGGAGATCACTTTTAGAGAACCATTTGGCCCCCACTAACTGGTTAAATAAATCAGGAATCAATGGCAGTGGGTAAGGATTGTGTACAGTAATTTTATTAATCTCACGAAAGTCCAGACAAGGACGTAAACCGCCATCTTTTTTTTTTACAAAAAAAAATCCAACAGCCACAGGAGACTTGGAAGGCCTAATGTGACCGGCGGCCAAGCTTGTCTGTATGTATTCCTCCAAAGCCTTTCTCTCAGGAATAGTAAGATTAAATAAACGACTTTTAGGAAGAGTCGCTCCAGGGACAAATTCAATGGTACAATCATAGTCTCTATGGGGAGGCAAAATTTGTGACTCCTCCTCAGAAAAAACTCTCCAAAAATCCTGAATAGGTACAGGTAATTCGCCTTTTTCCACCGCAGCAATACGTCCGTTACAACACTTGTCATAACACTTAGGGCTCCAAGACTTAATTTCATTGGTAGACCAATCCAGTACAGGATTGTGCAATTTTAACCAGGGTAACCCCAATATTACTGGAGAAGGCAAATTATCCAATACCACCAAATCCAAATTCTCTTGATGAATACCATTAATAGTGAGGGGAAAATCACAGACCTAATGAGTAACACTCTTCAAGGGAGAGCCATCGACAGAAACGACAGCAATAGGGGATGACAAAGTTTTAGGTTCTAATCTAAGTTTTTCCAAGAATCCCCCATCAATCACATTCAGAGTAGAACCACAATCCACAAATACCCGAAATTCAATTAATTCATCCTGAGCAGCAGTAGTGGCAGATAGGAATACTCCCTTAGAATTTAAACAGGCAATACGTGCATGACTGACCATTTTTTTTTTCTTTCTTCATACGAAGCACACAGTTCTTAATAAAATGACCAGAATTTCCGCAATAGAAGCACAAGCCTTCAGAAAGCCTGCGGTCTTTTTCCTGAGAGCGGGGTGCCATCGCCCCAATCTCCATCGGCTCTCCATTGTCAGCACAGACCCTCTCAGGACTCGGAGCTGACATAGCAGAGGATTTGCTCTCATTAACCCTTGCATGCAGTCTCCTGTCCACCCGTATAGCTAATTGCATTGCCTCCTGCAAGTTTTCAGGTGTGGGATAAGCAATCAGTAAATCCTTAACCCTTTCACCTAGCCATGCAAGAAACAAGCTTTTCAAAGCTGAATCGTTCCACCCCACCTGGACAGACCACCGACGGAAGTGAGAACAATATTTTTCCACATTACCTGATCCCTGCCTGAAACGTCTCAATTCAGACTCAGCAGATGAGACACGATCAGGATCATCGTACAACAAACCCAAAGCAGAAAAAAAGCTATCCACTGATCTAAAGCACGGATCACTAGGTTGGAGAGAGAAGGCCCATCCCTGAGGATCTTTGCGCAAAAGTGACATTATGAACCCTATGCGCTGTGATTCATCACCAGAGGATCCGGGTCTCAAACGAAAATACAATAAACAAGCATTTTTAAAAGAAAAAAAATCTTGTTGTTCGCCAAAAAATAAATCAGGCAGACATACCTTTGGTTCCACAAAATGTGCTCCAGAACAGCTACTCACGTGTTGTTGGAGCTTGGCCACCTCCAGAGAGAGTCCCTGCAAGCATTGAGCCAAATCTTGAACCGAGACCATGATGGAAAACTGGAGGTTTTTCCTTAGAGAAATTTTTTTTTTTTTTCTTTTAGGGCTGGACTTACTGTTATGATCTGCTACAGGGACTAAGGAAAGACAGGAGATCTGTCCCTACAACAGAACTAAACTAGACCCCTACGATGTAAGGGGAACCTGATCCTGCGATCAGACCCGCTAAAGTCCTCGGCTAGTCTGTACGAAGACCTATAGATGTGAGGGAGGGATCCCTACAAGAACTAGGGACTGGGATAAGTTGGACACCTCCTAGCAGAAATAGTAGCAGTCAAAGACAAACACACAACAAAAAGCATAGAGGTCAGAAGACCTAGCAAAACTAACAGAGAATGGCAACAGAGCACTAAGCTAGCTCAAGAGTAGTAAATACAATGAAGTCCAGCAAGGCCAGGAGGGCGGAGCCGGATTAAATAGGCAAAAATGGTCATGTGACCAGCAAACTAAAAAAAACCTAACAGGAGAGTTCTAACAAAGCCAAGTTAAAGGGGATATCCCACAAATAATAGTTCATTTTAATCAATAATTAATTTAATTAATAATTTCCACAACTGGATGTTTTAAAAAAAAAAAAAATGTTCCTGTGCTGAGATTATAAATATGCACCTGCTGTGTTCTGAGTAATGGCTTTGTCTGATCTTACAGGAACACTGTCTGATCCAGATGTGTAGTTAGGTTTTCTGGCACCAGGGGCAAAAATTCAGTTTGATGCCTCCCACCAAGCACATATTTGATTTGCAAACTTAGTCTCGTGCCAACAAGCTGCTCTCCCTAATTCTCTCAATGTTCAGGTAAAAACTTAGAGAAGCAGGAAGAGAAGCTAGTTGTCATGTGACTATAAGTGCTGAGCGAGCATGCTCGCCACTATTTGGTACTCACCTAAGCCTCACAGTGCTCGAGAAGTTCGGTGCTCGACGAGTATTTTTGGAATCCTCGGGCGGGAGAGCAGATCCCCGTCCCGCACTTTTGGCGCTGTTTAGACAGCCAATTAACTTGCATGGATTGCTTGCCAGTCACTGTAATGCAGTAGCCATGTTGATTGTGGCATTGCAGTGATTGGCTAGCCGCACAGCGTCATCGGGTCGATTTAAGATCTGAGACCGTATGCTCACCACAGTAGTTTATGGGAGGAAAAGACACTACATAGTAGACGAGCACACCTCCAGTATAGAAAAGTATGAAAAAAAGTTTATTGAACAAGACATGATAAAAACATTTAAAAAAAAGGCCGTATGCTCACCACAATCTACTCTGGACACAGGCAGAGTAGGGAGAGGTGCTGCTTAGCGACAAAGAGAATTGGTGCTTGTTTCTGTGTGAGGTATTTCACAGCATTACAAATCTACACTAACAGTCCTTTTAACCCCTTAATAACATCTGACGTACTAATACGCGTCTGTGCCCTGGGACTTAAGAGCCAGACCCGTATTAGTACGTCATCGCGATCGCGCGCGCACACAGGCTGTGCGGGCGCGATCGCCGCCGGGTGTCAGCTGATTGTCACAGCTGACACCCGGTACTATGTGCAGGGAGCGGTCCTGCACCGTTCCCAGCACATTAACCCCCGCGATGCTGCGATCGAAGTCGATCGCGGCATTGCGGGGGCAAGGGGAGGTGATCGGCGATACTCACCTCCTCTTCCGGCTTCCAGCTCAGTCTGCAAAGGCTTCCCGGGTGTTGCCATGACGACCCGATGTCGTCATGACAACATCCGGGTCACCAGAGAGCAGGAAGATTGCTTGGACATGCGCAGTGCATCTCCAAGCAATCTTCACACTGTGCACTTCTGACAGCCTTCATGGCATAGGGATGGTGCTCCATTCCTGTGCCATGCAGGCGATCAGAAAAAAAAAAGTGAAAGTCCCAGAGTGGGACAAAGTAATAAAGTGTATAAACTGTGTGAAAGTGGAAAAAAAAAAAAAAAATGTGCAAAAATATTATAAAAAAATAAAAAAAATAATACACCAAAAATAAAAATATAATGTACCCATCAATAAATATTATTATAAAAAAAATAAAAAAAAAACAATAAAAGTACACATATTTGGTATCACCGCGTCCGGAACAACCTGACCTATAAAACTGTCCCACTAGTTAACCCCTTCAGTGAACATGGTAAAAAAAAAAAAAAAAAAAACGAAGCAAAAAACAATGCTTTATCACCATACCGCCAAACAAAAAGTGGAATAACACGCGATCAAAAAGACGCATATAAATAAAAATGATACCGCTGAAAACGTCATCTCGTCCCGCAAAAAACAAGCTGCCATACAGCTCCATCAGCCGAAAAATAAAAAAGTTATAGCTCTCAGAATAAAGCGATACAAAAAAATATTTTTTTCTATAAAATAGCTTTTATTGTGTATAAGCGCCAAAACATAGAAAAATGATACAAATGTGGTACCGCTGTAAACGTACTGACCCGAAGAATAAAGCTACCTCATTAATTTTACTACACGCGGAACAGAATAAAAAAAAAAAAAAAAAAAAACAATTCCTGAATTGTTGGTTTTTGTTTATTCTGCCTCCCAAAAATCGGAATAGAAAGCGATCAAAAAATGTCACGTGCCTGAAAATGGCACCAATAACAACGTCAAGTCATCCCGCAAAAAACGAGCCGTCACATGACTGTCTGCCAAAATCTGGAAAATTATAGCTCTCAAAATATGGCGATGCAAAAACTAGATTTTACAAAAAATGCGTCTTTTAGTGTGTGACAGCTGTCAGTCATAAAAACCCCATATGATTCTGGCATTGCTGTAATCACACCGACCCGAAGAATAAAGTCGTCTAATCACTTATACCGCACAAGGAACGGCGTCAAAAATAAACTCTTGGGTTAGGATTGGGCTAGGGTTAGGGCTGGGTTTGGGGCTAGGGTTGTGCTGGGGCTAGGGTTGTGCTGGGGCTAGGGTTGTGCTGGGGCTAGGGTTGTGCTGGGGTTAGGGCTGGGGTTGGGGTTAGGGTTGGGGTTGGGGTTAGGGTTGTGATGGGGTTGGGATTTTTTTCAAAAGTAAGAAAAAAAGATGACGATATGGCGACTAGTGTTGAGCGCAAGTGCTCGCTACTTGAGTTTGCATCGGGTGCTCTGGTATGCATTGAGTATTGTGGGTATTTGAGTGACATGCTCGAGTCTCTGCCCTATATGCTTCGCAGCCAAAAAAACTTTACGGGGATTGCCTGCCATGCACGAGCGATCCCCGCATGTTTTTTTTTGGGTATCTAATAACCGTGAAACATGCGGAGCAGGGACTCGAGCATGTCACTCGAGCACACGCTGTACATGGTGCATACCTGAGCACCCGATGCAAACTCAAGTAGCGAGCACTTGCGCTCAAGACTAATGACAACTTATTCAATATGATGACCTAATGTAAACAAATTCTGTGTCGTACCTCTGGGTTCAAAATGTTCACTATACACCTTAATAAAATCCTTGAGGGGTATAGTTTCCAAAATGGGGTCACTTGTGGGGGAGCTCCACTGTTTAGGCACATCACGGGTTCGCCAAACGCGACATGGTGTCCACTAACAAATTGAATGGAAAATCGGCTCAAATTGTTAGCGCACGCCATGTTGCGTTTGGAGAGCCCCTGTGTGCCCAAACATTGGAGCTCCCCCACAAATGACCCCATTTTGGAAACTAGACCGCCCCAATGCACCTATCTAGATGCATAGTGAGCACTTGGAACCCCCAGGTGCTTCACAAGTTGATTCATAAAAATGAAAAAGTGTTTTTTTTTTTCACTTTTTCATTTTTACGAATCAATTTGTGAAGCACCTGGGGGTTCCAAGTGCTCACTATGCATCTAGAAAGGTGCCTTGGGGGGTCTAGTTTCCAAAATGGGGTCACTTGTGGGGGAGCTCCAAAGTTTGGGCACAGAGGGGCTCTCCAAACGCAACATGGTGTCCGCTAACAATTTGAGCCTATTTTCCATTCAATTTGTTAGCGGATACCATGTTGCATTTGGAGAGTCCCTGTGTGCCCAAACATTGGAGCTCCCCCACAAGTGACCCCATTTTGGAAACTAGACCCCCCAAGGCACCTAGCTAGATGCACAGTGAGCACTTGGAACCCCCAGGCGCTTCACAAATTGATTCATAAAAATGAAAAAGTGTTTTTTTTTTTCATTTTTACAAATCAATTTGTGAAGCACCTGGGGGTTCCAAGTGCTCACTATGCATCCAGATAGGTGCCTTGGGGGTCTAGTTTCTAAAATGGGGTCACTTGTGGGGGAGCTCCAAAGTTTGGGCACACAGGGGCTGTCCAAACACAACATGGTGTCCGCTAATTATTCAAGCAAATTTTACAATCAAAAAGTCAAATGGCGCTCCTTCCCTTCCGAGCCCTGCCGTGCGCCCAAACAGTGTTTTTTCCCCACATATTGGGTATCTGTGTGCCCAGGGGAAATTGCACAACAAATTTTGGGGTCAATTTTTTCTTGTTATCCCTTGTGAAAATAAAAAAAATTGGGTCTAAAGTAACATTTTTGTGAAATAAGTGAAATGTTCATTTTTTTCTTCCACATTCAAAAAATTCCTGTGAAGCACCTGAAGGGTTAATAAAGTTCTTGAATGTGGTTTTGAGCACCTTGAGGGGTGCAGTTTTTAGAATGGTGTCACTTTTGGGTATTTTCTGTCATAAAGACCTCTCAAAGTGACTTCAAATGTGACGTGGTCCCTAAAAAAATGGTTTTGTAAATTTTGTTGGAAAAATGAGAAATCGCTGCTCAACTTTTAACCCTTATAGCTCCCTAACAAAAAAAAATTTTGGTTCCAAAATTGTGCTGATGTAAAGTAGGCATGTGGGAAATGTTATTTATTAACTCTTTTGTGTGACATATCTCTCTGATTTCAGGGCTTAAAAATTCAAATTTTGAAAATTGCAAAATTTTCAAAATTTTCGCCAAATTTCCGTTTTTTTCACAAATAAACGCAAGTGATATCGAAGAAATTTTTCCACAATCATGAAGTACAATATGTCACGAAAAAATAATCTCAGAATCAGGGGGATCCGTTGAAGCGTTCCAGAGTAATTACCTCATAAAGTGACAGTGGTCAGAATTGTAAAAATTGGCCTGGTCATTAACGTGCAAACCACCCTCGGGGCTTAAGGGGTTTAGGAGTAGGTCTCCTATACTGCTATTGCATATATGTTATATTACCCCCAGCGGCCTTCAATGACAAAACGCCAGCAGCCAGGACCTCCATGGTGTAGAGACAGTTCATGCCACGTGTCCAGCGTGCATACCACAATAGTTGTAAAGGCACAGAGGAATCACAGAGGACGCTGGTACGGTGGCAAGGGTAGTCCTTCAGCATCTTCCAAAACTTTTCCCTCCTTGACAGAGTAACTTGAGCGTCAGGGCCTGGGCACTCTAAGGGTTTGAGAAAACTGTCCCAGACCTTTGACAGCATTCCCCTGCCCCTGCTGCATCTTTCTTTCATCCTTCGCCTGTACTCCTTGGTTGTCCAAGAAGCTGTGACCTCTGCCACCAGCGTTGTCAGATGGGAATTTTTATAATAATTCTTCAACAAGGTCAATCTGGTACTACAACATACAACATAGGATTGGGTCTCCTTTACTGTTATTGCATATGCAGCAAGTTTAAGGGCTGCCAAAAATTATGACGCACTCCAATACCAATTTGAAGAGACGTAGCGGAGGGCCTCAGTTTACATGTATTTTGTATTATTAAGGAGTGCGTCTCCTATCCTGTTATTCCATATGCAGAAAGTTCAAGAGCAGCCAAAAAGTAGGATGCACTCCAATACCAATTTGAAGAGACATAGTGGAGGGTCTCAGTTAAAAATGTAATTTCTATTATTAAGGAGTGGGTCTCCCAGACTGGTAATGGCCATGCACTAAGTGCATGGTCTGAAAAACATTGACCCCTGGGGGGTGCACATATACAATATGTAAAGTTAGAGGTATGCCTCTAAAAATAGTTCCCACAGGCATCATAAACACCCTTAAAAAAATGATGCGGGTGTGGCATAATGGTCACCCTGGTGATATGGTGGTGGAAGATGAGGAGAAGGAAGCGAGCGACCTAAAATAGAAGAAATCCTGAAGCGTATACCCATGTTTGGGTGTGAAGGGTTGCATTGGAATAGACCCCCAAAAAATAAACACTGGATTTAACTTTATGTTCCACTGCTATTATCCGTTGGTGTTGAGAAGTCTGGCACAATCCAGCCCTTGCTAATTTTGATAAGACTCAGCCGGTCAGCATTTTCAATATACTGCCCCCGGCGGCACTAAAAACCCTCTCTGACAAAACGCTAGCGGCAGGGCTGGCCAGGACCTCCAAGGTATAGAGAGTCAGTTCTTGACACGAGTCCAGCTTGGACACCCAATAGTTGTAAGGCAAAGAGGAGTCACAAAGGATGCTGATGTGGTCACTAAGGTAGCCCTTGAGCATATTCCAAAACTTTTCCCTCCTTGTCAGAGTAACCCGCGTATCAGGGCCTGGGCACTGTCCCAGACCTTTGTTCCCCGCATCTGGTTTGTGTCTCCGTCACCTATACTCCTTGGTTGTCCAATGAACTGTGACCTCTGCCGCCAGCGTTATCAGATGGGAATATTCTAAATCCTTTTTGTACTGCAACATTTTATTAGACCTCTCCACCAAGGGAAGGAGAGATAGAAAGTGTGGGTCTAGAAGTTCTCCTTGTTGTGTGGGTCTAGATCCATACACACAGAAATCTATGTGCCATCAATACCCAGCAGCTTATGAACAATCTACCGTCATCTTTTCTCCCATCCTCTCCCTCTCCTGTCCAGACTCAGCATTGTCACACTATAACAACACATTGCAGAGTCCCCTGGATGAAGCAGCACCTGCTACATGCAGAATGACCCGGCATAGAAGGCAGCCCTGGCACAATATGCAAACATGTTTTCTCCAGCGCTGCTCAAGGTGCGCTGAGAGTCTGTGGAGAATATCACTTTCAGCAGAAGACTTCATCCACTATAAGTTCATGCTCAAAACTTACAACTCTGCTCTCCATCTAGCTAAACATGTTTACTTTACCATCTTCATCATATCTCTAGCCAACAATCCTAAACGACTTTTTGAAACCTTCTACTCCCTCCTGAGCTCTAAAGTACAGGCCCCGGTCACCAACCTAAGTGCTGACAGTCTGGCTACTTATTTCCTACAAAAAAATCAATCATATCCGTCAAGACAATTTTGCACAATGCCCTCAGAATCGGGATTTCTTTCTCTCTCGCACCTCAAGTTCACTTTCTATCTTCGAGCCTGTCACAGAAAAAAAAGTGACCAGACTCCTCTCTTCTTCTCGTCCTACAACCTGCAACAGTGACCCTATTCCCTCATATCTCCTTCAGTCCCTTTCCCCAGTTGTCAATACCCACCTAAAATATTTAACCTCGCTCTTTCTTTGGGTATCTTTCCCTCTTCATTCAAACATGCAATCATAATCCCTTTACTTAAAGAGCCATCCCTGGACTTGAACTGCGCTGCTAATTACAGACTGGTCTCTAATCTTCCTTTCATCTCTAAACTCCTGGAACGCTTGGTTCACTCCCATTTCATCTGCTATCTCTCAGATAGCAATCTTCTCGACGCTTTACAATCTAGTTTCCGCTCTTCACACTACTGAAACTGCCCTTACTAAAATCTCTAATGATCTACTAACAACAAAATCCAATGGTCACTACTCCCTGCTGTTTCTCCTGGATCTCTCTGCCGCATTTGACACTGTGGATCACCAGCATCTCCTCACTATGTCCCGCTCTATAGGCCTCAAGGAAACAGCTCTTTCTTGGTTCTCCTTCTATCTCTGACTGCTCCTTTACAGTATCTTTTGCCGGCTCTTCTTCTAACCTTCCCCTTACCATCTGGATTCATCAAGGCTCAGTCCTATGCCCCCTCCTCTTCTCTTTGTATAATGCCCCTATTGGACAAACCATCAGCAGATTTGGTTTCCAGCATCATCTCTTCATCTCTGCTGATGACACCCAATTATACACCTCTTCACCTGACATCACCCTCTCTCTAATACAAAATACCAGTGCTTGTCTTTCTGCTGTCTCTAACATCATGTCCTCTCTCTATGTGAATCTGTATCTCTCCAAAACTGAACTCCTTGTGTTTCCTCCCTCTACTAACCTACCAATACCTGACTTTGCAATTTCCTGAGGTGGTGCCAACATAACTCCCAAGCAGCACGCCCGCTGTCTTGGAGTCATATTTGACACACAACTTTCCTTTATTCCCCATATACAATCACCCACTCGCTCATGTCACCTTCACCTTAAAAACATCTCCAGAATCCGACCTTTTCTCACCTTTGATACTACAAAAACACATACTGTCGCTCTTATTCACTCTCGTTTGGACTACTGCAACTCTCTTCTAATCGGTCTCCCTCTAAACAAACTTTCTCCTCTCCAATCCATTCGGAATCCAGCTGATAGGGTTGTATTTCTATCAGGCCGCTTCACCGATGCCTCTACCCTGTGCCAGTCTTTGTACTCCTTACCCATTCACTAGAGAATACAAAACAAATTCATCTCTCTCACCCACAAAGCTCTACACAGTTCTGCACTGCCCTATATCTCATCCCTCATTTCTGTCTATCACCCTTCCTGTGCCCTCCGTTCTGCAACTGATCTAAGACTAATATACTCCTTAATCTGAACCTCACACCTCCGTCTCCAAGACTTCACTCGTGCCGCACCAGTTTGCTGCACTACCCCAAACGATGTGACTAATATCTAGTCCCCATGTTTTTAAAGATGCTTTAAAAACACATCTGACAAGCCTATCACCGCAACTCCACATACTCGGTACCCAATAGCACACAGTAACTGCACTTAGATAGATACTGGCTGATGACCATGTTCTACCTTTTGTGTCCCCCTATTTCCATATAGATTGTAAGCTTGCGAGCAGGGCCCCTCACTCCTCCTATAACTGTTGAATTGTGATACATTATATTGTTTTCATTGTCTGTACATGTCCCTACTTGTAAAGTGCTGTGGAATATGTTGGCACTATATAAATAAAAAAAATTTTTATTAAGTGTGACCAGCTAGTAATTATTGTTGCCCAAAATGCGTACAACGCGAGAATCACGGTAAAGGCAGCGGAACATAGAGTCAGCCATGTTTGCCAGACTGCCAAAAGCCAAGACTTTTCTATCACGACCAAGAGGATGACGGTCCATGCTCTCCTCCTCACCCTCCTCCTCAGGCCATCCACGCTGAACAGACGGTATGAATGTGGTGTGGGTAGTACCATCTGTAGCGCAGGAAACCAGCTGCTGTTACACCCAATCCGCATTGAGATGAGATGAGGCTGAGGTGTGTTGGATCACTCAGTATAGTGCCTTGCTCCATCTCACTGTGCTCTGCCTGTAATGACACCACTTTAATTGTGAGCAGCGGGCATTACAGTAGACAGAGAAGCAGGATGGTGGCGCTAATTATGGCGTTATCGCCACTCACCATCTTGGTGGATTCCTCAAAGTTTTGGAGGATGGCACAGATGTCAGACATCCATGCTGTTAGAACCTTGCTCTTAGTTTTTTTTTCCTTTGCTGGTCACATGACCTTGTTGGCCTATTTAAGCCTGCTCCGCCCTTCTGGCTTTGCTGGACTTCATTGTATATCTACTTTCTAGCTAGCCTGTGCTCTGTGTCTTGCTCTGTTAGTTTGCTTGGTCTACTGACCTCTATGTTCTATATATTTTGTTTGTTCGTCTGTCTGCTACTATTTCTGTTAGGAGGTGTCCCATATTCCTCCCAGTCCTTAGTACTTGTAGGGATTCCTTCCCCACATCTATAGGTCTCCGTACAGACTAGCTTAGGACTTTAGCAGGTCTGATCGCAGGATCAGGTCCCCTGTTACATCGTAGGGATTAAGCTGAGTTCTATCGTAGGGACAGATCTCCTCTCTTTCCTTAGCTGTGGTAGCAGAACATAACAGTAAGTCCAGCCTGCAAATTCTCTAAGGAAAGATTTTTCTGTTCCATCATGGTGTCGGTTCAGGATTTGGTTCATCGCCTGCAGGGACTCTCTCTGGAGGTGACCGAGCTCCGTCAGCACGTGAGTAACTGTCCTGGAGCACATTTCTTGGAGCCTAAGGTATGTTTGCCGGATTTATTTTTTGGTGAACACCGAGAATTTTTTTTCATTTAAAAATGCTTGCTTATTGTATTTTCGTTTGAGACCTAAGTCCTCTGGGGATGAATCCCAGCGCGTAGGGTTCATAATGTCACTTTTGCGCAAAAAGCCTCAGGAGTGGGCCTTTTCTTTGCAACCTAGTGATACATGCTTCAGATCAGTGGATAGTTTTTTTTCTGCTTTGGGACTATTATATGATGATCCTGACCGTGTCGCATCAGCTGAGACTGAGTTGAGACGTTTAAAACAAGGATCAGGTAATGTGGAAAAATATTGTACTCATTTCCGTCGTTGGTCTACTCAAACAGGGTGGAACGATTCTGCTCTGAAAAGTCTTTTTCTTGCTGGGCTCAGTGAAAGGGTTAAAGACCTGCTAATTGCTTATCCTACACCTGAAGATTTGCAACAGGCTATGCAATTAGCTATACGGGTGGATAGAAGACTGCGTGCAAGGGTTAATGAGAGCAAATCCTCTGCTATGTCAGTTTCTGGTTATGAGAATGTGTGTACTAACAGTGGTGAACCGATGGAGATTGGATCGGTGACACCTCGCTCTCAAGAAAAAGACCGTCGATTTTCTGAAGGCTTGTGTTTCTATTGCGGAAAATCTGGTCATTTGATTAAAGGCTGTGAGCTTCGTATGAAGAAAGAAAAAAAAATGGTCAGTCACGCCCGTATTGCCTGTTTAAATTCCAAGGGTATATTTTTAGCTGCTTCCACGATTGCTCAGAAAAAATTAATGGAATTTCGGGTATTTGTTGATTGCGGGTCTACTCTGAATGTAATTGATGGGGGATTCGTGGAAAGACTCAATTTAAAACCTGAACCTTTATCATCCCCCATTGCTGTGGTTTCTGTGGATGGTTCCCCTTTGAAGAATATTACTCTCAAGGTCTGTGAATTTCCTCTCACTATTAATGGTGTTCACCATGAGAAATTGGATTTGGTAGTTTTGAATAACTTGCCTTCTCCAGTAATATTGGGATTGCCCTGGTTAAAATTTCACAATCCTGTACTGGATTGGTCTACCAGTGAAATTAAATCCTGGAGCCATAAATGTTATGACAAGTGTTGTAACGGGCGTATTGCAGCTTTGGATAGGGGAGAATTGCCTGTTCCTATTCAGGATTTTTGGAGAGTTTTTTCTGAGAAGGAATCGCAGGTTTTGCCTCCCCATAGAGACTATGATTGTTCTATTGAATTTGTCCCTGGAGCGACTCTTCCTAAAAGTCGTTTATTTAACCTTACTATTCCTGAGAGGAAGGCTTTGGAGGAATACATACAGACAAGTTTGGCCGCCGGTCACATTAGGCCCTCTAAGTCTCCTGTGGCGGTTGGATTTTTTTTTGTGAAAAAAAAGGACGGCGGTTTACGTCCTTGTCTGGATTTTCGTGAGATTAACAAAATTACTGTACGCAATCCTTACCCACTGCCATTGATTCCTGATCTGTTTAACCAGTTAATGGGGGCCAAGTGGTTCTCTAAAATTGACCTTAAGGGGGCATACAATCTGTTGCGCATGAAGGAGGGTGACGAATGGAAGACTGCTTTTAACACTCCTGTGGGTCATTTTGAGAATCTGGTTATGCCTTTTGGTCTTACTAATGCTCCTGCATTTTTTCAGAATCTGATTAATGACATCCTTAGACCTTTGATCGGCAAAAATGTGGTTGTGTATTTGGATGACATTTTGATTTATTCGCCGGATCTGGAGTCTCATTGGCGGAGCGTGCGTGAGGTATTACAGTTATTAATGGACAATTCGCTTTTTGCTAAGCTGGAGAAATGTGAGTTCGCTGTACAGAGAATTAGTTTTTTGGGCTACATTATCTCCAGCAAAGGTTTTGAGATGGATCCGGTTAAGGTTCAGGCTGTGCAGGAATGGCCTAGGCCTATTGGTTTGAAATCGATACAGAGGTTTTTGGGTTTCGCCAATTACTACAGAAAATTCATAAAAAATTTTTCTAGTATTGTCAAACCTCTGACTGATCTCACCAGGAAAGGTGCTGATGCTGTTCAGTGGTCTTCTGAGGCCATTGAAGCTTTTGTGTATCTCAAGGAGAGGTTCACCTCTGCTCCCATCCTTATGCAGCCTGATGTTACTAGGCCGTTTTTGGTTGAGGTTGATGCTTCCTCTGTGGGGGTTGGCGCAGTATTGTCTCAGGATAACGGGGATGGATTACATCCCTGTGCCTTTTTTTCAAAAAAATTTTCGGAGACTGAACTGAATTACGATATTGGTAATCGGGAATTATTGGCTATTAAACTCGCATTTGAACACTGGCGCCACTTCTTGGAAGGTGCGGAATTTCCCGTTCAGGTTCTTACGGATCATAAAAATCTGATATATCTTGATGCTGCCAAGCGCCTGAATGCCCGTCAGGCTAGGTGGGCACTGTTTTTCTCGCGGTTTAATTTCTCCGTTACTTACATCCCTGGTACTAAGAATGTTAAGGCGGATGCCTTGTCTCGCAGTTTTTCTCCCATAGTCGGTGCTGAGAAAGAGGAGAACATTTTACAAGAAGGTGTTGTGATAGCTGCTTTGGACTCCGTTTTGGAAAATGAGATTCTTAAAGCACAGGAGAATGCCCCTTCTAACACTCCTCATGGGAGGTTGTTTGTGCCTGGGACCTTTAGGAGAGATTTGTTTGTTGAGTGTCACGAATCTCGGTTGGCAGGTCATCCCGGAATCTCTGAGACCAAGAGACTTGTGGGTCGCAGTTTTTGGTGGCCTGGATGGCAGAAGGAAGTCATTAAGTGGGTGCGTCAATGTACTATATGTGCTAGATCTAAGTCCTCACATACTCCTGCTGCGGGGTTGCTTTGTCCTTTGGAGGTTCCCAGTGCTCCTTGGACACATTTGGCTATGGACTTTATAACTGACCTTCCCCCCTCTGAGGGTTTTACTGTCATCTGGGTGGTCGTGGACCGTTTTAGCAAGATGTGTCACTTGGTTCCCTTTGTCAAACTGCCCTGCGCTAAAACTCTCGCTAAGGCCTTTGTCAAGGAAATTGTCAGACTTCATGGCGTTCCTACTGACATTGTTTCTGATAGGGGTCCTCAGTTCGTGGCTCGTTTTTGGCGTGCCTTTTGTGACAGGTTGGGAGTTCATTTATCGTTCTCGTCCGGATATCATCCTGAATCTAATGGCCAGACAGAAAGGAAAAACCAGGATGTTGAGCAGTTCTTGCGTTGTTTTGTGACAGACAATCAAGAGGGGTGGTCTGAGTTTCTGCCACTTGCTGAATTTGCTCTGAACAATCATACATCTTCTTCTGCTGGTTGTTCGCCTTTTTTTTGTTGTTCTGGGAGACATCCGTCGTTTGGGTCGTTCTCCAAGTTGGGATCTGCCGTGCCTGAGGAGGAGAATTTTTCCGGTGATTTGGAGAGAGTTTGGACGGATGTGCGTGGTAATCTTCAGGAGGCCAACAGAAAATCTAAGGACTACTTTGATAGGAAACGACAGGAGGTTTTGTTCGCTGTTGGTGACATGGTTTGGTTGTCCTCTAGGAATCTGCGGTTGAGGATTCCTTCTAAGAAATTGGGTCCCAAGTTTGTAGGGCCCTTTAAGGTGCTTCAGGTTGTCAACCAATCTACTGTTAGGTTGGAGGTTCCTACCTCCTGGAGAATTAATCCGGTATTTCATGTCTCTCTGTTGAAAAAAGCTGTTGTTTCGGATTGTGACGCCTCTGCCTCTGTTCCTCCGGTGGTGGAGGACGGGGAATATGAAATTTCTCGCATCCTTAACTCTAGACTGTATAGAGGTAGTTTGCAGTATCTAGTGGCCTGGAAAGGTTTCGGACCCGAGGATAACTCTTGGGTGAGGTCGGATGATGTTTCCGCGTCCAGACTTATCAGAGCGTTTCACAGGAGATTTCCTGATAAGCCTGGTCCTAGGGGATCCGGAGGATCCTCTTATTAGGGGGGGTACTGTTAGAACCTTGCTCTTAGTTTTTTTTTCCTTTGCTGGTCACATGACCTTGTTGGCCTATTTAAGCCTGCTCCGCCCTTCTGGCTTTGCTGGACTTCATTGTATATCTACTTTCTAGCTAGCCTGTGCTCTGTGTCTTGCTCTGTTAGTTTGCTTGGTCTACTGACCTCTATGTTCTATATATTTTGTTTGTTCGTCTGTCTGCTACTATTTCTGTTAGGAGGTGTCCCATATTCCTCCCAGTCCTTAGTACTTGTAGGGATTCCTTCCCCACATCTATAGGTCTCCGTACAGACTAGCTTAGGACTTTAGCAGGTCTGATCGCAGGATCAGGTCCCCTGTTACATCGTAGGGATTAAGCTGAGTTCTATCGTAGGGACAGATCTCCTCTCTTTCCTTAGCTCTGGTAGCAGAACATAACACATGCTCACTCATCAGGTCTTATGAGTGGAGGCTGACCTGAATATCAATGGGCGTGTTGAAGCTGGTACTCAACAACTGCCCTCTGCTGCCCACAAATCATTCCCAACATATGCAACCAATGTGTGGTGACATCACTTACCAGTTGGTGAGCTGGAAGCTGCAAACGCTGCTTAAGTACGGCAAGGGCTGCGGAAACTGTTGCTGACTTTCTGAAATGGGCACACATGTGCGTACTTTCACAAGCAGCTCAGGCAGATCCAGGTAGGTTTTGCAAAACTGCTGAACTACTATGTTGAGCATATGGGCCAGGCATGGTATGTGTGCGAGGTTGCCAAGCCTCAGAGCAGCCACCAGGTTCCGGCCATTGTTACACACGACCATGCCTGGCTGTAGGTTCAGTGGTGAGAACCACAGATCATCCTGCTGTTACAGCTTTCAACAACTCTGCAGAGGTGTGTGCTTGTCAACTAAGCATACTGTCCAGCTCATTGTTATTGTAACCCCAAAAAGATACAGCAAATTATGTGCTCTCAAATCCAAATGACCCAATCCCTTCTGAGCCCCACAGTGTGACTAAACCACATATAGCATCCATGTTTTTGGCAGGGGTATAATTTACAAAATTGGGTCACTGGAGTTGGAATTCTTCTCTTCTAATACTTAGGGGCTTTGTACATGAAGTAAGCAAACAATTCAAAGAATATCAGCGCTCGAAGAGGCAAATAGCGCTCCTTCTCTTCCGATTCTCACCGTGTGGCTATGCAGTACTGTACAGCCACATCTGGGGTATTGCCACATTCAGCAGAAATAGTGTGACAAATTTTGGTGCCAATTTTACCCATTTCCTCTTTTTAAAATGTAAAATCTGGGGTTGAAACAAAATTTTTGTGTTAAAAATGTTATTATTCTTTCTTCACCACCGAACGGTATAAATTTTTGTGAGGCTCATATGGCGTCAATATGATCAGTGCACCCCTAGATGAAATAATTGAAAAGTGTAGCATGTAAAATGACATCACTTATAGGGTTGTTCTACTGTTCTGACACCTCAGGGGCTCTGCCAATGTGACATGGCACCCTCAAACTATTCCAGCAAAATCTGTTGTGCAATTTCTCATGCATGTGCCAATATGGCGCTCCTTCCCTTCTGAGCTTTGCACCTTGCCTCAAAAGTAGTTTTGCCCCGCACATGGGGTATTGGCAAATGCATGAGAAATTGCACAGCAAATTTAGGGTCCATTTTCTCCTGCTACCCTTGTGAATAAAAAAATTGGGGCTAAAAGATAATTTTTGTGGAAAAAATTTGATTTTATTTATTTTCTCTGTTCTACGTCATAAACTTCTGTGAAGCATCTGGGGGTTCAAGGTGCTCACCACACATCTTCATAAGTTCCTTGTGGGGTTTAGTTTCCAAAATGGGGTCAACTGTGGGGGCTATGCACTGTTTAAGCACATAAGGGGCAATCCAAGTGCACCATGGCGTCCACTCTCAATTCCAGCAAATTTTGCATTCAAAAAGTCAAATGTTGCTCCTTCCTTTCCGATCCCTGCAGCGTACTCAGGAAAAATTGCACAACAATTTTTGGGGTACATTATCTCTTGTTACAATGTTAAAATAAAAAGATTGGGTCTAATGTATTTTTTTTGTGAAAGAGTAAAAAGTTAATTTTTTCCTTCCACATTGCTTCAGTTCCTGTGAAGCACCTGAAGGGTTAATAAACTTCTTGAATGTGGTTTTGAGCACCTTGAGGGGTGCAGTTTTTAGAATGCTGTCACTTTTGGGTATTTCTGTCATACAAACCTCTCAAACTCACTTTAAATGAGATGCGGTCCCTAAAAAAATAGTTTTATAAATTTTGTTGGAAAAATTAGAAATCGCTCATCAACTTTTAACCCTTATAACTTCCTAACAAAAAAAAAATTCTATTTCAAAAATTGTGCTGATGTAAAGTAGACATATGGGAAATGCTATTTATTAACTATTTTGCATGACACAAGGGCTCTTTCACACGTCAGTGTCTCCAGTGTGTGTAGTGACAGCTTTCACACGCATCGGAGACACATACACAAGCAGATGACCAAATGAATGGGTCTGCGCACATGTCAGTGTTTCCACAGACCGTGACCGTGGTCAAAACACATTGACATGTCCGTTTTTTTTCGCGCTGCACAGACCACAAAACGTCCCACACTGATAAGGATGACATCAGTACTGGCGCCTGGGAATCAGTGTACAGTTAGTGCTATTCTCAAGCACCGGATGCTGAATGCTGTCCTCATCATAGTTCCCTGCTTGTGCTGCGAGATACGCCAGCAGGGGACAATGATGAGTGTAGTATTCTGTTCCCTCTGTGTCCTGGTGTAAAAAATAAAATAAAAAATCCTTATACTCACAGAGATGTCCCCCACTGTAATTCATGTGTCCGCTCATGCCAAGGAGTCAAGGTAAATGACTCGCTCCAGTGAGCAGGCCCCGGTCCTTAAGGGGTTAAAGGGAATCTGTCACCAGTAGGGATGAGCGAGCACTAAAATGCTCATTGCTCGGGTTCAGCAAATTGTAATGCTCAGGAGCTTGACCCGGGCAATGGGTCCAATGTATGTCTATGGGAAACTGAAGCATTTTTCCAGAGGTCTGCAGGGAGCCTAAAAATTCCCCAAATCTATGGGAACAGCATGGGGAAGACCCCTGGAAGCATCTCTGACTCCCAGGTTACTGCTGTGAACAATGTTGTCAGAGTATTTTGCCACTTTTACAGGGTCACAATAAAACATACAAAAACTAAACCAAAGTGGATTTTCATGGGAAAAATGTTAAAGATCATCCTTTCCATTATAATGACTTGTATATAAAGTAAAATACACTGCTCAAAAAAATAAAGGGAACACTCAAATAACACATCCTAGATCCGAATGAATGAAATATTCTCATTGAATACTTTGTTCTGTACAAAGTTGAATGTGCTAACAACAAAATCACACAAAAATCACCAATGGAAATCAAATTTATTAACCAATGGCGGCATGGATTTCGAGTCACCCCCAAAATTAAAGTGGAAAAACACACTATAGGCTTATCCGACTTTGATGTAATGTCCTTAAAACAAGTCAAAATGAGGCTCAGTATTGTGTGTGGCCTCCACTTGCCTGTGTGACCTCCCTACAACACCTGGGCATGCTCCTGATGAGGTTGCGGTTGGTCTCCTGTGGGATCTCCCCCCAGACCTGGACTAAAGCATCCGCCAACTCCTGGACAGTCTGTGGTGCAACGTGACATTGGTGCATGGAGCGAGACATTATGTACCAGATGTACTCAATCGGATTCAGGTCTGGGGAACAGGCGGGCCAGTCCATAGCTTCAATACCTTCATCTTGCAGGAACTGCTGACACACTCCAGCCACATGAGGTCTGGCATTGTCCTGCATTAGGAGGAACCCAGGGCCAACCTCACCAGCATATGGTCTCACAAGGGTTCTTCATCATCCACCACCTCGTCTTCGATTTCCGCACTCTGGTCCTCCTGCTGACTTTCTGGCAATTGTGTCTCATCATCATCCTCCTCTTGTGACAGTAATTGCACTCTCCCACCGTCGCCTTCGTGTGACCGTGGCTGCTTAAATATGTGGGCATCGCTACATGCGATCTCCTCTTGCCCACTTGAAGCTGGCCGGAAGAGAGGCCCGAATCTATAAATGGAAAAGTGAACAGCTCTTCAGAGTGTCCAAGTGTGAGATCATTTGTCTTCGGTCACTCGGCATGGTGGGAGGAAGGAGGATCAGGGTGAGGAATTTGCGGTCTCACTACTGAGACTTGACCATGTGGAAGAGAGGATGGTGGTGGTGGCAAAGTCACTGAAAGCATTATCTGCTATTCAACCAACAACCTTTTGACACTGCTCTGGGTTCAATAGTGGAGTGCTGCAGTACCCTAGTAATTGGGACAGGAAGGTCGGGAAACAAGATTCATATCCCGTGAACTTTTCCACATTTTTTTCACATCTCCCCCACAAAATTAAATATATTTTATTTGCATTTTATATGCTATACCAACACAAAGTAGAAAGTATTTGTGAAGTGCAAGGGAATGTGCACACGTTAAGTATTTGGAGCAGAAATTTCTGCACCTCTTGGCAGGAAAGACACGTCATCAAAGACTTGCTTTTTTGCGGTGTTTTTTACATGAATTTTTTGGTGCAGATTTTTTCCAAACTCAGTAGAATGAGTGAAATCTGCAGCAAAAAGCTGAAAGAATTGACATGCTGCAGATTTAAATCTGCCCCGATCTCTGCAAGTCACAAATACGGTGGCATGTAAAAGTTTGGGCACCACTGGTCAAAATTACTGTTTTTGTGAACAGTTAAGCAAGTTGAAGATGAAATGATCTCTAAAATGCCTAAAGTTAAAGATGATGGATTTCCTTTGTTTTTTAGGCAAAATATATATTATCATATTTTACATTTTAAAAATTACAAAAAGGTAAATGGTCCAATGTAAAAGTTAGGGCACTCTGAATGGTTAGTACCTAGTAGCACCCCCTTTTGCAAGTATCACAGCTTGAAAACGCTTTTTGTAGCCAGTTAAGAGTCTTTCAATTCTTGTTTGAGGGATTTTCATCAATTCTTCCTTGGAAAATTCTTCCAGTTCTGTGAGATTCCTGGGTTGTCTTGCCTGCACTGCTATTTTAAGGTCTAACCACATATTTTCAATGATGTTCAGATCAGGGGATTGTGATACCTTCAGCTTGCGCCTTTTGAGGTAGTCTATTATGGATTTTACCCTGTGTTTAGAATCATTATCCATTTGTAGAAGAAATCCTCTTTTCAACTTTAGCTTTATTACAAATGGTGTTATGTTTGCATCATGAATTTGTTGAAATTTCATTGAATCCATTTTTCCCTCTAACCGTGAACTGTTCCTCGTACCATTGGTGTATGGTGCACAGGGCAGTAGTCATGGGTGAGGGGCTGCTGTGTTCACACACCCTGGCACCCTACAAATAAACAGTGTCCTGATTCACCTGTGCTATGCGTGTGGTGCGTAACACTCACATTTTGGTCACAGGCCTCTGCTGTCTCCGGTTCTTCAACTTCAGAAAACCTTCGCACATTAGGGGACATCAAATTCATATTATAATAAAGAAGTTTCCTTAACTCTCCATTTTCATCATATTGAAACAGTATTGGGCACAAACTTTTCTGTTTTCAAAGTCCATAGCACAGCACGTTCTGATGTCCACTGTTCGCTTGCCCTGAGCTAACCCTTTCCTGTCTGGCATCTCTGACCTCTGGGAATCTCTGACCGGTTCTGCATCTTTCATGAGTCCAGTCCCAAGTCCCCTAGGCATTTACCCCTACGACTGCCTCTCATAGGAAGATATTCAGACACACTTCTCAGTGCCTCAGTTCGATTGCAGGCCCCTGGATGTTCCAGGAATGTCCGCTCTAAATTTATGGCTGACGTTCTCTTGCTGCTAAACAACCCGTGTTCCTCGTGCCCTCAGACCTCCAAATACTGCTCTCTCCATTTAATCTCCTACTCTTGACTGTGTAACATTGCACCAGGTGGTAGTTGTAGGCACGTGTCATGACTTTGACACTCCGGCATGCTACTGAAAACAGTGGTCTGTTTCCAGTGTGTCTGTTGCTGTTGTGGCTGTGGACACTTCTTGCCCACTCTGGTCTGCCTTAGCGTGGCTGTGATTTCCCGCGACCCCACAAATGGGAGACCACCACAGTGTACAGGAACATTTTAAACTTTACACAAAGTACAGCAGGAGACATCTTTCTTTAGGTTGCAGTACAGAGACAAACTATTGGAATTAGTAGCTTTCAAGCTTCCTAGACAGCCTCTTTGGCTGCTTCTTCCTACTTTCTCAAGCTTAAGCCACATTCAAAAACCACGTAAAGAAAGAGTCTGTGGCTAACTTCTTAACTGTATGTGCCCCCAATCTCGCTAACTAGTCTCTTCTTAGACCCACAGCTCTCAAGCTTTGGCTGACCCTTAGCATTCACGGAGTCCCATAGGATCTCTCCTAAGTTGCTGAATCAGAGTTCACTTCCCCAACTCGCCTACAAGGAGTATTCCACAGTCACCACTCAAGCTCTTCTTAGTCGCTTTCCTTCTCTGTCTGTCTGCTTCTCTGTTTTCCTCTTCCACACATACACTCACCGCTGCAGATCACCTTGACCAGAGGGTGTCCTGACTTCTTTCCTTGTCTGCGTTCACTCTTAGGCTATGTGCACACTGTACATTTTTTATGTGTTTTTGCAGCGTTTTTTCCATGCGGAAATGCACCAAAAGTGCTAGGTAATCGGTGTGCCAGCTAATGCAACGACAATCCTGTCAGAATTATCACTGCGTATAGATTGGCAGCTTGTCAATTCTTTGTGCGTTTTTGCGGCATTGTTCACCCATAGACTTGAATTGAGTCAGTCAAGTCCGCAGCAAAAATGCAGGTATAAAAATATTTGTGGATTTGCTGCGGAGGTTTGCTTCATATTTGACTGACTCAATTTAAGTCAATGAGTCAAAACTGTGGCATAAAAGCACAAAGAATTGCCTGGGGGAGGCTACTCCTCCCATGATCCGACGGCCGCTCCCGTTGACAATAGCGTGATCAGGTGCGGCTGAGGGGATGAGTAGTCTGTGTAAAAAAATAAAATAAATCAATATTAAAATAAAAACACCTGTCTGCTATACCCAGGGTGTACTACGGCAATCTGATCATCCGGCGATACACTGACGGGAGCGTGATCGCTCCCGGCAGTGTACAGCGCTGCTGGAACTGAGTTCACCGGAGTTCATCAGCTGAAAACCAGCTGACGAGCTCCGGAGACCTCACTTGTGGCACCGATGCTGCGTGTGAATTTTGTCACGCAACACTGATGCAGTAAGTGAGGTCACTGGAGCTCTCAGCTAATCATCGGCTGATTGAACTCCAGCGACCTCTATCCTGCAGCACAGCAATGTACACTGTGATTACACTCCTGTCAGTGTATTGCAGCGCTGTCTTCTACAACAGCCACATTGGTGATTGCTCATGTGGCTGCTGTAGAAGTGACCCGGATCATTGTGGGACACTGTTGATTACATCATCATGGCGGGTTAGGGTGTTTTTTTATTTTTGCTTTCTTACAGGAGATGAGGGCATCAGCAATTAGGAGTTAAGTGAGTATACAGTGTTTTTTTATTTTTAAATAAAAGATTAAAAACCGTGTGGAATTTTATTTAAAATAAAAGACTTCATTCTGGCCGTGTCTATTTAAAAAATGTCAAAAACTGTACTACGGGGTTATTAAGGGGGTGTCTTATAGACACCATCCATTATTAACCTGGGCTTCATGTCAGCTGCCAATACACGGCCTACATGAACCTCAACCATATTACTACACTTGCCACCGCACCAGGGCAAGTTGGCGAGCATAGACTAAGCGCCAGATTTGGTGCATCTCATGGACGTGTCAGTAGTGGGGCTGCTGAGAGCTGATATTATTAGCCTCAGCGGGGACTAGTATACATGGCCCCTTCTCTCGCTATTAAAATCAGCTCACAGCTGTCTGCTGGTTAGATTCTATAGGGGTACCCTATGTCAATTTTATTCTGGGGTCCTCTGTAATCTAGCCAGTAAAGACGGATTTTGGTAAGACCTTACCTGTAAAATCCTTTTCAGCGAAGGAAGGAAGGGAGACACAGATCCATTACTAGTGGATAGGCGGAGCCCCACAGGATAGTTCACCTCAGATTTATAAAAAGTGACGACCGGCCCCTCCAGCTTAGGCTCCTCCTACTCCCATGTTCTTCAGTCCGTACACAAGCTAAGGAAGAGCAGACAACACCAGCGGAACAACACCACCCCTTCCGAAAATTCAGAAATGCAAGAGAACAGGTTATGCATATAACAGAAAAAAAACACACAGTCCCAGGCACTACTCACTGGACCTGACAACTGCGATGAGCTGGCAATACTGGAACAGAGCCCTAGCGCGCCGACCCCAGCCCAGATGACCGCCATCAGAGAGGAGTCGCGCCGCATCTGGAAAACAATAATGCACTTCTGCCATGGGAGGGTGCTGTGTCTCCCTTCCTTCCTTCGCTGAAAAGGATTTTACAGGTAAGGTCTTACCAAAATCCGTCTTTCAGCAGCAGAAGGGAAGGAAGGGAGACACAGATTCATTACTAGTGGGACGTCCCAAAGCAGTCCAGAACTCAAGGGTGGGAAACAGTGGCAGAATCGCCAACACCCCAACAACTTAGTAAAGCGAGCAACAAGCGCCAAAACTAGATAAAGAGATAACCTAAACCACCGCCGCCTGCAGGACCCTGCGTCCCAAGGCCGCATCGGCGGAAGCACTCACGTCCACTTTATAAAATTTAGTAAAGGTGTGAATGGAGCGCCAGGTAGCCGCCCGGCAGAGCTGCGCTGCCGAGGCCCCCTGATGAAAAGCCCACGACGAACCAACAGCTCTCGTGGAATGAGCTCGAACCTTAACCGGACAAGGCTTGCCCTTGAGCCGGTACGCTTCCAGGATAGCCGAATGTATCCACTAAGCTATAGTGTCCTTGGAGGCCCGCTGACCACGCCGACGACCAGCAGAAATCACAAAAAGAGAGTCCGACTTCCGAAACCGTTGTGTGATTGAAAGATAGAACTTCAAAGCCCGCACCAAATCCAACGAGTGCAAGGCTCGCTCCTTTGGACTTTTCGGATTCGGACAGAGGGAGGGCAACACGATGTCCTGATTGACGTGGAAACGCGACACCACTTTAGGCAGAAAATCGCCACGGGTACGAAGCACCACGCAATCCGAGTGGAACTCGAGAAAAGGGGGCGAGCAAGACAGTGCCGCCAACTCAGAAACCCTTCTGAAAAGAGGTGACCGCCATCAGGAAGGCCACCTTCCAAGAAAGCAAGTAAAGCGTAGTTGAATCCATAGGCTCAAACAGCCCATGCTGAAGAGCCTCCAAGACTAGATTGAGCTGCCAAGGAGCCACAAACGCCCTCCGAGGCGGAAACTGACGTGCTACCCCACGAAAAAAAGAGCGCACATCCCTGCGCGAGGCAATCGCCTTCCGAAAAAGCAAGATACCTGACCCCGCAAGGTACCAACCGCCAGACCCTTGGCCAAACCGCATTGCAGAAAAGCCAAGAAGTTGGGAATGGAAAAAACCCTCGGGTTCCTTGACAATCCAGAACACCATGAATAGAAGGCCTCCCAAGTTCTGTGATAAATCCTAGTCGTAGCTGGACCTCTGGCTGCCCGCAAGGTGGCAATGACCTCGGCCAAAAACCCACGACGGGTCAAGATCTCGGTCTCAAGTGCCACGCCGTCAAACAAAGCGACTTCAGGTCCGGATGACAAATGGGCCCTTGGGTTAACAGGTCCGGGCGAAGAGGCAGTGGAAACAGAGGCGCCGCCAGGAGAGACACCAGCGTTGAATACCACGCCCTCCGTGGACAATCCGGCGCCACCAAAATTGACGGAATTCGTTCGAGTTTGATCCGCCGGATGACCAGAGGAAGTAAGGATACCGGCGGAATCAGTTCGAACTGGTCCCACGGGGCCACTAGAGCATCTACCGCCACAGCCTCCGGGTCCCTGTACCTGGACATGAACGTCGGAATCCTGGCGTTCAGCCTGGATGCCATCAAGTCCCCCAACGGGAGCACAGCAGTGCAAAAACATCCGGATGAAGACTCCATTTTCCGGGATCCACCTGCTCGCGACTGAGGAAGTCCGTCATGGTATTCAGCACTCCTGGGATTTGAATCGCGGAAATGGCTGGAACCCTGGACTCAGCCCAAACCAGGATCCGAGAGACCTCCATCATGAGTCTGGAACTCCTCGTCCCGCCCTGATGGTTGATATACGCGACAGCTGTCGCATTGTCTGTCTGAATCCGGACCGGCAGACCGCTCAAAGGGACCGTCCAATGTCGGAGGCAGAGAAATATCGCTTTCAACTCCAGGATGTTGATCGGCAGAGAAGACTCCTCTGACGACCAGACCCCCTGAACCCAGAGATCGTTCCAAACCCCCCCCAGCCAGTCAGGCTGGCATCGGTGGTAATGACCGACATCCGTGGGAGGAGGAAGGATTTCCCCAGGGATAAAGCCTCCGGACGTAAACACCATCCAAGAGATTCTCGCACCCTGCGGGAGATACCGATACAGCGATCCAGCGATCAATCCCAACGGGTCAGAATAAGATCTTGGAGACCCCGGGAATGAAATTGTGCAAACGGTACCGCTTTCATTGCCGCCACCATCAGACCCAGAAGGCGCATACACTTCCGAAGGGACATCGCCATCGCCGACCTCATAGCCTGGACATGGTGACGCAGGTTCGCTTGTTTGTCCGGAGGCAGGGACACCACTGCCCCTAAAGTGTCGAAATGCATCCCCAAGAACAGGATTGACTGCGACGGCTCCAATGACGACTTCTTCCAATTGACCAGCCACCCGAAGTCCTCCAGGTGCTGAAGGGAGAGATCGCGAGCTGTCACCGCCTCCTCCGCTGTGGGCGACACAATTAACAGGTCGTCCAGGTAGGGGAGAATCGTAACTCCTTGCCTTCGAAGGAGCGCCATGAGCGGCGCCAGAATCTTTGTAAAAACCCTGGGAACCGAGGCCAACCCGAATGGTAGGGCCACAAATTGGTAATGGGCCTGAACTATGGCGAAACGTAGGAAGCGCTGGTGAGCCCTGCCGATAGGGACATGCAAATAGGCGTCGAGGATGTCGATCGACACCAAGAAATCGTACTGTGACAGGGCCGCCACGAACAGAGCGAAGAGACTCCATACGGAATTTCCGGGTCCATACATGAACATTCAATTCTTTTAGGTCCAGAATGGGGCGAAACTTGTACTCCTTTTTGGGAACCACAAAAAGGTTGGAGTAAAACCCCCTTCCCTGGTCCTCCGGTGGAACCGGAACCACCACACCCTGCTGCAGAAGAGAGTCGACCTCCCGCAGCAGTGCGGCAGCTAGCTTGGGCTCGGACGGGATACATGACTGACGAAACCTGTCCGGGGGTCGAGAATGAAACTCTATGAAATAGCCTGCCAACATAACCCGCGTCACCCAGGCGTCCGATACGTGGGACGCCCAAATCGACCCGAATTGTAGCAGACGACCTCCCACCCGAGAGCCTTCGAGAGGGTTCCTGGCGTCAGTCCGCCTTAGCGGGCTTTTTGTCAACCTCCCGTTTGTCCTGACGGAAATGTTGTTTCCAGGGAGTACGGGATTTCTGGGTGGTCTTTTTCCCGGAAGACGAGGGACGACCCGATCTCCAAGAGGGCTGACCGAACCGTCCCCTGGGCCGAAAGGACCAATGACCACTACCGGAACTTGACTTGCCAGACGTAGAAACCGCTGCTTTCCGCTGCGGCAAAGCCGAATCCTTGGCCTTGGCCTTAGCAATCAGCTCCATGAGGTCCGAACCAAAAAGCTGACCGCCCTTGTACGCCAGACTCAGCAGACCTTGTTTGGATACTGCATCTCCAGTCCACTGTTTAAGCCACAGTGCTCTCCTGACTGTGACGGCCGAGGATTGAGTCCTGGACAGAACCGAAGTAGTATCCAGCACTGCGTCCCTGCCATATCAGGCCGCCTCTTCCAACAGCTGGAAAAGCCTTTCCACCTCAGACAGCGGAGTCCCATCTTGCCACGCCGTCCGCAGCTGAGCCAACCACCGCAGAGAAGCCTCACTAGCCCACATGGCCCCCAAGGCCGCTCGAAATCCATGACCCGCGGCCTCGTAGATGGACTTCGCCGCTAACTCCGTCCTTCTGTCCAGCGGTTCCTGTAGACTCGCCTTCCCTTTAACAGGAAGCAAAGAGGATTTGCTCAGCTGAGACAATGGCACGTCCACTTCCGGAGAGGGGACCCAATTAGCGATCGTCTCCGTGGAGCAGGGATACACGGCATCAAAACACCGCATCCCCTGGAAGCGTTTATCCGGACACAGGCGTTCCTTCTCCACCACCTCGTTAAGTTCGTCGTGCGCTGGCAGCATCGAGCGAGCCCGACACGACTCCTGATACAGCCGGGCCGACTTGCCAGGGCGCCTCTTCAGACAGCTGTAACGCTTCCCGCATAGCTCCAATAAAGGCGTCCACGCGGCCCGAAAGCGAAGCAGAGCGACCCTGCCGATCCTCTTCATCAGAATCGGAGATCTCACCAGCAAAGTCTGTCGGTGATTCCGTAGCCTCCGACGCACTGCGCGGAGGAGACAGCGCCACCACAGGCCTGTGGCGCTTCTTGCCTCGTGACGTCGGTTGGGACTTAGCTGATACCCAATGACCCAGGAGGTCAGACTGTCAATGGAGCGAGTGAGCGCCTCCACTTTAACATCACTGAGACCCCCGACCAGTGTCGAACCTGACGCCGAAGACCCCGGCGTATCAGTTACGCGTGACCGATCCTGAAGCGGGCCGGGAGAGAGGTCCGCGCCCCCTGATCCGACATGCCGCCACACAGTTGCGAGCGTCGCGGATAAGGCGGTAATAACCCCTTACAATGGGTACAGGAACCGAGGATGTGTGATTCTGCTACCACAGCTGGGTCAGCTCCAGCGCGCGCTTTCCTGGCACTTCCTGTCTGAGGCTATGATGACAGGCAGCAGAGAGGCGCGAAGCCACGCCCCCTGCTGCCGCTACTAACGGAGCCCGCGCTCCTCTGTCCCCGCTCCCCTGCCGATAACACAAACGCCTGCAGCGGAGATATCCTCCTGCAGGGACAAAAAAAGCAGTCACCACATGAAACAGTAACAGCGGCTGCCGCAGCAGCCGCTGAAGCCCTCAGACCACAGAGAGCACTTACCCAGCTGAGCGCCACAGGGACCCCCAGGGATGTGTGGATCCGTGGCCCTTTGCTCCCCCCCACGGCGGAGCGCACAGGGACCCCACAGAAGCGGTGTGCGTCTCCGCCAGGGAGCGCCCTGTATCCCCCGGGGCCGGCAGGCTTCTGCGGGGACCTCCTTAGGGGGTACACAGATCTGCCAGGGGAGGGTCAGGGGTCCCAGCAGCACCGAGACCCCCTGAGACCTCTAGACCACGGGGAGTCCAGGTCTCCGGAGTAAAATAAAAAATTCTTCTGAGGAGCTGCAAAGGCAGCGACTATCCTCTGCGACCTCAAATTTTAGACTGAAGAACATGGGAGTAGGAGGAGCCTAAGCTGGAGGGGCCGGTCGTCACTTTTTCTAATCTGAGGGGAACTATCCTGTGGGGCTCCGCCTACCCACTAGTAATGGATCTGTGTCTCCCTTTCTTCCCTTCTGCTGCTGAAAGGCTAAGCAAATAGCTGTGGGCTGTTATTAATAGCCAGGGAACATTTTTGGCTAATGGCCCCTTTCCCGGCTACTAATATCAGCTCCCAGCAGTCGGCTTTCCCTCTACTGGCTATGAAAATGTGGGAGCACAAGTCATTTCTTTTAATTTTAGGCTATGTGCCCACGATCCAGACATGGCAGCGCTTTGGACGCAGCATATTTTTTTGTGTCCAAAATGCTGCGTTCTAGTGAACACAGATAAATCTGCATGTGTTCACGGATGCAGATTTACAGCATTCAATACATTAAAGTTGCTAAATTTCTGTTGCAGAGATTAGCGACTCGGCAAGTAAATTTTACATGCTGTGGTCCTGAGAGACACGAGCACGTCAGTTTCCACGGGTGCTCCGCAGCCTCATATGCATGCATAGTGGACATGGAATTTACAGAAATTCCATCCACTATGTTGTAACATCTGGCCGCTGCAGAACTGATGCTGCATCTTCAAACTTGCAGCATTTCCTGATCATGGGCACATACCCAAACTCACTCACAGCAGATCAATTTCTGTAGCGGAGACGTTACTCTCCACTGCAGATTATGACTGATTGAAATGTCATTACATGCGGTGGATCCGCATGTATTGACAAAACAATATGCAGCATAATAACACAGCTTTTTGGATGCAGCAAAAATATGCTGCATCCAAAGTGCTGCTGGTTGCTAATCATGGGGATAGTGGCTGAACATGTTTGCCTTCCTAGGTTAAAAATAGCAGCTCGCAGCTGCCCCAGAAATGACATTTGTATTCAGCCCCCCTGAGTCAATACTTTGTAGGATGCAATTACTGTTACAAGTCGTTTGGGGTAGTTCTCTACCAGTATTGAACATTTAGAGACTATGTTTGCCCATTCTTTGCAAACTAGCTCTAGCTCATGGAAGGAGAACAAAAAGGAGTGCGGCACTTCCATCCAGCGATTTACTAAAATGGGAACTTTATTGAAAAACTTTGCAACCCAAATCACATGTTAAAAGTCCGATGCGTTTCTGGTGCACAGTGGCCGTAGTCTGGAAACGCATCAGGAATTTAACATGTGATTTGGATTCCAAAGTTTTAATGTTATTTCAATAAAATTTCCATTTTACTAAATCGTTAGTTGGAAGTGCCGCACTCTTTCAATTCTCCTGCCATTGGCTGTGCTCTACTAGCAGTATCAGGCACCCTCCACACAGTCTACAACCGGGATATAGTGACTACACAGAGTGGTGAGCTCTTCTCCCTCTTTCCTTCCTTACTAGCTCTAGCTCAGTGAGATTGGATGGAGAGTGTTTGTGAACAGAAATTTTCACATCTTGCCTTAGATTCTCAATGGGATGTAGGTCTGGACTTTGACTGGGCCATTCACACACAAGAATATGCTTAGATCTAAACCATACCATTGTAAGTCTGGCAGTATGTTTAGGATCGTTGTCCTGCTGGAAAGTGAACCTACGCCTCAGTATCAAGTGTTTTTCACCTTGAAACAGGTTTTCCTCCAGGATTGTTCTGTATTTAACTCCATCCATCTTCTCTCCCTGCTGAAAAAAAGCCTCTTTCCACTCCACATCATAATGCTGCCACCATCATGTTTGATAGTGGGGATGGTGTTTACAGGGTGATGTGTAGTGTTAGTTTTCCACCTCGCAGTGATTTGAATTTAGCCCAACATTTTCTACTTTGATCTCATCTGCCCAGAGCACCTTCTTACATATGCTAGCTGTGGCACCTACATGACTTTTTGCAAACTGTAAATGGGATTTCTTATGGTTTGCTTTCAAAAATGGCTTTCTTTTTACAGTAGAACACAGGCAAGAAATTGTGAAGTTAATGCTGGATAAAGGTGGCCATAGTTACTATTTATGGAGTTCTACTATGTCCTCTGTGGTCTATTTGTATACACCTGTATAGGATGTGATTAACATCAGCGTGTGATATTGGGCGGATATAAAGGGACGTGTTTTGGATGACGAGAGGTAGTAACTGCACATGTGCATTATGTATACTGAGATTATTTGTAAAATACACATGGGTACAGGGTGTATGGGAGTCCTAAGGTGTCTTACATATAGATAGTATTCCTCTGCCAAGTATTTGGGTGGTGCATGCATAAGGAGTATGTCACAGATTGGAAAGTGGTGTTCGTATCGAGAATATGACTTTTAGAGGTAGAAGAGGAAGGGAGAGGAATATATGGATGCATTAAACAGAGAAATAAAAAAAGAGAGGATAGAGGAGAAAGATTATAAGTTGAAAGATAAAAAGGCCCATATTGTAAAGAAAGGGGAAATAAGGAAAAAAGATAATGAGGAATAGAAACTGTTATAAGGAAAGGAATATACCAATAATATGGATGATCTGTGTCCTAGCCATTCTGTAGAAAGAGGGATGTGAGTAAACCCATATAGTAATCAATTTATAAGCGATGGGAAAAAATTTGTGTATAAAACTGGAAATGTGATACTCCCCATAAGACCCTTAGGGTGAAGAGTTTGTAACCGATGGATCTATAATGCTTCCTTTCGCTTTAAATCCTGTTGATAATTACCAACTCGTCTAAGCGTTGTGTTGTGAATGTGTTCCAATACCTGATATCTAAATTGAGCAATGGTGTAATTAGCTTGATGGAAATGGCATAGAGCTGAAAGACCTTTTTACCGGGAGTCTATAGGCAGCACAGTATGGGAAAACGTGCTGGCGACGGACTATATGAAAATTGCATCTATTCTTTTTTTTTGCAACTTTTGCAGGATATGCAGTCCCTTATGTGTTAGGTACTTAATAAATCTGTTATCATTTATAAATCAGTCCACATAGATATTTTATGGCATATAACAAAAAGGATGATTCACATGTGAAGCATTCTTTTATTGGGATGCCCTCCCGTGTGTGTGGATGGCACATTTTGTCACTTTTCATGATGTTGTTACACTGGACAAAATTTACTATCCACTGAAAGGTGGCTAATGGTCGCATAGTCGATGGGAGGTATGTGTCATAGAGATGGCTGCCCTACGTGATGCAGCCCGGAGTGTTTCTCTAGTGCACGTAAGCACTAAGAAGATTATTTGGTGCACCTGGGACCGGGTTATTGGTAGCTATGAGAGTTGGACGGGTCTAGCTACCGACATACCTCACCTCTAGGTGTGGTCAACAGCCTATATAATGGAGGCTGTTGTTTGGCACATTGTCTGTGTATCTGGAGGGAGAAGGCCTCCTGTGTGTGGTTGTTTCCCGACTGAGCTGTGTACTGGATGCTATCCAGCCTGTGTGACCACAGGACCGGTTTACTAGAGACTTTTCTTAAAGTACTGTTTTCTTTGTTTTTGCCTACACTAAAGGCTTTTTGTTTGCATTTTGCTTTTGACCGGTTTATGAAGTAAATAAACCGCTATGGACATTTAAATGAAAACGCTTCCTGTTTGCCTTCGACGCTCCCAAGTGGGTAACATCCCTTCACCACACATAGAGGTTCAGGCCAAAAACTGTTACTACATTTTCTGTAAGGAGATATTACAGCTGATGGTACAACAAGAATACCTGTGTTCCCAATATAAGGCTGACCCAATATATCTAGTTTATTAAGCAATAACACTTTGACATTTTTGTACTAAAAAAAGGCCAAAAAAAGTGAAATCTCTGTTTCTAGCTTGGCTGATTGGATTAGAATTCAATGAGGGTCCTCATAGTTATTGGAGGGATAACCCGTAGTTGGTGTAGCTTTTGGGGGGAGAGAGGGGGGTTTGCAAAGTTAGAAGTTGCTGTCAGGCCCTCCTACCATATAAGAAGACATCAACATTAGGCTATGCTCACACAGTGCGTTTTTTTTTCTGCAGCAAAGCCTGATCTCTTGTCAGGAAGGTTTGTTCAGGATTTTGCTACAGAAAGCTGCTGAGACCATGCCCACAGTATGGTCTCAGTAGCTTTCACTATAGGTATAATGCATTACAATCTAGTGCACTGCAATACATTGTACCTGTGATCAAAGGAAAAAAAGTGAAAGTCCCATAAAGATACAAAGTAAAAAAGTAAAAAAAATATTACAAAATAATAATAATAAAAATATTACACTAATAAATACACATTTTTAAGTAAAAAATAAATAAATAAATGAAATACAAATATTTGGTATCGCCACTTCCAGAACGACCCAACCTATAAAAGTGTCACACTAGTTAACCCCTTCAGTGAACGCCGAAAAAAAAAACAAAAAAAAACAAAGAGGCAAACAATGCTTTATCATCATACCATTGGAAAAAAAGTGGAATAAAACGAGATAAAAAAACGAATATAATACAATGTTGGTACTGGTGAAAATGTCATCTTGTCCCGCAAATAACAAGCTGCCATACAGCTCCATCATCTGAAAAATGAAAAAGTTATAGCTCTCAGAATAAAGCGATGCAAAAAAAAAAAAATTTTTTATAAAAGGTTTTATTGTGTAAAAGCGCCAAAACATAAAAAAAGCTATAAATGTGGTACCCATGTAATCGCACCAACCTGAAAAATGAAGCTGCCTGATCAATTTTACCACACGCAGAACAGCATAAAAAAAAAACAATTCCTGAATTGCCGGTTTTTGTTCATTCTCCCTCCTTAAAATTTGGAATAGGAAGCGATCAAAAAATGTCATGTGCCCGAAAATGGTACAAATAAAAACATCAACTCATTCCGCAAAAAACAAGCCTTCACACGACTGTCCCCAAGGAAGATTCCCTATAATGAGGCAGATGGAGGCACTGTGTACTCCGTCTGACCTGTGATCCGGCGGCGTCTGTCTTTATGCGTGCATGAAAACGCGGTCGGCCACAGTTTTGGGCACCTCTGAAAAGAAGGACAACGCTGAACAGAGGCCAGACAGAGTCCAGAGTAACTCTGCTACCTCGTTAGAGTGAATGGATCCCTGCAGGGGTGTTATTTGAATCACGTCACTCAGAGATTAGGATGGAAGCCCCAAAGCAATTGCCCAGCATAGAGCGCAGGATAAATGTGATCCCAAATGTTATGTAAAATGTTCCCAATAAAAGCTTCAACTCAATCCACAAAAAATCCATCTATAAATGGAAACACAGGGGGCTTCCACGTCACTGGTAGCACAAAGGATCTGGAAAAGTGAAATTGCCCCCAAAAGAAATTCAGCAAATTCTGCACTCTGAAATTCTAATCCCCCCCCCCACTTCTGAGCTCCAGTGTGTGCCTAAACCACAGTTAGCATCCACATGTTTGGCAGGGGTATAATTTCCAAAATAGGGTCACCTGAGGGGGGGATTCTGCTCTTCTAGCATTTAGGGGCTCTGTATATTGAGTCCGCAAACTATTCTAGGAAAATCTACACTCCAGCAGGCAGATAGCGTTCCGTCCCTCCCGAGTGTCGCCGTGTGGCTAAGCAGTACTGTACAGCCACATATGGGGGGGTATTGCCAAGTTCAGAAGAAATTGTGGTACACACTTTGGTGCCAGTTTTATCCATTAAAATGTAAAATCTGGGGCTAAAGCAAAACTTTTGCGATAAAAATGTAATTATTTTTTGATCACTGCCCAATGGTATAAAATTCTGTGACATCTGTGGTGTCAATATGATCATAGTTTGTAAAATGGGGTCACTTACGGGTAATTCTGCTGTTATGGCACCTCAAGGAATCTCCCAGTGGGTGATGGCACCTGCAAACCATAACAGTAAAATCTGCACTACAATATAATGCTCCTTCCATTCTGACCTTTGCACTATGCCTCAAAATTAGTTCCTAATTACATGTAGGGTATTGGCAAACTCAGAAGAAATTGCACAACAAAATGAGAGGTCCATTTTCTTCTGTTACCCTTGTGAAAATAAAAAATTTGGGGCTAAACATTTTTGTTGGTGGAAAAAAATGATCTTTTCATTTTCATGGCTCTATGTCATAAAGTTCTGTGAAGCACCTGGGGGTTCAAAGTGCTCACCACACATTTAGATAAGTTCCTTGAGCGGTGTAGTCTCCAAAATGGGGTCACTTGTGGGGGGTTTCCACTGTTTAGGCGCATTAGGGGCTCTCCAAAATGTGACATGGGGTCTGCTCTCAATTCCAGCCAATTTTGCGATCAAAAAGTCAAACGGTGCTCCTTCCATTCCGAGCCTTGTGGTGTGCCCAAACAGTGATTTTCCCCCACATATGGGGTATCAGCGTACTCGGAAGAAATTGCACAACTTTTTCAGTCAATTTTCTCCTGGTATGCTTGTGAAAATAAAAATATTGGACCTAATTACATGTAGGGTATTGGCAAACTCAGAAGAAATTGCACAACAAAATGAGAGGTCCATTTTCTTCTGTTACCCTTGTGAAAATAAAAAATTTGGGGCTAAACATTTTTGTTGATGGAAAAAATTAGATTTTTTATTTTCACGGCTTTACGTTACAAACTTCTGTGAAGCACCTGGGAGTTCAAAGTGCTCACCACACATCTAGATAAGTTTATTGAGGGGTCTAGTTTCCAAAATGGGGTCACATGTGGGGGTTTTCCACGGTTTTGGCACATCAGGACCTCTCCAAATGCGACATGGTGTCGACTAATTATTCCAGCAAATTTTGAATTCAAAAAGTCAAATGGCACTTCGTCCCCTCCAAGCCCTGCCGTGTGCCCAAACAGAGGTTTTCCCTCACATATGGGGTATCAGTGTGCTCAGGAGAAATGACACAATACATTTTGGGGTCCATTTTTATCTGTTACCCTTGTGAAAATAAAAAAAATTGGGTCTAAATTCAATTTTTTGTGAGAAAAAGTTAAGTGTTAATTTTTTTCTTCCTCATTGCTTTAGTTCCTGTGAAGCACCTGAAGGGTTAATAAACTTCTTGATTGTGGTTTTGAGCTCCATGAGGGGTGCAGTTTTTAGAATGGTGTCACTTTTGGGTATTTTCTGTCATAAACGCCCCTCAAAGTCACTTCAAATGTGATGTGGTCCCTAAAAATTGGTTTTATAAATTTTGTTGGAAAAATGAGAAATCGCTGGTCAACTTTTAACCCTTATAACTTTATAACGAAAAAAATTTTGGTTCCAAAATTGTGCTGATGTAAAGTAGACATGTGGGAAATGTTATTTATTAACTATTTTGTGTGACATATCGCTCTGATTTAACGGTATAACAATTCTAAATTTGAAAATTTCCATTTTTTCACAAATGAACGCAAGTCATATCTAATAAATTTTACAACTATCATGAAGTACAATATGTCACGAAAAAACAATCTCAGAATAAGTGGGATCCGTTGAAGAGTTCTAGAGTCATTAACTCATAAAGTGACAGTGGTCAGATTTAAAAAAATAAGGCCTGGTCATTAACCTACAAAGTGGCTTGGTCCTTAAGGGGTTAACCATAATTTCAAATGTAAAAGTGGGGGAGGTGAATTGTTTAAGAATAGTTTAACTAAAACACTGGCAGTGCATTGAGTTTGTATGATACTATTTATTTTCACATTATGATCTGTCAATGAATTGCTCAGGCATTATTCAATTTCACACGTATACTGTGAAAATTTACATGGGCCACAGGAATAGTTCAATCTTACACCTAGCTGAGCCAATGTTTACGCATCACTAATTTAATTAAACTGTACAATCCAAACTGCCATCTCAGGTGACCAAGACAAGATGGTAAAACCACAAAAATAAATGAGTTTCACATACTGCTCTACTTGCTTTTTTCACTAAAAACGCAGAAAAACCTGATAGCTATGTTCACACTAGGTGTTTTTTCAGCACCCATTAGTTCCAATGGATGAAAAATGCTGAAAAAACGCTGAAAGTAGTGACATGCTCTGTTCTCAAAAAAAAAACATGCAAAGCACAATATACTGATCAAACAAAAAACAAGGTGTGTGCACGAGATTTCTGGAATCTTACAGACTTTGCTGGTACTGTAAAATACAGCATAAAAAAACTCTTAAAAAATGCCATGTGTGAACATAGCCTTATAGGTACCACAAGTGAAGCACACAGTTCCAGATTTCCCATTGGTGCTCATGTCACTTATGTTTGTCTCTTCTCAGTGAGAGGATTGTTTAGTATATTCTTCAGCAGGTCCTTCCTCCATACCGGGGTACTCCCGTACCTCGGTTATCACTGTATCTGTCTGCACGGCTCAGCTATGGAGTAGTGTGTTCATCACCGACAATGTAACCTGCTTATAGGTAAGACAGCTTTGTACTTTGCACACTGTATGCCACATAATATTACTCATGTATTATAGACATCATAGACATCTACTTCATCCCACATTTTGTTCGGTTGAACTTCTATTGTGTGTCACTTGAATTACAGTTCTATGTAAATATGTAGGCATCTCTGGTAAAATTGTGCTATCGATTTTCACAATGTAAAGCATACAACACAACCAGCACACAACAGTGGCCCATGAGTCGCAGCCCATCGGTATCATATTTACATGACTTCTTCATAAATTAGAGGTAACAAGGTTATTGGGATTCAGCTATGCAATTACAGATAAATGTTGCTGTCTGTACCAGTGCAATCATGTAGGTGAACAGAGGTCAGTGATAAAGGATCAATATAACTAGTTATCTTAGCTGTTAAACATCAGCATGTACTCAGTGTGAGGCTGGGGAGAAAAATGCTCCAATTTTGCTAATCAGAGTGGGATCTGATTTTCTCAGAGGTGGAGAGAAAACTAAAGTTTCTACACCTTCACCAGTATGTTAGTCTGGATAATCTGAGTCCGGTCCCATTTTTTTCACAGACGCATAGACTAGAATGGTCAACCGCCATCCGATTTTCTGTGGCAAATCATGCGTGCTGCCAACATGGGAATGAGTGCTAGCCTTCAAAACCACAGACAGCGCTCGTTTCATTTAAACAGTTGTGTGCATGAGCCCTAAAGGTGGTCATAAGTATAGTAGTGTTACACCTGACCATTGTAATCCATGATTCTGCAAAGCGGTAACTCTGAATAGCTTTTTGTGTTTTTTTCAAACTTACTCACTTGGACAAGATATCAATGCACGCCTGAACTCTAGAACATGAAAAATGGTCATAGAGTGAAATATCACATATTAGGGCTCATGCAGACAAATGTGGATCACGAACCACAATGCACGGACTGGTCAAAGTTCCAGCTTCATATATTTCTGTTCTGGTTGGTAGACCCGTGGCCAGTCCGTGCATTGTGGTCCGTGATCGGACTGATATCCACAGACGTCTGCATGAACCCTTATGCTGTATGTAACATCTGATGCTCATCCAGTATACAGGAGAATATGTGTCTGGTGTATGATATACTGACACCCCATGTCACATACAGGATAATATGTGATTGTATATAAAGGCATAGAATATGAGATATTCTACCAGCTGCATTTTATCCTGAATATAACCTCTGTAGTCCGTATATCATGCACCAGCCACAATATACCACATACAGTGCACAGGATAATATGTGACTGGTATATGATATAATATGATGGTGTACTAATATGATGATATACAAATATCAGATGTGATAGAGTATAGTATCTGATGGTATATATTATACTAAGAGTACAGAACATCAGATATTATACCAGCCACATCTTATTTAGTATATGCAACCTGATGTCAGTACACATAATATATTCCAATAGAGAGAAGATGATGAAAAGCTGCACTCGCCGTTTATGTAAAAATAAGAGTCCTTTATTTCATATTCAAATAAAATGAATGGAAAGCAGGGAGTGCGGGGAGGAGGTGGAGGACAGCTGTGTCACATGGACCCGCAGAAGCGCTAGTCAGAGCGTGAAACAGCTGTCCTCCACCTCCTCCCCGCACTCCCTGCTTTCCATTCATTTTATTTGAATATGAAATAAAGGACTCTTATTTTTACATAAACGGTGAGTGTAGCTTTTCATCATCTTCTCTCTATTGGACTATTGTTTCTGCATTTTAAAGCTGGCACCGCAGGTTTATGCGATGTGAATTTGCCGTTAAGATTCAGGTGCGGTCATTATGCGCTTAGAAGGTGGTGCAGGCTCATTCTCCATTTAGCTACACATAATATATTACATACAGGAGAATAATATGTGACTGGTATATGTCATAATGTGGCTACAGCCATCACACGGTATAATATACAATAGTCACATATTATCCTATGATTACAGACATCATATATTACACCAGCCACATTTTATCCTCTATATAACAGGATGTCTGTGCACGTCCAGTATATGGAACAATATGTCACTGGTATATCATATACTGTGGCTACCGACATCAGACGGCATATACAGGATAAGATGTGATGGCATATATCAGGGGTGGGCATTTAATTTTCCTGAGGGTCCACATGAGAGACTGTGACTGATCTTGATGGCCAAACCAATAGGCTGGAATTAATTATGCTCAATATTAATATTAACATATTAATTATAATTATATTAATATTCTCCCTTAATATTGAGCAGAATTAAGTATGCGGAAAACCCCCTACATCCCACATGAGCCTCCACACGGCCTCTTGAATACAGTATGAGCCCCCATATAGCCCCTCTGTATACAGTATGAGCACTCACATAGCCCCTTTATATACAGTACAAGCACAAACATAACCCACTTTATTCAGTATGAGCCCCACACAGCCTCATAAACAATATGAACCCCCACATAGCCCCACTATATAAAGTATAAGCATCTACATAGCCCCTCTATATACCACATAAGCACCCACACAACCCTCTATATTTAGTATGATCCCTACATAGTCCCCTATATACAGCATGAGCCCTGCATAGCCTCCTATATACAGTATGAGCCCCCACATAGCCTCCTATATACAGTATGAGCCCCCACATAGCCTCCTATATACACTGCTCAAAAAAATAAAGGGAACACTTAAACAACACAATGTAACTCCAAGTCAATAACACTTCTGTGAAATCTACCTGTCCAGTTATGAAGCCACACCGATTGTGAATCAATTTTTCCTGCTGTTGTGCAAATGGAGCAGACAACTGGTGGAAATGATAAGCAATTAGCAAGATACCCCCTATAAAGGAGTGGTTCTGCAGGTGGTGACCACAGACCATTTCTCTGTTCTCATCCTTTTTGGCTGTTGTTTTGGTCACTTTTTTCATTTTTCTCACCCCTAGATGTACAGTAGCATTAGGTGGTGTCTACAGTACAACCCACAGAAGTTGCTCAGGTAGTGAAGTTCATCCAGGATGGCACATCAGTGTGAGCTGTGGCAACAAGGGTAGCTGTGTGTGTCAGCACAGTGTCCAGAGCATGGAGCAGATACCAGGAGATGTGGAGGGAGCCATAGGAGGGCAACAACCCAGCAGCAGGACCGTTACCTCCGCCTGTTGCACAGCCAATAAGCATGCGGGGATTGCCTGTGAGTCACTGTAATGCTGTAGCGATCTTGGTTGTGGCATTACTGTGATTGGCTAGCCATCTAACACCATTAGGCATTATAAAAGGACAGGCGGTGCCCGGCACACTGACACCATTGCACAGACACACTGAGAAGCTCTTTACAACATGATTTCTTGATTGTGGCCTCTCAACCTGCATGTTCCAAGAGGGACATGCTGTTTAGTGATGCACTTACCTTACAGCAGTCATGGCCACAAAAAATGACCCTGGATTTGGGATAAGTAGGAAGATGATGATGAGACACAGTAGCTGTTAAGTCTTGTTGTTAAGTCACGATATTAAGAGAACCAAGGTGCAATGCTGGAAGTCGAGGTGGTGGATGACAAAGTCATCATCCTTACCTAGGAAGCTGGCATGCACAGCGAGGCCAGCAACGCTGAGGGAGAGAGATTGGCAACATTGAAACAGACAGGAAGAGGCAGTGGGGTGACCAGAGGGAGAAGGCGGGCAACTGTTCCGCAGAACACCGACACTTCTGAATTTCTCCGTCAAAGACTTAGGTGTTCCCCAGTCTGGGACTCTTTTTAAAGAGTTCTAAGACAAACAAAATGGCCATTTGCAACCTATGACATGCAAAGATCAGCAGGGGCCTAACCACTAAAAATGTAACCACCACCAGCATGATCAGGCACATGTCATCTAAGCACCTGACTCGGTGGGCCGACACCTGGGTGACACCTCTGCCTCTTCCCTTATGCTAGGCGATTCCCAATCCCCTGTCCAAAACACTGACCTATCTTTGCACTTTGTGACTTATAATAAACAGGCACTTCCAAATCTTTCTCCCAGCCTAGCGTTTAGCTGTCCCTACCTCAGTGCTTGGAACGAAAATGAAAGTTTCTAGTGTTGCCATTTCGGCTGGCAGACACGGAGGATTTACGCCAATTTATGGCGGTGGTCGTTCCTTGGTTCCCAGCCGCCAATTTTTCTTTCAATTTGGCGTCCCCGCCTTGCATCAGCATGTGTACAGGAACATCAACTGCGCCCTTACCAACGTACTTACTAACATTGTCCACTTAATGACCGACATGTGGACATGCGCTTGTGGCCAGGGATGCTATATTTTCGTAACAGCCTACTGGGTGAACATTGTGAAGGCTGGGGCCAAGTCACACCTTGGCACGGCGCATGTGCTCCCAATCCCGAGGATTGCTGGCCCTACTTCTCTCAGGGTTTCCTCCACCTTCTACACCAGTTCCTGCATCCCCTCCTACTCCTTCTCATCCTTCACCTCTGATGTGCTATCTCAGAGCACATCATCCACATATCAGCAGGAAGCTCTGTAGCACTGCCTCTGCAAAGCAGCAACAGCCTCTGCTGAAGCTAGTTTGTCTAGGAAACAAACCGCACACTGCGGCAGAGTTACTTAAAGGAATAACAGACCAGACAGATCTGTGGTTTTTGAAGCTGAACCGTCAAACAGGCACGGTCGTATGTGATAATGTGCACAACTTGGTGGCAGGTGTGAAGCTTGGCAAGCTCACACATGTACCATGCTTGGCACACATGCTCAACGTGGTAGTTCAGCGGTTTCTGAAAACATACCCAGATTTGCCAGAGCTTCTGGTCAAGGTAAACCGCGTCAGCGCCCGTTTATGCAAGTCATATATAGCTGCCACCTCTCTGGCAGTTCTGCAGCAGTGCATGGAAGTGCCAGCTCATTGACTGGTTTGCAATGTGCCCACTTGCTGGAACTCCGTACTGCACTTGCTGGCAAGGCTTTGTGAGCAGCAGAGACTAGTGGTTGAGTACCAGCTCCAACACTCCCATCGTTATTCTGGTTAGCCTCCACACATAATAACTGAAGAGTAGGCATGGATGTCTGACAGATGTGCAGTTCTCCAAGACTTTGAGGACTCCACAAAGATGGTGAGCAGCGATGACGCCATAGTCAGTGCAACAATCCCGCTTCTGTGCCTACTTAAACAGTCGCTGCTCACAATTACACATGAAGCTATACATGCAGATCATTGAGTGACAGGACACAGCTCAGTGAGCTCAGCGCAGTTCAGGGGCCCGCTCGCTGTAGCGAATCATTCTACTCAGCTCCTCAGCGTGTGCGGCCGCCTCACGGCGCCGATCACACTGATGAAGAAATGTCAGTCAGATGGATTACAGGGTGGCACACTTATTTAATCTTCAGACAGGTGAGTATAAGGATTTTTTTATTTTATTCTTATTTTTACACTTGGAGTCAGCGGGAGCAGAATATTACTCTCAACATTGTCTGTTGCTAGCGCTGATCGCTCCCCAACCAGGGGACTATGATGAGACGTGCCTTCAACACCCAGCACTTGGGAACAGCGGGAACTGTACCACTGATTCCTAGGCGCGGGTAAGTGTCACACTGATGACACAAGGATGCCATCAGTGTGTCATCAATGTGCACAGGTGTGGGACATTTTGCGGCCCGTGCTGCATGTAAAAAACGGACATGTCAGTGTGTTTTGCCCACGGACACATGGTCCGTGAAAACACACTGACATGTGCAAAGACCCATTCATTTGAATGGTTCTAGATGTGTAAGTACCTCCAGTACGTGTGAAAACTGGCACCACACGTACTGGAGATACCAACGTGGGAATGATGCCTAAGATAGGGTATACGCCACCAGGCAGATATCGCACTTAATTTTTTCACCTGTGGTCAAGCCTCCTAGTGGAAGGAGGTACAATCATGATCCTGTGTCCCCAATGCTAACATAGAGAAACATACAATTAGATAAAAAAAATATTTTCTGTGCCTTCATATTCTGAGAGTCATATCTTATATATATTTTAGTCTACAGAGCTGTGCAAGGCTATGTTCACTAGATGCGTTTTGATGTGTTTCTTTCTGCAGGAAAAACCTGCTCTATTGGCAGTAAAGAAGCAAGTAAAAAAAAGCAGGTTTTGCTGAGTTTTTGACAGCATTTTCTGTGGCGTTTTTGTCAGTGTACATTTGTTTCTTCTGCATGCTGATAAAGTTTAGTGCATAAAAAAATAATTGACTCAAAGTCATGAGGTTTTGGCACCAAAAAACGAAGCAAAACCTGATACTTGCGTTTTTTGCTCTACCCATTTCTTTCAACTAAGTAAAAAACGCGGCAAAAACGCTGAAAGAAGTGACATGCTACATTTTGCAAAAACGCATTTCTTTGACAAAACAGTCAGGAAAAAAAACAAGGTGTGTGCATGGGATTTCTGAAATCTCATAGACTTTGCTGGTACTGTAAAAAAAAAGCTGAAAATTTGCACTAAAAAAAGCATAAAAAACGCTGCAAAAATGCGTGAACATAGCCTAAGGGATTTTTTAGCATAATGAACTGTAGATTTAATTGACACCATTGTGTATTGTTCCGTATAGCAGACATGTTATATCTATTCTGCTGGACAATGTCATTTTTTTATTATCTTTATTTGGTCACCGGCTTAATACACTGTGTTCCAAATTATTATGCAAATAATATTTTCTCAGATTTTCCCAAATTACCTATATGAATTGCAGTCATTGTAATTTTCCAGTCAAATAACTATTAGAGTACAATTGAAAGGTTTTTGTACAAACTGCCTATGATAACAGTATAGTTTTAAAAAAATAAAAAACTCAAACTGCACTCAAAGCTTATAGCAGCCAGAGATGCAGATGTGTTATGTGCAGCATGAGACGGGGCATTATCATGCATTGAATGATCTCGATGGTCCAGATGGATGGAGTGGAGGATGGCTGGTTGATGGACACCCCATGCAAACACGGCTACGGCGCTAACAAGGAGGAGGTGGAGTAATGTTTTGGGCTGGAATCATGGGGAGAGAGATTGTCGGCCCCTTTTAGGATCCCTGAAGGGGTAAAGATAAACTCCATAATGTATGTTGAGTTTCTCAAACAGCACTTCCTTCCATGGTTCAAGAAGAAGAACCGTGCATTCCGCAGGAACATCATTTTCATGCATGATAATGCCCCGTCTCATGCTGCACATAACACATCTGCATCTCTGGCTGCTATGGGTATAAAAGGGGACAAACTTATGGTGTGGTACCCATGCTCCCCAGACCTCAACCCCATTGAGAACCTCTGGAGCATCATCAAAAGGAGTGTCTATGATGGCGGGAGGCAGTTCACATCTAAGTAACAGCTCTGGGAGGGTATTCTGTCCTCATGCAAAACAATTGGAAGCAGAAACCATCCAAAACCTGACAAATTCAATGGACGAGAGAGTTCAGAAGCTCCTTGCGAACAAGGGGTCCTATGAGCAAATGTAACATCACCTAGAATAAAGTTTTGAGTTGAAAACTGTTTTATTTCAGTTTGTAATAACCTGCTAATGCTTATAATTTCAAAAATGACCATTTTTTTGTTCTTTATTAAAATGAAAAGTTTGAAAACTCTGCTGTGCATAATAATTTGGAACATGCATTTTGAGTGCAGTTGAGTTTTTTATTTTTTAAAACTATACTGCTATCATAGGCAGTTTGTACAAAAACCTTTCAATTGTACTCTAAGGCTGAGTTCACACGATGCATTTTTCATGCGTTTCCGCGGCGTTTTTGCAGTTGCGTAAACGCCGCGGAAACGCATGAAAAACGCATGGTAGAAGGGCAGCAATGTTCCCCAATGGAAATCCGCATGTGCTGTGCCCATGATGCGGATTTTTCCGCAGCGTAAACGCTGCGGTCAAAAATCCGCAGCATGTCAATTAATTTTGCGGAAACGCTGCTCTTTTGCCGCCATTGACTTGCATTAGACCGCATGGAATCCGCATCACTGTATATGTTGATGCGCTTTTCATGCGGTCTAATGTGCGGATGGTACCCGGGTGTGGATGAGAGGACTCTCATCCAGACCCAGGTACCATTAAAAAAAAAAGAATAAAATAAAAAATATATATATTCTCACCTTCTGACGGCCCGCGCTGCGTCCTGCTGGCTTCCCGGGCACTTCGCGGTTGAATGAAGGACCTTCGCTGACGTCAGAGTCATGTGACAGTTCACGTGACGCTGACGTCGGAAGGTCCTAAAGTCTTCACTGCCGGCAGCCGGGACCGATGAAGCAGGACACCGGGGGCCATCAGAGGGTAAAGTATAGATTTATTTTTTATTTTTTGACATTCACACACTATATAAATCCATGCCGGTTGCATGGATTTATATAGTGTGAAGTTGACAAGCACTTTCCAAGTGATGCTAAAATCTCTTGGGAAGCGCTTGTCAACCCGCATGCGGAAATGCATGTGAAGAACGCTTCATTTCCGCATGTCCCTGGCAGGAAACCGCATGTACAATCCGCATGCGTTTTTTCCTGCCAGAGAGATGCAGAAACGCTCAGGAAAAAATCCTGAGCATTTCTGCATCGTGTGCACATACCCTAATAGTTATTTGACTGGAAAATTACAATGACTGCAATTCATATAGGTAATTTGGGAAAATCTGAGAAAATATTATTTGCACAATAATTTGGAACACAGTGTATTTGCCGAATAGGATAATAATAATCTTTATTTTTATATAGCGCTAACATATTCCACAGTGTTTTACATACATTATCATCACTGTGCCCATCAGGGTTCACAATCTACATTCCCTATCAGTATGTCTTTAGAGCATAGGAGGAAACTGGAGAACCCGGAGGAAACCCACGCAAACACGGGGAGAACATACAAACTCCTTGGTGGGATCTGAACCCAGGACCCCAGCGCTGCAAGGCTGCAGTACTAAACACCGAGCCAGTGTGCTGTATGTATTTTTTACTAGTATTTTGGGGTATTTTCTCATTTTTAATCAATTTTGTTAGCAAGGATGAACAAAACAAAGAATAAATGTGCAATTGTTCTTAATGTTTATTGTGTTCACCATGCAGTATAATGTTCATGCTATTATTTTGGTTCAATATGATTACGGAGACACTCAATTTACACTGTCTTTTTTGTTGTTTTCATTGTGTGGGATAAATAATGACATTATTATCTATCAAGTCATTACAGATGCAGCAACATACTTTTTTAAAAACATTTTATGGAGTTTTTCTCCAAAAGTGACCCACATTAAGTTAAAGGGGCTCTAAATCCCTCTTACAGTTATATGAAAAAGTTTGGGCACCCCTATTAATCTTAAGCTTAATGTTTTATAAAAATTGGTGTTTTTGCAACAGCTATTTCAGTTTGATATATGTAATAACTGTTGGACACAGTAATGTTTCTGCCTTGAAATGAGGTTTATTGTACTGTTGTAAGTTCTCTCATGCGAGAGAATCGGGCTGATTATGCTAAGGACACTCGGCTCACACTCTGTCATTTTGATCTGGGTGTCATGTTAGTGTGATCCCATTCTCTCACATGAGAGAATCTCAGCACAGGTGTGGAGAAGACGGAGAACTTAATTTCTCAATCTTCTCCATTGTCTCTGTGCGCATACATCACACTGCACTCAGATTAAGTCCGAGTGCAGTCCGATATTTCACACACACCCATTGACTCGTAGCGAAATCATAGTGAAATCATAGTGATTTGCCCTGTGATTCACGGTCCAGGAATACCTGTCCTTTCATCTCTGGATACACTTGCAGATACACCTGATTCAGAACATGAAGAGCAGGATTCTGACGAAGGTTTCATACTAGTCCCAATGAGCCACAGCTTTTTCTTCACACTTTGAATAAAATGATTTAGTCAAGGACTTCCTAAATATTCTGCACAACTTTTAGGCTCTAGACTAAAGGAAAAGAACCCACTATTCCTGTTAACTGTTAATTCTTGGTACAGAAGCAGAGAAAAGGAATTCCTTCCATACTTTACTCAAGACGGTGCTCTAGTGTATTGCAGTGATATTCCTAGGCTGATGGAAAAATGTAACATTGAGTACAATGTGAGCAAGTGGAGATTCTTTATTGATTCATGAAAAAGTATGAAAGCTGTGCTACTGCACAATGGCAGCAAGTATGCTTTAGTGCCTGTAGAGCATTCTATGCACTTGAAGAAATGCTATGAGAATTTTGACTTTATTCTAAAGAAACTTAAAGAAGTTGTCCACTACTTTCACATTGATGCCCGTAGGAAAGGGCATCCATGTATGATCGGCCGGGGAACCCTCGCCGACCAGCTGTTATCGGTCCCAGCCGAAAGTCCTTACCTGCAGTGCTTGGCTGTCCATCTGTAGTGGCCGCCGGGGGGTACTGCACATTCAATTGAATGGGAGGTGGATGAGCAGTAACAAGCGCCAGCCACTACAACTTGACTGCCAAGCACCGCAGGTAAGGACTTCCGAAAGGCACCGATATCAGCTGATCGACGGGGGTGCCGCGTTCAGGACCCCAGCCGATCATACATTCATGCCCTATCCTAAAGATAGGGTATCAATGTGAAAGTAGTGGACAACCGCTTTAATTACAAGGATCAAGGAAGGTCAATATGTGGTGATCTGAAAGTTCTCTCATTGCTCCTTAAGCAGCAAGAAGGATGCGTGAAGTACCAATGCTTTTGTGAGAATGGCACAGCCGGGATAGGACTCATTACTGGAGCCAAAACAGTGGGTCAATAAGAACATCTTTGCAATCTGGGATTCAAGAACATAGTTGCGGAATGTTTAGTTAATTCCACTAAAGTTCTCCTGCCACCACTCCACATTAACATGGAGAGGAGAACTGAAGAGAAAAAGAAAAGGAATAAGAATTAATTTGCAATAAAGTTGCAGAATGAATGTTCAATAAATTTAAATTATAATATTGTTTGCATTTTTGCCTACAGTAAAAATTTTCCTTGTTCATCTCACTTGTAGGTAATTTCATGCGCATTTTGTGCATTATCCATATGTGATGGTTAAATTTATTAAAACAGTCATTGAATTTGAAAACATTTTCATAAACCCAATCGCTGCATACCTGTGCAGGCTGCAATTGTTTTTTCATACTGAATTGGCATGAGAAAATAGTCGGTGCTATGTACTGCCCCTTAGTATAATATTGGGTTGAGTGTTATTCGATAAAATATTGGATAGCTCAAGGCCGTGTTTTACGCCAGTGTGAGTGAGCCCTAAACATTACTCCCCGATGCAGCACTTCATAGGAAAACATACGTACAAACGTGTACAACAAAACACACACAAATATACACCTTACCATCAGTAAAATAGTAGTCGGGGTACTTCTCCTCAAACACGTAGATGGGTTTAGGCTTCCCTTTCAGCCTCTCGCTGACTCTCCTTACAAGCTCATACCTGCCAGCAAGCAAAATGCGAAATATAGTTACTAACATTTACTACATGTCTACTTTACGTCAGCAACATTTCTGACATCCCTTTTCTTAACATGTTTAAATGTTCAGCAGCATTTTTTCAATAACATTTCCAAATCTTTTTTTTTTTTTTTTTTAGAATGGATCACTTCGGTTCTGAAGTGACTGAGGGGCCTATATTTCAGAAACCCCACAATCAAGACCACATTTTAATAACGGCACCCTTCAAGGTATTAAAAACCACATTCAAAAGTTTGTTAACCTTTCAAGTATAGAAATTGGAGCCCAAAATTTGTTGTGCAATTTCTCCTGCATATGCCGGCACCCGATGTGTGGCCGGAAACTACTGTTTGGGCACACCATAACCATAGGGCTCGGAAGAAAAGGAGGGCTACTTGACTTCTGATGCAGAATTTTGGCAAAAATGCTTTGAGACTGCCATGTAACATTTGAGAAGCCTCGAGGTTGCCAAAACAGCAGAAACCTGCTGCAAGTGAAGCCATTTTGGAAATTACACCCTCTCAGTTGCGGTTGGACTGCACAGGTGTTCTCCAGAAATCAGAATGCAATTGGTGTTGCAGAGTGAAATCTGTATATTTCAACTGCATGATGATGAAACTGAGTGAAAACTTGTTTTTTGTGAGTTGAGTGGCAGCTTTTCTTGGTACCATTTTGCAGTAGATAACATTTTGCTTTTAAGGCTAAGTTCACAATTATCCCATGCTCTGCGCTGAGCACTTATGTCACAGCTTCCATTTAACAGACTTTACTTTAACCCCTTCACGACCTTCGATGTATCCATAAGTCCAGGTTGGTAAGTACTTCCAGATTTGTCACGCACAGACTCTGTGGGAGCACGAACACCGCCGGGTGTTCAGCGATTCTGACAGCTGACACCCAGCTCTCACTGAAGGGCAGTTTAACCCCCTACACACTGCGATCAATATCGATCGCGGCATTTACAAGGCAGGGGCCGATCATTGCCATGGTGACTCGACGTTGTCATGATGACATCTGGGTCACGAGTGCTAGCAAGCCAATTAGATCAAGAGCAGTGCATGATCTAACTAGCACTGACAGTTTATAAATCACTGCAATGCTTGTGCATTGCTATGCTTTAGAATCTTTATTATGGTGATCAGAGCTGCGAAAGTCCCATAGAGAGATTAAGTAAAAAGGTTTAAAAAAATATTGTAAATTATTTTTTATTCCCTTCACCCAGAACCTGTTTTCACCTTCCTAACCAGGCCATTTTTTTCAATTCTGACCATTGTCACTTTATGAGGTAATAACCTTGGAACGCTTCAACGGATCCCACTGATTCTCAGATTCTTTTTTTCATGACATATTCTGCTTTATAATAATGTTAAAATTTCTTCGATATGACTTGTATTTATTTGAGAGAAAAAAATCTGAAAACTGGCGAAAATTTTGCAATTTTTAAAATTGTAATTTTTATACCTTTAAATCAGAGCGATATGTCACACAAAACATTTAATAAATAACATTTCCCACATGTCTACTTTACATCTGCATCATTTTTAAAACATATTTTTTTTCTGTTTGAAAGTTAGAAAAGTTAAAAGTTGACCAGCGATTTCTCATTTTTAGGGACCACATCAGATTTGAAGTGACTTTGAGAGGTCTATATGACAGAAAATACCTAAAAGTGACACCATTCTAAAAACTGCACCCCTCAAGGTGCTCAAAACCACATTCAAGTATATTAACCCTTCCTTCAGTTGTTTCACAGGAACTAAAGGAATGTGGAAGGAAAAAATTAACATTTAACTATTTTCACAAAAAATTTACTTTAGACCCAAATGTTTTTATTTTCACAAGGGTAACAGGAGAAAATGGACCCCAAACACTGTAAAATTTCCCAAGAGTACAACATAGATGGGGGAAAACTACTGTGTGGGCGCACAGCAGGGCTCAGAACGGAAGGAGTGCTATTTAACTTTTGAAATGCAAAATGTGCTGAAATCATTGGAGGACATCATGTCACATTTGGAGAGCCCCTGATGTGCCTACAGAGTGGAAACCCACCACAAGAGACCCCATTTTGTTAACTAGACCCCTTAAGGAATTTATCTAGATGTGTGTTGAGCACCTTGAACCCCCAGGTACTTCACTGAATTTTTCAACACTGATCTGTGAAAATTAAAAAAAATATATATATTTTTCTCACAAAAATATTGCTTTAACCGCAAGTTTTTTCATTTTTACAAGGATAGCAGGAGAGAATGGACCCCAAAATGTGTTGTGCAATTTCTCCTGAGTACGCAGATACCCTATATGTGGTCCAAAACTACTTTTGAGGCACAGTGCAAAGCTCTGAAGGGAAATTTATACCGTAAATTTATCACTTAAACATGAGCCATGTATGAGGGTGTCAGAGCCGGAGTCGTGGAGTCGAAGGTGGAGTCGGTGTCATGGAAATTGAGGAGTCGAAGGTTTGGCTTACCGACTCCACATACCATTGGGCAGTGAAGAAAAATAATTAAATTTTTACCACCAAAATTTTGTTTTAGCCCCAGATTTTACACTTTCACACTGGGCAAAAATGGCACAAAAAAAATTGTCCCACAATTTTAGCTGAATGTAGAAATACCCCATATGGGTCATTTTCTGTCAAGTGATCCAAATCTGAATATTTTTTTTACCTGATGTCTTCGGATTTTTTTTTTCTTTGTTTTTTTTTCAGTGCTAATTTAGTGAATTTCAAAATAAGGTAGTTAATTTTATATAGATTTCTAAAGTTTTGAAAAAGTTAGAATTTTGGGCTTGCATAATGATAAATTTTTGATATGTCATATCTCGGGTTAGAAATAAGATAAAGAGATCTCCCACCGTTCTGTTTAGAAAGGTACAAGCTTTAATTTGACATGTCACAAGATTATGTTTGCTAATATTTTGTTTTTGAGGAGTCAAATTAAAAAGGAGCCATTACAGGTAAGAGGAGTGTATGGCGCCGGAGATCGCGGTAAGCGTAAGCACTGAACGCATACCGCGATCTAGGGCGCCATACTTTCATACTTACCTAACCGGGAGGTGTGTTGCCCCGGCGCCTCTGTTCTGGCCGGAGACTGGGTCAGGAATGCGGGGTCGGAACCGGCGCATGCGCATAGCGCGCTATCCGGCGCCATTTTACTGAAGACACATTTGCCATGCATACCAGGACTGGGGATGAGGGGTACCATACATACCAGGATACGGATGAGGGGTACCATACATACCAGGATTGAGGATGAGGGATACCATACATACCAGGATTGGTGATGAGGGGTGCCATGAATACCAGGATTGGGAATGAGGGGTATCATGCATACCAGGATGAGGGATGGGATGCCATGCATTCCAGGATGGGGATGAGGGGTACCATGCATACCAGCATAAGGCTGAGGGGCCATACATACAAGGATTGGGGATGAGGGAGCCATGCATACCAGAATTGATATGAGGGGTGCCAAGCATACCAGGATTGGAGATGAGGGGTGCCATGCTTACCAGGACTGAGGATGAGGGGAACATACATACCAGGATTGGGGATGAGGGGGGCCATGCATACCAGGATTGGGGATGAGGGGTCCCAAGTATACCAGGATTGAAGATGAGGGGTGGCACGCATACCAGGATAGGGATGAGGGGATACCATGCATACAAGGATAGGGATGAAGGGGTACCATGCATACCAGGATAGGGATGAGGGGCCATGCATACCAGGATACGAATGAGGGGCCATGCATACCAGGATAGGGATGAAGGGGTACCATGCATACCAGGATAGGGATGAGGGGCCATGCATACCAGGATACGAATGAGGGGCCATGCATACCAAGATGGGGATGAGGGGGTACCATACATACCAAGATAGGGATGAGGGATGGGGTACCATGCATACCAGGATAGGGATGAGGGGTACCAAGCACACCAGGATGAGGGATGGTGTGCCATGAATACCAAGATTGGGGATGAGGAGTGCCATGCATACCAGGATGGGGGTAAGGGGCCCATGCATGCCAGGATAAGGCTAAGGAGGCCATACATACCAGCATTGGGGATGAGGGAGCCATGCATACCAAGATGAGGGATGGGGTGCCATGTATACCAGGATTGGGATGAGGGGTGCCATGCATACCAGGATTGGTATAAGGGCTGCCATGCATACCAGGATTGGGGATGAGGGGTGCCATTCATACCAGGATAGGGATGAGGGGTACCATGCATACCAGGATAGGGATGAGGGGGTACCATGCATACCAGGATAGGGATGAGGGGTATCATGCATACCAGGATAAGATGGGGCAGCACATAACAGGATGGGGGAACAGGATTGGGTAGCACAAATACCAAAATGAGGAGCCACAAATACCAGGATGGGGGCTGCACAAATACCAGGATGGGGACAGCACAAATATCAGGATGGGGACAGCACATACCAGGATGGGGGCGCAGAATAGGGGCAGCACATAACAGGATGGGGGACCATATACCAATAAAAATGCTCGCCACCCGGGCGTAGAACAGGTTCAATAGCTACTATGTTATAAAAAATTTTAAATAGGTATAAGTGTTACCTGTGTTTTTGGTTACATTTGTACAAGGACTCAAGTTGGGATCTCTCCTTGGGACAATACTTTTATATGTTTAATACTAAAGTAAAAGAAGCAATATTAACCCCTTTAAAGGCTGTTTGCACGTTAATGACCAGGCTAATTTTTACAATTCTGACCAGTGTCACTTTACGAGGTAATAACTCTGGAACGCTTTAACGGATCCCACTGATTCTGAGAAAGTGTCTGGCTGTGACGGCATAAAGATGAGCCGAGGTCATGTCCAATGAACTCAGCTCACCTCATGCACGTCACTGACAGCGTGGGAGAATTCTACTGCGCATGCGGTGAGCGTGAGAGAATTCTCCCATGCTGTCAGTGACGTGCATGAGGTGAGCTCATGTCCAATGAACTCAGCTCACCTCATGCACGTCATTGACAGCGTGGGAGAATTCTCCTGCACTCAGCTCTTGAGCAGGAGAATTCTCCCACGCTGGGATGGCATTGAGATGACAGGCTGGATCGCAGCTGAACGCTGCCATCCAGCTTTTCATCCTTCAGAGACACTGCAGAGTGCAAGCATGCCTGCGCTCTGCAGTGTCTATGAAGGATGGCATGCTGGATGGCAGCGCTCAGCAGCGATCCAGCCTGTCATCTCAATGCCATCCCAGCATGGGAGAATTCTCCTGCTCAAGCGCTGAGTGCAGGAGAATTCTCCCACGCTGTCAATGACGTGCATGAGGTGAGCTGAGTTCATTGGACATGAGCTCACCTCATGCACGTCACTGACACCTTGGGAGAATTCTCTCACGCTCACCGCATGCGCAGTAGAATTCTCCGACGCTGTCAGTGACGTGCATGAGGTGAGCTGAGTTCATTGGACATGACCTCGGCTCATCTTTATGCCGTCACAGCCAGACACTGAGGAGCGCAAGCATGCCTGCGCTTCTCAGTGTCTGTGGCATGGCAAGCTGGATGGCAGCTTTCGGCTGCGATCCAGCCTGTCATGTGAATGTAGCAGAGCTGGAGCCATCCTGGGAACCATCGAAAGGTAAGGATGAAGTTGCTTTATTATTTTACTTTTATTGCAGGAGATCGTTGGCTTTAGCTGGAATGGGCGTGATGGTAAGTATGGTTTAATTTAGAACAATAAAGAATTGTGTGTTTATTTCAATTAAAGGACTTTATTCTGGGTGTTTGTGTTTTTTTTTTTAACTTTGACTATGGGGTTAGTAATGGGGGTGTCTTACAGACGCCTTTCCATTACTAACCTGGGCTTGATGTCAGCTGGCATTATAAGCTGACATCAACCCCAGCCCTATTACCCCACTGCCACCGCTACAGGGCAGTGGGAAGAGCGAGGCTAAGTGCCAGAATTGGCGCATCCTATGGATGCGCCATTTCTGAGGCGGCTGACGGCTGGTGTTTCTAGCCTGGGAGGGGGCCAATATTCATGGCACCCTTCCTGGGCTACTAATATCAGCCCCCAGCTGTCTGCCTAGCCTTTGCTAGCTATTAAAATAGGGGATTCCCCACATCATTTTTTTGGGGGTCCCCCATTTTAATAGCTAGTAAAGGCTAGGTATTCAGCTGGGGGCTGATATTAGTAGCCTGGGAAGCTCCGTGGGTATTACCCCCTTCCCAGGCTTCAAACATCTGCCCCAGCCATCCGCTTAACCTCCGCTAAAGACTAAAATTACAGGGAACCCCACGCCAATTTTTTTTTTAATAAATCCTTTATTTTAACACTAAATGACAAGCACAGTAACCAACACTATCACTGTACTTCTTATATATGTGACTGACATGTTTCTATCTATCTAATCTATGTGTGATGCTCTATTCTTTCTATTCTAAATTGTCGGGTACCGATGCTGAATTGCCGGCCGGCTTTTTTAAAGAGACTGTGCATGAAAACACTATTATTTTTTTTAATAAATCCTTTAACACTAAATGACAAGTACAGTAAGCAACACTGTCACTGTACTTCTTATATATGTGACTGACATGTTTCTATCTATCTAATCTATGTGTGATGCTCTATTCTTTCTGCTCTAAATTGTCAGGTACCGTTGTATGCCGCTGCTGAATTGCCGGCTTTTCATGTAATACATTCTACATTATTCTTAGTTGTTTTCCTTCATGTAGAATTAACCTACAAGGAAAGAAAGGGTTTATTTTCATTTCGATATTTGTGTCCCATTGACTTGCACTGGTTTCCAGTATCGGAATCGGCGATATCCAATATTTTTTGGGTATCGGTCCGATCCAATCCGATATTTCGCGATATCGGAAGGTATCGCTCAACACTAGTTGTCATATATCAGTTGTGTAAGTCAGAAATGAATTTAGTAGCCCATGGATGTATGGTACAGGCTGAAGCATTCTTTCATACACAGGACAGGTTTGTCAGTGCAGGTGTCGCATTCCGTAGCACACTCAGCACCTCTTTTGTGACTTACCTTTTTTTCTGCTTTGAGGGACTTCCCCCGGGAAATGTTGGCATTGTACTATACGAGCACCTTCAGTTCCGGAATTACTGGGGCCTGCTCCTTCCTCACTGCCAAATAACAGGGCCTTGATCACTACCTCCTGGAACCGAAAATACGATGTAGCGGTCTGGCCTGCACATCGTGATAAAAGAAAAGTGTTATGCATTGCCATCTGTACGATGTGCACGGCCACCTTCTTGTACCACACCTTGGCCTTTCTCAAAGCACTGTACGGCTGGTGGACTTGATCAGAGAGATCAACTCCCCCCCCCCAGTACACAATCTGGTTTGACGACCTGTGTAGAGGTACCTCGTACAGTGCTGGGAGTGCTGCCATCACCATGTATGGTGGTCAAGAGAAGGACATCCCTCTTGTCCTAGTACTTGACCACCAGCATGTGGTTGCTGCATTGGGCTCTGCTCTCACCCCTTCTGAGCAGCTGCCCAATTAGCATCTTCGAGAGGCATCTGATTTTTGCGGACAGTATTTCAAGGCTGCGGTACCTCACACAAAGAGGGACTTAAAGAGTGGGATGTTGGTATAAAAGTTATCCACGTAGAGGTGATAAACTTGATCCAGCAGTGGGCGCACCAAATCCAACACAATTTTACCACTCACTCTCAGGACAGGGGGGCATTCAGTGGGCTCAATGCAGGAGTCCTTTCCTTCATAAACCCTAAACTTGTGGGTGTACCCTGAGGTACTCTCACACAGTTTGTACAGCTTCATTTCGTACCTGGCCCTCTTAGTGCGCAGGTACTGCCAGAATTTAAGCCTCCCCTTAAGACGAATTTGGGACTCATCCACGTAGATGTCATTTTGAGGCATGTACATTTCAGTAGACTTGTTGTTGAAGTTCTTCGATGACCGGCCGAACTTTGAAAAGATGATTGGGATCATCTCGGTGAGAACAACGTACATTATCATTTAATGCAAGAATTTGTGGATGGTCTCAAAACGTGTCTGGATCATGACCATTCGGAACAATGGAGTGTTATACAAAACGTTAACACTCCAATGAACTTCTAGCTTCTTCATTATCCCCATGTGAAGGACCAGGCCCCAAAACTTCTAACTTCAAGTTAGAAAATGATGAGTGGTTTTGTGACAAAAATTGTTGAGCGTACAAATTAGTTTCGCCCACCATCAGGTTTAAAAAATCCTCAGAGAAAAAGACTTTGAAAAAGTCTATTTCTGTGAGGCGGGTGGTGTCAAACTTGATTCCTTATTGCACCAGAATATGCGGAATCTGTGGCTCATAATTTTCGAGGGTCTAGGTCCACATGGGGTCAATAATGGCTGGCGCTGGTTCAGCTTTTGTCCTAGGGCGTCTTTTTGGCGGTTCAGAATCACCCGAGGAGGAAGAGGGGGACGAGGATGAGGAAAAATAAAGAAAGGTGGGATCCTCTCCCTTACTGTCAGTGTTGAAGGCAAGGAAAGTAGTGTATGGCTCCTTCACTGAATACCGTGTGTGGGACAAGCGGGACAACATTTTTTTTTTCATGTATGTGGTGTTTGTATCAGTACTTTATTCAGTTGTGTGTGTGAGAGTGCTTGGTGTAAACTTTTTTTTTTTTAAAGAAAAAAAGCAATAACAGGAGGTGGTGCAAAGGGGGGGGGAAGAAAAAAAAGTCTATGAAACAAAACAGTGGAAAACAGCAAGCATGAGTGCGGATCAGAGATGTGCGCCACTGATCAACACTTGGCGGCTGCTGGATGTGCGCACGGAGGTGGTGCAAAGGGAGGGGGAGTGCAAAACAGCAAACACGAGTGTGAATCAGTGATCTGCATCACTGACTAACGCTCGATGGCTGATGGATGTGCACAAGGAGGTGGTGCAAAGGGAGGGGAGAAAAAAAGTGTAATGCTCGGCAGCTGCTGGATGTGCGCACAGAGGTAGTGCAAAGGAGGGGGGGAATGGACAGAGACAAAAAAAAGTCCTGGAAAACAGCGAGCACAGACGTTGATCAGTGATTTGCGTCATTGATCCATGCTCAGCCGCTGCAGGACGCACGAAAAAAAAAATCTGCCAAAAATCAAGTACTGATCATCACTCGGTGGCAGAAAGGGGGAGGTGGGGAGTTTGATAAAAAGAGGGGGAAAGGAGGAAGAGGGGGATTGAGGTGGATGAGGAGAGATCAGGCAGGGATCTTCTTTCTTCTATCTTCTTTATTTGCTAGCAGCAGGAGCAGCAATTGTGGGGTCACAGGCTTTTGTCGCACCACAAGGCCCAGCACGGCACACAATCTGACAGCGTGACCGCCCTGTACAAGTCCTCAGCTACTATGAGGAAGTGCAGGACAGTCACAGCCAGGTCACAGCGCATCTGTGCGCTGTGACTGGTGCGATCGATGTCATCGTCGATAACACCAATCATAGCGGGCTCAGGTGAGGCCTGGCGTTGCCAGGCACCAGCCTGTGATCGGTGCTCTTACAGCCAATCACAGCGGTCATAGTTGCAGGGGGGCGGTGACATCCTCCTAGGATGACGACGCCATCTACCCTGAGGTAAGATGCACCAGAATTTAAATGTGATCACTACGACTCCGGTCACGGTGCCTCATTAAAGATGAGAAGTAATAATAAGTACCTGGTCCATAAGACCCAGGGCACAGGACAGTATTATTACATACAATGTCAGAAAGGGTTATTTAAATACACGTGTTTCAATTTTTTTATTATTAATATTACAACACTAGATATGTACTTTTTCAAGTTTTTAAACAGAGTATAGTAGTTAAATCACCAAGCTTTAAAATAAAACAAAATTAACTAGTCTGAACAATTGAATTAATAGTAAGTCCTTTTGTTTCATCAATTTGTCCCTTCTACTGGGCAAGATTTAATCTTGTCAACAATCTCTTATAACAATGGCCGTTTCCTTTTGTGTCAGTATGTATGGTTGTTATGGTGTTAGAGTCCACCTGAGTTAATATCTGATTTTTGGTTACTTTTAATAGCTTTGGTTTTCTTGGATACACAAAGGAAGGGGACGGACCAGAAGGATGCAGAAAAATCCCTTCTACTTCTTCATTAGCATAATCTTGGCAGAGTACATTAGCCGGCAGCCACCAGTGCTGATCATATTCACAGGTCACATAACCAGTTATGTCACCATTGCCAATCTTGTGCCATCTTCAATCACTTCATGGACTTCACTGTCGTTGCTGAATGAATGTTTTTATTTCTGTGTCACTCAGTGGAATGAAAGTGTGGTATTGTGAAGTTCTTGTGATGGGTTCTACTTCCTGTAACTAATGTTTTAACAAAATCTCCTCTTCTTTGTAGTCCTGGTTTGTACAGTACATGAACTGAATGTTAGGAATATTTTCTCACTGCAGCTGAATAGTTGGCGGTGTGTTAAGATGTGGTCTGAATATGGCCTCTGGAGGCTAGCCCGAGCTGCAAGACGTTGCACGCTGCCTTCTTAACCATCACATACACCTTTGCCATGAGCTGTAGAAAAAAGAGCCATTCAGCTTCCACTCCAAATTCTTTCTTGTGATGGCAGACATTTATAAAAACATGAGTTTTTTATTTGTAAAAAAAGACCTTATACTTTTAGACCACAGACTGAACAGATCTGAATTCAAGATTTTCGAATTGACAGTGTTTATACTGTTTTGTTTTAGTTTGTTTTTTAACCACTTAACAACATCTGACGTACTAATACGCGTCTGTGCCCTGGGACTTTAGAGCCAGACCCGTATTAGTAAATCATGGCGATCACGAGCGCACACAGGCTGTGCGGGCGTGATCGCCGCCGGGTGTCAGCTGATTGTCACAGCTGACACCCGGTACTATGTGCAGGGAGCGCTCAGGCACCGCTCCCAGCACATTAACCCCCGCGATGCTGCGATCGAAGTCGACCGCAGCATTGCGGGGGCAAGGGGAGGTGATCGCAGATACTCACCTCCTCTTCTGGCTTCCAGCGCTGTCTGCCGTGGCTTCCAGGATGTTGTCATGACAACATCCGGGTCACCAGACAGCAGGAAGATTGTTTGGACATGCTCAGTGCATCTCCAAACTATCTTCTCCCTGTCCAGCACTGACAGCCTGCATGGCACAGGGATGGTGCTGCATTCCTGTGCCATGCAGGCGATCAGAGAAAAAAAAGTGAAAGTCCCATAGTGGGACAAAGTAATAAAGTATAAAAACTATCAGAAAGTGAAAAAAAAAAAAGAATTGTAAAAATATATAAAAAAAAATTAAAAAAATAATCAACCAAAAATAAAAATATAATGTACCCATCAATAAATATTATTATAAAAAAAAAAAAAAAAACAATCAATAAAAGTACACATATTTGGTATCGCCGCGTCCGGAACAACCTGACCTATAAAACTGTCCCACTAGTTAACCCCTTCAGTGAACACGGTAAAAAAAATGAAAAAAAACGAAGCAAAAAACAATGCTTTATCATCATACCGCCAAACAAAAAATGGAATAACACGCGTCAAAAAGACGAATATAAATAAATATGGTACCGCTGAAAACGTCATCTCGTCCCCCAAAAAACAAGCTGCCACACAGCTCCATCAGCCGAAAAATAAACAAGTTATAGCTCTCAGAATAAAGCAATGCTAAAAAATATTTTTTTCTATAAAATTGCTTTCATTATGTAAAAGTGCAAAACATAGAAATACGATATAAATGTGGTACCGCTGTAAACGCACTGACCCGAGGAATAAAGCTACCTTATCAATTTTACTACACGCGGAACAGAATAAAAAAAACAAAAAAAACAATTCCTGAATTGTTGGTTTTTGTTTATTCTGCCTCCCAAAAATCGGAATAGAAAGCGATCAAAAAATGTCACGTGCCTGAAAATGGCACCAATAACAACGTCAACTCATCCCGCAAAAATCGAGCCGTCATATGACTGTCTGCCAAAATCTGGAAAAATTATAGCTCTCAAAATATGGCGATGCAAAAACTAGATTTTACAAAAAATGCGTCTTTTAGTGTGTGACAGCTGTCAGTCAGAAAAACCCCATAGGATTCTGGTATCGCTGTAGTCTCACCGACCCGAAGAATAAGGTCGCTAATCACTTATACCGCATGAGGAACGACGTAAAAAATAAACTCTCAGGTTAGGGTTGTGCTAGGGTTAGGGTTGTGCTAGGGTTAGGGCTGGGTTGGGGTTAGGGTTGTGATGGGGTTGTGATTTTTTACAAAAGAAAAAAACATGACAATAAGGCGACTAGTGTTGAGCGCAAGTGCTCGCTACTTGAGTTTGCATCGGGTGCTCTGGTATGCATTGAGTATCGTGGGTATTTGAGTGACATGCTCGAGTCTCCGCCCCATAAGCTTCACGGCCCAAAAAACTTTGCGGGGATTGTCTGCCATGCATGAGCGATCCCCGCATGTTTTTTTTTGGGTGTCTAATAACCGTGAAACATCCGGGCGGGGACTCAAGCATGTCACTCGAGCACACGCAGTACATGGTGCATACCTGAGTACCCGATGCAAACTCAAGTAGCGAGCACTTGCGCTCAAGACTAATGACAACTTATTCAATATAATGACCTAATGTTATCAAATTCTGTGTCGTACCTCTGGGTTCAAAATGTTCACTATACACCTTAATAAAATCCTTGAGGGGTTTAGTTTCCAAAATGGGGTCACTTGTGGGGGAGCTCCACTGTTTAGGCACATCAGGGGCTCTCCAAACGCGACATGGTGTCCGCTAACAAATCAGGGGCTCTCCAAACGCGACATGGTGTCCGCTAACAAATTGAATGGAAAATCGGCTCAAATTGTTAGAGGACGCCATGTTGCGTTTGGAGATCCCCTGCGTGCCTAAACTTTGGAGCTCCCCCACAAGTGACCCCATTTTGGAAACTAGACCACCCAAGGCACCTATCTAGATGCATAGTCAGCACTTGGAACCCTTAGGTGCTTCACAAATTGATTCGTAAAAATGGAAAAGGATTTTTTTTCCACTTTTTCATTTTTACAAATCAATTTGTGAAGCACCTGGGGGTTCCAACTGCTCACTATGCATCTAGATAGCTGCCTTGGAGGGTCTAGTTTCCAAAATGAGGTCACTTGTGGGGGAGCTCCAATGTTTGGGCACACAAGGACTCTCCAAACGCAACATGGTGTCCGCTAACAAATTGTCGGCTCAAATTGTTAGCGGACACCATGTTGCGTTTGGAGAGCCCCTGTGTGCCCAAACATTGGAGCTCCCCCACAAGTGACCCCATTTTGTAAACTAGACCCCCCAAGGCACCTATCTAGATGCATAGTGAGCACTTGGAACCCCCAGGTGCTTCACAAATTGATTCATAAAAATGAAAAAGTGTTTTTTTTTTCACTTTTTCATTTTTACGAATCAATTTGTGAAGCACCTGGGGGTTCCAAGTGCTCACTATGAATCTAGATAGGTGCCTTTGGGGGTCTAGTTTCCAAAATGGGGTCACTTGTGGGGGAGCTCCAATGTTTGGGCACAAAGGGGCTCTCCAAACGCAACATGGCGTCCGCTAATTATTCAAGCAAATTTTACAATGAAAAAGTCAAATGGCGCTCCTTCCCTTCCGAGCCCTGCCGTGTGCCCAAACAGTGTTTTTTCCCACATATGGGGTATCTGCGTGCCCAGGGGAAATTGCACAACAAATTTTGCGGTCCATTTTTTATTACCCCTGTGAAAATAAAAAAAATTGGGTCTAAAGTAACATTTTTGTGAAAAGAGTTAAATGTTCATTTTTTTCTTCCACATTCCAAAAATTCCTGTGAAGCACCTGAAGGGTTAATAAACTTATTGAATGTGGTTTGGAGCACCTTGAGGGGTGCAGTTTTTAGAATGGTGTCACTTTTGGGTATTTTCTGCCATGAAGACCTCTCAAAGTGACTTCAAATGTGATGTGGTCCCTAAAAAAATGGTTTTGTAAATTTTGTTGAAAAAATTAGAAATCGCTGGTCAACTTTTAACCTTTATAGCTCCCTAACAGAAAAAAATTTTGGTTCCAAAATTGTGCTGATGTAAAGTAGACATGTGGGAAAATTCAAATTGTGAAAATTGCCAAATTTTCAACATTTTCACCAAATTTCCATTTTTTTCACAAATAAACGCAAGTGATATCGAAGAAATGTTACCACAATCATGAAGTACAATATGTCACGAAAAAAACAATCTCAGAATCAGGGGGATCCGTTGAAGCGTTCCAGAGTAATTACCTCATAAAGTGACAGGGGTCAGAATTGTAAAAATTGGCCTGGTCATTAACGTGCAAACCACCCTCGGGGGTTAAGGGGTTAAGTATGATCCCATTGAGATGCCAACTTGAATTTTGGTACAGATGTGGCTAGGAGCATAGGAGGTACATGTTATTTTTTTTGCAAATTTAATATTAGATTGATTTTTTGGAAATCCATTTTGAAATTTTGTGTTTGATTCCGCATGGGTAAAATATTAACAATATTAATAATCTTTATTTTTATATAGCGCTAACATATTTCACAGCACTTTACATACATTATCATCGCTGTCCCCACTGGGGCTCACAATCTAAATTCCCTATCAGTATGTCTTTGGAGTGTGGGAGGAAACCAGAGAACCCGGAAGAAACCCACGCAAACACGGGAAGAACATACAAACTCCTTGCAGATGTTGTCCTTGGTGGGATTTGAATCCAGGACCCCAGTGCTGCAAGGCTGCAGTGCTAACTATTGAGCCACCGTGCTTTTTCCACAGTAAGAGCTCAGGTGTGATCTATATGGCAACCTGCCCATATCCACTTAATTATGTGGGCAAAACTAAGAGAGAACTGAGGAGGAGAGTGAGTGAACATCTGGGTGACATCAGGAATGATCGACATACCCCACTGTCAAGACATATGAGAACAACACATCTGGGTGAAGTAGATGAAATTCTCTTTACAGTTATTGAGGTTGTGAAATCTAGCCCCAGAGGGTGCGATCAGGATAAGGACCTATTGAAACATGAATGTGAATGGACCTTTAGAGTGGATTCCCTTACCCCTAAGTGGATAAACAAACAAATTACATAGGCCTGTTTCTTATAACCATGAGACGTTATGATGGACCTTTGAATCGATTGGATTGTTTTGGCTGACCATATAAGCTAGTTTTTTGTCCCCTCATTGTGGGCTGCACAAATTCTTGTGTCTATTTTTTTATCTGGATTAGACTTCATCATTATATATAGTTTCTGCAGCTAGCACCTGTTCACACTTAGGATGTGCTGGTCAGTTTTCTTATTATATATTACTATAGGAGGTTGTAACTGCCTCCTGTCTGACCTGGCATTCCCCCCATTTAACCAGCAGGTGATGTATATTCTATTCTACCAGCCCATTTGAATTGTAGGTGTTTTAGCCCAGAAGTGACATGTTCTGTCCAGAGTTATAGGCTTGTAGCCCAAGAGAGGCACGTAGGCAGAGAAGTACCCATCAGACGGGAGGTCACCTTGCAGCGGTTGATGGGCACACATGAATTGGCCAATTTATGCGCTAAGAACCTCCGTTTATTGTAAGTAAAGTCCATTGAGTAATATCACAGTTTATATCAAACGTTTTTATTGTCTTTATGTATTTTGGCCATAATAGAGTGCTGCTGTGCTTTCTTTTCATATATCTTATTCAGTTTCTGCAGCTTGCACCTGTTCACATTTAGGATGTGCTGGTCAGTTCTTTTTACACATTTACACATATATATACAGTACAGACCAAAAGTTTGGACACACCTTCTCATTTATAGATTTTTCTGTATTTTCATGACTATGAAAATTGTACATTCACACTGAAGGCATCAAAACTATGAATTAACACATGTGGAATTATATACTTAACAAAAAAGTGTGAAACAACTGAAAATATGTCTTATATTCTAGGTTCTTCAAAGTAGTCACCTTTTGCTTTGATGACTGCTTTGCACACTCTTGGCATTCCCTTGATGAGCTTCAAGAGGTAGTCACCGGAAATGGTCTTCCAACAATCTTGAAGGAGTTCCCAGAGATGCTTAGCACTTGTTGGCCCTTTTGCCTTCACTCTGCGGTCCAGCTCACCCCAAACAAATCTTGATTGGGTTCAGGTCTGGTGACTGTGGAGGCCAGGTCATCTGGCGTAGCACCCCATCACTCTCCTTCTTGGTCAAATAGCCCTTACACAGCCTGGAGGTGTGTTTGGGGTCATTGTCCTGTTGAAAAATAAATGATGGTCCAGCTAAACGCAAACCGGATGGAATAGCATGCCGCTGCAAGATGCTGTGGTAGCCATGCTGGTTCAGTATGCCTTCAATTTTGAATAAATCCCCAACAGTGTCACCAGCAAAGCACCCCCACACCATCACACCTCCTCCTCCATGCTTCACGGTGGGAACTAGGCATGTAGAGTCTATGGCTGTGTGCACACGATACGTTTTTTATGCGTTTCCGCAGCTGCGGAAAAGCTGCGGAAACGCATTAAAAAAGCATGGTAGAAGGGCAGCAATGTTCCCCAATGGAAATCCGCATATGCTGTGCCCATGCTGCGGATTTTTCCGCAGCGTTTATGCTGCGCTCAAAACTCCGCAGCATGTCCATTAATTTTGCGGAAATGCGGCGTTTTCGTCGCCACTGACTTGCATTAGACCGCATGGATTACACATCACTGTATATGTAGATGCGTAATCCACGCGTTCTAATGTGCGGATGGTACCCGGGTGTAGATGAGAGGAGAGTCTCATCCACACCCAGGTACCATTAAAAAATCTGTAAAAAAAAGAATAAAATAAAAAATAAATGTATACTTACCTACTGTCGGCCCGCGTACCGCTCCTGCTTGGTTCCCGGCACTTTGCAGTGAGTTGAAGGACCTGCGCTGACGTCAGAGTCATGTGACAGGTCACGTGACGCTGACGTCGGCAGGTCTTTAAATTCAGTGTTGCCGGAAGGGAGAACGGAGTGAGCTGGACAGCGCGGGCCATCGGAGGGTAAAGTATACATTTATTTTTTATTTTTACCACTCTCTCGGGTCACACTATATAAATCCATACTGTTTGCATGGATTTATATAGTGTGACCTAGTTGTCAAGCACTTTCCAGGTGATGCTAAAATCGCCTGGAAAGCGCTTGTCAATCCACATGCGGAAACGCATGTGAATCCGCATGTATTCCGCAGGAAAAACGCATGCACAATCTGCATGCGTTTTTTCTGCCAGGGAGATGCAGAAATGATGCAGAAATTTTCTGCTTCATTTCTGCATCGTGTGCACATACCCTATCTGTTCACCTTTTCTGCGTCGCACAAAGATCTCAAATTTGGACTCATCAAACCAAAGCACAGATTTCTACTGGTCTAATGTCCATTCCTTGTGTTCTTTAGCCCAAACAAGTCTCTTCTGCTTGTTGCCTGTCTTTAGCAGTGGTTTCCTAGCAGCTATTTTACCATGATGGCCTGCTGCACAAAGTCTCCTCTTAACAGTTGTTGAAGAGATGTGTCTGCTGCTAGAACTCTGTGTGGCATTGACCTGGTCTCTAATCTGAGCTGCTGTTAACCTGCGATTTCTGAGGCTGATGACTCGGATAAACTTCTCCTCAGAAGCAGAGGTGACTCTCGGTCTTCCTTTTCTGGGGCGGTCCTCATATGAGCCAGTTTCTTTGTAGCGCTTGATGGTTTTTGCAACTGTACTTGGGGACACTTTCAAAGTTTTCCCAATTTTTCGCACTGACTGACCTTCATTTCTTAAAGTAATGATGGCCACTCGTTTTTCTTTACTTAGCTGCTTTTTTCTTGCCATAATACAAATTCTAGCAGTCTATTCAGTAGGACTATCAGCTGTGTATTCACCTGACTTCTGCACAACACAACGATGGTCCCAACCCCATTTATAAGGCAAGAAATCCCACTTATTAAACCTGACAGGGCACACCTGTGAAGTGAAAACCATTTCCGTTGACTACCTCTTGAAGCTCGTCAAGAGTGTGCAAAGCAGCCATCAAAGCAAAAGGTGGCTACTTTGAAGAACCTAGAATATAAGACATATTTTCAGGTGTTTCAATCTTTTTTTGGTAAGTATATAATTCCACATGTGTTAATTCATAGTTTTGATGCCTTCAGTGTGAATGTACAATTTTCATAGTCATGAAAATACAGAAAAATATGTAAATGAGAAGGTGTGTCCAAACTTTTGGTCTGTAGTGTATATATATTTACAGATATACACACATACACATTTGATTGTCCTATATGGTCAATGGAGCTCCTCCTTGCTCTCCCCTCTTCTTGTCTTGTCCTCTACCCCTCCCTAAAAAAAGTTATTGTATCATCAGTCTTCATCATCCCCTTATTTTTAGTATAATTTTTTGCCTTGCCGCTCTGTAAATATATGTGATTATAAAATACTCTATCATATGTATAAGTATTGAAGGTGAGGTTTAGAGAGTAACTGCAATTTTATCTGTCTCTCAATTTCCCCGTTTATCAACCAATAGAGTAGTTGTGATAAATATGGTATCCACAGTTTTATCTTTGGCTATGTATATTGGTGGTCAGTGGTTGCGCTCCCGTTTGGAGCGAATCAGAGGGTTGGGCACACCTAAATTGGTTGTTGCTGTTATCCAGCGGAGTTTCTGGTCATGCACAGTACCGTGCGCTCCACAGTAGCAAGGAGAATGTCTGAGGCTGGATCGCACTGCTTCATCTGCACACGTTATTTCCGGTGTAAAGTTTCCGGTCATGTGCAGTACTGTGTGTTCCATAGCATTAAGGTGAGCATCCTGAGTCGGAACGCATCGCATCAGTGGGACGCGTCACTTCCTGCGGTGGCTGATAGGCGCGTACTCCGTGATAATGTATGGTGGTGGATGGGTTGCGCTTTCTGAGCTTTAAATGATCTTAGCCTGACTGCTTCATATGTGGTTTATATCAGGGCACACTGAGCGGCGATTATTGAGTAATGGGGGTTATATCTAGAGAGGGTCAAAGGGGCGGTTACACAGGAAGTTATCAAAATGATTGGGGAGGAGACTGTTTGAGAGGGAGCTCTATATAAAAGGACATGTAAACAAACTGCGGCCCACATAATAGATAGTGTGGGTAGGGGGTCTAAAGAGGAGGGCCAACCCCCATCTTCACACACAAGTGCCTACTCAAAACCATATATATATAAATAGGAGAACTATTGAGTATAATGGCATAAGAAGCTTTATTTCATAAATAATTCATTTAAAATTAGTACATCACATCAAAAATATGAAATATTATAAAGACAGAGACATACAGACAAATAGTCCCAATTTTTATTGCTGACCTCTACGAAGGGTCCATCCAAGGGGTCATAAAGCATACTAGTGCAGGGATAGAGAGAGAAGCAAGTGATCAAACGGCTTACATGCAATTATACTAAGTTCATGGAGCCCACTCTACCACAAGAGCTAAATTGCACCTCACTCACCGAGTAAAGGAGAGCCCAAGTCTGAGAGGAACGGCACAGGGACTGGTCAATGGCAAAAGAGAGCCTCGACGCACGTTTCGCCAGTGATTAACCTTGGCTTTCACAAGAGGCATGTGTGGTTGCGCTTTCAGGACCTTTAAATACGCCCCCAAGAGATCACGTGTATAGTCACGTGACTCTCCAATATGGCTGCCGAACATCAGATGAAAGGCGGCGTATGTGCTGCGGCTACCACCGCCTCCATGTGCGCGTCCCAGCCGTCATGACGTCAGCACGTGACCGGAAGTGCGGGTAAGCGATATTCCCGGCGACGCGCCGAAGGCTTATTGACAGCTGAGCGCAGCCATAGGGCGGGGGAGACCGGGCGCATGCGCACAACATCTGTGCACAGACAGGCATAGGGGGAAATAATAATATTCATGCATTGAACCTAATATCACATAAAGTATGAGGGATTATAGCACTCAATGATAATCATAAGGATGCTAGCAAACATCAAAATACAAAGGGGAAACATACATTATACAAAAATATATGTGCATATATTCTTCGCCATCTATCCAATCTATTACAGATATCAGGATGAGAGGGGTCCACAGACAAAGTTCGTCTCTACAAATGGTATGGGATAGACGGTTCTTAAGGCGCCATCAATTATACGAAAATATATATGCACAAATTCTTCACCATCTATCCAATATATTGCAGATGTCAGGATGGAAGGGGTCCACAGACAGAATACGTCTCTACAGATGGTATAGAGTAGACGGTTCCTAAAGTGCAATCACTATATAAAAGAAGTGAGTACAAAGAATAAGAACAAATAAAATTTTAAAAAATTAAGAATAAAAACATAGAACCATGGTCCCTAATTTAGGGACCATGGTTCTATGTTTTTATTTGTTCTTATTATTTGTACTCACTTCTTTTATATAGTGATTGCGCTTTAGAAACCGTCTACTCTATACCATTTGTAGAGACGAACTTTGTCTGTGGACCCCTCTCATCCTGATATCTGTAATAGATTGGATAGATGGCGAAGAATATATGCACATATATTTTGTATAATGTATGTTTCCCCTTTGCATTTTGATGTTTGCTAGCATACTTATGATTATCATTGAGTGCTATAATCCCTCATACTTTGTGATATTAGGTTCAATGCATGAATATTATTATGATCGGATGGCACTTTAATTTGCTACCACATTGATTCTTGGCAGTAGATTTGTCCATTACATACATATTTCCCCCTATGCCTGTCTGTGAGCAGATGTTGTGCTCATGCGCCCGGTCTCTCCCGCCCTATGGTAGCGCTCAGCTGTCAATAAGCCTTCAGCGCGTCGCCGGGAATAGCGCTTACCCGCACTTCCAGTCACGTGCCGAAGTCATGACGGCTGGGGCGCGCACATGGAGGCGGTGGTAGCAGCAGCACATGCGCAGCCTTTCATCTGATGTTCGGCGGCCATATTGGAGAGTCACGTGACAATACACATGATCTCTTGGGGGCATATTTAAAGGTCCTGAAAGCGCAACCACACACGTCTCTTGAGAAAGCCAAGGATAATCACCGGCGAAACGCGCGTCGAGGCTCTCTTTTGCCATTGACCAGTCCCTGTGCCGTTCCTCTCAGACTTGGGCTCTCCTTTACTCGGTGAGTGAGGTGCAATTTAGCTCTTGTGGTAGAGTGGGCTCCATGAACTTAGTATAATTGCATGTAAGCCGTTTGATCACTTGCTTCTCTCTCTATCCCTGCACTAGTATGCTTTATGACCCCTTGGATGGACCCTTCGTAGAGGTCAGCAATAAAAATTGGGACTATTTGTCTGCATGTCTCTGTCTTTATAATATTTCATATTTTTGATGTGATGTACTAATTTTAAATGAATTATTTATGAAATAAAGCTTCTTATGCCATTATACTCAATAGTTCTCCTATTTATGTATAAAAGGACATGTGTTGAATCAGACAGACATGCAAATATCCACCACATTTACCTGCCATCAGGCCTCCTGAAGAGCTAACAGGGCGAAACGTGTAGAGGCGATGTAGAGGATCTTTATCACACATTGATAAGTACTTTGTTTCTATCATGGTTTATTATCCTTGAAGTATAATTGCTCACATTGCTAAGGAAGATATTATTAAAGTCTCCTTATATGTATTCATAAATCGATATAAGTGTGATCCATATGGGCTGCTGGTGCAATTGGTTAAATCACATTTATATGGTCAATTTTGTCTCATGCACAGTGCACTTAAACTATGGTATAATCTTTTAAAATGTATAGGTCTGATCAACTAAATATTGATCTGCTATGGACCTGATTGTTATAGCACTATGAACTTTGAATCACTTCTCTTTCCATTATTATCAGTAAGATAGTGATTTCAAACAGAGGTGTGTGATAATGACACTACTTTAATTTCATATAATTTGATTGATTATCATTTGTTGCATTATGACTTACCCTTAGCACACTAGGAGTGATCTATGTATAGAAACAGAGCTTCCTGTTAGGAGATATAGACATTTATGCAACAAATAGAAAAATGAATAGCAGCACTCACCTTAGTCCTTTGGCTAAAAAGTCCTTTTTGTCATAGCATTCTGGACAATCATATGCAGCGGTCTATCGGAGGTGCAGCGGAGACAGCGGGGAGACGAGAGGACGACGGCCGTTTCGCGACTTACAAACGCTTCTACGGGTCCAAACTTTAAAGGAAGTGCAAAAGATTCTTCCTTTATAGGAGGAGTTTAGTATACATAATTAAAAGCTAATTAACATAAAAACATTCATTAAAAAAACATACAGATGCTATACAATATTCTATAAAAAGACTGCCATATCTAGCTTTTCATTTAGCCCTAGCGGGCCCTGGGCTTCTTCTTTTAATATCCATTTCCCTTCTCTTGCTAACAGGAAATGATTGTGATTTCCCCCTTGTATGGGGTATTTTAACTGTTCAATGCCTGGAAATTGCAGTACACGAGGGTTTGCATTGTGACATTCCCGAATGTGTTGAATCAATCTAGGTGAGCCTTTACCAGAGGAAATGGAATCATAGTGTTCTCTAAATCTGACAAATAAAGGGCGGATGGTTTTTCCGATATAATAGAATTTACATGGACAGTATAATATACACTGCTCAAAAAAATAGAGGGAACACTTAAACAACAGAATGTAACTCCAAGTAAATCAAGCTTCTGTGAAATCAAACTGTCCACTTAGGAAGCAACACTGATTAACAATCAATTTCACATGCTGTTGTGCAAATGGAATAGACAATAGATGGAAATTATTGGCAATTATCAAGACACCCTCAATAAAGGAGTGGTTCTGCAGGTGGGGACCACAGACCACATCTCAGTACCAATGCTTTCTGGCTGATGTTTTGGTCACTTTTGAATGTTAGTTGTGCTTTCACACTCGTGGTAGCATGAGACGGACTCTACAACCCACAGAAGTTGCTCAGGTAGTGCAGCTCATCCAGGATGACATATCAATGCGAGCTGTGGCAAGAAGGTTTGCTGTGTCTGTCAGCGTAGTGTCCAGAGTCTGGAGGTGCTACCAGGAGACAGGCCAGTACACCAGGAGACGTGGAGGGGGCCTTAGGAGGGCAACAACCCAGCAGCAGGACCGCTACCTCCGCCTTTGGTCAAGGAGGAACTGGAGGAGAACTGCCAGAGCCCTGCAAAATGACCTCCAGCAGGTCACAAATGTGCATGTGTCTGCACAAACGGTTAGAAACCGACTCCATGAGGATGGTATGAGGGCCCGAAGTCCACAGATGAGGGTTGTGCTCACAGCCCAACACCGTGCAGGACACTTGGCATTTGCCACAGAACACCAGGATTGGCAAAGTCACCACTGGCACCCTATGCTCTTCACAGATGTAAGCAGGTTCACATTGAGCACATGTGACAGAGTCTGGAGAAGCCGTGGAGAGCGATCTGCTGCCTGCAACATCCTTCAGCATGACCGATTTGGCAGTGGGTCAGTAATGGTGTGGGGTGGTATTTCTTTGGAGGGCAGCACAGCCCTCCATGTGCTCGCCAGAGGTAGCCTGACTGCCATTAGGTAATGAGATGAGATCCTCAGACCCCTTGTGAGACCATATGTTGGTGCAGTTGGCCCTGGGTTCCTCCTAATGCAGGACAATGCCAGACCTCATGTGGCTGGAGTGTGTCAGCAGTTCCTGCAAGATGAAGGCATTTAAGCTATGGACTGACCCGTCCGTTCCCCAGACTTGAATCTGATTGAGCACATCTGGGACATCATGTCTCGCTCCATCCACGAACGTGACTTTGCACCACAGACTGTCCAGGAGTTGGCGGATGCTTTAGTCCAGGTCTGGGAGGAGATCCCACAGGAGACCATCCTCAACCTCATCAGGAGCATGTCCAGGTGTTGTAGGGAGGTCATATAGGCACGTGCAGGCCACACACAATACTGAGCCTCATTTTGACTTGTTTTAAGGACATTACATCAAAGTTGGATCAGCCTGTAGTGTGTTTTTCCACTTTAATTTTGGGGGTGACTCCAAATCCAGGCCTCCATTGGTTAATAAATTTGATTTCCATTGGTGATTTATGTGTGATTTTGTTGTCAGCACATTCAGCTTTGTACAGAACAAAGTATTCAATGAGAAGATTTCATTCATTCAGATCATGTGTTGAGTGTTCCCTTTATTTTTTTGAGCAGTGTATATACCACATGTTTGGTCCTGCATGAGAAATTATTTTACTTCGTGCCATATAGCTCCTATTTTTAGATTTTTCCCTGTAATGTGTGCCTGGCAAAAAGAACAATTACCACACCTGTAATTTCCAGTCAACGAATTTTCTTCTAACTATGTCTTTTTTTCGGTAGTGCGTCTAAATCTATTATGTATCAATAAATCTCCCAAATTTTTATTCCTTTTATATGAAAAAAAGTAACAGCTACCAATATGCTACTTCATTATGACAGTGCACATCTTTCTCATACTAAAAGAACTGTACCATATAGTCAATACTTGAGCATAAGAAAAATTAACAATACTGATCAAGGTTTTTTGAAACAGGCAGAGGAACTAACAGGTTCTCTAGGAGAGGATAGATACCCAATTACACTACCGAGAGAAGCACAAGATAGAGCACACAAGAAAAAACAACATGAATTAATCAAACAACAACATAAAAATGCAAAAGTAGATTCTAACCAAAAGAGAAAATGTATTTTTAATTTTAAACAAAGTGCCAACACAGATCTAATACAGAATGCAGTAAGGAACAATTGGCATTTACTTGAAAGTGATCCGGATCTCTGTGATATAGCTTTGAACAAACCATTATTTTCATATAGAAGGAATAAATATTATATTATAATATTATACTGTCCATGTAAATTCTATTATATTGGAAAAACCATTTGTCAGATTTAGAGAACACTATGATTCCATTTCCTCTGGTAAAGGCTCACCTAGATTGATTCAACACATTCGGGAGTGTCACAATGCAAACCCTCGTGTACTGCAATTTCCAGGCATTGAACAGTTAAAATACCCCATACAAGGGGGAAATCACAATCAGTTCCTGTTAGCAAGAGAAGGGAAATGGATATTAAAAGCAGAAGCCCAGGGCCCTACTAGGGCTAAATGAAAACCTAGATATGGCAGTCTCTTTCTAAAATATTGTATAGCATCTGTATGTTTTTTTTAATGAATGTTTTTATGTTAATCAATTAACTTTTAATTATGTATACTAAACTCCTCCTATGTGTAGAAGCGCTTGTAAGACGCAAAACGGCCGTCGTCCTCTCGTCTCCCCGCTGTCTGCGCTGCACCTCCGATAGACCGCTGCATCGAAATAAAGGACTTTTTAGCCAAAGGACTAAGGTGAGTACTGCTATTCATTTTTCTACTTGTTGCATAGATGCCATCCTTTAGCCTTTGCACCACTATTATTGTCCTTTATCACTGCTGGTGTTCAGCTATATAAATATCACACAGTGGTGCCTGAAGATTTTTTCCATTCTCCTGTTGGATATAGACATTTGACTCAGGTCATCCAGGGCATCTGAGGGCTAGCCGCCGTGGAGCGGGGGCGCCGTAACGCTTTCCCGATAGGGTGCCAACCTCCGCTGTTAGGCAGGGAAATTGATAGGTGTTAAATTAGGGTCATTTAGATAGTCAATATACAGAATTTTGAGGTATTTGAAAAGTTTCTTTTGGGTAAGGGTATGTGCACACTGTCAGGAATGGCAGCGCTTTGAAAGCAGCATACTGATGCTGCGTCCAAAGCGCTGCACACAGGTAAATCCGCATGTGTTTATTGAACACATGCGGCGTCACCGCAGCCTATACATTACACTAGTAGAATTTCTTTTGCAGTATGGAAGAGAAATTCTACTAGTGTAATGTATAGTCTTCACAGACAGCAGCATGTCAATTTCTCTTGCGGAGACTAGCATTTCAGCAAGAGAAATTGACATGCTGCGGTCTGTGAAGACGTGTCGCATGTCCTTCTCCGCGGGTGAGCCGCAGGAGCAGACAGACGGATAGTGGGCATGGGATTTATATAAATCCCACCCACTATGCTGTAACATCTGGCCGCTGCAGATTGGAAGCAGACCAAGTGTGCTGCGTCCAATCCGCAGCAAACACTGACCGTGTGCATGCACCCTAACACTTTATGGTGTCTGTGTGTTCGTGGTCATATTTTTGACATTTTAAAAACCCTCGTCAATAAAAATTTATGTTTTAACTGGTCCTATTATGATTCATAAATTAGCTTTTCGGGACATTTTTCTTAAATAAAATTCAGGAGCTTACAGGTCATCGCCCCTGGGTGACCCCGCGGCCATCTTTCGGCCCAGGGTCACCATGGAGACCATCGGCACAACGCCGATGGGCGCAGAGAGGGAGCTCCCTCCCTCTGTGAAACTCCTCGATGTCGCTGTCACTATTGATAGTAGCATCATAGGGGTTAAAAGCCCGCGATCAGTGCTAGCACTGATCATGGGCACTGCTACAGGGTGTCAGTCCTCATATAGAGCTAACACTCGCACTTGATCGCGGTGGCGGTCTCTGTGAGCCTGCCCGATGCGAGGAAGTATATGTAGGCGGTTTGCGGGATAGCAGCTCCCGTGGCGCCGTACATATACTGCTAGTCAGGAAAGGGTTAAAGAATCACAAAATAATGAAAAAAAAAACATGGTATGCGCTACCGATTCCAGACAATTTTGCATTCAAAAAGTTGAATGGCGTTCCTTCCCATTTGAGCCTTGCACCCGAACAGTAGATTTCCACAACATATGGGGTATCGGCAAACTTAGGAGAAATTGCACATCAAACTGTATGGTGCAATTTCTCCTGTTGCCCTTGTGAAAAAAAAAAAAATTGGGGTTAAAAGAACATTTTTTTTGTAAAAATTTGATTTTTTTTATTTTCACAGCTCAACTTTATAAACTTCTATGAAGAACCCGGGGGTTCAAGTTGCTCACCACACATCTGGATACATTCCTTGAGGGGTCTAGTTTCTATTGTTTAAGCACATCAGGGACTCTCCAAATGCGATATGGCGTCCGCTAGTGATCCCAGCAAATTTTGCATTCAAGAAGTCAAATAGTTATTTCCCTTCCGAACCCTGCCATGCGCCCAAACAGTAGTTTTCCATCACATATTGGTCATCGGTGTACTCAGGAAAAACTGCATAACAAATTGTAAAGTGCACTTCCTCCTGTTACCCTTGTGAAAATGCAAAATTTGGGGCTAAAAATTTTGTTGGGAAAAATGTGATTTTTTTTTTTTCATAAGTTATGTTATAAACTTCTGCGAAGTATTGGGGAATTCTAGGTGCTCGACACACATCTAGATACATTCCTTCAGGGGTTTAGTTTCCCAAATGGGTTGACTTGTGGGGGATGGCTTTCCACTATTCAGACACACCAGGAACTCCCCAAACACCACATGGCATCCGCTAATGATGCCAGCCAATATTGCATTCAAAAACTCAAATGGCACGTCTGTTCCGAGACCTGATATTCGCACCAACAGTACTTTTCCTCCACATATGGGGTATTGGCGTACTCAGAAGAAACTGCACAGCAAATTGTATTGTGCATTTTCTTACCCTTGTGAAAATTCTACTGTGTCATGAAAGTTAGCCGCCATCTTAGGTATGATACGTCATACCTGAAGATATTCCCTATTGTCACACAGCTTCTACCATGTCAGATTTCTGCAGCCCCTGGTAAACAGAGCAATTCGCCCCCACCTCTGGAGATCAGTCTCCAGAAACGTTTTTGATATGGTAAATAGATGGGCCATTTTTTCTGTGTCCAAGAAGGACAGAGTCAGCTAGGCCCCAGGGGGGTAATTAACACCTTGATGTCACTGGAAACCAAAAGCAAACCATTTGTGCATGCCTGCAAACCTTTCCATTGTCCAGGAACCATGTGCTTTCTTTGTGGAAAATGGCCACCCAAAAGCTTCAAGATACAGTATCAATTTCTAACCACACGATACAAGTTAGGGAACCCAAATAAAATGTATCATGTGAGGAAGGTGCCCGCGGACACAATCATGGGACTCATAAATCCCTGAGTGGCCTGGAAAGCTGGATATTTAGAAGAACCATATACAAGGTCTCAGGGGAGGCATGTTTAGAGTCAATGGCTTCCCCACAAGAGGAGGATCACGATGAGACCTCTGGTGATACGATGAGGTCACCCCAGGGAAAGTTATGGGTACTTTTCTAAAATGAAGCTAAAATGAGCATTGGTTGGGGGGCGGGTTTTAGTAAACTGACATCACCAAGAGTGGGCGTGACAGGACTTTAGTATAGCCGACAGTCAGAAACCCCCTCAGTTTGACCCAGGAGATGATGTGAACAACTCCTACCGTCGGGTCCAGGTATCTGAGTGGGAGGAGCACCTTTGCCATGTGCTACTGAGGCCTGGACGACTGCAACTAAGCTTGAACCTGTGGGATCGCAATCCTCCCTTGCACCACAAGAACGGTAACTGATTTATCGTTGTTATTCCTGTGTTTTGTACTTCTAATTGCTATATTTCTTATTCTGGCCAAAATACCATTGTATAGTTAATGGTATAGCCTTGTAATCTAGTGTATTCTTATAATCGATTAAATCATAAATTAATCGTGGGCTGTATCCTTTACTCTGCATATATGAATCCATTGGTCCGGAAACGCTTGGCTGAAACGCTACTGGGTTGGTTCCTGACCCGATACAAGTCTATTAACGGACCGGGCTTGTATCAAACGAGAACTGGTGGCAGCATACCATCTGGGGGATTTGAGGAAGGCTAGCAGTGACGGTCAGAGGTGTGGATATATATTACTGGCGCAGCCAGGGGAATATATATACCGCCCTCACTGAAGAGGGCCTCAAATACCCAGAGGGCTACAGGACGGCCTCTCCGGCGACCACTCACTCTAGGTGCAGTACCTTGACTGACCTGAGAGGCAAGGGGGCGCCAGAGAGTTGTGCCTGTATCGTGGCGTCACGGATTGGTGACGTGTAAGGGACAACACACCACCGTGCTTTCCCCCCCTGGTAGCAGCTTCCTGGCACCACTTACTCTAGGTGCAGTACCTTGACTCACCTGAGAGGTAAGGGGGAGCCAGAGAGCTGCACCCACCGGCCGGCTTTCATCAAATCTACATTTGGGGCTTAATGAACATTTTTGTGGGAAAAATGTGACTTTTTATTTTCACGGCTCTACATTATAAACTTCTGTGAAGCATCTGGAAGTTCAACGTGTTCAACACACATCTATATACATTCCATGAAACAGGGGCGGACATACCGTCGGTGCAGCTGCACGTGGGCTCGGAGGTGCAGGGGGGCCCTTGCAGGGTGGCTAATAATGAGGGCAATTGCCCTCATTATGAGCAGCGGGCAGGGAGCGATTGATGCATCTCCGTTGCCAACAGGAGATAAGATAATGGCTGTGGAGCTGCACGAATCCATCCTCTGCTTCCTGCCCAGTGCTTTCTCTCTCATACAGGCGCGCACGGCTTGATGACATCAGCATGTAGTGCGCGCCTGTGGTAGAGGACAATGAATGGAGTGGGGAGAGGACAATGAGGAGTGGGGGAGATTATAATGGGGGGGTGCAGAGAGGTCAATGATGGGGGTGGGGAGAGAACAATGAATGGAGTGAGGAGAGGCCTCAACTGTACTTGAGGACACTTTCAAAGTTTTCCCAATTTTTCAGACTGACTGAATATATATATACAGTACAGACCAAAAGTTTGGACACACCTTCTCATTTAAAGATTTTTCCGCATTTTCATGACTTTGAAAATTGTATATTCACACTGAAGGCATCAAAACTATGAATTAACACACGTGGAATTATGTACTAACAAAATAGTGTGAAACAACTGAAAATATGTCTTATATTCTAGGTTCTTCAAAGTAACCTTTTGCTTTGATGGCTGCTTTGCACACTCTTGGCATTCTCTTGATGAGCTTCAAGAGGTAGTCGCCCAAAATGGTTTTCACTTCACAGATGTGCCCTGTCATGTTTAATAAGTGGGATTTCTTGCCTTATAAATGGGGTTGGGACCATCAGTTGTGTTGTGCAGAAGTCAGGTGGATATACAGCTGATAGTCCTACTGAATGGACTGTTAGAATTTGTATTATGGCAAGAAAAAAGCAGCTAAGTAAAGAAAAAGGAGTGGCCATCATTACTTTAAGAAATGAAGGTCAGTCAGTCCGAAAAATTGGGCAAACTTTGAAAGTGTCCCCAAGTGCAGTTGCAAAAACCATCAAGCGCTACAAAGAAAATGGCTCACATGAGGACCACCACAGGAAAGGAAGACCAAGAGTCACCTCTGCTTCTGAGGAGAAGTTTATCCGAGTCACCAGCCTCAAAAATCGCAGGTTAACAGCAGCTCAGATTAGAGACCAGGTCAATGCCACACAGAGTTCTAGCAGCAACATCTCTACAACAACTGTTAAGAGGAGACTTTTTGCAGCAGGCCTTCATGGTAAAATAGCTGCTAGGAAACCACTGCTAAGGACAGGCAACGAGCAGAAGAGACTTGTTTGGGCTAAAGAACACAAGGAATGGACATTAGACCAGTGGAAATCTGTGCTTTGGTCTGATGAGTCCAAATTTGAAATCTTTGGTTCCAACCACCGTGTCTTTGTGCGACGCAGAAAAGGTGAACGGATGGACTCTACATGCCTGGTTCCCACCGTGAAGCATGGAGGAGAAGGTGTGATGGTGTGGGGGTGCTTTGCTGGTGACACTGTTGGGGATTTATTCAAAATTGAAGGCATACTGAACCAGCATGGCTACCACAGCATCTTGCAGCGGCAAGTTATTCCATCCGATTTACGTTTAGCTGGACCATCATTTATTTTTCAACAGGACAATGACCCCAAACATACCTCCAGGCTGTGTAAGGGCTATTTGACCAAGAAGGAGAGTGATGGGGCGCTACGCCAGATGACCTGGCCTCCACAGTCACCAGACCTAATCCCAATCAAGATGGTTTGGGGTGAGATGGACCGCAGAGTGAAGGTAAAAGGGCCAACAAGTGCTAAGTATCTCTGGGAACTCCTTCAAGATTGTTGAAAGACCATTTCCGGTGACTACCTCTTGAAGCTCATCAAGAGAATGCCAAGAGTGTGTAAAGCAGTCATCAAAGCAAAAGGTGGCTACTTTGAAGAACCTAGAATATAAGACATATTTTCAGGTGTTTCACACTTTTTTGCTAAGTATATAATTCCACATGTGTTAATTCATAGTTTTGATGCCTTCAGTGTGAATGTACAATTTTCATAGTCATGAAAATACAGAAAAATCTATAAATGAGGTGTGTCCAAACTTTTGGTCTGTACTGTATAACAAGTGTATTCTTGTTATTTCTGTTAGTCACAGTGCCCTCTTTTATTACATATATAAAATGCCATAAAAGGAGGGGTTCTAGGCACATTTCTTGCACAGGGTCCCCAAGATGTCAGTGTTCGCCCCCGCCTTGAATGGTCTAGTTTATGGAGGTTTCCATTTTTAAATCACATCAGGGGGTCTCCAAAAGTGACATGGCGTCCGCAGTCGATTCCATCCATTTTTTGCATTCAAAAAGTCAAACAGTGCTCCTTCCCTTCCGAGCCGCTGTGCGACAAAACAGTAGCTTTCCCCCACATATGTGTTATTGGCGCACTCAGGAGAAATAGCACAAAATATTTTGGAGTCCATTTGTGAAAATAAAAAATTTGGGGCTAAAGTTACAAATTTTAGAAAAAAAATAAAATGTTAATTTTTTTCCTTCCACATTAATTCTTGTGATGCATTAATTCCTGCGAAGGGATAAACTTCTTGAATGTGGTTTTGAGGACTTTGAGGCGTGTAATTTTTAGGCCCTGTTCACACATGTTGTTTTTTTATGTCAAAAATCTGCAGCAAAACTGATCTCTGGAAGGAAATCAGCTGGGTCAAAAACAGAGGTTTTGCTGCATTATTTATGTTGTTTTGGTGCGTTTTTGGATTTTTTTTTTGCAGAATTATCTCTTGTTCATGCTTTGTCTCTTTTATGCATGTAAATTAAGTACAGTGAAAAAAAAAATCTCATTCTGGTTTTGGCATAATAGTGGGGGAGGTAAATTGTTCAGGATTCATACTCATACGTCCAAGGTTGTAAAGGGGTTAAGGGTATAAAAATTAAAGGTTTGAAAATTGCGACATTTTCACCAAATTTCCATTTTTTTCACAAATAAACGCAAGTCATATTGAACAAATTTTACCACTAACGTGAAGTACAATACGTCATGAAAAAACAATCTCAGAATCAGTGGGATCCGTTGAAGCGTTCCAGAGTAATTACCTCATAAAGTGGTCAGAATTGTAAAAATTGGGCTGGCAGAAAGATGAAAACAAGCTTGGGGGGTGAAGGGGTTAAATAAAATTTGGTGAGATCATGGTCAAATGACCTTGATGTCACCAAACGTCCTTAGGAAGTCTTAACCTCGGAATAAAAACGCTGGTGACCTCTAAGGCTATGTGCCCACGATGCAGAAATGCTCAGGATTTTTCCCGAGCGTTTCTGCATCTCCCTGGCAGAAAAAAACACATGCGGATTGTACATGTGGATTGTACATGCGGATTGTACATGCGGATTGTACATGCGGATTGTACATGCGGAATGTACATGCGGATTGTACATGCGGATTGTACATGCGGATTGTACATGCGGATTGTACATGCGGAATGTACATGCGGATTGTACATGTGGATTGTACATGCGGATTGTACATGCGGATTGTACATGCGGATTGTACATGCGGAATGTACATGCGGATTGTACATGGGGATTGTACATGCGGATTGTACATGCAGATTGTACATGCGGATTGTACATGCGGATTGTACATGCGGTTTTCCTGCCAGGTACATGCGGAAGTGAAGTGTTCTTCACTGGCATTTCCACATGCGGGTTGTCAAGCGCTTTCCAAGCGATTTTAGCATCACTTGGAAAGTGCTTGTCAACTTGGTCACACTATATGAATCCATGCAACCGGCATATAGTGTGACCCGAGAGAATGTCAAAAAATAAACAAATAAATATATACTTACCCTCCGATGGCCCATGCTGGCTTGCTTCACCGTCCCGACTGCTGGCAGTGGTAAACTGAAGGACTTGCCGACGTCAGCGTCGCGTGACCCGTCACATGACTGTGACGTCAGCGCAGGTCCTTCATTCCATCGCGAACTGCCACCAAGCAAGGAGGAGCGCGCCGCGGGCCGCCAGAAGGTAAGTATCATATTTATTTTTTATTTTATTCTTTTTTTCACAGTTTCTATGGTACCCGGGTCCGGAGGAGAGTCTCCTCTTCTCTAGACCTGGGTACCAGCCGTACATTAGAACGCATGGAATGTGCATCTACATATACAGTGATGCGTAATCCATTTGTTCTAATGCAAGTCAATGGCGGCGAAAACGTAGCACTTCCGCAAAATAATTGGTAGTGCTGCGTTTTTTTCCGCAATGATAATCCACAGCGGAAATTTCTGCAGCATGTGCACAGCACGTGCGGATTATCATTGGGGAACATGGCAGGCCTTCTACCATGCGTTTTTTAAGCATTTCTGCAGCGTTTTTGCCGCTGCGGAAACACTTAAAAAACGCATCGTGGGCACACAACCGACGAGAGTTGGGGTCTTGGTCAATTGCCCAGTTTGCTCTCCACCCACTTTAATGCTGGCCTTAACTGTAACTAGGGCTTATTTTTGGGGATTATATTTCAAGCATACGCCAAAAACTCTGTAAAATCATGCAAAGGCTTATTTTAGGTGTAGGTTTTATATCCAGGAAAACACAGTATTTATAAAGATATTGTCCTAGTAATGGACATAAGAGAATGAAATCAGACTTACCCTCTTCTGTGCCGTTTAAGCTTTGTCTGCTGAAGAAAAAAAAATGTCAAGTATTTAGGATTTACACAGAGAGTGATACTACGCATCAAACACGTTCCTCCAACCTGGCCCAAACAGGTTCTGGGCAATAGAACTGTCACCAAATTGAGTTATTAGAAAATTTTCTGCGCAGAAAAAATCCTGACCATGTGCACAGAACTTGCAGAATGTCATAGGAAGTCATGGGAAAAGGTATGCAATGCGTTTCTGGAGCGTTTATGCGCTGCAAATACGCAACAAAAAACGCACCAAAAAAGCATCGTGGGCACACAGCCGAATAACTTGTGTTTTTGAAGGGTTATATAACCCTGAGCCACTGATCTCACACCATAATTACAGAAAAAGTGATGCCCTGCATCAAATTCAGGTAATTCCAGCCTAGTCCAAATGGGTTCTGGGTATCAAAAATGGCATCAAAGTAGGCAATTAGCCAGTTTTCACAGATTTGAATAAGTATCTGGTGTTGCTAAATGGTTGAATGAATATTGGTCTTACATCACCAGCACACAGAAGAGGAACACCCATATTATAATCAATTTCCTTCAGGATGGTCAAAGTGGTTACTGATCTGAAAAGCTGGCATCAAAGTGGACAAAAATTGTAACTTTGTACTGATTTGAAGAAGTTACTGGTTTATTTTTAGAGTTAGAGGGGTTGTCCGGCCTTAGGTTACAAGTCTGAAGTCACTGCATGTGATTGCAGACTTGTGAATCCTCACAATGCACACACTGCTCACTGTGAGGATCCTCCGGTGCCAGCGCCATTAGTGGGCAGTCATGTGACCACAAGTATGCAAATTGCATACTTCCAGCCACTTTCTGACTAGATTGTATCCAGCCTCACTTAATACACTTGCATTGAGGGAGGTCACGCTCATATAGTCAGGATATGGCTGAAGTATGCAAATTACACATGACCGCCAACTCCTTGTGCCGCCATCGGAGAAATCTTACAGTGAGCAATATTTGCGATGTGAGGATTCACAAGTCTGCAGGTACATACAGTAGCCTAAGGCCGGACAACCCCTTAAACTCTAAAAAAAACTAAATCAGTAACTTATTCAACCCACGACAAAGTTGAAATTTGCCCACCTTGATGCCAGCTTTTCTGATTAATAACCACTTTGGCCATCCAGAAGGAAACTGTGATGTGGGTCTTCCTCTTCTGTGTGGTGGTGCAGTAAGACCAGTAGTACTAAGTCATACAACCATTTGCCCACTTTGATGCCAGTTCACATGCCCAGAACCCATTTGGGCCATGCTGGAGTGACCTGAATCTCATGCAGGGCATCACTATTGTATAACAGTGATGTGAGATCACTGGCCCACAGTTATTTAAAAGGGGTACCCCAGGGAGATAGACATTTATTTTGGACTGTTCCTGCACTCAAATTATAAAGAGGAGATGCCCAGTGCAGATACATAATCTTTTTAACCCTTTTAATTCCGTGACAGGATCTGCTCTTTCACTGCTACCCCCTCCCGCCTGGGTCATTACATCATACACTAAGTGCTGCTCCCGCATGTAGGGAACAGGTAGCCTGAGGAGAGAAGGCGAGGCAACTCCCGTTGTCGGCAGGGAAACAACTATTAGACTGGGTAATAACAGCGAGGAGCTGCACACTGCTGTAATGTCCCAGACAGAGGGGTGAGCAGTGCAGTGAAAAGCAGCGCCTGTCACACCAGCCCCATAATGTCTCCCTGTCTGCAGTCCCAGGTGAGGGGACATGTCGAGGGCATCGCCTGCTCACAGCTTCTAATAGCAGCCCCTTGATAATGTCTCATTCACAGGGCTACTAGCAGGGAGCAGGAGTTATAAAGATTATTATAGCGCGCTGGGCATATCATCTTTATAGTGTATGAGTGCAGGAACAGTACAACTTTTTTTTTTTTTATCTCCCCGGAGTACCCCTTTAACCAATTAAAAAAAGTAACTTATGCAAATCTGTAAAAATAAGCTAATTGCCGACTTTGATGTCAGTCCTGATGCACAGAACCCGTTTAAGCTGGGCTAGAGAATTTATGTTTGATGAAGGGCATCCCTATATGTGTAACAGTGGTGTGAGATCAGTGAACCAAAGTAATTTAACCCCTAAAAATACCAGTTCTAATGCTTGAGACAAGTTAAAGTGACCTGATTTTGACTCGGACCATCACTATTGTGGGGAGTTCACACTACATACCATATAATGTATACATAGCACTATACTATATACCAGTGTTTCCCAAACTCCAGTCCTCATGGCCCCCACAGGTCATGTTTTCAGGATCTCCTTAGTATTGCACAGGTTAGAGAATTCATGATGCCTTGATAGTAATTCCATCACCTGTGCAATACTAAGAAGATCCTGAAAACATGACCTGTGGGGGCCATGAGGACTGGAGTTTGGGAAACATTGCTATATACCATCATCTAGTAGACACCTCGTAGTGTAAAACTGTACCTGTGTATATAATATGCAGTGGGGAGTTCACACTATATACTAATGTATACATACTCTATACTATATATTATTGTATAGTATATAGCTCAGAGTGAAGCTTTGCATGTGTACATCATATTTAGTGGGGCATTCACACTATATCTTGTATACAAAGTGCTATACCACATACTATCACATAGTATATACCTCATTGTGTAAAGCTGTGCCTGTGCATATAATATATAGTGGGGAGTTCACACTATATACTACATATTGTATACATAGCTCCATACTGTATACTATTTGTCAGGAAATATAAAAAATATCTCTCTCTCCAAGCCCCTCATCCCCACAAACCCTATACCATAGTAAGGAGTAAAGCTGACAATCTAAAAAGCTGCTTCAATGTAAAGTGGCAGTGCACACAAGAAGTGCCAAACTTAATTATTCAGGCTAATTACCATAAGAAATGGAGCCCTTAGTAAAAGACACATGCGATGAATAGACACCTTGAAACATATGGACTAGAGCAGGGGTCCTCAAACTACGGCCCGCGGAGGATTTTTATCCGGCCCGCCGAGCTGGGGGCAGAGGAGAGCGGTGCCAGCGCCCGCCCTTCCCCCCGCTTGCTCATGGCCCCGGCAGCCGGATACTTACCTCTCGTGCCTCCGCAGATCCACTGTCTTCCTGGAGCATGCTCCCTGTGACGTGTCAGGTCAGAGGGTGCGGTGACGTCTTTACACCGTGCCCTCCCCTGAGCCATCACAGGCAGCGCAGAGCAGGATGAGGCCGGCAACGCTGGAGTCCGGAATTGAGCAGCTGCAGCAGGTGAGGAGGAGGGAGGTGAGAATTGCATTTTTTTTTAATGTATGGAGGCATGGGACATAATATTAAGGGTGACATCCTGCATGGGGCATTATATGGGGGAGGGGTGACATGCTGCATGAGGCATTATATGGGGGGGGTGACATCCTGAATGGGGCATTATAACGACAGGGGAGTGATATCCTGCATGGGGCATTATATGGGGGGGTGACATGCTGCATGGGGCATTATATGGGGGAGTGACATGCTGCATGGGGCATTATATGGGGGGGTGACATGCTGCATGGGGCATTATATGGGGGAGTGACATGCTGCATGGGGTATTATATGGGGGGGGTGACATCCTGAAAGGGGCATTATAACGACAGGGGAGTGATATCCTGCGTGGCGCATTATATGGGGGGGTGACATCCTGAATGGGGCATTATAACGACAGGGGAGTGACATCCTGCATGGGGCATTATATGGGGGGGGTGACATCCTGCATGGGGCATTATAACGACAGGGGAGTGACATCCTGCATGGGGCATTATATGGGGGGATGATATCCTGAATGGGGCATTATAACAACAGGGGAGTGACATCCTGCATGGGGCATTATATGGGGGGGGGTGACATCCTGAATGGGGCATTATAACAACAAGGGAGTGATATCCTGCATGGGGCATTATATGGGGGGGTGACATGCTGCATGGGGCATTATATGGGGGGGTGACATCCTGCATGGGGTATTATATGGGGGAGTGACATGCTGCATGGGGTATTATATGGGGGGTGACATCCTGAAAGGGGCATTATAACGACAGGGGAGTGATATCCTGCGTGGCGCATTATATAGGGGGGTGACATCCTGCATGGGGCATTATAACGACAGGGGAGTGACATCCTGCATGGGGCATTATATGGGGGGGGTGACATCCTGCATGGGGCATTATAAAGACAGGGGAGTGATATCTTGCATGGGGCATTATATGGTGGGAGAAAGGGACATCCTGCATGGGGCATTATATGGGGGTGACACCCGGAATGGGGCATTATAACGACAGGGGAGTGACATCCTGCATGGGGCATTATATGGGGGGGTGACATCCTGCATGGGACATTATAAAGACAGGGGAGTGATATCTTGCATGGGGCATTATATGGTGGGAGAAAGGGACATCATACATGGGGCATTATATGGGGGGTGACATCCTGCATGGGGCATTATAAGGGGGGAACAGCCTGCATGGGGCATTATAAGGGGGAAATAGCCTGCCTATTGAGGACCTATGCTGCCTATTGGGGTCATTTACCTGCCCATTGAGGACCTATGCTGCCTATTGGGGACTTTTACCTCCCCATTGAGGACCTATGCTGCCTATTGGGGACATTTACCTGCCTATTGGGGACATTTACCTGCCTATTGGGGACCTATGCTGCCTATTGGGGATATTTACCTGCCTATTGGGGACCTATGCTGCCTATTGGGGATATTTACCTGCCTATTGGGGCCTATGGTGTCTATTGGGGACATTTACTTGCCTATTGAAATACCGGTTTATCTAACTTTACTTGTTCTTCATTTTAAATATTGTATTTGTTCCTGTATTGTTTTTTTACATCAAAATAAGATATGTGCAGTGTGCATAGGAATTTGTTCATAGTTTTTTTTAAAAAAAACTATATTCCAGCCCTCCAATAGTCTGAGGGACAGTGAACTGGCCCCGTGTTTAAAAAGTTTGAGGACCCCTGGACTAGAGACTGAATGAGTTGTGTAAAGGTAACCATTATGACACCTGAGAGAGATAGGAAACATCTCCTTAGGCTTCAAAGGGAATCTATCACACTCCTGAGAATAGCCGGGTCATTTCCAGTTGCAAATGCGTTTAATCTCCAGACTTTTAGGTACCGAAAGTAAGTGTGGAATAGGGGAATTTCTATAATTCTGATTGTGATGGGACCTATATTTTTAGCAGCGGGGCTATGTGGGGAACAGTATGCATATTTTTCCATATCTGCAAGCCCTGCCGTTGAGCTGTAACGCAACAGGGCAAAGATAACTGAAAGCAGCCATGTCATGTTTGATCTCTAAGGAAAAGTAAAATCACAATAAAAAATATGGATTCACTTGCTAACTTCTGCGATCATCGAGCGAGGAGATATCACAGAAATTAAGAGATTTAAAAAAAAACATGAAGGGCGCAGACCAGCCCACGTGACATCATCACAGGGGAGTGTGTGGGCAGGGCCCAATCAGGCATAAAAGATCAAGCCGAATATTGATCTTCGCTCATGCTGGAAGATACATATTTTCGTGTAAGCAAGGGCCACGTTCCTTAACAGTCAAATCGAAGCGCTTTCCTTCATCTAAACTGAATCGTCTCTGCGATCGGTATAGTAAGCTTTTCTGTTAATCCCTTTTATTTCTGTAACTGTATATGCTGTATTGTTTTGTCTCCCTTTGTAAAATCTTTTGTATATTTTTTCATAAACACTGTCTCCCTTTGGATTAAATATAAAATGTAATAGTTCTGTTTCTTTTGCTCTGTAATCGTTCCTCCCCCAAAGCCACACGCTACCTATAAGGCATCCAATCGACCGGAACTGATTGGTGGTGGCAGCTAATAATCTTAATTGGGTGATCGTGAAGCTAGTAGTGATCTACGGAGCTCTATACTATATACAAGGTATATACTATATGATAGTATAGCGTATTACTATGTATACAATATAAAGTGTGAACTACCCACTATATATTATATACACAGGCACAGTTTCACACAACGAGGCATCTACTATATGACAGTATAGAGCTATGTATAAACTGTATAGCTTATAGTGTGAATGCCTCACTATATATTGCACTAGCTATTAAACACGTTCTACGCCCACGTGGCAAGCATTTTTACTGGTACATTTTTAATTTTATTAAAGAAGTTGTCCAGTACTTTTTATTACCCCACAATGGATCCCCCCCCCGGGGCCCCTAAGGATTTTTGTAAATACCTTAGGTTGCTGTTTCTACCTGTGAGCGGTGCTATCCTTGGCCGCTCACAGGCATCACGTGACCCCGCGCTGACATCACAACAAGTGAGGAGTGACATCAGTGATGCGGTCCCCGCGGTGGCTGCTGGGTTGTGGGCGGGGCTACCCCGTGTCACACCCAGCATCCACCGCGCGCTTTCCCAATGAATGGGGAGAGGCAGAGCACACAGTAGATGCTGGGTGTGACGCGGGTAGAGGGTAACCCCGCTCACAGCCTGGCATCCACCGCGGAACGCAGAAGACAGAGACCCCTGGCTGCTGCCAGCACTTGTCGTGACATCAGCGGATGTCAGAGCCAGCTGTAGTCGGGGTTCACGTCATGCCTGTGAGCGGCCAGTGATCGTGCTGCTCACAGGCAGTATCTGCAACATAAGGTAATTACAAAAATCCTTAGGGGACCCGGGGGGATACATTGGGGGGGGGGGGGTAATATAAAGTACTGGACAACCCCTTTAATGGCGCTGGAGTCAGCATGTGCACATACAGCGCTATCCTGCACCATTTTTTTAAAGAAACTGGGTCTGCAAATTTGCATACACAGTGTCTTCAATAAAACAGCGCCTATTTTATTGAAGTAATGTACTCCAACGTCAACATAGCAGTGCGCACAAGCTGACTATAAGGATAATGGTGATGGCCGGCTTGTGAGCACTGCTATACTGATGTTGTAGTAGAATTCTTCAATAAAATGGTGCAGGAGTAGACACGTGCGCATCCTGCGATATCCAGCTCCATTTTGTTGAAGACACTGTATCTGCGAATTCGCAAGCACAGTGTCTTCAATAAAATGGCGCCGTAGTGCGGTATGCGCACGTGCTGACTCCGGCGCCACACTGAGCAGTCTCCGCCCATCCCGGCTTTGGAAAGAAAGACGAGTCCAGCATTATATAGGATGTACTGATAATACAGGGGTGTACTCACTTATGCTAAGCGCTGTATGTGTGTGTGTGTATATATATATATATATATATATATATATATATATACTGTATATACAGTACAGACCAAAAGTTTGGACACACTTTCTCACTTAAAGATTTTTCTGTATTTTCATGACTATGAAAATTGTACATTCACACTGAAGGCATAAAAACTATGAATTAACAGATGTGGAATTATATACTTAACAAAAAAGTGTGAAACAACTGAAAATATGTCTTATATTCTAGGTTCTTCAAAGTAGCCACCTTTTGCTTTGATGACTGCTTTGCACACTCTTGGCATTCTCTTGATGAGCTTCAAGAGGTAGTCACCGGAAATGGTCTTCCAACAATCTTGAAGGAGTTCCCAGAGATGCTTAGCACTTGTTGGCCCTTTTGCCTTCACTCTGCGGTCCAGCTCACCCCAAACCATCTCGATTGGGTTCAGGTCTGGTGACTGTGGAGGCCAGGTCATCTGGCGTAGCACCCCATCACTCTCCTTCTTGGTCAAATAGCCCTTACACAGCCTGGAGGTGTGTTTGGGGTCATTGTCCTGTTGAAAAATAAATGATGGTCCAACTAAACGCAAACCGGATGGAATAGCATGCCGCTGCAAGATGCTGTGGTAGCCATGCTGGTTCAGTATGCCTTCAATTTTGAATAAATCCCCAACAGTGTCACCAGCAAAGCACCCCCACACCATCACACCTCTTCCTCCATGCTTCACGGTGGGAACCAGGCATGTAGAGTCCATCCGATCACCTTTTCTGCGTCGCACAAAGACACGGTGGTTGGAACCAAAGATCTCAAATTTGGACTCATCAGACCAAAGCACAGATTTCCACTGGTCTAATGTCCATTCCTTGTGTTCTTTAGCCCAAACTTGTCTCTTCTGCTTGTTGCCTGTCCTTAGCAGTGGTTTCCTAGCAGCTATTTTACCATGAAGGCCTGCTGCACAAAGTCTCCTTTTAACAGTTGTTGAAAAGATGTGTCTGCTGCTAGAACTCTGTGTGACATTGACCTGGTCTCTAATCTGAGCTGCTGTTAACCTGCGATTTCTAAGGCTGGTGACTCGGATAAACTTATCCTCAGAAGTAGAGGTGACTCTTGGTCTTCCTTTCCTGTGGCGGTCCTCATGTGAGCCAGTTTCTTTGTAGCGCTTGATGGCTTTTGCAACTGCACCTGGGGACACTTTCAAAGTTTGCCCAATTTTTCGGACTGACTGACCTTCATTTCTTAAAGTAATGATGGCCACTCGTTTTTCTTTACTTAGCTGCTTTTTTCTTGCCATAATACAAATTCTAACAGTCTATTCAGTAGGACTATCAGCTGTGTATCCACCTGACTTCTGCACAACACAACTGATGGTCCCAACCCCATTTATAAGGCAAGAAGAAATCCCACTTATTAAACCTGACAGGGCACACCTGTGAAGTGAAAACCATTTCCGGTGACTACCTCTTGAAGCTCATCAAGAGAATGCCAAGAGTGTGCAAAGCAGTGATCAAAGCAAAAGGTGGCTACTTTGAAGAACCTAGAATATAAGATATATTTTCAGTTGTTTCACACTTTTTTGTTAAGTATATAATTCCACATGTGTTAATTCATAGTTTTGATGCCTTCAGTGTGAATGTACAATTTTCAAAGTCATGAAAATACAGAAAAATCTTTAAATGAGAAGGTGTGTCCAAACTTTTGGTCTGTACTTTATGTATAATGTATTGATAATACAGGAGTGTGCTCACTTATTCTGAGAGCTTTATATATAATTTTGTGAAAATACAGGGGGTGCACTCACTTACTCTAAGCACTCTATATAATATACTGATAATACAGGGTTTGTACTCACTTATGCTGATTGCTGTATATATAATGCACTGATAATATGGGGGTGTACTCAATTATGCTGAGTGCTATATAAAGTACTAATAATAAACGGGTGTACACACACTGAGCACTTTGTATATAATGTTCTGATAATAGAGGGGTGTACTTACTTAAGCTGAGTGCTGTATATATAATGTACCAATAATAAGGGGGAGTACCTACTTAGGGCTCTTTCACATGTCAGTGTGTCCAGTACGTGTGGTGACAGGCGAGTAAATGTATTTTATTATTTTAATCTTATTTTACACTGAGACACTGTAGGAGCAGACACTACTACACCCAACTTTGTCTCTTGCTCGTGCTGATCACAGCGCGAGCAAAGAACAATGATGAGGGCAGAATATAGCACCCAGGGCTTGGGAACTGTACACTGATTCCCAGGCGCCGGTACGGGTGATCCTGATGCGCCACAAGTGTGACACACACAGACACACCGGATATGTATATCTCCGATATGGGTTTTTCCAGTCCTGGAAATATCCAGACGCATGAAACCGCCCTTATGCTGAGCATTGTAAAAATAATGTACTGATAATACAGGGGGTGTACTCACTTATGCTCAGCACTGTATACAAGTGCTTCTCACTAAATTAGAATATCATCAAAAAGTTAATTTATTTCAGTTCTTCAATACAAAAAGTGAAACTCATATATTATATAGCGTCATTACAAACAGAGTGATCTATTTCAAGTGTTTATTTCTGTTAATGTTGATGATTATGGCTTACAGACAATCATTATACAAAAGTCATTATCTCAGTAAATTAGAATACTTCATAACGCCGTCTTGAAAAATTAATTTAAAATCCAAAATGCTGGCCTACTGAAATGTATGTTCAGTGAATGCACTCAGTACTTGGTCGGGGCTCAATTATTGCATCAATGCGGCAATGTGGCATGGAGGCGATCAGCCTGTGGCACTGCTGAGGTGTTATGGAAGCCCAGGTTGCTTTGATAGCAGCCTTCAGCTCGTCTGCATTGTTGGGTCTGGTGTATCTCATCCTCCTCTTGATAATACCCGATAGATTGCCTATGGGGTTAAGGTCAGGCGAGTTTGCTGGCCAATCAATCACAGTGATAGGCTATGTGCCCACGATGCAGAAATGAAGCAGAAAATTTCTGCAGCATTTCTGCATCTCCCTGGCAGAAAAAACGCATGCAGATTGTGCATGCGTTTTTCCTGCAGAATACATGCGGATTCACATGCGTACCCACATGCGTTAACGCATGTGTTTCTGCATGCGGACTGACGAGCACTTTCCAAGCGATAGCATCACTTGGAAAGTGCTTGACAACTAGGTCACACAATTTAAATCCATGCAAAAGGCATGGATTTACATAGTGTGACCGTAAAAATAAAAAAATAAAGCTATACTCACCCCCGATCCCCCGCCGCGTGTGCTGTCGCGCTCGTCCTGGCTTCTTCCGGGTTGCCGGCATCTCGCGAGACAGCCTGCGGTCACATGACCGCGACGTCATCTCAGGTCCTGGAAGGAGAAGCGCTGCAGGGGCCGCCGGACAGGTGAATATAAACTTTATTTATTATTTTATTCTTTTTTTTACAGGTACAATGGTACCCAGGTCTGGATGAGAGTCTCCTCTCCTCCAGAACTGGGTACCATCCGCACATAGAGACGCATATAATCCGCTTGTATAAATGTACAGACGCGCATTATATGCGTCTCAATGCAAGTCAATGGCGGCGCTTCCGCAAAATTAATGAACATGCTGCGGATTTATTTGCGCTGCAGAAACGCTGCGGAAAAATCCGCAGCATGTGCATTGACATTGCGGAATGCCATTGGGGACCATGGGGTGCGGATTACCATGCGTTTTTGATGCGTTTAAGCAGCGGAAAATCCGCAGCATAAACGCATGAAAAAAGCATCGTGTGCACGCAGCCATACTGTTGTTTTTAAACCAGGTATTGATACTTTTGGCAGTGTGGACAGGTGCCAAGTCCTGCTGGAGAAATTTTCAACTCTTAAAAGCTTGTCGGCAGAGGGAAGCATGAAGTGCTATAAAATATCCTGGCAGACGGCTGCGCTGACTTTGGTCTTGATAAAACACAGTGTACCTGCACCAGCAGATGACATTGCTCCCCAAACCAGCACTGATTGTGGAAACTTCACACTAGACCTCCAGCAGCTTGGATTGTGGCCTCCCCACTCTTCCTCCAGACTCCTGAGACCTTGATTTCCAAATGAAATGCAAAATTTACTATCATCTGAAATCAACACCTTAGACCACTGACAACAGTCCAGGTCTTTTTCTCCTTGGCCCAGGTAAGACGCTTTTGGCGTTGTCTATTGGTCATGAGTGGCTTGACACAAGGAATGCGACACTTGTAGCCCATGTCCTGGATACGTCGGTGTGTGGTGGCTCTTGAAGCAGTCCACTCCTTGTGAATCTCCCCCAAATTTTTGAATAGCCTTTTCTTAAAAATCCTTTCAAGGCTGCGGTTATCCCGGTTGCTAGTGCACCTTTATCTACCACACGTTTTCCTTCCACGCAACTTTTCATTAATATGCTTGGATACAGCAGTGTGTAAAAAGACAGCTTCTTTAGCAATGACCTTTTGTGGCTTACCCTCCTTGTGGAGTTTGTCAATGACTGTCTTTTCGACAACTGTCAAGTCAGCAGTCTTCCCCATGATTGTGGAGCCTACTGAAACAGACTAAGGGACATTTTTAAAAGCTTGTTTTTTGTTAATTATTCTAATTTACTGAAATAATAACTTTTGTGTTTTCATTGGCTGTAAGCCATAATCATCAACATTAACAGAAATAAACACTTGAAATAGATCACTCTGTTTTTAATGACTCTATAAGTTTCACTTCTTGTATTGAAGAACTGAAATTAACATTTTGATGACATTTTAATTTAGTGAGATGCTCTTGTATATAGTATAGTGATATGTATACATTTTATGGTATGTAGTGTGAACGCTTCATTATATATTATATACACATGCACAGCTTTACACGACGAGGTATATAATATATAATAGTATATAGTATAGAGCTATGTAAACACTTTATAGTTTATAGTGTGAACTCCCCACTAGATGTTATATACACAGGCACAGCGTCACACTACTATCATACCTTATAGTGTGAAGCTGTGCATGTGTATCTATAATATAACACTACAAGCGTCCCTCTGTCTGAAGCCTCTATAGACTGCACAAGCTAGACACGCCTGCGCAGTCTGGCTCCAGACAGATAAATGCATGGAGCTGTTACAGGTAAGAGGAGTATATGGCGCCAAAGTTCGCAGTATGAAAAGACACTGAACGCATACCACGATCTCCGGCGCCATACTTACATACTTACCTGACCGGGAGGAGCGTTGCCACAGCACCTCTCTTCTCGCCAGAGACCAGGGCAGGAGTGAAGGTGTCGTAGTCGGCGTATGCGTATAGCGCTATCCGGTGCCATTTTACTGAAGACACATTTTCAGTGTGTCTTCAGCAAAATGGCACAGGACAGCGAAGTATGGGCACGTGCGTACTCCGGCGCCGCTCTCCTCAGAAGAACAGGACACCGCAGCGCTGGAGCACAGAGAAGAAAGGTGAGTATAAATGTTTATTTTTTTGTATGTGTGCAGCGTGAAAGGGATGAGGGGACCACACATACCAGGATTGGGGGATGAGGGGGCCACGTATACCAGGATTGGGGGATGAGGGGGCCACTCATCTCAGGATTGGGAGATGAGGGGGCCACGCATCCCAGGATTGGGGGATGACGGGGCCACGCATCCCAGGATTGGGGGATGACAGGGACACTCATCTCAGGATTGGGGGATGAGGGAGCCACGCATCCTAGGATTGGGGGTTGAGGGGGCCACGCATACCGTGGAGTTTTGTGTGAAATGATCAATGATTTGATTTTTGCTTCGTTCTCTTTTGTGTTTTTTCCTTGCAAGCAAATTAAATGAAGAGAATAATACCAAAGAATTTGTGATTGCAATCATTTTCAGGAAGAAACTGAGTATTATCTGACAGAATTTTAGGGGTGACAATACTTTTGGCCACCACTGTAGTAGTATGAAGCTGTGTGAAGCACGATGCTGCAGTTGGTTTCTTATTAGGCAGTTTCTTATTAGGTAATTTATTTTTTTCTGTTTTTTACAGATTTAAAGCGCACCTGTCAACAGGACTGTCCTCAGTAGGCTGTGTGCCCACGATCCGGAGCCGCTGCAGGTTTGACGCTGCGGACTTATGCAGCGTCAAATAAGCAGGAGACAAATGTTACAGTACAGTGGATGGCATTTCTAGAAATTCTATGTCTACTATGCGTCTGTGGCTCACTCACGGAAACTGACATGTGGCGCGTCTTTCCAGACCGTAGCATGTCAATTTCAGTTGCAGGTCCGCTTGCAGGCTTTCCCCATAGACCTAACCTCTATGGGGAAAGTCCGTAGGTAAAAAAAAAAGGTGCCGCTCATTTGAATATCCGCATGCGGCCCCTCCGCAGCATCGGGGCCATAGGCTGGGAGGCATCGTGGGCACACAGCCTTAACCACATACACTGTCAGGTGGGCGACATTAAACTGATTAAAATTATACCTTGGTTGATGAAATCCGTCCTGTGGTTCTTGTGTAGTCTTTACTTTCAGTTTGGAGATAATGATATGCTCGTGCTTCGGGGCGGCCTGTGGGGGGGGGGGGCGCTCTATCTGGTGCTCTGCTTACATATTCATCTGTATGCTCTTATTACAGGTCACTGTGCCTTCACTGACCTGACTCTTATTTTACCCCGCACTAATGGATGCATTATGTAAAATAGGAGGCTCCTCAGGCCGTCCCTGATCACGAGCATATTATTATCTCCAAACTGAAAGTAAACATTACACAAGAACCACAGAATGGATTTCATCATTTTAATCAGTTTAATGTCGCTCACCTGACCGTGTATGTGGTTTACTGAGCACAATCTTTCTGACAGGTGCGCTTTGACAAAAAAAAATGCATTAATATAATACAATGCAGCGAGGTGCCCTGATTAGAATACAATTAAGAGCAGCTACAAAAGTTATAACAATGGCACAAAAATGGGCATCAAAGTGGGCAGTGGGGTTAAGTGTTTTTGGGCCCCTGATCTCACACCACCATTACATAGTGATTGCCCGCATCAAATACAAGTCACTCCAGCCTGGCCAAAATAAGTTTTGGGTATCAAAACTGACATCAAAGTGGAGATATAACCAATTTTCACATATTTGAATAAATAATTGGTGTTTTTCAAGGGTTAAATGACTTTGGGTCACTGATCTCTGACCACCATTACATACATAGTGATGGGCGCATCAAGTTCAGGTCATTCTAGCCCGTTTAAATATGCTCTGGGCATGAGAACTGCCATCAAAGGGGGCAAATAGCCAGTAACTGGTGTTTTTCAAGGGTTAAATGACTTTGGGCCACTGATCTCAGACCATCTTTACATATAAGCCACGCTCACTGAACAGTCGAGTCACTAGTTGGGGCGCAGCCTCACTTTATGCAAGTGCATGAAGCGAAGCCACACCCACTAGTCGGAATCTGGCCAGGAGTATGTATAACGCATATGGCTCAGACACAGGCGAATCCCCGCAGCTCACAGTGTGTGCTCTGAGGGATTCATAAGTCTGCAGTTACATAGAGGGACTGCAGACTTATAGATTTAGAGTTGTCAACCCCTTTAAAGTGCACCTGTCAGTAGGATTGTACTAAGTAAACTACATACACTGTCAGGTTGGCAGCGTTACGCTGATTAAAATGATAAAATTAAGAGCATTGCTTGCTGATATGTGCAACTGAGCATGCGCCGTGGCCGTTTTGCTGGAGCCAGATTGGCAGTGGTGCGTGTGCAGTAGTATCTATCACCAAGAGATGCTCTCAAACTGGGCAAGCGCCGCCCACCTTGCGCAGATTAAAAGCATCGCTTGTTGATAGATGCAACTGCCCACACGATGCAGCAATTTTGCTGAAGACTAATTTTTTTTGCTCCAACAAAATGGCCGCAGACCATGAGCAGTATTATCTATCGCCAAGCGTCAAACAAGGTATAATTTTAATCAGTGTAATGGCGCCCACCTGACAGTGTGGGCACACAATCACAATCCTGCTGACAGGTGCGCTTTAAAGTCAGAAAAGATCAGAGGCATAAGCACGATGCTGAAGTAGATTTCTTTTTCGGCAATTTATTTTTTCTGGGGTTTTTTACGGGTTTTACGACAAAGAAAATTACATTAATAAAATACAAAACAGTGCGCTGCTCTTATGTGAGTAAGCTTAAAGGCAACCTGTCACATCCCCTATACCCTCCAACCCAGCAGCATTCACCTATGTATCAGCAACTTCCCTGCCTAACCAGCCCCGTATAACATTACTGAGTGAAAACAAAGTTTACAAAACATTCACATGCTCCCCATTGCCTATGCTTATGAGGGCTTTGACTAGTTGATGGGGCATGATTACATAATTTGCACGAGCGGCGTCATTGTCGCTCATGGAAATCTTGCACATGCGCCGCTCATTCCGGCACCGTCACTGCTTTTCTGAGGCCGGGTGTAAGCTTCTTGGCTACAGAGGCACACTGCACATGTACGGAAGTCATCTTCTAAACTTCCGAACATGCACAGTGCGCCTCTGATGCGGAGAAGCATACACCTGGCTTCAGAGATGCAGTGACGCTGCCAGAATGAGCGGCAAATTATCACGCCAACACGGGCGTGATAACATGGAAAGGAGGCTGACTCTTCTGGGAGCAACTAACACCCACTAGTCGAATCCCTGATTAGCATAGGAAATGAGGACCATATAAATGTTTTTTAAACCTTGTGCTCTGTGGGGATTCAGAAGTCTGCAGGCACACAGAGTGACTGCAGACTTAATGATTTAGAGCAGACAACTCCTTGAAAATTAACCTGTCAGCAGGATTGTGCTAAGTAAACTACATACACTGTCAGGTTGGCGCTGTTACACACATTAAAATGATACCTTGGTTAATGAAATCCGTCCCGTGGTTCTTGTGTAATTTTTACTTTCAGTTTGGAGATAATGATATGCTCGTGCTCCGGGGCAGTCTGTGAGGTGGGCTCTATCTGGTGCTCTGCTTACATCTGTATGCTCTTATGACAGCTCACTGATCGATCACTGACATGCCTCCAATTTTTAATTTACATAGTGTATACATTATGGGGGGAAAAAAATGACATCAATCAAAATGGCGCTCGCGCAGGCGCATCTATCTCATGCCACGGCCATTTTGTTGGAGTAAAAAAATTATTCTCCAGCAGAATGTCTGCGGCGCAAGTGCAGTAGCATCTATCGGCAAGTGATCCTCTTATTCTGCGCAAGCGGCGCCCACCAGTAGGCAAGGCCTGCGCAAAGTAAGAGCATCGCTTGCCGATAGATTCAACTGCTCACGTGCTGTGGCCATTTTGCTGGAGCCAGATTTTTTGCTCCAACAAAATGACAGCGGAGCAATTGCAATAGTATCTATCGCCAAGTGATGCTCTCAATATGCGCAAGAGCCAGCCACCAGTGGGCGGGGCTTGCGCAGATTAAGAGCCTCGATTGCTGATAGATGCCACTGCGCACGTGACGTGGCCATTTTTCTGGAGACAAATTTTTCTTTTGCTCCAACAAAATGGCCACGGCACGTGCACAGTAGCATCTATGGCCAAGCGATAGATGCTATTGTGCCTGTGCGGGCGCCATTTTGCTTGATTTGTTTGTTTTTTCTAACCCCACATTATGTATATAACATGTAAAATAGGAGGCAGGTAACTGAACGATCAGTGACCTGTCATAAGAGCATATAGCTGACTGTATAAGCAGAGCACCAGATAGAGCCCACCCTACAGGCTGTCCCAGAGCACGAGCATATCATCATCTCCAAACTATAGGTAAAAATTAACCCCTTTTTGACGTGTGCCATAATAGTATGACAAACGTGAGAACCCCCTGTTTGGTGCGAGCTCCAGCACTGAGCCCGCAGCTTTCCAGGTACACGACAGCTGATATATACAGCTGACATGTGCCCGCAACAGCTGCGGGTGGAATAGCGATCCACCCCCCCCCCCCCCCGTGGCTGTTAACTACACAGTGTTCCAAATTATTATGCAAATAATATTTTCTCAGATTTTCCCAAATTACCTATATGAATTGCAGTCATTGTAATTTTCCAGTCAAATAACTATTAGAGTACAATTGAAACAGTTTTCAACTCAAAACTTTATTCTAGGGGATGTTACATTTGCACATAGGACCGCTTGTTCGAAAGGAGCTTCTGAACTCTCTCGTCCATTGAATTTGTCAGGTTTTGGATGGTTTCTGCTTCCAATTGTTTTGCCTGAGGACAGAATAGACTCCCAGAGCTGTTGCTTAGATGTGAACTGCCTCCCACCATCATAGACACTCCTTTTGATGATGCTCCAGAGGTTCTCAATGGGGTTGAGGTCAGGGGAGCATGGGTGCCACACCATAAGTTTGTCCACTGTTATGCCCATATCAGCCAGAGATGCAGATGTGTTATGTGCAGCATGAGAAAGGGCATTATCATGCATGAAAATGATCTTGCTGCGGAATGCACGGTTCTTCTTCTTGAACCATGGAAGGAAGTGCTGTTTGAGAAACTCAACATACATTATGGAGTTCATCTTTACCCCTTCAGGGATCCTAAAAGGGCCGTCAATCTCTCTCCCCATGATTCCAGCCCAAAACATTACTCCACCTCCTCCTTGTTAGCGCCGTAGCCGTGTTTGCATGGGGTGTCCATCAACCAGCCATCCTCCAATCCATCCATCTGGACCATCGAGATCATTTCATGCATGATAATGCCCCGTCTCATGCTGCACATAACACATCTGCATCTCTGGCTGCTATGGGTATAAAAGGGGACAAACTAATGGTGTGGCACCCATGCTCCCCTGACCTCAACCCCATTGAGAACCTCTGGGGCATCATCAAAAGGAGTGTCTATGATGGCGGGAGGCAGTTCACATCTAAGCAACAGCTCTGGGAGGGTATTCTGTCCTCAGGCAAAACAATTGGAAGCAGAAACCATCCAAAACCTGACAAATTCAATGGATGAAAAAGTTCAGAAGCTCCTTTCGAACAAGCGGTCCTATGTGCAAATGTAACATCACCTAGAATAAAGTTTTGAGTTGAAAACTGTTTGATTTCAGTTTGTAATAACCTGCTAATGCTTATAATTTCAAAAATGACAATTTTTTGTTCTTTATTAAAATGAAAAGGTTGAAAACTCTGCTGTGCATAATAATTTGGAACATGCATTTTGAGTGCAGTTGAGTTTTTTATTTTTTAAAACTATACTGTTATCATAGGCAGTTTGTACAAAAACCTTTCAATTGTACTCTAATAGTTATTTGACTGGAAAATTACAATGACTGCAATTCATATAGGTAATTTGGGAAAATCTGAGAAAATATTATTTGCATAATAATTTGGAACACAGTGTAGTTAAATTCTGCTCTCAATCTCTGACAGCGGCATTTAACTCGCGCTTCCCGGAAGCGTGTCGTTGGCTCCGCACATCGGCGACCGTGTTACATGATCGTGGGTCGCCGATAGGTTGGCATGACAACCCAGGTCTGCAGGAGACCCTAGCCATTGTCATTGCCAGATTGTGGTCGGCGCTCATAGCAGGTGAGCATTTCTGCTACACACAGGAGATCTGATCATCCCCTGTGTGTAGCAAAGGCGATCAGAGAATTGCAGCTTCTAGTCTCCCATTGTGACTATTGAAGCTAGTGTAAAGTAAAAAAAGTTTAAAAATATTAAAAAAATTATATTAAAGTTTAAATCACCCCCTTTCGCCCCATTCACAACAAAACAAAAAAAATCACTCATACACATATCCACATTCAGAATCACTTGATCTATCAATATGAAAAAATATTTAATCCGATCGATAAACGGTGTGACGTGAAAAAAATTCAAAATGCTATAATTACTTTTTTTTGGTCGCCGCAACATTGCAATAACCGCGATTAAAACATTGGATCTACCCCAAAATGGTATCAATAAAAACGTCAGCTTGGCGCGCAAAAAATAAGCCCTCATCTAGCTCCAGATCGTAAAAAATGGAGATGGTATGGGTCCCGGAAAATGGAGCCATTTTTTTTTTTTTTTTAAGCAAACTTTGGATTTTTTTTCACCACTTAAGTAAAAAAACTATACCTGTTTGGTGTCTACGAACTCATAATGACCAGGAGAATAATAATGGTAGGTCAGTTTTAGCATTCAGCAGACATGGTGAAACAAAACCCCAAGAAAACTGTGGAACTGCACTTTTTTGCAATTTCACCGCACTTGGAATTTTCCTGTTTTCCAGTACACGATGTAGTAAAACCAGTGGTGCTGTTCAAAAGCACAACTTGTCCCGCAAAAAATAAGCCATCACATGGCCATAGTGACCAAAAAATAAGAAAGTTATGGCTCTGGGAAGAAGGGGAGCAAAAAACGAAAACACAAAAATGGAAACTGGTCTGGTCATGAAGGGGTTAAACAAGAACCACTGGATGGATTTCATCAGCCAAGGTGTCATATTATTCATGGTAATGGCGCCCACCTGACAGTGTATGTAGATTACTGAGCACAATCCTGCTGACAGGTGCGCTTTAAGGTCAGAAAAGATCAGAAGCCCAAGCACGATGCTGAAGTAGGTTTCTTATTCTGCAATTTATTTTTTTCTGTTTTTTTACAGGTTTTACCACAAAAAAAATGACATTAATAAAATACAATGCAGCGTGCTGCCCTTATGTGAATATGCTTAAAGGGAACCTGTCAGGTCCCCCATGCCCTCCAACCCAGAAGCATTCCCCTATGTATCAGCAAATTCCCTGCCTAACCAGCCCCGTATAACGTTACTGAGTGAAAATAAGGTTTAAAAAACATTCACAAGTTCCCCATTACCTATGCTAACGAAGGTTTGACTAGTCGATAGGGCGTTCGTTCCCCAGACTAGTCAGCCCTCTTTCCATGTTGTCACGCCCCTGTTGGCGTGATGACATAATTTGCACGAGCGGCGTCATCGCCAGCTGATGCTAATCTTGCGCATGCGACGCTCATTCCGGCAGCGTCACTGCTTCTCCGAGGCCGGGTGTACGCTTCCCCGCATCAGAGGCGCAAACCATCTTCTAAACCTCCGAACATGCGCAGTGTGCCTCTGATGCGGGGAATTGTACACCTGGCTTCAGAGATGCAGTGACGCTGCCGGAATGAGCGGCGCATGCGCGAGATTTGCATGAGCGGCGATGATGTCGCTCGCGCAAATGATGTTATCACACCAACAGGGGCCTGACAACATGGGAAGGAGGGACCTAACACCCACTAGGCAAAGCCCTCATTAGCACAGGAAACAGGGACAGTAGAAATGATTTCTAAAGCTTTTTTCCACTCAGTAACATCAGGGCTGATTAGGCAGGGAAGTTCTATTGCCTGCTCTTCTCACAGCCCATCAGCACACAGCGCCTCCATCTTGTAACTTACCAGCCTCGCCATTTTAGGTGTTGATAGAATGGCCATCTCCTGCCAGCTGCCACAGTCTCCTGGAGATGAGAAGATGTCTTCTTGTTCGCAGTGGATGTCGCTGTATCTGTAGTAACGGTCGCTCTCTCTCACCCGCTCCCGCCAGATACGTTGTGTACTGCACGCAGTATACCAGCGACTGCCTCTGCGGGCGTTAGCTAGAGATGCTAGACTCTGCGGTGACGTCATCGGGAGGGGCGGAGCCTCCACGTCACACGGCTCTCATTGCTGTTGTCTCCAGGAAGGGAAGCTGCTTTTGCTGTGTGTGGAATATGGCTTCCAACAGGTCTCCATTCTGAATAGAGGTGACCAGACTGGAGCCTCTGAAGGGGAGGCTATCACAGCAGGCACCAGCTGTAGACAGTTTATCAGTGACATGGCTGCTGGAATGGAGGGGATTCTAGTCTGCCTACAGAGCAGGCTGCTGAGAGAGTCCCCAGTGCTATTCTCCCAGGCCTTTATCCTGGAGTAATGTGTATATAGCCACACATATGGAAATCCTTGCGCTGACACACAGCACAGTCACCCACATGTGTACATCCATGTACACTATATGCACAGTCCACAGGTCCGTATTCGCCACTAGGCACGGGGGTCCAGTGTTTAGGGAGCGACGCCTGAATCAAGATTAAAAATATTTATTATCCCCTTAAATGACAGCTGGCATTCTGTGGCATCGGCCCGGACGGATTTGGAACCGATGGGGTCCGATTAACCCGTTAAATAACGCTGTTACTTGCAACAGCTGTATCTAAAGGGTTAAATGACCCCATGTGATGACCACAGGGTACAGTGGCTTGTTAGAGACCAACGACGATCAAAGTAAAAATTATATATGTCCCGCAGTGAGACTAAGTGAAAAAGTAAAACAAAAAAAAAATAAAATGTCTGTAAAAATCCAAAAGGAAGCACACACAAATCACAAAAAGCAGCATTTGCGTTATAACAAAGATAAAAACTCGTACACATAATTGGAATTTTCGCGTCTGAAACGACCAGATCTATAAAATTGTCACATTATTTAATCCGTATGGTGAACACAGTAAAAAAAAAATAACACCAAAAATGTCGCTTTTTCATCATACTAACACACAAAAAATGGAATAAAAAGTTATCAAAAATACATATATAAAGAAAAATGGTATAAAAGAAAGCTCAAAATTGTCCCGCAAAAAACAAGCCCTAATATGACTTACTCTAGAAAAAAATAAAACTTATAGCTCTCATAACATGGCGGAGCAAAAACAAATCCATTTTTGTAAAATATTGTTTTTAGTGTATAAAAGTAGCAAACCTTAAAAATTATATAACATCAACCACACAAAAATAAATTGAAACAATCAATCATATAATTGCTGTTTTTTCTTCATTCTGCATCTAAAGAATTTGAATAAAAAGTGATCAAAAAAATGTTGTTCCCCAAAATGGGGCTTCGCGCAAAAAATAAGCCCTCGTGCAGCTCTGTTCGCCAAACAATAAAAAAAATACAGCTCTCAGAATATGGCGATGAAAAAAACATTTTTTATAAAAAAGCATTTTATACTGTGATGGCAGCAAAACATAAAAAATATATATAACGCTGGTTTCGCTGTAATTGTACCGACCCAAGAATAAATCCACCTTATCTCTTATACCGCACGAGGAACCGCACAAAAATAAAAATAAGGACTATTGTACTGCTATTTTTTTGTTCATTCTACCTACCAAAAATCAGAATAAAACTCAGGTCACGTTTATCCTGCGCTCTCCATTGACCGCTTACATTGGGGGTTCCTTTTAACCCCTTCACCCTAAAAGCCTGTTTTCACCTTCCTGACCAGGCAAATTTTACAATTCTGACCAGCGTCCGTTTATCTGGTAATAACTCTGGAACGCTTCAACAGGATCCCGGTGATTCTGAAATTTTATTTTGCTAACTTATTGTACTTCATGCCAGTGGTAAAATTTGTTCAATATGACTTGCGTTTATTTGTGAAAAAATCTGAAATTTCGCAATTGCAAACTTTTAATTTTTATGTCCTTATAACAGAGAGTTATGTCACACAAAATAGTTAATCAATAACATTTCCCACATGTCTACTTTACATCTGCACTATTTTTTTAAACTTTTTTTTTTTTAGGAAGTTAGAAGAGTTTAAAGTTGACCATTAATTTCTAATTTTTCCAACAAAATTTACAAAACCATTTTTCAGGGACCACATCACACTTGAAGTGACTATGGGGGGCCTATATGACAGAAAATACCCAAAAGTGACTCCATTCTAAAAACTGAACCCTTCAGGGTACGTGCCCACGATCCGTAATAGCAGTGCTGCGTCCAAAACGCTTTGTTCCATATTGGAAGCATAGTGGTGGGATTTATAGAAATCCCATGCCCACTGTGCTTCTATTTGATGCCGCGTAAACTCACCCGTGGCGCGGTTTTTACGAGCCGCAGCATGTCAGCATTTCCGCAACAGAAATTTCCCCAATAGAATGTATTGGATGCAGTAAATCCGCATGTGTTTAATGAACACCTGCGTGATCGGTCCCAGCTTTTTGGACGCACCGAAAATACATTGTGCCCAAAGCACTGCTATAGCCTAATCGTGGGCACATAGCCTGAAAGTCCTCAAAACCACATTCAAGAAGTTTATTAACCATTCAATTGGTTCACAGGAATTAAAACAACGTGGAAGAAAAAAATTAGCATTTTACTTTGTTTCACAAAAATGTTGCTTGAGCCCCAAATTTTATATTTTCACAAGGGTAACAGGATAAAATGCACCCCAAAATTTGTTGTGCAATTTTTCCAGAGTACTCCGATACCCATGGCCGGCTCCAGTTTTTCGTAGACCCTGGGCGAAAGTGTCTCATGGGCCCCTTTTACACATACCATGGTACATGATGCACAGATACAGCAGAGAAATATACTGTAGGTATAGTACAATGCCCAAGATTTCACTTATTTCTTACATTACATGAGTGATATCTATTGTAAATAGCTCAGAAACTGGTGAATCCCCGCAGCGCACAGGGCGTGACCTGGGGGGATTCTAAAGTCTTCATTTTAGACCGAACAGTATAGTCTTCCATACAGTATTCTGGGCACCACATATTCCTCCATACAGTATTATGGGCACCACATAGTCATCCATACAGTATTATGGGCACCACATAGTGCTCCATACAGTATTATGGGCACCACATAGTCATCCATACAGTATTATGGGCACCACATAGTCCTCCATACAGTATTATGGGCACCACATAGTCCTCCATACAGTATTATGGGCACCACATAGTCATCCATACAGTATTATGGGCACCACATAGTCCTCCATACAGTATTATGGGCACCACATAGTCCTCCTTACAGTATTATGGGCACCACATAGTCCTCCATACAGTATTATGAGCCCTATATATTGCTCCATGCAGAATAATGGACCCCATATAATGCTCCATACAGAATAATGGGCACCATATAGTGCTCCATGCAGAATAATGGGCCCTATATAATGCTCCATACAGAATAAGGGCTTCCATATAATGCCTCATACAGTATAATGAGCCCCATATATTGCTCCATACAGTATAATGGCCCTATATAATGCTCCATACAGAATAATGGGCCCCATATAATACTGCATACAGTATGGGCCCCATATAGTGCTCCATGGAGAATGGGCCTCATATAATGCTCCATAGAGAATGGGCCCCATCAGTGGCGTACCTACTGGGGGGTAAAGGGGGCGTCACGTTGAGGGGCCCACCCTGTTAAGCAGAAGGCGACCGCGGCTCTCTGAGGTGACGCTGCTGTTCTCTTTCTGAGCTGAGACTCTGCAGGCTGCACAGCACAGCAGCCAATTGCAGAGTCTCAGTGCAGTGCACGGTGAGGGCTAAAGTGCTGCTAACCTCATCTTCTTCTACAGGCTGGCAGCGCTGCGGTTAGCTCCACACCATCAGTGCTCTGATTGGTCCACGCTGGACCCTGGGTCCTAGTGAGCTGCTGCAGTTAGGTTGTGCAACCTGTGCCAAGACAGGGCCTGGCCCGGACCAGTCATCAATCACCTTCATATGTAAGTGCTGCTGGAACCAGTTTTTTTAGTTTTAAAATAAATGACAGCATATGATGTTACTGTGGGAGACAGTGGGGTGAATGTGAGGGGAAGAGGGGGAGCTGAATTGGGGTAGTGGGGGTGGGGGTGGCGCTGAGGGCCTTGCGTTCTGAGATTATGTGCAATCTCATGTCATAGTTGCTGTCTGGGGAGGGTGGAGATAGGGAGGTAGGGGACTTAGGGCTCGTTCACAGGTCAGGATCTCCGGTACGAGTGGTGACAGTTTCCACACGTACTAGAGACACTGACACACGCAGACCCATTCAAATCTATGGGTCTGATCACATGTCAGTGTGTTTTCACAGACCGTGTGTCCGTGTGCTCCACACACTGACATGTCCGTTTTTTTGCAGATGCACGGTCCGCAAAACATACCACACGGATTTTATTATTTTATTCTTATTTTTACACAGGGACACTGCAGGAGCAGACACTACTACTACCCTCATCATTGCCACTGCTGGTGATGATCGCAGTGATGGCACTGAACCATGATGAGGGCAGCGTTCGGCAGCGCTACCTGGACACTGATTCCCAGCCGCCCGTACGTGTGATCCTGATGCGGCACACGGGCCGCACACGGGTGCAACACGTATAACACACACCGGCATACAAGAAACAGATATCTCCAGTACCGGTTTTTCCGATACCGGAAATATACGGACATGTGAAACCAGCCTTATTATATTTACCGTTTAGGTCTTATTATAAGCCCCTGCCTGATAGTATAACAAACCCCCATACACTAACCATGGCATGAGCTGTACAACATTTAAAGGGATTGTCTGGTCTAAATGTACAAGTCTGCAATTACTTTATGTGGCTAAAAAACCAAGCAATGTGAACTGAGGTCTAAGATGGTACACATGCAAGAAATAGGAGCATGTTCACACTAGCAAAAAGAAGCAAAACCTACAAAAGACAAAAAATATATCTCATACCCTACCATCATTATATATAAATGTAAAGCAAAGTTGCATATTAAATATAGGGTACTTAGTGAACTATTTTTGTATACTTTTTTTGATCAAAAATAGTTCACTAAGTACCCTATATTTAATATGCAACTTTGCTTTACATTTATATACAGTTATATGAAAAAGTTTGGGCACCCCTATTAATCTTAAGCTTAATGTTTTTTAAAAATTGGTGTTTTTGCAAGAGCTATTTCAGTTTGATATATGTAATAACTGTTGGACACAGTAATGTTTCTGCCTTGAAATGAGGTTTATTGTACTAACAGAAAATGTGCAATCTGCATTCAAACAAAATTTGACAGGTGCATAAGTATGGGCACCTCACCAGAAAAGTGACATTAATATTTAGTAGATCCTCTTTTTGCAAAAATAACAGCCTCTAGTCGCTTCCTGTAGCTTTTAATGAGTTCCTGGATCCTGGATGAAGGTATTTTTGACCATTCCTCTTTACAAAACAATTCCAGTTCAGTTAAGTTTGATGGTCGCCGAGCATCGACAGCCTTCTTCAAATGATCCCACAGATGTTCAATGATATTCAGGTCTGGGGACTGGGATGGCCATTCCAGAACATTGTAATTGTTCCTCTGCATGAATGCCTGAGTAGATTTGGAGCGGTGTTTTGGATCATTGTCTTGCTGAAAGATCCATCCCCTGCGTAACTTCAACTTTATCACTGATTCTTGAACATTATTGTCAAGAATCTGCTGATACTGAGTGGAATCCATGCGTCCCTCAACTTTAACAAGATTCCCGGTGCCGGCATTGGCCACACAGCCCCAAAGCATGATGGAACCTCCACCAAATTTTACTGTGGGTAGCAAGTGTTTTTCTTGGAATGCTGTGGTTTTTTGCCGCCATGCATAACGCCTTTTTGTATGACCAAACAACTCAATCTTGGTTTCATCAGTCCACAGGACCTTCTTCCAAAAAGAAATTGGCTTCTTCAAATGTGCTTTTGCATACCTCAGCCGACTCTGTTTGTGGCGTGCTTGTAGAAACGGCTTCTTTCGCATCACTCTCCCATACAGCTTCTCCTTGTGCAAAGTGCGTTGTATAGTTGACCGATGCACAGTGACACCATCTGCAGCAAGTTGATGCTGCAGCTCTCTGGAGGTGGTCTGAGGATTGTCCTTGACTGATATCACCATTCTTCTCCTCTGCTTTTCTGATGTTTTTCTTGGCCTGCCACTTCTGGCCTTAACAAGAACTGTCCCTGTGTTCTTCCATTTCCTTACTATGTTCCTCACAGTGGAAACTGACAGGTTAAATCTCTGAGACAGCTTTTTGTATCCTTCCCCTGAATAACTATGTTGAATAATCTTTGTTTTCAGATCATTTGACAGTTGTTTTGAGGAGCCCATGATGCCACTCTTCAGAGGAGATTCAAACAGGAGAACAACTTGCAAGTGGCCACTTTAAGTAGCTTTTCTCATGATTGCATACACCTGGCTATGAAGTTCAAAGCTCAATGAGGTTACAAAACCAAAAAAAGTGCTTTAGTAAGTCAGTAAAAAGTAGGTAGGAGTGTTTAAAACAAGAAAATGATAAGGGTGCCCATACTTATGCACCTGTCAAATTTTGTTTGAATGCAGATTGCACATTTTCTGTTGGTACAATAAACCTCATTTCAAGGCAGAAACATTACTGTGTCCAACAGTTATTACATATATCAAACTGAAATAGCTGTTTCAAAAACACCAATTTTTAAAAAACATTAAGCTTAAGATTAATAGGGGTGCCCAAACTTTTTCATATAACTGTATAATGATGGTAGGGTATGAGATATATTTTTTGTCTTTTGTAGTTACTTTATGTGGCTGCAGACTTGTGAATCCTCACATTACACACACAGCACACTGTCTGGGCTCTCTGGTTCGGGGAGCGGGTTGTCATGTGACCTTAACCCCTTAACAACGCTTGCCGTATTGGTACGCACATTTGCGTACCCCCCGTTCAGTGAGGGCTCCGGCGCTGAGCCCGCACTGAACGGAGCACATGTCAGCTGATTATTACAGCTGACATGTGCCCGCAACAGCCGCGGGTGGAATCGCGATCCACCCGCGGCTGTTAACATGTTAAATGCCGCTGTCAATCTCCGACAGTGGCATTTAACGCGCGCTTCCGGGTAGCGCGGCATAAGCCCCGCCCATCGGCGACCCCGTCACGTGATCGCGGATCACCGATGGGTGGGCATGACAACCCAAGGTCTGCAGCAGACGCCTGTGGTTGTCATGATCTGGTCGCTATGAGCGCCACCTATTGGTCGGCGCTCATAGCACAGGACCATTTCTGCTGCATGCAGGGGACCTGCTCGTCCCCTGTATGTAGCAGAGCCGATCGGACAGTTGCTGCTTCTAGTCTCCTATGGAGACTATTGAAGCATGCAAAAAGTAAAAAAAAAAAGTTTTTAAAAATATAAAAAAAAGTAAAAAAATATAAAAGTTTAAATCACCCCCCTTTCGCCCCATTCAAAATAAAATATTAAAAAAAAAAACCTACATAGACATATTTGGTATCGCCGCGTTCAGAATCGCCCGATCTATCAATATAAAAAAATAATTAATCCGATCGGTAAACGGTGTAACAAGAAAAAAATTCTAAACGCCAGAATTACGTTTTTTGGTCGCCGCAAAATTGCAATAAAATGCAATAACGGGCGATCAAAACATCGGATCTACCCCACAATTTTATCAATAAAAATGTCAGCCCGGCGCACAAAAAATAAGCCCTCACCCAGCCCCAGATCACGAAAAATGGAGACGCTATGGGTGTCGGAAAATGGCGCTATTTTTTTTTTTTTTACCAAATTTTGGAATTTTTTTCACCACTTAAATATAAAAGAACCTATACACGTTTGGTGTCTATGAACTCGTAATGACCTGTAAAATAAGAAGGGCAGGTCAGTTTTAGGATTCAGTGAACGTGGTAAAAAAAAAAAAACAACTGTGGTATTGCACTTTTTTTGAATTTTACCGCACTTGGAATTTTTTTCCCGTTTTCCCGTACACGATATGGTAAAACTAGTAATGGCGTTGAAAAGTACAACTCGTCCCGCAAAAAATAAGCCCTCACATGGCCATATTGACCAAAAAATAAAAATGCTATGGCTCTGGGAACAAGGGGAGCAAAAACGAAAATGCAAAAACGGAAAATGCTCCGAGGCTTAAGGGGTTAAAGGGTTTTTCCCATGAACCAAAGTTGATTTTAATCAATAGATCTTGGAATAATAATAAGTTCCACAATTGGATGTGTTTAAATAAAACGTTCCTGTGCTGAGATAATCTTATAAATGTGCCCCTGCTGTGTACTGTGTAATGTCTGACCATACAGGAACATGGTCTGATCATACCACATCTCCTGGACAGGGTGGGAAACAAAAGAGTATACTGACATTATAGCACGGGATCACAGATGATTCTTTCTGTGAGGTAAAACATTTCCCTGTCCATTTTAAACAATGTTTTACTTAAAAGAAAGAATCAGCTGTGCTCCCCGGCTGTAATGTCTGTACATTACGCTCTTTTGCTTCCTCCCCTGCCCAGGAGGTGTGGTACAATCAGACCATGTTTCTGTACGGTCAGACACAACCATTACACAGTACACAGCAGGGGAACATTTATAAGATTATCTCAGCACAGGAACATTTTTATAAATACATCCAATTGTAGAAATGATTATTATTACAGTAACTATTGATTAAAATGTACTTTTGTTCGTGGGAAATCCCCTTTAAGTATGTGATTTACATGCTCCTGGCCCCATTCCAACTTCGCGGCCCCATTCAATACAAGTGTATTGAGCAAGACCGGAAACAGTCTAGTCGGAATGTGGCCAGGTGTATGCAAATCGCATACTTGAGGTCTCATGACAACCCGCTCCCCGAACCAGAGAGCCTAGACAGTGTGCTGTGCATGCAATGTGAGGATTCACAAGTCTGCAGTCACATAGTCACAGCAGACTTGTAGCTTCAGACTAGACAATCCCTTTAATAATAATTTCATAATAAGCAGCTTATTATTTGTATAAAGTTATTAAAGGGGTTGTGCGGGCTTGGGATAAAAGTCTGCAGTCACTCTATGTGACTGCAGACGGGCAAATCATGACAGGGTATGGTGCGCCTGCTGTCATGAGCCCCCAATTTCAACAGTGGGATCGGGCGGGCATGTGACCACATGTATGCTATTTGCATATGTCGACTAGCTTCTCTCAATACAAGAGAATTGAGACAAGCTGTGAGAGTCTAGTCAACACATGCAAATAACATACATGTAGTCACATGACTAACCGACTACATAAACAATGCTGGGGACTCATGGGTCATTATTACTGTACATGGGGGAATCAGTGGACATTATTAAATGTTAAGTGGGCACTTAAGAATCATTATTGTTATAGGGGCACTTACGGTATTGTGGCCGTCAACGGTGCACCTGACGCATTATTACTTTTAGGGGCAAAATGTGGGCACTGTTTTCTAGGGCACTTGCACAGGGCAGTAATATTTTAAAGGGGTAGTTTTACCATCTAGAGAGCACAAAGGGGGGATTTTACTTTGTAAGAGGCACAGTGTTAGCATTATTATGAGGGGGCACAGTGGTGGGCTTTATTATTTGGGATACTAAGAGGATCAGTAATAGGGACACATTCAGCAGCAGCGGCTCAGCATTGGGGTATCAGCAGGATGAGGGGTTTGTGCAGGTTGGGATAGATGGGGCTGGTGCCTGAAATGTGAGAAGTCATATGTGTCTTTGTTGTGATCTCTGCAGATGAGCTGTGGCTGGAGAAGTCGTTATATCGGTCTGGGACAGGTGGAAAAGACGGGAAAAGTGAATGACTCTAGCAGAAAGGACGTCACCTGTAAGGTACTATATATATCTGTACTGTAATCTCTTATATGCTCTGCAATACTGGTATCTACTACTATATGGTCAACACAGTATGGCAGTAATATCAGTGTTAATCATTGTATAAAGATTTCTTTTAGCAACAGCACGGTCATCTGCTGAAGTTCTCCTACTTCCACTATTAGGGTGCACCACCATATTTGTAATCAGGGTTACATGGTTAGGGGCCCACTCAGAAGTTTTTCCCCCCCTGAACCCAACCCTTAGCTATGCCTCTGGGCACATGCTCCATAGAGAATGGGCCCCATATAATGCTCCATAGAGAATGGGTCCCATATAATGTTCCATAGAGAATGGTCCCCGTATAATGCTCCTTAGAGAATGGGCCCCATATAATGCTCCATAGAGAATGGGCCCCATATAATGCTCCATAGAGAATGGGCCCCATATAATGCTCCATAGAGAATGGGCCCCATATAATGTTCCATATAGAATGGGCCCCATATAAAACTCCAAACAGTATGGGCCTCATATAATACTCCATAGAGAATGGGCCCCATATAATGCTCCATAGAGAATGGGCCCCATACAATGCTCCATAGAGAATGGGTCCCATATAACGCTCCATAGAGAATGGGCCCCATATAATGCTCCATAGAGAATGGGCTCCATATAATGCTCCATACATTTAAAAAAAATAAATAAATACTCACGTTTCATTGCTGGTGGCAGGTCAGGACTCCTCAGCGTCTTCTGACTCTCTGCACTGTCAGAGCTGAGGGCGCAGTGTACTGATGTCATTGCGCCCTCTGCCCTGACACATCACAGTGTCAGAAGACACGGAAGACACCGGAGCTGCAGAGCATTGAGATGAGGTAAGTATAAATGCCAGGGCCCTGAACAAAGCATGGGGGCTCACTCGCGAATGCTGGCACCATGCTCCCCCGACTCACTGGCCCCATAGCGCACCAGGGTCCCTAACGGTGAGTGAGCACCCCCGCTTGCCCAAGTGCTGATGCTGGCCCTGCTGATACCCCATATGTGGGAGAAGACTACTCTATAGGCACATGGCAGGGTTCGGAAGGTAAAGAGCTCAGTTTGACTTTTTGGACTCAAAAATGGCTGGAATCGAGAGTGGACGCCATGTCGCATTTGGAAAGCCCCTGATGTGCCTAAACAGTGAAAAACCCCTATCAGTGACTCTATTTTGTAAACAATAAACACTATTTTATAGAAAAAATAATTATTTTTGCATTACTCTATTCTGAGAGCTATAACTTTTTTATGTTTTTCCTGATGAAGCTGTTTGGCAACCTGCTTTTTGCCGGACAAAATGGCATTTTCAGCTATACCATTTTTATTTACATTCGTCTTTTTGATTGTTGTTTTATTCCACTTTTTGTTCGGCAGTATGATAAAAAAGCATAGCTTTTGCCTCTTTTTTAAAATATTTATTTTTATTGTGTTCACTAAAGGGGTTAACTAGTTTGACAGTTTTATAGGTCGGGTCGCGGCAATACCAAATATGTTTACTTTTTTGGTTTTTTTTTTACATAAAAATACTTATTTATTGGTTTAATGTAATTTTTAATTATTATTTCACTATTTTTTTTTTTTTACATTTTTACAAATTTTTTAAACTTTTTAAAAAATCTTTCGACTTAGTCCATCAAGTGGACTTTCACTTTGATCGCTGTTATAAAGCATGCCCAAGCATTACAGTTAGTGTTGAGCGAGTATGTTTTATTAACCCTTTCGCCGAGTATGCTCGGGCCGAGCTCCGAGTGTTTACAGCTGCTCGGTGATATGTTTGAATCGCTCCTGTGTGCATGATTTGCAACTGTTTGACAGTTTTATTACATGTGAGGAATGTCTGTTTCTTACACATTCCTCACATGTAATAAAGATGTCAAGCAGTCGCAAATCATGCACACGGGAGGGATTCAAACATATCACTGAGCAGCTGTAAATACTCGGAGCTCGGCCCGAGCATACTCAGACAGAACATACTCGTACAGAACATACTCGCTCAACCTTAATTACAGTGCTTTATCTGTCAGTTGTGCAGTGGTGCACTGACACAAGCCTCTTAGACCATAATCTGAGCATGGTCTAAGGGGCTTGCCGTAGCCTGGATGTTGATCCGGATGTTGTCATGACGAGCTCAGGTCACCATGGCAACGATCGGGCCCTCGCAATGACTTTGCAGGAGCGCGGATCGGAGGGGAGAGCGAGCAACCTCCCTCTCCCTGCCTTCTAAATGCTGTGATCAATATTAATCGCAGCATTTATGGGGTTAAAGTGCCAGAGACCGCTCTTAGCAGTGAGAACCGGGTGTCAACTGTTATATCAGATGAACACCCGGTGGCAATCGCGCGCACACAACTCCTGTGCGTGCAGAATCTTCAGGACATAGCCTTCCCTTCCATGACGTATGGATACGTCCAAGGTCGTGAAGGGCAAATTGACTCGCCCCCTGGGCCGTGGGGCACCCGGAACCGGGCTTCAGTGCGATGATGGGGGTAGTAGTGGCAACCCGATCCCGTGGCTCAGGGTGGTCAGACCAAATGCTGTGGCAGTCTATTTGTAGAGTTATGAATGTCCACCTACGCCACCCGTGGATTTCGGTCAGGGATGACAGCCACTGCAAGGCAGACCGCTGAGGCTGATGTTGGTGTGCAGCACAGGGTAGGAATGGGCCTGGGTGTCTGAGAGCATTCGGGCGAGCCCCACTGGTCAGGGTGAGTGTGAAGGCCTACCGTTCTCTCTCTGCCCTTGCTGACTATCCCCCTTTTCGTGTTGTAATAGCCCACGTCCCTGAGCTGGCCGTGTACTTCGCCTGTATGGCTTGCGACTCGGGCCTTAGGTACCTTTTGCTTCTCCGTGCTGTACTGGTCCCTCTGTGTGGCGGAGCCTCCAGGCTTCTTAGGCCAAGGGACCTGAAATCCCTCGCGGGTTGGTTCTCTGCTTCTGGGCTTGCAACCCTGACATCCTCGGACCCCAATGTCCGGTAGTGTAGTTCTCTCAGCCAGGACCGGCTCTCGTCGCCTCTGTCCCTGGCTCGCAGCTTCTCCTCTGCCTCACGGACTTATCGGCTACAGCTGAATTGTCCCTACTTCTCTGGGACTAGTCTCAGTCCTGAGCTAGGTCGTCCACTTCTCCCTAACCCTGCCCTCAGTTCCAGTTTTATAGGGGCAGCCAGCTCCCCCTACTGGCCTGGGACAGGAGGTGCTGTATGCTAATTGTACCTGAACAGGGAACCTCCCTCCTGCTCTCAGACACAGCCTTTAATATTTGTGGCATCCAGGCCTGGGGTGACACATTCCCCCCTAGTAAAATTTAGTACTCCGGGACTAACAGGAAACACAAATACAAGGTAGAAACAATAACATAACATATATACAAGTACATTTTGTCCTTAAGGTCACGGCGCTTCCGTGACCGGGTGTCCATATCACCCAACTAGGTATAGTTTTCCACAATGTGGGGACCTGTCCCTATAAACCCCAAGTTCCTGGCCTTGGGCGTGGCAGCAAGGTAAAAGCTAACTACTTTCGACCACAAGGGGGCCACGCCGGACAGGTTTTTCTTCCGTGGTCATCGTCGAAAGAGGGCACCAGGTGCAACTATCTACATGGTAGTTCCGGTTATTTACTGTCCATAACCTGTCAGTCCATTGTATCTAGGAAAGCTGGAAAACAGTATTAATACCCAGGGTACAAACATAAAACATTAAATATATACACTGTGCATTTAGATCTTCCAGCGAGCTGGTATTTGACCAGTAGTGCTCCGATTGACCTCCGTAACCCACTGTTTGGTGGTGGTCTACCCTGGCTTTCCCCACTATCATTTATGGTACAGCTACTAGCTGGGTTCACAGGCAGGGCAGGCAGCTGTCTGCGGGTTCTTTGGCTTACCGCAGGCATGGCAGGCTCACTGTCAGCAGAGCGTTGACTCTCTTGGGCTGCTGGCATGGGTCCTTCTGCCTCCGGCGCTGCTTGTTCCGCTTGTTCTTCCTGCTCTCCTGTAGGCTCCTGCTGGGTAGGTTGAAGGAAGTGTAGGACGGGTACCACTATCGCGTCATTTATCTGAGTCCGGGTCCGGGGGAACTCTCCGAGAATGGTGCTGATCATTTCTTCCTTGTCCTCTGCGGGTTCAAGGTCAGCTTGATCTCCACTTGGACTCTGCAGTTGCTCGGGGCACCATTTTAGGTGGTCTCTGGAGACGGTGTTAGTGGTTTCTCCTCCATCCTTGGTAATCACACATACCTTCGGGTTGTCGTGGTCGGACTGCAGTACTGTGTACGGGTCTCTCTCCCACTGTTCGTCCAGCTTGTGAAGCCTTCTCTTGCACTTCAGGACCTGCTCACCAGGTTCCAGGGGGCCAGCAGGGGCGTGTTGGTTGAAGAGCCTCTCTTGCTTTTCTCTCGCTTGAGCCAGACTCCTCTCCACACTCTCCTGTACCTTCTTGTACTGTAGCCGCCGTTCCGTATCCCAGTCCGCTTCTGGGGAGGTGTCCTCGGGTGTCAGGACTCCCATCTCCAGGTCTATCGGCAGCTTACCTGGTCTTGCCCGCATCAGGTAAGCCGGGGTGCAATTTGTAGCATTCACCGCGGTATGGTTGTACAAGTCAATCAGGTCTGGCAGCTTCTCCGGCCACAGGCTGCGTTCTTCCAGGGGCAACGTCTTGAGGAGATCAATGATGATATTATTCATTTTCTCACACAGCCCGTTGGTTTGCGGGTGCTAAGGCGTTGTCCAAATCTTCCTACAGCCGTAGAGGTTGCAGAACTCCTGGAAGACTTCCGCCTCAAACGCTGGACCTTGATCTGTCAAGACCTGTTCCGGATACCCGTTTGGACGGCAGAAATGTTGCTGGAAGGCTCTGGCCGCTGTTTGGGCTGTCAGGTCTTTAACAGGAACCACCACCAGGAACCAGGAGTAATGGTCCACAATCGTGAGGGCATAGATGTAGCCGGACCGGCTGGAGCCAACTTCACATGAGCTACCAGCTCAAGAGGCTGCCTGGTGACGATGGGCCTCAAGGGTGTCTTCTGGCTGGTACGGTCCTTCCTTCTGAGGTGACATGGGCCGCAGTCCCTGCTCCAGTTCTCTATGGCCCCTCTCATACCGATCCACAGTAGAACCGCTCTCTCAGTAAGAACTCCAGTTTCTTCCGCCCGAAGTGTCCCGCTCTGTCATGGTAGGCCTCCAGGACCATTGCCGCATCTCGCCTTGGGACCACTACCTTCCAGGTCAGCTCGTGCGTCCGGTGGTTGACAAGCCTTCTGCACAGCTTACCTTCATAGAGGAATAGCCTGCTTTTCTCCTTCCACAACTGCTTGGCTCCCTCTGGAGCATCCAATCCAGGGCTAGCGTCTGCCTGGGTTAACAGGTCTTTCACCAGGCGAATTGCAGGGTCACTATCTTGCGTTTCGGCCCAGCCGTGGTGGGGTAAGGGGTTGAACATGACGGTGGTTAGGTCTTTGTCTCTTACCCGGTGAGAGTACTGAGTGGCCCCATACCGGTGGAACGCAGGGAGCTCTACTTCCTCCAGCTCTTCCGAGTCGTCTTCTCCTTCAGGTAGGTGGGGCATTCTTGATAGGGCGTCTGCGTTGGCGTTGGTTCTGCCGGCCCGGTATTTGATTGTGAAGTCATAATTGGATAGCCGGGCCATCCACCGCTGTTCTAGGGCACAAAGTCTTGCATTGTCCAGGTGTGTCAGCGGGTTGTTGTCCGTGTACACAGTGAACTTTGCGGAGGCCAGGTAATGCTTAAACCGTTCTGTGACGGCCCACACCACTGCCAAGAATTCTAGCTTGAAGGAGCTGTAATTCTCCTGGTTTCTTTCAGTGAGCCTCAGCTTCCGGCTGGCGTACGCGATCACCCTTTCTCTGCCCTGTTGGTTCTGCGACAGTACGGCTCCCAGCCCCACATTACTGGCGTCGGTGTGGAGAATAAAAGGCTGGCCATAATCAGGGTAGGCCAGGATCTCATCCCCCGTGAGGGCCATCTTCAACTGTCGGAACGACTCCTCTTCCGGCTTGTCCCACTTGAAGGGTGGCTTTTGGCTTCTGGTCTTAGATTGCCCTATCAGGAGGTCTTGCATAGGGGCTGCCATCTTAGTGAACCCGGGGATGAACCTTCGGTAGTAGCCTACCAACCCGAGGAATTGCCTCACTTCTTTGATGTTAGAGGGGCTTGGCCAGCTCTTGATTACTGTGACCTTGTCGGGGTCGGGGGCTACTCCCTCAGCGCTCACCACGTACCCTAGGTACTGTACCTTCGGTTTTAACAGGTGACACTTTGAGGGTTTCACCTTCAGGCCATAGCCTGCCAGGGCTTCGAACACCTCGGCCAGGTGCTTTAGATGGTCCTAGTAGGTCTTTTAACCGCTTCCCGACCGCCCACTGTAGATAAACGTCCGCGCTGCCTGGGCTCTGTGCAGCGCGGACGTTTAAAAACGGTGGGTGGTCTCGCAGTGCTCAGGACCCCCTGGGTCCTGCAAGCGCTGTGAGAGCGGTGCAGAGCGTTAGCTCTGACAGGGTACATCATCGGGACCTGATTAGATCAGGTCCCAGTGATGTTAACCCTTTGCTGTCTTCTATATGCTGTGATCTATAGTGATCACGGCATATAGAAGACAGCAGGAGGAGAGGGGGTCGTCCACTTACCTCTCCGACGGCCCCCCTTATACCTTCCAGGACCTGGCGTTGCTATGGCAGCTGGAGGTCACATGACCGCCTCCAGCTCTGCCATATATGGTGTCCTTCCTGTCTGACTTCAGCCTGTATGTAGCTGATGCCAGACAGGAAACTGACTGAAAGAGTCAGTGAAGATCTCATGTAATGTAATATATGTCTATTACATTACATGAGATCAGGGATCAGAAAAATAAAAATTAATGTCCCATACAGGGACTAAGTAAAAATGTAAAAAAAAGTAAAAAAAAATGTTTTAAAACTGTTAAAAAAAAAATACAAAATAAATAAAAATAAATAAATAAAATATTAAACCGATAAATCCGTATATTTATGCAAAAATAAAAAAAGTACACATATTTGGTATTGCCGCGTTCGAAACAACCCGAGCTATAAAACTGTCACACTAATTAACTCCTTATGTGTACACCGTAATAAAAATAAATAAAAAACGGAGCAAAAAACTATGCTTTTTCCTCATATCGCCAAACAAAAAGTGGAAAAGAATGCGATCAAAAAGCAAAATGGAAATAGAAATGGTACCGCTGAAAACGTCATCTTGTTCTGCAAAAATCAAGCCACCATACAGCTCCATCAGCCGAAAAATAAAAAAGTTATAGCGCTCAGAATAAAGCAATGCAAAAAAAATATTTTTTCTTTAAAATTGTTTTATTGTGTAAAAGCGCCAAAACATAAAAAAATATACAGTAAGTGTAGTATCGCTGTAAATGTACTGACCCGAAGAATAACGCTGCCTGATCACTTTTACCACACGCAGAACGGCATAAAAAAAAAACAATTCCTGAATTGTTGGTTTTTGTTAATTTTACCTCCCAAAAAAACGGAATAGAAAGCGATCAAAAAATGTCACGTACCCACAAATGGTACCAATAAAAATGTCAACTCGTCCCGCAAAAAACAAGCCATCACATGACTCTGTCGGCCGAAATATGGAAAAATTATAGCTTTCAAAATATGGCGATGCAAAAACTAGATTTTGCAAAAAAAAAGCGTCTCTTAGTGTGTGACAGCTGTCAGTCATAAAAACCCGATATAAATCTGGTATCTCTGTAATCGCACCGACCCGAAGAATAAAGTAATCTAATCAGTTATATCACACTAGGAACGGCGTAAAAAAATAAATAAAACCAATTCTTCACCTGCTACTGATTTGTTTATTATGTCTCCCAAAGATCGCAGTATTTCTCGGCACACATTTATCCTGCGCTCTGCGCTGAGCACTTACGCCAGAGTTTCCATGTAAATCTCTGAAATATGTGATTCAGCCGGAACCCATGACGGAAGATTCCCTGTAATGAGGCAGATATAGGCCACTGTGGACGCCGTCTAGCCTGGGATCCCACGGTGTCATTTGTTTTAGGCGTGCATAAAAGTGCGGTTGGCCACAGTTTTGTGCACTTCTGAAAAAAAGGACACCGCTAAACAGAGGCCAGACGGAGTCCAGAGTAACTCTGCTGCCTCATTACAGTGAATGGATCCCGCAGGGGTTTCATCTGAATTACATCACTTGGAAATTTAGATGGAAACCCTGATGTAAGTGCTCAGCCTAGAGCGCCGGATAAATGTTACGTAAAATGTTCCCAATAAAAGCTTCAACTTAGTCCTCAAAAAAAGCTAGTCCCCACTCAGGTCCATCATCTGTTAAAAATATAAGGGACTTCCAAGTTACTGGTAGCAGAAAGGCTCTGGAAAAGCGAAATGGCCCTTGCCCCCCAAAAGAAATTCAAAAAATTTTGTGCTCCCAAATCCAAATGCCTATTCTACAATAATTTGTTCTCCAATTGTCAAATAGCACTCCGTCCCCCCCAGATCTCGCCGTATGGCTGAGCGGTACGATACAGCCACATATGGGGTATTGGCACTTTTAGAAGAAATTGTGTGACACATTTCGGCACCATTTTTACCCATTGCCCTGTGTGAAAATGTAAAATCTGAGGGTAAAACATTTTTTTGTGGTAAAAATATAATTATGCTTTTTTCACTGCCCAATGGTATAAATTAAAAAATTAAAAAATACTCACTACTTCCCTAGATGAATTCCTTGAGAGGTGCAGTTTACAAAATGGGGTCACTTGTGGGGGTTTCTGCTGTTTCTGCATGTCAGCGACTCTTCAAATGTGACATGGTGTCTGCTGCCTATCCCAGCCAACATAGCGCTCCTTTCTCTTCCGAACCCTGCCGTACACCAAAGCAGTGGTTTTCCCCCACATATGGGGTATCGGCGTGTTCAGGAGAAATTGCACAACAAATTTCATGGTGCAATTTATCCTATTACCCTTCTGATAATGCAAAATTAAGGGATGAAAAACGTTTTTGCGGGAAAAATGTGAAAATTTTATTTTTACAGCTGATTATTATAAACTTCTGTGAAGCACCTTGGGGTTCAAGGTGCTCACCACACATCTAGATAAGTTCCCTAAGGGGTTTAGTTTCCAAAATGGTGTCACTTGTGGGGGGTTTCCACTGTTTAGGCACATCAGGGGCTCCCCAAATGCAACATGGCGTCCGCTAATTATTCAAACAAATTTTGCATTCAAAAAGTCAAATGGCGCTCCTTTCCTTCCGAGCCCTGCCGTGCACCCAAACAGTGGTTTGCCTCCACATATGGGGTATCGGCATGTTCAGGAGAAATTGCACAACAAATTTCATGGTGCAATTTATCCTATTACCCTTATGATAATGCAAAATTAAGGGATGAAAAACGTTTTTGCGGGAAAAATGTGAAAATTTTATTTTTACAGCTGATTATTATAAACTTCTGTGAAGCACGTTGGGGTTCAAGGTGCTCACCACACATCTAGATAAGTTCCCTAAGGGGTCTAGTTTCCAAAATGGTGTCACTTGTGGGGGGTTTCCACTGTTTAGGAACATCAGGGGCTCTCCAAACGCAACATGGCGTCTGCTAATTATTCAGACAAATTTTACATTCAGAAAGTCAAATGGCGCTCCTTCCCTTCCAAACCCTGCCGTGCGCCCAAACAGTGGTTTTCCCCCACATATGGGGTATCGGCGTGTTCAGGAGAAATTGCACAACAAATTTCATGGTGCAATTTATCCTATTACCCTTCTGATAATGCAAAATTAAGGAATGAAAAACGTTTTTGCGGGAAAAATGTGAAAATTTTATTTTTACAGCTGATTATTATAAACTTTTGTGAAGCACCTTGGGGTTCAAGGTGCTCACCACACATCTAGATAAGTTCCCTAAGGGGTCTAGTTTCCAAAATGGTGTCATTTGTGGGGGGTTTCCACTGTTTAGTCACATCAGGAGCTCTCCAAACGCAACATGGTGTCTGCTAATTATTCAGACAAATTTTACATTCAAAAAGTCTAATGGCGCTCCTTCCTTTCCGAGCCCTGCCGTGCGCCCAAACAGTGGTTTTCCCTCACATATGGGGTATCAGCACGCTCAAGAGAAATTGCACAAAAAATTTTGGGGTCCATTTTTTCCTGTTACCCCTGTAAAAATAAAAAAAATTGGGTCTAAAGTAACATTTTTGTGAAAAAAGTTAAATGTTAATTTTTTTCTTCCACATTCCAAAAATTTCTGTGAAGCACCTGAAGGGTTAATAAAGTTCTTGAATGTGGTTTTGAGCACCTTGAGGGGTGCAGTTTTTAGAACGGTGTCACTTTTGGGTATTTTCTGTCATAAAGACCCCTCAAAGTGACTTCAAATGTGATGTGGTCCCTAAAAAAATGTTTTTGTAAATTTTGTTGGAAAAATGAGAAATCGCTGGTCAACTTTTAACCCTTATAGCTCCCTAACAAAAAAAAATTTTGGTTCCAAAATTGTGCTGATGTAAAATAGACATGTGGGAAATGTTATTTATTAAGTATTTTGTGTGACATATTTCTCTGATTTAAGGGCTTAAAAATTCAAAGTTTGAAAATTGCAAAATTTTCAAAATTTTCGCCAAATTTCCGATTTTTTCACAAATAAACGCAAGTGATATCAAAGAAATTTTACCACTATCATGAAGTACAATATGTCATGAAAAAACAATCTCAGAATCAGGGGGATCCGTTGAAGCGTTCCAGAGTAATTGCTTCATAAAGTGACAGTGGTCAGAATTGAAAAAATTGGCCCGGTCACGAAGGCAAAAACAGGCTCTGGTGCGAAGTGGTTAATAGACAATAACATCGTCCAGGTAGAGTAGGACCGTCTCAAAGTTTCGGTGCCCTAGTCAGCATTCCATCAGCCTCTGGAAGGCCCTGGTGCATTGCAGAGCCTGAATGGCATACAGTTGAATTCACTTAATCCCATCGGGGTGGTGAAGGCGGTCTTCTCCTTGTCAGCCTCTGCCACAGGAACCTGCCAGTACCCGCTAGTAAGGTCCAAAGTAAAGAAGAAGTTAGCTGATTTTAGGGCTGCTAAAGACTCCTCTACCCTAGGTAACGGGTACGCGTCTTTATGGGTGATACGGTTGACCTTCCTATAGTCCACGCATATTCTCATGGTACCGTCTTTTTTTTTTTACCAAAACTAAGGGAGCTGCCCAGGGGCTACAGCTATCTCTAATGACCCCAGCTTCTTTCATTTCTCTCAGCATGCCCTTTGCGTTCTGATAATGTGCAGGGGGTACAAGTCTGTGTCTCTCTTTTATTGGTGGGTGGCTCCCCGTGGGGATGTGGTGTTCCACTCCCTTCACTTTTGGGAGGCATGGCAATGGGGAACGGGTCGCTTATCCTCACGCTACCGATCTCACCACCAGACAGTTCTATCTGTTGCCGTCTCATCAGGGCTCTTATCTCTTTCTGGAGGACCCTCTGTTGACTGGAGCTCGCATTCATCGCCACCTGCTGCAAAATCACAATTACTTCTGAAAGACAGTTTTCGATCACATTAGTACCCAAGGTTATTTTAGGGTGACTTTCACGACGGTCAATGTCCACAATGATCACTCCCTGTGCCGGCAGTTCAACCTTACCAATCTTGATGGTCACCTCTCTGAACCCCACCTGCGGCACGGGTTGGCCATTGCTGGCAATGATGCTTAAGTCATCGTCTGGATAACGGGTTATATCAGTGTCACTCCAGTACCGCTTGAAAAGTACGTAGGGGATGGTAGTCACTTGAGACCCGGTGTCCAGCAGTGCACTCATGAGGATACCGTCCAGCACTACGGGTAAGACCGGGCGTCCCCCCACGTACTTATCGCGCCAATTAGACGGGCCTGATGACCTTATGCCTGGGGGTTGGCCCTCTGCCCCAGGTCGGACCCATTTAAAGTACAGTACCTGGCTATGTGTCCTGGCTGGCTGCAACGGCGGCAAATCGGCTGTCCATCCTCAGTGTAACGGTCGGTGGGCCTCCCTCTGAATGACGGGATCCTTCTCTGTCGACACCACGGGACATCCTCCAGACTGGAAGCCAACTTGATTGGTCTTGACGGTTCCATCTGCAACGACTGTACGGTCCTGGTCAGTGCAGCCACACTCTTTGTTAGTTCTTGGACCTGATGGTGCAGGTTTGCAGGCTGGGATGGATCTAGGGCCTGCGCATCAGCCCCCACAAGGTCTGCGGGGTAGGGCGCCACCCCCTGGTGGAAAGTGATGGCGGGGCGCCGGGAAACCACAGCGCCACCTGGTGCGGGTTCTCGGAGCACCCGGATGGCCCTATCTTTGAACTGCGCAAAAGTCAAATCGGGGTTCTGTAGGGCCATGAGGCACAGCTGGGTTCTGTGGGCGCTGGACAGCAGACCTTCTATGAACTGGTCAGTCAACAGTTTATCAGTGTCCTGCACGCTGCCAGGGTCAGCTTGCTTGATTGTTCCCAGAGCTTCTTGCAGGTTCAAGGCATAGTCTCTGATACTATCTTGGGCTCGCTGCTTACAGCCATAGAACCGCACTTTGATTTCTGCTGAGGTACGGGTGTCAAAGGTGTCCCGCAGACGGGTCAGAACCCCCTTTACAGTCCTTTTCTCCTCAGCTTTCCAAGAGTTTACCTCACGTTGGGCCGCACCAGTTAACTGCCCTATTAGTATGCTTACTTTCTGTTCTTCTGTCAGGGGATAAACCTTGAATAAGCTATACAGTCTTTCTTTAAAGTCGCCCAAGGTATGCGACTCGCCAGCATACTGTGGTAGCCAGGATATAGGGCATGGAAAACGGCATCACAGCTGCAGCGGCTACGCTGGTGGTAGAGGGTCCCTCCGCGTCCGAATCTTCCTCCCCCCTAGTTAACCGTGGCCTACCTTCCGACGATCCTCTTCTGTAGGCCGCGGCTCCGCTCGCGATGCTCTGGATGAGGACCTTGCGTCGCGGGGTGATAACGTCAGCGTCGCTCTCTCCCCTTCCAGGACCTTGCGCAGCGTCTCAGCATAGGGCGGAGCTTCAAGTCTCACACGTTTTTGACGTCCATGCCCCTCTTCTTCCCGCGCGGCGTCCTGAAGATGGCGTCCGATAGCGGGAAACGGCTCCGGATGGCAGGAAATCTCTGCAGTCTTTTCAGGCACGCAATACCCGTTTGTGGCGGGTTGGTCACAATCCTGCCGACTACGCCAAAAGCTGACTCGCCCCCTGGGCCGTGGGGCACCCGGAACCGGGCTTCAGTGCGATGATGGGGGTAGTAGTGGCAACCCGATCCCGTGGCTCAGGGTGGTCAGACCAAATGCTGTGGCAGTCTATTTGTAGAGTTATGAATGTCCGACTACGCCACCCGTGGATTGCGGTCAGGGATGACAGCCGCTGCAAGGCAGACCGCTGAGGCTGATGTTGGTGTGCTGCACAGGGATAGGATAACTCCCCACGGGAAGAGTGTAGCCTCAGGGCAGCGTATGTGAATGCTGGAGGTGATAGTGCAGGCCGCAATAATAAGAGTTCAGAATCCGCTTCAAACAGTCCAGGGTCTTTATTGTAGGTATTACTAATGACCCAACAGGAGTACCGGGTAGGAATGGGCCTGGGTGTCTGAGAGCATTCGGGCGAGACCCACTGGTCAGGGTGAGTGTGAAGGCCTACCGTTCTCTCTCTGCCCTTGCTGACTATCCCCCTTTTCGTGTTGTAATAGCCCACGTCCCTGAGCTGGCCGTGTACTTCGCCTGTATGGCTTGCGACTCGGGCCTTAGGCACCTTTTGCTTCTCCGTGCTGTACTGGTCCCTCTGTGTGGCGGAGCCTCCAGGCTTCTTAGGCCAAGGGACCTGAAATCCCTCGCGGGTTGGTTCTCTGCTGCTGGGCTTGCAACCCTGACAGCCTCGGACCCCAATGTCCGGTAGTGTAGTTCTCTCAGCCTGGACCGGCTCTCGTCCCCTCTGTCCCTGGCTCGCAGCTTCTCCTCTGCATCACGGACTCCTCGGCTACAGCTGAACTGTCCCTACTTCTCTCGGACTAGTCTCAGTCCTGAGCTAGGTCATCCAGTTCTCCCTAACCCTGCCCTCAGTTCCAGTTTTTATAGGGGCAGCCAGCTCCCCCTACTGGCCTGGGACAGCAGGTGCTGTATGCTAATTGTCCCTGACCAGGTAACCTCCCTCCTGCTCTCAGACACAGCCTTTAATATTTGTGGCATCCAGGCCTGGGGTGACACACAAATCCCCCCAAAAAATGTGATTCAGATAAGGCAGATGGAGTCACTTTAGACTCAGTCTGGTCTCTGTTCCGGCAACGTTTTATCATTTTAAGTGTCTTTTTAGCGCACACGTGTGGTCGACCACAGTTCTGTGCACGTCTGAAGACGGATACCATGGAACAGATAGCAAACAGAGTCCAAAGTATCTCCATCTGCCTCATTACAGTGAGTGGTTCCGTGGGGGATTTAGTTTATATCGCATTTTTGCGGGATTTACACGGAAACCCCAACTTAAGTGCTCAGCGTAGAACTTATACTGAAAGCAATCAAAAATGTTATGTACCCCAAAATGTTACCAATAAAAACCCTAACTTATCCTGCTCAAAGCCAACCTCCAGTCAGGTTAGTCATCTGTCACTGGAACTATAGGGGGTTCCCAAGTTTGTGGCAGGCACTGACATATTGCACTGCTGTGGCCGCTGCACTTTCCTCTTCCTCCTCAATGGAGGTGAAGTCTGGGAGGAGATCAGACAGTGTCCTGAAGTGAGTGTCCCTCACTGCTGAGTATTTGGGGCACCTCAGCAAGAAGTGGACCTCATTCTCCAAGACCTCCTGGGGGCACTGCTGGCAGAGTCTGCGCTCTTCCCGCATGTAGTTCTGTCAGTGCCTCCCGGATTGGATGAATAGACTGTGGGCGCTCAGTCTGTACTGGCTCAGAATCTGTCGCTCTTTGGAGTTTGCTAGTTTCTTTAGCTATGGGGCCAGTTTGTATCCCTTCTGTAGGTTCTGGTATATCATCAGTTTCTGTGATTTGTTTATGTCGTTCCTCCAGACACTGATATATTCCTCTTTGCCGTTGTGTACCATCTTCCGGATTTAACCTTTTGTCAGGCCATGCAGGTTGGTGGCTTGGTCAGGCTGGTTTGGGATGATTTGTGTTGGGGGGTTCGTTCTCCTGGGGCTTCCTGATGTAGCGAGGCTTTGTTGATGGTAGTAGCTGGGACTACTACTTTATAGATGAGAATGATATTGCCTTCTTCTGGGTCTCAAGGTGTAATGGGAATATGACCAGCTCTGCTTGGCCGGCGCTGTTTGATGTGCTCCGATGGACTTGGAGGAGCAGTTTGTAGATCTCTAGGTGGAATATTTCTGTTGGTCCAACGTTCCCACTTGGATCAGTTCGGGTATGAGACTGGACCCCAGACTTCTCTGCCATTCAGAAGGATTGGGGCAATGATGGTATCAAAGATTTTTAGCCAGATGGTTACAGGCGCCTTAAGATGGTAAAGATGTCTTCTGATGGTATAGAAGGCTTTGCACGCCTTGTTTTTCAGCAACTGTATGGCTTGCTTAAAGCTCCCTGATTGGCCGAGTTCAAGGCCCAGGTAGGTGTACTTGTTGGTTTCCGTAAGTAGACAGCTGTCTATTATGAAGGGGGTGCGGCCTGCTGGTATCTGCTTTCTTTTTTGGAACACCATGGTATTAGTTTTCTTCCGGTTGATTGGCAGTGCCCCTGTGGTGCTGAAGGTCTCTAGGAATTTCAGATTAACTTGGAGGCCTCTCTTAGTTGGTGATAACAGCACAAGGTCATCAGCATAGAGCAGAAATTTCACCTCTGTGTCAGGGTGAGTCCTGGTGCTGAGAAGGACTCCAGAGCCACCACCAGCTTGTTGATGTAAATATTGAAGAGCGTTGGACTGAGGCTGAAGCCCTGTCTTACTCCTCAGTTCTGTTGGAAACAGGCCATCCTCCTTGCATTTACCCTCATGCTGCAGCTGTTCTCAGTGTAGGAGCTTTGGATGACATCATATGTTCTGCATCATATTCTGCTCCCCAGCAGTTTTAGGACTAGCCCTGGGTAACACACTGATTTGAAGGCCTAATTGAAGTCTATAAAGCAGGCATAGACCCTCTCATGCTTTGTATTGTGGAAATGGTTCTTGATGAGGCTGTGCAGGGTGTAGATGTGGTCGGTGGTGCAGAGATTTGGCATAAAACCTCCTTGGCTTTTGCTGAAGACATTGTATTGGTTGAGGAAGATGATGATCCTCTTGTTCAGGATGCAGTTTAAGAGTTTCCCCAGGTTGCTGCTGACACATATTCCCCTGTAGTTTGCTGGGTCGTACTTATCCCCATTTTTATGTATCGGGGTTATGAGTCCTCAGTTCCAGTTTTTGGGAAAGTAGCCAGTCTGCAGTACAATATTGAATAGTTTTGCTATCGCACCCTGGATGTCTGGCGGGCTGTATTTTATCATTTCTGGGAGTATCCAATCTGGGCCGCTGGCTTTTTTTTTTACCTTTCATCAGTGTGATCCTTTCTGTTATTTCTGCCAATGTAATTGGTGTGTTCAGAGGGTTTTGGAAGTCTTTGAATTTTTTCTCCATATCCTTCAGTTTGTTCACAAACTCTTTGTGTGCCACGTTCAGGTCATCATTTGGGATGTCTTTTTTTTATAACTGTAATTTTTATTAAAATTTTTCACATATTTTTAGGAAACATAGAACACAGAGAAGTCATTCACATTTTCATATCAGAGAAAACACTTAGGCCTCCAACAGGACGACCCATTAGAGATCACTTTAAAGCTTTCAAATTCAAATATCTGATATGAAATCCATTTTAAATAACAGTCCATGAAACACAGAAAAAGAGAAAAAAAAAAAAACTAAGACAACACTGAGAGAAAGAAGGGAAAGGAAGAATGATATAGACAAAGATCATGAAACAGTTGGTCATTCACTACGCTGCGCCCAATAGTAGTTCCATGGGGCCCATACTGTCTTGAACAGGTCCATCTTTGCATTAAGACTTGTGTTCAAAGACTCCATCCACCTCACATCACAGACCCTAGCGTAGTACTCTTGTCTAGAGGGTGGTGAGTCCCTTTTCCAGCATAGAGCAATCATGCATCTCGCTGCTGTCAACAAGTGGAGGAGCAATTTGGAAGAATGTTTACCCATTCCCCTAGGGGTCACATTGAGAATGAAAACAGAGGGCTCCAGAGAAATCTCTGTAAATATCACCTCCTGAACCAGTTTTCTTATTGTTTCCCAAAAAGGAACTATTTTGCTGCAGGTCCAGAAAACGTGTCAGAGTGCCGACAGATGATCCACATCTCCAGCATATACTCGGGACCTGCGGGTTTATTTTATTCAGGATATCCGGCGTATGGTTCCAGTGCATTAAAATTTTATATTGGTTCTCCTTGTATAGGGTGCAAATTGATGTCTTAGCTGCTTTAGACCATATTGTCTGCCATGTCTGAGGGGAAAGCCTCCTTCCCAAGAATCCCTCCCACTTAGACATATAGGGGTGCTGGAAGATGGGTCCACCCACCGGTGAATTGATTGTTTTATATATATTCGAGATCAACCCCTTGGTAGAGGGATCTCTCCTGCACAGCCTCTCAAACTCCGTGGGGATGGACACTTTATATTAGCCAAACAGGGATCTTGCAAAATACTGAATCTGTATGTACTTATAGAATTCCCGATTAGTGATGTTAAAACTTTCTTTTAAATAATCAAACTGATTATTACTAAGGTGTTTCTGTCCACTATATCCGCAAATCTAAATAATCCCGCATTGATCCAGGGGTGAACCATCGATGATTCTAGGCTCTGAGGGAGCAAAGGCTGAAAGACAAACGATATCATCGGGTAGTGTTTAGAAGAAAGAGGAAATCTCCTCCTACAGGTGTCCCATATGTCTCTAGTGAATTGCATAGGGCCCAGTAAAGTGGTTTGGAGTTTAACAGATTTCTCAGACCACAGCAGTGAATTCGGATGAACTGGGGCTATCCATAATTTTTCAATTTCTGTCCACTAATTATATGCCCAAAGGGATGACCACGAAGGAATCCTTCTCAAGTGAGCCGCCCAATAGTATTTTACCACATCCGGGACCGATAACCCCCCCTGCTCCCTCCCCGAGATCAGTACCTGCTTGGAGATTCTATGCCTCCCATTATTCCATATAAACTTCATTATGCAGGATTGGAGAGCCCTCAACTCCCCCATAGGAACCCCAACTGGTAGAGTTTCAAAATAGTAGTTGAGTTTAGGAATAAGGGACATTTTCACCGCCGATATCCACCCCAAAAATGAGATATGAAGATTGGCCCACTTGACCATAAGACCCTTCAATTCTTTAAAAAGGGGCAGAAAATTATGAGCAAACAGGGTCCCATAGTCTGACGTTATGTTAATCCCCAGATATTTGATACTCTCTGACTTCCACCGGAATTTTTAATTCAGCTTAAGATGATCTAATTCTTCATGCGTGTTACGGGTCCGGGGGGTGGAACCTCTGTGCTACGGTGCAAGGAGGGACCCAGAGGGGCGTAACTAAGTATCAACCTGCTGGACCGACCCTGGTCGTACGGCGGCTAACTCCGTGACCAGGGAGGGACCGAGCCGAGGGACCAGGTGCTACTCTGGGGACCACCTTGTAAGGGAGCAGGTGACTCCCACGGTACAGATGGCAGGGACTGACCGGAACAGCAGGCAGGCTGGCGAGTGGAAGCCTCCAGGTAGGCTATCAGGAAAACACGGCAAATAACGGCAGGAGTCTCTAGGTGGGCTGGCAGGTAGTCACGGCAAGTGACGGCAGGAGTCTCGATGTGGTCACGGCAAGTGACTGCAGGAGTCTCTAGGTGGTCACGGCAAGTGCTCCCAGGTGAGCGGGCTGGCAGGCACGGCAGGTAACAGGCAGGCAACAGTCAAGTGCTCCCAGGTGAGCAGACTGGCAGGCACGGCAGGTAACAGGCAGGTAACAGGAAAGTGCTCCCAGGTGAGCGGGCTGGCAGACACGGCAAGTAACAGGCAAGTAACAGGCAAGTGCTCCCAGGTGAGCGGGCTGGCAGGCACGACAGGTAACAGGCAGGTAACAGGCTGGCGGGCAAGACTGGTAGTCAGGCTAGCAGCGGGACCTGAGGGCTGAAGCAGAGGTCAGAAACACTGTGCAACAACTTTTGCTCGGGCACCTCCTTTTTGGAGGAGGTGCTTTATATATGGGAGGACCCACGGCTATTGGCCGGGGACTCCTTAGGACGGCGTGCGCGGCCCCTTTAAGAGGGAGGGAGCGCGCGTGTCCTAAGCACAGTGCCCGGGGAGCTGCGCGCGCCAGCAGCAGGAAGAGGAGCGCTGGTGAACGCAGAGCGGGGAGCGAGGAGGTGAGTGGGATGGCGTCTCTGCCTGGCAGGGGGGCAGAGCTGCCGATGCTACAATGGGGAAGGTTTAGTGGAAGTGCCTCTGTTTTTTTAGCATTAATCTTATATCCTGAGATCATGCCATATTCCCGAAATATCACTTTAAGATTAGGGAGGGTGATATGCAGATTCGTAAGGGTCAGTAGCACATCGTCTGCAAATAGGGAAATTTTAAATACTTTACCCCTTACCTCCACCCCCGATATGTCAGGATTAACTCTTATTGCTGCCTCTAGAGGCTCGATACACATGGCAAACAAGAGCGGGGATAAAGGACAGCCTTGCCTTGTGCCATTTACTATAGAGAAACTGGGTGATACACAATGGGGAAGTTTAATGGACGCTGTGGGAGAAGAATAAAGGGCCTTTAGTGCTGTTAGAAAAGCACCTGATATCCCAAAAGTCTTCACTGTCTCAAACATAAAGGGCTGTAAAATAATACTTCTTCCTGTATTATTTTTTCCTACCGAGGACTTCGCAAAGTATCAATATCACGATATTCTTATAAAAAATGTATCTATTTATTCTTGGATTGTCCATTAAAAAGAATCAGATTGCAGCAGGTACATACAATAATTAGTTATAAAGTAATTGTCCATTTGTCCATAATTAGCTTAATTGTTGAGATTCACCCATCTTTCCTTGGATCCTGGCTGGTAAATCATGTCTTTGTCCAGCACGTGTCCAGGCCTACATGTCATCTGCTTCTCAGCATGAAGATTCTTCTTGTGGGGTGGGAAGAGCAAGAGAGCCCCGCCTTTCTGTACCATGGGCTTTTATAGCCAGTCGTATGGACACCTGTTCTACATATGGTAGTGAACCAAAAATACACACACAAATAGCGCATGTCAACTAGACATGATGGCTGAGGCATAGAACTCAGAAAAATGATTATCGATTAACATTCCAAATGAATTTCCATAATTAACCATTTAACATTTCCCCCTTTTTTGAGAATAAAAGGACTTTAACTGAAAATTCTCAAAAGAAGATACATTCATCAATCATTTTTTTCTTTCCTTCTTCCTTGGCAATATCATTAAATTTCCATAATAATAATAATAATAGTAATAATAGTATCAATATCGGATTATTGTTATATAATGATGTGAATTCATGTTATGGTAAGCCGTGACTAATATTCATTTAATATGTATAATTATACTTCCCTATATCTAAATTGAAGTAATCGCGGGTTCAATCGTCATCATCTGATGTCATCGGGTCTTCGTCTCATCTTCTTCTTGGTTCTTTTATAACACAGTCTTTAGATGAAAACTCCTTTGAAATAAATTACAGCGTGTAGATATGGTACAGTCCATAATTGTGTTCATTATTGTGCAGTCCATAAACTGTACTCTTTATTAGAAAGATCATGTGTATCAACTGATAAGAAAACAAAGTCCATGGATGAAATGTAGCTTTAATATCTGTGCGATATTCTGGAATCTTCCATATGTCCGCACTGGTCTAGTGTCACTTTTGGAACAGATGTGACGTCTTTGGTCAGTAAAGCAAGGGTTAACTTGACACTTCGCTGCTTTATATAGCACCATAACCAGTACTCAGTCCTTTATATACAGGACACATATGCCAGGTATTACCTGTTCACCAGCTTTCATTGAAGCGTTACAGGTGATAAGAAACCACTGGAACGTGATGAAACTTGAACACAACACAGTTTATTCAGGATCATCGTCCTCTGCCGTCCTGGTGATCAGTGGTGTGAATTGTATTGTATGTAATTGACACAGTCTATTATCACTCAGCATTCACACCTTCTGAGACGTCCGGATATCAGTTGCTTCTTTTTGTAACTTTTGAGAATCTCTTTGATTTATAAAAATTAAAAGTCTTTATTAAGATAGAATTCATAATTGCGATGTCTTGATTGAAGTCTTCATTCCCTAATCTGATACCAAATCTGGCAATTTTCCTAACCTATAATATCACAGCGTACCATAGCAATCAATAATATCCATCTAATTATTATCAAAATATTAAAATAAATTATGTTTGGAATAATAAACAATAATAGATAATAATTCAATCAAGTTCTCCATGTGATAAAATATTTTTATGTCATAGGTGTAATTACCTTTTTCAACCCATAGGTGTCAGTGTGTTTTGAAACAACAAGTGTTTATATCTTTATTAAACCAATAATACCAAAGAATGTATGTATACTCATGGATCAAAAATGAATAAATATATGAATGTATGTATGTATGAATGAATGAATGAATGAATGAATAAATGAATGAATGAATTGTTGTGTTTACTCAGAAAATGTAAACATTTTTCTTATAGTTATTCATATCATCATTATATTTAATGAAGCAATATTCTTTGTACTTGACATTACCCCATTAAATATTAATGTGTTTTCTCAATTGAAATATTGAACTGAATTAAAATCAAAATTGAAAATTAAAAATGAAAAATGGAAAAATAAGAAAATAAGTAAGAATAAAATTTGAAAAATGAAAAATAAAATTAAGAGTAAAAATAAGAATAAAAATAAAAATAAGGCCTTTAAATTTTAATGACAAATGCAGAGTAATTATATTCTCCATAAAAAATACCCTTATATCTCCATTATCTGGATGATTTCATATTTGTCATAACCTTGTATCACCAAAAAATTATTAAACTATGCAACTTTGCATGTAACACCCTTCTTAATTATATCATTGTACCTTATTATTGTTTCTTCTTTATTAAAATGTGTGGAAAATAAGTATTGATCAAAAGTGATTATGTAATCAGGATCAAAAACACATTTTCCCCCTTAATACCAAAAATATTATTTTATAAAATTTATGTATATATCAGAACCAAATTAAAAATAGTTATTCTTCTAGAAATATTGTGCATAAATTTCATGTCGATGAGTAGCATAGATTTGTCTAAAGAGAGGTGTGTACCTATTTAGGTAACCATTAAAAATAATATCATAGTTATTCAAGAATATTATCATGTGGAAAATTATTCTAAATATAAATTTGCTTTGTAAACCATTTTGATGTGTGGTTGCTCTTATCCACTATTAGTTAAATCAAGAAATAATAATTATTAAGAAATATAGAAGTATATATATATATATATGTAGATAATACCTAATTATGTATTATAATTTTTCTCAGAATTAAATATATTTGTGTACCTTCACATAAAGAAACATTTATTTATTTTTTTTCAAACATACAAACGTACAAGCCCTCCGTCACATCAATCACGCTTAGCAGCTGCTGATTTGCTCATCTGTCACCTTCACTCTGACATTCACAGATCTGTTCAACTCAAACATTCCACATATGAAGTTTTAGATATATATATTTAACCCAAAATTGTTGTATCCCAATTTATTAATGCGCATTTAATATCTTAATATTTCTTTGAATATTCCCCAAATACATATTATATAATATGAGAGTAAGTCACTTAAATTTCAGACACTTAAAAAAACTATTGTCTTGCAAAAATAGAAATATCCTTAGGTTCCTTTTTTTTTTTTTACTCACTGGCTGCCAGGTTTTAAGTTACATCAGCTGGAAATAGAATGAATGGGATCCTATACTATTAGCTCAAAATTCAAAGGCCGCAGCTGTCACACGTCATGCTGTAAAGCTACAGGTTAAAACGAACACTTCATGCACAGAAAATATTAGCAACACAAAAGAATTAATAAGTATTACATATATATTATAGTCCAACTAGTTATATTGTTATTATTTTAAAATGTAACACACATAAAATCATGCAATTTTTTCCACTTCCTGTGTGAATAAAGAAATAAATCCATTTTAGAGTTGTTTGATCAAATCCTGCTTTGGAATGAAAACTCTAAGGAAATATAAGAAAATAAAATTAAATATCAAATTCATACAGAAACAGAATTATTTAAATATGTTATACATATATTGGTTGGTTCTAATGTAATTCAAAATATTGTTACTTAAATTTATATATGAAGTTCTAATTTATTAATTAATATATATATATTTTATAAACATATATATAAATACAATTATACACAATCTCTACTTAGACAAGTGTATATATATATATACATACATGAACTACTAGAAACTATGTAACTACAATTTTACTGCATAAGATTATAAATAAATATTGAGACATTGTATAACATTTTGATACAACATCATAATTACAGGTTTTCCTTAGCCACTCCCTAAACCAAATCTTCTGTCTCTCTCAAATATCTCCAGGAACGCCCTATTTAGGAAAGACATTTTTCTATCCTTCAAAACCTCAGAGAACTGTCTGTTCTTCTGTCCACATTCCATGACGTCACTGTGAGCCGGTCGTCTCACCTGTCTCTGTCCGTCTATTTCGGCCATTTTCCTTTTTAGAGAATCACAGTTCTGACTGAGAATTAACTCATTCTGTGGAGAGATGGATCTTTACACTGGCTGATATGGCTTATAACAGATATGAAATCTCCTGCGTATTTGATAGAGTTCACTATGGGGATGACTCAGTCTAGGAGAGTTTGATATTGGCTTTTGGTAAGATTTTACCTTTCCTGGTTTTATAAAATTAACTTGATTTATTTTCTTTGCACGATTCTCATGTTTTCTAACAGAATCCAGCAACTGCGCACATTTGAATAGGGATTCTTTTTGTGACGCTATAACTCTAGATACTGGATCTAGGAATTTGAATTTTTGTACAAAAGTTGTTATCATTTGTTGTACTTTTCCATTTTTGATGAGAGCTTTGTACAACCGTTCAAATATGGACATGAATGTATATGTACATTCCTTCCTACCAATCCTTAGTTTCTGCAGATCTTCTATGTTGGGAAAATCTTTTGTGACACAATAAATCAAATATCTTAATCTGTCCGAATCATTTTCCCATCCATTAGGAGAGTCATTTTCACAGGGCATTAAATGTAAACGTCTGGACAATGTGACAGGAATCCATATTTTAAATAATTGATTCCTCTCCTCATTGGATAAATCAAACTTATCAGAGAAGCTCTCAAATGTCTCTGAATTTCTACAGGCATGGATTTTGACATCATATTTTGGCATGATTTTGTATAATTTCAGCAAATTTTTCCTCATTTTAATTTGTAGTTGAGCCTGGGTAATTCCTGAATTCTCTGATATTTTTAGTGGCTCTTGAACGTCCGCTCCTCCTACGTCACTCACGTCTCCTCCCACTTCACCTAATATGTCAGTTTCTCGTATGTCAGTCATGTCTCCTCCCATGTCAGGTTTCTGTATGTCCGTCTCTTGGTCAGACCCAAGGTCACCTTCAGTTACAGACACGTGTCTTACTTCTTGTTCATTTTCCACATTACAGTCAGAATCAGTATCACCATCTGACACTTCTACACTATTTTCCTGCTTAGAAATCTCTAACACAAGACTATGAAAAAAATCTACCAAATGTAGAATATTTCTCAATTTCTGTTTGTCTCTATTTACCAATTTAGAAGTTAACTGTAAATTCTGCAATTCACATTCTTTGTATAAACTGAGCCACAAAACTTCTATATCATCTCCTACATTAACTTTGAAATTAATATTACTTTGTTTAGCAAAAGAAGAAATTATATCCATATTTTGCTTACCTTAAGATTCCTTAGCTTCTCTTTATCAGCACGTCCTGTCTTTAGTTCGTCTGATTCTTTTCCTGTGTGTAGGTCCTTTCTGCTTCTCGTGACAAATTAGTGAATTTACTGACACGTGAACAACAGCTGTTCAGCTCGTCAGGACTTCCCCCCTTGTTCACGGAAGAAATTCACTTACTTAATTTAAAAAAAAAACGAAAAAACAGGACTGGCTGGCTCACCATTGTAAAATAATACTCTTCCTGTATTATTTTTTCCTACTGAGGACTTCGCAAAGTATCAATATCACGATATTCTTATAAAAAAATGTATCTATTTATTCTTGGATTGTCCATTAAAAAGAATCAGATTGCAGCAGGTACATACAATAATTAGTTATAAAGTAATTGTCCATTTGTCCATAATTAGCTTAATTGTTGAGATTCACCCATCTTTCCTTGGATCCTGGCTGGTAAATCATGTCTTTGTCCAGCACGTGTCCAGGCCTACATGTCAGATACTTCTCAGCATGAAGATTCTTCTTGTGGGGTGGGAAGAGCAAGAGAGCCCCCCCTTTCTGTACCATGGGCTTTTATAGCCAGTTTTATGGACACCTGTTCTACATATGGTAGTGAACCAAAAATACACACACAAATAGCGCATGTCAACTAGACACGATGGCTGAGGCATAGAACTCAGAAAAATGATTATCGATTAACATTCCAAATGAATTTCCATAATTAACCATTTAACAAGGGCCAATTAAGGCGGTCAAAAGCATTTTCCGCATCAAGACTGTGGAGAAGCGCCCGAGACTTATTCCTATTGACCACATCCACCAGGTCCACAGCCATCCTTGTGTTGTCTCTTCCCTGCCTGAAGGGCACAAACCCCACCTGATCCTTATGAATCATGTGCGGAAGCCAGACATTCAGTCTGTTTGCAAGGAGACGGGTAAATATTTTTAAGTCCGAGTTCAAGAGGGCTATGGGCCTATAGCTGGCACAGTCAAGGGGATCTCTACCAGCCTTGTGAATTAACACCAAATATGAATGAGACAGCGAGCTAGGAATCGGGGTTCCCATCAGGAAGGAGTTAAAAAGGTCAACCATATAGGGGAGTAGTATATCCGCAAAAGTTTTATAATATAGATAGGTCAAACCGTCCAGTCCTGGTGACTTACCCAGGGGCAAATCTTTCAAAATGTCAGTTAATTCCTCAAGAGTGATCTGTTTGTTAAGGGAATCTTGTGCCTCCGTCAAAAGAACTGGTAGACTAATTTTCCGAAAACAGCTGTCTATCTTTGATCGCATATATTCTGGATTGCCTGCCAGTGGGTCCTGAAGATTATATAATTTCTTATAAAATTTATAAAAGATATTTGACAATTCCCCCGGGTCATAGTGGGTAGTTCCCTCATCGTCTCTAAGAGCCTGAGGAGCCGCGGCCACAGAGCGATCCTGCAATTGCCTAGCCAACAAGGTATGGGCCTTGTTCCCCTTTTCATAATATTTCTGTTTTGAAAATACAAGCATCTTCTCCACTTTACAGATGGAGAGATCCTTCAATTTGTACCTAGTGGCCAACAGCTTCCTCAGAGTCCCAGTTGACGGAGAAGAGGCAAATCTAGGTTCCAGAAGGCGAATCTGAGAATTAAGATTCGAGAAAAATTGCCTTGAATTTTTTTTAAGCCTCGCTCCCTCTGCAATACAGCACCCTCTTATTACCGCCTTATGCGCTTCCCACAAAATAGGAAGGGAGGGCACAGATCCCAAATTTAGTTCAAAATACTGGGTTAAATGATCTGATAAAGATTTTCGAATACAGGGATCCTTTACCAGAAATTCATGCAGTCGCCAGTGACAGGCTCTGGATGAACTGAGACCCAACTTAAAATTTAATATTACCGGCGCATGATTCGACCATGTTATGGACCCCACCTCTACATTCTCTATAATTCTAAGTGTGACAATATTAGCAAAAAAGTAATCAATTCTGGTATGAGTCTGATGCGGATTTGAATAAAAAGTGTAAGCTTTTTCTTTGGGATGATCTATTCTCCACATATCAAAAAGGAAATTTGCCCGGATCAATTTTCTAAATTCCAATGATAATCGGGACGAACCAGCAGATGGAGGGTTCCCCCTCAAGGCAAGCCTATCATTTATTTCTGAGAACGGGATATTAAAGTCCCCCCCCACCAACAATGCCCCAGGCTGCAGCCGTCGAAGGCTAGCTAGAACCTTGCGAATAAAGGGTATTTGGCCCGAATTTGGGGCGTAAATGTTGCACAATATTATTGCTTTGCCCTGAAAAAAGCCCTCCTGTATCAAGAATCTACCTGCCGGGTCCTCATGAGATTTAGAGATTTGAATTGGACATAAAGATGATATAAGTATGGCCACTCCACCCTTTTTATTATTGTTATAGGCAGAGTAGGCAAAAGGGTAATGATGCACCGCAAATCTAAACGTCCCACTCCGGTTATAATGCGTCTCCTGTAAAAAGGCAATGTCCGCTCTCTGAGCCTTCAACTCCTGCAGTGTGAGCCTTCTTTTTCTAGGGGAATTAAGCCCCTTTACATTCAAAGTGATCAACTTAACCATTGCTAGTGAGAAAAGGTGAGCTACTGCTTATAATCATACTCACTGACAATCGTTGCAGCCTCCCGCCCCATAATGACCTGCCAAGGAGCTCCATGAATAACCCCTGCTCTCTTGATAAGGAAAAGAAAAGGTAAAAAGGAGGGAGGGGAAAGACAGTGGGATGCGGGGGAGACACAGACTGAAACAAACCAACATAAAGAGAAAACATGTACAAATATCAATACAGATCAGAACAATTTTCCCAAGAGTAACTCTTGGAAAAGGGTTATTACTGTGGCACAAGGTGAGCCCACTAAGTTTCAAAAACGTAGTATGCAGTTAAGGGAAATCACAATGTTCTTGCTATCCAACAACCCTTTGGAAAAATATATTGGAGGGAGTCCAGAAAAAGGGGAAAAAAAACTTTCCTGTGAGATGAGAAACAATAACCAAAATCCTTGTCCTGAAACCCAAGGAACCCCACTGGGCATTTATAAACAGGTTGTCAAAGTGACACTTTAAAATATTCATTCATTTAAGGCATAGAAAAAAATCAAACATAAGTATTTCAGAACTTGACGTTGAGTACCGGCTTGTAAGTGAAAAAGAGCGATAAAGACAAAAAGTAAACCCTCTAGCGAAGCCGCTTATGCTCTGGGTTTTACAGTCAACCATAGTTATTCTTATGCACTCCAGAGGACGGGCCCTGCTCCCCAGGCCTGCGAGGCGTCGTTCCCTCTTTGCCCCGCCTCCCCACCTTTTGCCATACGGGAGGTGGAGCCTCCGTGGGGCAAAGATTGTTCCATTCCGGAATGTTCGGTGCTGTTAGTTAGAGGTCCCCACAAAACTTGTCCAAATCCCCCATAGAGCGGAGCGCTGCTGACACCCCATCCCTGCGAGCCATTAAAGCAAAGGGGAAGCCCCATCTATAGGGAATCTTCTTATCCAGGAGCATGCTGAGCAGAGGTTTAAGATGCTTTTGTTACGAACTGCTACAAACACTAAGGAAAGATAGGAAAACTGTCCCTACAATAGGACTAAGCTGATTCCCTACGATGCAGCGGGGGACCTGTTCCTTGTGAACAGACCCGCCTAAGTCCTCGGCTAGTCTGAACACAGATCTATAGATCTAATGGAGGGGTCCCTACAAGAACTAAGGACTGGGATATAGTTGGACACCTCCTAACAGAAATTGTAGCAGAGCAAAGACAAACAAACAAAAAGTACTAGTGGTCAAAAGACCAAGCAAACTACAGAGTAAGGTACAAGGAACCTGGCTAGCTTAAGAGTAAATGTAACACTGAAGTCCAGTAAGGCCAGAAGGGTGGAGCTGGATTATATAGGCAGAAAGTCATGTGACCAACAAAATAGGAAAACAACTAACAGGAGGGTTCTAACAGTATCCCCTCTTCTATGAGGATCCTCTGGATCCTCCAGGCCCAGGTCTATCAGGAAACCTCCTGTGAAACGCTCCGACAAGTCTAGGAGCAGAGACATCATCCGCCCTTACCCAGGAGTTATCCTCGGGACCGAAACCTTTCCAAGCGACGAGATACTGCAATCTCCCTCTATGCCATCTAGAATTAAGAATGCGAGAAATTTCATATTCACCGTCTTTCACCACCGGAGGAACAGAGACAGTGGCGTCCCTATCAGAAACATCAGCTTTTTTCAATAAGGAAACATGAAACACCCGGATTAATCTTCCAGGAGGTAGGAACCTCCAACCTAACAGCAGATTGGTTAACTACCTGAAGCACCTTAAACGGCCTTACAAACTTCGGGCCCAATTTCTTAGAAGGAATCCTCAACCGCAGATTCTTAGAGGACAACCAAACCATGTCACCAACCGTAAACAAAACCTCTTGACTAGTGTTGAGCGATACCTTCCGATATCGGGAAATATCGGATCGGACCGATACCCAAAAAGTATCGGATATCGCCGATTCCGATACCGGAAACCAATGCAAGTCAATGGGACAGAAATATCGGAATAAAAATAAACCCTTTCTTTCCTTGTAGGTTAATTCTACATGAAGGAAAACAACTAAGAATAATGTATAATGTATTGGGGGAGGTGGGGGAGACAATAAAGGCATAGAGGTTTAGCCCAATCAAATGGAATAGCAGGAATTAATATTTTTTAAGACGTTCTGAGTTACGGAAATATTGACTATGTTAAGTTTTTTTATATTTTGTCAGATATTTATGTTTCATTACTTCCATGCTCTTCACCTTCTTTTTTACTTCTCCCACACTTTCCCCATTCATCATCCTCAGCATCAGCATCTTTTTCATCAACTTCTTCTTCACCTTCTACATCTTTTTCTTCTTCTTCTTCTTCTTCTTCTTCTTCTTCTTCTTCTTCTTCTTCACCTTCTTCCTATTATTCTTTTTTTTTTTACATTCTTCATATTCTTCTTATTCAACTATTATTCTTCATATTTTACTTCTTCATCTTCTTCATCTTCTTCTTCTTCATCATATTCTTATTTGTGAAAGGCATTCCTGTAGTTGTTATCTATAAAAGTTTGAACATTACACCTTTCGTTCTGTCCGTCACAAAAGATTTACAACAGGATATGTCCGCGTTCAGTTTGGCCTGCAGTAGCAGGTCTTTTCCAGGGGCACCACGAGGAGGAACAGACTCACCCCCATACACTGCTTAGTCATCTTCTGCTTATAATTTAGATATTATCTTTTGCTCTGATTTTTAGTCTTATGCTTAATGTTCTTCCGCTTTTTGTTCTGCAGCTTCTTGTACTTCTGCTTCTTGGTTATCTGTCTCTTGTTCTTCTGTATCTTGGTGGTTGTCTTCTTCTTCTTTGTCCTCTTGGTCAACTTCTTCAGGGTCATCTTCTTGGTCTTCTTCGGGGTGATCTTCAGGGTCGGCGTCTTCAGGGTCGTTGTCTTCCGGGTCCTCGTCTTCGGGGTCCTCGTCTTCAGGGTCATCGTCTTCAGGGTCCTCGTCTTCTTCTGGGTGGTCTTCAGGGTCCTTGTGTTCAGGGTCGTCTTCGGGGTCATCGTCTTCTTCGGGGTCGTCTTCAGGGTCCTCGTCTTCAGGGTCGTCGTCTTCGGGGTCCTCGTCTTCTTCGGGTTGGTCTTCAGGGTCCTCGTCTTCGGGGTCCTCGTCTTCTTCGGGTTGGTCTTCAGGGTCCTCGTCTTCAGGGTCCTCGTCTTCGGGGTCCTCGTCTTCTTCGGGGTGGTCTTCAGGGTCCTCGTCTTCAGGGTCCTGGTCAGGGAGATCCAGAGTGATTACCAAAAACCATTTCAAAAAGCTTGAACTTGGAAATGTAGCAGAAGGTACAAGAAGGCTGAGGAACTGCCGAGAACCAGCTGATGGTACTGGAACCTGGATGGGTAGCAGAAGGTACAAGAGCCAATGGAACTACCGAGGACCAGCTGACGGTACTGGAACTCGGTTACTGAGCAGGAGGTACCTGTGCCAGAAAGCACTACCAAGGACCAGCAGACGTTGGTGGAACTTGGATACCGAGAAGGAGGCACCTAAGTCAAAGGCACTGCCGAGAACCAGCTGACGGTACTGGAACCCGGATGGGTAGCAGAAGGTACCCATGTAAAAAAAAGTTGCAAGGCCGCGAGCCGGCCGCAGTACCAAAACCCACAGTCCTACAGGGGGTGCTTGTCCTATTGGCACTATGGAACCAGCCTTCATTGCCAGATCCTGCAGCCCACATAGGAGTCACCTAAACTGCAGGCACCACAGAGTCGGCTAACCCGACCGCAACACGACAGGACAACGCATTGGAGGCAAAGTGACGTTGACACTACCCGGAAACAGCTGGCGTGCTGGAAACAGGCTGGGCAGGAGGGAGTACCCGTGCCAAAGACACCGCTGGGAAACAGCTGGCGGTGCTGGAACCCAGGGTAAATACTAAAAACAGAGTAGAGCCAGAGGCCTAATTGGAGCAAGTTTAAAATCAATAGTAGTGTGAATGTGGACAGAGCAGGAGAATTTGCCGGACACACGGCAGGGAAACAGATGATGTTACTGAACCCCAATAACACGGCAGCAAGCGTTGACTGTGCAGACGGCACTTCTGAGCAGCAACTAGCGGTATTGGAGCCCAGGGTAAATACTAAAAACAGAGGAGCCAGAGGTGTAATTGGAGCAAGTTTTAAATCAGTAGTACAGTGGATGTGGACAAGGCAGGAGAATTTGCCAGACACACAGCTGGGGATCAGCTGATGTTACTGAACCCCAATAACACGGCAGCAAGTGTTGACTGTGCAGACAGCACTTCCGAGCGCCAACTGGCGGTGTTGGAGCTCAGGGATAATACTGAAAACAGAGGAGCCAGAGGTGTAATTGGAGCAACTTTAAAATCTGTAGTAGTGTGAATGAGGACAGAGCAGGAGAAATTGCCGTCCGCACAGCAGGGGAACAGCCGACGTTACTGAACCCCAATAACACGGCAGCAAGTGTTGACTGTGCAGACAGCACTTCTGAGCAGCAACTGGCAGTGTTGGAGCTCAGGGATTACAGTTCAGGTGGTAGAAACATGAACACAACAGGAGACCTGGATACTGTTGCCAACCAATTATTTATTCTGGAAGAGGACTGGCAAATTCATGCAAGATCCAGGCCTTGTTCATTTTGAGAAAAGTAAGCCGGTCAACGTTATCGGAGGATAGTCGCATGCGACGGTCTGTTAGTACACCACCTGCGGCACTAAAGACGCGTTCCGATAATACACTAGCAGCAGGGCAAGCTAGCACCTCCAATGCATACTGGCTAAGCTCTGGCCATGTATCCAGCTTACAGACCCAAAACTTGAAGGGAGAAGAGCCGTCTGGGAGTACACTGAGAGGGCAAGACATGTAGTCTGTCACCATCTGACGGAAACGTTGCCTCCTGCTGACTGGAGCCGTCTGTGATGGTGTAGACATTTGTGGCGGCGGGGACACAAAACTTTGCCACATTTGGGCCATACTGGTCTTGCCTTGTGCTGAGGCGCTGCTTCTGCTCCCTCTTTGTGTAGAGCTTCCTCCACTGTCTCGACGCACTGAGCTGCTTTGTAAAGCACTAACAGCACTGCTCTCGGTTGGAATGGAGAACATGATGGAATGCACCAGTGCGTCTTGGTACTCCCGCATTTTAGACTCCCGGTTCAACGGTGTTATGAGGCTTTGTAAGTTGTCCCGGTAGCGAAGATCTAGGAGGGTGGACACCCAATAATCAGCCGTGTTGAGAATGTGGGCGATGCGGCGGTCGTTTCTCAGGCACTGCAGCATGAAATCAACCATGTGCTGCAGACTGCCAACTGGCCAAGAAACGCTGTCCCCTGCTTGAGGCGTGATCTCTGCCTGCTCTGCATCACCCCACCCTCGCTCTAGATACTGACTACTAGAGCATTGTGTACCTCCCTCCTCTGGACAGATGTATTCCTCCTCCATTGACTCCTCCTCATCCTCCTCACAAAGTGTCCCCTGCGTAGGCCTTTGTGAGGAACCATGTTGCGCAGACTGTAGAGAAGCAGATGGCGTTTGTGACTCCTCATGCTCCACCTCTTCCAAAACCTCGTCCCTTAGTGCTTGCAGTGTTTTTTCAAGCAGGCAGATATGGGGGATAGTCATGCTGACTAGTGCATCATCTGCACTCGCCATCCACGTGGAATAATCGAAGGCACACAAAACGTGGCAAATGTCCTTCATAGAGGCCCACTCAGTGGTGGTGAAGTGTGAACGGCGCGCACTGCGACTTGTTTGCGCCTGCTGCAGCTGGTACTCCATTACTGTTACCTGCTGCTCACACAACTCTCCAACATATGTAACGTTGAATTCCACCTGGTGGGTAGGTCACATATGATGCGATGTTCCGGAAGATGTAATCGCCGCTGCAGAGCTGCAATGCGCGATCTTGCGATGCTGGAACGCCGCAAGTGAGGGCACTCTATGTGGACCTTGTGAAGCAGTGCATCAAGATTCGGATAGTCCCTCAAAAAACTCTGCACGACCAAGTTGAGCACATGTGCCAGACATGGGATGTGAGTGAGGTTGCCTAGGCCCAAAGCTGCCACCAGATTTCGGGCATTGTCACACACTACCATGCCTGGCTGGAGATTCGCTGGCACAAACCACACGTCGCTCTGCTGCTTGATGGCATTCCAGAGCTCCTGCGCTGTGTGGCTTCGATTCCCCAAAGAAATTAATTTTAATACGGCCTGTTGACCTTTGGCCACGGCTGTGCTCATATCGGTCATCACAGCAGGTAACCATTCACGGGTCGATGTGGAGGTAGACCGTGACGGCTACTGCAGCGCTGATTCAGAGGAACTGGAGTATGAGGAGGAGCCAGTGTGTACAGACTGGATTCCTGCAATCCTTGGAGTTGGCAGAACACGTACAGCGCCACTCTCAAGATCTGTACCCGGCTCCACAACATTTACCCAATGGGCAGTGAGGAAAAGGTATCGTCCCTGTCCATGCTTACTGGTCCACACATCGGTGGTCAGGTGGACCTTGCTACTGACGGCGTTTTGTAGCACATGTTTAATTTTTCCCTCCACATGACGTTGCAGGGCAGGGACAGCTTGCCTGCTGAAATAAAAGCGGCTGGGCACGTTGTATTGTGGGACTGCCAATGCCATAAAGTTACGGAAGGTGTCAGTCTCCACCAGCCTGAATGATAGCATTTCAAGGGCCAGTAGTTTAGCAATGCCAGCATTCAGAGCCTGTGCTCGGGGGTGGTTTGCCGAGTATGGGTGCCTTTTCTCCCATGCCTGTGCTAACGATGGCTGTAGACTGGCCTGGGAGTGTGAGGATGACAGGGAAAGTGGTGCTGTGGGTGGAATTACACTGTGTCTCTGTACAACAGTGCCAGAGATTCTTCCATGGCGATCCTGTGAGGAAGCCGAACCAGCTGTGTGTGAGCTGGAGGAAGAGGCTACAACACGAGCTGAAGAGGTGGTAGGTGGCACTGTAGGTTGGCCTAGGTCTTCAGTGTGTTTTTGTAACTCCACCACGTGCTTGGTCCGCACATGTTTCCACATATTTGTGGTATTGAGGTTGCTGACACTTTTCCCTCTTTTCACCGTCTGATTACACAGCTTGCATTTGACAAAGCAAATGTCATCTTCAACTGTGTCAAAAAAGGACCAGGCACTGCAAGTCTTGGGAGCGCACGCTTTGGATTTTGGAATAGCCATGCTCCTAATGGGTGCCGAAGTGGAGGCTACAGGCAACCAAGTCTGCTCCCTCCCTCTCCCTCCTTTTTGGACCGTTCGGGGAATCTCTTCCTCAGAGCTGCTCCCACCACCTTCCTGTCCCTCACGCCATGATGGGTCAAAGACCTCATCATCTACACCACCCTCTTCAAACAACTGCTTCTCCTGGGTAGTCTCGACAGCACAGTACGCACCAGAAAGTGGCACCTGAGTCTCATCATCAGATGCGTACTGAGGTGTGCTGCTGACCATAGGCACTGGCCCACCTGCCTCTTCAGATTCAGAAAGACAAAACGGTTGTGCATCACTGCATACTACCTCTTCTTCAAATTCTTGAATTCTGCTTGGCTGGCCCCCTCTTTCCAAGCCAAGAGATTCAGAGAACAGAAGTAGAGATGGCTCCTGTCCAGGGCTCTCTGACTGTCTGGGCAATTTGGCAGGCGGTGAAGAGACAGATGGGTGCTCTTCAGTGCTCAGGACTTGAGAGGATCTGGAACTAATTGAAGTCGATGCGTTAGCTGCCATCCATCCGACAACGGCTTCAATTTGGTCCTCCCGCAGCAGTGGGGTACGGCTAGCTCCTACAAACCTGCGCATAAAGGACTGTTCCCTGGTAAAACTGGGGGATGCTGAGTCACTGGTGCCCGCAGCAGGCACAGAATCCCCCTGTCCTCTCCATGAAGGCACAGAATCCTCATGTCCTCTCCCTGCAGAAACTCCACGACCACGACCACATGCCTTACTCCCTGCCTTCTTCATCTTGATAGACTGATAAAGATAGGCAGAAATGTACTAAGGGCTTAGTGTGCTTATTCCTGAACAGCTGCTAACAGGTATAAGAAACACTCATTTTATAAAGTGTGGACTAGACTTTAATATGAGCTAATGTGGCCTACACAACTGTAAAGTGGAGTGTTTGGTGAACTTTATTTAGTTTTTTTTGTCACAAAAAGACACTGGATGTGCCCAAAGATGTAATACCGATAGTATCACAAACTTTTTGTAGCTATTACAATGTAGGAAGGTAACCTACAATGCAATAGATGAGGCTACAGAAAATAGGCTAATACTAATCTGGCTGGGGCTGCAGGGCACAATGCTGCAGAAAGGCTCCTCTAACTACTCCTATATAGTGTGTTTGGAACCAATTTAGCTGAATACGGATGGAACCACCACACTAATAGGAGAAATGAGGAAAAATTATGAATTGGCAATAAAGGACAATGTATGAGGCAGTGACACACACTGAGTGCACTACAACCAGACGTGGCTGAAGCACACACTACAGGGTGAGCTGCACTCACACACACAGACCTTGCTGACAGCGGTGAACAGTGCAGATGCAGAGCACTGTGCACTAGCGCTGCAAGACAAAAAAAAATTCTCTATCTACTCCTATATAGTGTGTTTGGAACCAATTTAGCTGAATACGGATGGAACCACCACACTAATAGTAGATATCAGGAAAAATTATGAATTAGCAAAAAAGGACAATGTATGAGGCAGTGACACACACTGAGTGCACTACAACCAGACGTGGTTGAAGCACACACTACAGGGTGAGCTGCACTCACACACAGAGACCTTGCAGACAGCGGTGAACAGCACAGAGAACTGTGCACTAGCGCTGCAAGGCACAGCGATTTATAAAGTAGCTTGGGTAAAGCAGAATAGACCAAATAGGTAGCTAAAACTGTCCCTCAGAACAACAGCGTCCTATTCCTAACTGAATTCACAGCAGAGCGAGCTGAAAATGGCGGCGGCGGCTTTTATAGTGCATCATGACATCATTTCAGCAGCCAATCACAGCCATGCCATTAGTTAAGATGCCTACATGCCTAACAGGATGTGCCCACAATTCTTAGGATCCTCATTGGCTGAATAAAATGAAACTGGCTCATTGCATTATGGGAACTTCCGATTCCGGTATACGATATTGTAAAAGTATCGGAATTAAGTATCGGAATTCCGATACTGCGAATATCGGCCGATACCCGATATTTCAGTATCGGAATGCTCAACACTACTCTTGACGTTTCCCGTCAAAGTACCTCTTGGACTTTTTGTTAGCCTCTTGAAGGTTACAACGTACATCAGTCCAAACTCTCTCCAAATCACCGGAAAAATTCTCCTCCTCCGGCTCAGCCGATACCAATTTGGAGAATGACCCAAACGACGGATGTCTCCCAGTACAACAAAAAAATGGAGAACACCCAGCAGAAGAGGATGTATGGTTGTTAAGAGCAAATTCAGCCAGTGGCAAAAACTCAGACCACCCCTCTTGATTGTCAGCCACAAAACAACACAAAAACTGTTCAACATCTTGGTTCTTTCTTTCTGTCTGTCCATTAGACTCAGGATGATATCCAGATGAAAATGACAAATGAACTCCCAACCTGTCACAAAAGGCACGCCAAAAACGAGCCACAAACTGAGGTCCCTATCGGAAACAATGTTGGTAGGAACGCCATGGAGCCTGACAATTTCCTTAACAAAGTGTGCAAATTGAAGTGGTCAGTGGGGCGCTAGAAACTGGATAAGGCGCTGGAAAAGGATAAAACAAACCTCTTTATTGAAGTATTAATGCCCACAACGCATTTCTGCAGCGGTCTGCTGCCTTCATCAGGTGGAGTTAATTTCCTTAACAAAAGCCTTAGCGAGTGTCTTAGCGCAGGGCAGTTTGATGAAGCGAACCAAGTGACACATCTTGCTAAAACGGTCCACGACCACCCAGATGACAGTGAAACCCTCAGAGGCAGGAAGGTCAGTAATAAAATCCATAGCAAGATGCGTCCAAGGTGCACTAGGAACTTCCAGAGGGCAAAGCAACCCCGCAGCAAGAGCATGTGAAGACTTTGATCTAGCACACACAGTACATTGACGCACCCACTTAATGACTTCCTTCTGCCATCCAGGCCACCAAAAACTGCGACCTACAAGTCTCTTAGTCTCCGAAATTCCTGGATGACCTGCCAACCGAGACTCATGACACTCCACAAACAAATCTCTCCTAAAGTTCCTAGGTACAAACAACCTCCCAATGGGAGTGTTAGATGGGGCATCCTCCTGGGCTTTCAGAATCCCATCTTCCAAAACGGAGTCCAATGCTGCTATCACAACACCTTCCTGTAAAATGCTCTCCTCCTTCTCGGTACCAACCATGGGAGAAAAACTGCGAGATAAAGCATCAGTTTTTACATTCTTGGTACCTGGGATGTAAGTAACAGAAAAATTAAACCACGAAAAAAAAAGTGCCCACCTAGCCTGACGGGCATTCAAGCGCTTGGCAGCATCAAGATAGATCAGATCCTTATGATCAGTGAAAACCTGAATAGGAAATTTAGCACCTTCCATGAGATGACGCCAATGTTCAAATGCGAGTTTAATCGCCAGAAATTCCCGATTACCGACATCGTAATTAAGTTCGGTCTCATAAAATTTTTTTGAAAAAAAAGCACAGGGATGTACTCCATCCTTGTTTTCCTAAGACAAAACAGCACCGACCCCCTCCGAAGAAGCATCAACCTCGACCAAAAAAGGCTTGGTCTCATCAGGCTGCATAAGGATGGGGAAAAAACCAAGCAATGTGAACTGAGGACTAAGATGGTACACATGCAAGAAATAGGAGCATGTTCACACTAGCAAAAAGATGCAAAACCTACAAAAGACAAAAAATATATCTCATACCCTACCATCATTATAAATAAATGTAAAGCAAAGTTGCATATGAAATATAGGGTACTTAGTGAACTATTTTTGATCAAAAAAAGTATACAAGCCGTCCCACCAGCGACAAGGTGACCCTAAATTGGGACGGTCCTACACTGTCTATATTAAAAACCTTACTGTATATCAAAGTTGAAGTAATGCATATAAAAAAGAGTAGACAAATAGAACTGGGTCCCAATATCAGACCACCTAAGCCCGTGGTAAGCTACATATATACTAACCAATTATTTCTCATTCCTCATTCTACATTGATAATTTAAATAAAGAGATCAAGGTACTCAGTAAATCTGCTATTTCAAATTTTTATTACTGTTATCACAAGACATACACACACCCCATAAAATCAAGTCAAAAAACCCCTAAGACATAGAAAGCCCCAATAAAATTGAGGCAGTGTGGTCAAGAGATATCACTATAAGCACAAAAAATACAGTTCAGAGAGTAGGAATGTAAGATTATATCAGTAAAATTCCAGACCTCTTAGTTCCATATCCTTAATAATAGATATAATCTTACATTCCTACTCTCTGAACTGTATTTTTTGTGCTTATAGTGATATCTCTTGCATATGAAATATAGGGTACTTAGTGAACTATTTTTGATCAAAAAAAGTATACAAGCCGTCCCACCAGCGACAAGGTGACCCTAAATTGGGACGGTCCTACACTGTCTATATTAAAAACCTTACTGTATATCAAAGTTGAAGTAATGCATATAAAAAAGAGTAGACAAAGAGAACCGGGTCCCAATATCAGACCACCTAAGCCCGTGGTAAGCTACATATATACTAACTAGCTCAACAAAGGGGATGCGACACCCCTAATTTGCACAGAATAAAAACAAGACAAAAAACCAAGCAATAGTGAACTGAGGACTAAGATGGTACACATGCAAGAAATAGGAGCATGTTCACACTAGCAAAAAGATGCAAAACCTACAAAAGACAAAAAATATATCTCATACCCTACCATCATTATAAATAAATGTAAAGCAAAGTTGCATATGAAATATAGGGTACTTAGTGAACTATTTTTGATCAAAAAAAGTATACAAGCCGTCCCACCAGCGACAAGGTGACACTAAATTGGGACGGTCCTACACTGTCTATATTAAAAACCTTACTGTATATCAAAGTTGAAGTAATGCATATAAAAAATAGTAGACAAATAGAACCGGGTCCCAATATCAGACCACCTAAGCCCGTGGTAAGCTACATATATACTAACCAGCTCAACAAGGGGGATGCCACACCCCTAATTTGCACAGAATGCAAACAAGACAAAAAACCAAGCAATGTGAACTGAGGACTAAGATGGTACACATGTGTGGCACCCCAGGGGTCTGGTTTCCACAGTAATGTAATGTTATGTCTGAGAGCAGGTGGGAGGTCCTTTGGTCAGGGATCCTGTGCATGCCACACCTCCTGCCCAGTCTTGGGAGGGGAAGGACTTCCCCTATATAAACCTGGGGCTGAGGCAGGGTTAGTGAGAAGGAAGACAGAACAAGAGTAGAGAAGAGAAGCAGCATAGCAAGAAACATCAGGAGCTCTGTGGGGAGCAGTGTTACAACGAGTCAGGGGCTGGCAGCTGCAGAGCTCGCCCTGACTGAGAAGATTTCTTACCGGACCCGGAGTCCGAGGCTGTGGGGACTAACTCCTACCCAGCAGCAGAAACCGTCCGGCAGAGGATTTCAGGTCCTCTGGCCCAGAAGCCCGAAGGCACGGTCACACGCGTGGGACCAGCACCGCCATCGTGGAGCGGAAGCCATTAGAAGGCCCCGAGTCACCGGCCATACGGGTGAGCACCACACGGTACACTCAGGGACGTGGGCTACTTATTCCCGCCTCTAGCAAGGTAGCCAGAAGAGTACAGTTAGTTGGGAAGGCCTACAACTCCGCCTGGCCAGGGGAGATCCCATCTGCTCAAGGACTGACCAGGCCCCGATCACTAGCAAGTACTCCGGGAGGGTCTATCTTTGTCACCAGTAAAGACCCTGAACTACACCGCACCGTCTCTGAGTGGTTCCTGCTACCCCCATCATCCACGTCGGCTGCCCTGAGGCCATACCCCTCCCGTTGGGGGTTATACCATCCACGCTGCACCATCCTTCCACCGGCCTCAGCGGTCTGCCCTGCAGCGGCAGCTCCATAGCTGCATTCAACGGGTGGCGTAGTCATCAACCATCTACTGCTAGTACTCTGCCACTTAGTCTGACTCCCTGGGCACGGACCGGGTCACCGCCACGAGACTACAACCCTCAACAGATCCGGCTCCGGGTAAGCTCCCGCGTGCGCAACGCAGTGCGACACAGGCCCAGGGGCGCGTCAACTTTGGCGTAGTCGGCAGGATTACGTGCCCGCAACCACCGGGTACTGCGTGCCTGAAAAGCAAAGACTGTTCAAACTTACCAGTGGTGAAGATTCCCGCTATCCGTGAAGGTTTCCCGCCATCCAGCGCCATCTTCTACCTTCTTCCCGCCATCCGCGAAGTTTTCCCGCCATCCGGCGCCATCTTCGACCTTCTTCCCGCCATCCGTGGAGTTTTCCCGCCATTGGACGCCATCTTGAGGACGCCGCGCGGGAAGAAGAGGGGCGTGGACTCCGAAAGCGCGCGAGAACTGAAGCCCCGCCTCACGTCCGGACGTTGCGTAAGGTCCTGGAAGGAGCCCAGCAGACGCCGACGTCACCGGAGCGCGACGGAAGGTCCTCAACCCTGACGATCCACTGCGGAGCCGCGGCCTACGGAACAGGATCATCGCAAGGTAGGCCACGGTCCACTAGGGGGGAGGAAGATGTCGGATACGGAGGAGAGCTTCACTGCCTCAACCCCCGCCAGCGCCACCGCTGCTGCAGTTATGCCCTTCACCATGCCCTATATCCCGGGAGCAGCTTGGCTACCCCAGTACTCAGGGGAGTCACATACTCTAAATGACTTTAGAGAGAGACTGGATAGCCTCTTCCAGGTGTACCCCCTCACAGAAGAGCAAAAAGTGAGCATCCTGGTGGCCCAACTAACCGGGGCAGCCAAAAGGGAAGTAAAATCCTGGCCACCTGGGAGGAAGACTGTCGCAGGGATACTAACCCGGCTGAAGGACACCTTTGATACCCGCACCTCAGCCGAGATTAAGCTTAGATTCTACGGGTGCAAGCAGCGAGCGCATGAGAGTATAAGGGACTATGCACTAAACCTACAAGAGGCCCTGAGGGCCATAAAGCAGACCGACCCTGATGGGGTGGGAAACGAGGACAGGCTGTTGACTGAACAATTTATAGAGGGTTTATATTGCAATGCCCACCGAACCCAGTTGCGGGCAATGGCCTTACAGGATCCCCATCTGGACTTTGCACAGTTCAAGGACAGAGCCATCCGGGTGCTCCGAGAACCGGCACCGGGTGGCGTTGTGACCCACAGGCGCCCAGCTATCACTTACCACCAGGAGGCGGCGCCCTTGTCGGCAGGGCCTGTGGGAGCTGATGCGCAGGCTTTGGACAATGACCCGGCTCCAGACCTACGCCATCAGGTCCAAAAGCTAGCTAAGAGCGTTGCTGCGCTAACCCGAACTGTGCAGTCTTTACAGGTTTCCACCCCAGGGAAGATCCAGCTGCCATCCGGACCGGAGGACATCCCGTGGCGTCGACCAAGGAGGACCCCACCGGCCAGAGGAAGACCCAGTGACCGATACAGCGAGGACGGACGACCCATCTGCCGCCGCTGCAATCAACCCGGACATATGGAAAGGTACTGTTCTTTAAACGGGCACAACCTGGGGTAGAGGGCCAACCCCCAGGAAAAAGATCACCAGGCCCATCGAACTGGCGCGACAGATATGTGGGAGGACGTCCAGTCTTGCCTGTGGTACTGGATGGCATTCCCATGAGTGCCCTACTGGACACCGGGTCACAGGTCACCACCATCCCGTACGTGCTCTTTAAGCAGTACTGGAATGACTCGGATATTACCCGCTACCCTGACGACGACTTGAGTATCATCGCCAGCAATGGCCAGCCCGTGCCACAGATCGGATTTAAAGAGGTGACCATCAAAATCGGTAGAGTCGAACTGGCCGCACAGGGACTGATCTTTGTAGATATTGACAAACATGAGAGTCACCCAAAAATAACTCTAGGAACTAATGTAATTGAAAATTGTCTTGCAGAGGTGATTTTCCTTTTACAGCAGGTTGCCAAGAACGCCAGCTCCGGCGAGCAGCGGGTGCTCCAGAAAGAGATCCGGGCAGTGATGCGACGGCAACAAGTGGAACTCTCCGGCGGTGAGATTGGTAGCGTAAGAATGTGTGACCCTTTTCCTATTGCTATGCCCCCAAAAAGTGAAATGATGATTTGGTGCCGGGCAGCTATTGGTCTGAGAGGTAGGGATTACCAGGCAATGGTAGAACCAGTTTACTCAGACAGTAGGCCCACCATTTTGACAGCACGGGGGGTGATCAATGTACGCCATGGGAGGGTGCCCGTTCGCATAATAAATATCGGGGAGAGGGAAGTGTACCTGCCCCGGTATGCCACGTTAGCCAAATTATATACCCTTAACCAAAATTCTATACAATCTGTGGAACCCTTGCCTCCATCTCACCCGGAGGAAGGTAACGGCTCTAAGAAAGACATGGAGGACTGGTGTCAGCAACTACATCTGGGTACTAACTCCACTCCCTCACACCAGAAACAAGGAGTCTATCGGGTGGTTCAAGAGTATGAGAGAGTGTTTAGTAAACACCCGTTAGACTTCGGGCGAGTCAAGGGGGTAGAACACCGCATCCCCACGGGAGATCATCCTCCCATAAAAGAGAGGTATCGACCCGTACCCCCTGCACACTACCAACACGCCAAGGGGATGCTTAGAGACATGAAGGAGGCTGGGGTAATCCGGGATAGCTGTAGCCCCTGGGCAGCCCCACTAGTTTTAGTAAAAAAGAAAGACAACACCATGAGGATGTGTGTAGATTACCGGAAAATCAACCGTATCACACACAAGGATGCGTACCCCTTACCAAGGATAGAGGAGTCATTGGCTGCTTTAAGATCTGCTAACTTCTTCTCTACCTTGGATCTCACTAGCGGGTACTGGCAGGTTCCTGTAGCAGAGGCGGACCGGGAGAAGACCGCATTCACGACCCCGATGGGACTTAGCGAGTTCACCTGCATGCCGTTCGGACTCTGCAACGCCCCAGGAACCTTCCAACGATTAATGGAGTGCTGTCTGGGCCACAGAAACTTCGAGACGGTCCTGTTGTACCTGGACGATGTCACCGTATATTCCAAGACTTATGAGGACCACCTGAAACACCTGGCGGAGGTGTTCGAAGCTCTGGCGAGTTACGGCCTAAAAGTGAAACCCTCCAAGTGTCACCTCCTGAAACCAAAGGTGCAGTACCTGGGACACGTGGTGAGCTCTGACGGAGTGGCTCCCGACCCTGATAAGATCACCGCAATTAAGGGATGGCAGTTCCTCGGGTTGGTAGGCTACTACCGAAGGTTTATTCCCGGTTTCACCAAAAAGGCAGCGCCTATGCAGGACCTCCTGATAGGCCAGTCCCGGAAGGCCAAGAACCAGAAGCCGCCCTTCAAATGGGAGGAGCTGGAAGAAGAGTCCTTCCGCCAGCTGAAGATGGCCCTCACGGGGGATGAAATCTTGGCGTACCCGGATTATAGCCAGCCCTTCATCCTCTACACCGACGCCAGTAACATCGGGCTAGGAGCCGTACTGTCCCAGATCCAGCAGGGGAAAGAACGAGTAATCGCCTACGCCAGCCGAAAACTGCGACCCACCGAAAGGAACCCCGAGAATTATAGCTCATTTAAGCTAGAGTTCCTGGCCGTGGTATGGGCAGTCACCGAGCGCTTTAAGCATTACCTTGCTTCTTCCCGGTTCACCGTGTACACGGATAACAACCCGTTGACACACCTGGACACGGCAAGACTCGGTGCCCTGGAGCAGAGGTGGATGGCCCGTCTGTCCAACTACGAGTTCACAATCAAATACCGGGCAGGACGCTCCAATACTAACGCGGACGCCCTGTCCAGGATGCCCAACCTGCCGGACGAAGGAGAAGATCCGGAGGGACTGGAAGAAATTGAACTCCCTGCGTTCCACCGTCATGGGACTATCCAGTATTCCCACCGGGTAAGGAGTAAGCAGGCTGCTACGTTGAACCCCTTACCTCACTACAACTGGGCGGAAACGCAAGACAGCGACCCTGCCGTCCGACTGGTGAAGGAGATGCTGACTCGGCCGGAGGCTCGCCTTGAACCAGACGCTCCGGAGGAAGCCAAACAACTATGGGCGGAGAAGAGTCGACTGTTCCTTTACAAGGGGAAGTTGTGCCGCAGAATGGTCAACTCCCGGACGCATGAACTACTCTGGCAAGTAGTGGTGCCACGAAGAGATGCAGCCATGGTGATGGAGGCATACCACGACGGAGCTGGACACTTCGGGTGGAAGAAGCTGGAGTTCCTGCTGCGCGAGCGGTTCCACTGGGTAGGCATGAGGGGAACCATCGAGAAGTGGTGCAGAGACTGTGGCCCGTGCAATCTGAGAAGGAAGGACCGGGCCAGCCAGAAGACTCCCCTGCAATCCATCGTCACCCGGCAACCGTTGGAACTGGTAGCCTTGGATCATGTAAAACTGACCCCAAGCAGAAGTGGCTACGTCTACGCGTTAACCATCGTGGATCATTACTCCCGGTTCTTGGTTGTCGTCCCCGTCAAGGACTTAACGGCTCAAACAGCAGCTAGAGCCTTCCAGCAGCACTTCTGCCGTCCACACGGGTACCCGGACCAAGTGCTGACGGACCAGGGACCTGCCTTTGAAGCGGAGGTCTTCCAGGAATTCTGCAATCTGTATGGCTGCCGGAAGATAAGGACGACACCCTACCATCCGCAAACTAATGGACTTTGTGAAAAAATGAACCAGGTGGTAATGGATCTTCTAAAAACGTTGCCCCTGGAAGAACGCAGTCTGTGGCCTGAGAAGTTGCCCGATCTGGTGGACCTATACAACCACATCCCGGTAGGTTCCACCAACTGTACCCCGGCTTACCTAATGAGGGCGAGACCTGGTAAGTTACATGTTGACCTGGAAATGGGAGTCCTGACACCTGAGGACACTTCACCAGAGGCAGACTGGGACACAGAGAGGCAACAGCAGTACCGGAAAGTACAGGAGAGCGTGGAGCGAAGTCTCTGTCAGGCTAGGGAAAGGCAAGAGAAAACTTACAACCAGTATGCTCCCGCTGTTCCCCTGGTACCCGGAGAGCAGGTCTTGAAGAGGAAAAGACGGCTCCACAAGTTGGATGACCAGTGGGAGAAGGACCCGTACACCGTACTGCCCTCAAGCCACGAGAACCCGAAGGTCTGTACCATCAGTAAAGACGGAGGGGAAACCACAGCCATTGTATCCCAGGACCACCTGAAGAAGTGTCCCGAACAACTGAGGAACCCTGAAGAGGAACAAGAAGACCAACGACCCGTAGAGGAAAGGGAAGATATGGTTAGTACCGTGCTCGGGGACTTCCCTCGGTCTTGGACTCAAGTCAATGGTGCAGTTGTGGTACCCGTACTCACCTTCCTCCAACCATCATCCCAAGTACCTACGGAGCAACCGGTAGAGCTGGAAGAACAGCCGGTCCAGGAGGCAGAAGACTCTACACAAGCAGACCCGGAAAATCAACCCTCTGCTTATAGTGAGCCTGCCATACCCCTAGTGAGCCAGAGGGCCCATAGACAGCTGCCCAGTTTACCCTTGACAGCTCCTACACCCTGTAGTTCAGGGCCAGACAGTTAGCTCCGTAGGTCCACTAGGGCCACTAGAGGCCAGTTACCTGCACGTTGGAGGATCTAAATGTTTAAGCTATTTTATAATGTTTTGCTGTCTATAGTTGCTTGTGTGTAATTTTGTGTTTCTAGTTGTTTTTAGGAGTCCTTGGTGGATTTACCGGGAATCCTTTGTATATAGTTGGAGCGTAACCCAGGACGGACTAAAGACTGTTAAGGACTCGGGGTAGGACAGACCCCTACCTGGTTACGTCTCCCTGTTTTGGTGAAATGGACACCTTGCTTTTCTTCAAAGACTGCACCCGGTTACGGACATGCCGTGACCATCTTTATGTGTTTTTCTTATTGTATTATTATTGTTGTTGTTATATCTTGTTATGTTTTTCTAAAATTTGTTTAGTCCCGGAGTACTAAATTTTACTAGGGGGGAATGTGGCACCCCAGGGGTCTGGTTTCCACAGTAATGTAATGTTATGTCTGAGAGCAGGTGGGAGGTCCTTTGGTCAGGGATCCTGTGCATGCCACACCTCCTGCCCAGTCTTGGGAGGGGAAGGACTTCCCCTATATAAACCTGGGGCTGAGGCAGGGTTAGTGAGAAGGAAGACAGAACAAGAGTAGAGAAGAGAAGCAGCATAGCAAGAAACATCAGGAGCTCTGTGGGGAGCAGTGTTACAACGAGTCAGGGGCTGGCAGCTGCAGAGCTCGCCCTGACTGAGAAGATTTCTTACCGGACCCGGAGTCCGAGGCTGTGGGGACTAACTCCTACCCAGCAGCAGAAACCGTCCGGCAGAGGATTTCAGGTCCTCTGGCCCAGAAGCCCGAAGGCACGGTCACACGCGTGGGACCAGCACCGCCATCGTGGAGCGGAAGCCATTAGAAGGCCCCGAGTCACCGGCCATACGGGTGAGCACCACACGGTACACTCAGGGACGTGGGCTACTTATTCCCGCCTCTAGCAAGGTAGCCAGAAGAGTACAGTTAGTTGGGAAGGCCTACAACTCCGCCTGGCCAGGGGAGATCCCATCTGCTCAAGGACTGACCAGGCCCCGATCACTAGCAAGTACTCCGGGAGGGTCTATCTTTGTCACCAGTAAAGACCCTGAACTACACCGCACCGTCTCTGAGTGGTTCCTGCTACCCCCATCATCCACGTCGGCTGCCCTGAGGCCATACCCCTCCCGTTGGGGGTTATACCATCCACGCTGCACCATCCTTCCACCGGCCTCAGCGGTCTGCCCTGCAGCGGCAGCTCCATAGCTGCATTCAACGGGTGGCGTAGTCATCAACCATCTACTGCTAGTACTCTGCCACTTAGTCTGACTCCCTGGGCACGGACCGGGTCACCGCCACGAGACTACAACCCTCAACAGATCCGGCTCCGGGTAAGCTCCCGCGTGCGCAACGCAGCGCGACACAGGCCCAGGGGCGCGTCACATGCAAGAAATAGGAGCATGTTCACACTAGCAAAAAGATGCAAAACCTACAAAAGACAAAAAATATATCTCATACCCTACCATCATTATAAATAAATGTAAAGCAAAGTTGTATATGAAATATAGGGTACTTAGTGAACTATTTTTGATCAAAACTGTATACAAGCCGTCCCACCAGCGACAAGGTGACCCTAAATTGGGACGGTCCTACACTGTCTATATTAAAAACCTTACTGTATATCAAAGTTGAAAGTAATGCCTATAAAAAAGAGTAGACAAATAGAACCGGGTCCCAATATCAGACCACCTAAGCCCGTGGTAAGCTACATATATACTAACCAGCTCAACAAGAGGGATGCCACACCCCTAATTTGCACAGAATGCAAACAAGACAAAAAACCAAGCAATGTGAACTGAGGACTAAGATGGTACACATGCAAGAAATAGGAGCATGTTCACACTAGCAAAAATATGCAAAACCTACAAAAGACAAAAAATATATCTCATACCCTACCATCATTATAAATAAATGTAAAGCAAAGTTGCATATGAAATATAGGGTACTTAGTGAACTATTTTTGATCAAAAAAAGTATACAAGCCGTCCCACCAGCGACAAGGTGACCCTAAATTGGGACGGTCCTACACTGTCTATATTAAAAACCTTACTGTATATCAAAGTTGAAGTAATGCATATAAAAAATAGTAGACAAATAGAACTGGGTCCCAATATCAGACCACCTAAGCCCGTGGTAAGCTACATATATACTAACCAGCTCAACAAGGGGGATGCCACACCCCTAATTTGCAAAGAATGCAAACAAGACAAAAAACCAAGCAATGTGAACTGAGGACTAAGATGGTACACATGCAAGAAATAGGAGCATGTTCACACTAGCAAAAAGATGCAAAACCTACAAAAGACAAAAAATATATCTCATACCCTACCATCATTATAAATAAATGTAAAGCAAAGTTGCATATGAAATATAGGGTACTTAGTGAACTATTTTTGATCAAAAATGTATACAAGCCGTCCCACCAGCGACAAGGTGACCCTAAATTGGGACGGTCCTACACTGTCTATATTAAAAACCTTACTGTATATCAAAGTTGAAGTAATGCATATAAAAAAGAGTAGACAAATAGAACCGGGTCCCAATATCAGACCACCTAAGCCCGTGGTAATCTACATATATACTAACCAGCTCAACAAGGGGGATGCCACACCCCTAATTTGCACAGAATGCAAACAAGACAAAAAACCAAGCAATGTGAACTGAGGACTAAGATGGTACACATGCAAGAAATAGGAGCATGTTCACACTAGCAAAAATATGCAAAACCTGCAAAAGACAAAAAATATATCTCATACCCTACCATCATTATAAATAAATGTAAAGCAAAGTTGCATATGAAATATAGGGTACTTAGTGAACTATTTTTGATCAAAAAAAGTATACAAGCCATCCCACCAGCGACAAGGTGACCCTAAATTGGGACGGTCCTACACTGTCTATATTAAAAACCTTACTGTATATCAAAGTTGAAGTAATGCATATAAAAAATAGTAGACAAATAGAACTGGGTCCCAATATCAGACCACCTAAGCCCGTGGTAAGCTACATATATACTAACCAGCTCAACAAGGGGGATGCCACACCCCTAATTTGCAAAGAATGCAAACAAGACAAAAAACCAAGCAATGTGAACTGAGGACTAAGATGGTACACATGCAAGAAATAGGAGCATGTTCACACTAGCAAAAAGATGCAAAACCTATAAAAGACAAAAAATATATCTCATACCCTACCATCATTATAAATAAATGTAAAGCAAAGTTGCATATGAAATATAGGGTACTTAGTGAACTATTTTTGATCAAAAATGTATACAAGCCGTCCCACCAGCGACAAGGTGACCCTAAATTGGGACGGTCCTACACTGTCTATATTAAAAACCTTACTGTATATCAAAGTTGAAGTAATGCATATAAAAAAGAGTAGACAAATAGAACCGGGTCCCAATATCAGACCACCTAAGTCCGCTGTAATCTACATATATACTAACCAGCTCAACAAGGGGGATGCCACACCCCTAATTTGCACAGAATGCAAACAAGACAAAAAACCAAGCAATGTGAACTGAGGACTAAGATGGTACACATGCAAGAAATAGGAGCATGTTCACACTAGCAAAAAGATGCAAAACCTACAAAAAACAGAAAATATATCTCATGCCCTACCATCATTATAAATAAATGTAAAGCAAAGTTGCATATGAAATATAGGGTACTTTGTGAACTATTTTTGATCAAAAAAAGTATACAAGCCGTCCCACCAGCGACAAGGTGACCCTAAATTGGGACGGTCCTACACTGTCTATATTAAAAACCTTACTGTAAATCAAAGTTGAAGTAATGCATATAAAAAAGAGTAGACAAATAGAACCGGGTCCCAATATCAGACCACCTAAGCCCGTGGTAAGCTACATATATACTAACCAGCTCAACAAGGGGGATGCCAGACCCCTAATTTGCACAGAATACAAACAAGACAAAAAACCAAGCAATGTGAACTGAGGACTAAGATGGTACACATGCAAGAAATAGGAGCATGTTCACCTAGCAAAAAGATGCAAAACCTACAAAAGACAAAAAATATATCTCATACCCTACCATCATTATAAATAAATGTAAAGCAAAGTTGCATATGAAATATAGGGTACTTAGTGAACTATTTTTGATCAAAAAAAGTATACAAGGTCCCACCAGCGACAAGGTGACCCTAAATTGGGACGGTCCTACACTGTCTATATTAAAAACCTTACTGTATATCAAAGTTGAAGTAATGCATATAAAAGAGTAGACAAATAGAACCGGGTCCCAATATCAGACCACCTTAGCCCGTGGTAAGCTACATATATACTAACTCGCTCAACAAGGGGGATGCCACACCCCTAATTTGCACAGAATGCAAACAAGACAAAAAACCAAGCAATGTGAACTGAGGACTAAGATGGTACACATGCAAGAAATAGGAGCATGTTCACACTAGCAAAAAGATGCAAAACCTACAAAAGACAAAAAATATATCTCATGCCCTACCATCATTATAAATAAATGTAAAGCAAAGTTGCATATGAAATATAGGGTACTTAGTGAACTATTTTTGATCAAAAAAAGTATACAAGCCGTCCTACCAGCGACAAGGTGACCCTAAATTGGGACGGTCCTACACTGTTTATATTAAAAACCTTACTGTATATCAAAGTTGAAGTAATGCATATAAAAGAATAGACAAATAGAACCGGGTCCCAATATCAGACCACCTAAGCCCGTGGTAAGCTACATATATACTAACCAGCTCAACAAGGGGGATGCCACACCCCTAATTTGCACAGAATGCAAACAAGACAAAAAACCAAGCAATGTGAACTGAGGACTAAGATGGTACACATGCAAGAAATAGGAGCATGTTCACACTAGCAAAAAGATGCAAAACCTACAAAAGACAAAAAATATATCTCATACCCTACCATCATTATAAATAAATGTAAAGCAAAGTTGCATATGAAATATAGGGTACTTAGTGAACTATTTTTGATCAAAAAAAGTATACAAGCCGTCCCACCAGCGACAAGGTGACCCTAAATTGGGACGGTCCTACACTGTCTATATTAAAAACCTTACTGTATATCAAAGTTGAAGTAATGCATATAAAAAAGAGTAGACAAATAGAACCGGGTCCCAATATCAGACCACCTAAGCCTGTGGTAAGCTACATATATACTAACCAGCTCAACAAGGGGGATGCCACACCCCTAATTTGCACAGAATGCAAACAAGACAAAAAACCAAGCAATGTGAACTGAGGACTAAGATGGTACACATGCAAGAAATAGGAGCATGTTCACACTAGCAAAAAGATGCAAAACCTACAAAAAACAAAAAATATATCTCATACCCTACCATCATTATAAATAAATGTAAAGCTTTACATTTATTTATAATGATGGTAGGGTATGAGATATATTTTTTGTCTTTTGTAGGTTTTGCATAAGGATGGGGGCAGCACTGAACCTCTCCATGAGATACACAAAAGCTTCAATGGCCTCAGTAGTCCACTGGACCGTATTCGCACCTTTCTTGGTGAGATCGGTCAGCGGCTTAACAATTATAGAAAAATTCTTAATGAATTTTCTGTAATAATTGGCGAAACCCAAAAATCTCTGTATCGATTTCAAACCAATAGGCCTAGGCCATTCCTGTACCGCCTGAACCTTCACCGGGTCCATCTCAAAGCCCTCGCAGGAGATAATGTAGCCCAAAAAACGAATTCTCTGCACAGCGAACTCACATTTCTCCAGCTTAGCAAAAAGTGAATTGTCACTTAACAACTGCAATACCTCACGTACGCTCTGCCAATGAGACTCCAGATCCGGCAAATAAATCAAAATGTCATCCAAATACACCACCACATTCTTACCGATCAATGGTCTTAGGATGTCATTAATAAGGTTCTGAAAAAACGCTGGTGCGTTGGTAAGACCAAAAGGCATAACCAGATTCTCAAAATGACCCACCGGAGTGTTAAAAGCAGTTTTCCACTCATCACCTTCCTTCATACATAACAAATTGTATGTCCCCCGGAGATCAATTTTAGAGAACCACTTGGCCCCCACTAACTGGTTGAACAAGTCAGGAATTAATGGCAGTGGGTAGGAATTGCGTACTGTAATTTTATTAATTTCGCGAAAGTCCAGACATGGACGTAAACCGCCGTCCTTTTTTTTTTACAAAAAAAAATCCAACAGCCACAGGTGACTTAGAAGGTCTAATGTGACCGGCGGCCAAGCTTGTCTGTATGTATTCCTCCAAGGCCTTTCTCTCAGGGATAGTAAGATTAAATAAGCGACTCCTGGGAAAAGTAGCTCCAGGGACAAACTCAATAGTACAATCATAGTCCCTATGAGGAGGCAAACCTTGCGACTCCTTCTCAGAAAAAACCTTCCAAAATCCTGAATAGGTACAGGTAATTCCCCTCTTTCACAGCAGCAATGCAACCGTTACAACATTTATCATAACACTTAGGACTCCAAGACTTAATTTCATTGGTAGACCAGTCCAGTACAGGATTGTGCAATTTTAACCAAGGTAACCCCAAAACCACTGGAGAAGGCAAATTATTTAATACCGCCAAATCCAAATTCTCTTGGTGAATACCATTAATGGTGAGGGGAAATTCAAAAACCTTGTAATACATTTCAAGGGAGAGCCATCAACAGCAACCACAGAAATAGGGGATGACAAAAGTTTAGATTCTAATTTAAATTTTTCCAAAAATCCCTCATCAATCACATTGAGTGTAGAACCACAATCCACAAATACCTGAAATTCAAACAACTCCTCCTGGAATGAGGTGCTTCCAGAAAGAAATACTCCTTTTGAGTTTGAACAAGCTATACGGGCGTAACTGACCTTTTTTTTTTCCTTGTTCAAACGAAGCACACAGTTCTAAATAAAGTGGTCAGATTTACCGCAATAAAAGCATAATCCCTTAGCAAACCTGCGGTCTTTTTCCTGAGAGTGGGGTGACATGGCCCCAATCTCCATCGGTTCTCCACCTTCCAAGCAGACCCTCTGCAAACTAGGAGCTGCCATAGCAGTAGATTTCTCTTCATTAATCCTAGCACGCAGTCTCCTGTGCACACGTATAGCTAATTGCATTGCCTCCTGCAAGGTTCCAGGTTTTGGGAAGGCAATCAGCAGATCCTTAACCCTTTCACCTAGACCAGCAAGAAACAGACATTTTAATGCTCAGTCATTCCATTCCACTTCAGCTGACCATCTTCTGAAGTATGTACAATAATTTTCCACATCACCTGATCCCTGCTTCAAACGTCTTAATTCAGTTTCAGCAGATGAGACTCGATCAGGATCATCATACAACAACCCCATAGCAGAAAAAAAATCTTCCACAGATCTAAAACACGGATCATTAGGTTGTAGAGAAAAGGCCCATCCCTGTGGTTCTTTGCGCAAAAGTGACATTATAAACCCAATGCGCTGTGATTCATTCCCCGAGGATCTGGGTCTTAAACGAAAATATAATAAACAAGCGTTTTTAAAGGAAAAAAAATATTGCTGTTTACCATAAAAAAATCTGGCAGTCCTACCTTCGGTTCGACAAAATGAGCTCCAGGACAGCTACTCACGTGTTGCTGGAGCTCGGCCACCTCCAAAGACAGTCCGTGCAGCCGTTGAGCCAACTCCTGAACTGACACTGTGCTGAAATCTGGATTTCTTTCCTTAGAGTGTTTTTTTTGGGCTGGACTTACTGTTACGAACTGCTACAAACACTAAGGAAAGATAGGAAAACTGTCCCTACAATAGGACTAAGCTGATTCCCTACGATGCAGCGGGGGACCTGTTCCTTGTGAACAGACCCGCCTAAGTCCTCGGCTAGTCTGAACGCACACCTATAGATATAAGGGAGGGGTCCCTACAAGAACTAAGGACAGGGATATAGTTGGACACCTCCTAACAGAAATTGTAGCAGAGCAAAGACAAACAAAAAGTACTAGTGGTCAAAAGACCAAGCAAACTACAGAGTAAGGTACAAGGCACCTGGCTAGCTTAAGAGTAAATGTAACCCTGAAGTCCAGTAAGGCCAGAAGGGCGGAGCTGGATTATATAGGCAGAAAGTCATGTGACCAACAAAATAGAAAAAAAACTAACAGGAGGGTTCTAACAGCTTTCTCTTCTGCAGGGTAATTCTAGACAGGTCCGGGAAGAGCTGGATGTCCGCCTCCCCTATACTTTATGGCTTTCTGGGCCCTTGCCTTGGCCATTATCTTTTCTTTCAGCTCAAAGTCATGCAAGCAGGAAATGCTGTAATACCTTTTGGCTTCAAGGCTCTGTGAGCTCTATGAAATTTGATCGAGGCAGGCTGGTTATCACCCAGGATAGAGTTGAAGATCTCCTGAAGTATAGCTCTGAGATCCCCCCCCCCTCCGACTCGGGGAGACCCCTCACCCGTATGTTGCTTCTTCTTCCCTATTATCAAGATCTTCAATGTGGGCATGCATATCCTGCATCACTGATTCTTGCTGGGTGGTCACTTGTTGTAGTTTGGTTACATGAGCTCTAGTAGTATTATGATCTTCCTCCAGTATTTCTATACGATTTGCCAAGTGCCTCAGGTCTTGTCTCACATAAGCAATCTCTGAACTGCAGGTATCCTTGACTTCCTTTATAAGGTTTTTGAAGTCTGTCTTGGAGGGTAAATGCTCTAGGTACTTCTGCCATGGGGGGTGGGGGGGGGGGCACAGAACTGCAGGCTCCCAACCCGCCATTCATCCTCAGTACAGCCAGGGGAAGAGGACAAGTCTCCACCCCTTTATCATGGACAGTGAAAATATTCCGCTCTCCTTCAATCTCCCCGGCTGCCTGTCTGCTCCTTTTCCCATGGGAATGCATAGAGAAGGTCCCTCCATCTTCTGATGGGGGCTGGGGATGATCAGCAGCACATGCTGTTATTTGTGCAATTGTCTGAGGGGAGGAGGGGGAGGGGGGCTCTGATGTGCACCTCATGTGAGCTGCAACAGTCTTATTTGCAGAGGAGACGACTCCCACAGCTCTGCCTTGGCTTTTTGCTGTTATCTGCCCCGGCAAATCCACATCAGCAGGGGCTGCAAGCTGAGATTGGTTCCCACTCCCCTCACCTCTGTGCTCTGTCTGAAGCTGCTGCATCCCGGTCTGTTCCAGCCAAGATGGCTCCGGGACACCATGAGGTGCTGAGTCCTTCTGAAGAAAGGTGTCCAGTGCGGTCGCTATCACTGGCCCTGGAGTGGATGCCGGTGTCCTAGCATGTCGTGGCCCCATGTGTGCTGTAATTGAGGTGAAAATGCCGGCACTCTGCCTTTTCTATGCCTCTATTGTGTTCAGCTCAGCAGGAGCTCCTCACACACACTTCCTCTCACATTGAGGTCCTGGCCACGCCCCCACTTGGGATGTCTTTGTAAAGGTCCTTGAAGTACTGGAGCCATATGTTCCTGGTCTGGATATGGAGGTTGTAGCTTTTTTGGTTGGATCCGAGGTGGTTTCATAGTTCCCAAAAGCTGTTGTCTTCAAGGGCATCTTGGAGTTGGAGGAGTTTTGTGGAAATGTGTTTTTTCTTTTTCCTTTTGAGGATGGATTTCTAATTTTGTTGCATGGTGTGGTAATTTTCTCTCAGAGTAGAGTTGTTTGGGTCTCTGTGTTTTTTATTTGAGGTCGTTCTTAGAACCTTCCTTATAGCTTTACATTCCTTGTCAAACCAGTTGTTGGGATTTTGTTTACTCAACCTCTTGTTGCTACATCTTTTTGGGTCGGACATTTCTGCCATGGCATAGAGTATGTTGTTAAGGTTCCTTACTGCCAGGTGTACGCCTTCTGCTTTAAGTTCGTACATGTTATTTTGGAAGCGTTGGAGCTTATCCTTGATCTCTGGCCTGTTGATGGCATCTGTATATTTTGGGGCCAACATCTTGGACGAGTTGAAGGAAATAATAGTTTCCGACAACATATAGGGTATTACCGCATTCGGTAGAAATTGCACAATAAATTGTGGGTTCCATTTTTACCTATTAACCCTTGTGTAACTGACAAATTTGCAGCAAATACAAAAATGACATTTTTAGAACTAAAATGTTATATTTACACATCCCAATGTTATGAAATTCTGCAAGGCACCTGTCGGTTCAAAATACTCACTACACCCCTAGATGAATCCCTTAGGCAGTGAAGTTTCCAATATGGGGTCACCTGGTGGGGTTTCTGCTGATCTGGCACTTCAGAGGCTTGTCTCAAGGACCCACAATCTATAATAATAATAATAATAATCTTTATTTTATATAGCACTAACATATTCCGCAGCTCTTTACATACATTATCATCACTGTCCCCTTTGGGGTTCACAATCTAAATTCCCTATCAGTATGTCTTTGAAGTGTGGGAGGAAACCGGAGAACCCGGAGGAAACCCACACAAACACTGAGAGAACATACAAACTCCTTGCAGATGTTGTCTTTGGTGGGATTTGAACCAAGGACCCCAGCGCTGCAGTGCTAACCACTGAGCCACCGTGCTATTCAAACAATCAGCGTACTAAAAGTCAAGTAGAGCTCCTTCCAATCTGATCCCTGCCGTGTGCTCAAACAGTAGTGTACAACCACATATGGGGTGCTGCCATGTTCAGTAAAAATTGCATAACATATACTGGGGTCCAGTTTCTCATATTATATCACATGTAAATTATATATTTGGCACTAAAACAGTATTTTAGTGGAATAAATTAAATTTTTTGTTTTCACATCTAAATGTTATAGTTTTGTGAATCACCTGTAGGTTAAAAATGATCAATACACCCCTTTATCAATTCCTTGAGGGGTTTAATTTCCAAAATGGGTTCACTTATGGGGGTTTCAGCTGTTTGACCTGTCAGGGGCTCTGCAAATGCGACTTGGCATTAACAATCTATTCCAGACAAATTTATGCTTCAAAAATCATATAGCGCTCTTTCCATGCCATGTGCCAGTTTTCGTCACATATGGGGTATCTGTCATGTGTGTGTGAGATGTGACAGACAGTCGCCCTCGAGTTGTTTGCAGAATATCTTTTCGTTTGACATTACAGACACCTTCTTATCTGTCTCACTCTAGGACCCAGCGTCTACCTCCCTCTGGCTAACTGACACCCAGGCCTGGCTGTTGAAATACTTGCTGTTTGATAGAGGGAGTTGCCGGTGATATTCACTTGTTCTCTTGAGAAGGCTTGGAGCTGTTGCAGTCTGCTTACTTTCTCTTTTGTGCTTGGAGGACGTTAGGAATAATCTCTCTAAAGTTGGCTCAAGCTAAGTTACTTTTCCCCATGTTTGTTTCCTTTGTTGTCTTTAGTTGTTAGTGTTCATCCATCTTGCGTGACAGTATCTTTATGTTCGGAAGAAATTGCATAACAAATTTAAGTTTCTGTTTTCTCCTATTATACACTCTGGAAATTTCAAATTTGGGGTGGGGATAAAACCATATTTTAGCATAGAAAAGTAATTTTCATTTTCACATCCACATTTTAAAAAGTTCTGTGAAGCACCCATTGGTTTAGCAAGCTCAACAAACCCCTACATGAATTCCTTGATGGGTCTAGCTTCCAAAGTGGTGTCACTTGTGGGGCTTTCTGTTGTTTTGGTACCTCCGGGGCTCTGCAAATGAGACATGATTTCTGCAATCCATTGTAGTCAAATTTACATTCAAAATACCAAATGTCGCTTCTTCCAAACCCTGTCGTGTGTCAAACAGAACTTTTTGACTACATGTGGGGTATCGCCTTGCTCAGAAGAAATTAGGCAGCAAATCGCGCTGTCACCTTTTTTATGATACCTCTTGCAAAAGTAAAAATTTGGGGCTAAAGCAACATTTTCGTGAAAAATTAAATGAACATTTTCAATGTGGAGACCAAATGTTATCAAATTCTGTGTAGTAGTTGTGGATTTAAAATGCTCACCATACCCCTGGATAAAATCCTTGAGGGGTATAGTTTACAAAACGGGGGTCACTTCTAGGAGTTTTCTGCTGTTTGGGTACCCTAGGGGCCATGGAAATGCAACATGATGCCCACAATCTATTTCAGTCAAATTTGTGTTCCAAAATTCAAATGGTGCTCCTTCCCTTCCGGGCCTGGCCCTTTCTCCAAACAGAGGTTTCTGACCACATGGGGTATCAGTGTGCTCAGAAGAAACTAGGTAAGAAATTGTGGAGTCCATTTTCTCGTACTATTCCTTTTAAAGAAAAAAAATTGTGGCTAAAGCAACATATGGGAAATGGTATTTGTACAGTATGACTAACAACTTTGAGCATATAAACATTGAAAGTTCATCAAAATTATGATATTTTCACAAATAAACCCAAAACCTATCGATCTAAATTTACAACAAGCAAAGTAAAATGTGTCACGAAAAAAACAAATCTCAGGATCACTGGGATACGTTGAAGTTATTACCACATGAAGTGACACTGGTCAGATTTCAATTCTATGGCCTGGTCAATAATGTTACAATTGGCTCGGCAACTTAGGGATTAAATTTCCCTCCTCCAGACTCGTTAACAGAACCAACATTTTTTTGGATGAGGGATGAAGAGTGTTGCATTCATTTGTATTTGCGTCTTTATGACTCAAATACAAATGAATCTCTGAACGCGCCGACACTTCCTGGGTGTCACGGGTGTGTCAGAGGTGACAGACAGTTGCCCTGAAGTTAGTTGCAGGAGATCTCTACATTTGGCATTACAGACATCTTCTTGAGACTATCTAAACAGGTTCCAGATGGTATCCGAACGGAGGAAATTAACCTCCACCGCCAAACTCAATCAATATAGTAACAACTAGTGTGGGATATATAAATCCAAACCACCACAAAGAGTAACTAAGGTTTAAAATATATTATATTTATTGGTATTCTTTAAAATTAAAGATATAAAAAAACAGTGGATAACCCATACCACAGATGTAGGGTGTTAAACCATGAATCATTACAAGAGATGTATATACATGCTACTACTTGGCAATATATTTGGGAGGTAAATGATACTGAATTGGGCCCTAATATGCATAGAGAGATATATATTTAACAGGTGAACAGATCAATCCACATCAAAAGATATACACATGCATAATAAATAAGAGCCCAGATTACCTTAAGCCAATGTTTGTATGAATGAAAGCATGGTAAACACCCACCGCTCCGACGATCGTTTCAACACCTTTTTCAAGGAGCGCTGCATATGGGGTGTGCATGTGTTCATTTATATAGGAGTGATGAGATTGAGTTAATCCCCCACAGCTGTGTGAAAGGAACTGCAGAGCCATGTGGCGCGCATGCCTGATGACTGCTTCCTATCAGGCAACTTCCTTCCACGGACGGTGACCAGCAAGCACTCGGTTGCTATGCAACGTGCGTGCCAGTGGTCACATGATCCGTGTGGGGAAGTGCCGGAAGTCAAAGACTTCCTGCATGCGCGACCTGTCTGCTAAAGCATCGGTAAGTATTATAACAACATTGGGGTGAATGAGTGAAGAGACTGAATGAATATTATCGCTGGAGAGTAAGATAAATATGTATATGAGAAAATGAGAGTATTTTATATATAACAGTACCAATGCGTGATATATATATAAGTGTACGGGTGCACATGTATATTATACCACTAGGGACTGAGATGTATATGAGAAGGAAAAATTTATATATAACAATGACTGCTGCATACAATATGTATGAGTGTACAAATGCATGTATATACTATATGTGCGTATATATAAATCCAAGATTGTTATATCACACAGGCCATCAAGACCCAAAACAAATACCATATATAATTATCCTATGCGCCAAGCATAGCCTAAATAAACGGGTTAATTTACAAATATTAATAAACATTCTTAAAGATATATTCTTTGGACACACATAGAGTACATACCTCAACCTCACACAATTAATCTGCAACATGCCCTAACTATTGTATCTCAAACCTACAATATACATGCAAAGTAAATTAAAAAATAAAAAAATAAAATAAATAAATAAATAAATAAATTAAAATTATCCATTGAATGTGCCAAAACCTATTAGACCCATTATGTAAATATGGATTAACAATAAAAAATTGTGTGTGTTGGGAGTGCGAAATGTAAAACAGTTACAAAAGGAAAGTGCATAGAACAAATACAAGAATGTAAATGAAATTAGTGTGTGTGTGAATAATATTAATAAGCATACACTACTGCTAAGTCATCAGGCATGCGCGCCACATGGCTCTGCAGTTCCTTTCACACAGCTGTGGGGGATTAACTCAATCTCATCACTCCTATATAAATGAACACATGCACACCCCATATGCAGCGCTCCTTGAAAAAGGTGTCGAAACGATCGTCGGAGCGGTGGGTGTTTACCATGCTTTCATTCATACAAACATTGGCTTAAGGTAATCTGGGCTCTTATTTATTATGCATGTGTATATCTTTTGATGTGGATTGATCTGTTCACCTGTTAAATATATATCTCTCTATGCATATTAGGGCCCAATTCAGTATCATTTACCTCCCAAATATATTGCCAAGTAGTAGCATGTATATACATCTCTTGTAATGATTCATGGTTTAACACCCTACATCTGTGGTATGGGTTATCCACTGTTTTTTTATATCTTTAATTTTAAAGAATACCAATAAATATAATATATTTTAAACCTTAGTTACTCTTTGTGGTGGTTTGGATTTATATATCCCACACTAGTTGTTACTATCTTCTTGAGACTGTCTCTAGGACCAATGCTGTGTTTCAGAGGGAGTTGCCGGCGATATTCATTACTCCTAGTGAAGTCTTCAGTAAGAGCAGTAACTCCTCCTTTCTGGTGTTTGAGGACATGTGCACATTTTTCTGGAGTCGTCTAAAAGCTAAGAAATTTCCCCTGTTTGTCATTCCTTTTTGTCTGTAGAGTTCAGTGGAGATTGACTAGTGCTCCTCTCCTCCCTTCCCTACCCTTAGTCTAACGTCAGGGAAAGGGGGAAACAGCAAAAAGGCAATGGTAGTTACCAGCCAGGATGTCAAGGAACATGCACAACAGGACGCAGCGGGCCCCTTTTTGTTAGAAGGAGGTAACACAGGTGCAGAATGAAGATAACGATAAAGTAGGGACTCGCAAAATCGTGGGGACCCTTGACGGGGATTGCGACCTTACGTATTTTGGCCAAAATATTAACTAATACCTCATATGATATTTTTGCACTTTTTTATCTGACAGGACACAGCCAGGCCCATTAATAGTGACCTTGTGAATTAGGGGCTGGCACCTCTGTGATACACGGATAGGGTGCCGGGCATCCAACCTAATCGAATAGTAGGGGCGTCTAATAGGATGCTGGCTAGGCACGATGCCACATGTATGTGACCTGCACCCTATTCCAAGTTTCATCTGTGTGCAGTTTTAGTGCTAGGCAATCAGGATGAGAGGATGAGAGTGATTGTTCATTAGCATTCTGCACCTGTGTTACCTCCTTCTAACAAAAGGGGCCCTGCTGCGTCCTGTTCTGCATTTTCCTTGACATCATGGCTGGTAACTACCACTGCCTTTTCCTGTTTTCTAATTTGATTTTGGAATTTTTAAAAAAATCTGTTTACTGTTCTGGCTGGGCTCTTTGTTTTTAACGCCAGGGAAAAACAGGGCCAGGAACACTATTGGTTAAGAGCCAATATAGGGTCGATATTTGAGGCAGGGTGTCACTAGACCAAACTAGGAGGTCTCCACTCCCCCCTTTCCCTAGTGTCTGGGCTCCCTTTCCCTCTTCCCTCTGTGTTGCACTAAGTCTTTCCCACACCTTGCGTGACATTATCACCGGCCGAGCACATTTTGAAAGGAGAAAAAAAAAGTAGAAAACTGACACTTTGGTTTTTTTTTTCTCTGTGTGTTTTTGGGCATGGACCTTTTTTTTTTCTCTTTCTCCCTTGGTATGGGTTCAGTTGCAGAGCTCGCAGAGCGGCTGCACATGCTGTCGCTGGAGGTGAATGATGTCCGCGGTGAGGTACAGCAGCAGCATCAGCGGTTACAGGTCGCCAATGTGGGGGTCTCTGCAGGTAGGCCTGTCCAGCCTAAACCCAAAGTTTCCCTCCTAGACAGGTTTTCAGGAGGTAGGGACAATTTGTTTGTATTCAAGGAGGCATGCAAACTGTATTTCAAACTTCATCCTTACTTCTCCGGAAATGAGGAGCAACAGGTTTGAATTGTGATCGCTGTACTGCAGAGAGATCCTCAGACGTGAGGGTTTTCTTTACCGCAGGACTCGGTCTTGGCCCTCATCTATGATGACCCTTACCGAGTCTCCTTGGCTGAGTTTAGGCTATATAGCCTTCTGCAGGGGAATCGGTCAGTAGAAACGTACAGTTCGGAATTCCGTAGATGGGCAACGGATTCCAAATGGAATGACTCAGCCCTTAGAAGTCAATTTTGTGAGGGGCTTACTGAAAGGTTGAAAGATGCCTTGGCATTATATGAAACCCCTCAGTCCTTGGAGGCTGCCATGTCGTTGGCCATACATCTTGATAGATGACTTCAGTATAGACAGGTGAGACCACCTTCTCCGTGGCCTTCTTGTCGGGGTTGTGTACCTCTGTCGGGGGGAGCAGTCTGGGGTGAACCAGTACTGGGGGAGGTGTAGGAACCCATGCAGTTAGGGGGTGTCTCTGCATTATACATCTCCCTGGAGATTCGCAAGATAAAAGGTGTATATTTTTGTTGTGGGAAAAAAGGCCATTTTGATGGGACCTGTCCTTCAATTCCTAAACAAAAGGAGACTCGATTAACTCTTGGTAGTCTGGAGTTAGATAAACAAGTGGTGCATTTGAGGCCAAACTGCAGTTCCCGCTTTGTCCTGACAGCAGAGGTGGTGCTAAACCGACAAAAATTTCTGTGTTTGTTGACAGCGGAGCCGGAGTCAGCATGCTTGATGCTGAGTTTGTGAAGACTCATGGTCTTGCTTGCTGTACTTTAGATAAACCTATTTCCATTTTTGCCATCGACTCGGCGCCACTTGCACAGAAAGCATTTACTCAGATTGTACATAATGTAAAACTGAGGGTGGGGTCAGTTCATCGTGAAATTATTCCTTGCTATGTCCTGGACAATCTTCCTACACCGATTGTTTTGGGTATTCCGTGGCTTGTTAAACATAAGCCATTGGTGGACTGGCAAGCGGGGAAATTATTGAATAGGGAGATTACTGCCATGCAAATTGTTTAGATATTTCCCTTGCTACTGTCTCTACAGAAATATTACCTGCTTTTCTGTCTGGTTTTGAGGATGTTTTTTCTGAGAGGGGGAGTCAGGATTTTCCTCCTCATCGTGTTTAAAACTGTCCTATTACCTGACCCCCGGTGCTAAACTACCGAAATCCAGACTGTATAATCTTTCTGGCCCTGAGAGATAAGTCATGAAGGATTTCATTGTGGAGAGTCTGAAGAAGGGACAGGAATCCTCTGATTCCTGATTTGTTCAGCCAGGTTGTGGGAGCTTAGGTATTCTCCAAGTTGGATCTAAGGGGAGCCTACAATCTGGTTAGAGTCAGAGAAGGGGACGAATGGAGTTTGGTTATGTCTTTTGGTTTGACTAATACACCTGCGGTATTCCAGCATTTCATAAATGATATTTTTAATTGTTTGGTGGGGCGGTTTGTGGTGGTCTATCTGGACGATATTTTGGTTTACTCACCAGATTTTGAAACTCATCGGGGGCATGTTAAGCAGGTTCTTCAGATATTAAGGGACAACAAACTTTATGCCAAACTGGAAAAATGTGTTTTTGCTGTTCAGGTGGTGCAGTTTTTGGGGTACTTGTTGTCGTCTTCAGGTTTTCAGATGGATCCGGAGAAGATCCGTGCAGTCCTTGATTGGGAACGTCCCGAGAACCTGAGGGCTTTACTAATTTTTACTGGAAATTCATCCAAAATTACTCTGTAATTGTGAAACCCCTTACTGACATGACTAAGAAGGAGTTTGATTTTTCCAAATGGTCGGATGCCTCAGTCCAGGTTTTTTCTTCTTTAAAGAACTGTACCTATACTCAGTCAACCCGATGTTTCCCAACCCTTTATGTGGATGTTGGTGCGTCGGATTTCGGGATTGGGGCTGTGTTGTCTCAGGGTCCGTCCCCTGGTAAATGGCGTCCATGTGCCTTCTTTTCTAAAAAAATTGTCTTCGGCTTAGAGAAATTATGACGTGGGTAATAGGGAACTTTTGGCGATCAAATTGGCGTTCGAAGAATGGCGACATTGGTTGGAAGGGGCTGTCCATCCTGTTACTGTTATTACTGACCATAAGACCCTGTCATATCTCCAGTCAGCTAAACATCTCAAACCTAGGCAAGTCAGATGGTCCCTGTTTTTTAATTAGGTTCAATTTTGATGTCACTTTTCATCCACGGGTCAAAAATGTCAAGAGTGATGCTTTGTCCCGGAGCTTTCCTGGTGGTGGTGAACATGAGAACCCTGTCCCAACATTACAGAAAGGGGTAGTCATTTTGGCACTGTATTCTGAACTGGAGGGTGAGGTGTTGGAGGCTCAGGGGGACACTCCTGCCTCCTGCGCTTCAGGAAGGTTATTTGTACCATTAAATCTGCACCACAAAGTAATTAAAGAGCATTATAACTCTGTGCTTTCTGGGCATCCAGGTGGTAAGGCAACCGCGGACCTCCTCTCTCATCGTTATTGGTGGCCGGGGTTACATCAGGATGTGATTGAACACGTAGCTGCTTGTAGTATTTCCGCGCGTTCTAAGGTTTTCTCATACCCGTCCATCTGGTACTCTTCTTCCGCTACCTATCCCTAGTAGGTCATGGACACACTTGTCCATGGATTTTATTACTGACCTACCAGTTTCTGCAGTCAAAACGGTGGTTTTGGAGGTAATAGATAGGTTCAGTAAAATGGTTCCCTTTGTCACATTGCCTGCACTTCCAAATGCCAAGACAGATGTTCATAAATGAGATTGTGAAGCTTCACGGGGTTCCCTCCGATGTGGTGTCAGATTGGGGGACCCAGTTTGTTTCCAAGTTCTGAAAGGCATTCTGTTCTCGACTGGGGGTGCAGCTGTCCTTTTCTTCTGCCTTTCACCCTCAGTCGAATGGTCAGAGCGAGCGTGTCAATCAGAATTTGGAGACCTACTTCAGGTGTTTCATCTCCGAAAATCAGGAGGATTGGGTATCTTACTTACCGCTGGCAGAATTTGCCATTAATAATCATCGTCAAGAATCCGCTGGCAGGTCACCGTTCTTCGGTGCATACGTTTATCACCCACAGTTTGGTACCTTTAGTGGGGGAGGAGCTTCAGGAGTTCCTGAGGTGGAATGGTATGCTTTGTCGCTTTCCTCGGTATGGCAGGGTGTTCTGAGTAATTTAAAGATCATGGGAGACAGGTATAAACGTATGGCTAACAGAAAATGCTTGCCAGGTCTGGACTTGAATGTAAATAACCTTGCGTGGTTGTCTACCAGGAATATAAGATTGAAAGTTCCTTCTTGGAAACTGGGACTTAGGTTTATTGGTCCCTATAAAATAAACCGCCATCATTAACCCAGCAGCGTTTCGTCTTGAAGTTCCTCAGGCCCTTAAGGTCCACAATGTGTTCTACAGGCCCTTACTCAAAAAGTATATGGAACCTCTTGAGCCCTCACCTCTACCACCGCCCCCAGTAATAGTTGATGGTAATCTGTGTTGCACAGCTTCTGGATACCCACAGTTGCAGTAGAAACTTCACAGAGCAGAGTACTTGGGATAACAAGGTATTACTTCTCAGAACATGAGGTAAAGGAAAAAACGCACAGTCACACAGTACTGCACCAGGAAGTAAGAACAAAACAGAAAATACAAGAGAGATTTTTTTTCTTTTTACAATACAGTAAACAAGGAAACTTTACACAACATCGCCATCTACTGTCAGATCAGCATAAAGTCCTCCTTCACACAAACAAAGAAGTCCACAACTGTTGCATATACCAACAATCTGGAGTTTCAAATTTCAAGGATTGTACATTCTTGTCTCCAACGTCGTTCTCTACAATACTTGGTGCACTGGAAAGGCTATGGTCCAGAGGAGAGTATGTGGGTTTCAGCGTCAGAGGTGAACGCTCCCAGGTTGGTTCGATCATTCCACACCTCTTATCCTGAGAAACCCGGTCCTGAGTGTCCGGAGGCCACTCGTAGAGGAAGGGGTACTGTCACGGGTGTGTCAGAGGTGACAGACAGTCGCCCTACAGTTGTTCGCAGGAGATCTCTACATTTGGCATTATACACATTTTCTTGAGGTTTTCTCTAGGACCCAGCGGCTACCTGGCCTGGGTGTATAAATACCTTCTGTGTTTCAGAGGGAGTTGCCGGCGATATTTATTACTCCTAGTGAAGACTTCAGCAACAGCAGTACTTCCTCTTCTCTGGTGTTTGAGGACATGTGCATATTTGTTTGGAGTCATCTAAAAGCTAAGCAATTTGCCCTGTTTGTCCCTCCTTTTAGTCTTTTGAGTTCAGTGGAGATCGGCTAGTGCTCATCTCCTCCCTTCCCTAGCCTGAGTCTAACGCCAGGGAAAGACAGGGCGAGGAACGCGTGCGGCAATTGGTTAAGAGCCAATACAGGGTCGATAGTTGAGGCTGGGTGACACTAGACCAGACTAGGAGGTCTCCACTCCCCCCTTTCCCTAGTGTCTGGGCTCCCTTTCCCTCTTCCCTCTGTTTTGCACTAAGTCTTTCCCACACCTTGCGTGACACTGGGTTAGTTGAGCTCCAATCAGCTCCCTGATCCAATGTACAGAGATGTACTCATGCTGCTGATGTCACTGCAGCGCGATGAGGTCAACTCATCACCCTACTGATGTCATTGCAGAGCACCATGAAGAAGGAAAAGCCAAATCCTGCAGCAGGTAATGACTCATAGAGACAAATATACTCGGGGGTGCCTTGGTATGGAGAATGGGGTGGGGGCCTTGGTATGGTGAATGTGATGGTCCTTAGTATGGAGAATGGGGTGAGGGGCTTAGTATGAGAATAGGGAGGAGGGCTCGATAATAGAGAAAGGGTAGCATGAGGGTGTTCGCTATGGAGAAGGGGTAGCATGAGGGGGCTCAGTATGGAGAAGGGGTAACATGGGAGGCTCATAAAAGAAAATGGGATAGCATGGGCAGGCTCAGCATGAAGAATGGGGTAGTGTGGGGGCCTCAATGTGGAGAATAATGTAGCATGAGGGGCTTGGTAAGAAGAATAGGGTAGCATGGGGGCTTGGTATGGAGAAGAGGTAGTATGAGATGAGAAAGCTTGATATGGAGAAGGTATATCATAGTGGGGTTTGTCATGGAGAATGTGGTAGCATGGGGAGGCTTGGCATGAAGAATGGGGTAGCATGAGGGGGCTCGGTAAGGAGTATAGAGTTGCATGAGGGGGCTCGGTATGGAAAATGGGGTAGCATGGGGCCTCGGTATGGAGACTGGGATAGCATGAGGGAGTTCTGTATGGAAAATGGGGTAGCAGGGGTAGTATTCAGGTGGCATTATAATGACAATGTCATTTTTAATGGTACTATTTCTGGAAAAATCATCATGGAGTCAGGTACTTATATCTAATGTGCATTTACATTGGTCAGTTTCAGCCTTTAAATGATCGCTGATCTGCTATATGAAGCCAATCGGCAGTCCCATAATAACCTGTTTAGACAGGATGTCATTTTGCTTTCATGTGCACAGAACGAATATTAACATGATCATCCTGTGCACAAAGAAAAGCACTCTTCTCAGCAGTACATGTGTACAAAGGACATTTAAACGGAGTGGTTCACTCCCAAAATGCCAATTAATTTGCTTACACATTTCTATTGGAGACATAGCCCAGGTTATAATTTATTATTTCATGTTTTAGATGCAAATGAGGGCTCTTATGTGCACCCTTGGCTTGGCTAATTATGTCTTCTTAGATCATTACACCCTACCATTTTCAAATTAAAGTCAGTCCCTTTTCTTGATTGACAGAGTTCCATTGGTAATGCTGCAATATCGTACTCATTAATGTGCAGAAACTCTGAATAATATCCTTTGCTTCTATGATCAAAAAGTAGAATAAATAAAGTCCACGTCTCCTTTATACACGGAAAGCAGGGGCGTACATAGAAGTCATGGGGCCCCATAGCAGAAGCTCTAATTGGGCCCCCCCCCCTACAAAAAATAAATATTTGTCTATGTCACAGAAGAGCAGCTCTCATAACTTTCCAGCCTTTAGGCTGTGTGCACACAATGCGTTTTTAATGCGTTTCCGCAGCGTTTTTGCAGCTGCGGAAACGCTGCGGAAACACATTAAAAACGCATGGTAGAAGGGCAGCAATGTTCCCAATGATAATCCGCATGTGCTGTACCCATGCTGCGGATTTTTCTGCAGCGTTTATGCTGCGCTCAAAAATCCGCAGCATGTCCATTAATTTTTCGGAAACGCGGCGTTTTTGCCGCCATTGACTTGCATTAGAACGCGCCAATACCGCAAGACTGCATTTGTACTTGCGTTATTGGCGCATTCTAATGTGCGGATGGTACCCGGGTGTGGAGGAGAGGAGACTCTCCTCCACACCCAGGTACCATTAAAAAGCTGTAAAAACAAGAATAAAATAAAAAATAAGATATATTCACCTTCCGACGGCCCCCGGTCTCCTTCCCTCTGCTTGCGTGCAAGACTGAAGAGTGAGAAATGCAGCAGCTACTGGTACATTTCCCCATCCTCGTATGTGTGGCCCCCTCAATCCCACAATCCCTGGTATGTGTGGCCCCCACAATCCCTGGTATGTGTAGCCTCCTCAATCCCCCAATCCCTGGTATGTGTGGCCCCCTCAATCCCACAATCCCTGGTATGTGTGACCCCCTCAATCCCACAATCCCTGGTATGTGTGACCCCCTCAATCCCACAATCCCTGGTATGTGTGGCCCCCTCAATCCCACAATCCCTGGTATGTGTGGCCCCCTCAATCCCACAATCCCTGGTATGTGTCGCCTCCTCAATCCCCCAATCCTGGTAAATGTGGCCTCCTCAATCTCCAAATCCTGGTACGTGTGGCCTCCTCAATCCCCAAATCCTGGTACGTGTGGCCTCCTCAATCCCCAAATCCTGGTATGTGTGGCCTCCTCAATTCCCAAATCCTGGTATGTGTGGCCTCCTCAATCCCCAAATCCTGGTATGTGTGGCCTCCTCAATCCCCAAATCCTGGTATGTGTGGCCTCCTCAATCCCCAAATACTGGTATGTGTGGCCTCCTCAATCCATGTATCCTGGTATGTGTGGCCTCCTCAACCCCTCAATCACTGCACACATAAAACAATAAACACTTATACTCACCTTCCTTCCTCACCTCTGCTCCAGCAGCTCATGTCGGCATCTGAGCTGCGCGCGCTCTCAGAAGCTGAGGTGAGCTGCTGCTGCTGCTGGCACATTCACTCCTCTCCACGCCGAGACTATGGGCGTGGAGAAGCTTGAATATGCTTTCTCTTTAGCGGCGGGCAGGCACTGACAGCAGGAGCCGGGGCTCAGCGCTCCTCCGTGCCCGCTACTAAAGAGAATGAATATTCCGTCTTCTCCACGCCCATGGGAGTGGAGAAGAGGGAATATTCATGTACCTTTAGCAGCGGGCACACGTGGTAGCTGCAGCAGCGGCTACTGTGTGTGCTCCGCTCCTCCACTGCCGCAACCCGCTCCTCTGCCGCTGCAACCTCCTACTTACCTATCCTCCTCGCTCCCACGCTGCTTGGGGCCCTCACGGGCCCCCTCCAGCCACGCGCCCCATAGCAGTGGCGTAGTCTGCCGCCATTGGCGGTACGCCACTGACAGAAACTGTACATGTGACTACTCCATGCTTCAGAGAGACGAACCCTTTGAATATTTACTCCTCTAATAAGCTCACGTTTATTACGTTTTCTCGAATCAGATTGATATATTGGGTTGTGCACGCGTCTTCTTGTGCAAAGTGGCTTCGGAGATAAGTGGCAGTTATTTCAGAGGCCATGGACTAACACCCGTCTTCTTCTCTTTTCACACAGGTACATGCTCTTCTCCTGCACAATTCCTCTGCCTGCTGTATATGCCGCCATCTAATGCTCTGCTCTCCTGATTCAACTCACTGGTAGAATTCTCTGCTTGATATTTCTACTTTATCTGTCCCATTCCACTCAATACTCACATATGTCTGTCCTATCCCCACTGTAGATTTTATCTGATGTTTAGAGGTGCCAAACTGCAGAGCCTACAGAGTCCTAGCTCTGTGTTTGATCACCCAGCCATCTCCTGGTGAGATGACCAGCTGCTAATTTAGCCACAAGCAGCTCCCACAATGCCCCTCACCTGATGGTTTAGTGTGCCCTCTATATTTAGAAGATCTTTAAGGGGTGCACACGTGCTGGGTTGTGCACCGTCTTCTTGTGCAAAGTGGCTTCGGAGATAAGTGGCAGTTATTTCAGAGGCAGTTAGTCAGGGCAGGAGTCAGGTAACCAACACTTTGACCACTTACTCTCTTTTAACTATGTTTCTGTTAGCTCTCACTTTTTCCTCTATAGTCCTCCACTTTCTAGTAACCCCTCAAATCCCTACACCTAGTAAGAAACTCTTCATCTCTCCCTCCATCCTCCCCATTCATCTCACCTCCTCCTCCGAATTATTCCTCAAAATTCAATCCTGGATCTCCAAACACAGACAGCCACCTCATGCTCTCTCTTGCTCCCACCTGCTAACACCTTCTCTGCTCCTCCTCACTGCTGGAGATATCTCTCCAAATCCTGGTCCTCCTCGCCATATCCCCACAGTTACTTCTACCTCCTATCCACGACCTTCCACAAACTGTCGCAACCCTTCTAACCTCATACCCATCCAACTAATCCCCACTTCCTTAGTTGCTCTAACAGGAGCTCTATGGAACGCTCGCTCCGTCTGCAACAAACTTTCCTACATCCACGACCTTTTCATTACTAACAAACTTTCGTTCCTCGCCATCACCGAAACCTGGCTCACCCCCTCTAACACACCCACACCCCCTGCCCCAATGGCAAACATGGCGGAGGCGTAGGTTTTCTCCTGTCAGATACCTGCGTTTTCACCCAAATATCACTGCCACCCTCTGTTATACTCCCCTCTTTTGAGGTGCACTGTGTGCGCATCTATTCCCCCTCTGACCTCTAACTGGCCGTCATTTACCGACCCCCAGGGCTAGCCACCACTTTCTTAGACCACTTCACCACCTGGCTGCTTCACTTCCTTTCCACTGACATCCCCACTATCATAATGGGTGACTTCAACATCCCCATTGACACTTCCCACTCATCTGTCTCTAAGCTCCTATTCCTCACTTCCTCCTTCGGCCTTGCTCAATGGTCTTCGGCAGCTACTCATAAAGATGGCCACACACTGGACCTCATCTTCACCCGCCTCTTTTCCCTATCTAACCTCTCTAACTCACCCCTCCCTCTCTCTGACCATAACCTCCTCACATTCTCTACCCTCTCCTGTCCAGGTGCACAATCCCCACTCCACAAACTTACACACGCTCGCAGAAATCTCAAACACCTTGACCTACACTCACTCTCTGAATCCCTCCTCCCTCTTGCAGACATAAATTCCTTACACAATGCAGATGTTGCTGCAGCTTCATATAACACCACATAACACCACAATAGCTGCAGCTCTCGACTCGATCGCCCCTCTCACACATACCAAATCTCGCACAATCAACAGGCAACCCTGGCACACCAAACTTACTAAAGAACTGCGACGGGCCTCCAGGGTTGCGGAGCAGAGATGGAAAAGGTCTCACTCCATCGAGCACTTCATCGCATTCAAACAATCCCTCACTATTTTCAAGTCCGCACTCACTACAGCAAAACAATCCTACTTCTCATCTCTCATATCCTCCCTATCTCACAACTAGAGATGAGCGGTGTTCGACTAGAACTGTTCGCCAATCTCAAATTTGAGCTGTTTTGGGCGGTATTGGACGAGCTCGAACGATTTGCAAAAAATTCGGCTGTTCGAGGTTATGTTCGATAACTGTTCGTGCACCAAAAGCATGTCCTGCATGTCTGGCGCTATTTTTGAGCACCAATCATGCAGGGATTGTCTGCCACTCACTGTAATGCCACAGCCATGGTTGTTGTGGCATTACAGTGATTGCCCAAATCGATGGGAACAGTGCCCACAGTGAAACATGAAAAGCCGGCAATTCAGCAGCGGCATACACCGGTACCCGACAATTTAGAACAGAAAGAATAGAGAATCACACATAGATTAGATAGATAGAAACATGTTAGTCACATATATATGAAGTACAGTGACAGTGTTGCTTACTGTACTTGTCATTTAGTGTAAAGGATTTATTAAAAAAAATAATAGTGTTTTCATGCACCGTCTCTTTAAAAAAGCCGGCCGGCATTTCAGCAGCGATACCTGACAATTTAGAATAGAAGGAATAGAGAATCACAAATAGATTAGATAGATAGAAACATGTCAGTCACATATACAGTATATGAAGTACAGTGACAGTGTTGCTTACTGTACTTGTCATTTAGTGTAAAGGATTTATTAAAAAAAATAATAGTGTTTTCAAGCACCATCTCTTTAAAAAAGCCGGCCGGCAATTCAGCAGCAGTACCCGACAATTTAGAATAGAAGGAATAGAGAATCACACATAGATTAGATAGATAGAAACATGTCAGTCACATATATATGAAGTACAGTGACAGTGTTGATTACTGTACCTGTCATGTAGTGTTAAAATAAAGGATTTATTTAAAAAAAAATTGGCATCCATAGGATGCGCCAATTCTGGCACTTAGTCTCGCTCTTCCCACTGCCCTGTAGCGGTGGCAGTGGGGTAATAGGGCTGGGGTTGATGTCAGCTTATAATGCCAGCTGACATCAAGCCCAGGTTAGTAATGGAGAGGCGTCTACAAGACACCCCCATTACTAACCCCATAGTCAAAGTTAAAAGAAAACACAAACACCCAGAATAAAGTCCTTTAATTGAAATAAAGACACAATACTTTATTGTTCTAAATTAAACCATACTTACCATCACGCCCATTCCAGCTGAAGCCAACGATCTCCTGCAATAAAAGTAAAATAATAAAGCAACATCATCCTTACCTTTCCATGGTTCCCACGACAGCTTCAGCTCTGCTACATCGAGATGACGGGCTGGACCGCAGCAGAACGCTGCCATTTAGCTTGCCATGCCGCACACACTGAGAAGCGCAGGCATGCTTGCGCTCCTCAGTGTCTCGCTGTGACGGCATAAAAATGAGACGAGTTCATGTCCAATGAACTTGGCTCACCTCAGACACGTCACTGACAGCGTGGGAAAATTCTCCTGCACTCAGCGCTTCAGCATGAGAATTCTCCCACGCTGTCAGTGACGTGCATGAGGTGAGCCGAGTTCATTGGACATGAACTCGGCTCATCTGGATGCCGTCACAGCGAGACACTGAGGAGCGCAAGCATGCCTGCGCTTCTCAGTGTCTGGGGGATGACAGGCTGGATGGCAGCGTTCTGCTGCGGTCCAGCCTGTCATCTCGATGTAGCAGAGCTGAAGCTGTCGTGGGAACCATGGAAAGGTAAGGATGATTTTGCTTTATTGTTTTACTTTTATTGCAGGAGATCGTTGGCTTCAGCTGGAATGGGCGTGATGGTAAGTATGGTTTAATTTAGAACAATAAAGAATTGTGTGTTTATTTCAATTAAAGGACTTTTTTCTGGGTGTTGTGTTTTTTTTAAATACTTTACTAGAAATTCATGGTGGTCATGTCTAATATTGGCGTGACCCCATGAACTGGCCAGCTGATAATGCCAAGCTGGCCCTAACCCCTTTATTACCCAGTGAGCCACCGCACCAGGGCCCTGGATGAGTTGGGTACAGCGCCAGAAGATGGCGTTTCTATGAACGCGCGTTCATTTTCCGGGGTGGCTGCGGACTGCAATTTGCAGCGGGTGGGGCCCAGAAAGCTTGGGCCTCCCAGCGCTGCGGATTCCAGCCCCCAGCTGCCTAGTTGTACCTGGCTGGACACAAAAATAGGGCGAAGCCCCACGTATTTTTTTTTTTAATTATTTCATGAAATTCATGAAATAATTAAGAAAAAAAGGGCTTCCCTATATTGTTGTGTCCAGCCAGGTACAAATAGGCTGCTTGTGGTTGGGGGCTGCCCGTTCCTGCCTGCTGTACCTGGCTGGACACAAATATAGTGCGAAACCCCACGTCAATTTTTTTTAAATTATTTCATGAAACTAGATGGTGGCCCGATTCTAACGCATCGGGTATTCTAGAATATGTGTGTGGCAGACCGGGCGCAATCAGCAGAGCGGTGTTTAAATTTGGCGCCAAAATCACTGACTGGTCGCGGCCAGCAACCGCGACCAATCAGCAAAGCGGTGTTGAAATTTGGCGACTATATCGCTGATTGGTCACGGCCGGCGGTCGCGACTAATCAGCAGAGCGGGGTTTAAATTTTGCGCCAATAATGCTGATTGGTCGTGGCCAGCGAACGTGACCAATCAGCAAAGCGGTGTTTAAATTTGGCGCCAACAATGGTGATTGGTCACGGCCGCGACCATTCAGCAGAGCGGTGTTTAAATTTGGCGGCAATAATATTGATTAGTCGCGACCGGCAATTTGGAGCCAACAATGCTGATTAGTCGCGGCCGGCAACCGCGACCAATCAGCAGAGTGGGGTTTAAATTTGGCGCCAAAATCGCTGATTGGTGGCGGCCGGCGGCCGCGACCAATCAGCAGAGCCGGGTTTAAATTTGACGCCAATACTGCTGATTGGTCGCGGCCTGCAACCGCGTCCAGTCAGCCGAGCAGGGTTTAAATTTGGCGCCAATACTGCTGATTGGTCGCGGACGGCGATCGCGACTAATCAGCAGAGCGGTGTTTAAATTTTGCGGCAATATTGCTGATTGATCTCGGCCAGCGACCGCGATCAATCAGCAGAGCGGTGTTTAAATTTGGCGCCAATAATGCTGATTAGTCGCGGCTGGCATCCGCGACCAATTAGCAGAGCGGGGTTTAAATTTGGTGCCAATCTCGCTGATTGGTCGTGGCTGGAGTCCGCGACCAATCAGCAGAGCGGTGTTTAACTTTAGCGCCAAGATCACTGATTGGTCGCGTGCAGAGAGCGCGACCAATCAGCGAATCGTATTGGTGAGGACCGGGGAGCGCCGCTGCCTGTGCGGATACTTCCGCTGCGAGAAGCCGGGAGATGAGCGACTGCTCGCAGCAGAAGTATCCCGACCCGCAGCGCCGTTCCCCGGTCCTCCCTTGACACCCTAGCCGTTGATGTCCCCACAGTATCCGCATGATGTTATAAAGATCCGGACATTTCTGTTAAAAATCGCTGATTGGTCGCTGGCGCTGTCCGCGACCAATCACCGATTTGGGCGCCAAATTTAAATATCGGCCGCGACCAATCACCGATCTTGGCTCCACATTTAAACACCGCTGTGCTGATTGGTTGCCGACGCTGGGCGCGACCAATCACCGATTTTTGCGCCACATTTAAATAGCGTCCGCGAAAAAATCAGTACAGCGGTGTTTAAATGTGGAGCCAAGATGGGTGATTGGTCGCGGCCGATATTTAAATTTGGCGCCCAAATCGGTGATTGGTCGCGGGCAGCGCCAGCGACCAATCAGCGATTTTTAACACAAATGTCTGGACCTTTGTAACACCATGCGGATACTGTGGGGACATCAGCGGCTAGGGTGTGAAGGGAGGACCGGGGAGCAGCGCTGCGGGTCGGGATACTTCTGCTGTGAGCCCCCGCTCATGTCCCTGGTTCTCGCAGTGGAAGTATCCGCACAGGCAGCGCCGCTGACATCCATGCGGCTAGGGTGTGAAGGGAGGACAGGGGAGCGGCGCTGACATCCAATTGGTCGCAGCCGCTATTTAAATGTGCCGCACAAATCGGTGATTGGTCGCGGTCTTGACCCGCCACCAATCACTGATCTTGCAGCCAAAGTTAAACACTACTGTGCTGATTGGTCGCGGACGCTGCCCGCGACCAATCACCGATTTGTGCGCCAAATTTAAATATCGGCCGCGACCAATCACCGATCTTGGCTCCACATTTAAACACCGCTGTGCTGATTGGTCGCGGCCGATATTTAAATGTGGCGACCAAATCGGTGATTGGTCGCGGGCAGCGTACGCGACCAATCAGCACAGCGGTGTTTAACTTTTGCGGTAAGATCAGTGATTGGTCGGGTCCGAAGACCGCGAAAAATCATCGAATCGTCTTGGTGAGGACCGGGGAGCGGCGCTGCCTGTGCGGCTACTTCCGCTGCGAGAACCCGAGACATGAGCGGGCGCTCGCAGCAGAAGTATCTCGACCCGCAGCGCCGCTCCCCGGTCCTCCCTTCTGCATGGAGGTCAGCGACGCCGGCGGTCCTTCCGCTGCTACCGGCCGGGAGATGAGCGCCTCGCGCCGCTCATCTCCCGGCTGCATCTCCGTCCCGCAGATGGGTCCGGCGGTCGGGGTCCTTCTGCTGTTACCAGCCGGGAGATGAGCGTCTCGCGCCGCTCATCTCTTGGCTGCATTGCTGCTGAGCTCCTTCCCGCAGATGAGCCGCTAACGGCCGCCATCTTTTTTCAGAAATTCCGCGGCGCTGATTGGCCGCTGCCGGACCAATGAGCGACGTGGGATTTCCTGGACAAACAGACAGACAGACAGACAGACGGGATAAGACAATTATATAGTAGATAATTTAAAAAAAAAGGGCTTCTCTATATTGTTGTGTCCGGCCATGTACAAATAGGCAGCTGGTGGTTGGGGGCTGCCCGTTCCTGCCTGCTGTACCTGGCTGGACACAAATATAGTGCGAAGCCCCACGTCAAATTTTTTTTAATTATTTCATGAATTTCCTGAAATAATTTAAAAAAATTGACGTGGGGCTTCGCACTATATTTGTGTCCAGCCAGGTACAGCAGGCAGGAACGGGCTGCCCCAAACCACCAGCTGCCTATTTGTACCTGGCCGGACACAACAATATAGGGAAGCCCTTTTTTTCTTAATTATTTCATGAATTTCATGAAATAATAAAAAAAAAAATACGTGGGGCTTCGCCCTATTTTTGTGTCCAGCCAGGTACAACTAGGCAGCTGGGGGCTGGAATCCGCAGCGCTGGGAGGCCCAAGCTTTCTGGGCCCCACCCACTGCAAATTGCAGTCCGCAGCCACCCCGGAAAATGGCGCGTTCATAGAAGCGCCATCTTCTGGCGATGTACCCAACTCATCCAGGGCCCTGGTGCGGTGGCTCACTGGGTAATAAAGGGGTTAGGGCCAGCTTGGTATTATCAGCTGGCCCTAAGCCCGAAATTCATGGGGTCACGCCAATATTAGACATGACCACCATGAATTTCTAGTAAAGTATTAAAAAAAACACAACACCCAGAATAAAGTCCTTTAATTGAAATAAACACACAATTCTTTATTGTTCTAAATGAAACCATACTTACCATCACGCCCATTCCATCTGAAGCCAACGATCTCCTGCAATAAAAGTAAAATAATAAAGCAACATCATCCTTACTTTTCCATGGTTCCCAGGACAGCTTCAGCTCTGCTACATCGAGATGACAGGCTGGACCGCAGCAGAACGCTGCCATCCAGCCTGTCATCCCCCAGACACTGAGAAGCGCAGGCATACTTGCACTCCTCAGCGTCTCGCTGTGACGGCATCCAGATGAGACGAGTTCATGTCCAATGAACTCGGCTCACCTCATGCACGTCACTGACAGCGTGGGAAAATTCTCCTGCACTCAGCGCTTCAGCGTGAGAATTCTCCCACGCTGTCAGTGACGTACATGAGGTGAGCTGAGTTCATTGGATATGAGCTCACCTCATGCACGTCACTGACAGCGTAGGAAAATTCTCACGCTGAAGCGCTGAGTGCAGGAGAATTTTCCCACGCTGTCAGTGACGTGCATGAGGTGAGCTGAGTTCATTGTCGGCTCATCTGGATGCCGTCACAGCCAGACACTGAGGAGCGCAAGCATGCCTGCGCTTCTCAGTGTCTGCGGGATGACAGGCTGGATGGCAGCTTTCTGCTGCGGTCCAGCCTGTCATCTCGATGTAGCAGAGCTGGAGCTGTCGTGGGAACCATGGAAAGGTAAGGATGATGTTGCTTTATTATTTTACTTTTATTGCAGGAGATCGTTGGCTTCAGCTGGAATGGGCGTGATGGTAAGTATGGTTTAATTTAGAACAATAAAGAATTGTGTGTTTATTTCAATTAAAGGACTTTATTCTGGGTGTTTGTGTTTTTTTTAACTTTGACTATGGGGTTAGTAATGGGGGTGTCTTATAGACGCCTCTCCATTACTAACCTGGGCTTGATGTCAGCTGGCATTATAAGCTGACATCAACCCCAGCCCTATTACCCCACTGCCACCGCTACAGGGCAGTGGGAAGAGTGAGGCTAAGTGCCAGAATTGGCGCATCCTATGGATGCGCCATTTCTGGGATGGCTGACGGCTGGTGTTTCTAGCCTGGGAGGGGGCCAATATTCATGACACCCTTCCTGGGCTATTAATATCAGCCCCCAGCTGTCTGCCTAGCCTTTGCTAGCTATTAAAATAGGGGGGACCCCACGTCATTTTTTTTGGGGGGGTCCCCCATTTTAATAGCTAGGAAAGGCTAGGTATTCAGCTGGGGGCTGAAATTAGTAGCCTGGGAAGCTCCGTGGGTATTACCCCCTTCCCAGGCTTCAAACATCTGCCCCAGCCGTCTGCTTAACCTCCGCTAGAGACTAAAATTATGGGGAACCCCACGCCAATTTTTTTTTTAATAAATCCTTTATTTTAACACTAAATGACAAGTACAGTAACCAACACTGTCACTGTACTTCATATATATGTGACTGACATGTTTCTATCTATCTAATCTATGTGTAATGCTCTATTCTTTCTGTTATAAATTGTCGGGTACCGCTGCTGAATTGCCGGCCAGCTTTTTTAAAGAGACGGTGCACGAAAACACTAATATTTTTTTTAATAAATCCTTTACACTAAATGACAAGTACAGTAACCAACACTGACACTGTACTTCTTATATATGTGACTGACATGTTTCTATCTATCTAATCTATGTGTGATGCTCTATTCCTTCTTGTCTAAATTGTCGGGTACCGGTGTATGCCGCTGCTGAATTGCCGGCCGGCTTTTTTAAAGAGAGCGTCTTCTGAGCAGTTTGTCAGCTTTTGGACACCTTTGAAGGTGTTTTATATGTGTTTCTATGTGTTTTTGTTTGCCTGCCATTGGTTTTAATGGTGTTCGACGGTGTTCTAAGGTGTTCGACGAACAGTTCCTCGAACATCCCGGTGTTCGACGAACCGAACCGAACCCGAATACTACGGGGGTGGCTCAACACTACTCACAACTCTAAACAGCTATTTAACACTTTCACGGCTTTCAGTATCACCTCTATGCTGATAACACACAGATCTACCTCTCTGGACCCGATATCTCCTCCCTACTAACCAAAATCCAACAATGTCTGTCCGCCATCTCATCCTTCTTCTCTGCCAGATTTCTAAAACTCAACATGGATAAAACAGAGTGCATCATCTTTCCACCCTCTCATTCATATCCCCCATCTGACCTATCCATCAACATCAATGGCTGTTCACTGTCCCCAGTCCCACAAGCTCGCTGCCTTGGGGTAACCCTGGACTCTGATCTCTCGTTCAAACCACATATCCAAGCCCTTTCCACTTCCTGCCAACTCCAACTCAAAAATATTTCCCGGATCCGTGCATTCCTCAGCAAAGACTCTGCAAAAAACACTAGTGCATGCCCTCATCATCTCCCGCCTTGACTACTGCAACCTCCTGCTCTGTGGCCTCCCTTCCAACACTCTTGCGCCCCTCCAATCTATCCTAAACTCTGCTGCTCGACTAATCCACCTGTCCCCCCGCTATTCCCCGACCTCCCCCCTCTGTCAATCCCTTCACTGGCTCTCCATTGCCCAGAGAATCCTACTTCAAAACCCTAACCATGGCATACAAAGCCATCCACAACCTGTCTCCTCCATACATCTGTGACCTAGTCTCCTGGTACTTACCTGCACGCAACCTCCGATCCTCACAAGATCTCCTTCTCTACTCCCCTCTTAACTCCTCTTCCCACAATCGTATACAAGATTTCTCCCGTGCATCCCCCCTACTCTGGAACTCTCTACCCCAACACATCAGACTCTCGCCTACCATGGAAGCCTTCAAAAGAAACCTGAAGACCTACCTCTTCCGACAAGCCTACAACCTGCAGTAACCACCACTCCACCACATTACTGCATGGCCTCCTCTACCCCCACCTACTGTATCCTCACCCATCCCTTGTAGAATGTTAGCCCTCGCGGGCAGGGTCCTCGCTCCTCCTGTACCAGTCGCTGACTCGTTTTGTTAAGATTATGTAAATGTTTTTGCTATGTATATCCCTATCACATGTAAAGCGCCATGGAATAAATGGCACTATAATAATAAATAATAATAATAATATATTGATGGGCATAAACAATTTGATCTTTCAACTTTTCTCCCAAAAACCGCAGAATTTCTAAAGTAGACCAATGTGTATCCAGGTGCCGGTGGAGCAGATGCCAAGAAGCTGACAGGACCTTGTCATGTTGTTGAGTGGAAAAAGCTTCAAGAATATGGTTTGGGAGATCACTGAGGCCTGCTATATACAAATTCAGTCCATGTAACTCTTCTAACAGTTTGGAGGGAAGCTGAGCTTTCATGTGCTCATAGGGATGAGCTAGTGAACTTTCTGTCTGTTTTGAGGAATCCAAAAACCTGTATAAAAATACTTAATGTAGAATCTTTATGCACTGATTTCTGATTTCTTCAGCCTCATTGTGAATGTTATTAACTTGTCCAAAGTCAAAAGAAACAGGCTTTGCTTATCTTTCAGGTGCATTTATTTTTTGCCACAGCAATCCACACAGGAGATAGGTGGATTCCACAACGGCAGTCCCAGTCACCCACTGAAAGCCAAAAACCTCTACGTTGTCGGCCGGGAATGGATCAAGCTTCAATAAGAGCCTCTGTAAGCAGTCAGCCAGCACCTTTTAAAGAGGTCTAGTGTTAATCAGTCCAGAACCCTGAAGGACCAACTGCGGATGCATCTACAGTAGTGATGAGTGAGCGTGCTCACAACTGCTCGGTACTCGCCTGGACATCTCACTGTTTGAAATGCTCGGCGAGTACTTTCTGGATGCTCGGGCGGGAGCTTGAGTCCCCGCCCTGGATGTTTGACACTATTTAAACAGCAAGTAAACATATGGGGATTGCCTGCCAGTCACTGAAATGCAGCAGCCATGTTGGTTGTGGCATGACAGTGATAGCATCATCAGGTCTATATAAGAACCTCTGACCCTATGCTCGTCACAGTGTACCATTTAGACAGGCAGAGTAGGGAGAGCTGCAGCTGAGTGATGGAGAGAATTGGCGGTTTATTTAGTGAAGTATTCCACAGAAATATGTATCTAAACTGACAGACCTTCTAATAACTAATCCAGATGCATATCAATCCTGGTCACAGCAGGAGTAAGGCAGGCATAGTTTGTGGACAGCGTATAGAATAGAATATGGTCCATTGCACGTTCTGTCTGCTGCTATTACTGATATCCATAGCTCTAGATATCAGGGCTAACATTCTTTTTGCTCTTAATCATAATTATTTGCTTGAAAAGAAATATAATGCACCATTTTTACTGTTCCATTTGCTTGTTAGCAGCATTCAGCCAGATTTGTTTGATATTAGTAGCATTGCTGTATTGTGGAAGCAGAGAAACTTGTCCATCATCTCAGGTGATCCGATAATAATGCAGTAATAATCCTGACTTTTTTGGTAAATGTGACAAGTATTATACTCCATTTAAAGTCTGCCTGCTGTGTGTTGTTCAAACCTATTCACACTTGGTTGCTGACCAATACCATGCCAATAAGGCCACTACCTAAAACCGTGGTAATCAGACGTAATCCGATATTACTGCGGTAATAATCCTGACATTTTTGGGAGCATGCCAAATATTATACTCCATTTAAAATGGGCAAGGCGTGTGGCAAGGGCCTGGAAAGTGGACGTGATGGTGATGGTGCACGCAAAGGCCGAGGCCTTGGGCAAGCTGAAATTGTGCCTGCTGAGGGAGCACAACAAGCACCCACATCATGTCGCTCTATCTTCCTGTCCCACTTTGTAGGAGGCCGCGGACACCACTATTGAAGCCAGAGCAGTGTGAAAAGGTTGCTGGTTGAATAGCAGATAATGCTTCCAGTTTCTTTGCCACCACCACCACCCTGTCTTCCACACAGTCCAGTCTCAGTAGTCGTGAGTCTGGACCACATATTTCTCACCCTGATCCTCGTTCCTCCCACCATGCCGAGTGCCCAGTGACAAGTGATTCCAAACTTGGGCAGTCTGAAGTGCTGTTCACTTTTCCATTTACAGATTAGGGCCTCTCACCTGGCCCTCTTCAAGCCATGAAAGAGGAGATTGCATATAGTAGCCACAGTCACACATAGGCGACGATGGGAAAGTGCAGTTACTGTCACAAGAGGTGGGTGATGATGATGAGACACAATTGCCAGCAAGCCAAGAGGAGGCCCAGGGTGCATTCGTGCAAGACGACGTGGTGGAAGATGAAGTCACTAACCCAACCTGACAAGGTGACATGCGTGACATGTCATTGCACACTTGCAACCACCTCCATCAGCGTCCACGTCCTTGTTCCAGCGCAGCATTCAATTGTCCCTACCCCAGTCATTTGAACGCAAGTGCAAATAAACTGCCACATTTCTCAAATGCTTGCACTTGAAATGTTGCCTTTTAGGCTCATGGAGATGGAATCTTTCTGCAACCTCATGGTGGCAGCCGTCCCTTGGTACTCGGTTCCCAGCCACCACTATTTCTCCTGGTATGCCGTCCCCACCTTACACACGCACGTGTCAAAGAGCATTAGCCATACCCTCACCAACGCAGTTACTGGGACCACGGACATGTGGACAAGTCCCAGGGACGGTACATCTCACTGATGGCACACTGGGTTTATATTGTGGAAGCTGAGACACAGTCGGACCCTGGGACGGAACAAGTCCTCCCGACGCCAAGGATTGCGGGCCCTGGGTCAATCCGAGTTGCCTCCATATTCTATAGCTCCTGCACCTCCTCCTCCTCTTCAGCCTCCATCTACAAAATGACCACATCAGTCAGAAGCTGGAAGCACTGCAGCACTGCCTCAGCCAAGCGGAAACAGGCTGTGCAGAAGCTAATGTGCTTAGGTAACAAACTGCACAACGCTGCACAGTTATAGATAGCTGTAACAGAGCAGACACATCTGTGGCTGTCACCGCTGAACCCACAGCCAGGCATTGTCGTGTGTGACAATGGCCGGAAACTGATGGCAGCTCTGAGGCTTGGCAACCTTGCACAGGTACCTTGCCTGACCCATCTGCTCAACTTAGTGGTTCAGCTGTTTCTCAAAACCTACCTGGATCTGACTGAGCAGTTTGTGACAGTATGCCGCGTGTGTGCACATTTCAGAAAGTCATCTACAGCTTCTCTTAACCTTGCCGTGCTTCAGCACCTTCCAGCTCATCGACTGGTGTGCAATGTCACCACGCGATGGAACTCAACGTTTCAGATGTTGGTAAGGACTAGTGAGCAGCAGAGGGCAGTTGTTGAGTACCAGCTTCAACACGCCCGTCGGTATTCAGGTCAGCCTCCGCACATAAGAGCTGATGAGTGGGCATGGATGTCTGACATCTGTGCTGCACTACAAAACTTTGAGGACTCCACCAAGATGGTGTGCGGTGATGATGCGATAATTAGCGTCACCATCCATCTTCTCTGCCTACTGAAACGCTCGCTGCTCACAATTAAAGAGGAGGCATTAAAGGCAGAGCACGATGAGATAGAGCAAGGAACTATACAGGGTGATGCCACACAACCCAGCCTCATCTCAACGCGAATTGGGTGATAATGAGGAGGAGGAACAGGAGCTGTTTTCCTGCACTACAGACGGTACTATCCACACAACAGTCATACCGTCTGTTCAGCGTGAATTGCCTGAGGAGAGGGAGGAGGAGGACCAGGAAAAGGATGAGGAGGAGAGCATGGACAGTCGCCCTCTTGGTCAGGACAGGGAAGTCTTGGCTGTTGGCAATCTGGCACACATGGCTGACTTTATGTTCCGTTGTCTTTCCCGTGACCCTCGCATTGTATGCATTTTGGTCAACACTAGTTACTGGTTGGTCACACTTCTAGACCCATGCTACAAGAAGAACTTTTTATCTCTTCTTCCCGTGTCGGAGAGATCTAATAAAATGTTGCAGTACCAGAAGGCTCTTGTTGAAGAATTCTTAAAATTCCCATCTCAAAACGCTGGTGGCAGATTTCACAGTTTGTTGGACAACCAAGGAGTACAGGAGAGGGAGACACAAATACGATGAAGCAGAGGCAGGGGAACACTGTCAAAGGTCTGGGACAGCTTTCTCAGCCCCTCCCAGTGCCCAGGCCCTGATGCGCGGGGTACTCTGACATAATGGAAAAGTTTTGGAAGATGCTGAAAGAGTACCTTGATGACCGTACCAACGTCCTCCGTGATTCCTCTGTGCCTTATAACTATAGGGTATCCGAGCTGGACACGTGGCACTCTATGCCTTGGAGTTAGAGGCCCAGCCCTGCAGCTAGTGTTTTGTCAGAGCGCGTTTTTAGTGCTGCCGGGGGCATTATAACTGATAGGCGCATCTTATAAAAATGAACAAGGGCTTGTAAGGCGGCGGTGTTCACACCATGCAGTAACTGAGGCAGTGACCCAAGCAAGTCCAGCACAAACAGCTTTATTCAGCAACTCACGGGTAAACAGAAAAGTCCTCCGGTTTGCAGCCGAGTTAACACGAGTCCTTAAACAACGGTTGCTGTGGGCAACGGCCACGCCAGGCCACTCAGAGCCTGACAGGTGCAGAGCCTTCCCAGGTGACAGCCGCAGGTGAGTTTGTGACTGCAATGCACTCCAATGGATTTAATAGGTCTCTGTACACATTCTGGGGGATATATAACGTCCCTCGTATACGATCCCGGTCACTGCCTCACATATCCCCCCCCTCTGTTCAAACTTGTGGGGTTGAACATTTGACATCATACAGGGTGCCCGGGACAGGGCATCCGCGTTTGCCTGCGACTTTCCAGGGCGATGTTCTACAGAGAACCTGAAATTTTGCAGTGACACGAACCACCCGGTGACTCGCGCATTCCTCTCCTTGGCATTTTTCATCCATACCAAGGGTGAGTGGTCCGTCACCAAGTGGAACTGACGCCTGAGTAAATAATAACGTAGCGATTCCAAGGCCCTCTTAATAGCCAAACACTTTTTCTTTACCACGCTATAGTTTTTCTCTGCCGGGACAAGTTTTCTACTCAAGTAGGTGACCGGGTGCTCTTCACCATTCACTTTTTGTGACAATACCGCCCCTAGGCCTACCTCCGAGGCATCTGTCTGTACAATGAAGGTTTCCTTGAAGTTGGGGCTGATGAGGACCGGCTGTCCACACAGGGCCAACTTCATTTACTGAAAGGCTTTTTCTGCCTGAGGGTTCCACCGAACCATTACTTGATTTTTTTCCTTTCAAGAGATCGGTCAGGGCCACCATTCTCGCAGCAAAATTAGGTATAAACCGGCGGTAATACCCAAGAATGCCAAGGAGCGCCCTCACCTGCTTTGTACTTGACGGTTTAGGACAATTTTTTATGGCCTCAACTTTATTGATTTGGGACTTGATAATTCCTCGGCCAATCACATACCCCAAATATCGGGCTTTCTCTAGCCCTATCACACATTTTTTTGGGGTTGACGTTAATCGAGCGGCTCTGAGAGAATCCAGCACTGCTTGTGCCTGGGATAGATGCGTATGCCAGTCGGTGCTAAAGATGATAATATCATCTAGATACGCGGACGCGTACACCTGATGAGACTTGAGCACTATGTCCATCAACCACTGGAATGTAGCCGGGGCCCCATGTAGCCCAAAAGGTAAAACCACATAGTGATATAGACCCTCCGTAGTTATGAAGGCGTTCAAATCCTTCGCCGATTTCGTGAGAGGCACCTGCCAGTAACCCTTGGTGAGATCGAGCGTGGTAAAGTACTGGGCCTGCCCCAGTCTCTCAATCCGCTCATCCACCCTGGGCATTGGATAAAGGTCAAACTTCAACACTTCATTTAGTTTTCGGAAATTGTTACAGAAGCGTAACGATCCGTCTGGTTTCGAAATCAGTACGTTGGGGCTAGCCCACTCACTCAGTGATTCCTCGATGACGCCTAACTGGAGCATTTGTTTTACCTCAGCCGTGATGGCTTGCCTCTGGGCTTCGGGTACCCGGTACGGTCTCATTCGCACCTTTACCCCAGGTTCGGTGACAATGTCATGTTGGAGAACTGTAGTCCTACCCGGTAGCTCTGAGAACATATCGGTATTCTGCTGCACCAGTGAGCGAGCCTCCCGTCGCTGCTGTTTAGTGAGAGCATCACTTATCCTCACCTCTCCCCCGGACGCATCCCTGGCTGAAGGTAGAGAACTCTCTGGCGATATGCCCAGAGTGACATCTGTAACTAAACACTCTCGATCTTTCCAAGGTTTTAGCAGGATTACATTATAAAGCTGCTCAGGTTTCCTCCTTCCGGGTTTATACACCCGGTAATTTACCTCCCCCACCTTTTCTCAAACCTCATATGGCCCTTGCCTCTTGTCCATGAGCTTACTCTCAGCTATGGGTACCAGTACTAACACCTGATCTCCCTTATTAAAAGACCTGACTCTGGCTCTTTTATTATATGTGTGTCTCTGGGCTGCCTGGGCATCTAACAGATGTTCTTTCATGATGGGCATGACCGCCGCGATCCGGTCCTGCATACTAGCCACATGTTCAATTATACTCCTATGTGGAGTCGGCTCTTGTTCCCACATCTCTTTGGCTATGTCCAACAGACCCCTAGGGTGTCTGCCGTACAATAACTCAAAGGGAGAGAACCCTGTGGAAGTCTGGGGTACCTCACGGACGGCGAACATCAAATAGGGTAGCAACATGTCCCAATCCCTTCCGTCCTTAGAAACCACCTTTTTTAACATGGACTTGAGGGTTTTATTGAACCGTTCTACTAGCCCGTCGGTTTGAGGATGGTACACCGAGGTGCGCAATTGTTTAATGTTTAGCAGTTTGCACAGTTCCCTTGTCACTTTGGACATAAAAGGGGTCCCCTGATCCGTCAGTATCTCCTTAGGTAGTCCAAGGCAACAGAACATGGCAAACAGCTCCCGTGCAATCAGATTTGTCGAAGTGTGGCGTAGCGGTGTAGCGGTATAGCCTCCGGGTACTGGGTGGCATAGTCGACGACCACCAGTATATGTTGGTGGCCACGAGCGGATTTTACAATGGGCCCTACCAAGTCCATTGCAATTCGTTCAAAAGGTACCTCTATTACTGGCTGAGGTACCAATGGGCTACGGAAACTTGCGGTGGGTGTGGTCAACTGACATTCGGGGCAGGATTCGCAGTACTTTTGGACCGCCGCGTAAATCCCCGGCCAAAAGAACCGCTGCAAGATACGCTCTTGCGTCTTTTTAACCCCTAAGTGTCTACCCAGAAGGTGTGTGTGTGCCAACTCCAGAACGGTACGACTGAGGTACCACTAACTGTTCCACGACCTCGTCCCTGATTTTGTCTACCCTATAGAGCAACTCACCGTTGACTACCATGCGTGGAAATACAGTATCTGCACCGGGCTGTTGAGCTACGCCATTTACCTTTAACACCCTTTCCCACAGCTCCGAGTCAGAGTAGGATCCTGTAGCTGAGCTGTCCCAAACGTGCCCCGGGACACTTCCAGCTCCAGGATCGATGGGGTCTCCTCGACCTCTCCTGCCAGCACCTCTAGGGGAAACCTATCGGGGTCACACTCTGTCCCTAGGTTGGACACCCCTACAGCAGGTACCCGTGACTCGGGTTCATCGGGTACAGCGCCTGTAACACATTTTACCGGGGGAGAGTGGATTTTGTTTTTCCATAGAGTCCAGAACAGGGTCAAGTCTCTTCTCAACACAGTCCCATAGGGAAGAGTTTTTACCACCCCCACCACATGTTTTATGTCTCCACAAGGCGTGGACAAAACTACCTCCACGGTTGGGTACTCTCAGAGGTCCCCATGGATACACACAACCCCGACTGTCCATCCACTGGGGTTGTCTCCTGCCACCAGCGACCCATGTACCAAAGTCACTAGGCTTCCCGAATCTAAGAGGGCCTCCGTGTGGTACCCATTAACCAGTACCTGGCACAGTTGGGGTTCACTGTCCGGGGGGTCGGCACTCGCAGTGCAGACAGTCTGGGCGTACATTGAGACCTGGCGGATAAACCCGCAGTCCATGGGTTCCGTAGTCAGGGGGCAGTTAGCAATCACATGTCCCGGCCCCTGACACCGCCAGCACCTAATGGTGGAGGTACTGTTAGGTCTTATGACTGTTTGGGAGGGAACTGGTCTCCTACCACTCTCATTCCGGGATACCCCTTCAGCACGGGTACGGTGCTGACTGTCCTCAGCAGAGGGACGCGACCCCTTTCCCGGTTCCTGGGTTGACAGGGATCGGCGTGACAGCCGTGAGGGGGCAGAGTCCCAGATAAAGTCCTGAGTGGCCGAGTAGCGCTCGATCAGGCTGACCACTTGGTCGAGTGTGCCGGGGTCCCCTTGCCCCACTCAACGTTGGATAGCGGCTGGCAGAGTCCTCAGCAGCTGGTCAACCACCACCCTCTCCACCATCTGGGCTGGAGACAAAGTCTCAGGCTGGAGCCACCTCTACCAGCTGCAGCAGGTCATAAGCCTGAGAACGGGCGGGTTGGGTCTCCACATAGGCCCATGTAAATACACGCTGAGCCCTCACATATATATTGACCCCCAGTCGGACAAGGATCTCACCTTTGAGCCTCTGGTAGTCCTGGGCGTCCTCCCGACTGAGGTCGAAGTAGGCCTTTTGGGAATCGCCGACCAGAAACGGAGCCACCACTTCTGCCCACTGACTGGCTGGTCAGGAAGGCTTCCACATCGTCCTCCGGTCCCATCTTCGCTGAGCGAACCTTGTCCCGGGCCTCACTACGTTCTGAGGCTGGTGCTGTTGGCGTCTCCCGCAGGGCAGCAATCTGTTGCAGCAACAGTTCATTTGTTTTTTGCTGCTGCTGGTACAGTAGCTGCTGCTGCTTATGCTGCTGTTCCCGCTCCTGCTGTTGCTGTTGGAGATTCTGGTGCTGCTCCTGCTGTTGCCACTGACACTGCAGCTGCTGCTGCTGGGTAAGTACCAGCTGCTCCATTTTGTCAACGGGGTGGGGCGGAAAGATGGCCGGCCGGATTGTGGTCATGCAGCTGCCGGTGGGGTATGCCTCAGGCACTATGCCCGCATTCTCCACCAAGCTGTAAGGCGGCAGTGTTCACACCGTTATGTAACTGAGACGGTGACCCAAGCAAATCCAAGCAAGCTTTATTCAGCAACTCACGGGGAAACAGAAAAGTCCTCCGGTTTGCAGCCGGGTTAACACGATTCCTTAAACAACGGTTGCCGTGGGCAACGGCCATGCCGGGCCGCTCAGAGCCTGACATGTGCAGAGCCTTCCCAGGCGTGGGTTCAGCCACACTCAATCCTGCTGAGCTTTCCTGCTAAGCTCCTAGCAGGTTCCAATACAGAACAACACTAATCCTTAGTGCAGGGTTTTTAAAGGACCTGTGGCAAGAGCTACTGGAAAACCCCGGTTGGAGGGAGGAGGCCGTCCCACTGCCTTCCTGTAGCCTCCCCCAAGAAATGAAGGCCCTGCCAGGTTTTACTTAATCTGCCTTAGCCAGATAGCCTGACCAGATCAATGCTCACCTTCATTCCTGCATTGCAGCCGCAGGTGAGTTTGTGACTGTGACGCGCCCCTGGGCCTGTGTCGCGCTGCGTTGCGCACGCGGGAGCTTACCCGGAGCCGGATCTGTTGAGGGTTGTAGTCTCGTGGCGGTGACCCGGTCCGTGCCCAGGGAGTCAGACTAAGTGGCAGAGTACTAGCAGTAGATGTTGGATGAATGTCGACTACGCCACCCGTTGAGTGCGGCTTTGAAGCCGCCGCTGCAGAACAGTCCGCTGAGGCCGGTGGTATGTGTGCAGCAATGGTGGTATAACCCCCAATGGGAGAGGTATGGCCTCAGGGCAGCTTGTGCGGATGATGGGGGTGATGGTGGTACATGAGCGCAACAAAGATAACTCGGAGTCTTGATGGTGCAGTTCAGGGTCTTTACTCACGGTTACTCGGTTACTGCTCCAGGCCACCGCTGCAGAGGTGGCCGCCTGTGTCGCGCTGTGCTCACCAGGTGAGGGGCTCGGTTAACCCCCAGGTCTTTCTGGAGTGCTTTGCAGGACCCCCTTTATGTCTCCTGTCTCTGGTCTTCAACCCCACTAGTGACCACGCTTATGTCCAGCTGCCTCGGACCTTCTTGGTGGGCAAACGTTGGCCTGCGTTTCCCAGGTCCTATGTGGTGCCTTTCTAGCGGGTTTGGTGAGGGGCTGCTCCACATGTAATGTCGCAGCCTCCGGTTCTTAGTTGAGGGTAGTTTCTCTCCTCCACTAATTTGGGATCCGGTTCCCTTCTTCTTGACCTGACCCCCCTACTCGGGTAGCGGCGGGCGTGTGGTGGCTACCAGCCAGTCCACACCCCTGGGGTCCCCTCTGTCCTTCTTGGAGCCCAGTCTGCTCCTCTTCCTCCTTCTTCCCTCCTCCAGGCTCAGGCCTCCTGACAGGGCCTGCCTGTGGAGCAGAACCCATAAAGCAGCTCTGCTCCCTGGCTTCTCCTCCTGACAGGGCCTGCCTGTGGAGCAGAGCCCATAAAGCAGCTCTGCTCCCTGGCTTCTCCTTGCCTGTGGAGCAGAGCCCATAAAGCAGCTCTGCTCTCTGGCTTCTCCTCTCTGAACTCACTCCTTTTCCAAAATGGTGCCCCCCTCTTATACTCCTGTACAGAGTGCACCCAGGATCTACTTCCCCCACGCACACACTACCGGGTTCCCTTCTCTAGGTGTTCCCTCCCCCCACTCCAGCCAGGGACATGCTCACTCGTGCCTGCATAACTAATGGGAGCACCGTCGAGCTGTCCCCCGGAAATGTGGTGTAGTGCATGTGGGTGTTAGGGTCCTGAGCCACACTCCATCCTTACCTGGAAGTGAGATATCGCACATCTGGGTGAGATGCAATACCTCTGTAGCAACCGAACCCTCGGGGTGCTACAACTGCAATGCACTCCAATGGACTTAATAGGTCTCTGTACACATTCTGGGGGATATATAATGTCCCTCGTATACGATCCCGGTCACTGCCTCACAGGCTGGATTGGGCCAGACTTCTCAACACCACTGGATGATAGCAGCGGAACATGAAGTCAAATCCAGTGGGGGTTTTGTGGGGATCTATTCCCATTAACCTCTTCACACCGAGACAGACAAAATCTTGAAGCGTATACCTATTTTATGTTGTCCTTCTTGTCCTTCTCCTCATCCTCCACCACCATATCACTATGGTGACCGAGATGCAACAGCCACATAATTTTTTAAGGGTGTTTATGATGCCTGTGGGGAAAATTTTTAGAGGCGCTGCCCTGGGACAAGATTGTGGACTTGGTTGCTGATGATGGTGGTTATAAATGTGCAATGACAGGTGCATGGCAGGAGGCATCTTCGCCTGCACCATGGACAGGGGATTGGCGTGCATGCTCAACAGCAGAACTGGCAGTGGTGTCTCCCTTAGACACTGTTTCTGGACCCTGGCATTCGGCCCAACTAGACAGGTGCTTTGCTGTCATGTGCCTGAGCATGCTGGTTGTGGTCAGGCTGGTAGTTTTGCTGCCCCTGCTGATTCTGGCATGGCACATGTTGCAAATGGCCTTTTTGTGGTTAACTTGACAGTCTTTGGAAGACTTAACAGTTGGACTGGCAACTTCCCTCATATTGATGTTCTGGGGAACAACTGCCCGCCTTGTGTCTGTGACCACCCCACTGCTTATTCCTGCCTGTTGTGGTGCTACACCTTCCTCCTCCTCTGTGCTGCCCTCCTTGCTTGCCAGGTTGGCTCAGTGACTTCATCGTCCACCACCTCGTCATCCACATACACACCCTAAGCCTCCTCCTGACTTGCTGGCAGTTGTGTCTCATCATCATCACCCACCTCTTGCCACAGTAATTGCACTTTCCCACCATTGTCTTCGTGTGACCATGGCTGCTCAAATACTTGGGCATCGCTACATGTGATCTCCTCTTGCCCAGCTTGAAGCGGACCGGGCAAGAGGTCCGAATCTATAAATGGAAAAGTGAACAGCTCTTTGGCGTGTCCAAGTGTGGGATCAGTTGTCTCCAGGCACTCGGCATGGTGGGATTAATGATCAGGGTGAGGAATATGTGGTGCAGACTTAAGGCTACAGAGACTAAACCATGTGGAAGACAAGGTAGTTTTGGTGGCAAACTTACTGGAAGCATTATCTGCTATCCAACCAACAACTTTTCACTCTGCTCTGGCTTCAATAGTGGTGTTCTACGGCCACTTACAAAAATGGACAGGAAGGTAGAGTGACATGATGTGGGTGCTTATTGTGCTCCCTCAGCAGGCACAATTTCAGCTTGCCCACGGCTTCAGCCTCTGCGTGCACCATCACCATCACGTCCACTTCCCAGTCCTTTGCTATGCGCTTTGCCCATTTTAAATGGAGTATAATGTTTGTCACAGTCCCAAAAATGTCAGCATTATAACTGCTCTAATATCGGATCATGTTTGGTTACCACGGTTTTAGGCAGCGGCCTTATAGTATGGTATTGCTCAGCGACCAAGTGTGAATAGGTTTGAACAAAAGACAACTTGCAGACTTTAAATGGAGTATAATATTTGGAACGCTCCCAAAAATGTCAGCATTATTACAATAATATCGGATCACGTCTGATGACCATGGTTTTAGGCACTGGCTTAATAGTATTGTATTGATCAGTGACCAAGTGTGAATAGGTTTGAACATTACACAACTGGCAGACTTTAAATGGAGTGTAATATTTGGCACGCTCCCAAAAATGTCAGCATTATTACAATAATATCGGATCACGTCTGATGACCACGGTTTTGGGCACTGGCTTAATAGTATTGTATTGGTCAGCGACCAAGTGTAAATAGGTTTGATCCACACACAACTGGCAGACTTTAAAAGGAGTGTAATATTAGGCACGCTCCCAAAAATGACAGCATTATTACTATAATATCGGATCACGTCTGATGACCACGGTTTTAGGCAGTGACCTAGTAGTATTATGTTGGTAAGGGACCAAGTGTGAATAGGTTTGAACAACACACAACTGGCAGACTTTCAATGGAGTATAATATTTGTCACGTTCCCAAAAATGGATTATTACCACAGTAATATCAGATTACTTGAGATGACGGACAAGTTTCTCTGCTTCTACAATACAGCAATGCTATTAAAATCAAACAAACCTGGCTGTATGCTGCTAACAAGCAAATGGAGCTGTAACAATTATGTATTATATTGCTTTTCAAGCAAATAATCAGGATTAAGACCAAAAAGAATATTAGCCCTGATATATAGGGCTATGGATATCAGTAACAGCAGCAGACAGAATGTGCAATGCACCCTATTCTGTTCTATACACTCTCCACAAACTATGCCTGCCTAACTCCTGCTATCACCAGGATTGATATGCATATGGGTTAGTCCTTAGGAGGACTGTTAGTTTAGATGTTTATTGTTGTGGAATACCTCACTAAATAAACCACCAATTCTCTCCCTCACTCAGCTGCAGCTCTGCCTGTCTGAACTGTAGACTGTGATGAGCATAGGTCATCGAGTCTTTTATAGACCAGATGACGCTATGCGGCCAGCCAATCACTGTTACGCCACAACCAACATGGCCGCGGCATTTCAGTGACTGGCAGGCAATCCCCGCATGTTTATTTGCTGTCTAAACAGCGCCAAACATGTGGGTGCGGGAACTTGAGCTCCCGCCCGAGCATCCAGGAAGTACTCACCGAGCGCCGAGCATCTCCTAAACCCTTCATCCAATTTTAATGTGGATATGACTCGCCCCCTGGGCCGTGGGGCACTCGGATCCGGGCAATAGGGAAACGGTGGGAGTAGTAGTGGCAACCCGGTTCCGTGGCTCAGGATGGTCAGGCCAGTGGTAGTCCGTTATGTACTGATGTTTATGTCCGACTACGCCACCCGTGGATTGCGGTTATTAGGAACCGCCGCTGCATGCAGACCGCTGGGGCTGATGAGGTGTGCAGCTAGGGTAGTGTGACTGGAAGAGTGCGGCCCCAGGGCAGTATAGTGGATGGTGGGAGTGATGGTAGTGAGAGTCCCAGTGCTGGTAGTGCTGGAGGAGCAAGGAGCACACAGACAACAGGTTGCAGTCCAGGGTCTTTACTAAAACAGGTAAATTGACCCACAAACAGTCCCGGCTAGGAGGGGACCTGGATGTCTGAGAGCAACGGGGAAATTGGCCCTGGTCAGGGTGAGGGTGTAGGTCTACCGTGCTTTCTGCGCTCCTTCTGGCTATCTCCTCCTGATAGGATAACAGCCCACGTTTCCGAGCTCTCCGTGTATTCTCGCCTGTATGGCCTGCGACGTGGGTTCCTTTCTGCTCCCAGCCTTGTACGGCTTTACTGGTCCCTTCGGTTGTGGCAGGGCCTCCAGGCTTCTTAGGCCAAGGAATGTACAGTCCCTTGCGGACTGGTTCTCTGCTGGGGGATGTGGAATCCTTCCAGCCTCAGACACCAAAGTCTGGTAAAGTTAAGTCTTTTCTCTGCCAAGACAGGCTCTCTTCGCCTCATGTCTCTGACTTGTGGCTCTCCTACTGCCACACTTCCTCTTAGGTGCAATCAACTTTCTGTCCCTGCTCCACTCTGGGACACGTCTCAGTGCTGAGACAGGCAATCCAGTTCTCTCTAACCCTGCCCTCAGTACCAGCTTTTATAGGGGCAGCCAGCTCCCCCTACTGGCCTGAGACAGGAGGCATTGCATGCTAATGTTCCCCTGACTAGAGAACCTCCCCCTTGCTCTCAGACACAGCTTTAATTACACTTGTGGCATCCAGGTCAGGGTGACACATTCCCCCCTAGTGAAATTTAGTACTCCGGGACTAAACAGTAAACAAAGATAATATACATAACAATAAAACATTAATAGACAGACGACGCACAAATTGAGTTCTTAAGGTCACAGTGTGGTCTGTGACCAGGTGTCCATATCACCAAAACAACGGGAGCCTTAACCAGGTGGGGGTCTGTCCTACCCCAAGTCCTTCACAGTCTTAGTTCATTCCTGGGTTAGGCTCAGAATGCAGTCCATACAAGGTCCCGGTTATAAAAAGTCCATAACCTGTGAGTCCTTACGGTAGCTGCAAGAAACTGAAACACACTATTAATAAACATGCAGGTAACTTGGCAAACATTTCAACATTTGGCAACAGGGTTATTTACAATTTAGCACACTCTATATTCTCCAGCGAGCGGGTATCTGCCCCTCTGTGCTCCTGGTTGACCTACGTAGCCCACTGTCTGGTGGTGGACCAACTTGGCTCTCCCCACTAGCGTTAGGGGTACAGCTACCAGCTGGGTGTACAGGTAGGGCAGGCAGCTGTCTGCGGGTCCTTTGGCTTACCGCAGGTATGGCAGGCTCACTGTCAGCAGAGGGTTGACTCTCCTGGGCTGCTGGAACAGGCTCTTCTGCCTCTGGAACCGCTTGCTCCTCTTCACCTTCCGGCTCTAGTGTTGGTTGTTGCTGGGCCGGTTGCAGGAAATGCAGGACGGGTACCACTATAGCATCATTTATGCGAGTCCAGGACTGAGGGATCTCTCCGAGAACGGTGCTGATCATTTCTTCCTTCTCCTCTGCGGGTTCAAGGTCACTCTGATCTTCTTCTGCACTACGGAGTTGCTCGGGGCACCTTTTGAGGTCGTCTCTGGAGACGACACTAGTGGTTTCTCCTCCGTCCTTGGTGATTACGCACACCTTTGGGTTGTCGTGGTCAGACTGCAGTACGGTGTAGGGTTCCCTTTCCCACTGGTCGTCCAACTTATGTAGCCTTCTCTTCCGCTTTAGGACTTGCTCACCAGGGTCTAGGGGACCAGCAGGGGTGTGTTGGTTGAAGAGTTTTTCTTGCCTCTCTCTCACCTGGGCCAGGCTCTTCTCCACACTCTCCTGTACCTTCTTGTACTGCAGTTGCCTTTCCGTATCCCAGTCTGCATCCGGGGAGGTGTCCTCAGGTATTAGGACTCCCATCTCCAGGTCTACAGGCAGCTTACCTGGTCTAGCTCGCATCAGATAAGCCGGGGTGCAGTTTGTAGCATTCACCGGGATATTGTTGTATAGGTCTATCAGGTCCGGCAGTTTTTCTAGCCACTGGCTGCGTTCCTCCAGGGGCAACGTCTTCAGGAGATCAATGACTATATTGTTCATCTTCTCACACATCCCGTTGGTTTGCGGGTGGTAAGGCGTTGTACGAATTTTCTTACAGCCATAGAGGTTGCAGAACTCCTGGAAGATTTCAGCCTCGAACGCTGGACCCTGGTCTGTCAGGACCTGTTCCGGATACCCGTGTGGACGGCAGAAGTACTGCTGGAAGGCTCTGGTCGCTGTTTGGGCTGTCAAGTCCTTTACCGGGACCACCACTAGAAAACGGGAATAGTGGTCCACGATTGTCAGTGCGTAGATGTATCCGGACCGGCTTGGAGCCAACTTGACGTGGTCCAGAGCTACCAGCTCAAGAGGCTGCGTGGTGACGATGGGCCTCAAGGATGTCTTCTGACTGGTGCGGTCCTTCCTCCTCAGGTGACAAGGGACACAGTCTCTGCACCACTTTTCTACTGCTCCTCTCATGCCGACCCAAAAGAACCTTCCTCTTAGTAGGAACTCCAGTTTCTTCCAACCGAAGTGTCCCGCTCTGTCATGGTAAGCCCCCAGGACCATAGCTGCATCCCGCCTTGGGACCAGGACTTGCCAGGTCAGCTCGTGCGTCCGGTGGTTGACAATCCTTCTGCACAACTTGCCTTCGTAGAGGAACAGCTTGCTCTTCTCCTTTCATAGCTGCTTGGCTTCCTCTGGGGCATCTGGATCTAGGCGGGCGTCTTCCCGGGTCAGCAGATCTTTCACCAGGCGGACTGCAGGGTCACTATCTTGGGTCTCGGCCCAGCTGTGGTGAGGTAGGGGATTCATCATCACAGTTGTTAGATCCTCCTCCTTCACGCGGTGAGAGTGTTGAGAGGCTCCATACCGGTGAAACGCGGGGAGTTCTACCTCCTCCAGCTCTTCTGTGTCTTCGTTACCTTCAGGTAAGTGAGGCATTCTTGATAGGGCGTCCGCGTTGGCGTTGGTTTTGCCTGCCCGGTACTTGATCAAGAAGTCATAGTTGGAGAGACGGGCCATCCACCGCTGTTCCAGGGCACCCAGTCTTGCATTGTCCAGGTGTGTCAACGGGTTGTTGTCCGTGTACACGGTGAACTTCGCGGAGGCCAGGTAATGCTTGAAGCGTTCCGTCACGGCCCACACCACCGCCAAGAATTCTAGCTTGAAGGAGCTGTAATTCTCCGGGTTCCTCTCGGTGGGCCTCAGCTTCCGGCTGGCGTATGCGATCACCCGTTCTGTGCCCTGTTAGTTTTGGGACAGTACGGCTCCCAGTCCCACATTACTGGCATCTGTGTGGAGAATGAAAGGCTGGCCGTAATCAAGGTAGGCCAGGATCTCATCCCCCGTGAGGGCCATATTTAGCTGGCGGAAGGACTCCTCTTCCGGTTTATCCCACTTGAAGGGTGGCTTTTGACTCCTGGACTTGGACTGTTCGATCAGGAGGTCCTGCATAGGAGCTGCCATCTTAGTGAACCCGGGGATGAACCTTCGGTAGTAGCCTACCAACCCGAGAAACTGTCTCACCTCTTTGATGTTCGAGGGGCTTGGCCAGCTCTTGATTGCCGTGACCTTGTCAGGGTCGGGGGCTACTCCTTCCGCACTTACCACGTGCCCTAGGTACTGGACCTTTGGTTTCAGCAGGTGACACTTCGATGGTTTCACCTTCAGGCCATAGCCTGCCAGGGCTTCGAACACCTCGGCCAGGTGCTTGAGATGGTCCTCGTAGGTCTTCGAATAGACGATCACGTCGTCCAGGTAAAGGAGGACCGTCTCGAAGTTTCGGTGCCCTAGACAGCATTCCATCAGCCGCTGGAAGGTCCCTGGTGCGTTGCAGAGCCCGAAAGGCATACAGTTGAATTCGCTCAGTCCCATCGGGGTGGTGAAGGCGGTCTTCTCCTTGTCAGCCTCTGCCACAGGAACCTGCCAGTACCCGCTAGTAAGGTCCAAAGTAGAAAAGAAGTTAGCAGATTTTAGTGCGGCTAAAGACTCTTCTATTCTAGGCAGCGGATATGCGTCTTTGTGGGTGATACGGTTGATTTGTCTATAGTCCACGCACATTCTCATGGTGCCGTCTTTCTTTTTCACCAGAACCAAGGGGGCTGCCCAGGGGCTACAGCTATCTCTAATGACCCCAGCTTCTTTCATTTCCCGCAGCATACCCTTGGCGTTCTGATAATGTGCAGGGGGTACAGGTCTGTGCCTCTCTTTTATTGGTAGGTGGCTCCCTGTGGGGATGTGGTGTTCTATCCCTTTTACTCTGCCGAAGTCTAGCGGGTGCTTACTAAAGACTCTCTCGTACTCCTGTACCACCCGGTAGACTCCTTGTTTTTGGTGCAGGGGAGTGGAGTCAGCACCCACATGGAGTTTCTGGCACCAGTCCTCTTTTTGTTTCTGGGAGCCATTACCCTCCGCCTGAGGAGATGGAGGCAAGGGTTCCACGGCCCTGATAGCTTGGTGTTCGACAACAAACAGTTTGGCGAGTGTAGCGTACCTGGGTAAGTGTACTTCCCTCTCCCCAATGTTGAGGATGCGGGCGGGCACCCTCCCATGACGGACATCAACCACCCCCCGGGCTGTCAAAATGGTGGGCCTGCTGTCTGAGTACACGGGTTCTACCATGGCTTGGTAGTCTCTACCTCTCAACCCGATTGCAGTCCGACACCAGATCATCATTTCACTTTTGGGAGGCATGGAAATGGGGAATGGATCACTGAGTCTTACGCTACCGATCTCACCACCAGACAGTTCTACCTGCTGCCGTCTCATCAGGGCTTTTATCTCCTTGTTGAGGACCCTCTGTTGGCTGGAACTAGCATTCACCGCCACCTGTTGTTGAATTACAATTACCTCTGAAAGACAATTTTCAATTATGTTAGTACCCACAGTTATTTTAGGGTGACTTTCATGACGGTCAATGTCCACAATAATCACTCCCTGTGCCGGCAGTTCAACTTTACCAATTTTAATGGTCATCTCCTTGAACCCCATCTGCGGCACGGGTAAGCCATTACTGGCGATGATGCTCAAGTTACTGTCTGGATACCGTGTGATATCAGCATCAGTCCAATACTGCTTAAAAAGTACATAAGGGATTGTGGTTACTTGCGACCCAGTATCCAGCAAGGCGCTCATGGGGATACCGTCCAGCACCTCGGGTAAAACCGGGCGCCCCCCAATGTACTTATCACGCCAATTATAAGGGCCTGGTGATCTTATGCCTGGGGGTCGGCCCTCTGCCCCAGGTAGGACCCGTTTAAATTACAGTACCTGGAAATGTGTCCGGGCTGGTTGCATCGACGGCAAATGGGCTGTCCATCCTCTGCGTAGCGGTCTGTGGGCCTCCCTCGGAACGACGGGATCCTCCTCTGTCGACGCCACGGGACATCCTCCGGACTTGAAGCCAGCTCGATGGGTCTTGACGGGTCCACTTGCAACGCCTGGACGGTCCTGGTCAACGCCGCGACGCTCCTGGTCAGCTCCTGGACTTGGTGGTGCAGGCCTTTCGACGGGGCTTGGTTCAGGGCCTGTGCATCAGCCTCCACGGAGTCCATAGAGGAGGGCGCCGCCTCCTGGTGGTAGGTGATAGCAGGGCGCCGGGGGTTTTATAGCGCCACTGGTTGCAGATTCACGGAGCACCCTTATGGCCCTGTCCTTAAATTGGGCAAAGGTCAGGTCGGGGTTCTGAAAGAACATGAGGCGCAGTTGGGCCCTGTGGGCGCTAGACAGCAGACCTTCTATGAATTGTTCTGTTAGCAGCTTATCGGTTTCCTGCACACTGCCAGGGTCAGTTTGTTGAATAGCCCTCAAGGCTTCCTGCAGATTTAGGGCATAGTCTCTGATGCTGTCCTGTGCCCGCTGCTTACATCCATAGAACCTCATTTTAATCTCAGCGGAGGTACGTGTATCAAAGGTACCCCGCAGCCGGGCCAGAATACCCTTCACAGTCCTTTTCTCCTCAGTGGGCCATGATTTTACCTCCCTTTGGGCTGCGCCAGTTAACTGCCCTGTTAATATGCTGACCTTCTGCTCCTCTGTCAGGGGGTAAACCTGGAACAAACTGTATAGCCTTTCCTTGAAGTCAGTTAGGGCATGGGGCTCCCCTGAGTATTTGGGCAGCCAGGCCGCTCCAGGGATGTAGGGCAGGGAAAAGGGCATCACCGCTGCTGCTGCTGCGTTGGTGGTAGTGGGCGCCTCTGTGTCCGACATCTTCCTCCCCCCTAGTTAAGCGTGGCCTACCTTCCGACGATCCTCTTCTGTAGGCCGCGGCTCCGCTGCTGCTGCTATGGACGAGGACCTGGCGTCGCGTCCTGATGACGTCAGCGTCGCTCTCTCTCCCTTCCAGGACCTTGCGCAGCGTCGGTGCGTGGGGCGGAGCTTCGGATCTCGCGCGGTTTTGACGTCCACGCCCCTCTTCTTCCCGCGCGGCGTCCTGAAGATGGCGTCCGATGGCGGGAAGCAGCCGCGGATGGCGGGAAGACGGCCGAAGACGGTGGGAAACGGTCCAAGATGGCGTCTGATGGCGGGAATCGGCTCCGGATGGCGGGAAACGACTCCGGACGGCGGGAAACGGTCCAAGATGGCGTCTAATGGCGGGAATCGGCTCCGGATGGCGGGAAACAACTCCACAGGTAAGTTACAAAAGTCTTTTTCAGGCACGCAGTACCCGGTGGTTGCGGGCACGAAATCCTGCCGACTACGCCAAAGCTGACTCGCCCCCTGGGCCGTGGGGCACTCGGATCCGGGCAATAGGGAAACGGTGGGAGTAGTAGTGGCAACCCGGTTCCGTGGCTCAGGGTGGTCAGGCCAGTGGTAGTCCGTTATGTACTGATGTTTATGTCCGACTACGCCACCCGTGGATTGCGGTTATTAGGAACCGCCGCTGCATGCAGACCGCTGGGGCTGATGAGGTGTGCAGCTAGGGTAGTGTGACTCCCCACGGGAAGAGTGCGGCCCCAGGGCAGTATAGTGGATGGTGGGAGTGATGGTAGTGAGAGTCCCAGTGCTGGTAGTGCTGGAGGAGCAAGGAGCACACAGACAACAGGTTGCAGTCCAGGGTCTTTACTAAAACAGGTAAATTGACCCACAAACAGTCCCGGCTAGGAGGGGACCTGGATGTCTGAGAGCAACGGGGAAATTGGCCCTGGTCAGGGTGAGGGTGTAGGCCTACCGTGCTTTCTGCGCTCCTTCTGGCTATCTCCTCCTGATAGGATAACAGCCCACGTTTCTGAGCTCTCCGTGTATTCTCGCCTGTATGGCCTGCGACGTGGGTTCCTTTCTGCTCCCAGCCTTGTACGGCTTTACTGGTCCCTTCGGTTGTGGCAGGGCCTCCAGGCTTCTTAGGCCAAGGAATGTACAGTCCCTTGCGGACTGGTTCTCTGCTGGGGGATGTGGAATCCTTCCAGCCTCAGACACCAAAGTCTGGTAAAGTTAAGTCTTTTCTCTGCCAAGACAGGCTCTCTTCGCCTCTTGTCTCTGACTTGTGGCTCTCCTACTGCCACACTTCCTCTTAGGTGCAATCAACTTTCTGTCCCTGCTCCACTCTGGGACACGTCTCAGTGCTGAGACAGGCAATCCAGTTCTCTCTAACCCTGCCCTCAGTACCAGCTTTTATAGGGGCAGCCTGCTCCCCCTACTGGCCTGAGACAGGAGGCATTGCATGCTAATGTTCCCCTGACTAGAGAACCTCCCCCTTGCTCTCAGACACAGCTTTAATTACACTTGTGGCATCCAGGTCAGGGTGACACAGATACCCTTCAAATGAAAGCTGAAAGTCTGAACTTCAACTGCATCTGAATTGTTTTGTTTAAAATTCATTGTGGTAATGTCTAGAACCAAAATTAGAAAAATGTTGTCTCTGTCCAAATATATATGGACCTAACTGTATGTCTAGTGAAACCTTTTCTTATACTACAAATGAAGTAGCTGAAATTATTTCCAATGTCTGAATTCCCAGTGATTTGGCACAAAGAATACCACATGGCTTGAGGGTAAACTTTCAACCAACAATGTTTAAAGATAATGACAATTTTTGTAAAAGATTCGAGCAAATTTTAAACAAGTACTCTTTCAACTTGTTTGTATTGGCATTCCTTGAGAAAGACGCCAATACAAACCTTTCTACGAACTCAGAAAAAAAGGTACATACCCATGCCTACGCTGCCCGCAATGTAGCAATATACAGCGGGGTGATACTTTTTTCCACCCCCATACCGGGATTAGAATTCAAGGTTTTTTTACTTGTGATTCTTCTTTTGTAGTGTATGCGATCAAATGTCCTTGATGGTCTCATATATGTTGGTGAGACAACCTAACCTATACGAGACCGCATATCTCAAAACAAGTCGAGTATAAGATGTGGGAAGACTTATCTCCCCTTATCTTACCATTTTAATTTAAAGAAGCACTCCGTAGAACAAGTCAATTTTCAGGTTCTGGAACATGTACCACCATTAATATGTGGGGATAATAGGATTCAGGCATTAAAACGTCGTGAAGCTTTTTAGATCCATACGTTGGATACGTTGTAACCTCGGGATTTAAATAGAGAGTATGAGTTATCTAGCTTTCTGTAAATGTATTAATTATTGTTTTTCTGTTTCAGACACGTACTACTTGATTCCTTTCTCTGGAACTGCATGAAATCACATTTCTTCTCATAGAACTTTATTCACTCCTGTGGGTGATGATGTTGTCTGTTGATTAATGCTAGATATCACCTACTCCTCTCTATTTTCTTCTCTTCCTTTCTTTTCTTTTATTTCAATCTAATACTACATTGGGTAGTGATCAGTATATTTCCCTAAATTATTTTTCCTTATATTTTTTTCCCCTTGGTCTAGTTTATCCCTTAAACATGTATTACTATATTTTTCTTACTAATACCATTGGTAGCCAGAGGTCTACGCTTTATGAACACCTGTGATTCTATTATATATATATTCCCCATTCATTTTAACTGCCTTTACCTATTTTTTTCTTTTCTATTTGGATCTGGGTTATTGCAGATCCAATAACATGACACCGGGTGGCGACATACACATTTGTGCTTGTTACTTCCGTGTTTGCGATCATGTGACCTGATCACATGACCAGAAGTGAGTCATGCAGGTCCTTTTGCTCAGATTCCATTGCAACTTATGAAACAGGAAGTGGCCAATTGTCAGATCCTTGTCTCATTACACGGTTGCGTCTAGATCGCAGTTGATTTTTTGTGGTCCTCACTTTAGCCACTCCATTCTAGACGCCTCACTGCTGAACTTTCTAGATCGGAGTTGATCTTTTGAGGTTCTCACATGCTCCTCTTCGATCTAGTGCTTTCAGTGCTGAGGCGTCTAGATCGGAGTTTATCTTTTGAGGTTCTCACATTCTCCTCTTCGATCTAGTGCTTTCAGTGCTGAGGTGTCTAGATTGGAGTTTATCTTTTGTGTTAACCGTTTTAACAGTTCCACTCTAGATGCTTCAGTGTTGAGGTGACTAGATCGGAGTTGCTGGAGTGAGGGCCTCAAGAGAACAACTCCAATGTAGACAGTTCAGCACTGACACCACTAGATCGTAGTTGATTCCAGGAGCTTCTCATACACTCTGCAATCTAGATGCCTCTTCTGGCTTTTTATTGTAGTTTTAATGCTTTTTTATGGAATTGCTCATGTTTTTAATGGAGCAAACATCACAGGTCAAACAGGATTTTTTTATGCACTGTTATATATTTTTTCTATTTTTACACTCTTATACTTTGTGTTTGGGCAAAATTCTTTTTTTTCCAGATTAATAAAACTTGCATTGTCACTTTTTGCAATATAAAAAATTACACTCAGCACTGATTATTCAGTTTTGCCAGAATGTGACTTTTCCCATTTGTCCACAGCCCCGACATAGTGAAGAGTGTGCGGAGCTCCACGGGGAGAGGTGTAAAAGAGCGCCCCCGACAGTCACTATAATATACAAAACAGAATATATACAGTACAGACCAAAAGTTTGGACACACCTTCTCATTTAAAGATTTTTCTGTATTTTCATGACTATGAAAATTGTACATTCACACTGAAGGCATCAAAACTATGAATTAACACATGTGGAATTATATACTTAACAAAAAAGTGTGAAACAACTGAAAATATGTCTTATATTCTAGGTTCTTCAAAATAGCCACCTTTTGCTTTGATGACTGCTTTGCACACTCTTGGCATTCTCTTGATGAGCTTCAAGAGGCAGTCATCGGAAATGGTCTTCCAACAATCTTGAAGGAGTTCCCAGAGATGCTTAGCACTTTTTGGCCCTTTTACCTTCACTCAGTCCAGCTCACCCCAAACCATCTCAATTGGGTTCAGGTCTGGTGACTGTGGAGGCCAGGTCATCTGGCGTTTCACCCCATCACTCTCCTTCTTGTCAAATAGCCCTTACACAGCCTGGGGGTATGTTTGGTGTCATTGTCCTGTTGAAAAATAAATGATGGTCCAACTAAACGCAAACCAGATGGAATAGCATGCCGCTGCAAGATGCTGTGGTAGCCATGCTGGTTCAGTATGCCTTCAATTTTGAATAAATCCCCAACAGTGTCACCAGTAAAGCACCCCCACACCATCACACTTCCTTCTCCATGCTTCACGGTGGGAACCCGGCATTGAGAGTCCATCCGTTCACCTTTTCTGCGTCTCACAAAGACACGGTGGTTGGAACCAAAAATCTCAATTTGGACTCATCAGACCAAAGCACAGATTTCCACTGTTCTGATGTCCATTCCTTGTGTTCTTTAGCCCAAACAAGTCTCTTCTGCTTGTTGCCTGTCCTTAGCAGTGGTTTCCTAGCAGCTATTTTACCATGAAGGCCTGCTGCACAAAGTCTCCTCTTCACAGTTGTTGAAGAGATGTGTCTGCTGCTAGAACTCTGTGTGGCATTGATCTGGTCTCTAATCTGAGCTGCTGTTAACCTGTGATTTCTGAGGCTGGTGACTCGGATAAACTTATCCTCAAAAGCAGAGGTGACTCTTGGTCTTCCTTTCCTGGGGAGGTCCTCATGTGAGCCAGTTTCTTTGTAGCGCTTGATGGTTTTTGCAACTGCACTTTCAAAGTTTGCCCAATTTTGCGGACAGACTGACCTTCATTTCTTAAAGTAATGATGGCCACTCATTTTTCTTTACTTAGCTGCTTTTTTCTTGCCATAATACAAATTCTAACAATCTTTCAGTAGGACTATCTGCTGTATTTTCACTGAAAGTCGCACGCGTATTTTCACTGAAACTCAGCAGCCATTTGAAAGACATCAAAAATGGGCTTTTTGGAACAGTGATAGCAATGGTACACATCATAGAGTTTCAGAAACGAGGTCTCCCACATGCGCACTAAGCAAATCATCAATCTAGATCATATGAGGTGAGGTGAGGTGAGGTACAGATCCTCATATGATCTAGATTGATGATTTGCTTAGTGACTTGGCTTGAACAAGTTTTATAAAGATTTTTTCTATTTTTCATTGTTTGACCTGTACTACTGTAATTCATGCTCATGTGGGTATCTATTATGGTGCTCTTTTCTTTTTTTTTTTGGTTAATTATTAATACTTACTGCCTTTTTTAAACATTGTGTTTTTGTCTGATTTTAAATATTACTAATAAAGAATTCTTTGTATTTTTTGGATAATATTCAGTTTACGTCTTTTTTCTATTTGATATACTTACTAGTTGACGTTGAACAGCGTCACGTTTGGGTCCCTCCTACTAAATTTCTGCATGACTCTATTGGTCAGTTATGTTGACTGACAAAGTTCCGAAGGTAGACAGCAGCAGTGGTCGGCCTCCTACACAACGAGTAAATTATTCATGATCATGAGGCCATCCATCTCCTTAGCTTTCTGTTCCTTGGAATGCAAGCGCATGTATGTAGTAGCAGCTAGGCCTGAGGTGGTCAGCGTTTTGGCGCATATCCTACCTCCTACGAGGATTGCTGGATGTTTTCCTGCTACTATCCCTGTTCTATGACTCCCGTTTAAAAAAAGCTTGATGTGATGAATGATGGATGAGGTGGTGGCAAAGGAGAAAGAGCAGGAGGAACAGGAACCATTCACACCAATGTCAGGTCAGTCAACCACACATGTCTTGTAGGATATGTTTCTGTACCAAAAGGAGAGGTTTGGCTACACAGTTATAGGGTATACAGTGAGTGCAATGCCTACCAAAAATTTTGAGGCACTCCAATGCCCCTTAGAAGTGACATGGAGGTCAGAGGGCCTTAACTAAACCTTTTTTTCCATTTATAGCAACTGGGTCTCCTGTACACTGTTGGCCTAAGCAGTGAATGGAAAGCTTTCCAAAAATTATGAGGAACTGCAATGCCCCTTAAACAGACGTGGATTACAGCGTACTAAAAACCTTCTACCCATTATTGGGGAGTGGGTCTCCCTTAGTGTTCACTTATGCATTGAAAAGCAAAAGCTGACTAAAAGTGTGGTGGAGGTCGCAGTGGAATAAAAAGACAATATCAATGCCCCTTGGAAGAGACATGGAAATCACTGTAGCTTAACAAGACGATTTTAATGCACTTTGGAAGAGACGTGGAGTTCAGAGTGGTTTAACAAGACGTTTTTAATGCCCCTTGGAAGAGACGTGGAGGTCACAGTAGCTTAACAAGATGGTTTTAATGCCCCTTGGAAGAGACGTGGAGTTCAGAGTGGTTTAAAAAGACGTTTTTAATGACCCTTGGAAGAGACGTGGAGGTCACAGTAGCTTAACAAGACAGTTTTGATGCCTCTTGGAAGAGACTTGGAGTTCAGAGTGGTTTAACAAGACGGTTTTATTACTCCTTGTAAGAAACATGGAGTCCAGATTGGTTTAACAAGACAAGTTTAATGCCCCTTGGAAGAGACGTGGAGTTCAGAGTGGTTTAACAAGATGGTTTTAACGGCCCTTGGAAGAGACGTGGATTTCAGAGTGGTTTAACAAGACGGTTTTAATGCCCCTTAGAAGAGACGTGGAGGTCACAGTGGAATAAAGAGACAATATCAATGCCCCTTGGAAGAGTGGTGGAGGTTACAGTGGAATAAAGATACAATATCAATGCCCCTTGGAAGAGAGGTTGAGTTCAGAGTGGTTTAGCAACACGGTTTTAGTGCCCCTTGGAAGAGACGTGGAGGTCATAGTAGCTTAACAAGACGGTTTTAAAGCCCCTTGGAAGAGACATGGAGGTCACTGTAGCTTAAAAAGATGATTTTAATGTGCTTTGAAAGAGACGTGGAGTTCAGAGTGGTTTAACAAGACGTTTTTAATGCCCCTTGGAGGAGACGTGGAGGTCACAGTAGCTTAACGAGACGGTTTTAATGCCCCTTGGAAGAGACGTGGAGTTCAGAGTGGTTTAACAAGACGTTTTTAATGCCCCTTGGAAGAGACGTGGAGGTCACAGTAGCTTAACAAGACGGTTTTAATGCCCCTTGGAAGAGACGTGGAGTTCAGAGTGGTTTAACAAAACGTTTTTAATGTCCCTTGTAAGAGGCGTGGAGGTCACAGTAGCTTAACAAGATGGTTTTAATGCCTCTTGGAAGAGAATTGGAGTTCAGAGTGGTTTAACAAGACGGTTTTAATGCCCCTTGGAAAAGACGTGGAGGTCACAGTAGAATAAAGAGACAATATCAATGCCCCTTGGAAGAGTGGTGGAGGTTACAGTGGAATAAAGATACAATATCAATGCCCCTTGGAAGAGACGTGGAGTTCAGAGTGGTTTAGCAAGACGGTTTTAATGCCCCTTGGAAGAGACGTGGAGGACATAGTAGCTTAACAAGATGGTTTTAATGCCCCTTGGAAGAGACGTGGAGTTCAGAGTGGTTCAACAAGACAGTTTTAATGGCCCTTGGAAAATACGTGGAGGTCACAATAGCTTAACAAGACGGTTTTAATGCCCCTTGGAAGAGACGTGGAGGTCACAGTAGCCTAAAAAGACGGTTTTAGTGCCGTTTAGAAGGGACGTGGAGTTAAGAGTGGTTTAACAAGTCGATTTTAATGCCCCTTGGAAGAGACGTTGAGTTCAGAGTGGTTTAACAAGAAGGTTTTAATGCCCCTTGGAAGAGACGTGGAGGTCACAGTAGCTTAGCAAGACGGTTTTAATGCCCCTTGGAAGAGACATGGAGTTCAGAGTGGTCTAACAAGATGGTTTTAAGACCCTGTGGAAGAGACGTGGAGGTCAGAATAGCTAGACAAGACAGTTTTAATGCCCCTTGGAAGAGTGGTGGAAGTCGCAGTGGAACAAAAAGACAATATCAATGCCCCTTGGAAGAGCTGTGGAGTTCAGAGTTTTTTAACAAGACGGTTTTTAATGCCCCTTGGATGAGTGGTGGAGGTCGAAGTGGAATAAAAAGACAATATCAATGCCCCTTGGTAGAGTGGTGGAGGTCGCAGTGAAATAAAAAGACAATATCAATGCCCAGTGAAAGAGACGGGGAGGTCATAGTAGCTGAACAAGACTGTTTTAATGCCCCTTGGAAGAGTGGTGGAGTTCAGAGTGGTTTAATAAGACGGTTTTAATGCCCCTTGGAAGAGACGTGGAGGTCACAGTAGCTTAACAAGACGGTTTTAATGCCTCTTGGAAGAGACTTGGGGTTCAAAGTGGTTTAACAAGACGGTTTTATTACCCCTTGTGAGAAACGTGGAGTCCAGATTGGTTTAACAAGACAGTTTTAAAGCCCCTTGGAAGAGACGTGGAGGTCACAGTAGCTTAAAAAGACGGTTTTAATGCCACTTGGAAGAGACGTGGAGTTCAGAGTGGTTTAACAAGATGGTTTTAACGGCCCTTGGAAGAGACGTGGATTTCAGAGTGGCTTAACAAGACGGTTTTAATGCCCCTTGGAAGAGACGTGGAGGTCACAGTGGAATAAAGAGACAATATCAATGCCCCTTGGAAGAGTGGTGAAGGTTACAGTGGAATAAAGATACAATATCAATGCCCCTTGGAAGAGAGGTTGAGTTCAGAGTGGTTTAGCAAAACGGTTTTAATGGCCCTTGGAAGAGACGTGGAGGTCATAGTAGCTTAACAAGACGGTTTTAAAGCCCCTTGGAAGAGACATGGAGGTCACTGTAGCTTAAAAAGACAATTTTAATGCACTTTGAAAGAGACGTGGAGTCCAGAGTGGTTTAACAAGACGTTTTTAATGCCCCATGGAAGAGACGTGGAGGTCTCAGTAGCTTAACAAGACGGTTTTAATGCCCCTTGGAAGAGACGTGGAGTTCAGAGTGGTTTAACAAGACGTTTTTAATGCCCCTTGGAAGAGACGTGGAGGTCACAGTAGCTTAACAAGACGGTTTTAATGCCCCTTGGAAGAGACGTGGAGTTCAGAGTGGTTTAACAAGACGTTTTTAATGCCCCTTGGAAGAGACGTGGAGGTCACAGTAGCTTAACAAGATGGTTTTAATGCCTCTTGGAAGAGACTTGGTGTTCAGAGTGGTTTAACAAGACGGTTTTAATGCCCCTTGTAAGAGACGTGGAGTTCAGAATGGTTTAACAAGATGGTTTTAATGCCCCTTGGAAGAGACGTGGAGGTCATAGTAGCTTAACAAGACAATTTTAATGCCACTTTGAAGAGACATGGAGTTCAGAGTGGTTTAACAAGACGGTTTTAATGCCCCTTGGAAGAGACGTGGAGGTCACAGTAGAATAAGGAGAAAATATCAATGCCCCTTGGAAGAGACGTGGAGTTCAAAGTGGTTTAGCAAGACGCTTTTAATTCCCCTTGGAAGAAACGTGGAGGACATAGTAGCTTAACAAGACTGTTTTAATGCGCATTGGAAGAGACATGGAGTTCAGAGTGATTCAACAAGACGGTTTTAATGCCCCTTGGAAGAGACTTGGAGGTCACAGTAGCCTAAAAAGACGGTTTTAGTGCCGTTTAGAAGAGACGTGGAGTTAAGTGTGGTTTAACAAGTCGATTTTAATGCCCCTTGGAAGAGACGTTGAGTTCAGAGTGGTTTAACAAGAAGGTTTTAATGCCCCTTGGAAGAGACTTGGAGGTCACAGTAGCCTAAAAAGACGGTTTTAGTGCCGTTTAGAAGAGACGTGGAGTTAAGTGTGGTTTAACAAGTCGATTTTAATGCCCCTTGGAAGAGACGTTGAGTTCAGAGTGGTTTAACAAGACGGTTTTAATGCCCATTGGAAGAGACATGGAGTTCAGAGTGTTCTAACAAGATGGTTTTAATGCCCCTTGGAAGAGACGTGGAGGTCACAGTAGCTTAACAAGATGGTTTTAATGTCCCTTGAAAGAGTGGGGGAGGTTACAGTGGAATAAAAAGACAATTTCAATTCCCCGTGGAAGAGAGGTGGAGGTCACAGTAGCTTAACAAGAAGGTTTTCATGCCCCTTGGAAGAGTGCTGGATGTCACAGTGGAATAAAAACACGATATCAATGTCCTGTGGAAGAGACTTGGAGAACACAGTAGCTTAACAAGACGGTTTTAATGCTATTTGAAAGAGTGGTGGAGGTTACAGTGGAATAAAAAGACAATATCAATGCCCCTTGGAAGAGTGGTGCATGTCGCAGTGGAATAAAAAGACTATATCAATGCCCCGTGGAAGAGGCGTGGAGAACACAGTAGCTTAACAAGACAATTTAAATGCCCCTTGGAAGAGTGGTAGAGGTTACAGTGGAATTAAAAAGACGATATCAATGCCCCGTGGAAGAGACTTGGAGAACACAGTAGCCTAACAACATGGTTTTAATGCCCATTGGAAGAGTGGTGGAGATCGCATTGGAATAAAAAGACAATATCAATGCCCATTGGAAGAGAGGTGCAGGTCACAGTAGCTTAACAAGATGGTTTTAAAGCACGTTGGAAGAGTGGTGGAGGCCGCTGTGGAAAAAAAAAACAATATCAAAGCCCTGTGAGAGAGACGTGGAGGTCACAGTAGCTTAAATAGACGGTTTTAATGCCCCTTGAAAGAGCTGTAGAGTTCAGAGTGGTTATCAAGATGGTTTTAATGACCCTTGGAAGAGAAGTGGAGGTCAGAGTAGCTTGACAAGACGGTTTTAATGTCCCTTGGAAGAGTGGTGGAGGTTACAGTGAAATGAAAAGACAATATCACTGCCACGTGGAAGAGACATGGAGGTCACAGTAGCTGAACAAGATGGTTTTAATGCCCCTTGGAAGAGTGGTGGATTTCAGAGTGGCTTAATAAGATGGTTTAAATGCCCCTTGGAAGAGACGTCAAGGTCCCAGTAGCTCAACAAAAGATGGTTTTAATGCCACTTGGAAGAGTGGTGGAGGTTACAGTGGAATAAAAAGACAATATCAATGCCCCGTGGAAGAGACATGGAGGTCACAGCAGCTTAACAAGATGGTATTAATGCCCCTTGGAAGAGTTGTTGAGGTCGCAGTGGAATAAAAAGACGATATCAATGCCCCTTGGAAGAGTGGTGGAGGTCGCAGTGGAATAAAAAGACAATATCAATGTCCCGTGGAAGAGACGTGGATGTCACAGTAGCTTAATAACACGGTTTTAATGCCCCTTGGATGAGTGGTGGAGGTCGCAGTTGAATAAAAAGACAATATCAATTCCCCGTGGAAGAGACGTGGAGGTCATAGTAGCTTAAATAGACGGTTTTAATGCCCCTTGGAATAGCTGTGGAGGTCAGAGTGGTTTAACAAGATGGATTTATTGCCCTGTGGAAGAGACGTGGAAGTCACTGTAGCTTAGCAAAATAGTTTTAATGCCCCTTGGAAGAGTGGTGGAGGTTACAGTGGAATAAAAAGACAATATCAATGCCCCGTGGAAGAGACGTGGAGTATACAGTAGCTTAAAAAGATGGTTTTAATGCCCCTTGGAAGAGTGGTGGAGGTTACAGTAGAATAAAAAAACAATATCGATGCCCCATGGAAGAGACGTGGAGATCACAGTAGCTTAACAAGTTGGTTTTAATGCCCCTTGGAAGAGTGGTGGAGGTCACAGTAGAATAAAAAGACAATATTAATGCCTCTTGGAAGAGTAGTGGAGATCGCAGTGGAATAAAAAAAACAATACCAATGCCCTGTGGAAGAGATGTGGAGGTCACAGTAGCTTAATAAGATGGTTTTATTGCCCCTTGGAAGAGTGGAGGAAGTCGCATTGGAATAAAAAGACAATATCAATGCCACTTGGAAGAGACGTGGAGGTCAAAGTAGCTTAAAAAGATGGTTTTAATGCCCCTTGGAAGAGCTTTGGAGTTCAGAGTGGTTTATCAAGATGGTTTTAATGCACCTTGGAAGAGACGTGTAGGTCACAGTAGCTTAACAAGGCAGTTTTAATGCCCCTTGGAAGAGTGGTGGAGGTTACAGTGGAATAAAAAGACAATATCAATGCCCCGTGGAAAAAACGTGGAGTTCAAATTAGATTAAAAAAACGGTTTTAATGCCCCTTGGAAGAGTAGTGGAGGTCGCAGTGGAATAAAAAAACAATACCAATGCCCTGTGGAAGAGACGTGGAGGTCACTGTAGCTTAACAAGACGGTTTTAATGACACTTGGAAGAACTGTGAAGTTCTAAGGGGTTTATCAAGATGGTTTTAATGCCCCTTAGAAGAGACGTGTAGGTCAGAGTAGCTTAGCAAGACGGTTTTAATGCGTATTGGAGGAGCGGTGGAGGTTACAGTAGAATAAAAAAACAATATCAATGCCCCATGGAAGAGACGTGGAGATCACAGTAGCTTAACAAGTTGGTTTTAATGCCCCTTGGAAGAGTGGTGGAGGTCACAGTAGAATAAAAAGACAATATTAATGCCCCTTGGAAGAGTAGTGGAGGTCGCAGTGGAATAAAAAAACAATACCAATGCCCTGTGGAAGAGATGTGGAGGTCACAGTAGCTTAATAAGATGGTTTTATTGCCCCTTGGAAGAGTGGTGGAAGTCGCATTGGAATAAAAAGACAATATCAATGCCACTTGGAAGAGACGTGGAGGTCAAAGTAGCTTAAAAAGATGGTTTTAATGCCCCTTGGAAGAGCTTTGGAGTTCAGAGTGGTTTATCAAGATGGTTTTAATGCACCTTGGAAGAGACGTGTAGGTCACAGTAGCTTAACAAGGCAGTTTTAATGCCCCTTGGAAGAGTAGTGGAGGTTACAGTGGAATAAAAAGACAATATCAATGCCCTGTGGAAAAAACGTGGAGTTCAAATTAGATTTAAAAAACGGTTTTAATGCCCCTTGGAAGAGTGGTGGAGGTTGCAGTGGAATAAAAAGACAATATCAATGCCCCTTGGAAGAGTGGTGGAGGTCGCAGTGGAATAAAAAGACAATATCAATGCCACGGGGAAGACATGTGGAGGTCACAGTAGCTTAATAAGATGGTTTTATTGCCCCTTGGAAGAGTGGTGGAGGTCGCTGTGGTATAAAAAGACAATATCAATGCCCCGTGGAAGAGACGTGGAGGTCACAGTAGCTTAACAAGGTGGTTTTAATGCTCCTTGGAAGAGCTGTGGAGTTCAGAGAGCTTTGACAAGATGGTTCTAATGCCCATTGGAAGAGACGTGTAGGTCACAGTAGGTTAACAAGACGGTTTTAATGCCCCTTGGAAGAGTGGTGGAGCTCGCTGTGGAATAGAAAGACAATATCAAAGCCCCGTGGAAGAGACGTGGAGGTCACAGTAGCTTAAATAGACCTTATTAATGCCCCTTGAAAGAGCTGTGAAGTTCAGAGTGGTTTAACAAGATGGATTTAATACTCTGTGGAAGAGACGTGGAGGTCAGAGTAGCTTAAAAAGACAGTTTTAATACCCCTTGGAAGAGTGGTTGAAGTCGCAGTGGAACAAAAAGACAATATCAATGCCCATTGGAAAAGTGCTGGAGGTCGCAGTGGAATAAAAAGACAATATCAATGCCCTGTTAAAGAGACGTGGAGGTCATAGTAGCTTAGATAAACGGTTTTAACGCCCCTTGGAAGAGTCAGGCAGGTCACAGTAGCTTAGCAAAAGACGGTTTTAATGCCCCTTGGAAGATTGGTGGAGATTACAGTGGAATAAAAAGACAATATCAATGCCCCGTGGAAGAGAAGTGGAGGTCACTTTAGCTTAACAAGACTGTATTAATGCCCCTAGGCAGAGTGGTGGAGGTCGCAGTGGAATAAAAATACATTATCAATGCACCTTGGAAGAGTGGTGGAGGTCGCAGTGGTATAAAAAGACAATATCAATGCCCCTTGGAAGAGGGGTGAAGGTTAAAGTGGAATAAAAAGACAATATCAATGCCCCGTGGAAGAGACGTCGAGGTCATAGTAGCTGAACAAGATGGTTTTAATGCCCCATGGAAGAATGGTGGAGTTCAGTGTGGTTCAATAAGACGGTTTTAATGCCCCTAGGAAGAGACGGGAAGGTCACAGTAGCTTAACAAAAGACGGTTTTGATACCAATTGGAAGAGTGGTGGGGGTTACAGTGGAATATAAAGACAAAATCAATGCCCTATGGAAGAGACGTGGAGGTCACAGTAGCTTAACAAGACGGTTTTAATGCCCCTAGGCAGAGTGGTGGAGGTCGCAGTGGAATAAAAATCCAATATCAATGCCCCTTGGAAGAATGGTGGAGGTCGCAGTTGAATAAAAAGACAATATCAGTGACCCCTTGGAAGAGTGGTGGAGGTCGCAGTAGTATAAAAAGACAATATCAATGAACCTTGGAAGAGGGGTGGAGGTTACCGTGGAATAAAAAGACAATATCAGTGCCCCGTGGAAGAGACGTGGAGGTCACAGTAGCTTAACAAGACGGTTTTAATTCCCCTTGGATGAATGGTGGAGGTCACAGTGGAATAAAAAGACAATATAAATGCCCCGTGGAAAAGACGTGGAGGTCAGAGTAGCTTTAAAACACAGTTTTAATGCCCTTGGAACAGTGGTGGAGGTCGCAGAGGAATAATAAGACAATATCAATGTCCATTGGAAGAGTGGTGGAGGTCGCAGTGGAATAAAAAGACAATATCAATGCCCCGTGGAAGAGACGTGGAGGTCATAGAAGCTTAACAAGATGGTTTTAATGCTTCTTGGAAGAGCTGTGGAGTTCAGAGTGGTTTATCACGATGGTTTTAATGCCCCTTGGTAGAGTGGTGAAGGTTACAGTGGAATAAAAAGACAATATCAATGCCCCGAGAAAGAGACGTGGAGGTCACAGTAGCTTAACAAGACGTTCTTAATACCCCTTGGAAGAGTGCTAGAGGTCGCAGTGGAATAAAAAGACAATATCAATGCCCCTTGGAAGAGTGGTGGAGGTCACAGTGGAATAAAAAGACAATATCAATGCCACGGGGAAGAAACTTGGAGGTCACAGTAGCTTAATAAGATGGTTTTATGCCCCTTGGAAGAGAGGTGTAGGTCGCTGTGGTATAAAAAGACAATATCAATTCCCCGTGGAAGAGACGTGGAGGTCACAGTAGCTTAACAAGACCGTTTTAATGTCTCTTGGAAGAGTGGTGGAGGTGACAGTGGAGTAAGAATACAATATCAATGCCCCGTGGAAGAGACGTGGAGGTCACAGTAGCTTAACAAGATGGTTTAAATGCCACTTGGAAGAGTGATGGAGGTCACAAAGGAATAAAAAGACAATATCAATACCCATTGGAAGATTGGTGGAGGTCGCAGTGGAATAAAAAGACAATAGCAATGCCCCGTGGAAGAGACGTGGACGTCACATTAGCTTAACAAGATGTTTTAATGCCCGTTGGAAGAGTGGTAGAGGTCGCTGTGGTATAAAAGACAATATCAATGCCCCTTGGAAGAGACGTGGACGTCACAGTAGCTTAACAAGATGTTTTTAATGCCCATTGGAAGAGTGGTGAAGGTCGCTGTGGAAATAATAGACAATATAAAAGCCCCGTGGAAGAGACGTGGAGGACACAGTAGCTTAAATCAATGGTTTTAATGCCCCTTGGAATAGCTGTGGAGTTCAGAGTGGTTTAACAAGATTGTTTCAATGCCCCTTGGAAGATACGTGGAGTTCACAGTAGCTTAACAAGACGGTTTTAATGCCCCTTGAATGAGTGGTGGACATCGCAGTGGAATAAAAAGACAATATTAATGCCCCTTGGAATAGACATGGAGGTCACAGTAGCTTAAAATGATGGTTTTAATGTCCCTTGCAAGAGTGGTGAAGGTCGCAGTGGAATAAAAAGACAATATCAATGCCCATTGGAAGAGTTGTGGAGGTCGCAGTGGAATAAAAAGACAATATCAATGCCCCGTGGAAGAGATGTGGAGGTCCCAGGAGCTTAACAAGATGGTTTTAATGCCCCTTGGAAGAGCTGTGGAGTTCAGAGTGGTTTATCAAGATGGTTTTAATGCCCCTTGGAAGAGACATGGAGGTCACAGTAGCTTAACAAGACAGATTTAATGCCCCTTGGAAAAGTGCTGGAGGTTACGGTGGAATAAAAAGACAATATCAATGCCCCAAGGAAGAGACATGGAGGTCACAGTAGATTAACAAGACGGTTTTAATGCCCCTTGGAAGAGTGGTGGAGGTCGAGGTAGAATAAAAAGACAATATTAGTGCCCCGTGGAAGAGACGTGGGGGTCACAGTAGCTTAAATAGACGGTTTTAATGCCCCTTGGAATAGTTGTGGAGTTCAGAGTTTTTTAACAAGATGGCTTTAATTCCCCTTGGAAGACACGTGTAGGTCACAGTAGCTTAACAAAACTTTCTTAATGCCCATTGGATGAGTGGTGGAGGTCGTAATGGAATAAAAAGACAATATCAATGCCCCTTGGAAGAGACAAAGAGGTCACAGTAGCTTTAAAAGACAGTTTTAATGCCCCTTGGAAGAGTGGTGGAGGTGGCAGTGGAATAAAAAGACAATATCAATGGCCAATGGAAGAGTGGTGGAGGTCGCAGTGGAATAAAAAGACAATATCAATGCCCCGTGGAAGAGACGTGGTAGTCACAGTAGCTTAACAAGATGGCTTTAATGCCCCTTGGTAGAGCTGTGGATATCAGAGTGGTTTAACAAGATGGTTTTAATGCCCCTTGGAAGAGTGGTGGGGGTTACAGTGGAATAAAAAGACAATATCAATGCCCTATGGAACAGACGTGGAGGTCACAGTAGCTTAACAAGACGGTTTTAATGCCCCTAGGCAGAGTGGTGGAGGTCGCAGTGGAATAAAAATACAATATCAATGCCCCTTGAAAGAATTGTGGAGGTTGCAATTGAATAAAAAGATAATATCAGTGACCCCTTGGAAGAGTGGTGGAGGTCGCAGTAGTATAAAATGACAATATCAGTGCCCCTTGGAAGAGGGGTGGAGGTAAAGGTGGAATAAAAAGACAATATCAAAGCCCCGTGGTAGAGAGGTGGAGGTCATAGTAGCTGAACAAGATGGTTTTAATGACCCATGGAAGAGTCGTGATGTTCAGTGTGGTTTAATAAGACGGTTTTAATGCCCCTTGCAAGAGACGTGGAGGTCACAGTAGCTTAAAAAAAGACGATTTTAATTCCCCTTGGAAGAGTGGTGGAGGTTACCGTGGAATAAAAAGACAATATCAATGCCCCGTGGAAGAGATGTGGAGGTCACAGTATCTTAACAAGACGGTTTTAATGCCCCTAGGCAGAGTGGTGGAGGTCACAGAGGAATAAAAATACAATATCAATGTCCATTGGAAGAGTGGTGGAGGTCGCAGTGGAATAAAAAGACAATATCAATGCCCCGTGGAAGAGACGTGGAGGTCACAGTAGCTTAACAAGATGGTTTTAATGCTTCTTGGAAGAGCTGTGGAGTTCAGAGTGGTTTATCACGATGGTTTTAATGCCCCTTGGAAGAGTTGTGAAGGTTACAGTGGAATAAAAAGGCAATATCAATGCCCCATGGAATAGACGTGGAATTCACAGTATCTTAAAAAGACGGTCTTAATGCCCCTTGGAAGAGTGTTGGAGGTCGCAGTGGAATAAAAAGATAATATCAATGCCCCTTGGAAGAGTGGTGGAGGTCACAGTGGAATAAAGAGACAGTATCAATGCCACGGGGAAGAGACGTGGAGGTCACAGTAGCTTAATAAGATGGTTTTATGCCCCTTGGAAGAGAGGTGTAGGTCGCTGTGGTATAAAAAGACAATATCAATGCCCCTTGGAAGAGACGTGGACGTCACAGTAGCTTAACAAGATGTTTTTAATGCCCATTGGAAGAGTGGTGGAGGTCGCTGTGGAAATAAAAGACAATATAAAAGCCCCGTGGAAGAGACGTGGAGGACACAGTAGCTTAAATCGATGGTTTTAATGCCCCTTGGAATAGCTGTGGAGTTCAGAGTGGTTTAACAAGATTGTTTTAATGCCCCTTGGAAGATACATGGAGTTCACAGTAGCTTAACAAGACGGTTTTAATGCCCCTTGCGTGAGTGGTGGACATCGCAGTGGAATAAAAAGACAATATTAATGCCCCTTGGAAGAGACGTGGAGGTCACAGTAGCTTAAAAAGACGGTTTTAATATCCCTCTCAAGAGTGGTGGAGGTCGCAGTGGAATAAAAAGACAATATCAATGCCCATGGAAGAGTTGTGGATGTCGCAGTGGAATAAAAAGATAATATCAATGCCCCGTGGAAGAGACGTGGAGGTCCCAGGAGCTTAACAAGATGGTTTTAATGCCCCTTGGAAGAGCTGTGGAGTTCAGAGTGATTTATCAAGATGGTTTTAATGCCCCTTGGAAGAGACGTGGAGGTCACAGTAGCTTAACAAGACGGTTTTAATGCCCCTTGGAAAAGTGGTGGAGGTTACGGTGGAATAAAAAGACAATATCAATGCCCCAAGGAAGAGACATGGAGGTCACAATAGCTTAACAAGATGGTTTTAATGCCCCTTGGAAGAGTGATGGAGGTCGCAGTAGAATAAAAAGACAATATTAATGCCCCGTGGAAGAGACGTGGAGGTCACAGTAGCTTAAATAGACGGTTTTAATGCCCCTTGGAATAGCTATGGAGTTCAGAGTGGTTTAACAAGATGGCTTTAATTCCCCTTGGAAGACACGTGTAGGTCACAGTAGCTTAACAAAACTTTCTTAATGCCCATTGGATGAGTGGTGGAGGTCGTAATGGAATAAAAAGACAATATCAATGCCCCTTGGAAGAGACGTGGAGGTCACAGAAGCTTTAAAAGACAGTTTTAATGCCCCTTGGAAGAGTGGTGGAGGTGGCAGTGGAATAAAAAGACAATATCAATGGCCAATGGAAGAGTGGTGGAGGTCGCAGTGGAATAAAAAGACAATATCAATGGCCCGTGGAAGAGACGTGGAAGTCACAGTAGCTTAACAAGATGGCTTTAATGCCCCTTGGTAGGGCTGTGGAGTTCAGAGTGGTTTATCAAGATGGTTTTATTGACCCTTGGAAGAGACATGTAGGTCACAGTAGCTTAAGAAGAAGCTCTTAATGCCCCTTGGAAGAGTGGTGGAGGTGGCAGTGGAATAAAAAGACAATATCAATGCCACGGGGAATAGACGTCGAGGTCACAGTAGCTTAAGAAGATGGTTTTATGGCCCCTTGGAAGAGTGGTGGAGGTCGCAATGGAATAAAAAGACAATATCAATGACCCGTGGATGAGACGTTGAGGTCACAGTAGCTTAACAATATGGTTTTAATACCCCTTTGAAGAGTGGTGGAGTTCAGTGTGGTTCAATAAGACGGTTTTAATGCCCCATGGAAGAGACGGGGAGGTCACAGTAGCTTAACAAAAGACGGTTTTAATTCCCCTTGGAAGAGTGGTGGGGGTTATAGTGGAATAAAAAGACAATATCAATGCCCTATGGAAGAGACGTGGAGGTCACAGTAGCTTAACAAGATGGTTTTAATGCCCCTAGGCAGAGTGGTGGAGGTCGCAGTGGAATAAAAATACAATATCAATGCCCCTTGGAAGAATGGTGGAGGTCACAGTTGAATAAAAAGACAATATCATTGACCCCTTGGAAGAGTGGTGGAGGTTACAGTAGTATAAAAAGACAATATCAGTGCCCCTTGGAAGAGGGGTGCAGGTAAAGGTGGAATAAAAAGACAATATCAATGCCCCGTGGTAGAGACGTGGAGGTCATAGTAGCTGAAGAAGATGGTTTTAATGACCCATGGATGAGTGGTGAAGTTCAGTGTGGTTTAATAAGACGGTTTTAATGCCCCTTGCAAGAGACATGGAGGTCACAGTAGCTTAACAAAAGACGGTTTTAATTCCCTTTGGAAGAGTGGTGGGGGTTACAGTGGAATAAAGAGAAAATATCAATGCCCCGTGGAAGAGACGTGGAGGTCACAGTAGCTTAACAAGACGGTTTTAATGCCCCTAGGCAGAGTGGTGGAGGTCACAGAGGAATAAAAATACAATATCAATGACCCCTTGGAAGAGTGGTGGAGGTCGCAGTTGAATAAAAAGACAATATCAATGACCCCTTGGAAGAGTGGTGGAGGTCACAGTGGAATAAAAAGACAATATCAATGCACCTTGGAAGAGGGGTGGAGGTTACCGTGGAATAAAAAGACAATATCAATGCTCCGTGGAAGAGACGTGGAGGTCACAGTAGCTTAACAAGACGGTTTTAATGCCCCTTGGATCAGTGGTGGAGGTCGCAGTGGAATAAAAAGACAATATAAATGCCCCTTGGAAGAGACGTGGAGGTCACAGTAGCTTAACAAGATGGTTTTAATGTCTCTTGGAAGAGTGGTGGTGGTTACAGTGGAATAAAAAGACAATATCAATGCCCCGTGGAAAAGAGGTGGAGGTCAGAGTAGCTTTAAAACAGTTTTAATGCCCTTGGAAGAGTGGTGGAGGTCGCAGAGGAATAAAAAGACAATATCAATGTCCATTGGAAGAGTGGTGGAGGTCGCAGTGTAATAAAAAGACAATATCAATGCGCCGTGGAAGAGACGTTAAGGTCACAGTAGCTTAACAAGATGGTTTTAATGCTTCTTGGAAGAGCTGTGGAGTTCAGAGAGGTTTATCAAGATGGTTTTAATGCTCCTTGGAAGAGTAGTGAAGGTTACAGTGGAATAAAAAGACAATATCAATGCCCATGGAATAGATGTGGAGTTCACAGTAGCTTAAAAAGATGGTTTTAATGCCCCTTGGAAGAGTGTTGGAGGTCGCAGTGGAATAAAAAGACAATATCAATGCCCCGAGAAAGAGACGTGGAGGTCACAGTAGCTTAACAAGACGTTCTTAATACCCCTTGGAAGAGTGGTAGAGGTCGCAGTGGAATAAAAAGACAATATCAATGCCCCTTGGAAGAGTGGTGGAGGTCACAGTGGAATAAAGAGACAATATCAATGCCACGGGGAAGAGACGTGGAGGTCACAGTAGTTTAATAAGAAGGTTTTATGCCCCTTGGAAGAGAGGTGTAGGTCGCTGTGGTATAAAAAGACAAAATCAATTCCCCGTGGAAGAGACGTGGAGGTCACAGTAGCTTAACAAGATAGATTTAATGCCCCTTGGAAGAGCTGTGGAGTTCAGAGTGGTTTAACAAGACGGTTTTAATGCCCCTTTGAAGAGATATGTAGGTCACAGTAGCTTTAAAAGACAGTTTTAATGCCCCTTGGAAGAGTGGTGGAGGTGGCAGTGGAATAAAAAGACAATATCAATGGCCAATGGAAGAGTGGTGGAGGTCGCAGTGGAATGAAAAGACAATATCAATGGCCCGTGGAAGAGACGTGGAAGTCACAGTAGCTTAACAAGATGGCTTTAATGCCCCTTGGTAGGGCTGTGGAGTTCAGAGTGGTTTATCAAGATGGTTTTATTGACCCTTGGAAGAGACATGTAGGTCACAGTAGCTTAAGAAGAAGCTCTTAATGCCCCTTGGAAGAGTGGTGGAGGTGGCAGTGGAATAAAAAGACAATATCAATGCCACGGGGAATAGACGTCGAGGTCACAGTAGCTTAAGAAGATGGTTTTATGGCCCCTTGGAAGAGTGGTGGAGGTCGCAATGGAATAAAAAGACAATATCAATGACCCGTGGATGAGACGTTGAGGTCACAGTAGCTTAACAATATGGTTTTAATACCCCTTTGAAGAGTGGTGGAGTTCAGTGTGGTTCAATAAGACGGTTTTAATGCCCCATGGAAGAGACGGGGAGGTCACAGTAGCTTAACAAAAGACGGTTTTAATTCCCCTTGGAAGAGTGGTGGGGGTTATAGTGGAATAAAAAGACAATATCAATGCCCTATGGAAGAGACGTGGAGGTCACAGTAGCTTAACAAGATGGTTTTAATGCCCCTAGGCAGAGTGGTGGAGGTCGCAGTGGAATAAAAATACAATATCAATGCCCCTTGGAAGAATGGTGGAGGTCACAGTTGAATAAAAAGACAATATCATTGACCCCTTGGAAGAGTGGTGGAGGTTACAGTAGTATAAAAAGACAATATCAGTGCCCCTTGGAAGAGGGGTGCAGGTAAAGGTGGAATAAAAAGACAATATCAATGCCCCGTGGTAGAGACGTGGAGGTCATAGTAGCTGAAGAAGATGGTTTAAATGACCCATGGAAGAGTGGTGAAGTTCAGTGTGGTTTAATAAGACGGTTTTAATGCCCCTTGCAAGAGACATGGAGGTCACAGTAGCTTAACAAAAGACGGTTTTAATTCCCTTTGGAAGAGTGGTGGGGGTTACAGTGGAATAAAGAGAAAATATCAATGCCCCGTGGAAGAGACGTGGAGGTCACAGTAGCTTAACAAGACGGTTTTAATGCCCCTAGGCAGAGTGGTGGAGGTCACAGAGGAATAAAAATACAATATCAATGACCCCTTGGAAGAGTGGTGGAGGTCGCAGTTGAATAAAAAGACAATATCAATGACCCCTTGGAAGAGTGGTGGAGGTCACAGTGGAATAAAAAGACAATATCAATGCACCTTGGAAGAGGGGTGGAGGTTACCGTGGAATAAAAAGACAATATCAATGCTCCGTGGAAGAGACGTGGAGGTCACAGTAGCTTAACAAGACGGTTTTAATTCCCCTTGGATCAGTGGTGGAGGTCGCAGTGGAATAAAAAGACAATATAAATGCCCTTGGAAGAGACGTGGAGGTCACAGTAGCTTAACAAGATGGTTTTAATGTCTCTTGGAAGAGTGGTGGTGGTTACAGTGGAATAAAAAGACAATATCAATGCCCCGTGGAAAAGAGGTGGAGGTCAGAGTAGCTTTAAAACAGTTTTAATGCCCTTGGAAGAGTGGTGGAGGTCGCAGAGGAATAAAAAGACAATATCAATGTTCATTGGAAGAGTGGTAGAGGTCGCAGTGGAATAAAAAGACAATATCAATGCGCCGTGGAAGAGACGTTAAGGTCACAGTAGCTTAACAAGATGGTTTTAATGCTTCTTGGAAGAGCTGTGGAGTTCAGAGTGGTTTATCAAGATGGTTTTAATGCTCCTTGGAAGAGTAGTGAAGGTTACAGTGGAATAAAAAGACAATATCAATGCCCATGGAATAGATGTGGAGTTCACAGTAGCTTAAAAAGATGGTTTTAATGCCCCTTGGAAGAGTGTTGGAGGTCGCAGTGGAATAAAAAGACAATATCAATGCCCCGAGAAAGAGACGTGGAGGTCACAGTAGCTTAACAAGACGTTCTTAATACCCCTTGGAAGAGTGGTAGAGGTCGCAGTGGAATAAAAAGACAATATCAATGCCCCTTGGAAGAGTGGTGGAGGTCACAGTGGAATAAAGAGACAATATCAATGCCACGGGGAAGAGACGTGGAGGTCACAGTAGTTTAATAAGAAGGTTTTATGCCCCTTGGAAGAGAGGTGTAGGTCGCTGTGGTATAAAAAGACAAAATCAATTCCCCGTGGAAGAGACGTGGAGGTCACAGTAGCTTAACAAGAAAGATTTAATGCCCCTTGGAAGAGCTGTGGAGTTCAGAGTGGTTTAACAAGACGGTTTTAATGCCCCTTTGAAGAGATATGTAGGTCACAGTAGCTTAACAAGACCGTTTTAATGTCTCTTGGAAGAGTGGTGGAGGTGACAGTGGAGTAAGAATACAATATCAATGGCCCGTGGAAGAGACGTGGAGGTCACAGTAGCTTAACAAGATGGTTTAAAAGCCCCGTGGAAGAGACGTGGAGGACACAGTAGCTTAAATCGATGTTTTTAATGCCCCTTGGAATAGCTGTGGAGTTCAGAGTGGTTTAACAAGATTGTTTTAATGCCCCTTGGAAGATATGTGGAGTTCACAGTAGCTTAGCAAGACTGTTTTAATGCCCCTTGATTGAGTGGTGGACATCGCAGTGGAATAAAAAGACAATATTAATGCCCCTTGGAAGAGACGTGGAGGTCACAGTAGCTTAAAAAGACGGTTTTAATGTCCCTTGCAAGAGTGGTGGAGGTCGCAGTGGAATAAAAAGACAATATCAATGCCCATTGGAAGAGTTGTGGAGGTCGCAGTGGAATAAAAAGACAATATCAATGCCCCGTGGAAGAGACGTGGAGGTCCCAGGAGCTTAACAAGATGGTTTTAATGCCCCTTGGAAGAGCTGTGGAGTTCAGAGTGGTTTATCAAGATGGTTTTAATGCCCCTTGGAAGAGATGTGGAGGTCACAGTAGCTTAACAAGACGGTTTTAATGCCCCTTGGAAAAGTGGTGGAGGTTACGCTGGAATAAAAAGACAATATCAATGTCCCAAGGAAGAGACATGGAGGTCACAGTAGCTTAACAAGATGGTTTTAATGCCCCTTGGAAGAGTGATGGAGGTCGCAGTAGAATAAAAAGACAATATTAATGCCCCGTGGAAGAGACGTGGAGGTCACAGTAGCTTAAATAGACGGTTTTAATGCCCCTTGGAATAGCTGTGGAGTTCAGAGTGGTTTAACAAGATGGCTTTAATTCCCCTTGGAAGACACGTGTAGGTCACAGTAGCTTAACAAAACTTTCTTAATGCCCATTGGATGAGTGGTGGAGGTCGTAATGGAATAAAAAGACAATATCAATGTCCCTTGGAAGAGACGTGGAGGTCACAGTAGCTTTAAAGGACAGTTTTAATGCCCCTTGGAAGAGTGGTGGAGGTGGCAGTGGAATAAAAAGACAATATCAATGGCCAATGGAAGAGTGGTGGAGGTCGCAGTGGAATAAAAAGACAATATCAATGGCCCGTGGAAGAGACGTGGAAGTCACAGTAGCTTAACAAGATGGCTTTAATGCCCCTTGGTAGAGCTGTAGAGTTCAGAGTGGTTTATCAAGATGGTTTTATTGCCCCTTGGAAGAGACATGTAGGTCACAGTAGCTTAACAAGAAGCTGTTAAAGCCCCTTGGAAGAGTGGTGGAGGTGGCAGTGGAATAAAAAGACAATATCAATGCCACGGGGAAGAGACGTCGAGGTCACAGTAGCTTAAGAAGATGGTTTTATGGCCCCTTGGAAGAGTGGTGGAGGTCGCAGTGGAATAAAAAGACAATATCAATGCCCCGTGGAAGAGACGTGGTAGTCACAGTGGCTTAACAAGATGGCTTTAATGCCCCTTGGTAGAGCTGTGGAGTTCAGAGTGGTTTAACAAGATGGTTTTAATGCCCCTTAGAAGAGTGGTGGAGGTTACAGTGGAATAAAAAGACAATATCAATGCCCCATGGAAGAGTGGTGGATGTCGCAGTGGAATAAAAAGACAATATCAATGACCCGTGGAAGAGAGGTGGAGGTCAGAGTAGCTTAACAATATGGTTTTAATGCCCCTTTGAAGAGTGGTGGGGGTCTCAATGGAATAAAAAGACAATATCAATGCCACTTGGAAGAGACGTGGAGGTCACAGTAGCTTATCAAGACTGTTTTAATCCCCCTTGGATGAGTGGTGTAAGTCGCAGTGGAATAAAAAGACAATATTAATGCCCCTTGGAAGAGTGATGGAGGTCGCATTGGAATAAAAGGACAGTATCATTGCTACTTGGAAGAGACGTAGAGGTCACAGTAGCTTAAAAAGACGATTTTAATGTCCCTTGGAAGAGTAGTGGTGGTCGCAGTGGAATAAAAAGACAATATCAATGCCTCGGGGAAGAGACGTGGATGTCACAGTAGCTTAGCAAGATGGTTTTATTGCTCCTTGTAAGAGTGCTGGTGGTTGCTGTGGTATAAAATGACAATATCAATGACCCGAGGAAGAGACGTGGAGGTCAAAGCAGCTTACCAAGACAGTATTAATGTACCTTGGAAACGTGGTAGAGGTCGCAGTGGAATAAAAAGACAATACCAATGCCCCTTCGAAGAGACGTCGTGCTCACAGTAGCTTAACAAGATGGTTTTATTGCCCCCTGGAAGAGTGGTGGAGGTTGGTGTGGTATAAAAAGACAATATCAATGCCCCGTGGAAGAAACGTGGAGGTCAAAGTAGCTTAACAAGACGCTTTTAATGCTCCTTGGAAGAGACGTTGAGTTCAGAGAGGTTTATTGAGATGGTTTTAATGCCCCTTGGAAGATACGTGTAGGTCACACATTAGCTTAATAAGATGGTTTTAATGCCCATTGGAAGAGTGGTGGAGGTTACAGTGGAATAAAAAGACAATATCAATGCCTCGTGGAAGAGACGTGCAGTTCATAGTAGCTTAACAAGACGGTTTTAATGCCCCTTGGTAGAGTGGTGGAGGTCACAGTAGCTGAACAAGACGGTTTTAATGTCTCTTGGATGAGTGGTGGAGGTTACAGGGAAATAAAAAGACAATATCAATGCCCTCAGGAAGAGACATGGAGGTCACAGTAGCTTATCAAGACGGTTTAAATGCCTCTTGGAAATGTGGTGGAGGTCGCAGTGGAATAAAGATAATATCAATGCCCCGTGGAAGAGACGTGTAGGTCACAGTAGCTTAACAAGATGGTTCTAATGCCCCTTGGAAGAGTGGTGGAGGTCGCAGTGGAATAAAAAGACAATACCAATGCCCCTTCGAAGAGACGTCGTGCTCACAGTAGCTTAACAAGATGGTTTTATTGCCCCTTGGAAGAGTGGTGGAGGTTGGTGTGGTATAAAAAGACAATATCAATGCCCCTTGGAAGTAACGTGGAGGTCAAAGGAGCTTAAAAAGACGCTCTTAATGCTCCTTGGAAGAGACGTTGAGTTCAGAGAGGTTTATTGAGATGGTTTTCATGCTCCTTGGAAGATACGGGTAGGTCACATTAGCTTAACAAGATGGTTTTAATGCCCATTGGAAGAGTGGTGGAGGTTACAGTGGAATAAAAAGACAATATCAATGCCTCGTGGAAGAGACTCGGAGTTCATAGTAGCTTAACAAGATGGTTTTAATGCCCCTTGGTAGAGTGGTGGAGGTCGCAGTGGAATAGAAAGACAATTTGAATGCCCTGTGAAAGAGAAGTGGAGGTCACAGTAGCTTAACAATATTGGTTTTAATGCCCCTTGGAAGAGCTGTGGAGTTCAGAGAGGTTTAACAAGATGGTTTTAATGCCCCGAGGTAGGGACGTGTAGGTTACAGTAGCTTAACAAGATGGTTTTAATGCCCCTTGGAAGAGTGGTGGAGGTTACAGTGGAATAAAAAGACAATATCAATGCCCCGTGGAAGAGACGTGGAGATCACAGTAGCTAAACAAGTCAGTTTTAATGCCCCTTGGAAGAGTGGTGGAGGTCGCAGTGGAATAAAAAGACAATACCAATGCCCCTTCGAAGAGACGTGGTGCTCACAGTAGCTTAACAAGATGGTTTTGTTGCCCCTTGGAAGAGTGGTGGAGGTTGGTGTGGTATAAAAAGACAATATCAATGCCCCGTGGAAGAAACGTGGAGGTCAAAGGAGCTTAACAAGACGCTTTTAATGCTCCTTGGAAGAGACGTTGAGTTCAGAGAGGTTTATTGAGATGGTCTTTATGCCCCTTGGAAGATACGTGTAGGTCACATTAGCTTAACAAGATGGTTATAATGCCCATTGGAAGAGTGCTGGAGGTTACAGTGGAATAAAAAGACAATATCAATGCCTCGTGGAAGAGACGTGGAGTTCATAGTAGCTTAACAAGATGGTTTTAATGCCCTTTGGTAGAGTGGTGGAGGTCGCAGTGGAATAGAAAGACAATTTGAATGCCCTGTGAAAGAGAAGTGGAGTTCACAGTAGCTTAACAATATTGGTTTTAATGCCCCTTGAAAGAGCTGTGGAGTTCAGAGAGGTTTAACAAGATGTGTTTAATGCCCCGTGGTAGAGACGTGTAGGTTACAGTAGCTTAACAAGATGGTTTTAATGCCTCTTGGAAGAGTGGTGGAGGGTACAGTGGAATAAAAAGACAATATCAATGCCCCGTGGAAGAGACGTGGAGATCACAGTAGCTAAACAAGTCAGTTTTAATGCCCCTTGGAAGAGTGGTGGAGGTCGCAGTGGAATAAAAAGACAATATCAAAGCCCCGTGAAAGAGACGTGGATGTCACAGTAGCTTAAATAGATGGTATTAATGCCCCTTGAAAGAGATGTGGAGTTCAGCGTGGTTTATCAAGATGGTTTTAATGCCCCTTGGAAGAGACGTCAAGTTCACAGTAGCATAAGAAGACCGTTTTAATGGCTCTTGGAAGAGTGGTGGAGGTTACAGTGGAATAAAAAGACAATTTTAATGCCCCGTGGAAGAGACATGGAGGTCACAGTAGCTTAACAAGACGGTTTTAATGCCCCTTGGAAGAGTGGTGGAAGTCGCAGTGGAATAAAAAAAGACAATATCAATGCCCCTTGGTAGAGTGGTGGAGGTCGCATTGGAACAAAAAGACAATATCAATGTCCCGTGGAAGAGACATGGAGGTCACAGTAGATTAATAAGACGGTTTTAATGCCCCTTGGAAGAGTGATGGAGATCGCAGTGGAAACAAAGGACAGTATCAATGCCCCGTGGAGGAGACATGGAGGTCGCAGTAGCTTAACAAGACGGTTTTAATGCCCCTTAGAAGAGTGCTGGAGGCCGCTGTGGAATAAACAGACAATACCAAAGCCCCGAGAAAGAGACATGGCGGTCACAGTAGCTTAAATAGACAGTTTTAATGCCCCTTGGAAGAGTGTTGGAGGTCGCAGTGGAATAAAAAGACAATATCAATGCCCCGTGGAAAATACGTGGATGTCACAGTAGCTTAACAAGACAGTTTTAATGCTCCTTGAAAGAGTTTTGGAGGTCGCTGTGGAATAAAAAGACAATAGCAATGCCCCGTGGAAGAGACGAGGAGGTCACAGTAGCTTAATAAGACGGTTTTAATGCTCCTTGCAAGAGCTGTGGAGTTCAGAGTGATTTTACAAGATGGTTTTAATGCCCCTTGGATGAAACGTGGAGGTCACGGTTGCTTAACTAGATGGTTTTTATGCGCCTTGGAAGAGTGATGGAGGTCGCAGTGGAATAAAGACAATATCAATGCCCCTTGGAAGAGACGTGGATCTCACAGTAGCTTAACAAGACGGTTTTACTGCACATTAGAAGAGTGGTGAAGGTCGCAGTGGAATAAAAAGACAATATCAATACCCCTTGGAAGAGACGTGGTGGTCAAAGTAGCTTAAGAAGATGGTTTTATTGCCCCTTGGAAGAGTGGTGGAGGTTGCTGTGGTATAAAAAGACAATATCAATGCCCCGTGGAAGAAACGTGGATGTCACAGTAGCTTAACAAGACACTTTTAATGCCCCTTGGAAGAGACGCTGAGTACAGAGAGGTTTATCAAGATGGTCTTAATGCCCCTTGGAAGAGACGTGTAGGTCACAGTAGCTTAACAAGATGTTGTTAATGCCCCTTGGAAGAGTGCTGGAGTTTGCAGTGGAATAAAAAGACAATATGAATGCCTCGTGGAAGAGACGTGGATCTCCTAGTAGCTTAACAAGACGGTTTTAATGCCCCTTGGAAGAGTGTGGAGGTTATAGTGGAATAAAAAGACAATATTAAAGACCCGTCGAAGAGACGTGGAGGTCACAGTAGCTTAAATAAATGGTTTTATTGCCCCTTGTAAGAGTGGTGGAGTTCATATTGGTTTAACAAGATGGTTTTATTGCCCCTTGGAAGAAACGTGGACATCACAGTAGCTTAACAAGATGGTTTTAATGCCCTTGGAAGAATGTTGGAGGTCGCAGTGGAAGAAAAAGACAATATCAATGCCATTTGGAATAGACGATGAAGTCACAGTAGCTTAAGAAGATGGTTGTAATGCCCCTTGGATGAGTGGTGGAGGTCGCAGTGGAATAAAAAGACAAAATTAATGCCCATTGGAAGAGTGATGGAGATCGCAGTGTAATAAAAGGACAGTATCAATGCCCCTTGGTAGAGACGTGGAGGTCACAGTAGCTTAACAAGACGGTTTTATTGCCCCTTGGAAGAGTAGTGGAGGTCGCAGTGAAATAAAAAGACAATATCAATGCCCCGGGGAAGAGACGTGGAGGTCACAGTAGCTTAACAAGACGGTTTAAATGTACCTTGAAAGAGTGGTGGAGGTTGCAGTGGAATAAAAAGACAATATCAATGCCCCGGGGAAGAGACGTGGAGGTCACAGTAGCTTAACAAGACGGTTTAAATGTACCTTGAAAGAGTGGTGGAGGTCGCAGTGGAATAAAAAGACAATATCAATGGCCAATGGAAGAGTGGTGGAGGTCGCAGTGGAATAAAAAGACAATATCAATGCCCCGTGGAAGAGACGTGGTAGTCACAGTAGCTTAACAAGATGGCTTTAATGCACCTTGGTAGAGCTGTGGAGTTCAGAGTGGTTTATCAAGATGGTTTTATTGCCCCTTGGAAGAGACATGTAGGTCACAGTAGCTTAACAAGAAGCTCTTAATGCCCCTTGGAAGAGTGGTGGAGGTGGCAGTGGAATAAAAAGACAATATCAATGCCATGGGGAAGAGACGTCGAGGTCACAGTAGCTTAAGAAGATGGTTTTATTGCCCCTTGGAAGAGTGGTGGAGGTCGCAGTGGAATAAAAAGACAATATCAATGCCCCGTGGAAGAGACGTGGTAGTCACAGTAGCTTAACAAGATAACTTTAATGCCCCTTGGCAGAGCTGTGGAGCTCAGAGTGGTTTAACAAGATGGTTTTAATGCCCCTTAGAAGAGTGGTGGAAGTTACAGTGGAATAAAAAGACAATATCAATGCCCCATGGAAGAGTGGTGGATGTCGCAGTGGAATAAAAAGACAATATCAATGACCCGTGGAAGAGAGGTGGAGGTCACAGTAGCTTAACAATATGGTTTTAATGCCCCTTTGAAGAGTGGTGGAGGTCGCATTGGAAAAAAAAGACAATATCAATGCCACTTGGAAGAGACGTGGAGGTCACAGTAGCTTATCAAGACTGTTTTAATCCCCCTTGGATGAGTGGTGTAGGTCGCAGTGGAATAAAAAGACAATATTAATGCCCCTTGGAAGAGTGATGGAGGTCGCATTGGAATAAAAGGACAGTATCATTGCTACTTGGAAGAGACGTCGAGGTCACAGTAGTTTAAAAAGACGATTTTAATGTCCCTTGGAAGAGTAGTGGTGGTCGCAGTGGAATAAAAAGACAATATCAATGCCCCGGGGAAGAGACGTGGATGTCACAGTAGCTTAGCAAGATGGTTTTATTGCTCCTTGTAAGAGTGGTGGTGGTTGCTGTGGTATAAAATGACAATATCAATGACCCGAGGAAGAGACGTGGAGGTCAAAGCAGCTTACCAAGACAGTATTAATGTACCTTGGAAACGTGGTAGAGCTCGCAGTGGAATAAAAAGACAATACCAATGCCCCTTCGAAGAGACGTCGTGCTCACAGTAGCTTAACAAGATGGTTTTATTGCCCCTTGGAAGAGGGGTGGAGGTTGGTGTGGTATAAAAAGACAATATCAATGCCCCGTGGAAGAAACGTGGAGGTCAAAGGAGCTTAACAAGACGCTTTTAATGCTCCTTGGAAGAGACGTTGAGTTCAGAGAGGTTTATTGAGATGGTTTTAATGCCCCTTGGAAGATACGTGTAGGTCACATTAGCTTAACAAGATGGTTTTAATGCCCATTGGAAGAGTGGTGGAGGTTACAGTGGAATAAAAAGACAATATCAATGCCTCGTGGAAGAGACTCGGAGTTCATAGTAGCTTAACAAGATGGTTTTAATGCCCCTTGGTAGAGTGGTGGAGGTCGCAGTGGAATAGAAAGACAATTTGAATGCCCTGTGAAAGAGAAGTGGAGGTCACAGTAGCTTAACAATATTGGTTTTAATGCCCCTTGGAAGAGCTGTGGAGTTCAGAGAGGTTTAACAAGATGGTTTTAATGCCCCGAGGTAGGGACGTGTAGGTTACAGTAGCTTAACAAGATGGTTTTAATGCCCCTTGGAAGAGTGGTGGAGGTTACAGTGGAATAAAAAGACAATATCAATGCCCCGTGGAAGAGACGTGGAGATCACAGTAGCTAAACAAGTCAGTTTTAATGCCCCTTGGAAGAGTGGTGGAGGTCGCAGTGGAATAAAAAGACAATACCAATGCCCCTTCGAAGAGACGTGGTGCTCACAGTAGCTTAACAAGATGGTTTTGTTGCCCCTTGGAAGAGTGGTGGAGGTTGGTGTGGTATAAAAAGACAATATCAATGCCCCGTGGAAGAAACGTGGAGGTCAAAGGAGCTTAACAAGACGCTTTTAATGCTCCTTGGAAGAGACGTTGAGTTCAGAGAGGTTTATTGAGATGGTCTTTATGCCCCTTGGAAGATACGTGTAGGTCACATTAGCTTAACAAGATGGTTATAATGCCCATTGGAAGAGTGCTGGAGGTTACAGTGGAATAAAAAGACAATATCAATGCCTCGTGGAAGAGACGTGGAGTTCATAGTAGCTTAACAAGATGGTTTTAATGCCCTTTGGTAGAGTGGTGGAGGTCGCAGTGGAATAGAAAGACAATTTGAATGCCCTGTGAAAGAGAAGTGGAGTTCACAGTAGCTTAACAATATTGGTTTTAATGCCCCTTGAAAGAGCTGTGGAGTTCAGAGAGGTTTAACAAGATGTGTTTAATGCCCCGTGGTAGAGACGTGTAGGTTACAGTAGCTTAACAAGATGGTTTTAATGCCTCTTGGAAGAGTGGTGGAGGGTACAGTGGAATAAAAAGACAATATCAATGCCCCGTGGAAGAGACGTGGAGATCACAGTAGCTAAACAAGTCAGTTTTAATGCCCCTTGGAAGAGTGGTGGAGGTCGCAGTGGAATAAAAAGACAATATCAAAGCCCCGTGAAAGAGACGTGGATGTCACAGTAGCTTAAATAGATGGTATTAATGCCCCTTGAAAGAGATGTGGAGTTCAGCGTGGTTTATCAAGATGGTTTTAATGCCCCTTGGAAGAGACGTCAAGTTCACAGTAGCATAAGAAGACCGTTTTAATGGCTCTTGGAAGAGTGGTGGAGGTTACAGTGGAATAAAAAGACAATTTTAATGCCCCGTGGAAGAGACATGGAGGTCACAGTAGCTTAACAAGACGGTTTTAATGCCCCTTGGAAGAGTGGTGGAAGTCGCAGTGGAATAAAAAAAGACAATATCAATGCCCCTTGGTAGAGTGGTGGAGGTCGCATTGGAACAAAAAGACAATATCAATGTCCCGTGGAAGAGACATGGAGGTCACAGTAGATTAATAAGACGGTTTTAATGCCCCTTGGAAGAGTGATGGAGATCGCAGTGGAAACAAAGGACAGTATCAATGCCCCGTGGAGGAGACATGGAGGTCGCAGTAGCTTAACAAGACGGTTTTAATGCCCCTTAGAAGAGTGCTGGAGGCCGCTGTGGAATAAACAGACAATACCAAAGCCCCGAGAAAGAGACATGGCGGTCACAGTAGCTTAAATAGACAGTTTTAATGCCCCTTGGAAGAGTGTTGGAGGTCGCAGTGGAATAAAAAGACAATATCAATGCCCCGTGGAAAATACGTGGATGTCACAGTAGCTTAACAAGACAGTTTTAATGCTCCTTGAAAGAGTTTTGGAGGTCGCTGTGGAATAAAAAGACAATAGCAATGCCCCGTGGAAGAGACGAGGAGGTCACAGTAGCTTAATAAGACGGTTTTAATGCTCCTTGCAAGAGCTGTGGAGTTCAGAGTGATTTTACAAGATGGTTTTAATGCCCCTTGGATGAAACGTGGAGGTCACGGTTGCTTAACTAGATGGTTTTTATGCGCCTTGGAAGAGTGATGGAGGTCGCAGTGGAATAAAGACAATATCAATGCCCCTTGGAAGAGACGTGGATCTCACAGTAGCTTAACAAGACGGTTTTACTGCACATTAGAAGAGTGGTGAAGGTCGCAGTGGAATAAAAAGACAATATCAATACCCCTTGGAAGAGACGTGGTGGTCAAAGTAGCTTAAGAAGATGGTTTTATTGCCCCTTGGAAGAGTGGTGGAGGTTGCTGTGGTATAAAAAGACAATATCAATGCCCCGTGGAAGAAACGTGGATGTCACAGTAGCTTAACAAGACACTTTTAATGCCCCTTGGAAGAGACGCTGAGTACAGAGAGGTTTATCAAGATGGTCTTAATGCCCCTTGGAAGAGACGTGTAGGTCACAGTAGCTTAACAAGATGTTGTTAATGCCCCTTGGAAGAGTGCTGGAGTTTGCAGTGGAATAAAAAGACAATATGAATGCCTCGTGGAAGAGACGTGGATCTCCTAGTAGCTTAACAAGACGGTTTTAATGCCCCTTGGAAGAGTGTGGAGGTTATAGTGGAATAAAAAGACAATATTAAAGACCCGTCGAAGAGACGTGGAGGTCACAGTAGCTTAAATAAATGGTTTTATTGCCCCTTGTAAGAGTGGTGGAGTTCATATTGGTTTAACAAGATGGTTTTATTGCCCCTTGGAAGAAACGTGGACATCACAGTAGCTTAACAAGATGGTTTTAATGCCCTTGGAAGAATGTTGGAGGTCGCAGTGGAAGAAAAAGACAATATCAATGCCATTTGGAATAGACGATGAAGTCACAGTAGCTTAAGAAGATGGTTGTAATGCCCCTTGGATGAGTGGTGGAGGTCGCAGTGGAATAAAAAGACAAAATTAATGCCCATTGGAAGAGTGATGGAGATCGCAGTGTAATAAAAGGACAGTATCAATGCCCCTTGGTAGAGACGTGGAGGTCACAGTAGCTTAACAAGACGGTTTTATTGCCCCTTGGAAGAGTAGTGGAGGTCGCAGTGAAATAAAAAGACAATATCAATGCCCCGGGGAAGAGACGTGGAGGTCACAGTAGCTTAACAAGACGGTTTAAATGTACCTTGAAAGAGTGGTGGAGGTTGCAGTGGAATAAAAAGACAATATCAATGCCCCGGGGAAGAGACGTGGAGGTCACAGTAGCTTAACAAGACGGTTTAAATGTACCTTGAAAGAGTGGTGGAGGTCGCAGTGGAATAAAAAGACAATATCAATGGCCAATGGAAGAGTGGTGGAGGTCGCAGTGGAATAAAAAGACAATATCAATGCCCCGTGGAAGAGACGTGGTAGTCACAGTAGCTTAACAAGATGGCTTTAATGCCCCTTGGTAGAGCTGTGGAGTTCAGAGTGGTTTATCAAGATGGTTTTATTGCCCCTTGGAAGAGACATGTAGGTCACAGTAGCTTAACAAGAAGCTCTTAATGCCCCTTGGAAGAGTGGTGGAGGTGGCAGTGGAATAAAAAGACAATATCAATGCCATGGGGAAGAGACGTCGAGGTCACAGTAGCTTAAGAAGATGGTTTTATTGCCCCTTGGAAGAGTGGTGGAGGTCGCAGTGGAATAAAAAGACAATATCAATGCCCCGTGGAAGAGACGTGGTAGTCACAGTAGCTTAACAAGATAACTTTAATGCCCCTTGGCAGAGCTGTGGAGCTCAGAGTGGTTTAACAAGATGGTTTTAATGCCCCTTAGAAGAGTGGTGGAAGTTACAGTGGAATAAAAAGACAATATCAATGCCCCATGGAAGAGTGGTGGATGTCGCAGTGGAATAAAAAGACAATATCAATGACCCGTGGAAGAGAGGTGGAGGTCACAGTAGCTTAACAATATGGTTTTAATGCCCCTTTGAAGAGTGGTGGAGGTCGCATTGGAAAAAAAAGACAATATCAATGCCACTTGGAAGAGACGTGGAGGTCACAGTAGCTTATCAAGACTGTTTTAATCCCCCTTGGATGAGTGGTGTAGGTCGCAGTGGAATAAAAAGACAATATTAATGCCCCTTGGAAGAGTGATGGAGGTCGCATTGGAATAAAAGGACAGTATCATTGCTACTTGGAAGAGACGTCGAGGTCACAGTAGTTTAAAAAGACGATTTTAATGTCCCTTGGAAGAGTAGTGGTGGTCGCAGTGGAATAAAAAGACAATATCAATGCCCCGGGGAAGAGACGTGGATGTCACAGTAGCTTAGCAAGATGGTTTTATTGCTCCTTGTAAGAGTGGTGGTGGTTGCTGTGGTATAAAATGACAATATCAATGACCCGAGGAAGAGACGTGGAGGTCAAAGCAGCTTACCAAGACAGTATTAATGTACCTTGGAAACGTGGTAGAGCTCGCAGTGGAATAAAAAGACAATACCAATGCCCCTTCGAAGAGACGTCGTGCTCACAGTAGCTTAACAAGATGGTTTTATTGCCCCTTGGAAGAGGGGTGGAGGTTGGTGTGGTATAAAAAGACAATATCAATGCCCCGTGGAAGAAACGTGGAGGTCAAAGGAGCTTAACAAGACGCTTTTAATGCTCCTTGGAAGAGACGTTGAGTTCAGAGAGGTTTATTGAGATGGTTTTAATGCCCCTTGGAAGATACGTGTAGGTCACATTAGCTTAACAAGATGGTTTTAATGCCCATTGGAAGAGTGGTGGAGGTTACAGTGGAATAAAAAGACAATATCAATGCCCCATGGAAGAGTCGTGGATGTCGCAGTGGAATAAAAAGACAATATCAATGACCCGTGGAAGAGAGGTGGAGGTCACAGTAGCTTAACAATATGGTTTTAATGCCCCTTTGAAGAGTGGTGGAGGTCGCATTGGAATAAAAAGACAATATCAATGCCACTTGGAAGAGACGTGGAGGTCACAGTAGCTTATCAAGACTGTTTTAATCCCCCTTGGATGAGTGGTGTAGGTCGCAGTGGAATAAAAAGACAATATTAATGCACCTTGGAAGAGTGATGGAGGTCGCATTGGAATGAAAGGACAGTATCATTGCTACTTGGAAGAGACGTCGAGGTCACAGTAGCTTAAAAAGACGATTTTAATGTCCCTTGGAAGAGTAGTGGTGGTCGCAGCGGAATAAAAAGACAATATCAATGCCCCGGGGAAGAGACGTGGATGTCACAGTAGCTTAGCAAGATGGTTTTATTGCTCCTTGTAAGAGTGGTGGTGGTTGCTGTGGTATAAAATGACAATATCAATGACCCGAGGAAGAGACGTGGAGGTCAAAGCAGCTTACCAAGACAGTATTAATATACCTTGGAAACGTGGTAGAGGTCGCAGTGGAATAAAAAGACAATACCAATGCCCCTTCGAAGAGACGTCGTGCTCACAGTAGCTTACCAAGATGGTTTTATTGCCCCTTGGAAGAGTGGTGGAGGTTGGTGTGGTATAAAAAGACAATATCAATGCCCCGTGAAAGAAACGTGGAGGTCAAAGGAGCTTAACAAGACGCTTTTAATGCTCCTTATAAGAGACGTTGAGTTCAGAGAGGTTTATTGAGATTGTTTTAATGCCCGTTGGAAGATACGTGTAGGTCACATTAGCTTAACAAGATGGTTTTATTGCCCCTTGGAAGAGTGGTGGAGGTTGGTGTGGTATAAAAAGACAATATCAATGCCTCGTGGAAGAGACGTGGAGTTCATAGTAGCTTAACAAGACGGTTTTAATGCCCCTTGGTAGAGTGGTGGAGGTCGCAGTGGAATAGAAAGACAATTTGAATGCCCTGTGAAAGAGAAGTGGAGGTCACAGTAGCTTAACAATATTGGTTTTAATGCCACTTGGAAGAGCTGTGGAGTTCAGAGAGATTTAACAAGATGGTTTTAATGCCCCGTGGTAGAGATGTGTAGGTTACAGTAGCTTAACAAGATGGTTTTAATGCCCCTTGGAAGAGTGGTGGAGGTTACAGTGGAATAAAAAGACAATATCAATGCCCCGTGGAAGAGACGTGGAGATCACAGTAGCTAAACAAGTCAGTTTTAATGCCCCTTGGAAGAGTAGTGGAGGTCGCAGTGGAATAAAAAGACAATATCAAAGCCCCGTGAAAGAGACGTGGTGTAGCGCTGGCGTCCCTGCCCTCTGCTAGGCAGGGACGCTGCTCCCCTCACCGCTCTGCTCCGTGCCCGGCGTCCTCCCTCCGCTCTGCTGTCAGCGCGCGCTCCTTCCCGGCGTCCTCCTCCTGCTCTGCTCTCAGCGCGCGCTCCTTCCCGGCCCCTGTGCTTAGGGCGCGCGCGCGCGCGCTCCCCTCCTCTTAAAGGGGCCGCGCGCGCCGTCCTATGGAGTCCCCGGCCAATGGCCGGAGGACTTCATCATATATAAGGCACCTCCTCCAAAATGGAGGTGCCCGAGCAATGTTGTTTGCACCTGTGTTTCACCTGTGCTTCAGCCCTCAGGTCCCGTTGCCAGTTACCTGCCTGTTACCTGCCTGTTACCTGTCAGTTACCTGCCTGATTTCTGCCTGTATACTTGTTACCAGTCTGCCAGTCTGAGGTCCGACGGTCTGCCTTACTACTCCTGTCAGTCTGTCTAAAGGACCAGCCTGCCCGCTCACCTGGGAGCGCATATCAGCTACCTGCCTGCTTGCCTGAGGTCCGACGGTCTGCCTTACTACTCCGGTCAGTCTGTCTATGGACCAGCTTGCCCGCTCACCTGGGAGCGCTTCTCCGTTACCTGCCTGCTTGCCAGCCCGGAGGCTCCGTTGTCACGTGCTGTGACCACCAGCTATCTCAGAGACTCTTGCCCGCTCACCTGGGAGCGCTTCTCCGTTACCTGCCTGCTTGCCAGCCCGGAGGTCCCGTTGTCACGTGCTGTGACCACCAGCTATTTCAGAGACTCTTGCCCGCTCACCTGGGAGCGCTTCTCCGTTACCTGCCCGCCTGCCAGCCCGGAGGCTCCGCCGTCACGTGCCGTGACCACCTGCTATTCCAGAGACTCTCGCTTGCTCACCTGGGAGCACACATCTACCATCTGCCTGCTAGCCTACCCGGAGGCTCTGCCATCTCAGGTCGTACCTACCCTTTACCCAGAGACTGCCCTGATCACTTGCCGTAACTCCCTGTCCGTTCATCCAGAGACTGCCACCCGCTCCCTTACAAGGGCCGGCCCCTTGTATCGTAGCTCAGAGGTTCCGCCTCCCGGACCCGTTACAGTTTGCTCGGGCCCTGGAACCCGGTGGCACCCAAGCTCCCTCGCTCACGGACCTGTGTCATGAACTCTCCCGTCAAAGGTCCCAACAGGAGTCCATCCTGGGTCACCTGCGGAATGTTAATACTCGCCTGGACACTCTGACTACACCACCTGCAACCACGGCCAGTACCATGGTATCCTTTTCCGGACCCCGGCTCTCTGCACCTCCTCGCTTCGGAGGCGACTCCGTCCAGGCTCGGGGCTTCATAAATCAGTGCACCCTGCATTTTGAACTATTGTCCCACCAGTTTAACTCCGACCGAGCCAAAATTGCATTCATCATGTCCCATCTCACCGGGGAGGCTCTGGCCTGGCTAAATCCTCTATGGGAGAGAGGAGACCCCCTGGTGTCCGACTTGCCTGCCTTTCTCATGGCTTTCCGGAAAGCCTTCGACGAACCCGGACGGAGGACCTCATCCGCATCATCTCTGCTACGCCTCCGTCAGGGAAGCCTCACCGTGGGTCAATATGCCATACGGTTCCGTACCCTTGCCTCGGAGCTGGCCTGGGATAACGAGGCTCTGGTATCCGTCTTCTGGGAGGGTCTGTCCGGCCGTAATAAAGATGAACTTGCTGGTCGGGACATTCCTACCACTCTCGATGACCTAATAACTCTTGCCACCCGGATTGACCTACGGTTCCAGGAGCGTGCCAAAGAGGTCACCCGTGAAAAGGGGTTTCCACGTCTAGTTCCTACTTTTCTGAAACCCGTCACTCCTTCCGTTTCTCCCCAGGTACACTCTCCTGAGCCTATGCAGGTCGACCAGACCAAGATGGTCAAATCCCGTCAGGACTTACGCCGTGCCGAGGGGAGCTGCTTCTACTGTGGCAGTAAGGAGCATCGGATCCGTGCCTGCCCGGAGAGGTCGGGAGAACGCCTGTGTCTAGGTTCGCTCAGAGGGGTCGATCTAGACAAAAATAAATCCTCTCCATCCCTGCTGCTGTCAGTCTCAGTCATCTGCGGGGAGAATCGTTATTCCGAACTAGCCCAACTTGACTCTGGAGCAGCCGGAAATCTTATTTCACAGTCCCTGGAGGAGAAATACCGCATCCCCACCAAACCTCTGGCTGTACCCTTGTCCGTTGTTGCCGTGGATGGGGGCCTCTTACCTCGCCCCATCCAATTCATCACCGAATCCATTACTCTGCAGGTGGGAATGCTGCATTCAGAGAGTATCTCCCTTCACGTTCTGCCTGGACTCTCTCACGCCCTCTTGCTAGGTCTGCCTTGGCTCCAGAGACATGCACCCGTGCTTGACTGGCAAACCGGAGAAGTCCTTCGCTGGGGACAAGACTGTCATAAAACCTGCCTGGTTCCCGTCCATTCCGTCCGTCCCTCTCCTATCCCAGCTAATCTACCTGGACTTCCGATTCCTTATTGGTCTTGTGCTGATGTCTTTGATATGGAGGAGGCAGAGACATTACCACCTCATAGACCATGTGACTACCCCATCGATCCCGCCAGAGTAATGCAGGTGGCTCCCGTGAGTCTAAATTGTCTCCCTCCTGGTAAGACGTTCGTATCGGTACCTGATCGGGAGAGGATCCTACACTGGGGTCATTCGTCTAAACTAGCTGGCCACGCCGGTCAGAAAAAGACCCTCCAGCTTATTACCCGGCACTACTGGTGGCCTAACCTGCACAAGGATGTTATGGACTTTGTTTCTGCCTGTGTGTCCTGCGCCCGCAACAAAGTTCCGAGACACCTGTCGGCCGGCCGCCTTCTTCCTCTGCCAGTACCTGCTGCCCCCTGGCAGCATATAGCGATGGACTTCATAACTGATCTGCCCGTCTCTGCCGGTTGTACGGTCATTTGGGTGGTCGCTGACCGCTTTTCCAAGATGGCTCACTTCATTCCCCTGCCAGGTCTTCCGTCTGCACCCGAGCTGGCTAAAGACTTTATCCGCCACATCTTCCGTCTTCATGGCCTGCCCCGTCACATCGTGTCGGATCGAGGAGTACAGTTCACTTCTCGTTTCTGGAGAGCCACTTGTAAATTGCTAGACGTCACTCTGGACTTCTCCTCCGCTTACCACCCACAGTCTAATGGTCAAGTGGAGCGGATCAATCAGAACCTGACCAGTTACCTCCGGCACTTCGTTAATGCTCACCATTCTGACTGGGTGGATCTCCTGCCATGGGCCGAATTCTCGTACAACAATCACGAGAGCGAGTCTTCCTCCATATGGGAGAGTACCCGGTCCGCACTCCTTCTGTCATCCGAGCGTATGAAAAGACACGCTGACAAAGGACGTCTGGACCCTCCTCAATTCCGTCCTGGGGATAAAGTCTGGCTCTCGTCCAAATATGTCCGGCTCAAGATCCCTTCCTATAAGTTAGGGCCTCGGTTCATCGGCCCACTGGAGGTCATCAGTCAGATCAACCCGGTGGCCTATAAATTGAAACTCCCGGCCAACTTACGGATCCCTAACTCCTTCCATGTATCTCTCCTCAAACCTGTGGTACTTAACTCTTTTTCCAAGTCTACAGGTACGCCTCCTGCTCCGGTTTCTGCTGAGGACGAGTTTGAGGTAGAGAACATTCTTGCCACCAAAAGGGTAAGAGGAAAGACCTTTTTTCTGGTAGATTGGAAGGGGTTTGGTCCTGAGGAGAGAACGTGGGAGCCCCGGGAGAACATCCATGCCCCTCTCATCCTAGCTAAATTTCTGTCTGGCCTAAAAAAGGGGGGGCCTAAAGGGGGGGGTACTGTAGCGCTGGCGTCCCTGCCCTCTGCTAGGCAGGGACGCTGCTCCCCTCACCGCTCTGCTCCGTGCCCGGCGTCCTCCCTCCGCTCTGCTGTCAGCGCGCGCTCCTTCCCGGCGTCCTCCTCCTGCTCTGCTCTCAGCGCGCGCTCCTTCCCGGCCCCTGTGCTTAGGGCGCGCGCGCGCGCGCTCCCCTCCTCTTAAAGGGGCCGCGCGCGCCGTCCTAAGGAGTCCCCGGCCAATGGCCGGAGGACTTCATCATATATAAGGCACCTCCTCCAAAATGGAGGTGCCCGAGCAATGTTGTTTGCACCTGTGTTTCACCTGTGCTTCAGCCCTCAGGTCCCATTGCCAGTTACCTGCCTGTTACCTGCCTGTTACCTGCCAGTTACCTGCCTGATTTCTGCCTGTATACTTGTTACCAGTCTGCCAGTCTGAGGTCCGACGGTCTGCCTTACTACTCCTGTCAGTCTGTCTAAAGGACCAGCCTGCCCGCTCACCTGGGAGCGCATATCAGCTACCTGCCTGCTTGCCTGAGGTCTGACGGTCTGCCTTACTACTCCGGTCAGTCTGTCTATGGACCAGCTTGCCCGCTCACCTGGGAGCGCTTCTCCGTTACCTGCCTGCTTGCCAGCCCGGAGGCTCCGTTGTCACGTGCTGTGACCACCAGCTATCTCAGAGACTCTTGCCCGCTCACCTGGGAGCGCTTCTCCGTTACCTGCCTGCTTGCCAGCCCGGAGGCTCCGTTGTCACGTGCTGTGACCACCAGCTATCTCAGAGACTCTTGCCCGCTCACCTGGGAGCGCTTCTCCGTTACCTGCCTGCTTGCCAGCCCGGAGGTCCCGTTGTCACGTGCTGTGACCACCAGCTATTTCAGAGACTCTTGCCCGCTCACCTGGGAGCGCTTCTCCGTTACCTGCCCGCCTGCCAGCCCGGAGGCTCCGCCGTCACGTGCCGTGACCACCTGCTATTCCAGAGACTCTCGCTTGCTCACCTGGGAGCACACATCTACCATCTGCCTGCTAGCCTACCCGGAGGCTCTGCCATCTCAGGTCGTACCTACCCTTTACCCAGAGACTGCCCTGATCACTTGCCGTAACTCCCTGTCCGTTCATCCAGAGACTGCCACCCGCTCCCTTACAAGGGCCGGCCCCTTGTATCGTAGCTCAGAGGTTCCGCCTCCCGGACCCGTTACACGTGGATGTCACAGTAGCTTAAATGGATGGTATTAATGCCCCTTGAAAGAGATGTGGAGTTCAGCATGGTTTATCAAGATGGTTTTAATGCCCCTAAGAAGAGACGTCAAGTTCACAGTAGCATAAGAAGACCGTTTTAATGGCCCTTGGAAGAGTTGTGGATGTTACAGTGGAATAAAAAGACAATATCAATGCCCCGTGGAAGAGACATGGAGGTCACAGTACCTTAACAAGATGGTTTTAATGCCTCTTGGAAGAGTGGTGGAGGTCGCAGTGGAATAAAAAAAGACAATATCAATGCCCCTTGGTAGAGTGGTGGAGGTCGCATTGGAAGAAAAAGACAATATCAATGTCCCGTGGAAGAGAAGTGGAGGTCACAGTAGATTAATAAGACGGTTTTAATGCCCCTTGGAAAAGTGGTGGAGATCGCAGTGGAATAAAAAGACAATATTAATGCCCCTTGGAAGAGTGATGGAGATCGCAGTGGAAACAAAGGACAGTATCAACGCCCCGTGGAGGAGACATGGAGGTCACAGTAGCTTAACAAGACAGTTTTAATGCCCCTTGAAAGAGTTTTGGAGGTCGCTGTGGAATAAAAAGACAATAGCAATGCCCCATGAAAGAGACGAGGAGGTCACAGTAGCTTAATGAGACGGTTTTAATGCCCCTTGCAAGAGCTGTGGAGTTCAGAGTGGTTTAACAAGATGGTTTTAATGCCCCTTGGAAGAAGCGTGGAGGTCACGGTTTCTTAACTAGATGGTTTTAATGCGCCTTGGAAGAGTGATGGAGGTCGCAGTGGAATAAAGACAATATCAATGCCCCTTGGAAGAGACGTGGATCTCACAGTAGCTTAACAAGACGGTTTTACTGCACATTAGAAGAGTGATGAAGGTCGCAGTGGAATAAAAAGACAATATCAATGCCCCTTGGAAGAGACGTGGTGGTCAAAGTAGCTTAACAAGACAGTTTTAATGCCCCTTGGAAGAGTGTGGAGGTTATAGTGGAATAAAAAGACAATATTAAAGACCCGGCGAAGAGACGTGGAGGTCACAGTAGCTTAAATAAATGGTTTATTGCCCCTTGGAAGAGCGGTGGAGTTCATAGTGGTTTAACAAGATGGTTTTAATGCCCCTTGGAAGAGACGTGGAGGTCACAGTAGCTTAACAAGATGGTTTTAATGCCCTTGGAAGAATGTTGGAGGTCGCAGTGGAAGAAAAAGACAAAATTAATACCCATTGGAAGAGTGATGGAGATCGCAGTGTAATAAAAGGACAGTATCAATGCCCCTTGGTAGAGAAGTGGAGGTCACAGTAGCTTAACAAGACGGTTTTATTGCCCCTTGGAAGAGTGGTGGAGGATGCTGTGGTATAAAAAGACAATATCAATGCCTCGTTGAAGAGACTTGGAGGTCACAGTAGCATAACAAGACGGTTTTAATGTCCCTCGGAAGAGTAGTGGAGGTCACAGTGAAATAAAAAGACAATATCAATGCCCCGGGGAAGAGACCTGGAGGTCACAGTAGCTTAACAAGACGGTTTAAATGTACCTTGAAAGAGTGATGGAGGTCGCAGTGGAATAAAAAGACAATATCAATGCCCCTTGGAAGAGACATGGAGGTCACAGTAGCTCAACAGGACGGTTTTAATATCCCTTGGAAGATTGGTGGAGGTTATAGTGGAATAAAAAGACAATATCAATGCCCCGTGCAAAAGACGTGGAGGTCACAGTAGCTTAACAAGAAGGTTTTAATGCCACTTGGATGAGTAGTGGAGGTTACAGTGAAATAAAAAGACAATATCAATGCACTGTGCAGGAGACATGGAGGTCACAGTAGCTTAACAAGATGGTTTTAATGCCCCTTGGAAGAGTGATGGAGGTTGCAGTGGAATAAAAAGACAGTATCAATGCCCCTTGTAAGAGTGGTGGAGGTCACAGTGGAATAAAAAGACAATATCAATGTCCCATGTAAGAGATGTGGAGGTCACAGTAGCTTAACAAGACGGTTTTAATGCCCCTTGGAAGAGTGGTGGAGGTCGCAGTGGAATAAATAGACAATATTAATGCCCCTTGGAAGAGTGATGGAGGTCGCAGTGGAATAAAAGGACAGTATCAATGCCTCGTGGAAGAGACGTGGAGGTCACAGTAGCATAACAAGACGGTTTTAATGCCCCTTGGAAGAGTGGTGGAGGTCGCAGTGGAATAAAAAGACAATGTTAATGCCCCTTGGAAGAGTTGTGGAGGTCGGTGTGGAATAAAAATACAATATCAAAGCCCCAAGGAATGGACTTGGAGGTCACAGTAGCTTAAATAGATGGTTTTAATGCCCCTTGGAATAGCTGAGGAGTTCAGAGTGGTTTAACATGATGGTTTTAATGCCCCTTGGAAGAGACGTGGATGTCAGCGTAGCTTAACAAGACGGTTCTAAAGCCCCTTGGATGAGTGGTGGAGGTCGCAGTGGAATAAAAATACGATATCAATGTCCCTTGGAAGAAATGTGGAGGTCACAGTAGCTTAACAAGATGGTTTTAATGCCCCTTCGAAGAGTGGTGGAGGTCGCTGTGGAATAAAAAGATAATAACAAAGTCCCGTGGAAGAGACGTGGATCTCACAGTAGCTTAACAAGACGGTTTTAATGCCCATTGGAAGAGTGGTGGAGGTTGCAGTGCAATAAAAAGACAATATCAATGCCCCGTGGAAGAGACTTGGAGGTCACAGTAGCTTAAGAAGACGGTTTTAATGCCCCTTGGAAGAGTGGTGGAGGTCGCTGTGGAATAAAAAGACAATATCAATGCCCCGTGGAAAAGACGTGAAGGACACAGTAGCTTAGCAAGACGGTTTTAACGCCCCTTGCAAGAGCTGTGGAGTTCAGAGTGGTTTAACAAGATGGTTTTAATGCCCCTTGGAAGAGACGTGGAGGTCATAGTAGCTTAACAAGATGGATTTAATGCCCCTTGGAAGAGTGATGGAGGTCGCAGTGGAATAAAGACAATATCAATGCCCCTTGGAAGAGACGTGGAGGTCACAGTAGCTTAACAAGATGGTTTTAATGCCCCTTGGAAGAATGCTGGAGGTCGCAGTGTAATGAAAAGACAATATGAATGCACCTCGGAAGAGTGGTGGAGGTCGCAGTGGAATAAAAAGACAATATCAATACCCCTTGGAAGAGAAGTAGAGTTCACAGTAGCTTAACAAGACGGTTTTAATACTCCTCGGAAGAGTTGTGGAGGTTACAGTGGAATAAAAAGACAATATCAATGCCCCATGGAAAAGACGTGGAGGTCACAGTAGCTTTAAAAGATGGTTTTAATGCCCCTAGGCAGAGTGGTGGAGGTCGCAGTGGAATAAAAAGACAATATCAATGATCCCTTGGAAGAGTGGTGGAGGTCGCAGTGAAATAAAAAGATGATATCAATGCCCCTTGGAAGAGGGGTGGTGGTTACAGTGGAATAAAAACTCAATATCAATGCCCCTTGGAAGAGACATGGAGTTCATAGTAGCTGAACAAAATGGTTTTAATGCCCCTTGGAAGAGTGGTGGAGTACAGAGTGGTTTAATAAGACGGTTTTAATGCCGTTGGAAGAGATGTCGAGGTCACAGTAGCAGAACAAGACTGTTTTAATGCCCCTTAGAAGAGTGGTGGAGGTTACAGTGTAATAAAAAGACAATATCAATGCCCCTTGGAAGAGACATGAAGGTCACAGTATCATAACAAGACGGTTTTAATGCCCCTTGTAAGAGTGGTGGAGGTCGCAGTGGAATAAAAAGACAATATGAATTCCCCTTGGAAGAGTGATAGAGGTCGCAGTTGAATAAAAGGACTGTACCAAAGCCCCGTGGAAGAGACGTGGAGGTCACATTAGCTTAAAAATATGGTTTTAATGCCCCTTGGAAGAGTGGTGGAGGTTACAGTGTAATAAAAAGACAATATCAAAGCCCCATGGAAGAGACTTTGAGGTCACAGTAGCTTAAAAAGATGGTTTTAATGCCCCTTGGAAGAGTGGTGGAGGTCGCTGTGGAATAAAAAGACAATATCAAGGCACCGTGGAAAAGACGTGGAGGTCACAGTAGCTTAAATATACAGTTTGAATGCCCCTTGGAATAGCTGTGGAGTTCAGAGTGGTTTAACAAGATGGTTTTTATGCACCTTGGAAGAGAATTGGAGGTCACAGTAGCTTAACAAGACAGTTTTAATGCCCCTTGGATGAGTGGTGGAGGTTACAGTGGAATAAAAAGACTATATCAATGCCCCTACGAAGAGACGTCGAGGTCACAGTAGCTTACAAGACGGTTTTAATGTCCCTTGGAAGAGTGGTGGAGGTTACAGTGGAATAAAAAGACAATATCAATGCCCCATGGAAGAGACATGGAGGTCAAAGTAGCTTAACAAGACAGTTTTAATGCCCCTTGGATGACTGGTGGATGTCGCAGTGGAATAAAAAGACAATATCAATGCCCCTTGGAAGAGGGGTGGTGGTTACAGTGGAATAAAAAGACAATATCAATGCCCCGTGGAAGATACGTGGAGGTCATAGTAGCTGAACAAGACGGTTTTAATGTCCCTTGGATGAGTGGTGGATGTCGCAGTGGAATAAAAAGACAATATTAATGCCCCTTGGAAGAGGGGTGGTGGTTACAGTGGAATAAAAAGACAATATCAATGCCCCGTGGAAGAGACATGGAGGTCACAGTAGCCTAACAAGACGGTTTAATGCCCCTTGGATGATTGGTGGAGGTCACTGTGGAATAAAAAGACAATATCAAAGCTCCGAGGAAGAGACGTGGAGGTCACAGTAGCTTAAATAGATGGTTTTAATGCACCTTGGAATAGCTGTTGAGTTCAGAGTAGTTTAACAAGATGGTTTTTATGCACCTTGGAAGAGAAGTGGAGGTCACAGTCGCTTAACAAGACAGTTTTAATGCCCCTTGGATGAGTGGTGGATGTCGCAGTTTAATAAAAAGACAATATCAGTGCACCTTGGAAGAGGGGTGGTGGTAACAGTGGAAGAAAAAGACAATATCAATGCCCCGTGGAAGAGACGGGGAGGTCATAGTAGCTGAACAAGACGGTTTTGATGCCCCTTAGAAGAGTGGTGGAGTTCAGAGTGGTTTAACAAGGTGGTTTTAATGCACCTTGGAAGAGACGTGGAGGTCACTGTAACTAAACAACATGGTTTTAATGCCCCTTGGAAGAGTGGTGGAGATCGCAGTAGAATAAAAAGACAATTTCAATGCCCATTGGAAGAGTGGTGGAGGTCGCAGTGGAATAAAAATACAATATCAATGTCCCGTGGAAGAGATGTGGAGGTCACAGTAGCTTAATAAGACGGTTTTAATGCCCCTTGGAATAGCTGTGGATTTCAGAGTGGTTTAACAAGATGGTTTTAATGCCCCTTGGAAGAGACGTGGAGGTCACAGTAGCTTAACAAGAGGGTTTTAATGCCCCTTGGATGAGTGGTGGAGTTTACAGTGGAATAAAAAGACAATATGAATGCACTGTGGAAGAAACATGGATGTCACAGTAGCTTAACAAGATGGTTTTAATGCCCCTTGGAAGAGTGGTGGAGGACGCAGTGGAATAAAAAGACCATATCAATGCCCCTTGTAAGATTGGTGGAGGTCGCAGTGGAATAAAAAGACAATATCAATGTCCCATGTAAGAGATGTGGAGGTCACAGTAGCTTAACAAGATGGTTTTAATGCCCCTTGGAAGAGTGGTTGAGGTCGCAGTGGAATAAAAAGACAATATTAATGCCCCTTGGAAGAGTGATGGAGGTCGCAATGGAATAAAGAGAATATCAATACCCCTTGGAAGAGACGTGGAGGTCACAGTAGCTTAACAAGACGTTTTTAATGCACCTTGGAAGAATGGTGGAGGTCGCAGTGTAATAAAAAGACAATATGAATGCACCTCGTAAGAGTGGCGGAGGTCGCAGTGGAATAAAAAGACAATATCAATGCCCCTTGGAAGAGACGTAGAGTTCAAAGTAGCTTAACAAGATGGTTTTAATGCCACTCGGAAGAGTGGTGGACGTTACAGTAGAATAAAAATACAATATCAATGCCCCGTGGAAAAGACGTGGAGGTCACAGTAGCTTTAAAAGATAGTTTTATTGCCCCTAGGCAGAGTGGTGGAGGTCGCAGTGGAATGAAAAGACAATATCAATGCCCCTTGGAAGAGTATTGGAGGTCGAAGTGGAATAAAAAGCAATATCAAAGACCCCTTGGAAGATTGGTGGAGGTCGGAGTGGAATAAAAAGACGATATCAATGTCCCTTGGAAGAGGGGTGGTGGTTACAGTGAAATATAAACTCAATATCAATGCCACGTGGAAGAGACATGGAGGTCATAGTAGCTGAACAAAATGGTTTTAATGCCGCTTAGAAGAGTGGTGGAGTTCAGCGTGGTTTAATAAGATGGTTTTAATGCCGCTTGGAAGAGACGTCGAGGTCACAGTAGCAGAACAAGACAGTTTTAATGCCCCTTGGAAGAGTGGTGGAGGTCACAGTGGAATAAAAAGACAATATAAATTTCCCTTGGAAGAGATGTGGAGTGCAGAGTGTTTTAATAAGACGGTTTTAATGCCCCTTGGAGGAGACATGTAGGTCACAGTAGCTTAACAAGACGGTTTTAATGCCCCTTGGAAGAGTGGTGCAGGTCGCAGTGAAATAAAAAGACAATATCAATTCCCATTGGAAGAGTGGTGGAGGTCGCAGTGGAATAAAAGGACAATATTAATGCCCCTTGGAAGAGTGATGGAGGTCGCAGTTGAATAAAAGGACAGTATTAGTGCCCCGTGGAAGAGACATGGAGGTCACATTAGCTTAACAAGATGGTTTTAATGCCCCTTGGAAGAGTGGTGGAGGTCGCTGTGGAATAAAAAGACAATATCAATGCCCCGTGGAAGAGACGTGGATGTCACAGTAGTTTAAATAGACGGTTTTAAAGCCCCTTGGAATAGCTGTGGATTTCAGAGTGGTTTAACAAGATTGTTTTAATGCCCCTTTTAAGAGAGGTGGAGGTCACAGCAGCATAACAAGACGGTTTTAATGCCCCTTGGATGAGTGGTGGAGGTTATAGTGGAATAAAAATACAATATCAATGCCCCTTGGAAGAGACGTCGAGGTCCCAGTAGATTAATTAGAAGGTTTTAATGCCCCTTGGAAGAGTGGTGGAGGCTACAGTGGAATAAATAGACAATATCAATGCCCCTTGGAAGAGACGTGGAGGTCACAGTAGCTTAAGAAGGCAGTTTTAATGCCCCTTGGAAGAGTGGTGGAGGTCTCAGTGGAATAAAACGACAATATCAATGCCCCTTGGAAGAGTGGTGGAGGTCACAGTGGAATAAATAGACAATATCAATGTCTCGTGCATGAAACGTGGAGGTCACAGTGTAATATACGGACAGTATCAATGCCCCGTGGAGAGAAGTGGAGGTCGCTGTAGCTTAACAAGGTGGTTTTAATGTCCCTTGGAAAATTGGTAGAGGTCGCTGTGGAATAAAAAGACAATCAATGCCCCGAGGAAGAGACGTTGAGGTCAGAGTAGATTAAATAGACGGTTTTAATGCCCCTTGTAATAGCTGTGGAGTTCAGAGTGGTTTAACAAGATGGTTTTAATGCCCCTTGGAAGAGACGTGGAGTTCTCAGCAGCCGAACAAGACTGTTTTAATGCCCCTTGGATGAGTGGTGGAGGTCGCAGTGGAATAAAAAGACAATATCAATGCCCCGTGGAAGAGGGGTGGTGGTTACAGTGCAATAAAAAGACAATATCAATGCCCCGTGGAAGACTCGTGGAGGTCACAGTAGCTTAACAAGATGGTTTTAATGCCCCTTGTAATAGCGGTGGAGGTCGCTGTGGAATAAAAAGACAATATTGAAGCTCCGTGGAATAGACGGGGAGGTCACAGCAGCTTAAATAATTGGTTTTATTGCGGCTTGGAAGAGCTGTGGAGTTCCTATTGGTTTAACAAGATGGTTTTAATGCCACTTGGAAGAGACGTGGAGGTCACAGTAGCTTAACAAGATGGTTTTAATGCCCCTTGGAAGAGTGGTGGAGGTCGCATTGGAATAAAAAGACAATATCAACACCGCTTGGAAGAGTTGTGGAGGTCGCAGTGGAATAAAAATACAATATCAATGTCCCGAGGAAGAGACGTGGAGGTCATAGTAGCTTAACAAGATGGTTTTAATGCCCCTAGGCAGAGTGGTGGAGGTCGCAGTGGAATAAAAAGACAATATCAATGCCCCTTGGAAGAGTGGTGGAGGTCACAGTGGAATAAAAAGATGATATCAATGCCCCTTGGAAGAGGGGTGGTGGATACAGTTTAATAAAAACTCAAAATCAGTGCCCCGTGGAAGAGACATGGAGGTCATAGTAGGTGAACAAGATGGTTTTAATGCACCTTGGAAGAGTGGTGGAGTTCAAAGTGGTAGAAAAACACAATACTAATGCCCCTTGGAAGAGTGAGAGAGATCGCAGTTGAATAATAGGATAGTATCAATGCCCCGTGGAAGAGACGTGAAGGTCACAGCAGCTTAACAAGATGGTTTTAATGCCCCTTGGAAGAGACATGGAGGTCACAGTAGCTTAACAAGATGATTTTAATGCCCCTTGGAAGAGTGGTGGAGGTCGCATTGGAATAAAAAGACAATATCAACACCGCTTGGAAGAGTTGTGGAGGTCGCAGTGGAATAAAAAGACAATATCAATGGCCCAAGGAAGAGATGTGGAGGTCATAGTATCTTAACAAGATGGTTTTAATGCCCCTAGGCAGAGTGGTGGAGGTCGCAGCGGAATAAAAAGACAATGTCACTGCCCCTTGGAAGAGTGGTGGAGGTCACAGTGGAATAAAAAGACAATATCAATGACCCCTTGGAAGAGTGGTGGAGGTCGCAGTGGAATAAAAAGATGATATCAATGCCCCTTGGAAGAGGGGTGGTGGATTCAGTTTAATAAAAACTCAATATCAATGCCCCGTGGAAGAGACATGGAGGTCATAGTAGGTGAACAAGATGGTTTTAATGCACCTTGGAAGAGTGGTGGAGTTCAGAGTGGTTTAATAAGACGGTTTTTATGCCCCTTGGAAGAGACGTCGAGCTCACAGTAGCTGAAGAAGACGGTTTTATTGCCCCTTGGATGAGTGGTGGAGGTTACAGTGGAATAAAAAGACAATATCAATTCCCCGTGGAAGAGATATGGAGGTCACAATAGCTTAACAAGACCGTTTTAATGTCCCTTGGAAGAGTGGTGGAGGTCGCAGTGGAATAAAAAGATAATATCAATGTCCCGTGGAAGTGACGTGGAGGTCACAGTAGCTTAATAAGACGGTTTTAATACCACTTGGAGGAGTGGTGGAGGTCATAGTGGAATAAAAACACAATATTAATGCCCCTTGGTTGAATAATAGAACAGTATCAATGCCCCGTGGAAGAGACGTGAAGGTCACAGCAGCCTAAAAAGATGGTTTTAATGTCCCTTGGAGGAGACGTGGAGGTCACAGTAGCTTAACAAGATGGTTTTAATGCCCCTTGGAAGAGTGATGGAGGTCGCATTGGAATAAAAAGACAATATCAACACCGCTTGGAAGAGTTGTGGAGGTCGCAGTGGAATAAAAAGACAATATCAATGTCCCAAAGAAGAGACGTGGAGGTCATAGTAGCTTAACAATATGGTTTTAATGCCCCTAGGCAGAGTGGTGGAGGTCGCAGTGGAATAAAAAGACAATATTAATGCCCCTTGGAAGAGTGGTGGAGTACACAGTGGAATAAAAAGACAATATCAATGACCCCTTGGAAGAGTGGTGGAGGTCGCAGTGGAATAAAAAGATGATATCAATGCCCCGTGGAAGAGACGTGAAGGTCACAGCAGCTTAACAAGATGGTTTTAATGCCTCTTGGAAGAGTGGTGGAGGTCACTGTGGAATAAAAAGACTATCAAAGCCCCGTGGAAGAGACGTTGAGGTCACAGTAGCTTAAATAGATGCTTTTAATGCCCTTTGGAATAGCTGTGGAGTTCAGAGTGGTTTAACAAGATGGTTTTTATGCACCTTCGAAGAGACGTGGAGGTCACAGTAGCTTAACAAGATGGTTTTAATGTCCCTTGGATGAGTGGTGGAGGTTATGTGGAATAAAAATACAATATCAATGCCCCTTTGAAGAGACGTCGAGGTCACAGTAGCTTACAAGACGGTTTTACTGTCCCTTGGAGGAGTGGTGGAGGTTACAGTGGAATAAAAAGACAATATCAATGCCCCGTGGAAGAGACATGGAGGTCACAGTAGCTTAACAAGATGGCTTTAATGCCCCTTGGAAAAGTGGTTGAGGTTGCAGTGGAATAAAAAGACAATATTAATCCCCCTTGGAAGAGTGGTGAAGGTCGTAGTGGAAATAAAGGACAGTATCAATGCCTCGTGGGAGAGACTTGGAGGTCACAGTAGCTTAACAAGACGGTTTTAATGCCCGTTGAAAGATACGTGGAGGTCACAGTAGCTTAACAAGACGGTTTTAATGCCCGTTGAAGGAGTGGTGGAGGTCAGAGTGGAATAAAAAGACAATATCAATGAACATTGGAAGAGTGGTGGAGGTCGCAGTGGAATAAAAAGACGATATCAATTCCCCGTTGAATAGACTTAGAGGTAACAGTAGCTTAACAAGATGGTTTTAATGCCCCTTGGAAGAGAGGTGGAGGTCGCAGTGGCATAAACTGACAATATCAATACCCCGTGGAAGAGACGTGGAGGTCACAGTAGCTTTAAAAGATGGTTTTATTGCCCCTAGGCAGAGTGGTGGAGGTCGCAGTGGAATGAAAAGACAATATCAATGCCCCTTGGAAGAGTATTGGAGGTCGAAGTGGAATAAAAAGCAATATCAAAGACCCCTTGGAAGAGTGGTGGAGGTCGGAGTGGAATAAAAAGACGATATCAATGTCCCTTGGAAGAGGGGTGGTGGTTACAGTGAAATATAAACTCAATATCAATGCCACGTGGAAGAGACATGGAGGTCATAGTAGCTGAACAAAATGGTTTTAATGCCGCTTAGAAGAGTGGTGGAGTTCAGCGTGGTTTAATAAGATGGTTTTAATGCCGCTTGGAAGAGACGTCGAGGTCACAGTAGCAGAACAAGACAGTTTTAATGCCCCTTGGAAGAGTGGTGGAGGTCACAGTGGAATAAAAAGACAATATAAATTTCCCTTGGAAGAGATGTGGAGTGCAGAGTGTTTTAATAAGACGGTTTTAATGCCCCTTGGAGGAGACATGTAGGTCACAGTAGCTTAACAAGACGGTTTTAATGCCCCTTGGAAGAGTGGTGCAGGTCGCAGTGAAATAAAAAGACAATATCAATTCCCATTGGAAGAGTGGTGGAGGTCGCAGTGGAATAAAAGGACAATATTAATGCCCCTTGGAAGAGTGATGGAGGTCGCAGTTGAATAAAAGGACAGTATTAGTGCCCCGTGGAAGAGACATGGAGGTCACATTAGCTTAACAAGATGGTTTTAATGCCCCTTGGAAGAGTGGTGGAGGTCGCTGTGGAATAAAAAGACAATATCAATGCCCCGTGGAAGAGACGTGGATGTCACAGTAGTTTAAATAGACGGTTTTAAAGCCCCTTGGAATAGCTGTGGATTTCAGAGTGGTTTAACAAGATTGTTTTAATGCCCCTTTTAAGAGAGGTGGAGGTCACAGCAGCATAACAAGACGGTTTTAATGCCCCTTGGATGAGTGGTGGAGGTTATAGTGGAATAAAAATACAATATCAATGCCCCTTGGAAGAGACGTCGAGGTCCCAGTAGATTAATTAGAAGGTTTTAATGCCCCTTGGAAGAGTGGTGGAGGCTACAGTGGAATAAGTAGACAATATCAATGCCCCTTGGAAGAGACGTGGAGGTCACAGTAGCTTAAGAAGGCAGTTTTAATGCCCCTTGGAAGAGTGGTGGAGGTCTCAGTGGAATAAAACGACAATATCAATGCCCCTTGGAAGAGTGGTGGAGGTCACAGTGGAATAAATAGACAATATCAATGTCTCGTGCATGAAACGTGGAGGTCACAGTGTAATATACGGACAGTATCAATGCCCCGTGGAGAGAAGTGGAGGTCGCTGTAGCTTAACAAGGTGGTTTTAATGTCCCTTGGAAAATTGGTAGAGGTCGCTGTGGAATAAAAAGACAATCAATGCCCCGAGGAAGAGACGTTGAGGTCAGAGTAGATTAAATAGACGGTTTTAATGCCCCTTGTAATAGCTGTGGAGTTCAGAGTGGTTTAACAAGATGGTTTTAATGCCCCTTGGAAGAGACGTGGAGTTCTCAGCAGCCGAACAAGACTGTTTTAATGCCCCTTGGATGAGTGGTGGAGGTCGCAGTGGAATACAAAGACAATATCAATGCCCCGTGGAAGAGGGGTGGTGGTTACAGTGCAATAAAAAGACAATATCAATGCCCCGTGGAAGACTCGTGGAGGTCACAGTAGCTTAACAAGATGGTTTTAATGCCCCTTGTAATAGCGGTGGAGGTCGCTGTGGAATAAAAAGACAATATTGAAGCTCCGTGGAAGAGACGGGGAGGTCACAGCAGCTTAAATAATTGGTTTTATTGCGGCTTGGAAGAGCTGTGGAGTTCCTATTGGTTTAACAAGATGGTTTTAATGCCACTTGGAAGAGACGTGGAGGTCACAGTAGCTTAACAAGATGGTTTTAATGCCCCTTGGAAGAGTGGTGGAGGTCGCATTGGAATAAAAAGACAATATCAACACCGCTTGGAAGAGTTGTGGAGGTCGCAGTGGAATAAAAATACAATATCAATGTCCCGAGGAAGAGACGTGGAGGTCATAGTAGCTTAACAAGATGGTTTTAATGCCCCTAGGCAGAGTGGTGGAGGTCGCAGTGGAATAAAAAGACAATATCAATGCCCCTTGGAAGAGTGGTAGAGGTCACAGTGGAATAAAAAGATGATATCAATGCCCCTTGGAAGAGGGGTGGTGGATACAGTTTAATAAAAACTCAAAATCAATGCCCCGTGGAAGAGACATGGAGGTCATAGTAGGTGAACAAGATGGTTTTAATGCACCTTGGAAGAGTGGTGGAGTTCAAAGTGGTAGAAAAACACAATACTAATGCCCCTTGGAAGAGTGAGAGAGATCGCAGTTGAATAATAGGATAGTATCAATGCCCCGTGGAAGAGACGTGAAGGTCACAGCAGCTTAACAAGATGGTTTTAATGCCCCTTGGAAGAGACATGGAGGTCACAGTAGCTTAACAAGATGATTTTAATGCCCCTTGGAAGAGTGGTGGAGGTCGCATTGGAATAAAAAGACAATATCAACACCGCTTGGAAGAGTTGTGGAGGTCGCAGTGGAATAAAAAGACAATATCAATGGCCCAAGGAAGAGATGTGGAGGTCATAGTATCTTAACAAGATGGTTTTAATGCCCCTAGGCAGAGTGGTGGAGGTCGCAGCGGAATAAAAAGACAATGTCACTGCCCCTTGGAAGAGTGATGGAGGTCACAGTGGAATAAAAAGACAATATCAATGACCCCTTGGAAGAGTGGTGGAGGTCGCAGTGGAATAAAAAGATGATATCAATGCCCCTTGGAAGAGGGGTGGTGGATTCAGTTTAATAAAAACTCAATATCAATGCCCCGTGGAAGAGACATGGAGGTCATAGTAGGTGAACAAGATGGTTTTAATGCACCTTGGAAGAGTGGTGGAGTTCAGAGTGGTTTAATAAGACGGTTTTTATGCCCCTTGGAAGAGACGTCGAGCTCACAGTAGCTGAAGAAGACAGTTTTATTGCCCCTTGGATGAGTGGTGGAGGTTACAGTGGAATAAAAAGACAATATCAATTCCCCGTGGAAGAGATATGGAGGTCACAATAGCTTAACAAGACCGTTTTAATGTCCCTTGGAAGAGTGGTGGAGGTCACAGTGGAATAAAAAGATAATATCAATGTCCCGTGGAAGTGACGTGGAGGTCACAGTAGCTTAATAAGACGGTTTTAATACCACTTGGAGGAGTGGTGGAGGTCATAGTGGAATAAAAACACAATATTAATGCCCCTTGGTTGAATAATAGAACAGTATCAATGCCCCGTGGAAGAGACGTGAAGGTCACAGCAGCCTAAAAAGATGGTTTTAATGTCCCTTGGAGGAGACGTGGAGGTCACAGTAGCTTAACAAGATGGTTTTAATGCCCCTTGGAAGAGTGATGGAGGTCGCATTGGAATAAAAAGACAATATCAACACCGCTTGGAAGAGTTGTGGAGGTCGCAGTGGAATAAAAAGACAATATCAATGTCCCAAAGAAGAGACGTGGAGGTCATAGTAGCTTAACAATATGGTTTTAATGCCCCTAGGCAGAGTGGTGGAGGTCGCTGTGGAATAAAAAGACAATATTAATGCCCCTTGGAAGAGTGGTGGAGTACACAGTGGAATAAAAAGACAATATCAATGACCCCTTGGAAGAGTTGTGGAGGTCGCAGTGGAATAAAAAGATGATATCAATGCCCCGTGGAAGAGACGTGAAGGTCACAGCAGCTTAACAAGATGGTTTTAATGCCTCTTGGAAGAGTGGTGGAGGTCACTGTGGAATAAAAAGACTATCAAAGCCCCGTGGAAGAGACGTTGAGGTCACAGTAGCTTAAATAGATGCTTTTAATGCCCTTTGGAATAGCTGTGGAGTTCAGAGTGGTTTAACAAGATGGTTTTTATGCACCTTCGAAGAGACGTGGAGGTCACAGTAGCTTAACAAGATGGTTTTAATGTCCCTTGGATGAGTGGTGGAGGTTATGTGGAATAAAAATACAATATCAATGCCCCTTTGAAGAGACGTCGAGGTCACAGTAGCTTACAAGACGGTTTTACTGTCCCTTGGAGGAGTGGTGGAGGTTACAATGGAATAAAAAGACAATATCAATGCCCCGTGGAAGAGACATGGAGGTCACAGTAGCTTAACAAGATGGCTTTAATGCCCCTTGGAAAAGTGGTTGAGGTTGCAGTGGAATAAAAAGACAATATTAATTCCCCTTGGAAGAGTGGTGAAGGTCGTAGTGGAAATAAAGGACAGTATCAATGCCTCGTGGGAGAGACATGGAGGTCACAGTAGCTTAACAAGACGGTTTTAATGCCCGTTGAAAGATACGTGGAGGTCACAGTAGCTTAACAAGACGGTTTTAATGCCCGTTGAAAGAGTGGTGGAGGTCAGAGTGGAATAAAAAGACAATATCAATGAACATTGGAAGAGTGGTGGAGGTCGCAGTGGAATAAAAAGACGATATCAATTCCCCGTTGAATAGACTTAGAGGTAACAGTAGCTTAACAAGATGGTTTTAATGCCCCTTGGAAGAGAGGTGGAGGTCGCAGTGGCATAAACTGACAATATCAATACCCCGTGGAAGAGACGTGGAGGTCACAGTAGCTTAACAAGTCGGTTTTAATGCCCCTTGGAAGAGTGTTGGAGGTAGCTGTGGAATAAAAGGACAGTATCAATGCCCAAAGGAAGAGACGTGGAGGCCACAGTAGCTTAACAAGACGGTTTAATGCCCCTTGGATGATTGGTGGAGGTCACTGTGGAATAAAAAGACAATATCAAAGCTCCGAGTAAGAGACGTGGAGGTCACAGTAGCTTAAATAGATGGTTTTAATGCCCCTTGGAATAGCTGTGGAGATCAGAGTAGTTTAACAAGATGGTTTTTATGCACCTTGGAAGAGAAGTGGAAGTCATAGTAGCTTAACAAGACAGTTTTAATGCCCCTTGGATGAGTGGTGGATGTCGCAGTGGAATAAAAAGACAATGTCAATGCCCCTTGGAAGAGGGGTGGTGGTTACAATGGAATAAAAAGACAATATCAATGCCCCGTGGAAGAGACGTGGAGGTCATAGTAGCTGAACAAGACAGTTTTAATGCCCATTGGATGAGTGTTGGAGGTCGCAGTGGAATAAAAATACAATATTATTGCCCCTTGAAAGAGTGATGGAGGTCGCAGTGGAATAAAAGGACCATATCAATGCCCCTTGTAAGAGGGTGGAGGTCGCAATGGAATAAAAAGACAATATCAATGTCCCATGTAAGAGATGTGCAGGTCACAGTAGCTTAACAAGATGGTTTTAATGCCCCTTGGAAGAGTGGTTGAGGTCGCAGTGGAATAAAAAGACAATATTAATGCCCCTTGGAAGAGTGATGGAGGTTACAGTGGAATAAAAAGACAATATTAATGCCCCTTGGAAGAGTGGTTGAGGTCGCAATGGAATAAAGACAATATCAATGCTCCTTGGAAGAGACGTGGAGGTCACAGTAGCTTTAAAAGATGGTTTTAATGCCCCTAGGCAAAGTGGTGGAGGTCGCAGTGGAATGAAAAAACAATATCAATGCCCCTTGGAAGAGTATTGGAGGTCGCAGTGGAATAAAAAGCAATATCAATGACCCCTTGTAAGAGTGGTGGAGGTCGCAGTGGAATAAAAAGACAATATCAATGTCCCATGTAAGAGATGTGCAGGTCACAGTAGCTTAACAAGATGGTTTTAATGCCCCTTGGAAGAGTGGTGGAGGTCGCAGTGGAATAAAAAGACAATATGAATGCCCCTTGGAAGAGTGATAGAGGTCGCAGTTGAATAAAAGGGCAGTATCAAAGCCCCGTGGAAGAAACGTGGAGGTCACAGTAGCTTAACAAGATGGTTTTAATGCCCCTTGGAAGAGTGGTGGAGGTCGCTGTGGAATAAAAAGACAATTTCAAAGCACCGTGGGAAAGACGTGAAGGTCACAGTAGCTTAAATAGACGGTTTGAATGCCCCTTTGAATAGCTGTGGAGCTCAGAGAGGTTTAACAAGATGGTTTTTATGCACCTTGGAAGAGAATTGGAGGTCACAGTAGCTTAACAAGACGGTTTTAATGCCCCTTGGATGAGTGGTGGAGGTTACAGTGGAATAAAAAGACAATATCAATGCCCCTACGAAGAGACATCGAGGTCAAAGTAGCTTATAAGACGGTTTTAATGTCCCTTGGAAGAGTGGTGGAGGTTACAGTGTAATAAAAAGACAATATCTATGCCCCGTGGAAGAGACATGGAGGTCACAGTAGCTTAACAAGACAGTTTTAATGCCCCTTGGATGAGTGGTGGAGGTCGCAGTGGAATAAAAATACAATATCAATGTCCCGTGGAAGAGACGTGGAGGTCACAGTAGCTTGACAAGATGGTTTTAATGACCCTTGGAAGAGTGGTGGAGGTCGCTGTGGAATAAAAAGATAATAACAAAACCCCGTGGAAGAGACATGGAGTTCACAGTAGCTTAAATAAATGGTTTTATTGTTCCTTGGAAGAGATGTGGATTTCATAGTGGCTTAACAAGATGGTTTTAATGCCTCTTGGAAGAGATGTGGAAGTCACAGTAGCTTAACAAGATGGTTTTAATGCCCCTTGGAAGAGTGGTGGAGGTTACAGTGAATATAAAGACATTATCAATGCCCCATGGAAGAGACGTTGACGCAACTGTACTTTACCAAGACGGTTTTAATGCCCTTTGGAAGAGTGGTGGAGGTCACAGTGGAATAAAAAGACAATATCAATTCCCATTGGAAGAGTGGTGGAGGTCGCAGTGGAATAAAAGGACAATATTAATGCCCCTTGGAAGAGTGATGGAGGTTGCAGTTGAATAAAAGGACAGTATTAATGCCCCGTGGAAGAGACATGGAGTTAACAGTAGCTTAACAAGACGGTTTTAATGCCCCTTGGATGAGTAGTGGAGGTTTTAGTGGAATAAAAAGAGAAAATCAAAGCCCCGTGGAAGAGACGTGGAGGTCACAGTAGTTTAAATAGACGGTTTTAATGCCCCTTGGAATAGCTGTGGATTTCAGATTGGTTTAACAAGATTGTTTTAATGCCCCTTGGAAGAGACATGGAGGTCACAGCAGCGTAACAAGACGGTTTTAATGCCCCTTGGATGAGTGGTGGAGGTTATAGTGGAATAAAAAGACAATATCAATGCCCCTTGGAAGAGACGTCGAGGTCCCAGTAGATTAACAAGGAGGTTTTAATACCCCTTGAAAGAGTGGTGGAGGCTACAGTGGAATAAATAGACAATATCAATGACCCTTGGAAGAGACGTGGAGGTCACAGTAGCTTAACAAGGCAGTTTTAATGCCCCTTGGAAGAGTGGTGGAGGTCTCAGTGGAATAAAAAGACAATATCAATGCCCCTTGGAAAAGTGGTGGAGGTCGCAGTGGAATAAAAAGACAATATCAATGCCCCTTGGAAAAGTGGTGGAGGTCGCAGTGGAATAAAAAGACAATATCAATGTCCCGCGCATGAAACGTGGAGGTCACAGTGTAATATACGGACAGTATCAATGCCCTGTGGAAGAGAAGTGGAGGTCACTGTAGCTTAACAAGATGGTTTTAATGCCCCTTGGAAAATTGGTGGAGGTCGCTGTGGAATAAAAAGACATTATCAATGCCCCGAGGAAGAGACGTTGAGGTCACAGTAGCTTAAATAGACGGTTTTAATGCCCCTTGGAATAGCTGTGGAGTTCAGAGTGGTTAAACAAGATGGTTTTAATGCCCCCTGGAAGAGACGTGGAGTTCTCAGCAGCTTAACAATACGGTTTTAATGCCCCTTGGATGAGTGGTGGAGGTCGCAGTGGAATAAAAAGACAATATCAATGCCCCGTGGAAGAGGGGTGGTGGTTACAGTGCAATAAAAAGACAATATCAATGCCCCGTGAAAGACTCGTGGAGGTCACAGTAGCTTAACAAGACGGTTTTAATGCCCCTTGGAATAGCGGTGGTGGTCGCTGTGGAATAAAAAGACAATATTGAAGCTCCGTGGAAGAGACGGGGAGGTCACAGCAGCTTAAATAATTGGTTTTATTGCGGCTTGGAAGAGCTGTGGAGTTCCTATTGGTATAACAAGATGGTTTTAATGCCCCTTGGAAGAGACGTGGAGGTCACAGTAGCTTAACAAGATGGTTTTAATGCCTCTTGGAAGAGTGGTGGAGGTCGCATTGGAATAAAAAGACAATATCAACACTGCTTGGAAGAGTTGTGGAGGTCGCAGTGGAATAAATAGACAATATCAATGTCCCGAGGAAGAGACGTGGAGGTCATAGTAGCTTAACAAGATGGTTTTAATGCCCCTAGGCAGAGTGGTGGATTTCGCAGTGGAATAAAAAGACAATATCAATGCCCATTGGAAGAGTGGTGGAGGTCACAGTGGCATAAAAAGACAATATCAATGACCCCTTGGAGGAGTGGTGGAGGTCGCAGTGGAATAAAAAGATGATATCAATGCCCCTTGGAAGAGCGGTGGTGGATACAGTGGAATAAAAACTCAATATTAATGCCCCGTGGAAGAGACATGGAGGTCATAGTAGGTAAACAAGATGGTTTTAATGCACCTTGGAAGAGTGGTGGAGTTCAGAGTGGTTTAAAAAGACGGTTTTTATGCCCCTTGGAAGAGACGTCGAGCTCACAGTAGCTGAAGAAGACGGTTTTATTGCCCCTTGGATGAGTGGTGGAGGTTACAGTGGAATAAAAAGACAATATCAATGCCCCGTGGAAGAGACATGGAGGTCACAATAGCTTAACAAGACCGTTTTAATGCCCCTTGGAAGAGTGATAGAGATCGCAGTTGAATAATAGTACAGTATCAATGCCCCGTGGAAGAGACGTGAAGGTCACAGCAGCTTAACAAGATGGTTTTAATGCCTCTTGGAAGAGTGGTGGAGGTCGCTGTGGAATAAAAAGACTATCAAAGCCCCGTGGAAGAGATGTGGAGGTCACAGTAACTTAAATAGACGGTTTTAATGCCCTTTGGAATAGCTGTGGAGTTCAGAGTGGTTTAACAAGATGGTTTTTATGCACCTTGGAAGAGACGTGGAGGTCACAGTAGCTTAAAAAGATGATTTTAATGCCCCTTGGATGAGTGGTGGAGGTTTTGTGGAATAAAAATACAATATCAATGCCCCTTTGAAGAGACGTCGAGGTCACAGTAGCTTACAAGACGGTTTTAATGTCCCTTGGAAGAGTGGTGGAGGTTACAGTGGAATAAAAAGACAATATCAATGCCCCGTGGAAGAGACATGGACGTCACAGTAGCTTAACAAGATGGCTTTAATGCCCCTAGGAAGAGTGGTGGAGGTCGCAGTGGAATAAAAAGACAATATTGGTGCCCCTTGGAAGAGTGATGAAGGTCGCAGTGGAAGAAAAGGACAGTATCAATGCCCCGTGGGAGAGACGTGGAGATCACAGTAGCTTAGCAAGACGGTTTTAATGCCCGTTGGAAGATACGTGGAGGTCACAGTAGCTTAACAAGACGGTTTTAATGCCCGTTGGATGAGTGGTGGAGGTCAGAGTGGAATAAAAAGACAATATCAATGAACATTGGAAGAGCGGTGGAGGTCGCAGTGGAATAAAAAGATGATATCAATTCCCCGTTGAAGAGACGTGGAGGTCACAGTAGCTTAACAAGATGGTTTTAATGCCCCTTGGAAGAGTGGTGGAGGTCGCAGTGGCATAAACTGACAATATCAATACCCCGTGGAAGAGACGTGGAGGTCACAATAGCTTAACAAGTCGGTTTTAATGCCCCTTGGAAGAGTGTTGGAGGTAGGTGTGGAATAAAAGGACAGTATCAATGCCCCATGGAAGAGACGTGGAGGTCACAGTAGTTTAAATAGACGGTTTTAATGCCCTTTGAAATAGCTGTGGAGTTCAGAGTGGTTTAACAAGATGGTATTTATGCACCTTGGAAGAGACGTGGAGGTCACAGTAGCTTAACAAGACGGTTTTAATGCCCCTTGGATGAGTGGTGGAGGTTATGTGGAATAAAAATACAATATCAATGCCCCTTTGAAGAGACGTCGAGGTCACAGTAGCTTACAAGACGGTTTTAATGTCCCTTGGAAGAGTGGTGGAGGTTACAGTGGAATAAAAAGACAATATCAATGTCCCGTGGAAGAGACATGGTGGTCACAGTAGCTTAAGAAGATGGCTTTAATGCCCCTTGGAAGAATGGTGGAGGTCGCAGTGGAATAAAAAGACAATATTAATGCCCCTTGGAAGAGTGATGAAGGTCGCAGTGGAAGAAAAGGACAGTATCAATGCCCTGTGGGAGAGAAGTGGAGGTCACAGTAGATTAACAAGATGCTTTTAATGCCCCTTGGAAGAGCTGTGGATTTCAGAGTGGTTTATTAAGATGGTTTTAATGCCCTTGGAAGAGACTTGTAGGTGACAGTAGCTTAACAAGATGGTTTTAATGCGACTTGGAAGAGTGGTGGAGGTCGCAGTGGAATAAAAAAACAATATCAATGCCCCGTGGAAGAGACGTGGAGGTCACAGTATCTTAAAAAGACGATTTTAATGCCCCATGGAAGAGGGTTGGAGGTCGCAGTGGAATAAAAAGACAATATCAATGCCCCGTGGAAGAGACGTGGAGGTCACAGTATCTTAAATTGATGGTTTTAATGCCCCTTGGAAGATCTGTGGAGTTCAGAGTGCATTATCAAGATGGTTTTAATGTGCCTTGGAAGAGAAGTGTAGGTCACCGTAGCTTAACAAGACGGTTTTATTGCCCCTTAGAAGAGTGCTGGAGGTCGCAGTGGAACAAAAAGAAAATATCATTGCCTCTTGGAAGAAACTTGTAGGTCACAGCTGCTTAACAAGATGGTTTTAATTCCCCTTGGAAGAGTGGTGGAGGTCACAGTGGAATTAAAAGACAATATCAATGCCCCGTCGTAGAGACGTGGTTGTCACTGTAGCTCAACAAGACGGTTTTACTGCCCCTTGGAAGAGTGGTGGACGTCGCAGTGGAATAAGAAGACAATATCAATGCCCCTTGGAAGAGTGGTGGAGGTCTCAGTGGAATAAAAAGACAATATAAATGCCCCGTGGAAAAGGCGTGGAGGTCATAGTAGCTGCACAAGATGGTTTTAATGCCCCTTGGAAGAGCTGTGGAGTTCAGAGTGGTTTAACAAGATGGTTTTAATGCCCCTTGGAAGAGACGAGTTCACAGTAGCTTAACAAGACGGTTTTAATGCCCCTTGGAAGAGTGGTGGATGTTACAGTGGAATAAAAAGACAATATCAATGCACCGTGGAAGAGACATGGAGGTCAAAGTAGCTTAACAAGCCGGTTTTAATGCCTCTTGGAAGCGTGGTAGAGGACGCAGTGGAATAAAAAGGCAATATCAGTGCCCCTTGGAAGAGTGTTGGAGGTCGCAGTGGAATAAAAAGACAATATCAATGTCCCTTGGAAGAGACTTGGAGGTAACAGTAGCTTAATAAGATGGTTTTAATGCTCCTTGGAAAAGTGGTGGAGGTCGCAGTGCAATAACAATACAATATCAATGCCCCTTGGAAGAGTGATGGAGGTCGCAGTGGAATAAAAAACAATATCAATGCCCCCTGGAAGAGACATGGAGGTCATAGTAGCTTTACAGAATGGTTTTAATGAACCTTGGAAGAGTGATGGAGTTCAGAGTGGTTTAATAAGATGGTTTTAATGCCCCTTGGAAGAGACGTCGAGGTCACAGTAGCTTAACAAGACGGTTTTAATGCCCCTTGGTTGAGTGGTGGAGGTCGCAGTGCAATAAAAAGACAATATTAATGCTCCTTGGAAGAGTGATAGAGGTCGCAGTGGAATAAAAGGACAGTATCAATGCCCCTTGGAAGAAACGTGGAATTCACAGAAGCTTAACAAGAGGGATTTAATGCCCCTTGGAAGAGGTGTGGAGTTCAGAATAGTCTAACAAGTCTGTTTTGATGGCCCTTGAATGAGATGTGAAGGTCACTGTAGCTTAACAAGACTGCTTCAATGCCCCTTGGAAGAGGTGTGGAGTGAAAAGTGGTTTAACAAGACGGTTTTAATGCCCCCTGGATGAGAAGTGGAGGTCACAGTAGCTTAACAAGACGGTTTTAATGAACCTTGAAAAAGTGGTGGAGGTTACAGTGGAATAAAAAGACAATATCAATGCCCCATGGTAGAGACTTGGAATTCACATTAGCTTAACAAGACGTTTTTAATGCCCCTTGGAAGAGTGGTGGAGGTCGCAGAGGAATAAAAAGACAATATCAATGCCCCTTGGAAGAATAGTGGAGTTCGCAGTGGAATAAAAAGACAATATCAATGACCCGTGGAAGAGACGTGGTGGTCACAGTAGCTTAACAAGACTCTTTTATTTCCCCTTGGAAGAGTGGTGGAGGTCGCAGTGGCATAATAAGACATTATCAATGCCCCGTGGAAGAGATGTGGAGGTCTCAGGAGCTTAACAAGACGGTTTTAATGCCCCTTGGAAGAGCTGTGGAGTGAAGAGTGGTTTAATAAAGCGGTTTTATTGCCCCTTGGAAGAGACGTGGGGGTCACAGTAGTTTAACAAGACTTTTTTAATGCCCTTTGGAAGAGCTGTGGAGTACAGAGTGGTTTAACAAGACGGTTCAAATGCACGTGGAAGAGACGTGGAGGTCAAATTAGCTTAACAAGACAGTTTTAATGCCCCTTGGAAGAGTGGTGGAGGTCGCAGTGGAATAAAAAGACAATATCAATGCCCCTTGGAAGACTGGTGGAGGTCGCAGTGGAATAAAAAGACAATAAAAATGCCCCGTGGAAAAGGAATGGAGGTCATAGTAGCTGCACAAGACGGTTTTAATGCCCCTTGGAAAAGCTGTGGAGTTCAGAGTCGTTTAACAAGACGGGAATAATGCCCCTTGGAAGAGGCGTGAAGGTCACAGTGGCTTAACAAAACGGTTTAATGACCCTTGGAAGATTGGTGGAGGTTACAGTGGAATAAAAAGACAATATCAGTGCCCCGTGGAAGAGACGTGGAGGTCACAGTAGCTAAACAAGACGGTTTTAATGCCCCTTGGAAGAGTGGTGGAGGTCGCAGTGGAATAAAAAGACAATATCAATGCCCCTTGGAAGACTGGTGGAGGTCGCAGTGGAAAAAAAAGGCAACATCAATGTCCCGTGGAAGAGACGTGTTGGTCACAGTAGCTCAACAAGACAGTTTTAATCCCCTTTGGAAGAGTGGTGGAGGTTACAGTGGAATAAAAAGACAATATCAATACCCTTTGCAAGTGATGTGGGGATCACAGTAGCTTAACAAGACGGTTTTAGTGCCCCTTGGAAGAGTGGTGGAGGTCGCAGTGGAATAAAAAGACAATATTAATGCCCCTTGGAAGAGTGATGAAGGTCGCAGTGGAAGAAAAGGACCGTATCAATGCCCCGTGGGAGAGAAGTGGAGGTCACAGTAGCTTAACAAGACGGTTTTAATGCCCATTGAAAGAGTGGTGGAGGTCGGAGTGGAATAAAAAGACAATATCAATGAACATTGGAAGAGTGGTGGAGGTCGCAGTGGAATAAAGAGATGATATAATTTCCCCGTTGAAGATACGTGGAGGTCAAAGTAGCTTAACAAGTCGGTTTTAATGCCCCTTGGAAGAGTGTTGGAGGTAGCTGTGGAATAAAAAGACAATACCAATGCCCCGTGGAAGAGTGGTGGAGGTCGCAGTGGAATATAAAGACAATATCAATGCCCCATGGAAGAGTGGTGGAGGACGCAGTTTAATAAAAAGACAATATCAATGCCCCGGGGAGAAGACGTGAAGGTCACAGTAGCTTTACAAGACGGTTTTAATGACCCTTGGAAGAGTGGTGGAGGTTGCTGTGATATAAAAAAGACAATATCAATGCCCCGTGGAAGAGACGTGGAGGTCACAGTAGCTTAACAAGACACTTCTAATGCCCCATGGATGAGTGGTGGAGGTCGCAGTGGAATAAAAAGACATTATCAATGCCCCTTGGGAGAGACGTCGAGGTCACAGTAGCTTAACAAGATGGTTTTAATGCCCCTTGGTTGAGTGGTGGAGGTTACAAGGGAATAAAAAGACAATATCAATGCCCCGTGATAGAGACGTGGAGGTCACAGTAGCTTAATAAGATGGTTTTAATGCCCCTTGGAAGAGTGGTGGAGGTCGCAGTGCAATAAAAAGACAATATTAATGCCCCTTGGAAGAAACGTGGAGTTCACAGAAGCTTAACAAGAGGGATTTAATGCCCCTTGGAAGAGGTGTGGAGTTCAGAGTAGTCTAACAAGTCTGTTTTGATGGCCCTTGGATGATATGTGAAGGTCACAGTAGCTTAACAAGATTGCTTCAATGCCCCTTGGAAGAGGTGTGGAGTGCAAAGTGGTTTAACAAGACGGTCTTAATGCCCCCTGGATGAGAAGTGGAGGTCACAGTAGCTTAACAAGACAGTTTTAATGAACCTTGAAAAAGTGGTGGAGGTTACAGTGGAATAAAAAGACAATATCAATGCCCCGTGGTAGAGACTTGGAATTCACATTAGCTAAACAAGACGTTTTTAATGCCCCTTGGAAGAGTGGTGGAGGTCGCAGAGGAATAAAATGACAATATCAATGCCCCTTGGAAAAATAGTGAAGTTCGCAGTGGAATAAAAAGACAATATCAATGACCCGTGGAAGAGACCTGGTGGTCACAATAGCTTAACAAGACTCTTATTTCCCCTTGTAAGAGTGGTTGAGGTCGCAGTGGCATAATAAGACATTATCAATGCCCCGTGGAAGAGATGTGGAGGTCTCAGGAGCTTAACAAGACGGTTTTAATGCCCCTTGGAAGAGCTGTGGAATGAAGAGTGGTTTAATAAAACGGTTTTATTGCCCCTTGGAAGAGACGTGGGGGTCACAGTAGCTTAACAAGACTGTTTTAATGCCCTTTGGAAGAGCTGTGGAGTACAGAGTGGTTTAACAAGACGGTTTAAATGCACGTGGAAGAGACGTGGAGGTCAAATTAGCTTAACAAGACAGTTTTAATGCCCCTTGGAAGAGTGGTGGAGGTCGCAGTGGAATAAAAAGACAATATCAATGCCACTTGGAAGACTGGTGGAGGTCGCAGTGGAATAAAAAGACAATAAAAATGCCCCGTGGAAAAGGAATGGAGGTCATAGTAGCTGCACAAGACGGTTTTAATGCCCCTTGGAAAAGCTGTGGAGTTCAGAGTGGTTTAACAAGACGGGATTAATGCCCCTTGGAAGAGGCGTGAAGGTCACATTGGCTTAACAAAACGGCTTTAATGACCTTTGGAAGATTGGTGGAGGTTACAGTGGAATAAAAAGACAATATCAGTGCCCCGTGGAAGAGACGTGGAGGTCACAGTAGCTAAACAAGACGGTTTTAATGCCCCTTGGAAGAGTGGTGGAGGTCGCAGTGGAATAAAAAGACAATATCAATGCCCCTTGGAAGACTGGTGGAGGTCGCAGTGGAATAAAAAGGCAACATCAATGTCCCGTGGAAGAGACGTGGTGGTCACAGTAGCTCAAAAAGACAGTTTTAATCCCCTTTAGAAGAGTGGTGGAGGTTACAGTGGAATAAAAAGACAATATCAATGCCCTGTGGAAGTGACGTGGGGATCACAGTAGCTTAACAAGATGGTTTTAGTGCCCCTTGGAAGAGGGGTGGAGGTCACAGTGGAAAAAATAGACAATATCAATGCTCCGTGGAATATACGTGGAGGTCACAGTAGCTTAACAAGATGGTTTTAATGCCCCTTGGAAGAGTGCTGGAGGTCGCAGTGGAATAAAAAAACAATATCAATGCCCCGTGGTAGAGTGGTGGAGGTCGCAGTTGCTTAACAAGACGGTTTTAATGCCCCTTGAAAGAGAGGTGGAGGTCACAGTAGGTTAACAAGACGGTTTTAATGCCCCTTGGAAGAGCTGTGGAGTTCAGAGTGGTTTAACAAGATGGTTTTAATGCCTCGTGGAAGAGATGTGGAGGTCACAGTAGCTTATGAAGCCGGTTTTCATGCCCCTTAGAAGAGTGGTGTAGGTTACAGTGGAATAAAAAGAAAATATCAATGCCCCGTGGAAGAGACGTGGAGGTCACAGTAGCTAAACAAGACGGTTTTAATGCCCCTTGGAAGAGTGGTGGAGGTCGCAGTGGAATAAAAAGACAATATCAATGCCCCTTGGAAGAATGGTGGAGGTCGCAGTAAAAAAAAAAGGCTACATCAATGTCCCGTGGAAGAGACGTGTTGGTCACAGTAGCTCTACAAGACAGTTTTAATCCCCTTTGGAAGAGTGGTGGAGGTTACAGTGGAATAAAAAGACAATATCAATACCCTTTGCAAGTGATGTGGGGATCACAGTAGCTTAACAAGACGGTTTTAGTGCCCCTTGGAAGAGTGGTGGAGGTCGCAGTGGAATAAAAAGACAATATTAATGCCCCTTGGAAGAGTGATGAAGGTTGCAGTGGAAGAAAAGGACCGTATCAATGCCCCGTGGGAGAGAAGTGGAGGTCACAGTAGCTTAACAAGACGGTTTTAATGCCCATTGAAAGAGTGGTGAAGGTCGGAGTGGAACAAAAAGACAATATCAATGAACATTGGAAGAGTGGTGGAGGTCGCAGTGGAATAAAGAGATGATATAATTTCCCCGTTGAAGATACGTGGAGGTCAAAGTAGCTTAACAAGTCGGTTTTAATGCCCCTTGGAAGAGTGTTGGAGGTAGCTGTGGAATAAAAAGACAATACCAATGCCCCGTGGAAGAGTGGTGGAGGTCGCAGTGGAATATAAAGACAATATCAATGCCCCATGGAAGAGTGGTGGAGGACGCAGTGGAATAAAAAGACAATATCAATGCCCCGGGGAGAAGATGTGAAGGTCACAGTAGCTTTACAAGACGGTTTTAATGACCCTTGGAAGAGTGGTGGAGGTTGCTGTGATATAAAAAAGACAATATCAATGCCCCGTGGAAGAGACCTGGAGGTCACAGTAGCTTAACAAGACACTTCTAATGCCCTATGGATGAGTGGTGGAGGTCGCAGTGGAATAAAAAGACATTATCAATGCCCCTTGGGAGAGACGTCGAGGTCACAGTAGCTTAACAAGACGGTTTTAATGCCCCTTGGTTGAGTGGTGGAGGTTACAAGGGAATAAAAAGACAATATCAATGCCCCGTGATAGAGACGTGGAGGTCACAGTAGCTTAATAAGATGGTTTTAATGCCCCTTGGAAGAGTGGTGGAGGTCGCAGTGCAATAAAAAGACAATATTAATGCCCCTTGGAAGAAACGTGGAGTTCACAGAAGCTTAACAAGAGGGATTTAATGCCCCTTGGAAGAGATGTGGAGTTCAGAGTAGTCTAACAAGTCTGTTTTGATGGCCCTTGGATGATATGTGAAGGTCACAGTAGCTTAACAAGACTGCTTCAATGCCCCTTGGAAGAGGTGTGGAGTGCAAAGTGGTTTAACAAGACGGTCTTAATGCCCCCTGGATGAGAAGTGGAGGTCACAGTAGCTTAACAAGACAGTTTTAATGAACCTTGAAAAAGTGGTGGAGGTCGCAGAGGAATAAAATGACAATATCAATGCCCCTTGGAAGAATAGTGGAGTTTGCAGTGGAATAAAAAGACAATATCAATGACCCGTGGAAGAGACGTGGTGGTCACAATAGCTTAACAAGACTCTTATTTCCCCTTGGAAGAGTGATTGAGGTCGCAGTGGCATAATAAGACATTATCAATGCCCCGTGGAAGAGATGTGGAGGTTTCAGGAGCTTAACAAGATAGTTTTAATGCCCCTTGGAAGAGCTGTGGAATGAAGAGTGGTTTAATAAAACGGTTTTATTGCCCCTTGGAAGAGACGTGGGGGTCACAGTAGCTTAACAAGACTGTTTTAATGCCCTTTGGAAGAGCTGTGGAGTACAGAGTGGTTTAACAAGACGGTTCAAATGCACGTGGAAGAGACGTGGAGGTCAAATTAGCTTAACAAGACAGTTTTAATGCCCCTTGGAAGAGTGGTGGAGGTCGCAGTGGAATAAAAAGACAATATCAATGCCACTTGGAAGACTGGTGGAGGTCGCAGTGGAATAAAAAGACAATAAAAATGCCCCGTGGAAAAGGAATGGAGGTCATAGTAGCTGCACAAGACGGTTTTAATGCCCCTTGGAAAAGCTGTGGAGTTCAGAGTGGTTTAACAAGACGGGATTAATGCCCCTTGGAAGAGGCGTGAAGGTCACATTGGCTTAACAAAACGGCTTTAATGACCCTTGGAAGATTGGTGGAGATTACAGTGGAATAAAAAGACAATATCAGTGCCCCGTGGAAGAGACGTGGAGGTCACAGTAGCTAAACAAGACGGTTTTAATGCCCCTTGGAAGAGTGGTGGAGGTCGCAGTGGAATAAAAAGACAATATCAATGCCCCTTGGAAGACTGGTGGAGGTCGCAGTGGAATAAAAAGGCAACATCAATGTCCCGTGGAAGAGACGTGGTGGTCACAGTAGCTCAAAAAGACAGTTTTAATCCCCTTTAGAAGAGTGGTGGAGGTTACAGTGGAATAAAAAGACAATATCAATGCCCTGTGGAAGTGACGTGGGGATCACAGTAGCTTAACAAGATGGTTTTAGTGCCCCTTGGAAGAGTGGTGGAGGTCGCAGTGGAAAAAATAGACAATATCAATGCTCCGTGGAATATACGTGGAGGTCACAGTAGCTTAACAAGATGGTTTTAATGCCCCTTGGAAGAGTGCTGGAGGTCGCAGTGGAATAAAAAAACAATATCAATGCCCCGTGGTAGAGTGGTGGAGGTCGCAGTTGCTTAACAAGACGGTTTTAATGCCCCTTGAAAGAGAGGTGGAGGTCACAGTAGGTTAACAAGACGGTTTTAATGCCCCTTGGAAGAGCTGTGGAGTTCAGAGTGGTTTAACAAGATGGTTTTAATGCCTCGTGGAAGAGATGTGGAGGTCACAGTAGCTTATGAAGCCGGTTTTCATGCCCCTTAGAAGAGTGGTGTAGGTTACAGTGGAATAAAAAGAAAATATCAATGCCCCGTGGAAGAGACGTGGAGGTCACAGTAGCTAAACAAGACGGTTTTAATGCCCCTTGGAAGAGTGGTGGAGGTCGCAGTGGAATAAAAAGACAATATCAATGCCCCTTGGAAGACTGGTGGAGGTCGCAGTGGAAAAAAAAGGCTACATCAATTTCCCGTGGAAGAGACGTGTTGGTCACAGTAGCTCTACAAGACAGTTTTAATCCCCTTTGGATGAGTGGTGGAGGTTACAGTGGAATAAAAAGACAATATCAATACCCTTTGCAAGTGATGTGGGGATCACAGTAGCTTAACAAGACGGTTTTAGTGCCCCTTGGAAGAGTGGTGGAGGTCGCAGTGGAATAAAAAGACAATATTAATGCCCCTTGGAAGAGTGATGAAGGTTGCAGTGGAAGAAAAGGACCGTATCAATGCCCCGTGGGAGAGAAGTGGAGGTCACAGTAGCTTAACAAGACGGTTTTAATGCCCATTGAAAGAGTGGTGAAGGTCGGAGTGGAATAAAAAGACAATATCAATGAACATTGGAAGAGTGGTGGAGGTCGCAGTGGAATAAAGAGATGATATAATTTCCCCGTTGAAGATACGTGGAGGTCAAAGTAGCTTAACAAGTCGGTTTTAATGCCCCTTGGAAGAGTGTTGGAGTTAGCTGTGGATAAAAAGACAATACCAATGCCCCGTGGAAGAGTGGTGGAGGTCGCAGTGGAATATAAAGACAATATCAATGCCCCATGGAAGAGTGGTGGAGGACGCAGTGGAATAAAAAGACAATATCAATGCCCCGGGGAGAAGACGTGAAGGTCACAGTAGCTTTACAAGACGGTTTTAATGACCCTTGGAAGAGTGGTGGAGGTTGCTGTGATATAAAAAAGACAATATCAATGCCCCGTGGAAGAGACGTGGAGGTCACAGTAGCTTAACAAGACACTTCTAATGCCCTATGGATGAGTGGTGGAGGTCGCAGTGGAATAAAAAGACATTATCAATGCCCCTTGGGAGAGACGTCGAGGTCACAGTAGCGTAACAAGACAGTTTTAATGCCCCTTGGTTGAGTGGTGGAGGTTACAAGGGAATAAAAAGACAATATCAATGCCCCGTGATAGAGACGTGGAGGTCACAGTAGCTTAATAAGATGGTTTTAATGCCCCTTGGAAGAGTGGTAGAGGTCGCAGTGCAATAAAAAGACAATATTAATGCCCCTTGGAAGAAACGTGGAGTTCACAGAAGCTTAACAAGAGGGATTTAATGCCCCTTGGAAGAGATGTGGAGTTCAGAGTAGTCTAACAAGTCTGTTTTGATGGCCCTTGGATGATATGTGAAGGTCACAGTAGCTTAACAAGACTGCTTCAATGCCCCTTGGAAGAGGTGTGGAGTGCAAAGTGGTTTAACAAGACGGTCTTAATGCCCCCTGGATGAGAAGTGGAGGTCACAGTAGCTTAACAAGACAGTTTTAATGAACCTTGAAAAAGTGGTGGAGGTCGCAGAGGAATAAAATGACAATATCAATGCCCCTTGGAAGAATAGTGGAGTTCGCAGTGGAATAAAAAGACAATATCAATGACCCGTGGAAGAGACGTGGTGGTCACAATAGCTTAACAAGACTCTTATTTCCCCTTGGAAGAGTGATTGAGGTCGCAGTGGCATAATAAGACATTATCAATGCCCCGTGGAAGAGATGTGGAGGTTTCAGGAGCTTAACAAGATAGTTTTAATGCCCCTTGGAAGAGCTGTGGAATGAAGAGTGGTTTAATAAAACGGTTTTATTGCCCCTTGGAAGAGACGTGGGGGTCACAGTAGCTTAACAAGACTGTTTTAATGCCCTTTGGAAGAGCTGTGGAGTACAGAGTGGTTTAACAAGACGGTTCAAAAGCACGTGGAAGAGACGTGGAGGTCAAATTAGCTTAACAAGACAGTTTTAATGCCCCTTGGAAGAGTGGTGGAGGTCGCAGTGGAATAAAAAGACAATATCAATGCCACTTGGAAGACTGGTGGAGGTCGCAGTGGAATAAAAAGACAATAAAAATGCCCCGTGGAAAAGGAATGGAGGACATAGTAGCTGCACAAGACGGTTTTAATGCCCCTTGGAAAAGCTGTGGAGTTCAGAGTGGTTTAACAAGACGGGATTAATGCCCCTTGGAAGAGGCGTGAAGGTCACATTGGCTTAACAAAACGGCTTTAATGACCCTTGGAAGATTGGTGGAGATTACAGTGGAATAAAAAGACAATATCAGTGCCCCGTGGAAGAGACGTGGAGGTCACAGTAGCTAAACAAGACGGTTTTAATGCCCCTTGGAAGAGTGGTGGAGGTCGCAGTGGAATAAAAAGACAATATCAATGCCCCTTGGAAGACTGGTGGAGGTCGCAGTGGAATAAAAAGGCAATATCAATGTCCCGTGGAAGAGACGTGGTGGTCACAGTAGCTCAAAAAGACAGTTTTAATCCCCTTTGGAAGAGTGGTGGAGGTTACAGTGGAATAAAAAGACAATATCAATGCCCTGTGGAAGTGACGTGGGGATCACAGTAGCTTAACAAGACGGTTTTAGTGCCCCTTGGAAGAGTGGTGGAGGTCGCAGTGGAAAAAATAGACAATATCAATGCTCCGTGGAATATACGTGGAGGTCACAGTAGCTTAACAAGATGGTTTTAATGCCCCTTGGAAGAGTGCTGGAGGTCGCAGTGGAGTAAAAAAACAATATCAATGCCCCGTGGTAGAGTGGTGGAGGTCGCAGTTGCTTAACAAGACGGTTTTAATGCCCCTTGAAAGAGAGGTGGAGGTCACAGTAGGTTAACAAGACAGTTTTAATGCCCCTTGGAAGAGCTGTGGAGTTCAGAGTGGTTTAACAAGATGGTTTTAATGCCTCGTGGAAGAGATGTGGAGGTCACAGTAGCTTATGAAGCCGGTTTTCATGCCCCTTAGAAGAGTGGTGTAGGTTACAGTGGAATAAAAAGAAAATATCAATGCCCCTTGGAAGAGTGGTGGAGGTCACAGTTGCTTAACAAGACGGTTTTCATGCCCCTTAGAAGAGTGGTGGAGGTTGCAGTGGAATAAATAGACTACATCAATGTCCCTTGGAAGAGTGGTGGAGGTCGCAGTGGAATAAAAAGACAATATCAATGCCCCGTGGAAGAGACGTGGAGGTCACAGCAGCTTTACTAGACGGTTTTAATGCCCCTTGGGAGAGTGGTGGAGATCACAATGAAATAAAATGACGATATCAATTCCCCGTGGAATAGACGTGGAGGTCACAGTTGCTTAAGAAGACGGTTTTAATGCCCCTTGGAAGAGCTGTGGAGTTCAGAGTGGTTTAACAAGACGGGATTAATGCCCCTTGGAAGAGGCGTTAAGGTCACAGTGGCTTAAAAAAACGGTTTTAATGCCCCTTGGAAGATTGGTGGAGGTTACAGTGGAATAAAAATACAATATCAATGCCCCATGGAAGAGGCTTGGAGATTACAGTAGCTTAACAAGACGGTTTTAATGCCCCTTCGAAGAGTGGTGGAGGTCGCAGTGGAATAAAAAGACAATATCAATGCCCCTTGATAGACTGGTGGAGGTCGCAGTGGAATAAAAAGGCAATTTCAATGCCCGGTGGAATAGACGTGGGGGTCACAGTAGCTTAACAAAACGGTTTTAGTGACCCTTGGGAGAGTGGTGGAGGTCGCTTTGGAAAAAACAGACAATATCAATAGCAGGTGGAAGAGACGTGGAGGTCACAGTAGCTTAACAAGTTTGTTTTATTGCCCCTTGGAAGAGTGGTGGAGGTCGCAGTGGAATAAGACATTATCAATCCCCCATGGAAAATACGTGGAGGTCACAGTAGCTTAACAAAACGGTTTTAATGCCCCTTGGAAGAGTGGTGGAGTTCGCAGTGGAATAAAAAGACAATATCAATGACCAGTGGAAGAGACGTGGAGGTCACAGTAGCTTAACAAGATGGTTTTAATGCCCCTTGGAAGAGCTATGGAGTTCAGAGTAGTTTATCAAGATGGTTTTAATGCCCCTTGGAAGAGAAGTGTAGGTCACAGTAGCTTAACAAGACGTTTTTAATGCCCCTTGGAAGAGTGGTGAAGGTTACAGTGGAATAAGAAGAAAATATCAATGCCCCATGGAAGAGACGTGGAGTTCACAGTAGCTTAAAAAGACGGTTTTAATGCCCTTTGGAAGAGTGGTGAAGGTCGCAGTGGAATAAAAAGACAATATCAATGCCCCTTGAAAGAGAAGTGGAGGTCACAGTAGCTTAACTAGACTGTTTTAATGCCCCTTGATAGAGCTGTGGAGTGCAGAGTGGTTTAACAAGACGGTTTTAATTCCCCTTGGATGAGACATGGAGTTCACTGCAGCTTAACAAGACGTTATTAATGGCCCTTGAAAGAGTGGTGGAGGTTGTAGTGGAATAAAAATACAATATCAATGCCCCTTGGAAGAGAGGTGGAGGTCACTGTAGCTTTACAAGACAGTTTTAATGCTCCTTGGAAGAACTTTGGAGTTCATAGTGGTTTAATAAGACGGTTTTAATGCTCCTTGGAAGAGACGTGGAGGTCATAGTAGCTCAACTAGACAGTTTACTGCCCCTTGGAATAGTGGTGCAGGTCACAGTGGATTAAAAAGACAGTATTAATGCCCTTGGAAGAGTGGTGGAGGTCACAGTAGAATAAAAAGACAATATCAATGCCCCGTGAAAAAGACTTGGAGGTAACAGTAGCTTAAAAAGACGGTTTTAATGCCCCTTGGAAGAGCTGTGGAGTTCAGAGTGGTTTAACAAGACGGTTTTAATGTCCTTTCGATGAGATATAGAGGACAAAGTAGCTTAACAAGACGGTTTTAATGCCCCTTGGAAGAACTTTGCAGTTCACAGTGGTTTAACATTACGGTTTAATTGTCACTTGGAAAAGACTTGAAGGTCACAGTAGCTTGACAAGATGGTTATAATGCCCCTTAGAAGAGTGGTGGAGGTCACAGTGGAATAAAAAGACAATATCAATGCCCCGTGGAAGAGATGTGGAAGTCACAGTAGCTTAACAAGACGTTTTTAATGCCCCTTGGAAGAGTGGTGGAGGTCGCAGTAGAATAAAAAGACAATATCAATGCTCCGTGGAAGAGACTTGGAGGTAACAGCAGCTTAACAAGATGGTTTTAATGCCTATTGGAAGAGCTGTGGAGTTCAGAGTGGTTTAACAAGACGGTTTTAATGCCCCTTGGAAGAGACGTGGAGGTCATAGTAGCTCAACTAGACAGTTTACTGCCCCTTGGAAGAGTGGTGCAGGTCACAGTGGATTAAAAAGACAGTATCAATGCCCTTGGAAGAGTAGTGGAGGTCGCAGTAGAATAAAAAGACAATATCAATGCCCCGTGAAAGAGACTTGGAGGTAACAGTAGCATAAAAAGACGGCTTTAATGCCCCTTGGAAGAGCTGTGGAGTTCAGAGTGTTTTAACAACATGGCTTTAATGCTCCTTGGAAGAAACGTGGAGGTCACAGCAGCTTAACAAGACGGTTTTAATGCCCCGTGGAAGAGTGGTGTAGGTTACAGTGGAATAAAAAGACAATATCAATGCCCCGTTGAAGAGACGTGGAGGTCACAGTAGCTTAACAAGACGGTTTTAGTGCCCCTTGGAAGAGTGCTGGAGGTTACAGCGGTATAAAAAGACAATATCAATGTCCCGAGGAAGAAACGTGGAGGTCACAGTAGCTTAAGAAGATGGTTTTAATGCCCCTTGGAAGATTGGTGGAGGTCGCAGTGGAATAAAAAGACAATGTCAATGTCCCTTGCAAGTGTTGTGGAGGTCGCGGTGGAATAAAAAGACAATATCAATGCTCCGTGGAACAGAAATGGAAATCACAGTATCTTAACAAGACGGTTTTAATGCCCCTTGGAAGAGTGCTGGAGGTCGCAGTGGAATAAAAAGACAATATCAATGCCCCTTGGAAGAGTGGTGGAGATGACAGTGGAATAAAAAGACAATATCAATGCGCCTTGGAAGAGTGATGGAGGTCGCAGTGGAATAAAACGACAATATGAATGCCCCTTCGAAGACACTTGGAGGTCAAAGTAGCTTAACAAGACATTTTTATTGCCCCTGGAAGAGAGGTGGAGGTCGCTGTGGAATAAAAAGACAATATCAATGCCCTGTGGAAGAGACCTGGAGGCCACAGTAGCTTAACAAGATGGTTTAATGTCCCTTGGAAGAGTGATGGAAGTCACAGTGGAATAAAAAAGCCATATCAATGCGCCGTGGAAGACAATTGGTCACAGTAGCTTAGCAAGACAGTTTTAATGCCCCTTGGAAGTGACGTGGAGGTCACAGTAGCTTAACAATATGGTTTTAATGCCACTTGGAAGACTGGTGGAGGTCGCAGTGGAATAAAAAGACAATATCAATGCCCATTGGAAGAGCTGTGGAGTTCAGAGTGGTTTAACAAGATGGTTTTAATGACCCTTGGAAGAGATGTGGAGGTCACGGTAGCTTAATAAGACGGTTTTAATGCTCCTTCGAAGAGTGGTGGAGGTTAGAGTGGAATAAAAAGACAATATTAATGCCCCGTGGAAGTGACGTGGAGATCACAGTAGCTTAACAAGATGGTTTTAGTGCCCCTTGGAAGAGTGGTTCAGGTCACAGTGGAATAAAAAGACAATATCAATGCCCCTTGGAAGAGTGGTGGAGGTCGCAGTGGAATAAAATTACAATATCAATGCCCCTTGGAAGAGTGGTGTAGGTCACAGTGCAATAAAAAGACAATATCAATGTCCTGTGGATAAGACGTGGAGTTCAGAGTAGCTTAACAAGACAGTTTTTATGCCCCTTGGAATAGTGGTGGAGGTCGCAGTGGAATAAAAAAACAATATCAATGGCCCGTGAAAGAGATGTGGAGGTCACAGTAGCTTAATAAGACGGTCTTAATGCCACTTGGAAGAGTGGTGGAGGTCGCAGTGGAATCAAAAAACAATATCTTTGCCCCTTGGCATAGTGGTGGAGGTCGCAGTGGAATAAAAAGACAATAACAATGCCCCTGGAAGAGACTTGGAGGTCACAGTAGCTTAACAAGATGGTTTTAATGCCCCTTGGAATAGTGGTGGAGGTCGCAGTGGAATAAAAAGACAATATCAATGGCCCATGAAAGAGATGTGGAGGTCACAGTAGCTTAACAAGACGGTCTTAATGACACTTGGAAGAGTGGTGGAGGTCGCAGTGGAATAAAAAAACAATATATATGCCCCTTGGCATAGTGGTGGAGCTCGCAGTGGAATAAAAGGACAATAACAATGCCCCTTGAAGAGACGTGGAGGTCACAGTAGCCTAACAAGACGTTTTATTGCACTTTGGAAGAGTAGTGCAGGTCGCAGTGGAACAAAAAGACAATATCAATGCCCCGTGGAAGAGACTTGGAGATCACAGTAGCTTAACAAGATGGTTTTAATGCCCCTTGGAAGAGACGTGGAGCTCACAGTAGTTTAACAAGACAGTTTTAATGCCCTTTGAAAGAGTGGTGGAGTTTCCCGTGGAATAACAGGACAATATCAATGACCCGTGTAAGAGACGTGAAGGTCACAGTAGCTTAAAAAGACGGCTTTATTGCCCCTTGGAAGAGTGGTGGAGGTCGAAGTGGAATAAAAGAACAATATCAATGCCCCGTGGAAGAGACGAGGAGGCCACAGTTACTTAACAATATGGTTTAATGCCCCTTGAAAGAGTGGTGGAAGTCTCAGTGGAATAAAAAAACTATATCAATGCCCCGTGGAAGAGACATGGAGGTCACAGTAGCTTAACAAGACGGTTTTAATGCCCCTTAGAAGAAACATGGAGGTCACTGTAGCTTATCCAAATGGTTTTAATGCCCCTTGGAATAGTGGTGGAGTCTACAGAGGATTAAAGAGACAATATCAATGCCCCGTGGAAGAGACGTGGAGGTCACTGTAGCTTTACAAGATGGTTTTAATGCCCCTTGAAAGAGTGGTGGAGGCCGCAGTGGAATAAATAGACAATATCAATGTCCTTGGAAGAGAGGTGGAGGTCGCAGTGAAATAAAAAGACAATATCAATGCCCCGCTGAAGAGACGTGCAAGTCCCAGAAGCTTAAGAAGACAGTTTTAATGCCCCTTGTAAGAATAGTGGAGGTTGCAGTGAAACAAAAAGACAATTTCAATGCCCCGCGAAAGAGACGTGGAGGTCACAGTAGCTTAACAAGATGGATTTAATGCCCCTTTGAAGAGCTGTGGAGTTCAGAGTGGTTTAACAAGACAGTTTTAATGCCTCTTGGAAGAGACGAGGAGGTCACAGTAGCTTTACAAGATGGTTTTAATGCCCCTTGGAAGAGTGGTGTAGGTTACAGTTGAACAAACAGACAATATCAATGCCCCGTGAAAGAGACATGGAGGACACAGTAGCTAAACCAGACGGTTTTGATGCCCCTTGGAAGAGTGGTGGAGGTCGCAGTGGAATAAAAAGACAATATTAATGCCCCTTGTAAGAGTGTTGGAGGTCGCAGTGGAATAAAAAGAAAATATCAATGCCCCTTGGAAGAGACATGGAGGTCACAGTAGCTTAGCAAAAGGCTTTAATGCCCCTTGGAATAGTGGTGGAGGTCGCAGTGGAATAATAAGACAATATCAATGCCCAGTAGAAAAGACGAGGAGGTCCCAATAGGTTAACAAGACGGTTTCAATGCCCTTGGAAGAGCAGTGGAGTTCAGAGTTGTTTAAGAAGATGGTTTTAATGCACCTTGGAACAGTGTTGGAGGTTAGAGTGGAATAAAAAGACAATATCAATGCCCTGTGGAAGAGACGTGGAGGTCACAGTAGCTAAACAAGATTGTTTTAATGCCCATTGGAAGAGTGGTGGAGGTCGCAGTGGAATAAAAAGACAATATCAATGCCCCATGGAAGAGTGGTTGAGGTCGCAGTGGAAAAAAAAAGACAATATCAATGCCCCTTGGAAGAGTGGTGGAGGTTGCAGTGGAATAAAGAACAATATCAATACCCCGTGGAAGAGACGTGGAGATAACAGTAGCTTAACAAGGCGGTTTTAATGCCCCTTGGAAGAGCTGTGGAGTTCAGAGTGTTTTAACAAGATGGTTTTAATGCCCCTTGGAAGAGATATGGAGGTCAAAGTAGCTTAACAAGTGGCTTTTAATGCCCTTGGAAGAGCGGTGGAGGTTACAGTAGAATAAAAAGACAATATCAATGCCCCATGGAAAAGATGTGGAGATCACAGTAGCTTAACAAGACGGTTTTATTGCCCTGTGGGAGAGCTGTGGAGTTCAGAGTGGTTTAACAAGATGGTTTTAATGCCCCTTGGAAGAGACGTGTAGGTCAAATTAGCTTAACAAGACGGTTTTAATGCCCAGTGGAAGAGATGTGGTGGTTACAGTGAAATAAAAAGACAATATCAATGCCCTGTGGGAGAGACGTCGAGGTCACAGTAGCTTAATAATATGGTTTTAGTGCCCCTTGAAAGAATGGTGGAGGTTGCAGTGGAATAAAAAGACAATATCAGTGCCCTTTGGAAGAGTGGTGGAGGTCGCAGTGGAATAAAAAGATAATATCAATGTCCCTTGGAAAAGTGGTGAAGGTCGCAATGGAATAAAAAGACAATATCAATGTCCCGTGGAAGAGACGTGGAGGTTACAGTAGCTTATCAAGACAGTTTTAATGCCCCTTGGAAGAGTGATGGAGGTTGCAGTGGAATAAAAAGACAATATCAATGCCCCGTGGAAGAGACGTGGAGGTCACAGTAGCTTAACAAGACGCTTTTAATGCCCCTTGGAAGAGCTGTGTAGTTCAAAGTGGTTTAACAAGATGGTTTTAATGCCCCTTGGAAGAGTGGTGGAGATCGCAGTGGAATCAAAAGACAATATCAATGCCCCCTGGAAGAGTGGAGGAGGTCGCAGTGGAATTAAAATACAATATCAATGCTCCGTGGAAGAGATGTGGAGGTCACAGTAGCTTAACAAGATGGTTTTATTGCCCCTTGGAAGAGTGGTTGAAGTTGCAGTGGATAAAATGGACAATATCAATGCCCCGTGGAAGAGACGTGGAGGTTACAGTAGCTTGAGAAGACGGTTTCAATGCAATCTGGAAGAGCTGTGGATTTCAGAATCGCTTAACAAGATGGTTTTAATGCCCCTTAGAAGAGAAGTGAGGTCACAGTAGCTTAACAAAATGGTTTTAATGCCCCTTGGAAAAGTGGTGGAGGTTACAGTGGTATAAAAAGACAATATCAATGCCCCGTGGAAGAGACGTGGAGTCCACAGTAGCTTAACAAGATGGTTTTAATGCCCCTTGGAAGAGTGGTGGAGGTTCCAGTGGAATAAAAAGACAATATCAATGCCCCTTGCAAGAGTGGAGGAGGTCGCAGTGGAATAAAAAGACAGTATCAATGCTGCGTGGAAGAGACGTGTAGGTCACAGTAGCTAAACAAGACGGTTTTCTTGCCCCTTGGAAGAGTGGTGGAGGTCGCACTGGAATAAAAAGACAATATAAATGCCCCGTGGAAGAGACGTGGAGGTCACAGTAGTAGTGTTGAGCGAATATGCTCGACACTGCTCGGTACTCGCCCGAGCATCACACCCCTCGGGATGTTCGGCGAGCACCGAGCATTTCCAGGTTACTCGGGCGGGAGCTCGGGTCTCCGCCCTGCATGTTTGGCACCTTTACAGAGCCAATGATCATGCAGGGATTGCCAGCCAGTCACTGTAATGCCGCAGCCATGTTGGTTGCGGGCATTACATTGATTGGCTGGCTGCACAGCGTCACCTCGAGTATTTAAAACCGGGCTCCGCCATCTTGGACACAGTCGCTCTGGATTAGCCAGTGTAGGGAAAGCACTGCTGAGCTAGGGAGAGATTTATACTGCGAAATAGTTAGTTTAGGGTCTGTAAAGGCTGCCAAATCAAAGAAACAGTCCTTCTCAGGACTAATATCCATCCCAAATGTCAGGCAGGCAGGCAGGCAGGCTGTATAGGAGACGCAAAGGTTAAAGCAGAAAACATTGCATTACAGTCCTGTGTGCTCCTGTTGCTGAAATTTCTGGACTCAGCTCCAGTTCCTAGGGGCCAGGAAAAATCCTTTTTTTCTCATCTAAATCCTCTTTTTTTTTTCCCTCCTTCACACCGTACAAATACCCGTCTTATTAACCTTTTAGTGTCCCCCTCCTTCAAAATAAAAAAAAAAAGTGTGTCTGTGACAGTTCAGACACAAATATATCTGTTTAAAATAGTCTGGTGTAGGACAGAGAAACAAAAGTGTGGTTTTGCAGGTCCATGGTTCAAACCTCTATATTATCCACTTTTGGGCCATTTTTACCTAAAAAAAACAGTTTGAGTGTGTCGCTCACTGTTCAGCCGCAAATATATATATTGAAAAAAGTCTGGTATACGCCAGTAAATTATAACTTTGGTTGTGCTGTTCCACGGTAAAAAAATCTCTGTATTATCCTGCTTTTGCCATTTGTAGCCGTAAAGAAAAACAGTAATAGTGTCTCCTGATTGTTCAGACACCAATATATCTGTTTAAAAGAGTCTGGTATACACCAGTAAATTATAACTGTGGTTTTCACGTTCCACGTTAAAAAATCTCTATTATCCAGCTTTTGGTATTTTTTCCATAAAGAAAAAAAGTAATAGTATCTCCTCATTGTTCAGACACCAATATATCTGTTTAAAAGAGTCTGATATACAAAAGTAAATTATAACTGTGGTTTTGCCATTCCACGTTAAAAAATCTCTATTATTCAGCTTTTGGTATTTTTTCCTTAAAGAAAAACAGTAATAGTGTCTCCCTGATTGTTCAGACACAAATATATCTGTTTAAAATAGTCTGGTGTAGGCCCGAGAAATAGAAGTGTCATTTTGCAGTTCCACGGTTCAAACCTGTGTATTATCCACTTTTGGGCCATTTGTACCTAAAAAAAAACAGTTTGAGTATGTCGCTCATTGTTAAGCCGCAAATATATATATTGAAAAAAGTCTGGTATACACCAGTAATTTATAACTGTGGTTGTGCTATTCCATGCTAAAAAATCTCTATGATTGTGCTTTTGGCATTTTTTGCTGTAAAAAAAAACAGTAATAGTGTCTCCCTAATTGTTCAGACACAAATATATCTGTTTTAAATAGTCTTGTGTAGGACAGAGTAAGAGAAGTGTGGTTTTGCAGTTCTTCGGTTCAAACCTCTGTATTATCCACTTTTGGGCCATTTGAACCTAAAAAAAAACAGTTTGAGTGTGTTGCTCACTGTGCAGCCTTTTTTTTTTAAAAAAGTTTGGTATACACCAGTAAATTATAACTGTGGTTTTGCTATTCCACAGTAAAAAATCTCTATTATCCTGCTTTTGCCGTATTTTGCCATAAAGAAAAACAGTAATAGTGTCTCCTGATTTTTCAGACACAAATATATGTGTTGAAAATAGTCTGGTGTAGGCCCGAGAAATAGAACTGTGGTTTTGCCGTTCCACGGGTCAAATCTCTGTATTATCCTGCTTTTGGCATTTTTTGCTGTAAAGAAAATCAGTAATAGAGTCTCCTGATTGTTCAGACACCAATATATCTGTTTAAAAGAGTCTGGTATACACCAGTAAATGATAACTGTGGTTGTGCTGTTCTACGGTAAAAAATCTCTATCATCCTGCTTTTGGCATTTTTTGGGGGTAAAAAAAAACTGTAATAGTGTCTCCCTGATTGTTCAGACACAAATATATCTGTTTAAATTAGTCTGGTGTAGGCCAGAGAAACAGAAGTGTGGTTTTGCAGTTCCAAAATTAAAACCTCTGTATTATCCACTTTTGGGCCATTTGTACCTAAAAAAAAAACAGTTTGAGTGTGTCGCTCAATGTTCAGCCACAAATATACAGTACAGAACAAAAGTTTGGACACACCTTCTCATTTAAAGATTTTTCTGTATTTTCATGACTATGAAAATTGTACATTCACACTGAAGGCATCAAAACTATGAGTTAACACATGTGGAATTATATACTTAACAAAAAAGTGTGAAACAATTGAAAATATGTCTTATATTCTAGGTTCTTCAAAGTAGCCACCTTTTGCTTTGATGACTGCTTTGCACACTCTTGGCATTCTCTTGATGAGCTTCAAGAGTTAGTCACCGGAAATGGTCTTCACTTCACAGGTGTGCCCTGTCAGGTTTAATAAGTGGGATTTCTTGCCTTATAAATGGGGTTGGGACCATCAGTTGTGTTGTGTAGATGTCAGGTGGACACACAGCTGATAGTCCTACTGAATAGACTGTTAGAATTTGTATTATGGCAAGAAAAAAGCAGCTAAGTAAAGAAAAACGAGTGGCCATCATTACTTTAAGAAATTAAGTCAGTCAGTCCGAAAAATTGGGAAAACTTTGAAAGTGTCCCCAAGTGCAGTTGCAAAAACCATCAAGCGCTACAAAGAAACTGGCTCACATGGCGACCGCCCCAGGAAAGGAAGACCAAGAGTCACCTCTGCTTCTGAGTATAAGTTTATCCGAGTCACCAGCCTCAGAAATGGCAGGTTAACAGCAGCTCAGATTAGAGACCAGGTCAATGCCACACAGAGTTCTAGCAGCAGACAAATCTCTACAACAACTGTTAAGAGGAGACTTTGTGCAGCAGGCCTTCATGGTAAAATAGCTGCTAGGAAACCACTGCTAAGGACACTCAACAAGCAGAAGAGATTTGTTTGGGCTAAAGAACACAAGGAATGGACATTAGACCAGTGGAAATCTGTGCTTTGGTCTGATGAGTCCAAATTTGAGATCTTTGGTTCCAACCACCGTGTCTTTGTGCGATGCAGAAAAGGTGAACGGATGGACTCTACATGCCTGGTTCCCACCGTAAAGCATGGAGGAGGAGGTGTGATGGTGTGATGGTGTGGGGGTGCTTTGCTGGTGACACTGTTGGGGATTTATTCAAAATTGAAGTCATACTGAACCAGCATGGCTACCACAGCATCTTGCAGCGGTATGCTATTCCATCCGGTTTGCGTTTAGTTGGATCATCATTTATTTTTCATCAGGACAATGACCCGAAACACACCTCCAAGCTGTGTAAGAGCTATTTGACCAAGAAGGAGAGTGATGGGGTGCTACGCCACATGACCTGGCCTCCACAGTCACCAGACCTGAACCCAATCGAGATGGTTTGGGGTGAGCTGGACCGCAGAATGAAGGTAAAAGGGCCAACAAGTGCTAAGCATCTCTGGGAACTCCTTCAAGATTGTTGGAAGACCATTTCCAGTGACTACCTCTTGAAGCTCATCAAGAGAATGCCAAGAGTGTGCAAAGCAGTCATCAAAGCAAAAGGTGGCTACTTTGAAGAACCTAGAATATAAGACATATTTTCAATTGTTTCACAATTTTTTGTTAAGTATATAATTCCACATGTGCTAATTCATAGTTTTGATGCCTTCAGTGTGAATGTACAATTTTCATAGACATGAAAATACAGAAAAATCTTTAAATGAGAAGGTGTGTCCAAACTTTTGGTCTGTACTGTATATGTTTAAAAAAGTCTGGTATGCACCAGTAAATTATAACGGTGGTTCTGCTGTTCCACCGTAAAAATCTCTGTATTATCCAGCTTTTGGTATTTTTTCCGTAAAGAAAAACAGTAATAGTGTCTCCTGATTGTTCAGACACCAATATATCTGTTTAAAAGAATCTGATATACACCAGTAAATTATAACTGTGGTTTTGCCGTCCCACGGTAAAAAATCTTTATTATTCAGCTTTTGGTATTTTTTCCGTAAAGAAAAACAGTAATAGTTTCTCCTGATTGTTCAGACACCAATATATCTGTTTAAAATAGTCTGGTGTAGGCCCGAGAAATAGAAGTGTGGTTTCGCAGTTCCACGGGTCAAATCTCTGTATTATCCTGCTTTTGCCATATTTTGCCATAAAGAAAAACAGTAATAGTGTCTCCTGATTGTTCAGACACAAATATATCTGTTTAAAATAGTCTGGTGTAGGCCAGAGATACCGAAGTGTGGTTTTGCAGTTCCATGGTCCAAACCTCTGTATTATCCACTTTTGGGCCATTTCTACCTAAAAAAAAACAGTTTGAGTGTGTCCCTCACTGTTCAGCCGCAAATATATATATTTAAAAAAGTCTGGTATACACCAGTAAATTATAACTGTGGTTTTACCGTTCCACGGTAAAATATCTCTATTATCCAGCTTTTGTTATTTTTTCCATAAAGAAAAAAAGTAATAGTATCTCCTGATTGTTCAGACACCAATATATCTGTTTAAAAGAGTCTGATATACACCAGGAAATTATAACTGTGGTTTTGCCATTCCACAGTAAAAAATCTCTGTATTATCCTGCTTTTGGCATTTTTTGCCGTAAAGAAAAACAGTAATAGTGTCTCCTGATTCTTCAGACACAAATATATCTGTTTAAAATAGTCTGGTATACAACAGTAAATGATAACTGTGGTTTTGCCATTCCACGTTTAAAAATCTCTATTATCCAGCTTTTGGTATTTTTTCCTTAAAGAAAAACAGCAATAGTGTCTCCCTGATTGTTCAGACACAAATATATCTGTTTAAAACAGTCTGGTGTAGGACCGAGAAACAGAAGTGTGGTTTTACAGTTCCACGGTTCAAACCTCTGTATTATCCTCTTTTGAGTTATTTGTACCTAAAAAAAAAAACAGTTTGAGTGTGTCGCTCACTGTTAAGCCGCAAATATATATATTGAAAAAAGTTTGTTATACACCAGTAAATTATTACTGTGGTTGTGCTGTTCCACGGTAAAAAATCTTTATTATCCTGCTTTTGGCATTTTTTGCCGTAAAAAAAAACTGTAATAGTGTCTCCCTGATTGTTGAGACAAAAATATATCTGTTTAAAATAGTCTGGTGTAGGCCAGAGAAATAGAAGTGTGGTTTTGCAGTTCTACGGTTCAAACCTCTGTATTATCCACTTTTGGGCCATTTTTACCTTAAAAAAAAGCAGTTTGAGTGTCTTGCTCACTGTTCAGCCGCAAATATATATATTTAAAAAAGTCTGGTATACACTAGTAAATTTTAACGGTGGCTTTGCTGTTCCAGAGTAAAAAATCTCTGTATTATCCTGCTTTTGCCATTTTTAGCCGTAAAGAAAAACAGTAATAGTGTCTCCTGATTGTTCAGACACCAATATATCTGTTTAAAAGAATCTGATATACACCAGTAAATGATAACTGTGGTTTTGCCGTCCCACAGTAAAAAATCTTTATTATCCAGCTTTTGGTATTTTTTCCGTAAAGAAAAACAGTAATAGTGTCTCCTGATTGTTCAGACACAAATATATCTGTTTAAAATAGTCTGATGTAGGCCCGAGAAATAGAAGTGTGGTTTCGCAGTTCCACGGGTCAAATCTCTGTATTATCCTGCTTTTGCCATATTTTGCCATAAAGAAAAACAGTAATAGTGTCTCCTGATTGTTCAGACACAAATATATCTGTTTAAAATAGTCTGGTGTAGGCCAGAGATACAGAAGTGTGGTTTTACAGTTCCATGGTCCAAACCTCTGTATTATCCACTTTTGGGCCATTTCTACCTAAAAAAAAACAGTTTGAGTGTGTCCCTCACTGTTCAGCCGCAAATATATATATTTAAAAAAGTCTGGTATACACCAGTAAATTATAACTGTGGTTTTGCCGTTCCACGGTAAAAGATCTCTATCATCCAGCTTTTGTTATTTTTTCCATAAAGAAAAAAAGTAATAGTATCTCCTGATTGTTCAGACACCAATATATCTGTTTAAAAGAGTCTGATATACACCAGGAAATTATAACTGTGGTTTTGCTGTTCCACAGTAAAAAATCTTACTATTATTCTGCTTTTGCCATCTTTTGCCGTAAAGAAAAACAGTAATAGTGTCTCCTGATTGTTCAGACACAAATATATCTGTTGAAAATAGTCTGGTGTAGGCCCGAGAAATAGAACTGTGGTTTTGCCGTTCCACGGGTTAAATCTCTGTATTATCCTGCTTTTGGCATTTTTTGCCGTAAAGAAAAACAGTAATAGTGTCTCCTGATTGTTCAGACACAAATATATCTGTTTAAAATAGTCTGGTATACAACAGTAAATGATAACTGTGGTTTTGCCATTCCACGTTTAAAAATCTCTATTACCCAGCTTTTGGTATTTTTTCCTTAAAGAAAAACAGCAATAGTGTCTCCCTGATTGTTCAGCCACAAATATATCTGTTTAAAATAGTCTGGTGTAGGCCAGAGAAACAGAAGTGTGGTTTTGCAGTTCCACGGTTCAAACCTCTGTATTATCCTCTTTTGGGTTATTTGTACCTAAAAAAAAAAACAGTTTGAGTGTGTCGCTCACAGTTCAGCCGCAAATATATTTATTGAAAAAAGTTTGTTATACACCAGTAAATTATAACTGTGGTTGTGCTGTTCCACGGTAAAAAAATCTCTATTATCCTGCTTTTGGCATTTTTTGCCATAAAAAAAACTGTAATAGTGTCTCCCTGATTGTTCAGACACAAGTATATCTGTTTAAAATAGTCTGGTGTAGGCCAGAGAAACAGAAGTGTGGTTTTGCAGTTCCACGGTTCAAACCTCTGTATTATCCAATTTTGGGCCATTTTTACCTTAAAAAAAGCAGTTTGAGTGTCTCGCTCACTGTTCAGTCGCAAATATATATATTTAAAAAAGTCTTGTATACACCAGTAAATTTTAACTGTGGTTTTGCTGTTCCAGAGTAAAAAATCTCTGTATTATCCTGCTTTTGCCATTTTTAGCCGTAAAGAAAAACAGTAATAGTGTCTCCTGCTTGTTCAGACACCAATATACAGTTATATGAAAAAGTTTGGGCACCCCTATTAATCTTAAGCTTAGTATTTTATAAAAATTGGTGTTTTTGCAACAGCTATTTCAGTTTGATATATGTAATAACTGTTGGACACAGTAATGTTTCTGCCTTGAAATGAGGTTTATTGTACTAACAGAAAATGTGCAATCTGCATTCAAACAAAATTTGACAGGTGCATAAGTATGGGCACCCTTATCATTTTCTTGTTTTAAATACTCCTACCTATTTTTTACTGACTTACTAAAGCACTCTTTTTGTTTTTGTAACCTCATTGAGCTTTGAACTTCATTGCCAGGTGTATGCAATCATGAGAAAAGCTACTTAAAGTGGCCACTTGCAAGTTGTTCTCCTGTTTGAATCTCCTCTGAAGAGTGGCATCATGGGCTCCTCAAAACAACTGTCAAATGATCTGAAAACAAAGATTATTCAACATAGTTGTTCAGGGGAAGGATACAAAAAGCTGTCTCAGAGATTTAACCTGTCAGTTTCCACTGTGAGGAACATAGTAAGGAAATGGAAGAACACAGGGACAGTTCTTGCTAAGGCCAGAAGTGGCAGGCCAAGAAAAACATCATAAAGGCAGAGAAGTAGAATGGTGAGATCAGTCAAGGACAATCCTCAGACCACCTCCAGAGAGCTGCAGCATCAACTTGCTGCAGATGGTGTCACTGTGCATCGGTCAACTATACAACGCACTTTGCACAAGGAGAAGCTGTATGGGAGAGTGATGCGAAAGAAGCCGTTTCTGCAAGCACGCCACAAACAGAGTCGGCTGAGGTATGCAAAAGCACATTTGGAGAAGCCAATTTCTTTTTGGAAGAAGGTCCTGTGGACTGATGAAACCAAGATTGAGTTGTTTGGTCATACAAAAAGGCGTTATGCATGGCGGCTAAAAAACACAGCATTCCAAGAAAAACACTTGCTACCCACAGTAAAATTTGGTGGAGGTTCCATCATGCTTTGGGGCTGTGTGGCCAATGCCGGCACCGGGAATCTTGTTAAAGTTGAGGGGCGCATGGATTCCACTCAGTATCAGCAGATTCTTGACAATAATGTTCAAGAATCAGTGATTAAGTTGAAGTTAAGCAGGGGATGGATCTTTCAGCAAGACAATGATCCAAAACACCGCTCCAAATCTACTCAGGCATTCATGCAGAGGAGCGATTACAATGTTATGGAATGGCCATCCCAGTCCCCAGACCTGAATATCATTGAACATCTGTGGGATCATTTGAAGAGGGCTGTCCATGCTCGGCGACCATCAAACTTAACTGAACTGGAATTGTTTTGTAAAGAGGAATGGTCAAACATACCTTCATCCAGGATCTAGGAACTCATTAAAAGCTACAGGAAGCGACTAGAGGCTGTTATTTTTGCAAACGGAGGATCTACTAAATATTAATGTCACTTTTCTGGTGAGGTGCCCATACTTATGCACCTGTCAAATTTTGTTTGAATGCAGATTGCACATTTTCTGTTAGTACAATAAACCTCATTTCAAGGCAGAAACTGTGTCCAACAGTTATTACATATATCAAACTGAAATAGCTGTTGCAAAAACACCAATTTTTATAAAACATTAAGCTTAAGATTAATAGGGGTGCCCAAACTTTTTCATATAACTGTATCTGTTTAAAAGAGTCTGGTATACACCAGTAAATTATAACTATGGCTTTGCTGTTTCATGGTAAAAAATCTCTATAATCCAGCTTTTGGTATTTTTTCCATAAAGAAAAACATTAATAGTGTCTCCTGATTGTTCTGACAACAATATATCTGTTTAAAAGATTCTGGTATACACCAGTAAATTTTAACTGTGGTTTTGCCGTCCCACGGTAAAAAATCTTTATTATCCAGCTTTTGGTATTTTTTCCGTAAAGAAAAACAGTAATAGGGTCTCCTGATTGTTCAGACACAAATATATCTGTTTAAAATAGTCTGGTGTAGGCCAGAGAAATAGAAGTGTGGTTTAGCAGTACCACGGGTCAAATCTCTGTATTATCCTGCTTTTGCCATATTTTGCCATAAAGAAAAACAGTAATAGTGTCTCCTGATTGTTCAGACACAAATATATCTGTTTAAAATAGTCTTGTGTAGGACAGAGAAAGAGAAGTGGGGTTTTGCAGTTCCACGGTAAAAAATCTTTACTATCCAGCTTTTGGTATTTTTTCCATAAAGAAAAACAGTAATAGTGTCTCCCTGATTGTTCAGACGCAAATATTTCTGTTTAAAATAGTCTGGTGTAGGCCAGAGAAACAGAAGTGTGGTTTTGCAGTTCCACTGTTCAAACCTCTGTTATCCTGCTTTTGCCATTTTTTGTCGTAAAGAAAAACTGTAATAGTGTCTCCTGATTGTTCAGACACCAATATATCTGTTTAAAGAGTCTGGTATACACCAGTAAATTATAACTGTGGTTTTGCCGTTCCACGGTAAAAAATCTCTATTATCCAGCTTTTGTTATTTTTTCCGTAAAGGAAAAAAACTAATAGTATCTCCTGATTGTTCAGACACTAATACATCTGTTTAAAAGAGTCTGATATACACCAGTAAATTATAACTGTGGTTTTGCCGTCCCACGGTAAAAAATCTTTACTATCCAGCTTTTGGTATTTTTTCCGTAAAGAAAAACAGTAGTAGTGTCTCCCTGATTGTTCAGACACAAATATTTCTGTTTAAAATAGTCTGGTGTAGGCCAGAGAAACAGAAGTGTGGTTTTGCAGTTCCACTGTTCAAACCTCTGTTATTATGCTTTTGCCATTTTTTGTCATAAGGAAAAACAGTAATAGTGTCTCCTGATTGTTCAGACACAAATATATCTGTTTAAAAGAATCTGGTATACACCAGTAAATTATAACTGCGGTTTTGCTGTTTCATGGTAAAAAGTCTCTATTATCCAGCTTTTGGTATTTTTTCCATAAAGAAAAACATTAATAGTGTCTCCTGATTGTTCAGACACCAATATATCTGTTTAAAAGAATCTGATATACACCAGTAAATGATAACTGTGGTTTTGCCGTCCCACGGTAAAAAATCTTTATTATCCAGCTTTTGGTATTTTTTCCGTTAAGAAAAACAGTAATAATGTCTCCTGATTGTTCAGAAATCAATATATTTGTTTAAAAGAGTCTGGTATACACCAGTAAATTATAACTGCGGTTTTGCTGTTTCATGGTAAAAAGTCTCTATTATCCAGCTTTTGGTATTTTTTCCATAAAGAAAAACATTAATAGTGTCTCCTGATTGTTCAGACACCAATATATCTGTTTAAAAGAATCTGATATACACCAGTAAATTATAACTGTGGTTTTGCCGTCCCACGGTAAAAAATCTCTATTATCCAGTTTTTGGTATTTTTTCCTTAAAGAAAAACAGTAATAGTGTCTCCCTGATTGTTCAGACACAAATATATCTGTTTAAAATAGTCTGGTGTAGGCCCGAGAAATAGAAGTGTGGTTAAGCAGTTCCACGGGTCAAATCTCTGTATTATCCTGCTTTTGCCATATTTTGCCATAAAGAAAGACAGTAATAGTGTCTCCTGATTGTTCAGACACAAATATATCTGTTTAAAATAGTCTTGTGTAGGATAGAGAAAGAGAAGTGTGGTTTTGCAGATCCACGGTAAAAAAATCTTTACTATCCAGCTTTTGGTATTTTTTCCGTAAAGAAAAACAGTAATAGTGTCTCCCTGATTGTTCAGACACAAATATTTCTGTTTAAAATAGTCTGGTGTAGGCCAGAGAAACAGAAGTGTGGTTTTGCAGTTCCACTATTCAAACCTCTGTTATCCTGCTTTTGCCATTTTTTGTCGTAAAGAAAAGCAGTAATAGTGTCTCCTGATTGTTCAGACACACATATATCTGTTTAAATTAGTCTTGTGTAGGACAGAGAAAGAGAAGTGTGGTTTTACAGTTCCACGGGCCAAACCTCTGTATTATCCACTTTTGGGCAATTTATACCTAAAAAAAAAACAGTTTGAGTGTGTCGCTCACTGTTCAGCCGCAAATATATATATTGAAAAAAGTCTGGTATACACCAGTAAATTATAACTATGGTTGTGCTGTTCCACGGTAAAAAATCTCTATTATCCTGCTTTTGGCATTTTTTACCGTAAAAAAAGAACTGGAAAAGTGTCTCCTGATTGTTCAGACACAAATATATCTGTTTAAAATAGTCTGGTGTAGGCCAGAGAAACAGAAGTGTGGTTTTGCAGTTCCATGGTTCAAACCACTGTATTATCCACTTTTGGGCCATTTATACCTAAAAAAAAAACAGTTTGAGTGTGTCGCTCACTGTTCAGCCGCAAATATATATCTTAAAAAAAGTCTGGTATACACCAGTAAATTATAACTGTGGTTTTGCAGTTCCACAGTAAAAAATCTTAGTATTATCCTGCTTTTGCCATTTTTTTCCGTAAAGAAAAACAGTAATAATGTCTCCTGATTGTTCAGACACAAATATATCTGTTGAAAATAGTCTGGTGTAGGCCCGAGAAATAGAACTGTGGTTTTGCTGTTCCACGGGTCAAATCTCTGTATTATCCTGCTTTTGCCATTCGTAGCCATAAAGAAAAACAGTAATAGTGTCTCCTGATTGTTCAGACACCAATATATCTGTTTAAAAGAATCTGATATACACCAGTAAATTATAACTGTGGTTTTGCCGTCCCATGGTAAAAAATCTTTACTATCCAGCTTTTGGCATTTTTTCTGTAAAGAAAAACAGTAATAGTGTCTCCCTGATTGTTCAGACACAAATATTTCTGTTTAAAATAGTCTGGTGTAGGCCAGAGAAAGAGAAGTGTTGTTTTGGAGTTCCACTGTTCAAACCTCTGTTATCCTGCTTTTGCCATTTTTTGTCATAAGGAAAAGCAGTAATAGTGCCTCCTGATTGTTCAGACACAAATATATCTGTTTAAAATAGTCTGGTGTAGGCCAGAGAAACAGAAGTGTGGTTTTGCAGTTCCACGGTTCAAATCTCTGTATTATCCACTTTTGGGCCATTTGTACCTAAAAAAAAACAGTTTGAGTGTGTTGCTCACTGTTCAGCCGCAAATATATATGTTTAAAAAAGTCTGGTATACACCAGTAAATTATAACTGTGGTTTTGTTGTTCCACCGTAAAAAATCTCTGTATTATCTTGCTTTTACCATTTTTAGCCGTAAAGAAAAACAGTAATAGTGTCTCCTGCTTGTTCAGACACCAATATATCTGTTTAAAAGAGTCTGGTATACACCAGTAAATTATAACTGTGGCTTTGCTGTTTCATGGTAAAAAATCTCTATTATCCATCTTTTGGTATTTTTTCCATAAAGAAAAACATTAATAGTGTCTCCTGATTGTTCAGACACCAATATATCTGTTTAAAAGATTCTGGTATACACCAGTAAATTTTAACTGTGGTTTTGCCGTCCCACGGTAAAAAATCTTTATTATCCAGCTTTTGGTATTTTTTCCGTAAAGAAAAACAGTAATAGGGTCTCCTGATTGTTCAGACACAAATATATCTGTTTAAAATAGTCTGGTGTAGGCCAGAGAAATAGAAGTGTGGTTTAGCAGTTCCACGGGTCAAATCTCTGTATTATCCTGCTTTTGCCATATTTTGCCATAAAGAAAAACAGTAATAGTGTCTCCTGATTGTTCAGACACAAATATATCTGTTTAAAATAGTCTTGTATAGGACAGAGAAAGAGAAGTGGGGTTTTGCAGTTCCACGGTAAAAAATCTTTACTATCCAGCTTTTGGTATTTTTTCCGTAAAGAAAAACAGTAATAGTGTCTCCCTGATTGTTCAGACACAAATATTTCTGTTTAAAATAGTCTGGTGTAGGCCAGAGAAACAGAAGTGTGGTTTTGCAGTTCCACTGTTCAAACCTCTGTTATCCTGCTTTTGCCATTTTTTGTCGTAAAGAAAAACTGTAATAGTGTCTCCTGATTGTTCAGACACCAATATATCTGTTTAAAGAGTCTGGTATACACCAGTAAATTATAACTGTGGTTTTGCCGTTCCACGGTAAAAAATCTCTATTATCCAGCTTTTGTTATTTTTTCCGTAAAGGAAAAAAACTAATAGTATCTCCTGATTGTTCAGACACTAATACATCTGTTTAAAAGAGTCTGATATACACCAGTAAATTATGACTGTGGTTTTGCCGTCCCACGGTAAAAAATCTTTACTATCCAGCTTTTGGTATTTTTTCCGTAAAGAAAAACAGTAGTAGTGTCTCACTGATTGTTCAGACACAAATATATCTGTTTAAAATAGTCTGGTGTAGGCCAGAGAAATAGAAGTGTGGTTTAGCAGTTCCACGGGTCAAATCTCTGTTTTATCCTGCTTTTGCCATATTTTGCCATAAAGAAAAACAGTAATAGTGTCTCCTGATTGTTCAGACACAAATATATCTGTTTAAAATAGTCTTGTGTAGGATAGAGAAAGAGAAGTGTGGTTTTGCAGATCCACGGTAAAAAATCTTTACTATCCAGCTTTTGGTATTTTTTCCATACAAAAAACAGTAATAGTGTCTCCCTGATTGTTCAGACACAAATATTTCTATTTAAAGTAGTCTGGTGTAGGCCAGAGAAACAGAAGTGGGGTTTTGCAGTTCCACTGTTCAAACCTCTTTTATCCTGCTTTTGCCATTTTTTGTCATAAAGAAAAACAGTAATAGTGTCTCCTGATTATTCAGACACACATATATCTGTTTAAAATAGTCTTGTGTAGGACAGAGTAAGAGATGTGTGGTTTTGCAGTTCCACGGTTCAAACCTCTGTATTATCCACTTTTGAGCCATTTATACCTAAAAAAAAAAAGTTTGAGTGTCTCGCTCACTGTTCATCCGCAAGTATATATATTGAAAAAAGTCTGGTATACACCAGTAAATTATAACTGTGGTTGTGCTGTTCCACGGTAAAAAATCTCTGCATTATCCTGCTTTTGCCGTTTGTAGCCATAAAGAAAAACAGTAATAGTGTCTCCTGATTGTTCAGAGACCAATATATCTGTTTAAAAGTGTCTGGTATACACCAGTAAATTATAACTGTGGTTTTGCCATCCCAATGTAAAAAATCTTTACTATCCAGCTTTTGGTATTTTTTCCGTAAAGAAAAAAAGTAATAGTATCTCCTGATTGTTCAGACACCAATATATCTGTTTAAAATAGTCTGATATACACCAGTAAATTATAACTGTGGTTTTGCCGTCCCAAGGTAAAAAATCTTTACTATCCAGCTTTTGGTATTTTTTCCGTAAAGAAAAACAGTAATAGTGTCTCCCTGATTGTTCAGACACAAATATTTCTGTTTAAAATAGTCTGATGTAGGCCAGAGAAACAGAAGTGTGGTTTTGCAGTTCCACTATTCAAACCTCTGTTATCCTGCTTGGCCATTTTTTGTCGTAAAGAAAAGCAGTAATAGTGTCTCCTGATTGTTCAGACACACATATACAGTCATATGAAAAAGTTTGGGCACCCCTATTAATCTTAAGCTTAATGTTTTATAAAAATTGGTGTTTTTGCAACAGCTATTTCAGTTTGATATATGTAATAACTGTTGGACACAGTAATGTTTCTGCCTTGAAATGAGGTTTATTGTGCTAACAGAAAATGTGCAATCTGCATTCAAACAAAATTTGACCGGTGCATAAGTATGGGCACCCTTATCATTTTCTTGTTTTAAATACTCCTGCCTACTTTTTACTGACTTACTAAAGCACTTTTTTTGGTTTTGTAACCTCATTGAGCTTTGAACTTTATAGCCAGGTGTATGCAATCATGAGAAAAGCTACTTAAAGTGGCCACTTGCAAGTTGTTCTCCTGTTTGAATCTCCTCTGAAGAGTGGCATCATGGGCTCCTCAAAACAACTGTCAAATGATCTGAAAACAAAGATTATTCAACATAGTTGTTCAGGGGAAGGATACAAAAAGCTGTCTCAGAGATTTAACCTGTCAGTTTCCACTGTGAGGAACATAGTAAGGAAATGGAAGAACATAGGGACAGTTCTTGTTAAGGCCAGAAGTGTCAGGACAAGAAAAACATCAGAAAGGCAGAGAAGAAGAATGGTGAGATCAGTCAAGGACAATCCTCAGACCACCTCCAGAGAGCTGCAGCATCAACTTGCTGCAGATGGTGTCACTGTGCATCGGTCAACTATACAACGCACTTTGCACAAGGAGAAGCTGTATGGGAGAGTGATGCGAAAGAAGCCGTTTCTGCAAGTACGCACAAACAGAGTCGGCTGAGGTATTGGAAGAAGCCTATTTCTTTTTGGAAGAAGGTTCTGTGGACTGATGAAACCAAGATTGAGTTGTTTGGTCATACAAAAAGGCGTTATGCATGGTGGCAAAAAAACACAGCATTCCAAGAAAAACACTTGCTACCCACAGTAAAATTTGGTGGAGGTTCCATCATGCTTTGGGGCTGTGTGGTCAATGCCGGCACTGGGAATCTTGTTAAAGTTGAGGGACGCATGGATTCCACTCAGTATCAGCAGATTCTTGGCAATAGTGTTCAAGAATCAGTGATAAAGTTGAAGTTACGCAGTGGATGGATCTTTCAGCAAGACAATGATCCAAAACACCGCTCCAAATCTACTCAGGCATTCATGCAGAGGAACAATTACAATGTTCTGGAATGGCCATCCCAGTCCCCAGACCTGAATATCATTGAACATCTGTGGGATCATTTGAAGAGGGCTGTCCATGCTCGGCGACCATCAAACTTAACTGAACTGGAATTGTTTTGTAAAGAGGAATGGTCAAAAATACCTTCATCCAGGATCCAGGAACTCATTAAAAGCTACAGGAAGCGACTAGAGGCTGTTATTTTTGCAAACGGAGGATCTACTAAATATTAATGTCACTTTTCTGGTGAGGTGCCCATACTTATGCACCTGTCAAATTTTGTTTGAATGCAGATTGCACATTTTCTGTTAGTACAATAAACCTCATTTCAAGGCAGAAACATTACTGTATCCAACAGTTATTACATATATCAAACTGAAATAGCTGTTGCAAAAACACCAATTTTTATAAAACATTAAGCTTAAGATTAATAGGGGTGCCCAAACTTTTTCATATGACTGTATCTGTTTAAATTAGTCTTGTGTAGGACAGAGAAAGAGAAGTGTGGTTTTACAGTTCCACGGGCCAAACCTCTGTATTTTCCACTTTTGGTCAATTTATACCTAAAAAAAAAACAGTTTGAGTGTGTCGCTCACTGTTCAGCCGCAAATATATATATTGAAAAAAGTCTGGTATACACCAGTAAATTATAACTATGGTTGTGCTGTTCCACAGTAAAAAATCTCTATTTTCCTGCTTTTGGCATTTTTTGCCGTAAAAAAAGAACTGGAATAGTGTCTCCTGATTGTTCAGACACAAATATATCTGTTTAAAATAGTCTGGTGTAGGCCAGAGAAACAGAAGTGTGGTTTTGCAGTTCCATGGTTCAAACCTCTGTATTATCCACTTTTGGGCCATTTATACCTAAAAAAAAACCAGTTTGAGTGTGTCGCTCACTGTTCAGCCGCAAATATATATCTTAAAAAAAGTCTGGTATACACCAGTAAATTATAACTGTGGTTTTGCAGTTCCACAGTAAAAAATCTTAGTATTATCCTGCTTTTGCCATATTTTTCCGTAAAGAAAAACAGTAATAATGTCTCCTGATTGTTCAGACACAAATATATCTGTTGAAAATAGTCTGGTGTAGGCCCGAGAAATAGAACTGTGGTTTTGCTGTTCCACGGGTCAAATCTCTGTATTATCCTGCTTTTGCCATTCGTAGCCATAAAGAAAAACAGTAATAGTGTCTCCTGATTGTTCAGACACCAATATATCTGTTTAAAAGAATCTGATATACACCAGTAAATTATAACTGTGGTTTTGCCGTCCCATGGTAAAAAATCTTTACTATCCAGCTTTTGGCATTTTTTCTGTAAAGAAAAACAGTAATAGTGTCTACCTGATTGTTCAGACACAAATATTTCTGTTTAAAATAGTCTGGTGTAGGCCAGAGAAACAGAAGTGTGGTTTTGCAGTTCCACGGTTCAAATCTCTGTATTTGTCACACTGTCACAGAATACTGGAGGTAGGGGGCCTAAGCTGACCCTAAGCTGGGGCCCTGACTAATCCCTCAACCTGGAGGTACTGTTAAAGGTACAGAGGTCCAGGCCGCCAGCGTAACCCCTACCTCCTGAGGATCCCTGCACCTCAGTAATCTAGTCCTGAGAAGGACCCCGATCACAACAATTGGGAACCAGAAATAATATGCCCACACACAGTATTTAGACGAACGAGACAGTACAAGGGAAAAACCAAAACCACCTTGCATACAACTTCTACACAACTACAACAGAGGGAACACCAACGGGAAAGGAGATAAATGATAAAGCGAGGAAAGGGAAATAACACTTCCAAATACACTTATCTCAGCAACTCCAAACACCACGATCCGCTCTGTAAGTCTGAATGAAAAGCTGTGAGAAGTCAGGCTGTGTACTTGTGACGATCTTCGTGGCAACACACCCGTGACAGTACCCCCCCTTCTACGAGGGGCCTCCGGACCCTCAGGGCCAGGTTTATCCGGGTGAGTCGTGTGGAAGGCCCGAACTAATCGGTCTGCGTTAATATCCGACGCAGGAACCCACATCCTCTCCTCAGGACCATACCCCTTCCAATGAACCAAGTACTGAAGGGACCGGCGATTAAAGCGTGAATCAATGACCCTCGATACCTGGAACTCCAAGTTACCATTGACAACCACAGGAGGGGGAGGTAAAGGTGACGGTACCACCGGCGCCACATACCTCTTAAGCAATGATCTGTGAAACACGTTGTGAATTTTAAACGTAGGGGGGAGGTCAAGACGGAATGCCACCGGATTAATAATAGAACTGATTCTGTACGGCCCGATGAACCTGGGACCCAGTTTCCAGGAGGGAACCTTAAGTTTAATATTCCTGGTAGACAACCATACCTGATCGTTCACACTTAGGTCCGGACCAGACACTCTCCTCCTATCAGCCATACGTTTGTATCGGTTCCCCATAGTATTCAGATTCTTCAGCACCCCTCTCCATACTGAAGCGAGAGATGAGGAAAATCGTTCCTCCTCCGGAACCCCCGAAGAGCCCCCTCTACTGAAAGTACAAAACTGGGGGTGAAAACCATATGCCCCAAAAAACGGGGACTTACCAGTGGACTCGCTCCGCCTATTATTGAGAGCAAACTCTGCCAGAGGTAGGAAAGAAGCCCAGTCCTCCTGGTTCTCTGACACAAAACACCGAAGATATGTCTCCAAGCTCTGGTTCATACGTTCCGTCTGACCATTGGTCTGAGGATGAAAAGCCGACGAGAATGACAAATGCATCCCCCGCCGTGCACAAAACGCCTTCCAGAACTTGGACACAAACTGAGACCCCCGATCAGACACCACCTCGGAGGGTACCCCGTGAAGCCTCACAATCTCCCCAACGAACACCTGCGCAAGAGTTTTAGCATTAGGGAGAGCCGGAAGAGCGATAAAATGTGCCATCTTGCTGAACCTGTCCACTACAACGAGTATGACCGTTTTACCCGAAGACGGAGGGAGGTCCGTAATAAAGTCCATAGACAGATGAGTCCAAGGACGCTCCGGGATCTTCAAAGGTAAAAGGGCCCCAGACGGACGGGTATGTGAGGTCTTAGAGCGCGCACAAACCCCACAGGACGCGACAAAAGTTACCACCTCTTTATGTAAGTTAGGCCACCAAAACCGACGCGAGAGGAGATCCACAGTTGCTTTACTCCCCGGGTGTCCTGCAAAAACTGAGTTATGGTGTGCCTCGATCATCTTTTGTCGCAACTGATCTGGAACGAACAGTCTCCCCGGAGGTCCAACTGGGGCGTCCCCCTGAGCCTCCAATATCTCCTCCTCCAGCTCAGAGCATACTGCCGAAACCACCACCCCCTCCTGAAGAATAGGAATCGGGTCGTCCGTATTCCCGGCCCCAGGGAAACTACGAGATAAGGCATCCGCCTTTACATTTTTAGACCCAGGACGATATGTAACGACGAAATTAAACCTGGTAAAAAACAATGACCACCTAGCTTGTCTGGGATTCAGACGTTTAGCGGACTCCAGATATAGCAGGTTCTTGTGATCGGTGATGACGGTGACCGGATGAACTGCCCCCTCCAAAAAATGGCGCCACTCCTCAAAAGCTAACTTAATGGCCAAGAGTTCCCTATTGCCGACATCGTAATTCCTCTCAGCGGACGACAATTTTTTAGAGAAAAAGGCGCACGGATGCCACTTACCAGGGGACGAACCCTGTGACAATACTGCTCCCACCCCTACCTCGGAAGCGTCTACCTCTACAAAGAATGGCTGAGACGCATCAGGTTGAATGAGTATGGGTGCCGAGGCAAAACATTTTTTCAAGGAGGAGAATGCTTGACAAGCCTTGTCAGACCACCTAGAAAAATCCGTCCCCTTTTTAGTCATGTCTGTGAGAGGCTTAACCATGGACGAGAAATTACGAATGAACTTCCGGTAATAGTTAGCAAACCCCAGGAAACGTTGTAGTGCCTTAAGATTCTCCGGCCGATCCCACTCAAGAACTGCCCGCACTTTCCCAGGGTCCATACGAAAACCGGACGCTGAAACCAGGAAGCCTAAAAACTGGAGTTCCTGTACGGCGAACACACACTTTTCCCACTTGGCATACAGTTTATTATCCCGCAAGATCTGTAACACCTGTCTAACGTGCTCCTGATGAGACACCAGATCCGGCGAGTAAATTAAGATATCATCCAGATATATGACAACAAACTGTCCCACCAGGTGGCGAAAAATATCATTAACAAAGTGTTGAAACACCGCCGGGGCATTAGTCAGACCGAATGGCATGACAAGGTTCTCATAATGCCCCTCCGGAGTGTTAAAAGCCGTCTTCCACTCATCCCCCTCCTTCATCCTAATCAGATTGTACGCCCCCCTGAGATCCAACTTAGAGAACCATTTGGCGCCCACGATCTGATTAAAGAGATCGGGAATAAGTGGGAGCGGATACGGATCTCGGACCGTAATCCGATTAAGTTCACGGAAATCCAGGCAAGGGCGTAGGCCTCCATCTTTCTTCTTAACAAAGAAGAACCCCGCGGCCACCGGTGAAGATGAAGGTCTAATATGCCCCTTAGCCAGACTTTCAGAAATATAATCCTTCATGGCCTGCCTCTCAGGACCAGAAAGGTTATACAACCTAGCTTTAGGTAACTTGGCCTCAGGGAGCAGTTTTACAGAACAGTCATACTCGCGATGAGGAGGTAATTCCTGACACCCATTCTCCGAGAATACATCCTCAAAGTCCGCCAGAAATGGAGGTAAGACCCAAGGAGTAACCGCACCGATGACCGTGTTCATGCAGTTTTTATTACAGAATTTACTCCATTGGCTTATCTCTCTGGTTTGCCAATTAATAACCGGGTTATGCTTAGCTAACCAAGGAAGGCCCAACACTATAGGAGTGGGAAGACCCTCCAACACGTAGCAAGACAACAGTTCTTTATGTATTGCCCCCACTTGAAGTTTTACGCCATGCACAGCTTGCAAAAAACTTCCCTGACCGAGAGGCCTGGCATCGATCGAGAATATGGGGATGGGTTTAGCCAACTCACTCAACCGCATACCTTGAACCCGGGCAAACCGAGCATCAACCAGATTAGCCCCGGCCCCACTATCCAGAAGAACAGATATCCTCTCAGTTCTCGTACCCACCACCACCTCCGCCGGTACGAGAAACTGAGACGAACCTAGGGACGAAATACCTACTCCCAGATTGCCGTCCACCACACAACCTGGGATCAACAGTTTTTTCGACGACTCTTTACTCTGCAAGGGACGGGATGGACACCGCCCAATAAAATGTCCCTTTTTCCCGCAGAGGAAACACCTTCCTGTCTTATGGCGCACCACCGGTCCCCTTCCCCGAAATGATGTCCCTCCTAATTGCATAGGCTCCTCCGGACTGACCAGGGGAACCACCATATGAGAGGACCTTGTAGGAGGTGGAGACATTACAGGGGGTAGAGTTATCCCGCACCTCTCCCGAAGCCGTCTGTCAACGCGAATAGCAAGGGCCATAGCGGCTTCCAGTGACGCGGGAGAGTCATACTGTGCCAACACATCCTGTAATTTGTCGGATAGACCATGACAAAACTGGCTCCTAAGAGCCGGGTCATTCCACTGGGTGTCCGTGGCCCACCTACGGAACTCCGAACAGAATTCCTCCGCCGGACGATCTCCCTGCTGAATCCTACGTAACTTAGACTCAGCAAGGGAGATCCGATCTGGGTCATCATATACGAGTCCCAGAGCAGCGAAAAACCTATCCACTGACTGGAGAACCGGGGAGCTTGGGGGAAGAGAGAACGCCCAAGATTGTGGGTCCCCTTGTAGGAGCGAGATGACAATTCCCACCCTTTGTTCTTCACTGCCCGATGACCGAGGCCGCAGCCGAAAGTACAATTTGCATGCCTCCCGGAAAACAAAAAACTTGTCCCGCCCCCCAGTGAACCTGTCAGGGAGAGCTACTTTAGGTTCTGGTCCGGCTTGCTCCAGAGGATGCAAAACCTTGGACCTAACGTCCGCCAGCCCCATGGACAAACTCTGCAACTGCCGAGCTAGATCGGCTACTGGATCCATGGTAGCTGGAGAAAAACTAAGTTGGTCGGTGAAAATGTCACACTGTCACAGAATACTGGAGGTAGGGGGCCTAAGCTGACCCTAAGCTGGGGCCCTGACTAATCCCTCAACCTGGAGGTACTGTTAAAGGTACAGAGGTCCAGGCCGCCAGCGTAACCCCTACCTCCTGAGGATCCCTGCACCTCAGTAATCTAGTCCTGAGAAGGACCCCGATCACAACAATTGGGAACCAGAAATAATATGCCCACACACAGTATTTAGACGAACGAGACAGTACAAGGGAAAAACCAAAACCACCTTGCATACAACTTCTACACAACTACAACAGAGGGAACACCAACGGGAAAGGAGATAAATGATAAAGCGAGGAAAGGGAAATAACACTTCCAAATACACTTATCTCAGCAACTCCAAACACCACGATCCGCTCTGTAAGTCTGAATGAAAAGCTGTGAGAAGTCAGGCTGTGTACTCGTGACGATCTTCGTGGCAACACACCCGTGACAGTATTATCCACTTTTGGGCCATTTGTACCTAAAAAAAAAACAGTTTGAGTGTGTTGCTCACTGTTCAGCCGCAAATATATATGTTTAAAAAAGTCTGGTATACACCAATAAATTATAACTGTGGTTTTGTTGTTCCACCGTAAAAAATCTCTGTATTATCTTGCTTTTGCCATTTTTAGCCGTAAAGAAAAACAGTAAAAGTGTCTCCTCATTGTTCAGACACCAATATATCTGGTTGAAAGAGTCTGGTATACACCAGTAAATTATAACTGTGGTTTTGCCATCCCACAGTAAAAAATCTCTATTATCCAGCTTTTGGTATTTTTTGCGTAAAGAAAAACAGTAATAGTGTCTCCTGATTGTTCAAACACCAATATATCTGTTTAAAAGAGTCTGGTATACACTAGTAATTTATAACTGTGGTTTTCCCATCCCAAGGTAAAAAATCTTTACTATCCAGCTTTTGGTATTTTTTCCGTAAAGAAAAACAGTAATAGTGTCTACCTGATTGTTCAGACACAAATATTTCTGTTTAAAATAGTCTGGTGTAGGCCAGAGAAACAGAAGTGTGGTTTTGCAGTTCCACTATTCAAACCTCTGTTATCCTGCTTTTGCCATTTTTTGTCGTAAAGAAAAGCAGTAATAGTGTCTCCTGATTGTTCAGACACACATATATCTGTTTAAAATAGTCTTGTGTAGGACAGAGAAAGAGAAGTGTGGTTTTACAGTTCCACGGGCCAAACCTCTGTATTATCCACTTTTGGGCAATTTATACCTAAAAAAAAAACAGTTTGAGTGTGTCGCTCACTGTTCAGCCGCAAATATATATATTGAAAAAAGTCTGGTATACACCAGTAAATTATAACTGTGGTTGTGCTGTTCCACGGTAAAAAATCTCTATTAAACTGCTTTTGGCATTTTTTGCCGTAAAAAAAGAACTGGAATAGTGTCTCCTGATTGTTCAGACACAAATATATCTGTTTAAAATAGTCTGGTGTAGGCCAGAGAAACAGAAGTGTGGTTTTGCAGTTCCACGGTTCAAACCTCTGTATTATCCACTTTTGGGCCATTTGTACCTAAAAAAACCCAGTTTGAGTGTGTTGCTCACTGTTCAGCGGCAAATATATATGTTTAAAAAAGTCTGGTACACCAGTAAATTATAACTGTGGTTTTGTTGTTCCACCGTAAAAAATCTCTGTATTATCTTGCTTTTGCCATTTTTAGCCGTAAAGAAAAACAGTAAAAGTGTCTCCTCATTGTTCAGACACCAATATATCTGGTTGAAAGAGTCTGGTATACACCAGTAAATTATAACTGTGGTTTTGCCATCCCACAGTAAAAAATCTCTATTTTCCAGCTTTTGGTATTTTTTCCGTAAAGAAAAACAGTAATAGTGTCTCCTGATTGTTCAGACACCAATATATCTGTTTAAAAGAGTCTGGTATACACTAGTAATTTATAGCTGTGGTTTTGCCGTTCCACTGTAAAAAATCTCTATTATCCTGGTTTTGTCATTTTTTGCCGTAAAAAAAAACTGTAATAGTGTGTCCCTGATTGTTGAGACACAAATATATCTGTTGAAATAGTCTGGTGTATGATCGAGAAATAGAACTGTGGTTTTGCAGTTCCACTGGTCAAATTTCTGTATTATCCTGCTTTTGGTATTTTTTGCAGTAAAGAAAAACAGTAATAGTGTCTCCTGATTGTTCATACAATATATCTGTTTAAAAGAGTCTGGTATACACCAGTAAATTATAACTGTGGTTTTGCTGTCCCACCTTAAAAAATCTCTATTATCCAGCTTTTGGTATTTTTTCCGTAAAGAAAAACAGTAATAGTCTCTCCCTGATTGTTCAGACACAAATATATCTGTTTAAATGAGTCTTGTGTAGGCCAGAGAAACAGAAGTGCGATTTTGCAATTCCACGTTTCAAACCTCTATATTATCCACTTTTGGGCCATTTGTACCTAAAAAACAGTGTGAGTGTGTCGCTCACTGTTCAGCCGCAAATATATACATTTAAAAAGGTCTGGTATACACCAGTAAATTATAACTGTGGTTTTTGCTGTCCACAGTAAAAAATCTCTGTATTATCCTAATTTTGCCATATTTTCCTGTAGAGAAAAACAGTAGTAATGTCTCCTGATTGTTCATATACAAATATATCTGTTGAAAATAGTCTGGTGTAGGCCCGAGAAATAGAAGTGTGGTTTTGCAGTTCCACGGGTCAAATCTCTGTATTATCCTGCTTTTGGCATTTTTGCCGTAAAGAATAACAGTAATAGTGTCTCCTGATTGTTCAGACACCAATATATCTGTTTAAAAGAGTCTGGTATACACCAGTAAATTATAACTGTGGTTTTGCCGTTCCACGGTAAAAAATCTCTATTATCCTGCTTTTGATATTTTTTCCATGAAGAAAAACAGTAATAGTGTCTCCTGATTGTTCAGACACCAATATATCTCTTGAAAATAGTCTGGTGTAGGCCCGAGAAATAGAAGTGTGGTTTTGCAGTTCCAGGGGTCAAATCTCAGTATTATCCTGCTTTTGCCATTTTTTGCCATAAATAAAAACAGTAATAGTGTCTCCTGATTGTTCAGACACAAATATATCTGTTGAAAATAGTCTGGTGTAGGCCCGAGATATAGAAGTGTGGTTTTGCAGTTCCACGAGTCAAATCTCTGTATTATCCTGCTTTTGGTATTTTTTGCCGTAAAGAAAAACAGTAATAGTGTCTGCTGATTGTTCAGACACTAATATATCTGTTTAAAAGAGTCTGGTATACACCAGTACATTATAACTGTGGTTTTGCCTTCCCACGGTAAAACTCTCTATTATCCTGCTTTTGCCATTTTTTGCCATAAAGAAAATCAGTAATAGTGTCTCCGTTATTGTTCAGACACAAATATATGTATTGAAAATAGTCTGGTGTAGGCCCAAGAAATAGAAGTGTGGTTTTGCAGTTCCACGGGTCAAATCTCTGTATTGTGCTGCTTTTGCCATTTTTTGCTGTAAAGAAAAGTTGTAATAGTGTCTCCTGATTGTTCAGACACAAATATATCTGTTGAAAATAGTCTGGTGCAGGCCAGAGATATAGAAGTGTGGTTTTGCAGTTCCACCAGTCAAATCTCTGTATTATCCTGCTTTTGGTATTTTTTGCCGTAAAGAAAAACAGTAATAGTGTCTCCTGATTGTTCAGACACTAATATATCTGTTTAAAAGAGTCTGGTATACACCAGTACATTATAACTGTGGTTTTGCCTTCCCACGGTAAAACTCTCTATTATCCAGCTTTTGATATTTTTTCCATAAAGAAAAACAGTAATGGTGTCTCCTGATTGTTCAGACACCAATATATCTCTTTAAAATAATCTGGTGTAGGCCCGAGAAATAGAAGTGTGGTTTTGCAGTTCCACGGGTCAAATCTCAATATTATCCTGCTTTTGCCATTTTTTGCCTTAAAGAAAATCAGTAATAGTGTCTCCCTGATTGTTCAGACACAAATATATCTGTTGAAAAAAGTCTGGTGCAGGCCCGAGAAATAGAACTGTGGTTTTGCAGTTCCATGGGTCAAATCTCTGTATTATTCTGCTTTTGGCATTTTTTGACATAAAGAAATACAGTAATAGTGTCACCTGATTGTTCAGACACCAATATATCTGTTTAAAAGAGTCTGGTATACACCAGTAAATTATAAATGTGGTTTTGCCATCCACAGTAAAAAATCTCTATTATCTAGCTTTTGGTATTTTTTCCGTAAAGAAAAACAGTAATAGTGTCTCCTGATTGTTCAGACACCAATATATCTGTTTAAAAGAGTCTGGTATACACCAGTAAATTTTAACTGTGGTTTTGCCATTCCACTGTAAAAAATCTCTATTATCCTGCTTTTGTCATTTTTTGCCGTAAAAATAAAACTGTAATAGTGTGTCCCTGATTGTTCAGACACAAATATATCTGTTCAAAATTGCCTATTGTATGCCCGAGAAATAGAAGTGTTGTTCTGCAGTACCACGGGTCAAATCTCTGTATTATCCTGCTTTTGCCATTTTTTGCCATAAAGAGAAACAGTAATAGTGTCTCCTGATTGTTCAGATACAAATATATCTGTTGAAAATAGTCTTTTGTAGGCCCGAGATATAGAAGTGTGGTTTTGCAGTTCCATGAGTCAAATCTCTGTATTATCCTGCTTTTGGTATTTTTTGCCATAAAGAAAATCAGTAATAGTGTCTGCTGATTGTTCAGACACTAATATATCTGTTTAAAAGAGTCTGGTATACACCAGTACATTATAACTGTTGTTTTGCCTTCCCACGGTAAAACTCTCTATTATCCAGCTTTTGATATTTTTTCCATAAAGAAAAACAGTAATAGTGTCTCCTGATTGTTCAGACACCAATATATCTGTCGAAAATAGTCTGGTGTAGGCCCGAGAAATAGAACTGTGGTTTTGCAGTTCCACAGTAAAAAATCTCTATTATCCTGCTTTTGTCATTTTTTGCCGTAAAAAAAAACTGTAATAGTGTCTCCCTTATTGTTCAGACACAAATATATCTGTTGAAAATAGTCTGGTGTAGGCCCAAGAAATAGAAGTGTGGTTCTGCAGTACCACGGGTCAAATCTTTGTATTATCCTGCTTTTGCCATTTTTTGCCATAAAGAAAAACAGTAATAGTTTCTCCTGATTGTTCAGACAGAAATAAATCTGTTGAACATAGTCTGTTGTAGGCCCGAGAAATAGAAGTGTGGTTTTGCAGTTCCACGGGTCAAATCTCTGTATTATCCTGCTTTTGGCATTTTTTGCCGTAAAGAAAAACAGTAATAGTGTCTCCTGATTGTTCAGACACCAATATATCTGTTTAAAAGAGTCTGGTATACACCAGTACATTATAACTGTGGTTCTGCCTTCCACGGTAAAAAATCTCTATTATCCTGCTTTTGTCATTTTTTGCCGTAAAAAAAAACTGTAATCGTGTCTCCCTGATTGTTCAGACACAAATATATCTGTTGAAAATAGTCTGGTGTAGGCCAGAGAAATAGAAGTGTTGTTTTGCAGTTGCAGTTCCACGAGTCAAATCTCTGTATTGTCCTGCTTTTGCCATTTTTTGCCGTAAATGAAAACAGTAATAGTGTCTCCTGATTGTTCAGACACAAATATATCTGTTGAAATTAGTCTGGTGTAGGCCCGAGATATAGAAGTGTGATTTTGCAGTTCCACGAGTCAAATCTCTGTATTATCCTGCTTTTGGTATTTTTTGCCGTAAAGTAAAACAGTAATAGTGTCTGCTGATTGTTCAGACACTAATATATCTGTTTAAAAGAGTCTGGTATACACCAGTACATTATAACTGTGGTTTTGCCTTCCCACGGTAAAACTCTCTATTGTCCAGCTTTTGATATTTTTTCCATAAAGAAAAACAGTAATAGTGTCTCCTGATTGTTCAGACACCAAAATATCTGTTTAAAAGAGTCTGGTATACACCAGTAAATTAAAATTGTGGTTTTGCCATGCCACGGTAAAAAATCTCTATTATCCTGCTTTTGTCATTTTTTGCCGTAAAAAAAACTGTAATAGTGTCTCCCTGATTGTTCAGACACAAATATATCTGTTGAAAATAGTCTGGTGTAGGTCCAAGAAATAGAAGTGTGGTTTTGTAGTTCCACGGCTCAAATTTCTGTATTGTTCTGCTTTTGCCATTTTTTGCCGTAAAGAAAAACCATAATAGTGTCTCCTGATTGTTCAGACACAAATATATCTGTTGAAAATAGTCTGGTGTAGGCCCGAGATATAGAAGTGTGGTTTTGCAGTTCCACGAGTCAAATCTCTGTATTATCCTGCTTTTGGTATTTTTTGCCGTAAAGAAAAACAGTAATAGTGTCTGCTGATTGTTCAGACACTAATATATCTGTTTAAAAGAGTCTGGTATACACCAGTACATTATAACTGTGGTTTTGCCTTCCCACGGTAAAACTCTCTATTATCCAGCTTTTGATATTTTTTCCATAAAGAAAAACAGTAATAGTGTCTCCTGATTGTTCAGACACCAAGATATCTGTTGAAGATAGTCTGGTGTAGGCCCGAGAAATAGAAGTGTGGTTTTGCAGTTCCACGGGTCAAATCTCAGTATTATCCTGCTTTTGCCATTTTTTGCCATAAAGAAAATCAGTAATAGTGTCTCCCTTATTGTTCAGACACAAATATATGTATTGAAAATAGTCTGGTGTAGGCCCAAGAAATAGAAGTGTGGTTTTGCAGTTCCACGGGTCAAATCTCTGTATTGTGCTGCTTTTGCCATTTTTTGCTGTACAGAAAAGCCGTAATAGTGTCTCCTGATTGTTCAGACACAAATATATCTGTTGAAAATAGTCTGGTGCAGGCCAGAGATATAGAAGTGTGGTTTTGCAGTTCCACCAGTCAAATCTCTGTATTATCCTGCTTTTGGCATTTTTTGCCGTAAAGAAAAACAGTAATAGTGTCTCCTGATTGTTCAGACACCAATATATCTGTTTGAAAGAGTATGGTATACACTAGTAAATTAAAACTGTAGTTTTGCCGTTCCACATTAAAAAATCTCTATTATCCAGCTTTTAGTATTTTTTCCATAAAGAAAAACAGTAATATTGTCTCCTGATTGTTCAGACACCAATATATCTGTTTAAAAGAGTCTGGTATACACCAGTAAATTATAACTGTGGTGTTGCCGTTCCACATTAAAAAATCTCTATTATCCAGCTTTTGGTATTTTTTCCGTAAAGAAAAACAGTAATAGTGTCTCCTGATTGTTCAGACACCAATATATCTGTTTAAAAGAGTCTGGTATACACCAGTAAATTATAACTGTGTTTTTGCCTCCCACAGTAAAAAATCTCTATTATCCAGCTTTTGGTATTTTTTCCGTAAAGAAAAACAGTAATAGTGGCTCCTGATTGTTCAGACACAAATATATCTGTTTAAATTAGTCTGGTGAAGGCCAGATAAATAGAAGTGTGGTTTGGCAGTTCCACAGTTCAATCCTCTGTATTATCCACCTTTGGGCCATTTTTGCCTTAAAAAAAACAGTTTGAGTGTGTCGCTCTCACTGTTCAGCCGCAAATACATCTATTTAAAATTGTCTGGTATACCCCAGTAAACAATAACTGTGGTTTTGCCATTCCACGGTAAAAAATCTGTATTATTCAGCTTTTGGTATTTTTTTTATAAAGAAAAACAGTAATAGTTTCTCCCTGATTGTTTAGATTGTTTAAATTAGTCGGGTGTAGGCCAGAGAAATAGAACTGTGGTTTTCCTCTTCCACGGATCTAATCTACTTTTTATTACCCTTTTTCCATTGATATTGCGAGTGTAAGATATTTTATTTCCTTTACAATGGGCAAGGCGCATGGTAAGGGACGTGGAACCGGACGTTCTGGTGATTGTGAGTGCAGAGGACGGGGCCGTGGCCAAGGTGAAAATGTGCCACAACCAACAGCCACATCTTCTCACTCCCACTTCTTGACCGATTTACCAGGGAAGCACAGAACAACACCAGTATTGTGAACTGATCAGTGTGAACAGGTTATTAATTGGATAGCAGATAATACTTCCAGTTATCTGGGCACCACCACCTCCGGTCTGTCTTCCACACGGTCAAATCTTAGTAGCCTTGAGTTTCCACCGCATACTCCTCCTCACCCTGATGCTCCTTCCTCCCACCATGCCGAGTGTCGTCAGACAGCAACTGATCCCACACTTGGACACTCTGAAGAGCTGTTCACTGGTCCATTTCCAGATTTGTGCCCCTCGCCTGCTCCGCTTGAAGTGGTGGAAGAGGAGATCCCATGTAGCGATGCCCAAATATTTGAACTGCCACAGCCACAGGAAGTCGACGCTGGCAATTTGTCACAAGAGGTGGATAATGGTGAGACACCATTGCCAGGAAGTGAGGAGGAGGATCATGGTGTGCAAGTGGAAGAGGAGGAGGTGGTGGATGATCTAGTAACTGACCCAACGTGGCAGGAGGACATGCAGAGCGAGGCCAGCGGCACACAGGGTGAGGGAGGCAGAGTACCCCAACAGGCAGGAAGAAGCAGTGTGATGGCCGCACACAGAAGGCAGGCAACAGTTCCCCGTAACACCAACACGAGGGACGTTGCAAGTACAACCTGTAGGTCTTCCGGAGTCTGGAAGTTTTTTAAAGACTCTGCTGATAACCCCCAAGAGGCCATTTGTACCACCTGCCATGCCAGAATCAGCAGGGGTGACAAAACTACCAGCCTGACCACCACCAGCATGATCAGGCACATGGCAGCAAAGCACCCGACTTTGTGGGGTGAACTCCAGGTTCCAAGACCAGTGTCAGCAGGTGTCACCACTGCTTCTACAGGTGTTGTGCATGCAATAGAACCCCCTGTTGTGTGTGCAAGGCAATCCCCTGTCCATACTGCATGCAAAGATGCCCCCTCCTCTCAGTCTTCACTTGTTATGGCAGTTTCTAAAGAAACAGCATCAACGTCCACGTCCACGTCCCACCGCAGCATTCAATTGTCCATATCCCAGACCTTTGAACGAAAGCGGAAAAATACGCAGCTAACGCCCCACAGGCCACAGTCCTAAATTCGCATATTTCACGACTGCTTCCGTTGGAAATGCTGCCTTTTAGGCTGGTGGAGACGGAATCCTTCCGCAACCTTATAGCGGTGGCCGGCCCTCGGTACTCGGTCCCCAGCCGACACTATTTTGCCCGGTGTGCCATCCCCGCACTACACAAGCACGTGTCCCAAAACATCTGCCGTGCCCTCAACAATGCAGTTACTGGGAGAGTCCACCTGACAACGGACACGTGGACAAGTGCTTGTGGCCTGGGACGGTACATCTCCCTGACGGCACACTGGGTAAACATAGTGGAAACTGGGACCCAGTCGGACCTTGGGACGGAACACATCCGCCCCACACCGAGGATTGCTGGCCCAATGTCAGTCAGAGTTGCCCCCACAGTGTACAGCTCTTGCGCATCATCCTCCTCCTCCTCCTCATGTTCAGCCTCCTTCTCAGATATCACCACATCAGTTACAAGCTGGAATCACTGCAGTACTGCCTCCGCCAAGCGGCAACAGGGTGTGCTGTAACTCATAAGTAGAGATGAGCGTTGTTCGACTAGAACTGTTCGCCAATCTCAAATTCGAGCTGTTTTGGGCGGTGTTCGAGTTGTTCGACGAACCTGAACGATTTGCAAAAAATTCGGCTGTTCGAGGTTATGTTCGATAACTGTTCGTGCACCAAAAGCGTGTCCTGCATGTCTGGCGCTATTTAGAGCACCAATCATGCAGGGATTGTCTGCCACTCACTGTAATGCCACAGCCATGGTGGTTGTGGCATTACAGTGATTGCCCAAATCGATGGGAACAGTGCCAACAGTGAAACATGAAAAGCCGGCAATTCATCAGCGGCATACACCGATACCCGACAATTTAGAACCGAAAGAATAGAGCTTCACACATAGATTAGATAGATAGAAACATGTCAGTCACATATATATGAAGTACAGTGACAGTGTTGATTACTGTACTTGTCATTTAGTGTAAAGGATTTATCAAAAAAAATAATAGTGTTTTCATGCACCGTCTCTTTAAAAAAGCCAGCCGGCAATTCAGCAGCGGTACCCGACAATTTATAACAGACAGAATAGAGCTTCACACATAGATTAGATAGATAGAAACATGTCAGTCACACATATAAGAAGCACAGTGACAGTGTTGCTTACTGTACTTGTCATTTAGTGTAAAGGATTTATCAAAAAAAATAATAGTGTTTTCATGCACCGTCTCTTTAAAAAAGCCGGCCGGCAATTCATCAGCGGTACCTGACAATTTATAACAGACAGAATAGAGCTTCACACATAGATTAGATAGATAGAAACATGTCAGTCACATATATATGAAGTACAGTGACAGTGTTGATTACTGTACTTGTCATTTAGTGTAAAGGATTTATTAAAAAAAATAATAGTGTTTTCATGCACTGTCTCTTTAAAAAAGCCGGCCGGCAATTCAGCATCGGTACCCGACAATTTAGAATAGAAGGAATAGAGAATCACACATAGATTAGATAGATAGAAACATGTCAGTCACATATATATGAAGTACAGTGACAGAGTTGATTACTGTACTTGTCATTTAGTGTTAAAATAAAGGATTTATTTAAAAAAAAATTGGCGTGGGGTTCCCTGTAATTTTAGTCTCTAGCGGAGGTTAAGCAGACGGCTGGGGCAGATGTTTGAAGCATGGGAAGGGGGTAATACCCACGGAGCTTCCCAGGCTACTAATATCAGCCCCCAGCGGAATACCTAGCCTTTACTAGCTATTAAAATGGGGGACCCCCCAAAAAAATGACGTGGGGTCCACCCTATTTTAATAGCTAGCAAAGGCTAGGCAGACAGCTGGGGGCTGATATTAATAGCCCAGGAAGGGTTCCATGAATATTGGCCCCCTCCCAGGCTAGAAACACCAGCCGTCAGCCGCCCCAGAAATGGCGCATCCTTAGGATGCGCCAATTCTGGCACTTAGCCTCGCTCTTCCCACTGCCCTGTAGCGGTGGCAGTGGGGTAATAGGGCTGGGGTTGATGTCAGCTTATAATGCCAGCTGACATCAAGCCCAGGTTAGTAATGGAGAGGCGTCTATAAGACACCCCCATTACTAACCCCATAGTCAAAGTTAAAAGAAAACACAAACACCCAGAATAAAGTCCTTTAATTGAAATAAAGACACATTCCTTTATTGTTCTAAATTAAACCATACTTACCATCACGCCCATTCCAGCTGAAGCCAACGATCTCCTGCAATAAAAGAAAAATAATAAACCAACCTCATCCTTACCTTTCCATGGTTCCCAGGACAGCTTCAGCTCTGCTACATCAAGATGACAGGCTGGACCGCAGCAGAAAGCTGCCATCCAGCCTGTCATCCCGCAGACACTGAGAAGCGCAGGCATGCTTGCGCTGCTCAGTGTCTGGCTGTGACGGCATAAAGATGAGACGAGTTCATGTCCAATGAACTCGGCGCACCTCATGCACGTCACTGACAGCGTGGGAGAATTCTCACGCTGTAGCGCTGAGTGCAGGAGAATTTGTCAGTGTCAGTGACGTGCATAAGGTGACCTGAGATCATTGGACATGAATGAGCTCACCTCATGCACGTCACTGACAGCGTGGGAAAATTCTCCTGCACTCAGCGCTACAGCGTGAGAATTCTCCCACGCTGTCAGTGACGTGCATGAGGTGCGCCGAGTTCATTGGACATGAACTCGTCTCATCTTTATGCCGTCACAGCCAGACACTGCAGAGCGCAAGCATGCCTGCTCTTCTCAGTGTCTGCGGGATGACAGGCTGGATGGCAGCGTTCTGCTGCGGTCCAGCCTGTCATCTCGATGTAGCAGAGCTGAAGCTGTCGTGGGAACCATGGAAAGGTAAGGATGAGGTTGCTTAATTATTTTACTTTTATTGCAGGAGATGGTTGGCTTCAGCTGGAATGGGCGTGATGGTAAGTATGGTTTAATTTAGAACAATAAAGAATTGTGTGTTTATTTCAATTAAAGGACTTTATTCTGGGTGTTGTGTTTTTTTAAATACTTTACTAGAAATTCATGGTGGTCATGTCTAATATTGGCGTGACCCCATGAATTTCGGGCTTAGGGCCAGCTGATAATGCCAAGCTGGCCTTAACCCCTTTATTACCCAGTGAGCCACCGCACCAGGGCCCTGGATGATTTGGGTACAGCGCCAGAAGATGGCGCTTCTATGAACGCGCCATTTTCTGGGGCGGCTGCGGACTGCAATTTGCAGCGGGTGGGGCCCAGAAAGCTTGGGCCTCCCTGCGCTGCGGATTCCAGCTCCCAGCTGCCTAGTTGTACCTGGCTGGGCACAAAAATAGGGCGAAGCCCCACGCATTTTTTTTTTAAATTATTTCATGAAATTCATGGAATAATTAAGAAAAAAAGGGCTTCCCTATATTGTTGTGTCCAACCAGGTACAAATAGGCAGCTGGTGGTTGGGGGCAGCCCGTCCCTGCCTGCTGTACCTGGCTGGACACAAATATAGTGCGAAGCCCCACGTCAATTTTTTTTTAATTATTTCATGAAATAATTTTTTTAAAAAAGAGCTTCCCTATATTGTTGTGTCTGGCCAGGTACAAATAGGCAGCTGGTGGTTGGGGGCAGCCCGTTCCTGCCTGCTGTACCTGACTGGACACAAATATAGGGCGAAGCCCCACGTCAGTTTTTTTTAAATTATTTCAGGAAATTCATGAAATAATTTAAAAAAAATTGATGTGGGGCTTCGCACTATATTTGTGTCCAGTCAGGTACAGCAGGCAGGAACTGGCTGCTCCCAACCACCAGCTGCCTATTTGTACCTAGCCGGACACAACAATATAGGGAAGCCCTTTTTTTCTTAATTATTCCATGAATTTCATGAATTTAAAAAAAAAATACGTGGAGCTTCGCCCTATTTTTGTGTCCAGCCAGGTACAACTAGGCAGCTGGGGGCTGGAATCTGCAGCGCAGGGAGGCCCAAGCTTTCTGGGCCCCACCCGCTGCAAATTGCAGTCCGCAGCCGCCCCGGAAAATGGCGCGTTCATAGAAGCGCCATCTTCTGGCGCTGTACCCAACTCATCCAGGGCCCTGGTGCGGTGGCTCACTGGGTAATAAAGGGGTTAAGGCCAGCTTGGCATTATCAGCTGGCCCTAAGCCCGAAATTCATGGGGTCACGCCAATATTAGACATGACCACCATGAATTTCTAGTAAAGTATGCCTGCGCTTCTCAGTGTGTGCGGCATGGCAAGCTGGATGGCAGCGTTCTGCTGCGGTCCAGCCTGTCATCTCGATGTAGCAGAGCTGAAGCTGTCCTGGGAACCATGGAAAGGTAAGGATGAGGTTGCTTTATTATTTTTCTTTTATTGCAGGAGATCGTTGGCTTCAGCTGGAATGGGCGTGATGGTAAGTATGGTTTAATTTAGAACAATAAAGAATTGTGTCTTTATTTCAATTAAAGGACTTTATTCTGGGTGTTTGTGTTTTTTTTTTTAACTTTGACTATGGGGTTAGTAATGGGGGTGTCTTATAGACGCCTCTCCATTACTAACCTGGGCTTGATGTCAGCTGGCATTATAAGCTGACATCAACCCCAACCCTATTACCCCCTGCCACCGCACCAGGGCAGCGTGGAAGAGCGAGGCTAAGTGCCAGAATTGGCGCATCCTATGGATGCGCCATTTCTGGGGCGGCTGACGGCTGGTGTTTCTAGCCTGGGAGGGGGCCAATATTCATGGCTCCCTTCCTGGGCTATTAATATCAGCCCCCAGCTGTCTGCCTAGCCTTTGCTAGCTATTAAATTAGGGGGGACCCACGTCATTTTTTTGGGGGGGGGTCCTCCATTTTAATAGCTAGTAAAGGCTAGGTATTCAGCTGGGGGCTGATATTAGTAACCTGGAAAGCTCCGTGGGTATTACCCCCTTCCCAGGCTTCAAACATCTGCCCCAGCTGTCTGCTTAACCTCCGCTAGAGACTAAAATTACGGGGAACCCCACGCCAATTTTTTTTAATAATAAATCCTTTATTTTAATACTAAATGACAAGTACAGTAACCAACACTGTCACTGTACTTATTATATATGTGACTGACATGTTTCTATCTATCTAATCTATGTGTGAAGCTCTATTCTGTCTGTTATAAATTGTCGAGTACAGATGCTGAATTGCCGGCCGGCTTTTTTAAAGAGACGGTGCATGAAAACACTATTATTTTTTTTAATAAATCCTTTGCAGTAAATGACAAGTACAGTAAGCAACACTGTCACTGTACTTCATATATATGTGACTGACATGTTTCTATCTATCTAATCTATGTGTGAAGCTCTATTCTGTCTGTTATAAATTGTCGGGTACCGCTGCTGAATTGCCGGCCGGCTTTTTTAAAGAGACGGTGCACGAAAACACTATTATATTTTTTAATAAATCCTTTACACTAAATGACAAGTACAGTAAGCAACACTGTCACTGTACTTCGTATGTATGTGGCTGACATGTTTCTATCTATCTAATCTATGTGTGATTCTCTATTCCTTCTATTCTAAATTGTCGGGTACAGATGCTGAATTGCCGGCCGGCTTTTTTAAAGAGACGGTGCATGAAAACACTATTATTTTTTTTAATAAATCCTTTGCAGTAAATGACAAGTACAGTAAGCAACACTGTCACAGTACTTCATATATATGTGACTGACATGTTTCTATCTATCTAATCTATGTGTGAAGCTCTATTCTGTCTGTTATAAATTGTCGGGTACCGCTGCTGAATTGCCGGCCGGCTTTTTTAAAGAGACGGTGCACGAAAACACTATTATATTTTTTAATAAATCCTTTACACTAAATGACAAGTACAGTAAGCAACACTGTCACTGTACTTCATATATATGTGACTGACATGTTTCTATCTATCTAATCTATGTGTGATGCTCTATTCCTTCATGTCTAAATTGTCGGGTACCGGTGTATGCCGCTGCTGAATTGCCGGCCGGCTTTTTTAAAGAAAGCGTCTTCTGAGCAGTTTGTGAGCTTTTGGACACCTTTGAAGGTGTTTTCTATGTGTTCCTATGTGTTTTTGTTTGCCTGCCATTGGTTTTAACGGTGTTCGACGGTGTTCTAAGGTGTTCGACGAACAGTTCGACGAACAGTTCCTCGAACATCCCGGTGTTCGACGAACCGAACCGAACCCGAACACTACGGGGGTGGCTCAACACTACTCATAAGTAGAGATGAGCGGTGTTCGACTAGAACTGTTCGCCAATCTCAAATTCGAGCTGTTTTGGGCGGTGTTCGAGTTGTTCGACGAACCCGAACGATTTGCAAAAAATTCGGCTGTTCGAGGTTATGTTCGATAACTGTTCGTGCACCAAAAGCGTGTCCTGCATGTCTGGCGCTATTTAGAGCACCAATCATGCAGGGATTGTCTGCCACTCACTGTAATGCCACAGCCATGGTGGTTGTGGCATTACAGTGATTGCCCAAATCGATGGGAACAGTGCTCACAGTGAAACATGAAAAGCCGGCAATTGATCAGCGGCATACACCGGTACCCGACAATTTAGAACCGAAAGAATAGAGCTTCACACATAGATTAGATAGATAGAAACATGTCAGTCACACATATAAGAAGCACAGTGACAGTGTTGCTTACTGTACTTGTCATTTAGTGTAAAGGATTTATCAAAAAAAATAATAGTGTTTTCATGCACCGTCTCTTTAAAAAAGCCGGCCGGCAATTCAGCAGCGGTACCTGACAATTTATAACAGACAGAATAGAGCTTCACACATAGATTAGATAGATAGAAACATGTCAGTCACATATATATGAAGTACAGTGACAGTGTTGATTACTGTACTTGTCATTTAGTGTAAAGGATTTATTAAAAAAAATAATAGTGTTTTCATGCACTGTCTCTTTAAAAAAGCCGGCCGGCAATTCAGCATCGGTACCCGACAATTTAGAATGGAAGGAATAGAGCATCACACATAGATTAGATAGATAGAAACATGTCAGTCACATATATAATAAGTACAGTGACAGTGTTGGTTACTGTACTTGTCATTTAGTATTAAAATAAAGGATTTATTATTAAAAAAAATTGGCGTGGGGTTCCCCGTAATTTTAGTCTCTAGCGGAGGTTAAGCAGACAGCTGGGGCAGATGTTTGAAGCCTGGGAAGGGGGTAATACCCACGGAGCTTCCCAGGCTACTAATATCAGCCCCCAGCTGAATACCTAGCCTTTACTAGCTATTAAAATGGAGGACCCCCCCCCAAAAAAATGACGTGGGTCCCCCCTAATTTAATAGCTAGCAAAGGCTAGGCAGACAGCTGGGGGCTGATATTAATAGTCCAGGAAGGGTTCCATGAATATTGGCCCCCTCCCAGGCTAGAAACACCAGCCGTCAGCCGCCCCAGAAATGGCGCATCCATAGGATGCGCCAATTCTGGCACTTAGCCTCGCTCTTCCCACTGCCCTGTAGCGGTGGCAGTGGGGTAATAGGGTTGGGGTTGATGTCAGCTTATAATGCCAGCTGACATCAAGCCCAGGTTAGTAATGGAGAGGCGTCTATAAGACACCCCCATTACTAATCCCATAGTCAAAGTTAAAAGAAAACACAAACACCCAGAATAAAGTCCTTTAATTGAAATAAACACACAATTCTTTATTGTTCTAAATTAAACCATACTTACCATCACGCCCATTCCAGCTGAAGCCAACGATCTCCTGCAATAAAAGAAAAATAATAAAGCAACCTCATCCTTACCTTTCCATGGTTCCCAGGACAGCTTCAGCTCTGCTACATCGAGATAACACGCTGGACCGCAGCAGAACGCTGCCATCCAGCCTGTCATCCCGCAGACACTGAGAAGCGCAGGCATGCTTGCGCTCTGCAGTGTCTGGCTGTGACGGCATAAAGATGAGACGAGTTCATGTCCAATGAACTCGGCGCACCTCATGCACGTCACTGACAGCGTGGGAGAATTCTCTCGCTATAGCGCTGAGTGCAGGAGAATTTGTCAGTGTCAGTGACGTGCATGAGGTGAGCTGAGATCATTGGACATGAATGAGCTCACCTCATGCACGTCACTGACAGCGTGGGAAAATTCTCCTGCACTCAGCGCTACAGCGTGAAAATTCTCCCACGCTGTCAGTGACGTGCATGAGGTGAGCTCATTCATGTCCAATGAACTCAGCTGACCTCATGTACGTCACTGACAGCGTGGGAGAATTTTCACGCTGAAGTGCTGAGTGCAGGAGAATTCTCCCACGCTGTCAGTGACTTGCATGAGGTGCGCCGAGTTCATTGGACATGAACTTGTCTCATCTTTATGCCGTCACAGCGAGACACTGAGGAGCGCAAGCATGCCTGCGCTTCTCAGTGTCCGCGGGATGACAGGCTGGATGGCAGCTTTCTGCTGCGGTCCAGCCTGTCATCTCGATGTAGCAGAGCTGAAGCTGTCGTGGGAACCATGGAAAAGTAAGGATGAGGTTGCTTAATTATTTTACTTTTATTGCAGAAGACATTGGCTTCAGCTGGAATGGGCGTGATGGTAAGTATGGTTTAATTTAGAACAATAAAGAATTGTGTGTTTATTTCAATTAAAGGACTTTATTCTGGGTGTTGTGTTTTTTTAAATACTTTACTAGAAATTCATGGTGGTCATGTCTAATATTGGCGTGACCCCATGAATTTCGGGCTTAGGGCCAGCTGATAATGCCAAGCTGGCCTTAACCCCTTTATTACCCAGTGAGCCACCGCACCAGGGCCCTGGATGAGTTGGGTACAGCGCCAGAAGATGGCGCTTCTATGAACGCGCCATTTTCTGGGGCGGCTGTGGACTGCAATTTGCAGCGGGTGGGGCCCAGAAAGCTTGGGCCTCCCTGCGCTGCAGATTCCAGCTCCCTGCTGCCTAGTTGTACCTGGCTGGGCACAAAAATAGGGCGAAGCCCCACGCATTTTTTTTTTAAATTATTTCATGAAATTCATGGAATAATTAAGAAAAAAAGGGCTTCCCTATATTGTTGTGTCCAACCAGGTACAAATAGGCTGCTGGTGGTTGGGGGCAGCCCGTCCCTGCCTGCTGTACCTGGCTGGACACAAATATAGTGCGAAGCCCCACGTCAATTTTTTTTTAATTATTTCATGAAATAATTTTTTTAAAAAAGGGCTTCCCTATATTGTTGTGTCTGGCCAGGTACAAATAGGCAGCTGGTGGTTGGGGGCAGCCCGTTCCTGCCTGCTGTACCTGACTGGACACAAATATAGGGCGAAGCCCCACGTCAGTTTTTTTTAAATTATTTCAGGAAATTCATGAAATAATTTAAAAAAATTGATGTGGGGCTTCGCACTATATTTGTGTCCAGTCAGGTACAGCAGGCAGGAACTGGCTGCTCCCAACCACCAGCTGCCTATTTGTACCTAGCCGGACACAACAATATAGGGAAGCCCTTTTTTTCTTAATTATTCCATGAATTTCATGAATTTAAAAAAAAAATACGTGGAGCTTCGCCCTATTTTTGTGTCCAGCCAGGTACAACTAGGCAGCTGGGGGCTGGAATCTGCAGCGCAGGGAGGCCCAAGCTTTCTGGGCCCCACCCGCTGCAAATTGCAGTCCGCAGCCGCCCCGGAAAATGGCGCGTTCATAGAAGCGCCATCTTCTGGCGCTGTACCCAACTCATCCAGGGCCCTGGTGCGGTGGCTCACTGGGTAATAAAGGGGTTAAGGCCAGCTTGGCATTATCAGCTGGCCCTAAGCCCGAAATTCATGGGGTCACGCCAATATTAGACATGACCACCATGAATTTCTAGTAAAGTATGCCTGCGCTTCTCAGTGTCTGCGGGATGGCAGGCTGGATGGCAGCGTTCTGCTGCGGTCCAGCCTGTCATCTCGATGTAGCAGAGCTGAAGCTGTCCTGGGAACCATGGAAAGGTAAGGATGAGGTTGCTTTATTATTTTTCTTTTATTGCAGGAGATCGTTGGCTTCAGCTGGAATGGGCGTGATGGTAAGTAAGGTTTAATTTAGAACAATAAAGAATTGTGTCTTTATTTCAATTAAAGGACTTTATTCTGGGTGTTTGTGTTTTTTTTTTTAACTTTGACTATGGGGTTAGTAATGGGGGTGTCTTATAGACGCCTCTCCATTACTAACCTGGGCTTGATGTCAGCTGGCATTATAAGCTGACATCAACCCCAACCCTATTACCCCCTGCCACCGCACCAGGGCAGCGTGGAAGAGCGAGGCTAAGTGCCAGAATTGGCGCATCCTATGAATGCGCCATTTCTGGGGCGGCTGACGGCTGGTGTTTCTAGCCTGGGAGGGGGCCAATATTCATGGCTCCCTTCCTGGGCTATTAATATCAGCCCCCAGCTGTCTGCCTAGCCTTTGCTAGCTATTAAATTAGGGGGGACCCACGTCATTTTTTTTGGGGGGGGTCCTCCATTTTAATAGCTAGTAAAGGCTAGGTATTCAGCTGGGGGCTGATATTAGTAGCCTGGGAAGCTCCGTGGGTATTACCCCCTTCCCAGGCTTCAAACATCTGCCCCAGCTGTCTGCTTAACCTCCGCTAGAGACTAAAATTACGGGGAACCCCACGCCAATTTTTTTTAATAATAAATCCTTTATTTTAATACTAAATGACAAGTACAGTAACCAACACTGTCACTGTACTTATTATATATGTGACTGACATGTTTCTATCTATCTAATCTATGTGTGAAGCTCTATTCTGTCTGTTATAAATTGTCGGGTACCGCTGCTGAATTGCCGGCCGACTTTTTTAAAGAGACGGTGCACGAAAACACTATTATATTTTTTAATAAATCCTTTACACTAAATGACAAGTACAGTAAGCAACACTGTCACTGTACTTCATATATATGTGACTGACATGTTTCTATCTATCTAATCTATGTGTGATGCTCTATTCCTTCATGTCTAAATTGTCGGGTACCGGTGTATGCCGCTGCTGAATTGCCGGCCGGCTTTTTTAAAGAAAGCGTCTTCTGAGCAGTTTGTGAGCTTTTGGACACCTTTGAAGGTGTTTTCTATGTGTTCCTATGTGTTTTTGTTTGCCTGCCATTGGTTTTAACGGTGTTCGACGGTGTTCTAAGGTGTTCGACGAACAGTTCGACGAACAGTACCTCGAACATCCCGGTGTTCGATGAACCGAACCGAACCCGAACACTACGGGGGTGGCTCAACACTACTCATAAGTAGAGATGAGCGGTGTTCGACTAGAACTGTTCGCCAATCTCAAATTCGAGCTGTTTTGGGCGGTGTTCGAGTTGTTCGACGAACCCAAACGATTTGCAAAAAATTCGGCTGTTCGAGGTTATGTTCGATAACTGTTCGTGCACCAAAAGCGTGTCCTGCATGTCTGGCGCTATTTAGAGCACCAATCATGCAGGGATTGTCTGCCACTCACTGTAATGCCACAGCCATGGTGGTTGTGGCATTACAGTGATTGCCCAAATCGATGGGAACAGTGCTCACAGTGAAACATGAAAAGCCGGCAATTCATCAGCGGCATACACCGGTACCCGACAATTTAGAACCGAAAGAATAGAGCTTCACACATAGATTAGATAGATAGAAACATATCAGTCACACATATAAGAAGCACAGTGACAGTGTTGCTTACTGTACTTGTCATTTAGTGTAAAGGATTTATTAAAAAAAATAATAGTGTTTTCATGCACTGTCTCTTTAAAAAAGCCGGCCGGCAATTCAGCATCTGTACCCGACAATTTATAACAGACAGAATAGAACTTCACACATAGATTAGATAGATAGAAACATGTCAGTCACATATATATGAAGTACAGTGACAGTGTTGATTACTGTACTTGTCATTTAGTGTAAAGGATTTATTAAAAAAAATAATAGTGTTTTCATGCACTGTCTCTTTAAAAAAGCCGGCCGGCAATTCAGCATCTGTACCCGACAATTTAGAATAGAAGGAATAGAGAATCACACATAGATTAGATAGATAGAAACATGTCAGTCACATATATATGACGTACAGTGACAGTGTTGATTACTGTACTTGTCATTTAGTGTTAAAATAAAGGATTTATTTAAAAAAAAATTGGCGTGGGGATCCCCATAATTATAGGCTCTAGGGGAGGTTAAGCAGACGGCTGGGGCAGATGTTTGAAGCCTGGGAAGGGGGTAATACCCACGGAGCTTCCCAGGCTACTAATATCAGCCCCGAGCGGAATACCTAGCCTTTACTAGCTATTAAAATGGGGACCCCCCAAAAAAATGACGTGGGGTCCCCCCTATTTTAATAGCTAGCAAAGGCTAGGCAGACAGCTGGGGGCTGATATTAATAGCCCAGGAAGGGTTCCATGAATATTGGCCCCCTCCCAGGCTAGAAACACCAGCCGTCAGCCGCCCCAGAAATGGCGCATCCTTAGGATGCGCCAATTCTGGCACTTAGCCTCGCTCTTCCCACTGCCCTGTAGCGGTGGCAGTGGGGTAATAGGGTTGGGGTTGATGTCAGCTTATAATGCCAGCTGACATCAAGCCCAGGTTAGTAATGGAGAGGCGTCTATAAGACACCCCCATTACTAACCCCATAGTGAAAGTTAAAAAAAAACCACAAACACCCAGAATAAAGTCCTTTAATTGAAATAAAGACACAATTCTTTATTGTTCTAAATTAAACCATACTTACCATCATACCCATTCCAGCTGAAGCCAACGATCTCCTGCAATAAAAGAAAAATAATAAAGCAACATAATCCTTACCTTTCCATGGTTCCCACGACAGCTTCAGCTCTGCTACATCGAGATAACAGGCTGGACCGCAGCAGAAAGCTGCCATCAAGCCTGTCATCCCGCAGACACTGAGAAGCGCAGGCATGCTTGCGCTCTGCAGTGTCTGGCTGTGACGGCATCCAGATGAGCCGAGGTCATGTCCAATGAACTCGGCGCCCCTCATTCAAGTCACTGACAGCGTGGGAAAATTCTCCTGCACTCAGCACTTCAGCGTGAGAATTCTCCCACGCTGTCAGTGACGTACATGAGGTCAGCTGAGTTCATTGGACATGAATGAGCTCACCTCATGCACGTCACTGACAGCGTGGGAGAATTCTCACGCTGTAGCGCTGAGTGGAGGAGAATTCTCCCACGCTGTCAGTGACGTGCATGAGGTGCGCCGAGTTCATTGGACATGAACTTGTCTCATCTTTATGCCGTCACAGCGAGACACTGAGGAGCGCAAGCATGCGTACTCTTCTCAGTGTCTGCGGGATGACAGGCTGGATGGCAGCTTTCTGCTGCGGTCCAGCCTGTCATCTCGATGTAGCAGAGCTGAAGCTGTCGTGGGAACCATGGAAAGGTAAGGATGATGTTGCTTTATTATTTTTCTTTTATTGCAGGAGATCGTTGGCTTCAGCTGGAATGGGCGTGATGGTAAGTATGGTTTAATTTAGAACAATAAAGAATTGTGTCTTTATTTCAATTAAAGGACTTTATTCTGGGTGTTGTGTTTTTTTAAATACTTTACTAGAAATTCATGGTGGTCATGTCTAATATTGGCGTGACCCATGAATTTCGGGCTTAGGGCCAGCTGATAATGCCAAGCTGGCCTTAACCCCTTTATTACCCAGTGAGCCACCGCACCAGGGCCCTGGATGAGTTGGGTACAGCGCCAGAAGATGGCGCTTCTATGAACGCGCCATTTTCTGGGGCGGCTGCGGACTGCAATTTGCAGCGGGTGGGGCCCAGAAAGCTTGGGCCTCCCTGCGCTGCGGATTCCAGCTCCCAGCTGCCTAGTTGTACCTGGCTGGGCACAAAAATAGGGCGAAGCCCCACGCATTTTTTTTTTTAATTATTTCATGAAATTCATGGAATAATTAAGAAAAAAAGGGCTTCCCTATATTGTTGTGTCCAACCAGGTACAAATAGGCAGCTGGTGGTTGGGGGCAGCCCGTCCCTGCCTGCTGTACCTGGCTGGACACAAATATAGTGCGAAGCCCCACGTCAATTTTTTTTAAATTATTTCATGAAATAATTTTTTTAAAAAAGGGCTTCCCTATATTGTTGTGTCCGGCCAGGTACAAATAGGCAGCTGGTGGTTGGGGGCAGCCCGTTCCTGCCTGCTGTACCTGACTGGACACAAATATAGGGCGAAGCCCCACGTCAATTTTTTTTAAATTATTTCAGGAAATTCATGAAATAATGAAAAAAAAATTGATGTGGGGCTTCGCCTTATATTTGTGTCCAGCCAGGTACAGCAGGCAGGGACGGGCTGCTCCCAACCACCAGCTGCCTATTTGTACCTAGCCGGACACAACAATATAGGGAAGCCCTTTTTTTCTTAATTATTCCATGAATTTCATGAATTAAAAAAAAAAATACGTGGAGCTTCGCCCTATTTTTGTGTCCAGCCAGGTACAACTAGGCAGCTGGGGGCTGGAATCTGCAGCGCAGGGAGGCCCAAGCTTTCTGGGCCCCACCCGCTGCAAATTGCAGTCCGCAGCCGCCCCGGAAAATGGCGCGTTCATAGAAGCGCCATCTTCTGGCGCTGTACCCAACTCATCCAGGGCCCTGGTGCGGTGGCTCACTGGGTAATAAAGGGGTTAAGGCCAGCTTGGCATTATCAGCTGGCCCTAAGCCTGAAATTCATGGGGTCACGCCAATATTAGACATGACCACCATGAATTTCTAGTAAAGTATTTAAAAAAAACACAACACCCAGAAAAAAGTCCTTTATTTGAAATAAACACACAATTCTTTATTGTTCTAAATTAAACCATACTTACCATCACACCCATTCCAGCTGAAGCCAATGATCTCCTGCAATAAAAGTAAAATAATAAAGCAACATCATCCTTACCTTTCCATGGCTCCCACGACAGCTTCAGCTCTGCTACATCGAGATGACAGGCTGGACCGCAGCAGAACGCTGCCATCCAGCCTGTCATCCCGCAGACACTGAGAAGCGCAGGCTTGCTTGCGCTACTCAGTGTCTGGCTGTGACGGCATCCAGATGAGCCGAGGTCATGTCCAATGAACTCGGCGCACCTCATGCACGTCACTGACAGCGTGGGAAAATTCTCACGCTGAAGCGCTGAGTGCAGGAGAATTTTCCCACGCTGTCAGTGACGTACATGAGGTGAGCCGAGTTCATTGTCGGCTCATCTGGATGCCGTCACAGTCAGACACTGAGGAGCGCAAGCATGCCTGCGCTTCTCAGTGTCTGCGGGATGACAGGCTGGATGGCAGCGTTCTGCAGGTCCAGCCTGTCATCTCGATGTAGCAGAGCTGAAGCTGTCCTGGGAACCATGGAAAGGTAAGGATGAGGTTGCTTTATTATTTTTCTTTTATTGCAGGAGATCGTTGGCTTCAGCTGGAATGGGCGTGATGGTAAGTATGGTTTAATTTAGAACAATAAAGAATTGTGTCTTTATTTCAATTAAAGGACTTTATTCTGGGTGTTTGTGTTTTTCTTTTAACTTTGACTATGGGGTTAGTAATGGGGGTGTCTTATAGACGCCTCTCCATTACTAACCTGGGCTTGATGTCAGCTGGCATTATAAGCTGACATCAACCCCAACCCTATTACCCCCTGCCACCACACCAGGGCAGCGTGGAAGAGCGAGGCTAAGTGCCAGAATTGGCGCATCCTATGGATGCGCCATTTCTGGGGGGGCTGACGGCTGGTGTTTCTAGCCTGGGAGGGGGCCAATATTCATGGCACCCTTCCTGAGCTATTAATATCAGCCCCCAGCTGTCTGCCTAGCCTTTGCTAGCTATTAAATTATGGGGGACCCCACGTCATTTTTTTTGGGGGGGTCCTCCATTTTAATAGCCAGTAAAGGCTAGGTATTCAGCTGGGGGCTGATATTAGTAGCCTGGGAAGCTCCGTGGGTATTACCCCCTTCCCAGGCTTCAAACATCTGCCCCAGCTGTCTGCTTAACCTCCGCTAGAGACTAAAATTATGGGGAACCCCACGCCAATTTTTTTTAATAATAAATCCTTTATTTTAATACTAAATGACAAGTACAGTAACCAACACTATCACTGTACTTATTATATATGTGACTGACATGTTTCTATCTATCTAATCTATGTGTGAAGCTCTATTCTGTCTGTTATAAATTGTCGGGTACAGGTGCTGAATTGCCGGCCGGCTTTTTTAAAGAGACGGTGCATGAAAACACTATTATTTTTTTTGATAAATCCTTTACACTAAATGACAATTACAGTAAGCAACACTGTCACTGTACTTCATATATATGTGGCTGACATGTTTCTATCTATCTAATCTATGTGTGATTCTCTATTCCTTCTATTCTAAATTGTCGGGTACAAATGCTGAATTGCCGGCCGGCTTTTTTAAAGAGACGGTGCATGAAAACACTATTATTTTTTTTAATAAATCCTTTGCAGTAAATGACAAGTACAGTAAGCAACACTGTCACTGTACTTATTATATATGTCACTGACATGTTTCTATCTATCTAATCTATGTGTGAAGCTCTATCTTTCTGTTCTAAATTGTCGGGTACCGCTGCTGAATTGCCGGCCGGCTTTTTTAAAGAGACGGTGCATGAAAACACTATTATATTTTTTAATAAATCCTTTACACTAAATGACAAGTACAGTAAGCAACACTGTCACTGTACTTCATATATATGTGACTGACATGTTTCTATCTATCTAATCTATGTGTGATGCTCTATTCCTTCATGTCTAAATTGTCGGGTACTGGTGTATGTCGCTGCTGAATTGCCGGCCGGCTTTTTTAAAGAAAGCGTCTTCTGAGCAGTTTGTGAGCTTTTGGACACCTTTGAAGGTGTTTTCTATGTGTTCCCATGTGTTTTTGTTTGCCTGCCATTGGTTTTAACGGTGTTCGACGGTGTTCTAAGGTGTTCGACGAACAGTTCGACGAACAGTTCCTCGAACATCCCAGTGTTCGACGAACTGAACCGAACCCGAACACTAAGGGGGTGGCTCAACACTACTCATAAGCTTAAGTGAGAAACCTCACACTGCTTGGGAGTTGTGGACATCTGTGAATGAGCAGGCAGATCTGTGGCTGAGACTGCTGAACCTACATCCAGGCATGGTCGTGTGTGACAATGGCCATAACCTGGTGGCGGCTCTGAGGCGAGGCAAGATCACACAAGTACCATGCCTGGCTCATGTGCTTAACCTCGTGGTTCAGCGGTTTCTTAAATCATACCCCGAGTTGCCAGATCTGCTGGTCAAAGTAAGCCGCCTGTCAGCTCATTTTCGCAAGTTAGCTACAGCCTCCCCCGTCCTTGCTGTGTTGCAGCAGTGTTTGCAGCTTCCGTCACACCGACTGGTGTATGTTGTCCCCACACATTGGAACTCTCTCCTCCACATGTTGCAAAGGATTTGTGAGCAGTTGTGGAGTACCAGCTGCAACAAGGCCGTCGATAATCAGGTCAGACTCCACACATAAGACTCAGGAGTGGACCTGGATGTCTGACATATGTACCATCTTGACAAACTTTGAGGAGTCCACCAAGATGGTGAGTGGCAATGATGCCATCATTAGTGTCAGCATTTCACTTGTCTGTCTTTTGCAATGCTCTCTGCAGAGAATTAAAGAGGAGGCATTGAAGCCAGAGTATGATGAGATGGATCAAGAAGCCGTAGCGGTCGTTTACACACAGCCCAGCCTCATCTCATCCCAACGTGCATTGGGGGACAATGAGGGAGAAGAGGAGGATGAGGAGGAGGAAGAACAGGAGCTTGTATTATGCGCTGTAGACGGTAGTATCTGTACAACTGTCATACCGTCGGCTCAGCGTGGGTGGCCTGAGGACATGGAGGAGGAGGAGGAGGGGGAGGAGGAGAGCATGGTCAGTCGTCATCTTGGTGAGGACACGTAAGTCTTGCCCATTACCAGTCTAGCACGCATGGCTGACTTTATGTTACGCTGCCTTAACTGTGACCCTTGCGTTGTCAAAATGTTGGGTGACAGTCATTACTGGTTGGTGACACTTTTAGACCCCCGCTACAAGGAGAACTTTCACTCTCTTATTCCTGAGGTGGAGAGGCCTACAAAAATGGGGCAGTACCAGAAGGCCCTTGCTGCAGAACTGTTAAAAAAAATTCCCATCTGAACACGCTAGCAGCAGAGGTCACAGTTCGTTGCCCAACCAAGGCGTACGTGCGAGAGAGATGAAACTCCAATCCAGCAGAGGCAGGGGAACACTGTCAACGTTCTGGGACAGTTTTCTCAGATCCTCCCTTCGGACAGACCCTGAGGCGCGGGGTACTCTCACAAGGAGTGGAAAGTTTCAAAAGATGGTGAGGGAGTACCTTGCCGACCGTCCAGCGTCCTCCGTGATTCCTCTGTGCCTTTTAATTATTGGGTATCCAAGCTGGACACTTGGAGTGTACTCGCTCTGTACGCCTTGGAGGTCATGGCCTGCCCTGCCGCTAGCATGTTATCAGAGCATGTTTTTAGTGCTGCTGGGGAAATTATAACTGATAAGCGCACTCGCTTGTCAACTGACAATGCTGACAAGCTGACCCTTATAAAAATGAACAAGGGCTGGATTAGGCCAGACTTCTCATCACCACCAAATGACAGCAGAGTAACAAAGTCAAATCTACTGTGTTATTTCGGGAGGTGTATTCACATGCACCGCTTCACACCCACACATGGGTATACGCTTCTTCATTTCGGCAGTTTTATGTTCTTCTCCTTATCCTCAGCCTATACCACTATACCACCAGGGTGACCATGGTCTGTGTTGCCATTATTGAAAGTTCTTCCATCCTTATTTTTGTCAGCTTTTGCTTTTAAGGCATAAGCAAAGACTGTGGGAGACCCATTCCCCAATAATGGAAATAATATTTTTAAGATGCTGTACTGTAGGGCTCTTGTTAGCTCCACCACTCTTCCAAGGGGCATTAAAACCATCTTGTTAAGCTACTGTGACCTCCACATCTCTTCCATGGGGCATTAATATTGTCTTCTTACTCCACTGTAACCTCCACCACATTTGCAAAGGGCATTAAAACCGTCTTGTTAAGTTACTGTGACCTCCACGTCTCTTCCAAGGGGCATTAAAACTGTCTTGTTAAACCACTCTGAACTCAACAGCTCTCCCAAGGGGCATTAAAACCGCCTTGCTAAACTACTGTGACATCCACGTATCTTCCACGGGGCATTGATATTGTTTTTTTATTCCACTGCGACCTTCACCACTCTTCCAAGGGGCGTTAAAACCGTTTTGTTAAGCTACTGTGACCTCCACGTCTCTTCCATGGTGCATTGATATTGTCTTTTTATTCCACTGTAACCGCCACCACTTTTCCAAAGGGCATTAAAACCGTTGTAAAGTGTAGAATTCAGTGTATATGGAGTCTTGGCATGAGTGCAAGGAAGTACAAGAAACACAGGTCTTGATAAAGAAATATTCTTGTATTACGTCATACAAGCAGATGCACAGTAATATACAAGTCTCTGAGCAAAAGGGAACACCTCCTGGTGTAACTGGATTAACCCCGGATTCCCCGGAGTTGCAAAAGGCACAACAACAAAAGACAGTCTTTAAGCAATAAGCAAAGTCTCTCTTACGGGTGCTGAGAAGTCCTTTGAGTAAAGCAGTAGTCCAGTGATCCAGCAGGTAAGAAGACTCAGATCCATAAATGGGAACTTCAGACAGGCAGGTAAACTATGAGGATTCCTCAGAGAGTGAAGCTGACTTGAAGAGTTTAGTCCAGAGGCTTCAGGAAGCAATGTTACAGACTGGCTGCAGACAGGATTCAGAAGCACTGAACTAACAGCTGAGGCTGCTTAAGTGCAAATGGCAGAAAAACAAGGTGGAGACATAGAGGCTGAAGACTCCATTACAACTGAGGGCAAAATGGATGCACAAAACAGAAAGCAAGATGGCTGCAGGGAAAAAACAAGATCTAAGCACAACATGAAAAAACCATGATAGAAAGTCTCAGAACCTCACATTACTCCCCCCTTGAGGACGGCCTCCGGACGGCTCCGAACCAGGTTTGTCTGGGTACCTCTGATGGAACTGGCGGAGTAAACGGGGGGCATTGATGTTGTCAACTGGTTCCCAAGAGTTATCTTCCACTGAGTAGCTCTGCCATTTGATCAAGTATTGGAGACGATTTCTGTGCAGCCTAGAGTCCAGAATCTTTTCCACCACAAATTCTTCCTGTCCATCAATCAACACTGGATCAGGAGGGGAAGGAGACCGTCCAAGAAACATATTAGGAACTGCTGCCTTAAGTAAAGACACGTGAAACACTGGGTGAATTCTCATAGATTTAGGAAGTTGAAGACGATAAGCCACTGCACTTATAATCTTGTTAATCTTATAAGGACCCACGTACTTTTGTCCAAGTTTAGATGATGGAATTCTTAAGTTCAAATTCTTGGTTGACAACCAGACTAAATCTCCTACCTTGAAGTCTGGTGCTGGCTTTCGAAATTTATCAGCTGCTTTTTTATACCTTTCCCGAGCTGATTCCAGATTCTCCTTTAACACCTCCAGATTTTGTTGCAGGGAATAAATTCTGTCGGCCACAGCTGGTAGAGGCGTATCTATGGGAAACCGAGGAAGAATGTTAGGATGATAGCCTAAATTGGCAAAAAATGGAGATTGCTTTGTGGAAGCGCTCTGTGAGTTATTATATGAAAACTCAGCCAATGGGAGAAGATCCACCCAATCATCCTGCAGATGGCAAATAAAGCAGCGGAGATATTGCTCCAGGGTCTGATTGGTGCGTTCAGTTTGTCCATTTGTCTGGGGGTGAAATGCAGAAGAGAGATTAACTTTAATGTCTAAAGCAGCGCAGAAACTCTGCCAAAATTTTGAAGTGAATTGCACCCCCCGATCAGAAATTACTTCATCTGGTACTCCATGTAGGCGAAACACATTTTGAACGATTAAGTCTGATGTCTGTTTGGCAGAAGGTAAACCGGTACAAGCAATAAAGTGAGCTGCCTTTGTCAAGCGATCCACCACCACCAAAATGGAGTTTTTCCCCTGAGAGTTTGGCAACTCCACAATGAAATCCATAGAAATTGAGCCCCAAGGGCGGGATGGGATGGGCAAGGGCTGCAAAAGACCTGTAGGTGAGGAACGTGGTGTCTTGAATCTGGCGCAGACTTCACAAGAAGCAACATAATTTAGGACATCCTTCCTGTAGGTGGGCCACCAAAAGAAACGGGATAGAAACTCCTGAGTCTTTAGACTTCCTCTGTGACCCGCCATCTTAGAGTCATGAACTAAATGCAGTACTCTCAATCTGACAGTCTCAGGTATATACAAGCGTTGTCCCTGCATCCACACACCATTCTTATAAGTCAGACTTACCTCGTTAGAAGGTTGTTCTAACAAGGAATCCAGTTGATAAGCTTCCTTAATGTCGTTTAATAAATCTTGATTATGGATCACCCCCAGGACCTTGGAATCAGGAAGAATGGTCTTAGGTGTCATGATTGTAGTGGTCTCAATTGAGTGTATCCTAGATAATGCATCAGCCTTTCCATTGCGGGAACCAGGCCTATAGGAAATTACGAAATTAAATTGATTTAGAAAAAGACTCCAGCGGGCCTGACGAGGGGTCAGGCACTTGGCCGACCTAATGAATTCCAGATTGCGGTGGTCCGTCAGTACAACTATCTGCTGAGATGCTCCTTGAAGATGATGTCTCCATTCCTTGAAGGCGGCAATAATGGCCAGCAGTTCTCTGTTGCCTACGTCATAGTTCTTTTCTGCTGACGACAATCGCTGAGAAAAGAAAGCACAAGGATGTAAAATACTGTTCTCACCTATCCTTTGGGAGAGTATAGCTCCAATGGCACAGTCCGAAGCATCCACCTCTATTATGAAAGCGAGTTCAGGATCTGGATGCACCAAGATGGGTGCCGTCGTGAATCTGGTCTTAAGACGGGAGAACGCTTCTTGGGCTTGAGAGGTCCAGGCAAAGGTAGACTTCTTACGGGTCAGCTGTGTGATGGGTGACACTATTTCAGAAAAGTTCCTGATAAAACGCCTGTAAAAATTTGCAAACCCGATGAAGCGCTGAACCTCTTTCACATTCCTGGGCACTGGCCAGTCCTGAATAGCCTGAGTCTTCCTCACGTCCATGGTTATTCCCTGTGAAGAAATTACGTACCCCAAAAACTGGATCTTAGTTACATGAAACTCGCATTTCTCAGGCTTGATATAGAGGCGGTGCATTCTTAGACGTCCCAAGACCGTCCTCACATGTTCATGATGTTCATCTATGGAATTAGAGAAAATTAAAATATTGTCCAAATAAATCACCACAAATGTATCCAAAAGATCCCTGAAGATGTCATTGGCTAAATGTTGAAATGTTGCTGGCGCATTGCATAAGCCGAACGGCATGACTTGATATTCAAAATGTCCGTAACGTGACCTGAAAGCTGTCTTCCACTCATCACCTGGCCTAATGCGGACCAGATTGTAGGCCCCACGAAGATCTAATTTAGTAAAAATCTTAGCCTGTCGTACCCTCTCCAACAATTCGGGGATCAAGGGTAGTGGGTAGCGATTCCTGATGGTGACCTTATTAAGCTCCCGATAATCTATACAGGGTCTAAGAGATCCGTCCTTTTTCTTTACAAAAAAGATGGGTGCACCTGCAGGGGAAGAAGAGGGACGTATAAAGCCTTTAGCTAGATTTTCATCGATATAGTCTTTCAGCGCCTTTAGTTCTGGGCCTGCCAGAGGGTAAATATTACCAAAGGGTATTGCTGCACCTGGTAATAGTTCAATTGGGCAGTCATAGGGACGGTGGGGAGGAAGCTGGTCAGCATTCTTCTTATCACAGATGTCAGCATACTCACTATACATGGGCGGCAGTTTGAAGACTGATGGTGTGGAAATTACCGGAGTGGAGCAAATCATAACCCCGGGAATTGTCTTCTTCTACGGGAAATGCAGCTCCTTGGTTTCCCAATTTATTGTAGGGTTCTGAATCTGCAACCAAGGTAATCCTAAAATAATGGGGAAATGTGGAGAAGTGATGAGCATAAACGACAGTCTCTCTAGATGACCTTTCCCCATGAAAACCTTGACGGGTACCGTCTCCTGATCCACGGGTCCTGAACTTAACAGAGAGCCATCCACTGTCTCCATCTGTACAGGGGTTGTCCTCTTCACAGAACGTATTCCGTGTCTTTGGGCAAAGGAAATGTCCATAAAATTGCCGCTAGCTCCAGAATCAATCATAGCTGAAGTGGACACCCAAACAGCATTAATCCAGAGTTTAATAGAAAGAAGACAATGAGAACTGTTCTTGTTGCAGTTCGGACGAGACACAGCAGAGGAAACCGGAAAAATTGCAGCATTGATATGTGAATCAGGCTCAGATGTGACAGAGTTTAAGTCTGAATAGTCAATATCTATAGGTGCAGCCGGGTCAGACAAGAGTTCCCGAGCCGCCATCACAGACCCCTTTTCACAGCATTCACAGTGTATAACTGCAGCAGTGGCCTTACGGGAATGGCTGGGACAGTTTATAATGAAATGCCCAGACTTACCGCAGTAGAAACATAGATTCTCCTTCAACCGATGCTCCTTACGTGCGTCACTGACCCGTTTCTGTAGAGAGTCCACTTGCATGGGTTCAGGTTCAGCTTCTCGAGGAGTCCGAGGAACAAAGTCTCTAGTTGGAGAGGGAGGAAGGTATCTGTTAACACGATTAATTGCCGACCATCTCTCCTGTCTACGTTCTGTAAGCCGGGCATCGATCCGGATGCAGAAATTGATGAAATCTCCCAAAGCAGTGGGAGGGTCAGCACGGGCGAGCTCATCTTTAACTTCAGAAGACAACCCCTTCCGGAAAATGGATTTCTTGGCGGAGCTATTCCAAGTAGTGTCGAGGGCCCATCTCCTAAAATCCAGCGCATATTCTGCTACTGAGCGTTTACCTTGACGCAAGGTTAGCATGGCAGCTTCTGCGGTAGCACTGCGATTGGGATCATCAAACATTTGCCCCAGGGCCAATATGAAAGTATTTAGATCGTCCAGACATGCATCATTAGTCTCAATCAAAGGGTTCGCCCATGCTAGGGCCTTGTCAGTGAGAAGCATGATTATTGTTAGTACCTTAGATCGGTCAGTAGGGTATTGTGATGCCTGGGTGGCAAAAAACAGTTTGCATTGATTGAGGAATCCCCTGAATCTTTCTCGTTCTCCGCCAAAGCGAAAAGGTGGTAACTTGGGGAGGCCCAATACCGGGGTAGGAACTGGTGCACGAACTAACTCCTCCAAAGCTTCCGTCCGGGTGCAGAAATCTCGAAAATTTTGACCAAGCACCTGTAGGCTGTGATCGCTACGATCCTGCAGACCTGCAAAGTTCGCCTTTAAAGTCTGCAAATCAGTGAGGATTGAGTTAGTCACCTCATACAATTTCTTAATGCGGGCATCAATACTCCCAGACCCAGCTGACTCCATCTTGTGGCTTCTGAATCTTGTAAAGTGTAGAATTCAGTGTATATGGAGTCTTGGCATGAGTGCAAGGAAGTACAAGAAACACAGGTCTTGATAAAGAAATATTCTTGTATTACGTCATACAAGCAGATGCACAGTAATATACAAGTCTCTGAGCAAAAGGGAACACCTCCTGGTGTAACTGGATTAACCCCGGATTCCCCGGAGTTGCAAAAGGCACAACAACAAAAGACAGTCTTTAAGCAATAAGCAAAGTCTCTCTTACGGGTGCTGAGAAGTCCTTTGAGTAAAGCAGTAGTCCAGTGATCCAGCAGGTAAGAAGACTCAGATCCATAAATGGGAACTTCAGACAGGCAGGTAAACTATGAGGATTCCTCAGAGAGTGAAGCTGACTTGAAGAGTTTAGTCCAGAGGCTTCAGGAAGCAATGTTACAGACAGGCTGCAGACAGGATTCAGAAGCACTGAACTAACAGCTGAGGCTGCTTAAGTGCAAATGGCAGAAAAACAGGGTGGAGACATAGAGGCTGAAGACTCCATTACAACTGAGGGCAAAATGGATGCACAAAACAGAAAGCAAGATGGCTGCAGGGAAAAAACAAGATCTAAGCACAACATGAAAAAACCATGATAGAAAGTCTCAGAACCTCACAACCGTCTTGTTAAGCTACTGTGACCTCCACGTCTCTTCCAAGGGACATTAAAACTGTCTTGTTAAACCACTCTGAACTCCACAGCTCTTCCAATGGGCATTAAAACCGTCTTGTTAAGCTACTGTGACCTCCACGTATCTTCCACGGGGCATTGATATTGTCTTTTTATTCCACTGCGACCTCCACCACTCTTCCAAGGGGCATTGATATTGTCTTTTTATTCCACTGCGACCTCCACCACTCTTCCAAGGGGCATTAAAACCATTTTGCTTAGCTACTGGGATCTGCACGTCTTCTACAAGGGGCATTAAAACCGTCTTGTTTAACCACTCTGAACTCCACAGCTCTTCCAAGGGGCATTAAAACTGTCTTGTTAAGCTATGTCTTGTTTAACCACTCTGAACTCCACAGCTCTTCCAAGGGGCATTAAAACTGTCTTGTTAAGCTTCTTTGACCTCAACATCTCTTCCACGGGGCATTGCTATTGTCTTTTTATTCCACTGCGACCTCCACCACTCTTCCAAGGGGAGTTAAAACAGTCTTGTTAAGCTACTGTGACCTCCACGGGGCATTGATATTGTCTTTTTATTCCACTGCGACCTCCACCACTCTACCAAAAGGCATTGATATTGTCTTTTTATTCCACTGCGTACTCCACCACTCTTCCAAGGGGCATTAAAACCATCTTGTTAAGCTACTGTGACCTCCATGTCTCTTACATTGGGCATTGATATTGTCTTTTTATTTCACTGTAACATCCACCACTTTTCCAAGAGGCATTATAACCATCTTGTTAAACTACTGTGACCTCCACGTCTCTTCCAAGGGGCATTAAAACAGTCTTCTTAAACCACTCTGAACTCCACAGCTTTTCCAAGGGGCATTAAAACGGTCTTGTTAAACTACTGTGACCTCCATGTCTCTTCCACGGGGCATTGATATTGTCTTTTTATTTCACTGAGACCTCCACCACGCTTCCAAGGGGAGTTAAAACCGTTTTGTTAAGCTACTGAGACCTCCACGTATCTTCCACGGGGCATTGATATTGTCTTTTTATTCCACTGCGACCTCCACCACTCTTCCAAGGGGCATTAAAATCATTTTGTTTAGCTACTGGGATCTCCACGTCTTCTCCAAGGGGCATTAAAACCGTCTTGTTAAACCACTCTGAACTCCACAGCTCTTCCGAGGGGCATTAAACCGTCTTGTTAAGCTACTGTGACCTCAAGGTCTCTTCCCCGGGGCATTACTATTGTCTTTTTATTCCACTGCGACCTCCACCACTCTTCCAAGGGGCGTTAAAACCGTCGTGTTAAGCTACTGTGACCTACAAGGGGAATTGATATTGTCTTTTTATTCCACTGCGACCTGCACCACTCTTCCAAAAGGCATTGATATTATCTTTTTATTCCACTGTAACCTCCACCACTCTTCCAGGGGGCATTGATATTGTCTTTTTATTCCACAGCGTCCTCCACCACTCTTCCAATGGGCATTAAAACCGTCTTGTTTAGCTAATGGGATCTCCACGTCTTCTCCATGGGGCATTAGAACTGTCTTGTTAAACCACTCTGAACTCCACAGCTCTTCCAAGGGGCATTAAAACCGTCTTGTTAAGTACTGTGATATCCACGTCTCTTGCACGTGGCATTGATATTGTCTTTTTATTCCACTGCGACCTCCACCACTCTTCCAAGGGGCAATAAAACCATCTTGTTAAGCTACTGTGACCTCCACATCTCTTCCACGGGGCATTGATATTGTCTTTTTATTCCACTGCGACCTCCACCACTCTTCCAAGGGGCATTAAAACCTTCTTGTTAAGCTACTGTGACCTCCACGTCTCTTCCACGGGGCATTGATATCATCTTTTTATTACACTGCGACCTTCAAGACCCTTCCAAGGGGCATTGATATTGTCTTTTTATTCCTCTGCTAACTCCTCCACTCTTCCAAGGGGCGTTAAAAACGTTTTGTTTAGCTACTGGGATCTCCACGTCTCTTCCACGGGGCATTGATATCGTCTTTTTATTCCACTGCGACCTCCAAGACCCTTCCAAAGGGCATTGATATTATATTTTTATTCCACTGTGACCTCCACCACTCTTCCAAGGGGCATTGGTATTGTCTTTTTATTCCACTGCGAACTCCACCACTCTTCCAAGGGGCATTTAAACCGTTTTGTTTAGCTACTGGGATCTCCACGTCTTCTCAAAGTGGCATTAAAACCGTCTTGTTAAACCACTCTGAACTCCATAGCTCTTCCAAGGGGCATTAAAACCGTCTTCTTAAGCTACTGTGACCTCAACGTCTCTTCCATGGGGCATTGCTATTGTCTTTTTATTCACTGCGACCTCCACCACTCTCACAAGGGGCGTTAAAACCGTCTTGTTAAACTAATGTGACCTACACGGGGCATTGATATTGTCTTTTTATTCCACTGCGACCTCCACCACTCTTCCAAAAGGCATTGATATTGTCTTTTTATTCCTCTGCGAACTCCACCACTCTTCCAAGGAGCATTAAAACCGTATTGTTAAGCTACTTTGATCTCCACGTCTCTTCCACGGGGCATTGATATTGTAATTTTATTCCACTGTAACCTCCACCACTCTTCCAAGGGGCATTGATATTGTCTTTTAATTCCACTGCGAACTCCACCACTCTTCCAAGGGAAATTAAAACCATCTTGTTTGGCTACTGGAAACACCACATCTTCTCCAAGGGGCATTAAAACTGTCTTGTTAAACCACTCTGAACTCCACAGCTCTTCCAAGGAGCATTAAAACCATCTTGTTAAGCTACTGTGATCTCCACGTCTCTTCCACGTTACATTGATATTGTCTTTTTATTCCACTGTAACCTCCACCACTCTTCCAAGGAGCATTAAAACCATCTTGTTAAAATACTTTGACCTCCACGTCTGTTCCACGGGCAATTGATATTGTTTTTTTATTCCACTGCGACCTCCACCATTCTTCCAAGAGGCATTAAAACCTTCTTGTTAAGCTACTGTGACCTCCACGTCTCTTCCACGGGGCATTGATACTGTCTTTTTTTTCCACTGTGACCTACACCACTTTTCCAAGGGGCGTTAAAACCGTCTTGTTAAGCTACTGTGACCTCCACATCTTTTCCACGGGGCATTGATATTGTCTTTTTATTCCACTGCGACCTCCACCACTCTTCCAAGGGGCATAGATATTGTCTTTTTATTACACTGCAACCTCCATCACTCTTTCAAGGGGCATTCATATTGTCTTTTTATTCCACTGCAACCTCCACCACTCTTCCAAGGGGCATTAAAACCGTTTTGTTTAGCTACTGGGATCTCCACGTCTTCTCCAAGGGGCATTGAAATCGTCATGTTAAGCTGCTGTGACCTCCACGGGGCATTGATATTGTCTTTTTAATCCACTGCGACTTCCATCACTCTTACAAAAGGCATTGATATAGTCTTTTTATTCTACTGCGAACTCCACCACACTTCCAAGGAGCATTAAAACCGTCTTGTTAAGCTACTGTGATCTCCACGCCTCTATCACAGGGCATTGATATTGTCTTTTTATTCCAATGTAACCTCCACCACTCTTCCAAGGGGCATTGATATTGTCTTTTTATTCCACTGCGACCTCCACCACTTTTCCAAGGGGCATTAAAACCGTCTTGTTAAACCACTCTGAACTCCACAGCTCTTCCAAGGGGCATTAAAACCATCTTGTTAAACTACTGGGTTGAACTAGATGTACTTAGTCTTCCTTCAACCTTAAAAACTATGTATGTTACTGTGACCTCCATGTCTCTACCAAGGGGCATTAAAACCGTCTTGTTTAGCTTCTGGTATCTCCACGTCTACTCCAAGGGTCATTAAAACTGTCTTGTTAAACCACTCTGAACTCCACAGCTCTTCCAAGGGGCATTAAAACCGTCTTGTTAAGCTACTATGATTTCCACGTCTCTTCCACGGGGCATTGATATTGTCTTTCTATTCCACTGTAACCTCCACCACTCTTCCAAGGGGCATTAAAACCGTCTTGTTAAGCTACTGTGACCTCCACGTCTCTTCCACGGGGCATTGATATTGTCTTTTTATTCCACTGCGACCTCCACCACTCTTCCAAGGGGCATTGATATTGCCTTTTTATTCCACTGTGACCTCCACCACTTTTCCAAGGGGCATTAAAACCTTCTTGATAAGCTACTGTGACCTCCACGTCTCTTGCACGGGGCATAGATATTGTCTTTTTATTCCACTGCGACCTGCACTACTCTTCCAAGGGGCATTAACATTGTCTTTTTATACCACTGCGACCACGATCATACTTACAAGGGGCATTAAAACCATCTTGTTAAGCTACTGTGACCTCCACATCTCTTCCACGGGGCACTGATGTTGTCTTTTTATTTCACCACTCTTCCAAGGGGCATTAAAACCATCTTGTTAAGCTACTGTGATCTCCACGTCTTTTCCACGTGACCTTGATATTGTCTTTTTATTCCACTGTAACCTCCACCACTCTTCCAAGGGGCATTAAAATCATCTTGTTAACCTACTGTGACCTCCACGTCTGTTCCTCGGTCCATTGATATTGTTTTTTATTCCACTGTGAACTCCACCATTCTTCCAAGGGGCAATAAAACCGTCTTGTTAAGCTACTGTGACCTCCACATCTCTTCCACGGGGCATTGATATTGCGTTTTTCTTCCACTGCGACCTCCACCACTCTTCCAAGGGGCATTAAAACCTTCTTGTTATGCTACTTTGACCTCCACGTCTCTTCCACGGGGAATTAATATTGTCTTTTTATTCCACTGCGAACTCCACCACTCTTCCAAGGGGCATTGACATTGTATTTTTATACCACTGCGACCACGATCATACTTACAAGGGGCATTAAAACCGTCTTGTTAAGCTACTGTGACCTCCACATCTCTTCCACGGGGCATTGATATTGTCTTTTTATTCCACTGTAACCTCCACCACTCTTCCAAGGGGCATTAAAACAGCTTTGTTAAGCTACTGTGACCTCCACGTCTCTTCCAAGGGGCATTAAAACTGTCTTTTTAAACCAGTCTGAACTCCACAGCTCTTCTAATGGGCATTAAAACCATCTATTTAAGCTACTGTGACCTCCACGTCTCTTCCACGTGGCATTGATATTATCTTTTTATTCCACTGTGACCTACACCACTTTTCCAAGGGGCGTTAAAGCCGTCTTGTTAAGCTACTGAGACTTCCAAGTCTTTTCCATGGCCCATTGATATTGTCTTTTTATTCCACTGCGACCTCCACCACTCTTCCAAGGGGCATTGATATTGTCTTTTTATTCCACTGCAACCTCCATCTCTCTTCCAAGGGGTATTCATAATGTCTTTTTATTACACTGCGACCTCCACCACTCTTCCAAGGGGCATTAAAACTGTTTTGTTTAGCTACTGGGATCTCCACATCTTCTCCAAGGTGCATTGAAACCGTCATGTTAAGCTACTGTGACCTCCACGGGGCATTGATTTTGTCTTTTTAATCCACTGCGACCTACACCACTCTTAGAAAAGGCATTGATATTGTCTTTTTATTCCACTGCGAACTCCACCACACTTCCAAGCATCATTAAAACCGTCTTGTTAAGCTACTGTGATCTCCACGCCTCTTCCACGGGGCATTGATATTGACTTTTTATTCCACTGTAACCTCCACCACTCTTCCAAGGGGCATTGATATTGTATTTTTATTCCACTGCGACCTCCACCACTTTTCCAAGAGGCATTAAAACCGTCTTGTTAAGCTTCTGTGACCTCCACGTCTCTTCCAAGGGGCATTACAAACGTCTTGTTAACCCACTCTGAACTCCACAGCTCCTCCAAGGGGCATTAAAACCATCTTATTAAACTAGTGTGACCTCCATGTCTCTTCCACTGTGCATTGATATAGTCTTTTTATCCCAATGCGACCTCCACCACTCTTCAAGGGGGCATTGATATTGTCTTTTTATTCCACTGCTACCTCCACCACTTTTCCAAGGGTCATTAAAACCGTTTTGTTTATCTACTGGGATCTCCACGTGTTCCCCAAGGGGCATAAAAACGGTCTTGTAAAACCACTGTGAACTCCACAGCTCTTCCAAGGGTCATTAAAACCGTCTTGTTAAGCTACTATGACCTCAACGTCTCTTCCACGGGGTATTGCTATTGTCTTTTTACTCCACTGCAACCTCCACCACTCTTCCAAGAGGCGTCAAAATAATCTTGTTCAGCTACTCTGACCTCCATGGGGCATTGATATTGTCTGTTTATTCGACTGCAACCTTCACCACTCTTCCAAAAGGCATTGATATTGTCTTTTTATTGCACTGCGAACTCCACCACTCTTCCAAGGAGCATTAAATCCGTTTTGTTAAGCTACTTTGATCGCCACGTCTCTTCTACGGGGCATTGATATTGTCTTTTTATTCCACTGTAACCTCCACCACTCATCGAAGGGGCATTAATATTGTCTTTTTATTCCACTGCAACGTCCACCACTCTTCCAAGGGGCATTAAAACCGTCTTGTTTAGCTACTGTTATCTCCACGTCTTCTCCAAGGGTCATTAAAACCATCTTGTTAAACCACTCTGAACTCCACAGCTCTTCCAATGGGCATTAAAACCGTCTTGTTAAGCTACTATGATCTCCACGTCTCTTCCACGTGGCATTGATATTATCTTTTTATTCCACTGTGACCTACACCACTTTTCCAAGGGGCGTTAAAGCCGTCTTGTTAAGCTACTGAGACTTCCACGTCTTTTCCACGGCGCATTGATATTGTCTTTTTATTCCACTGCGACCTCCACCACTCTTCCAAGGGGCATTGATATTGTCTTTTTATTCCACTGCAACCTCCATCTCTCTTCCAAGAGGCATTCATAATGTCTTTTTATTACACTGCGACCTCCACCACTCTTCCAAGGGGCATTAAAACCGTTTTGTTTAGCTACTGGGATCTCCACATCTTCTCCAAGGGGCATTGAAACCGTCATGTTAAGCTACTGTGACCTCCACGGGGCATTGATATTGTCTTTTTAATCCACTGCGACCTACACCACTCTTAGAAAAGGCATTGATATTGTCTTTTTATTCCACTGCGAACTCCACCACACTTCCAAGCATCATTAAAACCGTCTTGTTAAGCTACTGTGATCTCCACGCCTCTTCCACGGGGCATTGATATTGCCTTTTTATTCCACTGTAACCTCCACCACTCTTCCAAGGGGCATTGATATTGTCATTTTATTCCACTGCGACCTCCACCACTCTTCCAACGGGCATTGATATTGTCTTTTTATACCACTGCAACCTCCACAACTCTTAGAAGGGGCAATAAAACCATCTTGTTAAGCTACTGTGACCTCCAAGTCTCTTCCACAGGGCATTGATATTGTCTTTTTATTCCACTACGACCTCCACCACTCTTCCAAGGGGCATTAAAACGTTCTAATTAAGCTACTGTGATTTCCACGTCTCCTTCACGGGGCATTGATATTGTCTTTTTATTCCACTGTAACCTCCACCACTCTTCTAAGGGCATTAAACCCGTCTTGTTAAGCTACTGTGACCTCCACCTGTATATCAAGGGGCATTAAAACCGTCAAGATAAACCGCTCTGACCTCCATAGATCTTCCAATTGGCATTAAAATTGTCTTGTAAAGCTACTGTGACCTCCGCGTCTCTTACACGGGGCATTTATATTGTCTTTATATTCCACTGCGACTGCCACCACTCTTCCAAGGGACATTAAAACCGTCTTGTTAAGCTACTATGATCTCCACGTCTCTTCCACGGGGCATTGATATTGTCTTTCTATTCCACTGTAACCTCCACCACTCTTCCAAGGGGCATTAAAACCGTCTTGTTAAGCTACTGTGACCTCCACGTCTCTTCCACGGGGCATTGATATTGTCTTTTTATTCCTCTGCGACCTCCACCACTCTTCCAAGGGGCATTGATATTGTCTTTTTATACCACTGCGACCTCCACAACTCTTAGAAGAGGCATTAAAACTGTCTTGTTAAGCTACTCTGACCTCCTCGTCTCTTCCACGGGGTAGTGATAATGTCTTTTTATTCCACTGCGACCTCCACCACTCTTCCAAGGGGCATTGATATTGTCTTTTTATTCCACTGCGACCTCCACCACTCTTCCAAGTGTCATTAAAACCGTTTGTTAAGCTACTGTCACCTACACGTCTCTTCCATGGGGCAATGATATTGTCTTTTTATTCCACTTCAACCTACACCACTTTTCCAAGGTGCATTAAAACCATCTTGTTAAGCTACTGTGACCTCCATGTCTATTCCACGGTGCATTGATATTTATTCCACTGCAACCTCCACCACTCTTCCAAGGGGCATTGATTTTGTCTTTTTATTCCACTGCGACCTCCACCACTACTCCAAGGGGCATTAAAACCATCTTGTTTAGCAACTGTGATTTCCACGTCTCTTCCAAGGGGCATTACAACCGTCTTGTTAAACCACTCTTAACTCCACAGGTCTTCCAATGGGCATTAAAACCGTCTTGTTAAGCTACTGTGACCTCCACGTCTTTTCCAAGGGGCATTGTTATTGTCTTTTTATTCCACTGTGACCTCCACCATTCTTCCAAGGGGCATTAAAACTGTCTAGTTGAGCTACTGTGACCTCCATGTCTCCTTCACGGGGCATTGATATTGTCTTTTTAATCCACTGTGACCTCCACCACTCTTCCAAGGGGCATTAAACCCGTCTTGTTAAGCAATTGTGACCTCCATCTCTCTACCAAGGGGCTTTAAAACCGTCTTGTTAAACCGCTCTGAACTCCACAGATCTTCCAAGGGGCCTTAAAATTGTCTTGTAAAGCTACTGTGACCTCTGCGTCTCTACCACGGGGCATTTATATTGTCTTTTTATTCCACTGCAACCGCCACCACTCTTCCAAGGGGCATTAAAAGGGTATTGAAAAGCTACTGTGACCTCCACGTCTTTTCCACGGGGTAATGATATTGTATTTTCATTCCACTGCGACCTCCACCACTCTTCCAAGGGGCATTGATATTGTATTTTTATTCCACTGCGACCTCCACCATTCTTCCAAGGGGCATTAAAACCGTCTTGTTAAGCTACTGTAACCTGTTAGGAGGGCGGTTGCAGACAACTTTATTAAATGGAACGCAACCGACTCCGGGATCCGCGATGCAGCCAAGAGGACTGCTGCCGAACACTTTCCGGGTGGAAAGTAAAGTAACCAACTTAAAGATAACCCCTCCGTGTTAACTACACACCGGACAGGGTATAGCGGTATGCTCTATCTCCGTTTAATGCACGGAGGAGAGAGTGACCGGCAACACACCTAACAAATATATTAGCTCTTTGTGTTAACGCACACGGAAAGGTAAGACGGTACGCACAATCTCCAAGAACCGCAGGGAGACGTGCGTCTGTGGGAACAGCAGTAGCCCTGTCTTTGATACAGGCGCTACGCTATGGGGATTGGTGCTAAAGCGGTTCACACAATCTCCAAGAACCGCAGGGAGACGTGTGACCGGACTATGAGCAGTAGCCCTGTCTTCGGTACAGGTGCTATGCTATAGGATACGGCGCTAGCGTGCGGGTGATTCCCGCCGGGTACTCGAGCACTCAGCCGGCGTGCCACCGGACTGAGCAAACCCACTCTATTTAATTCACAGGCGGCCCGGGGTGTAAAGGCGAACCCCCTGGTTAGAGCCAGTCAGTGAAGCGAAGCTACCTGCCTCTATGAAGCTAACCTGCCTCTATGGAGCTAAACCTGCCTAGCGGAAACTCCCGGTGGCCCTTAGGGAATGACATGGTGAGAGGGATCGACCGATGAGTGATTTGCATATCCAGGAGTGACCCATTGGCTCAGTAGAGATGACATGTCTCTGGGCAAATGTAGATGATAAAAAATTGCCCTCAGCACCAGAGTCCACCCACGCATTGGCAGCAACTGCAGATCTACCGAAGGACAAGATCACCTTATATGATAGCTTGGAGGAAGAGAACCGAGAATTTAATGTACCCCCACCAGTGGTGGTAAGCCCTACTCGTTTTACCGGCTGCTTGGAGCCCTTATTTACGGGGTGCTCTGAGAGAGGTGCAGAATGGGAACGAGAGGAACTAGACTTAGACCGGGGTACACCCGTAACCTTAGGCTCCGGGTCGGGTGTCTTGGGTTTGGGTCTAAAGATGCCTGGTGCCAACAGGTACTGGGGACTGCCAACCTCTAGCTCTAACCTGTGTTCTGCATGACGTAAGTCTATACGGTCAGCGAGAGATATTAACTCCTCCAGGGAGGTTGGAATCTCTCTGGTAGATTAAGCATCTTTAATATGCCCAGCCAGACCCTTCCAGAACACTGGGATAAGCGACCGCTCAGACCAATCCAGTTCAGCCTCCAAGGTTCTGAACTGGACGGCATAGTGACTGGCGGTGGCCGAACCCTGGACCAAAGCAAGGAGCTTAAGAGCCGTATCATGAATGACCTGAGGGCCCAGGAAAACAATTTTTAGGGTCTTAAGGAAGAGACCCGTATTTACTACCACTGGGTCATTACGCTCCCATAGAGGAGTAGCCCACTCCAGAGCCCTGTGAGACAGCAATGAGATGATATATCACACTTTGGCTCTTTCGGAGGGGAACCGTGTCTCCATCATCTCCAAGTGAACGGAGCATACATTTATAAAACCCTTACAGAGTTTACTATCCCCAGAAAATTTTTCCGGGAGAGCAAACCGGGGTAATGGGGCACTTGCAGTGGTGGCAGCCAAGTTTATCATGTTGGCTGCTAGAGAAGTCGCCTGGGTAGCTACTGCAGTGGTATCAGCAACCGGGACCGCCAGTTCCAGAGACCTGAGTCTGGTCTCCAGTTGCTGTATATAACGCTGCAGCTGCTGGTTGTCGGCCATGTTCGGCAAGACCCTGGCGCTCAGATACTATTAGGGGGAGCGGTTGCAGACAACTTTATTAAATGGAACGCAACCGACCCCGGGGTCCGCGATGCAGCCAAGAGGACTGCTGCCGAGCACTTTCTGGGTGGAAAGTAAAGTAACCAACTTAAAGATAACCCCTCCGTGTTAACTACACACCGGACAGGGTATAGCGGTACGCTCTATCTCCGTTTAATGCACGGAGGAGAGAGCGACCGGCGACGCACCTAACAAATATCTTAGCCCTTCGTGTTAACGCACACGGAAGGGTAAGACGGTACGCACAATCTCCAAGAACCGCAGGGAGACGGCGCTAGCGTGCGGGTGATTCCCGCCGGGTACTCGAGCACTCAGCCGGCATGCCACCGGACTGAGCAGACCCGCTCTATTTAATTCACAGGCGGCTCGGGGTGTAAGGGCGAACCCCCTGGTTAGAGCCAGTCAGCGAAGCGAAGCTACCTGCCTCTTTGAAGCTAACCTGCCTCTATGGAGCTAAACCTGCCTAGCGGAAACTATGGCTCTTTGAGCCCAGAGTCAGCGTGCACACCACACACAGCTAGCTCAAATGATCTGAGCGCGCCGCCATGTTTGTGGGCGGGCCTTTTAAAGATTAAGCCCTGCCCCACTGTCGCACCATTGGTGACGACACACGTGACCAATCAGGCGGTGCCAGGTCACCGGGTCAGGCGGTGCCAGGTCACCGGGTCAGGTGGGTGCCAACCCACCAATCATGATCCGCCAGATCACGGACATGCTCAGTGCGGCAAATCCTGGACTTAGATTCCACAAGCCCTGTCTCCCTCTGCAACCCAGGGTTAACATTGCAAGGCACAACTACCTGGAACACAAACAGTGCTCGCGGGCCAGCTAGGCGTTGGGGCTGATGGTGATGCTGAGCAGCATCAGCCCCAGCTGGACTGAAATGGGAGACCAAAGAAGGTCCTGGACCCATTCTGAACCCAGCACCAGACTGACATCTAACAGTAACTGCCACAGGATATTGATATTGTCTTTTTATTCCATTGTAACTTCCACCACTCTTCCAATGGGTATTAAAACCATCTTGTTATGCTACTGTGACCTCCAGGTCTATTCCAAGGGGCATTAAAACCGTTTTGTTAAACCCCTCTGAACTCCCCAGCTCTTCCAAGGGGCATTAAAACCGTCTTGTTAAGCTACTGTGACCTCCACGTCTCTTCCATGGGGCATTGATATTGTCTTTTTATTCCACTGGGACCATCACCACTCTTACAAGGGTCATTAAAATCGTCTTGTTAATCTACTGTGACCTCCACGTCTCTTCCACGGGGCATTGATATTGTCTTTTTAGTCCACTGCGACCTCCATCACTCTTCCAAGGGGCTTTAAAACTGTCTTGTTAAACTACTGTGACCTCAACGTCTGTTCCACGGGGTATTGAAATTGTCTTTTTATTCCACTGCGACCTCCACCACTGTTCCAAGGGGAATTGAAATTGTCCTTTTATTCCACTGCGACCTCCACCACTTTTCCAAGGGGCATTAAAACCTTATTGTTGAGCTACTGTGACCTCCACATCTCTTCCACGGGGTATTTATATTGTCTTTTTATTCCACTGTAACCTCCACCACTTTTCCAAGGGGCAATAATAATACCGTCTGGTAAAGCTACAGTGTTGTCCACGTCTCTTCCAACTGGCATTAAAAGCGTCTTGCAAAACCTCTCTGAACTCCACAGCTTTTCCAAGTGGCATTAAAACCATCTTGTTAAGCTACTGTGACTACCACGTCTTTTCTACGGGGCATTGATATTGTCTTTTTATTCCACTGCGACCTCCACCACTCTTCCAAGGGGCAATAAAACTGTCTTGTTAACTACAGTTACCTTCACGTCTCCTCCACGGGGCATTGATATTGACTTTTTATTCCACTGCGACCTCCATCACTCTTCCAAGGGGCATTGATATTGTCTATTTATTCTACTGTAACTTCCACCACTCTACCAATGGGTATTAAAACCATCTTGCTATGCTACTGTGACCTCCACGTCTCTTGCAATGGGTACTAAAGCCGTCTTGTTAAACCATTCTGAACTCCATAGCTCTTCCAACGGGTATTAAAACCATCTTGTTAACCTACTGTGACCTCCACATCTCTTCCACGATGCATTGATGTTGTCTTTTTATTCCACTGCGACCTCCATCACTTTTCCAAGGGGCATAAAGTTCGTCTTGTTAAGCTACTGTGACCTCCATGTCTCCTCCACGGGGCATTGATGTAGCGTCGGCGTCCCTGCCTCCTGCTAGGCAGGGACGCCGTTCCCCTCACCTCTCCGCTCTGTGCCCAGCGTCTTCCTCCCGCTCTGCTGGCAGCGCCCGCTGCTTCCCGGCTACTGCGCTTAGGGAGCGCGTGCGCTCCCCTCCTTTTAAAGGGGCCGCGCGCGCCGTCCTAAGGAGTCCCCGGCCAACGGCCGGAGGACGTCACCATATATAAGGCGCCTCCTCCAAAATGGAGGTGCCCGAGCAGTGTTGTTGCAAAGCCTGTCAACTCTGCTTCAGCCCTCAGGTCCCGTTACCAGATACCTGCCAGTTACCTGCCAGATTCCTGCTTGACACCTGCCTGATACCTGTCTATCTGCTTGCATTCCTGTGGTCTGACAGTCTGCCTATCAGCACCTGCCAGTTTGTCTATGGATCAGTCTGCCTGCTCACCTGGGAGCGCTCTCCTGCTACCTGCCTGCTAGCCTACCTGGAGGCTCTGCCGTCACTTGCCGTGACCACCTGCCAGCCAGCCGTGAGACTCTTACCCGCTCACCTGGGAGCGCTCACCTGCTGCCTGCCTGCTAGCCTACCTGGAGGCTATGCCGTCACTTGCCGTGACCACCTGCCAGCCAGCCGTGAGACTCTTACCCGCTTACCTGGAAGCGCTCACCTGCTACCCGCATGCTAGCCTACCTGGAGGCTTAGCCGTCACTTGATGTGACCACCTGCCTATCCAGAGACTCTTGCCCGCTCACCTGGGAGCGCTCACCTGCTACCTGCCTGCTAGCCTACCTGGAGGCTTTGCCGTCACTTGCTCTGACCACCTGCCTGTCCAGAGACTCTTGTCCGCTCACCTGGGAGCGCTCACCTGCTACCTGCCTGCTAGCCTTCCTGGAGGCTCTGCCGTCACTTGCCGTGACCCCCTGCCTGCCTAGAGACTCTTATCCTGCTGTCACTTGCCGTGACCACCCGCCTGCCTAGAGACTCTTATCCTGCTGTCACTTGCCGTGACCACCCGCCTGTCAAGAGACTGTTCTCGTTACTCTCCGTGACCTCCTGCCCTTCTACCCAGAGACTGTCCCTGTCACTTGACGTGACTGCCTGCCCACTTTCCCTGGGAGCCACCCGCTTCCTTACAAGACTTGCCCCTTTGTATAGTAGCTCAGAGGTTCCACCTCCCAGACCCGTTACAATTGATATTGTCTTTTTATTCCACTGCGACCTCCACCACTCTTCCAAGGGGCATTAAACCATCTTGTTAAGCTACTGTGACCTCCACGTCTGATCCAAAGGGTATTGAAATTGTCTTTTTATTCCACTGTGACCTCCACCACTCTTCCATTGGTCATTAAAAGCGTCTTGGTTAGACTACTGTGACCTTGACGTCTCTTCCACGGGGCATTGATATTGTCTTTTTAATCCACTGCGACCACCCCACTCTTCCAAGGTGCATTGATATTGTCTTTTTATTCCACTGCGACCTTCACCACTCTACCAAGGGGCATTAAAACTGTCTTGTTAAGCTACTGTGACCTCCACGTCTCTTCCACGGGGCATTGATATTGTCTTTTTTTTCCTCTGCGACCTCCACCACTCTTCCTAGGACAATAAAACCATCTTGTTAAGCTACTGTGAACTCCACTTTTCTTCCACGGTGCATTGATATTGTCTTTTTATTCCACTGTGATCTCCACCACATTTCGAAGAGGCATTAAAACCATCTTGATAAGCTACTGTGACCTCCACGTCTCTTCCATGGCGTATTAAAACCATCTTGTTAAGACTACTGTGACCTCCAAGTCTCTTCCACGGGGCATTGATATTGTCTTTTTAATCCACTCCGACCTCCACCACTCTTCCAAGGGGCATTGATATTTTCTCTTTATTCCACTACGACCTCCACCACTCTTCCAAGGGGTATAAAAACCATCTTGTTAATCTACGGTGCATTGATATTTTCTTTTAATTCCACTGTAAACTACTCCACTCTCCCAAGGGGCATTAAAACCATCTTGTTTAGCTACTGTCACCTCCATGTCTCTTCCAAAGGTTATAACAACCGTCTTGTTAAACCACTCTGAACTCCAAAGCTCTTACAAAGGGCATTAAAACCGTCTTGCCACTGGGCATTGTCTTTTTATTCCACTGCGACCTTCACCACCCTACCAAGAGGCATTAAAACCGTCTTGTTAAGTTACTCTCACCTCCACGTCTCTTCCACGGGGCATTGATATTGTCTTTTTATTCCACTGCGACCTCCACCACTTTTCCAAGGGATAATAAAACCATCTTGTTAAACTACTGTAACCATCACGTCTCTTCCATGGCACATTGATATTGTCTTTTCATTCCATTGCGACCTCCCCCACTCTTTGAAGGGGCATTAAAACTGTCTAGTTAAGCTACTGTGACCTCCACGTCTCTTCTACGGGGCAATGATATTGTTTTTTTATTCCACTGCAACCTCCACCACTCTTCCAAGGGGCAATAATACCGTCCTGTTAAGCTACTGTGACCTCCATGTGTCTTTCACGGTGCAATGATATTGGGTTTTTTTTCCACTCCGACCTCCACCACTCTTCGAAGAGGCATTGAAACCGTCTTGTTAAGATACTGTGACCTCCATCTTTCTTCCACAGGGTATTCATATAGTCTTTTTATTCCACTGTAACCTCCACAGCTTTTCCAAGGCATATTAAATCCGTCTTGTTAAGCTACTGTGACCTCCACGTCTCATCCAAGGGGCATTAAAACCGTCTTGTTAAGCTGCTGTGACCTCCACATCTCTTCCTCGGGGCATTGATATAGTCTTTTTATTCCACTGCGACATCCACCACTCTTCCAAGGTGCATTGATATTGTCTTTTTATTACACTGCGACCTCCACCACTCTTCCAAGGGCATTAAAACCATCTTATTAAGCTACTGTGACCTCCACGTCTCTTCCATGGGGGAATTGATATTGTCTTTTTATTCCACTGTATCCTCCACCACTCTTCCAAGGGGAATTAAAACCGTCTTGTTAAGCTACTGTGACACCAACATCTCTTTCATGGGGCATAAATGCCATCTCGTTAAACCACTCTGTACTCCACCACTCTTCCAACGGGCAATAAAACCATCTTGTTAATCTACTGTGACCTCCACATCTCTTTCATGGGGCATTGATATTGTCTTTTTATTCCACTGCGACCCACACCACTCTACCAAGGGGCATTAAAACGGTATTGTTAAGCCACTGTTACCTTCACGTCTCTTCCACAGTGCATTAATATTGTCTTTTTATTCCTCTGCGACTTCCACCACTCTTCGTAGGGGCATTAAAGCCGTCTTGTTAAGCTACTGTGACCTCCACGTCTCTTCCACGGGGCATTCATATAGTCTGTTTATTCCACTGTAACCTCCACCACTTTTCCAAGGGGCATTAAATCCATCTTGCTAAGCTACTGTGACCTCCATGTTTCATCCAAGAGGCATTAAAACCTCCTTGTTAAACCACTCTGAACTCCACAGCTCTTCCAAGGGACATTAAAACCGTTTTGTTAAGCTACTGTGACATCCACGTCTCTTCCATGTGGCATTCAAATAGTCTGTTTATTCCACTGTAACCTCCACCACTTTTCCAAGGGGCATTAAATCTATCTTGTTAAGCTACTGTGACCTCCACGTCTCATCCAACAGACATTAAAACCGTCTTGTTAAACCACTCTGAACTCCACAGCTCTTCCAAGGGGCATTAAAACCGTCTTGCTAAGCTACTGTGACCTCCACGTCTCTTCCACGGGGCATTGATATAGTGTTTTTATTCCACTGCGACCTCCACCACTCTTCCAAGGGACATTAAAACCATCTTTTTAAGCTCCTGTGACCTCCACGTCTCTAACATTGGTCACTGATATTGTCTTTTTATTCTGCAGCGACCTCCACCACTCTTCCAAGAGTTAATAATCTGTCTTTTTAAGCTACTGTGACCTTCACGTCTCTTCCACGGGGCATTGATATTGTCTTTTTATTCCACTGCGACCTCCACCACTCTTCCAAGGGGCATTAAAGCTATTTTGTTAAGCTACTGTGACCTCCACGTCTCTTCCAAGGGGCATTAAAACCGTCTTGTTAAGCTACACTGACGTCCACGTCTATTCCACGGGGCATCGATATTGTCTTTTTATTCCACTGCGACCTCCACCACTCTTCCAAGGGGCAATAAAACCTTCTTGTTAAGCTACTGTGACCTCCACGTCTCTTCCACGGGGCATTGATATTGTCTCATTTTTCCACTGTGAACTTTCAGAGTCTTCCAAGGGGCAATAAAACCATCTTGTTAAGCTACTATAACCTCCACATCTCTTCTAAGGGGCATTAAAACCATCTTGTTAAACCACTCAGAACTTCACAGCTCTTCCTTGGGGCATTAAAACCATCTTATAAAGCTACTGTGACCTCCACGTCTCTTCCAAGGAACATTGATATTTCCTTTTTATTCCACTGCGACCTCTAGCACTCTTCCAAGGAGCGTTAAAACCTTGTTAAGCTACTGTGACCTCCATGTCTCTTCCACGTGGTGTTGATATTGTGTCTTTATTTCACTGCAACCTCCACCACTTTTCCAAGGGGCATTGATGTTGTCTTTTTATTCCACTGCATCCTCCACCACTCTTCCAAGGGGCATAAAAACCATCTTGTTAATTTACTGTGATCTCCACATCTCTTCCACGGGGCATTGATATTTTCATTTTTTTCCACTGCAACCTCCACCACTCTTCAAAGAGGCATTAAGCCGTCTTTTTAAGCTACTATGACCTCCACGACTCTTCCAAGGGGAATTGATATTGTCTTTTTATTCCACTGAGACCTTCACCACTCTTTCAATGGGCATTGATATTGAATTTTTATTGTACTGCGACCTCCACCACTCTTCCAAGGGGCATTCAAACCATATTTTTAAGCTACTGTGACCTCCTCGTCTCTTCCAGGGGGCAATGATATTGTCTTTTTATTCCACTGTGACCTCAACCACTCTTCCAAGGGGAAATGATATTGTCTTTTTACTCCACTGCTATCTCCACCAATCTTCCAACGGGCATTAAAACTGTCTTGTTAAGCTACTGTGACTTCAACCTCTCTTCCACGGGTCACTGATATTGTCTTTTTATTCTACTTTAACCTCCACCACTCTTCCAAGGGCCATTAAAACCGTCTTGTTAATCTACTGTGACCTGCACATCTCTTCCAAGGGGCATTAAAACAGTCTTGTTAAACCACTCTGAACTCTACAGCTCTTGCAAGGGGCATTAAAACAGTCTTATAAAGCTACTGTGACCTCCACGTCTCTTCCACGGGGCATTGATATTGCCTTTTTATTCCACTCCGACCTCCAGCACTCTTTCAAGGGGCATTAAAACCATCTTGTTAAGCTACTGTGACCTCCACATCTCTTCAACGGGGTATTGATATTGTGTTCTAATTTCACTTCGACCTCTACCACGCTTCCAAGGGGCATTGAAATTATCTTTTTATTAAAATGAGACCTCCACCACTCTACCAAGGGTCATTAAAACCGTCTTGTTCAGACTACTGTGACCTCAACGTCTGTTCCACGGGGCATTGATATTGACTTTTTCATCCACTGTGACCTTCCCCACTCTTCCAAGGGGCATTGATATTGTTTTTTTATTCTGCAGCGACTTCCACCACTCTTCCAAGGGTTAATAAACCGTCTTTTTAAGCTACTGTGACCTTCACGTCTCTTCCATGGGGCATTGATATTGTCTTTTATTCCACTGCGACCTCCACCACTCTTCCAAGGGGCATTGATATTGTCTTTTTATTCCACTGCGACCTCCAACACTCTTCCAAGGGGCATTAAAAATATCTTGTTAAGCTACTGTGACCTCCACATCTCTTCCAAGGGGCATAAAAACCATCTTGTTAAACCACTCTGAATTCCACAGCTCTTCCAAGGGGCATTAATACCGTCTTGTTAAGCTACACTGACGTCCACATCTCTTCTACGGGGCATCGATATTGTCTTTTTATTCCACTGCGACCTCCACCACTCTTCCAAGGGGCCATAAAACCTTCTTGTTAAGCCACTGTGACCTCCACGTCTCTTACACGGGGCATTGATATTGGCTTTTTATTATACTGCGACCTCCAAGACTTTTTCAAGGGGCAATAAAACCGTCCTGTTAAGCTACTGTAACCTCCAAGTCTCTTCCACGGGGCAGTGATATTGTCTTTAAATTCTACTGCGACCTCCACCACTCTTCCATGGGGCATTAAAACCATCTTGTTAAGCTACTGTTACTTCCACGTCTCTTCCACGGGGCATTAATATTGTCTCATTATTCCACTGTGACCTTCCAGAGTCTTCCAAGGGGCAATAAAACCATCTTGTTAAGCTACTGTAACCTCCACATCTCTTCTAAGGGGCATTAAAACCATCTTGTTAAACCACTCAGAACTTCACAGCTCTTCCATGGGGCATTAAATCCGTCTTATAAAGCTACTGTGACCCCCACGTCTCTTCCACGGGGCATTGATATTACCTTTTCATTCCACTGCGACCTCCAGCACTCTTCCAATGAGCATTAAAACCGTCTTGTTAAGCTACTGTGACCTCCACGTCTCTTCCACGTGGTATTGATATTGTGTCTTTATTTCACTGCAACCTCCACCACTTTTCCAAGGGGCATTAATATTGTCTTTTTATTCCACTGCGACCTCCACCACTCTTCCAAGGGGCATAAAAACCATCTTGTTAATCTACTGTGATCTCCACATCTCTTCCACGGGGCATTGATATTTTCTTTTTTTTCCACTGCAACCTCCACCACTCTTCGAAGTGGCATTAAACCGTCTTTTTAAGCTACTATGACCTCCTCGTCTCTTCCACGGGGCATTGTTATTGTCCTTTTATTCCACTGCGACCTCCATCACTCTTCCAAGGGGCAATGATATTGTCTTTTTATTCCACTGCGACCTCCACCACTCTTCCAAGGGGCATAAAAACCATCTTGTTAATCTACTGTGACCTCCACATCTCTTCCAAGGGGCATTAAAACCGTCTTGTAAAAACTACTCTGAACTCTACAGCTCTTTCAAGCTGCATTAAAACCGTCTTGTTAAGCTACTGTGACCTCCAAATCTCTTCCACGGGGTATTGATATTGTGTTTTTATTTCACTGCGACCTCCAACACTCTTCCAAGGAGCATTGAAGTTATCTTTGTATTAAAATGAGACCTCCACCACTCTACCAAGGGTCATTAAAACCGTCTTGTTAAGACTACTGTGACCTCCACGTCTGTTACACGGGGCATTGATATTGTCTTTTTATTCCACTGCGACCTCCACCACTCTTCCAAGGGGCAATAAAACCTTCTTGTTAAGCTACTGTTACCTCCACGTCTCTTCCACGGGGCATTGATATTGTCTTTTTATTCTACTGCGACCTCTAAGACTTTTCCAAGGGGCAATAAAAGCGTCCTTTTAAGCAACTATAACCTCCACGTCTCTTCCACGGGGCAGTGATATTGTCATTAAATTCTACTGTGACCTCCGCCACTCTTCCAAGGGGCAATAAAATCATCTTGTTAAGCTTCTGTAACCTCCACATCTCTTCTAAGGGGCATTAAAACCATCTTGTTAAACCACTCAGAACTTCACAGCTCTTCCATGGGGCATAAAAACCGTCTTATAAAGCTACTGTGACCTCCACGTCTCTTCCACAGGGCATTTATATTGCCTTTTTATTCCACTGCGACCTCCAGCACTTTTCCAAGGAGCATTAAAACCGTCTTGTTAAGCTACTGTGACCTCCACGTCTCTTCCACGTGTTGTTGATATTGTGTCTTTATTTCACTGCAACCTCCACCACTTTTCCAAGAGGCATTGATATTGTCTTTTTATTCCACTGCGAACTCCACCACTCTTCCAAGCGGCATAAAAACCATCTTGTTAATCTACTGTGATCTCCACATCTCTTCCACGGGGCATTGATATTTTCTTTTTTTACCACTGCAACCTCCACCACTCTTCGAAGAGGCATTAAACCGTCTTCTTAAGCTACTATAACCTCCACGACTCTTCCACGGGGCATTGATATAGTCTTTTTATTCCACTGCGACCTTCACCACTCTTTCAATGGGCATTGATATTGAATTTTTATTGTACTGCGACCTCCACCACTCTTCCAAGGGGCATTAAAACCATATTTTTAAGCTACTGTGACCTCCTCGTCTCTTCCACGGGACATTGATATTGTCTTTTTTTCCACTGCGACCTCCATCACTCTTCCAAGGGGCAATGATATTGTCTTTTTACTCCACTGCTATATCCACCACTCTTCCAATGGGCATTAAAACTGTCTTGTTAAGCTACTGTGCCTTCAAAGTCTCTTCCACGGGTCATTGATATTGTCTTTTTATTCCACTGTAACCTCCACCACTCTTCCAAGTGGCATTAAAACCGTCTTGTTATTCTACTGTGACCTCCACATCTCTTCCAAGGGGCATTAAAACCGTCTTGTTAAACCACTCTGAACTCTTCAGCTCTTGCAAGGGGCATTAAAACAGTCTTATAAAGCTACTGTGACCTCCACGTCTCTACCACGGGGCATTGACATTGCCTTTTTATTCCACTGCGACCTCCACCACTCTTTAAAGGGGCATTAAAACCGTCTTGTTAAGCTACTGTGACCTCCACATCTCTTCCACGGGGTATTGATATTGTGTTTTTATTTCACTGCGACCTCCACCACTTTTCCAAGGGGCATTGAAATTATCTTTTTATTAAAATAAGACCTCCACCACTCTACGAAGCGTCATTAAAACCGTCTTGTTAAGACTACTGTGACCTCCACGTCTGTTCCATGGGGCATTGATATTGTCTTTTTTATCCACTGCGACCTCCCCCACTCTTCCAAGGGGCATTGATGTTGTCTTTTTATTCTGCAGCGACCTCCACCACTTTTCCAAGGGTTAATAAACCGTCTTTTTAAGCTACTGTGACCTTCCCGTCTCTTTCACGGGGCATTGATATTGTCTTTTTATTCCACTGTCACCTCCACCACTCTTCCAAGGGGCATTGATATTGTCTTTTTATTCCACTGCGACCTCCACCACTCTTCCAAGGGGCATTAAAACTTTCTTGTTAATCTACTGTGACCTCCACGTCTCTTCCAAGGGCATTGATATTGGCTTTTTATTCTACAGCGACCTCCAAGACTTTTTCAAGGGGCAAAAAAAACGTCCTGTTAAGCTACTGTAACCTCCACGTCTCTTCCACAGGGCAGTGATATTGTCTTAAAATTCTACTGCGACCTCCACCACTCTTCCAAGGGGCATTAAAACCATCTTGTTAAGCTACTGTGACCTCAACGTCTCTTTCAAGGGGCATAAAAACCATCTCGTTAAACCACTCTGTACTCCACCCTTCGTCCAAGGGGTATTAAAACCTTCTTGTTAAGCTACTGTGACTTCCACATCTCTTCCACGGGGCATTGATATTGTCTTTTTATACCACTGCGACCTCCACCACTCTTCCATGGGGCATTAAAACCTTCTTGTTAAGCTACTGTGACCTCCACGTCTCTTCCACCGGGCATTGATATTGTCTTTTTATTCCACTGTAAACTCCACAACTTTTCTAAGGGGCATTAAAACCGTCTTGATAATCTGCTGTGACATCCACGTCTCTTCAAAGGGGCATTAAAACCATCTTGTTAAACCACTCAGAACTTCACAGTTCTTCCTTGGGGCATTAAAACCGTCTTATAAAGCTACTGTGACCTCCACGTCTCTTCCAAGGAACATTGATATTGCCTTTTTATTCCACTGCGACCTCTAGCACTCTTCCAAGGAGCATTAAAACCTTCTTGTTAAGCTACTGTGACCTCCACGTCTCTTCCACGTGGTATTGATATTGTGTCTTTATTTCACTGCAACCTCCACCACTTTTCCAAGGGGCATTGATAATGTCTTTTTATTCCACTGCGACCTCCACCACTCTTCCAAGGGGCATAAAAACCATCTTGTTAATCTACTGTGATCTCCACATCTCTTCCACGGGGCATTGATATTTTCTTTTTTTTCCACTGCAACCTCCAACACTCTTCAAAGTGGCATTAAACCATCTTTTTAAGCTAATATGACCTCCACGACTCTTCCACGGGGCATTGATATTGTCTTTTTATTCCACTGCGACCTTCTCCACTATTTCAATGGGCATTGATATTGAATTTTTATTGTACTGCGACCTCCACCACTCTTCCAAGGGGCAATAAAACCATATTTTTAAGCTACTGTGACCTCCTCGTCTCTTCCACGGGGCATTGATATTGTCTTTTTATTCCACTGCGACCTCCACCACTCTTCCAAGGGGAAATTATATTGTCTTTTTATTCCACTGCGACCTCCACCACTCTTCCAAGGGGCATAAAAACCATCTTGTTAATCTACTGTGATCTCCACATCTCTTCCACGGGGCATTGATATTTTCTTTTTTTTTCACTGCAACCTCCACCACTCTTCGAAGAGGCATTAAACTGTCTTTTTAAGCTACTATGACCTCCACGACTCTTCCACGGGGCAATGATATAGTCTTTTTATTGCACTGCGACCTTCACCACTCTTTCAATAGGCATTGATACTGAATTTTTATTGTACTGCGACCTCCACCACTCTTCCAAGGGGCATTAAAACCATATTTTTAAGCTACTGTGACCTCCTCGTCTCTTCCACGGGACATTGATATTGTCTTTTTTTTCAACTGCGACCTCCACCACTCTTCCAAGGGGCAATGATATTGTCTTTTTACTCCACTGCTATATCCACCACTCTTCCAATGGGCATTAAAACTGTCTTGTTAAGCTACTGTGCCTTCAACGTCTCTACCACGGGTCATTGATATTGTCTTTTTATTGCACTGTAACCTCCACCAGTCTTACAAGTGGCATTAAAACCGTCTTTTTAATCTACTGTGACCTCCACATCTCTTCCAAGGGGCATTAAAACTGTCTTGCTAAACCACTCTGAACTCTACAGCTCTTGCAAGAGGCATTAAAACCATCTCATAAAGCTACTGTGACCTCCACGTCTCTTCCACGGGGCATTGAAATTGCCTTTTTATTCCACTGCGACCTCCACCACTCTTTCAAGGGGCATTAAAACCGTCTTGTTAAGCTACTGTGACCTCCACATCTCTTCCACGGGGTATTGATATTGTGTTTTTATTTCACTGCGACCTCCACCACTCTTCCAAGGGGCATTGAAATGATCAATTTATTAAAATGAGACCACCACTCTACCAAGCGTCAATAAAACCGTCTTGTTAAGACTACTGTGACCTCCACGTCTGTTCTACGGGGCATTGATATTGTCTTTTTCATCCACTGCGACCTCCCCCACTCTTCCAAGGGGCATTGATATTGTCTTTTTATTCCACTGCGACCTCCACCACTCTTCCAAGGGGCATTAAAACTTTCTTGTTAATCTACTGTGACCTCCACATCTCTTCCAAGGGGCATTGATATTGTCTCATTATTCCACTGTGACCTTCCCGAGTCTTCCAATGGACAATAAAACCATCTTTTTAAGCTACTGTAAACTCCACATCTCTTCTAAGGGGCATTAAAACCATCTTGTTAAAGCACTCAGAACTTCACAGCTCTTCCATGGGGCATTAAAACCGTCTTATAAAGCTACTGTGACCTCCACGTCTCTTCCATGGGGCATTGATATTGCCTTTTTATTCCACTGCGACCTCCAGCACTCTTCTAATGAGCATTAAAACCGTCTTGTTAAGCTACTGTGACCTCCACGTCTCTTCCACGTGGTGTTGATATTGTGTGTTTATTTCACTACAACCTCCACCACTTTTCCAAGGGGCATTGATATTGTCTTTTTATTCCACTGCGACCTCCACCACTCTTCCAAGGGGCATAAAACACATCTTCTTAATCTACTGTGATCTCCACATCTCTTCCACGGGGCATTGATATTTTCTTTTTTTTCCACTAAAACCTCCACCACTCTTCGAAGTGGCATTAAACCGTCTTTTTGAGCCACTATGACCTCCACGACTCTTCCACGGGGCATTGATATTGTCTTTTTATTCCACTGCGACCTTCTCCACTGTTTCAATGGGCATTGATATTGAATTTTTATTGTACTGCGACCTCCACCACTCTTCCAAGGGGCATTAAAGCCATATTTTTAAGCAACTGTGACCTCCTCGTCTCTTCCACGGGGCATTGATATTGTCTTTTTATTCCACTGCGACCTCCACCACTCTTCCAAGGGGCAATGATATTGTCTTTTTACTCCACTGCCTTCTCCACCACTCTTCCAACGGGCATTAAAACTGTCTTGTTAAGCTACTGTGACTTCAACATCTCTTCCAAGGTGCATTAAAATCGTCTTGTAAAAAATACTCTGAAATCTACAGCTCTTGCAACGGGCATTAAAACTGTTTTATAAAGCTACTGTGACCTCCACGTCTCTTCCACGGGGCATTGATATTGACTTTTTTTTCCATTGTAACCTCCACCACTCTTCCAAGGGGCATTAAAACCGTCTTGTTAATCTACTGTGACCTCCACATCTCTTCCAAGGGGCATTAAAACCGTCTTGTAAAAACTACTCTGAACTCTACAGCTCTTTCAAGCTGCATTAAAACCGTCTTGTTAAGCTACTGTGACCTCCAACACTCTTCCAAGGAGCATTGAAGTTATCTTTTTATTAAAATGAGACCTCCACCACTCTACCAAGGGTCATTAAAACCGTCTTGTTAAGACTACTGTGACCTCCACGTCTGTTACACGGGGCATTGATATTGTCTTTTTATTCTACAGCGACCTCCACCACTCTTCCAAGGGTTAATAAACCGTCTTTTTAAGCTACTGTGACCTTCACGTCTCTTTCACGGGGCACTGATACTGTCTTTTTATTCCACTGCGACCTCCACCACTCTTCCAAGGGGCAATAAAACCTTCTTGTTAAGCTACTGTTACCTCCACGTCTCTTCCACGGGGCAGTGATATTGTCATTAAATTCTACTGTGACCTCCACCACTCTTCCATGGGGCATTAAAACCATCTTGTTAAGCTACTGTGACCTCCACGTCTCTTCCAAGGGGCATTGATATTGTCTCATTATTCCACTGTGACCTTCCAGAGTCTTCCAAGGGGCAATAAAAACATCTTGTTAAGCTTCTGTAACCTCCACATCTCTTCTAAGGGGCATTAAAACCATCTTGTTAAACCACTCAGAACTTCACAGCTCTTCCATGGGGCATAAAAACCGTCTTATAAAGCTACTGTGACCTCCACGTCTCTTCCACGGGGCTTTTATATTACCTTTTTATTCCACTGCAACCCCCAGCACTCTTCCAAGGAGCATTAAAACCGTCTTGTTAAGATACTGTGACCTCCACGTCTCTTCCACGTGGTGGTGATATTGTGTCTTTATTTCACTGCAACCTCCACCACTTTTCCAAGGGGCATTGATATTGTCTTTTTATTCCACTGCGACCTCCACCACTCTTCCAAGCGGCATAAAAACCATCTTGTTAATCTACTGTGATCTCCACATCTCTTCCACGGGGCATTGATATTTTCTTTTTTTTCCACTGCAACCTCCACCACTCTTCGAAGAGGCATTAAGCCGTCTTTTTAAGCTACTATGACCTCCACGACTCTTCCACGGGGCATTGATATAGTCTTTTTATTCCACTGCGACCTTCACCACTCTTTCAATGGGCATTGATATTGAATTTTTATTGTACTGCGACCTCCACCACTCTTCCAAGGGGCATTAAAACCATGTTTTTAAGCTACTGTGACCTGCTCGTCTCTTCCACGGGACATTGATATTGTCTTTTTTTTCCACTGCGACCTCCACCACTCTTCCAAGGGGCAATGATATTGTCTTTTTAGTCCACTGCTATATCCACCACTCTTCCAATGGGCATTAAAACTGTCTTGTTAAGCTACTGTGCCTTCAAAGTCTCTTCCACGGGTCATTGATATTGTCTTTTTATTCCACTGTAACCTCCACCACTCTTCCAAGTGGCATTAAAACCGTCTTGTTAATCTACTGTGATCTCCACATCTCTTCCAAGGGGCATTAAAACCGTCTTGTTAAACCACTCTGAACTCTACAGCTCTTGCAAGGGGCATTAAAACCGTCTTATAAACCTACTGTGACCTCCACGTCTCTACCACGGGGCATTGACATTGCCTTTTTATTCCACTGCGACCTCCACCACTCTTTAAAGGGGCATTGAAATTATCTTTTTATTAAAATGAGACCTCCACCACTCTACCAAGCGTCATTAAAACTATCTTGTTAAGACTACTGTGACCTCCACGTCTGTTCCATGGGGCATTGATATTGTCTTTTTTATCCACTGCGACCTCCCCCACTCTTCCAAGGGGCATTGATATTGTCTTTTTATTCTGCAGCGACCTCCACCACTTTTCCAAGGGTTAATAAACCGTCTTTTTAAGCTACTGTGACCTTCACGTCTTTTTCACGGGGCATTGATATTGTCTTTTTATTCCACTGTCACCTTTACCACTCTTCCAAGGGGCATTGATATTGTCTTTTTATTCCACTGCGACCTCCACCACTCTTCCAAGGGGCATTAAAACTTTCTTGTTAATCTATTGTGACCTCCACGTCTCTTCCAAGGGGCATTGGTATGGGCTTTTTATTCTACAGCGACCTCCAAGACTTTTTCAAGGGGCAAAAAAACCGTCCTGTTAAGCTACTGTAACCTCCACGTCTCTTCCACTGGGCAGTGATATTGTCTTTAAATTCTACTGCGACCTCCACCACTCTTCCATGGGGCATTAAAACCTTCTTGTTAAGCTACTGTGACCTCCACTTCTCTTCCACGGGGTATTGATATTGTTTTTTTATTCCACTGCGACCTCCACCACTCTTCCAAGGGGCATAAAAACCGTTTTGTTAATCTACTGTGATCTCAACGTCTCTTCCACGGGGCATTTATATTTTCTTTTTATTCCACTGTAACCTCCACCACTCTTCCAACGGGCATTAAACCGTCTTGTTAAGCTGCTGTGACCTCCACGTCTCTTCCACGGGGCATTGATATTGTCTTTTTATTCCACTATTACCTCCATCACTCTTCCAAGGGGCATTAAAACCATCTTGTTAAGCTACTGTGACCTCAACGTCTCTTTCAAGGGGCATAAAAACCATCTCGTTAAACCACTCTGTACTCCACCGTTCGTCCAAGGGGTATTAAAACCTTCTTGTTAAGCTACTGTGACTTCCACATCTCTTCCACGGGGCATTGATATTGTCTTTTTATACCACTGCGACCTCCACCACTCTTCCATGGGGCATTAAAACCTTCTTGTTAAGCTACTGTGACCTCCATGTCTCTTCCACCGGGCATTGATATTGTCTTTTTATTCCACTGTAAACTCCACAACTTTTCTAAGGGGCATTAAAACCATCTTGATAATCTACTGTGACATCCACGTCTCTTCAAAGGGGCATTAAAACCATCTTGTTAAATCACTCTGAACTCCACAGCTCTTCCAATGGGCATTAAAACCGTCCTATAAATCTACTGTAACCTCCACGTCTCTTCCACGGGGCATTGATATTGTCTTTTTATTCCACTGCAACCTCCACCACTCTTCCAAGGGGCATAAAAACCATCTTGTTAATCTACAGTGATTTCCACGTCTCTTCCACGGGGCATTGATATTTTCTTTTTATTCCACTGTAACCTCCACAACTCTTCCAAGGGGCATTAAAACCCTCTTGTTAAACCACTCTGTTCACCACCACTCTTCCAAGTGGCAATAAAACCGTCTTGTTAAGCTACTGTGACCTCCACGTCTCTTCCACGGTGCATTGATATTGTCTTTTTATTCCACTGCGACCTCCACCACTCTACGAATGCTCATGAAAACCGTCTAGTTAAGCTACTGTGAACTCCACGTCTCTTCCACGGGGCATTCATATAGTCTTTTTAATCCACTGTGACCTCCACCACTATTCCAAGGGGCTTTGAAATTGTCTTTTTTTTCCACTGCAACCTCCACAACTCTTCCAAGGGGAAATAAAAGTGTCTTGTTAATCTACGGTGATCTCCACGTCTCTTCCACGGGGCATTGATATTTTCTTTTTATTCCACTGTTACCTCCACCACTTTCCCAAGTGGCATTAAATCCATCTACGTAAGCTACTGTGACCTTCACGTCTCTTCCAAGGAGAAATAAAGCCATCTTGTTAAGCTACTGTGACCTCCACGTCTCTTCCAAGGGGCATTAAAACCATATTTTTAAACCACTCTGAACTCCACAGCTTTTCCAAGGGGCATTAAAACCGTCCTGTTAAGCTACAATGACCTCCACGTCTCTTCCACGGTCCATTGATATTGTCTTTTTATTCCACTGCGACCTCCACCACTCTTACAAGGGGAATTAAAATCATCTTGTTAAGCTACTGTAACCTCCAAGACTCTACCTCGGGGCATTGATAATGTCTTTTTATTCCACTGCGACCTCCACCACTCTTCCAAGGGGCATGAAACCCGTCTTGTTAAGCTACTGTGACCTCCACGTCTCTTCCACGGGGCATTGATAGTGTTTTTTTATTTCAGTGCGACCTCCACCACTCTTCCAATGGACATTAAAACAGTCTTGTTAAGCTTCAATGACCTCCACGTCTCTTCCAAGGGGCATTAAAACAGTGTTGTTAAACCAAACTGAACTCCATCACTCTTCCAAGGGGCATTAAAACCATATCTTTAAGCTCATGTGACCTCCATGTCACTTCCATTGGTCATTGATATTGTCTTTTTACTCCACTGCGACCTCCACCACTCTTCCAATTGGCAGTGATATTGTCTTTTTTTTCCACTGCTATCTCCACCCGTCTTTCAAGGGGCATTAAAACTGTATTGTTAAGCTACTGTGACTTCAACATCTCTTCCACGGGGCATTGATATTGTCTTTTTATTCCACTGTAACCTCCACCACTCTTCCAAGGGGCATTAAAACCGTCTTGTTAATCTACTGTGACCTCCACATCTCTTCCAAGGGGCATTAAAACCGTCTTGTTAAACCACTCTGAAATCTACAGCTCTTGCAAGAGGCAATAAAACCGTCTTATAAAGCTACTGTGACGTACACATCTCTTCCACGGGGCATTGATATTTTCTTTTAATTCCACTGCGACCTCCACCACTCTTTCAAGAGGCATTAAAACCGTCTTGTTAAGCTACTGTGACCTACACATCTCTTCCACGGGGTATTGATATTGTGTTTTTCTTTCACTGCGACCTCCGCCACTCTTCAAACGGGCATTGAAATTGTCTTTTAATTAAAATGAGAACTCCGCCACTCTACCAAGGGTCATTAAAACCATCTTGTTAAGACTACTGTGACCTCCACATCTGTTCCACGGGGCAATGATATTGTCTTTTTAATCCACTGCGACCTCCCCCACTCTTCCAAGGGGCATTGATATTGTCTTTTTATTCCACTCCGACCTCTACCACTCTTCCAAGGGGCATAAAAACCATCTTGTTAAGCTACTGTGACCTCCACGTCTCTTCCACCGGGCATTAATATTGTCTTTTTATTCCACTGTAAATTCCACCACTTTTCGAAGGGGCATTAAAACCGTCTTGTTAATCTACTGTGACCTCCACGTCTCTTCCAAGGGGCATTTAAACCATCTTGTTAAACCACTCTGAACTCCACAGCTCTTCCAAGGGGCATTAAAACCGTCTTATAAAGCTACTGTGACCTCCATGTCTCTTTCTCGGGGCCTTGATATTGCCTTTTTATTCCACTGCGACCTCCATCACTCTTCCTAGGGGCAATAAAACCGTCTTGTTAAGATCCTGTGACCTTAACATATCCTCCATTGGTCATTGATATTGTCTTTTTATTCCTCTACGACCTCCACCACTCTTCCAAGGGACATTAAAACTGTCTTGTTAAGCTTCTGTGACCTCCACGTCTCTTCCACGGGGCATTGATATTGTCTTTTTATTCCACTGCGAACTACAACACTCTTACTTGGGGCATTGATATTGCCTTTTTATTCCACTGCGACCTCCACCACTATTCCAAGGGGCATTAAAACCATCTAATTAAGCTACTGTGACCTCCACGTCTCTTCCAAGGGGCATTAAAACCATCTTGTTAAGCTACTGTGACCTCCACGTCTCTTCCAAGGGGTATTAAAACCGTTTTGTTATATCACTCTGAACTCGACAGCTCTTCCAAGGGACATTAAATCCATCTTCTTAACCTACTGTAACCTCCACCACTTATCCAAGGGGCATTAAAACAGTCCTGTTAAGCTACTTTGACCTCCACGTCTCTTCCATGGGGCATTAAAACCGTCTTGTTAAGACTTCTGTGATCTCCACGTCTCTTCCACAGGGCATTGATTTTGTCTTTTTAATACACTGCGACCTCCACCACTCTTCCAAGGGGCATTGATATTGTCTTTTTATTCCACTGTGACCTCCACATCTCTTCCAAGGGGAAATAAAACTGTCTTGTTAATATACTGTGATCTCCACGTCTCTTCCACGGGACATTGATATTTTCTTTTTATTCCACTGTAACCTCCACCACTCTTCCAAGGGGCATTAAAACCATTTTGTTAAGCTACTGTGACCTCTATGTCTTTTCCAAGGGGCATTAAAACCGTTTTGTTAAACCACTCTGAACTCCAAAGCTCTTCCAAGGGGCATTAAAACCGTATTGTTAAGCTACTGTGACCTCCACATCTCTTCCACGGGGCATTGATATATTTTTTTATTCTACTGCGACCTTCACCACCCTACCAAGGGGCATTAAATCAGTCTTGTTAAGATACAGTGACCTCCACGTCTCTTCCATGGGGCATTGATATTGTCTTTTTAATCCATTGTAACCTCCACCACTCTTCCAAGGGGCATTAAAACCATCTCGTTAAACCACTCTGTACTCCACCATTCGTCCAAGGGGCAATAAAACCTTCTTGTTAAGCTACTGTGACCTCCACATCTCTTCCACGGGGCATTGATATTGCCTTTTTATTCCCTGCGACCTCCATGACTTTTCCAAGGGACAAAAAAAACGTTTTGTTAAGCTACTGTGACCTCCACGTTTCTTCAAAGGGGCAATAAAAGGGGCATTAAAACCATCTTCGTTAAGCTACTGTCACCTCTACGTCTCTTCCACGGTGCATTGATATTTTCTTTTTATTCCACTGAGACCTCCACCACTCTTCCAAGGGGCATAAAAACCATCTTGTTATTCTACAGTGATCTCCACGTCTCTTCCACTGTGCATTGATATTTTCTTTTTATTCCACTGTAGCCTCCACCACTCGTCCAAGGGGCATTAAAGCGTCTTGTTAAGCCACTGTGACCTCCACGTCTCTTCCACGGGGCATTGATATTGTCTTTTTATTCCACTGCAACCTCCAACACTCTTCGAAGGGTCATTAAAACCGTCTTGTTAAGCTACTGTGACCTCCACGTCTCTTGCACGGGGCATTGATATTGTCTTTTTATTCCACTGCGACCTCCACCACTCTTCCAATTGGCAATAAAACCTTCTTGTTAAGCTACTGTGACGTCCACATCTCTTGCACGGGGCATTCATATAGTCTTTTATTCCACTGTAACCTTCACCACTTTTCCAAAGGACATTAAATCCGTCTTGTTAAGCTACTGTGACCTCCACGTCTCATCCAAGTGGCATTGAAACGGTCTTGTTAGACCACTCTGAACTCCACAGCTCTTCCAAAGGGCATTTAAACCGTCTTGTTAAGCTACTGTGACCTCCATATCTCTTCCACGGGGCATTGATATAGTGTTTTTATTCCACTGCGACCTAGACCACTCTTCCAAGGTGCATTAAAACCATCTTGCTTAACTACTATGACCTCCAGGTCTCTTCTTGGTCCATTTATATTGTCTTTTTATTCCACTGCGATCTCCACCACTCTTCCAAGGGGAATTAAAACCATCTTTTTAAGGTAATGTGACCCCAACGTCTCTTCCTCGGGACATTGATATTGTCTTTTTATTCCACTTCAACCTCCACCACTCTTACAAGGGGCGTTAAAACCGTCTTGTTAAGCTCCTGTGACCTCCACTTCTCTTCCATTCGTCATTGATATTGTCTTTTTATTCCACTGCGACCTCCACCACTCTTCCAAGGGGCATTAAAACCATCTTGTTAAGCTACTGTGACCTCCACGTCTCTTCCTCGGGGCATTGATATTGTCTTTTTATTCCACTGCGACCTCCACCACTCTTCCGAGGGGCATTAAAACTGTCTTGTTAAGCTTCTGTGACCTCCACGTCTCTTCCACGGGGCATTGATATTGCCTTTTTATTCCACTACGACCTCCACCACTCTTCCTAGTGTCATTAAAAAAGTCTAATGAAGCTACTGTGACCTCCACGTCTCTTACAAGGGGCATTAAAACCATCTTGTTAAGCTACTGTGACCTCCACATCTCTTCCAAGGGACATTGATATTGTTTTTTTATTCTACTGCGACCTTCACCACCATTCCAAGGGTCATTAAAACAGTCTTGTTAAGCTACAGTGACCTCCACATCTCTTCCATGGGGCATTGATATTGTCTTTTTATTCCACTGCGACCTCCACCACTATTCCGAAGGGCCATAAAACTGTCTTGATAAGCTACTGTGACCATCACGTCTCTTGCACAGTGCATTGATATTGTCTTTTTATTACACTGCGACCTCCACCACTCTTCGAAGGGGCATTAAAACCATCTTGTTAAGCTACTGTGACCTCCACATCTCTTCCACAGGGCATTCATATAGTCCTTTTATTCCACTGTAACCTCCACCACTTTTCCAAGGGGTGCTAAATCCGTCTTGTTAAGCTACTGTGACCTCCACGTCTCTTCGACGGTCCATTGAAATTGACTTTTTATTCCACTGCGACCTCCACCACTCTTCCAAGGGGAATTAAAACCATCTTGTTAAGCTTCTGTGACCTCCACGTCCCTTCCTTGGGGCATTGATACTGTCTTTTTATTCCACTGCCACCTCCACCACTCTTGCAAGTGCATTAAAACTGTCTTGTTAAGCTACTGTGACCTCCACGTTACTTCCATGGGGCATTAAAACAGTCTTGTTAAACCACTCTGAACTCCAGCACTTTTCTAATCATCATTAAAACCGTCTTTTTAAGCTCCACTTCTCTTCCAATGGTCATTGATATTGTCTTTTTATTCCACTGCAACCTCCACCACTCTTTCAAGGGGCATGATATTGTCTTTTTATTCCACTGCGACCTCCAGCACTCTTCCAAGAGGCATTAAAACTGTCTTGTTAAGCTATTGTGACCTCCAAGTCTCTTACATGGGGCATTGATTTTGTCTTTTTATTCCACTGTAACCTCCACCACTCTTCCAAGGGGCATTAAAACAATCTTGTTAAGCTACTGTGACCTCCACATCTCTTCCAAGGGGCATGTAGATTGTCTTTTAATTCCACTGCAACCTCCAACACCCTTCCAAGGGGCAATAAAACCATCTTGTTAAGCTACTGTGTCCTCCACGTCTCTTCCACGGGGCAGTGATATGGTATTTTTATTCCACTGCGACGTCCACCACTCTACCAAGGGGCATTGATATTGATTTTTATTTCACTGCGACCTCCACCACTCTTCCAAGGGGAATAAAAACCGTCTTGTAAATCTGCTCTGATTTCCACATCTCTTCCACGGGGCAATGATATTTTCTATTTATTCCACAGTAACCTCCACCACTCTTCCAAGGGGCATTAAAACATCTTGTTAAGATACTGTGACCTCCACGTCTCTTCCACGGGGCATTGATATTGTCTTTTTATTCCACTGTAACCTCCACCACTCTTCCAAGGGGCATTAAAACCATCTTGTTAAGCTACTGTGACCTCCACATCTCTTCCATGGGGCATTGATATTTTCTTTTTATTCCACTGCGGCCTACACCACTCTTCCAAGGGCCAATAAAACTGTCTTGTTAAGCTACTGTGACCATCACGTCTTTTGCACTTTGCATTCTTATTGTCTTATTATTACTCTGCGACCTCCACCATTCTTCGAAGGGGCATTAAAACCGTCTTGTTAAGCTACTGTGACCTCCACGTCTCTTACACAGGGCATTCATATTGTCTTTTTATTCGACTGTAACCTCCACCACTTTTCGAAGGGGCATTGAATCCGTCTTGTTAAGCTACTGTGAGCTCTACGTCTCATCCAAGGGGCATTAAAATCATCTTATTAAACCACTCTGAACTCCACAGCTCTTCCAAGGGGCATTAAAACCGTCTTGTTAAGCTACTGTGAACTCCACGTCTCTTCCACCGGGCATTGATATTGTCTTTTATTTCCACTGCAACCTCCACCACTATTCCAAGGGGCATTGATATTGTCTTTTTATTCCACTGCGACCTCCACCACTATTCCAAGGGGCATTAAAACTGTCTTGATAAAACTACTGTGACCTCCATGTCACTTCCATGGGGCATTGATATTGTCTTTTTATTCCACTGCGACTTCCACTACTCTGCCACGGGGCATTAAAACCATCTTGTTAAGCTACTGTAACCTCCACGTCTCTTCTATGGGGCATTGATATTCTCTTTTTGTTCAACTGTTACCTCCACCACTCTTCCAATGGGCATTAAAACCATCTAGTTAAGCTACTGTGACCTCCACGTCTCTTCCAAGGGGCATTAAAACCGTCTTGTTAATCTACTGTGAATTCCACATTTCTTAAAAGGGGCATTAATACCGTCTTGTTAAACAACTCTGAACTCCACAGCTCTTCCAAGGTGCATTAAAACGTATTGTTAAGCTACACTAACCTTCACATCTCTTCCACAGAGCATGGATATTGTCTTTTTATTCCACTCTAACCTCCACCAATCTTCCAAGGGGCATTAAAACCGTCTTGTTAAGCTACTGTGACCTCCACGTCTCTTCCAAGGGGCATAAAAACCATCTTGTTAAACCACTCTGAACTCCACAGCTCTTCCAAGGGGCATAAAAACCATCTTGTTAAGCTACTGTGACCTCCACAACTCTTCCAAGGGGCATTAAAACTGTCTGTGACCTCCCCGTCTATTCCACGGGGCATTCATATTGTCTTTTTATTTCACACAGAACTCCACCACTCTACCAAGAGGCAATAAAACTGTATTGTTAAGCTACTGTGACCTCCAAGTCTCTTCCACGGGGGCATTGATATTGTCTTTTTAATCCACTGTATCCTCCACCACTTTTCCAAGTGGCATTAAAATGTCTTGTTAAGCTACTGTGACCTTCACGTCTCTTCCACGGGGCATTGATATTGTCTTTTTATTCCACTGTATCCTCCACCACTTTTCCAAGTGGCATTAAAACGTCTTGTTAAGCTACTGTGACCTCCACATCTCTTCCACGGGGCATTGATATTGTCTTTATATTCCACTGCGACATCCACCACTTTTCCAAGGGGCATTGATATTGTCTTTTTATTCCACCACAACCTCCACCACCCTACCAAGGGGCATTAAAACCGTCTTGTTAAGCTTCTGTGAACTCCACGTCTCTTTCACGGTGCATTGATATTGTCTCTTAATTCCACTGTAATCTCCATCACTCTTCCAAGAGGCATTGAAATCATCTTGTTAAGCTACTGTGACCTCCACGTCTATTCAAAGGGGCATTAAAACCATCTTGTTTATCCACTCTGAACTCCACAGCTCTTCTTATAAAGCTACTGTGACCTCAACTTCTCTTCCACGGGGCATTGATATTGTCTTTTTATTCCAGTGCTACCTCCATTACTCTTCCAAGGGGCATTAAAACCATCTTGATAAGCTACTGTGAACTCCACTTCTCTTCCACGGGGTATTGATATTGTCTTTTTATTTCACTGCGACCTCCACAACTCATCCAAGGGGCATTGATATTGTCTTTTTAATCCAATGAGAACACCACCACTCTTCCAAGGGGCATTGATATTTTTTTTTTATTCCACTGTAACCTCCACCACTCTTCCAAGGGGCATTAAACCGTCTTGTTAAGCTACTCTGACCTCCACGTCTCTTCCACGGGGCATTAAAACCGTCTTGTTAAGCTACAGTGACCTCCACGTCTTTTCCACGGGGCAATGATATTGTCTTTTTATTCCAATAAGACCTTCACCACTCTTCCAAGGGGCATTAAAACTGTCTTGTTAATCTACTGTGACCTCCACGTCTCTTCCAAGGGGCAGTGATATTTTCTTTTTATTCCACTGCGACCTCCAACACTCTTCCATGGGGAATTAAAACCGTCTTGTTAAGCTACACTGACCTCCATGACTCTTCCACCGGGCAGTGATATTGTCTATTTATTCCACTGCGACCTCCACCACTCTTCCAAGGGGCATTAAAAACGTCTTGTTAAGCTACACTTACCTCCACGTTTCTTCAACGGGGCATTGATATTGTCTTTTTATTCCACTGCGACCTCCAACACACTTCCAAGAGGCATTAAAACCATCTTGTTAAACCACTCTGAGCTCCTCAGCTCTTCCAAGGGGCTTTAAAACCGTCTTGTTAAGCTGCAGTGACCTCCACGTCTCTTCCACGTGGCATTGATATTGTCTTTTTATTCCACAGCGACATCCACCACTCTTCCAAGGGGCATTAAAACCATCTTGTTAAGCTTCTGTGACATCCATGTCTCTTCCACAGGGCATTGATATTGTCATTTTATTCCAATGCGAAACCAACCATTCTTGCAAGTGGCATTAAAACTGACTTGTCAAGCTACTGTGACCTACACGTCTCTTCCCCGGGGCATTGATATTGTCAATATATTCCACAGCGACATCCACCACTACTCCAAGGGGCATTAAAACTGTCTTGTTAAGCAACTGTGACCACCACGTCTCTTTCATGGGGCATTGATATTGTCTTTTTATTCCAATGCGACCCCAACCATTCTTCCAAGTGGCATTAAAACCGTCTTGTTAAGCTACTGTGACCTCCACGTATCTTCCACGGGGCATTGATATTGTCTATTTATTCCACAGCGACATCCACCACTCTTCGAAGAGGCATTAAAACCACCTTGTTAGACTACTGTGACCTCCACGTCTCTTCCTCGGGGCATTGTTATTGTTTTTTTATTTCACTGTAACCTCCACCACTCTTCCAAGGGGCATTAAAACTGTCTTGTTAAGCTACTGTTACCTCCACGTCTCTTCCACGGGGCATTGATATTGTCTTTTTATTCCATTGCGACCTCCACCACTCTCCCAAGGGGTATTGATATTGTCTTTTTATTCCTCTGCGACCTCCATTATTCTTCCAAGGGGCATTAAAACCGTCTTTTTAAGCTTCGATCTCCACGTCTCTTCCAAGGGCCATAGATATTGTCTTTTTATTCCACTGTAACCTCCACCACTCTTCCAAGGGGCATTAAAACTGGATTGTTAAGCTACTGTGACCTCCACGTCTCTTCCAATGGGCATTAATATTGTCCTTATATTCCATTGCGACCTCCACCACTCTTCCAAGGGTCATTGATATTGTCTTTTTATTCCATTGCGACCATCACCAATCTTCGAAGGGGCATTAAAACCATCTTGTTAAGCTACTGTAATCTCCACGTCTCTTCCACGGGGCATTGATATTGTATTTTTATTCCACTGTAGCCTCCATCACTCTTCCAATTGGCATTAATACCGTCTTGTTAAGCTACTGTAAACAATGGTGCAGCGGTCTCAGGGAGCGCCAAAGGAATACTGGACAATTTAAGAGATGGCAACCGACTTTTATTCTTCCTCCAATGCCACTGCCACAACGCGTTTCAACGGTCTAAGCCATCTTCATCAGGTGGAGATGGCTTAGACCGTTGAAACACGTTGTGGCAGTGGTATTGGAGGAAGAATAAAAGTTGGTTGCCATCTATTAAATTGTCCAGTATTCATTTGGCGCTCCCTGAGACCGCTGCACCATTGTTTACTTGTTAAATATCTCCATACGGAGCTAAAGCGGCAGGAGCAGCCGGGCATATTTGGATGTTTGAGGACCTGCGGTTATCCAGCCACCGGGTTAAACTACTGAGGACCTGCGGTGATGTGGTATCTGGTCCAGCAGGATCGTGTGACCACTTGAGGAGCACGGAGTTGCGAGGCAAACACCGACAGGGTGGTACTACAAATAGAGGTGACCCGGAGCCTCATTAATCACACGCTTAATCTTGGTTGTGTAGACGTACACAACCATTACAGGTGAGTGCAGTGGCACTTTTTAAATTATATAAATAGTCCTGTGAGTCTACACATGCGCCCTTTCTTTTCTTTTCACTTGTTAAGCTACTGTGACCTACATATCTCTTCCATGGGGCATTAAAACCATCTTGTTAAACTACTTTGAAATCCACAGCTCTTCCAACGGGCATTAAAGCGTATTGGAAAGCTATGGTGAACTCCCCGTCTCTTCCACGGGGCATTGGTATTGTATTTTTATTCAACAGACCTCCACCACTCTTCAAGTTGCATTAAAACTGTCTTGTTAAGCTACTGTGACCTCCACGTCTCTTACACGGACCATTGATATTGTCTTTTATTTCCACTCCGACCTCCACCACTCTTCGAGGGGCATTAAAACCGTCTCGTTAAACCACTCTGTACACCACAGCTATTCCAAGGGGCATTAAAACCGTCTTATAAAGCTTCTGTGACCTCCACGTCTCTTACTCGGGGCATTGATATTGTCTTTTTTTTCCACTGCAACCTCCACCACTATTCAAAGGGGCATTGATATTGTCTTTTTATTCTACAGCGACCTCCATCACTCTTCCAAGGGGCATTAAAACTGTCTTGATAAGACACTGTGACCTCCACGTCTCATCCACGGGGCATTCATATAGTCTTTTTATTCCACTGTAACATCCACCACTTTTCCAAGGGGCATTAAATACATCATGTAAGCTAATGTGACCTCCACGTCTCATCCAAAGGGCATTAAAACAGTCTTGTTAAGCTGCTGTGACCTCCACATCTCTTCCACAGGGCATTGATATTGTCTTTTTACTCCACTGCCACCTCCACCACTCTTCCAAGGGGCACTTAAACAGTCTTGTTAAGCTACTGTGACCTCCATATCTCTTACATGGGGCATTGATATTGTTTTTTTATTCCACTGCCCCTACCACCACTCTTCCAAGGGGTAAAAAAACCGTCTTGTTAACCTACTGTGACCTCCACGTCTCTTCCACGGGGCATTGATATTGTCATTTTATTCCACTGCGACCTCCACCACACTTCCACGGGGCACTAAAACCGAAATGTGAAGATACTGTGACCTCCACGTCTCTTAAACGGGGCATTGATATTGTCTTGTTATTCCACTGCGACCTCCATCACTCTTCTAAGGGTCAATGATATTGTCTTTTTATTCCATTGCGACCTTCACCAATCTTCCAAGGGGCATTAAAACCACATTGTTAAGCTACTGTGATCTCCACGTCTCTTCCACGGGGCATTGATATTGTACTTTTATTCCACTGTAACCTCCACCACTCTTCCAATTGGCATTAATACCGTCTTGTTAAGCTACTGTGACCTACATGTCTCTTCCAAGGGGCATTAAAACCATCTTGTTAAACTACTTTGAAATCCACAGCTCTTCCAAGGGGCATTACAAGCGTCTTGGTAAGCTATGGTGACCTCCCCGTCTCTTCCACGGGGCATTGGTATTGTATTTTTATTCAACAGACCTCCACCACTCTTCAAGTTGCATTAAAACTGTCTTGTTAAGCTCCTGTGACCTACACGTCTCTTCCACGGAGCATTGATATTGTCTTTTATTTCCACTCCGACCTCCACCACTCTTCGAGGGGCATTAAAACCGTCTTGTTAAACCACTCTGTACACCACAGCTATTCCAAAGGGCATTAAAACCGTCTTATAAAGCTTCAGTGACCTCCACGTATCTTACTCGGGGCATTGATATTGTCTTTTTTTTCCACTGCAACCTCCACCACTATTCAAAGGAGCATTGATATTGTCTTTTTATTCTACTGCGACCTCCATCACTCTTCTAAGGGGCATTAAAACTGTCTTGATAAAACTACTGTGACCTCCACGTCTCTTCCATGGGGCATTGATATTGTCTTTTTATTCCACTGCGACCTCCACTACCCTTCCAAGGGGCATTGATATTGTCTTTTTACTCCACTGCAACCTCCACCACTATTCCAAGGGGCATTGATATTGTCTTTTTATTCCACTGCGACTTCCACTACTCTGCCAAGGGCATTAAAACCATCTTGTTAAGCTACTGTAACCTCCACGTCTCTTCCATTGGGCATTGATATTCTCTTTTTGTTCAACTGTTACTTCCACCACTCTTCTAAGAGTCATTAAAACCATATAGTTAAGCTACTGTGACCTCCACGTCTCTTCCAGGGGCATTAAAACCATCTTGTTAATCTACTGTGACTTCCACATCTCTTAAAAGGGGCATTAAAACCGTCTTGTTAAACAACTCTAAACTCCACAGCTTTTCCAAGGGGCTTTAAAACGTCTTGTTAAGCTACACTTACCTCCACATCTCTTCCTCGGAGCATGGATATTGTCTTTTTTTTCCACTGTAAGCTCCACCACTCTTCCAAGGGGCATTAAAACCATCTTGTTAAGCTACTGTGACCTCCACGTCTCTTCCAAGGGGCATAAAAACCATCTTGTTAAACCACTCTGAACTCCACAGCTCTTCCAAGGGGCATTAAAACCGTCTTGTTAAGCTACTGTGACCTCCATAACTCTTCCACGGGGCATTGATATTGTCTTTTTATTCCACTGCGTCCTCCACCCCTCTTCGAAGGGGAATTAAAACCATATCGATAAGACACTGTGACCTCCACGTCTCATCCACGGGGCATTCATATAGTCTTTTTATTCCATTGTAACATCCACCACTTTTCCAAGGGGCATTAAATACGTCATGTAAGCTAATGTGACCTCCACGTCTCATCCAACGGGCATTAAAACAGTCTTGTTAAGCTGCTGTGACCTCCACATCTCTTCCACGGGGCATTGATATTGTTTTTTTATTCCACTGCCCCTACCACCACTATTCCAAGGGGCAAAAAAAACATCTTGTTAAGCTACTGTGACCTCCACGTCTCTTCCACAGGGCATTGATATTGTCATTTTATACCACTGCGACCTCCACCACACTTCCACGGGGCACTAAAACCGAAATGTGAAGATACTGTGACCTCCATGTCTCTTAAACGGGTCATTGATATTGTCTTGTTATTCCACTGCGACCTCCATCACTCTTCCAAGGGTCATTGATATTGTCTTTTCATTCCACTGCGACCTCCACCACTCTTCCAAGAGCATTAAAACTGTCTTGTTAAGCTACTGTGAACTCCACGTCTCTTCCACGGGGGCATTGATATTGTCTTTTTATTCCACTGTATCCTCCACCATTTTTCCAAGTGGCATTAAAACGTCTTGTTAAGCTACTGTGACCTCCACGTCTCTTCCACGGGGCATTGATATTGTCTTTATATTCCACTGCGAACTCCACCACTCTTCCAAGGGGCATTGATATTGTCTTTTTATTCCAGCGCAACCTCCACCACTCTACCAAGGGGCATTAAAACCGTCTTGTTAAGCTACTGTGAACTCCACGTCTCTTTCACGGGGCATTGATATTGTCTCTTAATTCCACTGTAATCTCCATCACTCTTCCAAGAGGCATTGAAATCATCTTGTTAAGCTACTGTGACCTCCACGTCTATTCAAAGGGGCATTAAAACCATCTTGTTAAACCACTCTGCACTCCACAGCTCTTCCCAGGGGCATTAAAACCGTCTTATAAAGCTACTGTGACCTCCACGTCTCTACCAAGGGGCATAAAAACCGTCTTGTTAAACCACTCTGAACTCCACAGCTCTTCCAAGGGGCATTAAAGCCATCTTGTTAAGCTACTGTGACCTCCACAACTCTTCCACGGGGCATTAATATTGTCTTTTTATTCCACTGTGACCTCCACTACTCTTCCAAGGGGCATTAAAACCATCTTGATAAGCTACTGTGACCTCCACTTCTCTTCCACGGGGTATTAATATTGTCTTTTTATTTCACTGCGACATCCACAACTCATCCAAGGGGCATTGATATTGTCTTTTTAATCCACTGTGACCTCCACCACTCTTCCAAGGGGCATTAAAACCGTCTTGTTAAAACTACTGTGACCTCAACGTCTCTTCCACGGGGCATTGATATTTTCTTTTTAATCCACTGAGACCACCACCACTCTTCTAAGGGGCATTGATATTTTTTTTTATTCCATTGTAACCTCCACCACTCTTCCAAGTAGCATTAAACCGTCTTATTAAGCTACTCTGACCTCCACGTCTCTTCCACGGGGCATTAAAACCGTCGTGTTAAGCTACAGTGACCTCCACGTCTTTTCCACGGGGCAATGATATTGTCTTTTTATTCCACTAAGATCTCCACCACTCTTCCAAGGGGCATTAAAACCGTCTTGTTAATCTACTGTGACCTCCACGTCTCTTCCACGGGGCAGTGATATTTTCTTTTTATTCCACTGCGACCTCCAACACTCTTCCATGGGGAATTAAAACCGTCTTGTTAAGCTACTGTGACCTCCACGTCTCTTCCACGGGTCAGTGATATTGTCTATTTTTTCCACTGCGTCCTCCGCCACTCTTCCAATGGGCATTAAAACCGTCTTGTTAAGCTACACTGACCTCCACGTCTCTTCAACGGGGCATTGATATTGTCTTTTTATTCAACTGCGACCTCCAACACACTTCCAAGGGGTATTAAAACCATCTTGTTAAACCACTCTGAACTCCTCAGCTCTTCCAATGGGCATTAAAACCGTCTTGTTAAGCTTCTGTGACCTCCACGTCTCTTCCACGTGGCATTGATATTGTCTTTTTATTCCACATCAACATCCACTACTCTTCCAAGGGGCATTAAAACCATCTTGTTAAGCTTCTGTGACATCCATGTCTCTTCCACGGGGCATTGATATAGTCTTTTTATTCCAATGCGACCCCAACCTTTCTTCCAAGTGGCATTAAAACCGCCTTGTTAAGCTACTGTGACCTCCACGTCTCTTCCCCGGGGCATTGATATTGTCAATATATTCCACAGCGACATCCACCACTCCTCCAAGGGGCATTAAAACCATCTTGTTAAGCAACTGTGACCTCCATGTCTCTTACATGGGGCATTGATATTGTCTTTTTATACCAATGCGACCCCAACCATTCTTCCAAGTGGCATTAAAACCGTCTTGTTAAGCTACTGTGACCTCCACGTATCTTCCATGGGGCATTGATATTGTCTATTTATTCCACAACGACAACCACCACTCTTCCAAGGGGCATTAAAACCGTCTTGTTAAGCAACTGTGACCTTTACGTCTCTTACACGGGGCATTGATATTGTCTTTTTATTCCACTACGACCTCCACCACTCTTCGAAGGGGAATTAAAACCAACTTGTTAAGCTACTGTGACCTCCACGTCTCTTCCATGGGGCATTAAAACCATCTTGTTAAACCACTCTGAACTCCACAGCTCTTCAAAGGGGAATTAAAACTGTCTTGTTAAGCTACTGTGACCTCCACGTCTCTTTCATGGGGCAATGATATTGTCTTTTTATTCCACATCGACCTCCACCACTCTTCCAAGTGGCATTAAAACCGTCTTGTTAAGCTACTGTTACCTCCACGTCTCTTCCACGGGTCATTGATATTGTCTTTTTATTCCATTGCGACCTCCACCACTCTCCCAAGGGGAATTGAAATTGTCTTTTTATTCCTCTGCGACCTCCACCACTCTTCCAAGGGGCATTAAAACCGTCTTTTTAAACTTCTATCTCCACGTCTCTTCCAAGAATCATTGATATTGTCTTTATTCCACTGTAACCTCCACCACTCCTCCAAGGGGCATTAAAACCCTCTTTTTAAGCTACTATCTCTATGTCTCTTCCACGTGGCATTGATATTGTCTTTTTATTCCACTGTAACCTCCACCACTCTTCCAAGGCGCATTGAAACCAGCTTGTTAAGCTACTGTGACCTCCACGTCTCTTCCACGGGGCACTGATATTGTCCTTTTTTTCCACAGCGACCTCCACCACTCTTCCAAGGGGCATTGATATTGTCTTTTTATTCCACAGAGACCTCCACCACTCTTCCAAGGGGCATTAAAACCATCTTGTTAAGCTACGGTGACCTCCAGTTGTCTTTCACGGGGCATTGATATTGTCTTTTTATTCCACTGCGACCTCCAGCACTCTTCCAATGGCCATTAAAACCATCTTGTTAGGCTACTGTGACCTCCACGTCTCTTCCACAGGGCATTGATATTGTCTTTTTATTCCACTGTGACCTCCACCACTCTTTCAAGGGACCAAGCAATGTGAACTGAGATTGTTATATTGTTATATAATGTTATTGTTATATTACTTCTTAGCTTGTGCAATAAAAACATGTATCTAGAGAGTAAGTTTCTTCAAAATGATCTGGTTCTTTAACACTGGCCCATGGCTGTTGTTTAATAGTCTGTTTCGACAGGCCGACCACGCTTCCCTAGCTCACAGAACAATCATTAATATGTTATTCTGTGAGCATATAATACCATTGTTGTTGGCCGCACATGTTCTATTTACTTAGGACAATGTGTTGCCAAGAATGATGGTTTTTTTTAAGTAAGCCGCAAAATCATTTCACCTTACAAATGAGCGTTTTGGTTATTCACTGGGCGACTGGCAGCCTGTTGAGACAGGCTAATTATGCTAAAACAAGCGTTCTAGGAACCACCCTTGCAGATAATTAACCTGCTTAAACAAGCTGCCAATCACTGAACGAATGGCCAAAACAATCGGCCAGTGTAAATGTGCTCTAAGATTATGTTCACAGTATTTACCAAATGTATCCATCGCCTGTAATGGGTTTGATGTATTTTTAACGTTTCTGGTATTCTTTACCATTTGTCATTGTATTGGAAAGTAAAATACAGTTTTTGTGTGGTAAACTATTTGCTTTCATCAGTGAGCTACGTATGCAATTCTATGGCATATAGTTGCATACATTGAGACCTTACGTGTTTCCATATAATTTGAAGAAAGCCTTAAGCTGCTCATACACTTTATGCTACATTCAGACATCCATGTCTACATTTACAGTGGGTACGGAAACAGCTCAACAAGGGGGATGCCACACCCCTAATTTGCACAGAATGCAAACAAGACAAAAAACCAAGCAATGTGAACTGAGGTCTAAGATGGTACACATGCAAGAAATAGGAGCATGTTCACACTAGCAAAAAGATGCAAAACCTACAAAAGACAAAAAATATATCTCATACCCTACCATCATTATATATAAAGGTAAAACAAAGTTGCATATGAAATATAGGGTACTTAGTGAACTATTTTTGATCAAAAAAAGTATACAAGCCGTCCCAACAGCGACAAGGTGACCCTAAATTGGGACGGTCCTACACTGTCTATATTAAAAACCTTACTGTATATCAAAGTTGAAGTAATGCATATAAAAGGGTAGACAAATAGAACCAGGTCCCAATATCAGACCACCTAAGCCCGTGGTAAGCTACATATATACTAACCAGCTCAACAAGAGGGATGCCACACCCCTAATTTGCACAGAATTCAAACAAGACAAAAAACCAAGCAATGTGAACTGAGGTCTAAAATGGTACACATGCAAGAAATAGGAGCATGTTCACACTAGCAAAAAGATGCAAAACCTACAAAAAATATATCTCATACCCTACCATCATTATATATAAATGTAAAGCAAAGTTGCATATGAAATATAGGGTACTTAGTGAACTATTTTTGATCAAAAAAAGTATACAAGCCGTCCCACCAGCGACAAGGTGACCCTAAATTGGGACGGTCCTACACTGTCTATATTAAAAATCTTACTGTATATCAAAGTTGAAGTAATGCATATAAAAGAGTAGACAAATGGAACCAGGTCCCAATATCAGACCACCTAAGCACGTGGTAAGCTACATATATACTAACCAGCTCAACAAGGGGGATGCCACACCCCTAATTTGCACAGAATGCAAACAAGACAAAAAACCAAGCAATGTGAACTGAGGTCTAAGATGGTACACATGCAAGAAATAGGAGCATGTTCACACTAGCAAAAAGATGCAAAACCTACAAAAGACAAAAATATATCTCATACCCTACCATCATTATATATAAATGTAAAGTAAAGTTGCAGATGAAATATAGGGTACTTAGTGAACTATTTTTGATAAAAAAAAAAAGTATAAAAGCCGTCCCACCAGTGACAAGGTGACCCTAAATTGGGACGGTCCTACACTGTCTATATTAAAAACCTTACTGTATATCAAAGTTGAAGTAATGCATATAAAAGGGTAGACAAATAGTACCAGGTCCCAATATCAGACCACCTAAGCCCGTGGTAAGCTACATATATACTAACCAGCTCAACAAGGGGGATGCCACACCCCTAATTTGCACAGAATGCAAACAAGACAAAAAACCAAGCAATGTGAACTGATGTCTAAGATGGTTCACATGCAAGAAATAGGAGCATGTTCACACTAGCAAAAAGATGCAAAACCAACAAAAAATATATCTCATACCCTACCATCATTATATATAAATGTAAAGCAAAGTTGCATATGAAATATAGGGTGTAACATACCTGGCGGTGTCCTTGCATAGTGGTCCATCTCCCACTGTGCAAGAGCGCGCACTTGATCTCCAATCCAGAATGTCTCTCTGGCTTCCCTCCATGCTGTCTGTTTGCTTCTGTGTGCTGCTGCTTAAGGGTGGCGCCCGATCACTTCCTGCTTCTTGTACCTGCTGTGGGCACACCCCTTGTGCGTCCTCAGCCTATTGCTGTCTGTCACCTGGTATTTAAACCAGCTGCTCCAATTAACCCATGCCTGAGCATTGTGTTTCATTCAGTGTGTGCTTTCACTCTGAAGGTGCCAGGTCCCGTTCTGTGTTCTCTTGTCTGCCTATCCTGGAGGCTGTATTTCCAGGCCTGTCTGAACACGCTCCTAGTCTGTTCCTTCCGCCTTCTAGGGGCCGATTACCTAGACCCGCTCCTGTATCTTGTCTGTCCTGTCTGAACACGCTCCTTGCCTGTTCGTCCCGCCTCTCTGGGGGCCGTATTCCCAGACACGCTCCTGTATTCCGCTGCAGTGTCGGTCTCCTCCGTACACTCAGTTCCAGTCTGAACTCTCTCCTATCTTTTACCTGTTTTTCTCTATGTCCGTTCCTTTCCTTTTTCTGCAGAGTCTGAACTCGTACCTAACTCCTGCTTGTTGTCTCTGTACACCCGTTTGTGAGTTTGTGGTCCACTCGCTACTTCACTGCAAGTACCCTGTGGGTATCTGGCTCTGCCTTTCCCTTCCTGTCTGTTCCGTGTGAACAGAGCCCTGTCCCCCCTGCTCTGCCTTGCTCACTGCTCCGGCGGTTCTAGCCTGCTCTGCCTTGCTCACTGCTCCGGCAGCCTTGCTCCGCTCTGACCCTTTTGCTCGCTGCTCCGGCAGCCTTGCTCCGCTCTGACCCTTTTGCTCGCTGCTCCGGCAGCCTTGCTCCGCTCTGACCCTTTTGCTCACTGCTCCGGCAGTCTCGCTCTACTCTTGCTCACCGCTCCAGGCGGCCTAGTCCTGCTCTACTCTTGCTCACCGCTCCAGGCGGCCTCGTCCTGCTCTACTCTTGCTCACCGCTCCAGGCGGCCTCGTCCTGCTCTACTCTTGCTCACCGCTCCAGGCGGTCTCGTCCTGCTCTGCCCTTGCTCACCGCTCCAGGCGGTCTCGTCCTGCTCTGCTCTTGCTCACCACTCCAGGCGGTCTCGTCCTGCTCTGCTCTTGCTCACCGCTCCAGGCGGTCTCGTCCTGCTCTGCTCTTGCTCACCGCTCCAGGCGGTCTCGTCCTGCTCTGCTCTTGCTCACCGCTCCAGGCGGTCTCGTCCTGCTCTGCTCTTGCTCACCGCTCCAGGCGGTCTCGTCCTGCTCTGCTCTTGCTCACCGCTCCAGGCGGTCTCGTCCTGCTCTGCTCTTGCTCACCGCTCCAGGCGGTCTCGTCCTGCTCTGCTCTTGCTCACCGCTCCAGGCGGTCTCGTCCTGCTCTGCTCTTGCTCACTGCTCCAGGCGGTCTCGTCCTGCTCTGCTCTTGCTCACCGCTCCAGGCGGTCTCGTCCTGCTCTGCTCTTGCTCACCGCTCCAGGCGGTCTCGTCCTGCTCTGCTCTTGCTCACCGCTCCAGGTGGTCTCGTCCTGCTCTGCTCTTGCTCCAGGCGGTCTCGTCCTGCTCTGCTCTTGCTCACCGCTCCAGGCAGTCTCGTCCTGCCCTGCTCTTGCTCACCGCTCCGGGCGGTCTCATCCTGCCCTGCTCTCGCTCACCTCTCTGGGCGGCCTCACTCTGCTGTGTTTGTCCGCCACATCTGTGGTTCTGTTCCAAAGTCCCAGTGTGTACTGGGTCCTATCCCGCCTGTGTTCCTACCTGCTAGTGCCTTCCTGTCTGCACTCTAGCCGTGCTTGCCTGTACCCCCCTGCCTGCATACCCGCCTGCCTGCATACCAGTCGTGCCTGCCTATTCCCACCAGTCTGTGTGCCAGCCTAACCAGTCTGTTCCTGTATTCCCCTGTGTGGGTCAACAGCCATGTCCGGGGTCTGTCCTGGAGTAGCACCTGGTCCCTCTGCTCGGTTCCTCCTTGGTGCACTGGCGTTGTATGCCGTCGTGTGACCCTGGTCGGATCGGGTGAATACCTAGTTACGCCCCTCCAGGCATTCACTCTCCGGCACGGTCCAGTGGAATCATACGCACACGCCGCTCAGCCCGGGCGTGTGCATTACATAGGGTACTTAGTGAACTATTTTTGATCAAAAAAAGTATACAAGCCGTCCCACCAGCGACAAGGTGACCCTAAATTGGGATGGTCCTACACTGTCTATATTAAAAACCTTACTCTATATCAAAGTTGAAGTAATGCATATAAAAGGGTAGACAAATAGAACCAGGTCCCAATATCAGACCACCTAAGCCCGTGGTAAGCTACATATATACTAACCAGCTCAACAAGGGGGATGCCACACCCTTAATTTGCACAGAATGCAAACAAGACAAAAAACCAAGCAATGTGGACTGAGGTCTAAGATGGTACACATGCAAGAAATAGGAGCATGTTCACACTAGCAAAAAGATGCAAAACCTACAAAAGACAAAAAATATATCTCATACCATACCATCATTATATATAAATGTAAAGCAAAGTTGCATTTGAAATATAGGGTACTTAGTGAACTATTGAGCTGGTTGAGCTGGTTAGTATATATGTAGCTTACCACGGGCTTAGGTGGTCTGATATTGGGACCTGGTTCTATTTGTCTACCCTTTTATATGCATACTTCAACTTTGATATACAGTAAGGTTTTTAATATAGATAGTGTAGGACCGTCCCAATTTAGGGTCACCTTGTCGCGGGTGGGACGGCTTGTATACTTTTTTTGATCAAAAATAGTTCACTAAGTGCCCTATATTTCATATGGAACTTTGCTTTACATTTATATATAATGATGGTAGGGTATGAGATATAATTTTTGTCTTTTGTAGGTTTTGCATCTTTTTGCTAGTGTGAACATGCTCCTATTTCTTGCATGTGTACCATCTTAGACCTCAGTTCACATTGCTTGGTTTTTTGTCTTGTTTGCATTCTGTGCAAATTAGGGGTGTGGCATCCCCCTTGTTGAGCTGGTTAGTATATATGTAGCTTACCACAGGCTTAGGTGGTCTGATATTGGGACCTGGTTCTATTTGTCTACCCTTTTATATGCATTACTTCAACTTTGATATACAGTAAGGTTTTTAATATAGACAGTGTAAGACCGTCCCAATTTAGGGTCACCTTGTCGCTGGTGGAACAGCTTGTATACTATTTTTGATCAAAAATAGTTCACTAAGTACCCTATATTTCATATGCAACTTTGTTTTACATTTATATATAATGATGGTAGGGTATGAGATATATTTTTTGTCTTTTGTAGGTTTGCACTCTTTCAAGGGGCATTGATATTGTCTTTTTATTCGAATGCGACCTCCACCACTCTCCCAAGGGGCATTAAAACGGTCTTGCTAAGCTACTGTGACCTCCACGTCTCTTCCAAGGGGCATTAATATTGTATTTTTATTACACTGCGACCTCCACCACTCTTCCAAGGGGTCATTGATATTGTCTTTTTATTCCACTGTGAACTCCACCACTCCATCAAGGGGCATTAAAACCATCTTGTTAAGCTACTGTGACCTCCACGTCTTTTCCACAGGGCATTGATATTGTCTTTTTATACCACAGCGACCTCCAGTACTCTTCCAAGGGGCATTAAAAACCGTCTTGTTAAGCTACTGTGACTACTACGTCTCTTCCACAGGGCATTGATATTGTATTTTTATTCCACTGCGACCTCCACCACTCTACCAAGGGACATTAAAATCGTCTTGTCAAGCTACTGTGACCTTCATGTCTCTTCCAAGGGGCATTAAAACCATCTTGTTAAACCACTCTGAACTCCACAGCTCTTCCAAGGGGCATTAAAACCGTCTTGTTAAGCCACTGTGACCTCCACATCTTTTCCACGGGGCATTGACATTGTCTTTTTATTCCACTGCGACCTCCACCACTCTTCCAAGGGGCATTAAAACCACCATGTTGTTAGAACTCTCCTGTTAGGTTTTTTTTAGTTTGCTGGTCACATGACCATTTTTGCCTATTTAATCCGGCTCCGCCCTCCTGGCCTTGCTGGACTTCATTGTATTTACTACTCTTGATCTAGCTTGGTGCTCTGTTACCGTTCTCTTTTAGTTTTGCTAGGTCTTCTGACCTCTATGCTTTTTGTTGTGTGTTTGTCTTTGACTGCTACTATTTCTGCTAGGAGGTGTCCAACTTATCCCAGTCCCTAGTTCTTGTAGGGATCCCTCCCTCACATCTATAGGTCTTCGTACAGACTAGCCGAGAACTTTAGCGGGTCTGATCGCAGGATCAGGTTCCCCGTTACATCGTAGGGATCTAGTTTAGTTATATTGTAGGGACAGATCTCCTGTCTTTCCTTAGTTCCTGTAGCAGATCATAACAGTAAGTCCAGCCTAAAAAAAAAAAATAATTTTTTCTAAGGAAAGACCTCCAGTTTTCTATCATGGTCTCGGTTCAAGATTTGGCTCAACGCTTGCAGGGACTCTCTCTGGAGGTGGACAAGCTCCAACAACACGTGAGTAGCTGTTCTGGAGCACATTTTGTGGAACCAAAGGTACGTCTGCCTGATCTAATTTTTGGCGAACAACAAGATTTTTTTTCTTTTAAAAATGCTTGTTTATTGTATTTTCGTTTGAGACCCGGATCCTCTGGTGATGAATCACACCGCATAGGGTTCATAATGTCACTTTTGCGCAAAGATCCTCAGGGATGGGCCTTCTCTCTCCAACCTAGTGATCCGTGCTTTAGATCAGTGGATAGTTTTTTTTCTGCTTTGGGTTTGTTGTACGATGATCCTGATCGTGTCTCATCTGCTGAGTCTGAATTGAGACATCTGAGGCAGGGATCAGGTAATGTGGAAAAATATTGTTCTCACTTCCGTCGGTGGTCTTCCCAGGTGGGGTGGAACGATTCAGCTTTGAAAAGCTTGTTTCTTGCAGGGCTTGGTGAAAGGGTTAATGATTTACTGATTGCTTATCCCACACCTGGAAACTTGCAGGAGGCAATGCAATTAGCTATACGGGTGGACAGGAGACTGCGTGCAAGGGTTAATGAGAGCATATCCTCTGCTATGTCAGCTCCGAGTCCTGAGAGGGTCTGTGCTGACAAAGGAGAGCCGATGGAGATTGGGGCGATGGCAGCCCGCTCTCAGGAAAAAGACCGCAGGCTTTCTGAAGGTTTGTGCTTCTATTGCGGAAATTCTGGTCATTTTATTAAGAACTGTGTGCTTCGTATGAAGAAAGAAAAAAAAATGGTCAGTCATGCACGAATAGCCTGTTTAAATTCTAAGGGAGTATTCCTATCTGCTACTACTGCTGCTCAGGATGAATTAATTGAATTTCGGGTTTTTGTGGATTGCGGTTCTACTCTGAATGTGATTGCTGGGGGATTCTTAGAAAAACTTAAATTAAAACCTAAAACTTTGTCATCCCCTATTACTGTGGTTTCTGTTGATGGCTCTCCCTTGAAGAGTGTTACTCATAAGGTCTGTGAATTTCCCCTCACTATTAATGGTATTCATCAAGAGAATTTGGATTTGGTAGTATTAAATAATTTGCCTTCTCCAGTAATATTGGGGTTGCCCTGGTTAAAATTGCACAATCCTGTACTGGATTGGTCTACCAATGAAATTAAGTCCTGGAGCCCTAAGTGTTATGACAAGTGTTGTAACGGGCGCATTGCTGCTGTGGATAAAGGGGAATTACCTGTACCTATTCAGGATTTTTGGAGAGTTTTTTCTGAGGAGGAGACACAAATTTTACCTCCCCATAGAGACTATGATTGTACCATTGAATTTGTCCCTGGAGCGACTCTTCCTAAAAGTCGTTTATTTAATCTTACTATTCCTGAGAGAAAGGCTTTGGAGGAATACATACAGACAAGCTTGGCCGCCGGTCACATTAGGCCTTCCAAGTCTCCTGTGGCTGTTGGATTTTTTTTTGTTAAAAAAAAAGATGGCGGGTTACGTCCTTGTCTGGACTTTCGTGAGATTAATAAAATTACTGTACGCAATCCTTACCCACTGCCATTGATTCCTGATTTATTTAACCAGTTAGTGGGGGCCAAGTGGTTCTCTAAAATTGATCTCCGGGGGGCATACAATTTGTTGCGCATGAAGGAGGGTGATGAATGGAAGACTGCTTTTAACACTTCTGTGGGTCATTTTGAGAATCTGGTTATGCCTTTTGGTCTTACCAATGCTCCAGCATTTTTTCAGAATCTTATTAATGACATCCTTAGACCTTTAATCGGCAAAAATGTGGTTGTGTATTTGGATGACATTCTGATTTATTCGCCTGATCTGGAGTCTCATTGGCAGAGCGTACGTGAGGTTTTACAGTTATTAATGGACAATTCGCTTTTTGCTAAGCTAGAGAAATGTGAGTTCGCTGTACAGAGAATTAGTTTTTTGGGTTACATTATCTCCAGTGAAGGTTTTGAGATGGATCCGGTTAAAGTTCAAGCTGTGCAGGAATGGCCTAGGCCTATTGGTTTGAAATCAATACAGAGGTTTTTGGGTTTCGCCAATTATTACAGAAAATTCATAAAAAAAATTCTATTATTGTCAAACCGCTGACCGATCTCACCAGGAAAGGTGCTAATGCGGTTCAGTGGACTTCTGAGGCCATTGAGGCTTTTGTGCTTCTTAAGGAGAGGTTCACCTCTGCTCCCATCCTTATTCAGCCTGATGTGACTAAGCCGTTTTTGGTTGAGGTTGATGCTTCCTCTGTGGGGGTCGGTGCGGTGTTGTCTCAGGAAAATAAGGATGGAATACATCCCTGTGCCTTTTTTCAAAAAAATTTTCTGAGACTGAACTTAATTACGATATTGGTAATCGGGAATTGCTGGCTATTAAACTCGCATTTGAACACTGGCGTCACCTCTTGGAAGGTGCTGAATTTCCCATTCAAGTTTTCACTGATCATAAAAATCTGATCTATCTTGATGCTGCCAAGCGCTTGAATGCCCGTCAGGCTAGGTGAGCACTTTTTTTCTCGCGGTTTAATTTTTCCATTACTTACATCCCAGGTACCAAGAATGTTAAAGCGGATGCTTTGTCTCGCAGCTTTTCTCCCATGGTCGGTGCTGAGGAGGAAGAGGAGAGCATTTTACAAGAAGGTGTTGTGATTGCTGCTCTGGACTCCGTTTTGGAGGATGAGATTCTTAAAGCTCAGGAGAATGCCCCATCTAACACTCCCCATGGGAGGTTGTTTGTGCCTAGGACCTTTAGGAGAGATTTGTTTGTTGAGTGTCATGAGTCTCGGTTGGCAGGTCATCCAGGAATTTCTGAGACCAAGAGACTTGTGGGTCGCAGTTTTTGGTGGCCTGGATGGCAGAAGGAAGTCATTAAGTGGGTGCGTCAATGTACTGTGTGTGCTAGATCCAAGTCTTCGCATGCTCCTGCTGCGGGGTTGCTTTGCCCTCTGGAGGTTCCTAGTGCACCTTGGACACATCTGGCTATGGACTTTATTACTGACCTTCCCCCCTCTGAAGGTTTCACGGTCATCTGGGTGGTCGTGGACCGTTTTAGCAAGATGTGTCACTTGGTTCCCTTCATCAAACTGCCTTGCGCTAAGACACTCGCTAAGGCCTTTGTCAAGGAAATTGTCAGACTACATGGTGTTCCTACTGACATTGTTTCTGATAGGGGACCTCAGTTCGTGGCTCGTTTTTGGCGTGCCTTTTGTGACTGGTTGGGAGTTCATTTGTCTTTTTCATCCGGATATCATCCTGAGTCTAATGGCCAGACAGAAAGGAAGAACCAGGATGTTGAGCAGTTCTTGCGTTGTTTTGTGGCAGACAATCAAGAGGGGTGGTCTGAGTTTCTGCCACTTGCTGAATTTGCTCTTAACAACCATACATCCTCTTCTGCTGGGTGTTCGCCTTTTTTTTGTTGTTCTGGGAGACATCCGTCTTTTGGGTCATTCTCCAAATTGGTATCGGCTGTGCCTGAGGAGGAGAGTTTTTCCGGTGATTTGGAGAGAGTTTGGACGGATGTACGTGGTAATCTTCAGGAGGCTAACAAAAAATCTAAGAGGTACTTTGATAGGAAACGGCAAGAGGTTTTGTTTGCTGTTGGTGACATGGTTTGGTTGTCCTCTAAGAATCTGCGATTGAGGATTCCTTCTAAAAAATTGGGTCCCAAGTTCATAGGGCCCTTTAAGGTGCTTCAGATAGTTAACCAATCTGCTGTTAGGCTGGAGGTTCCTACCTCCTGGAAGATTAACCCGGTGTTTCATGTTTCTCTGTTGAAAAGAGCTGACGTGTCGGATGATGACGCCTCTGCCACTGTTCCTCCGGTGGTGGAGGACGGGGAATATGAAATTTCCCGCATCCTAAATTCTAGACGGTATAGAGAGAGTTTGCAGTATCTCGTCGCTTGGAAGGGTTTCGGACCTGAGGATAACTCATGGGTGAGGGCGGATGATGTTTCTGTTTCCAGACTTCTCAGAGCGTTTCACAGGAGGTTTCCTGATAAGCCTGGGCCTAGGGGATCCGGAGGATCCTCTTAGAAGAGGGGGTACTGTTAGAACTCTCCTGTTAGTTTTTTTTTAGTTTGCTAGTCACATGACCATTTTTGCCTATTTAATCCGGCTCCACCCTCCTGGCCTTTCTGGACTTCATTGTATTTACTACTTTTGAGCTAGCTTGGTGCTCTGTTACCGTTCTCTGTTAGTTTTGCTAGGTCTTCTGACCTCTATGGTTTTTGTTGTGTGTTTGTCTTTGACTGCTACTATTTCTGCTAGGAGGTGTCCAACTTATCCCAGTCCCTAGTTCTTGTAGGGATCCCTCCCTCACATCTATAGGTCTTCGTACAGACTAGCCGAGGACTTTAGCGGGTCTGATCGCAGGATCAGGTTCCCCGTTACATCGTAGGGATCTAGTTTAGTTATATTGTAGGGACAGATCTCCTGTCTTTCCTTAGTTCCTGTAGCAGATCATAACACATGTTAAGCTACTGTGATCTCCACGTCTCTTCTATGGGGCATTGATATTGTCTTTTTATTTCACTGCGCCCTCCACCACTCTTCGAAATGGGCATTAAAACCACCATGCTAAGATTTTTTGACCTCATCGTCTCTTCCACGGGGCATTGATATTGTCTTTTTATTCCACTGTAACCTCCACCACTTTTCCAAGGGGCATTAAAAACGTCTTGTTAAGGTACAGTGACCTCCACGTCTCTTCCACGGGGCATTGATATTGTCTTTTTATTCCACTGGGATCTACACCACTTTTCCAAGCGGCATTGATATTGTCTTTTTATTCCCCTTTGACCTCCACCACTCTACCAAGGGGCATTGATATTGTATCTTTATTCCACTGCGACCTCCACCACTCTTCCAAGGGGAATTAAAACCGTTTTAATAAGTTACTGTGACCTCCACGTCTCTTTCAAGGGGCATTAAACCCGTCTTGTTAAAATACTCTGAACTCCACAACTCTTCCACGGGGCATTAAATTTGTCTAGTTAAGCTACTGTGACCTCCACGTCTATTCCACGGGGCATTGATATTGTCTTTTTATTCCACTGCGACCTCCACCACTCTAACAAGGGGCATTAAAACCATCTTGTTAAGCTACTGTGACCTCCACGTCTGTACTAAGGTGCATTAAAACCATCTTGTTAAACCACTCTGAGCTCCTCAGCTCTTCCAAGGGGCATTAAAACCGCCTTGTTAAGCTACTATTACCTCCACGTCTCTTCCGCGGGGTATTGATATTGCCTTTTTATTCCACAGCGACCTCTACTATTCTCCCAAAGGGCATTAAAACTGTCTTGTTAAGCTGCTGTGACCTCTACGTCGCTTCCACAGGGCATTGATATTGTCTTTTCATTCCACTGAGACTTCCACCACTCTTCCAAGGGGCATTAAAACCATATTGTTTAGCTATTGTGACCTCCACGTCTCTGCAAAGGGGCATTAATATTGTCCTAATATTCCATTGAGACCTCCACCACTCTTCCAAGGGGCATTGATATTGTCTTTTTATTCCACTGCGACTTCCACCACTCTTCCAACAGGCATTAAAACCATCTTTTTAAGCTACTGTGATCTCCACGTCTCTTCCACGGGGCATTGATATTGTATTTTTATTCCACTATAACCTCCACCACTCTTCCAAGTGGCATTAATACCGTCTTGTTAAGCTACTGTGACCTACATGTCTCTTCCAAGGGGCATTAAAACCATCTTGTTAAACTACTCTGAACTCCACAGCTTTTCCAAGGGGCATTAAAAGCGTCTTGGTAAGCTATGGCGACCTCCCCGTCTCTTCCACGGGGCATTGGTATTTTATTTTTATTTAACATACCTCCATCACTATTCAAGTTGCATTTAAACTGTCTTGTTAAGCTACTGTGACCTTAACTTCTCTTCCACGGGGCATTGATATTGTCTTTTTATTCCATAGCGATCTCCACCACTCTTCCAAGGGGCATTAAAACCATCTTGTTAAACTACTGTGACCTCCACGTCTCTTCCACGGGGCATTGATATTGTCTTTTTATACCACTGTGACCTCCCCCACTCTTCCAAGGGACATTAAAACCATCTTGTTAAGCTACTGTGACCTCCACGTCTGTACCACGGGGCATTGATATTGTCTTTTTATTCCACTGCAACTTCCAACACTCTTCCAAGTGGCATTCATATTGTCTTTTTATTCCACTGTGACCTCCACCACTCTTCCAAAGGGCATTAAAACCGTCTTGTTAAGGTCCTGTGAGCTCCACGTCTCTTCCATGGGACATTAAAACCATCTTGTTAGACCACTCTGAACTCCACAGCACTTCAAAGGGGCATTAAAGCCATCTTGTTAAGCTACTGTGACCTCCACGTCTCTTCCCCGGGGCAATGATATTGTCTTTTTATTCCACAGTGACCTCCACCACACTTCCAAGGGGCATTAAAACCATCTTGCTAAGCTACTGTGACCTCCAAGTCTCTTCCAAGGGGCATTGATATTGTCTTTTCATTCCACTGCGACCTCCACCACTCTTCCAATGGGCATTAAAACCACCTTGTTAAGCTATTTTGACCTCCTCATCTCTTCCTTGGGGCATTGATATTGTCTTTTTATTTCACTGTAACCTCCACCACTTTTCCAAGGGGCATTAAAAATGTCTTGTTAAGGTACTGTGACCTCCACGTCTCTTCCACGGGGCATTGATATTGTCTTTTTATTCCACTGGGATCTCCACCACTCTTCCAAGCGGCATTGATGTTATCTTTTTATTCCCCTTTGACCTCCACCACTCTACCAAGGGGCATTAATATTGTCTCTTTATTCCACTGCTACCTCCACCACTCTTCCAAGGGGCATTAAAACCGTCTTGTTAAAATACTCTGAACTCCACAACTCTTCCAAGGGGCATAACATTTTTCTAGATAAGCTACTGTGACCTCCACGTTTATTCCACGGGGCATTGATATTGTCTTTTTATTCCACAGCGACCTCCATCACTCTTCCAAGGGGCAGTAAAACCGTTTTGTTAAGCTACTGTGACCTCCACGTCTCTTCCACGGGGCATTGATATTGTCTTTTTATTCCACTGCGACCTCCACCACTCTTCCAAGGGGCATTAAAACCACAATGTTAAGTTACTGTGATCTTCTTGTCTCTTCCACGGGGCATTAATATTCTCTTTATATTCCATTGCGACCTCCACCACTCTTCCAAGGGGTATTGATTTTGTCTTTTTATTCCACTGTAACCTCCACCACTCTCCCAAGGGGCATTAAAACCGTCTTGTTAAACCACTCTGAACTCCACCGCTCTTCCAAGGGGCATTAAAACCGTCTTGTTAAGCTACAGTGACCTCCACGTATCTTCCATGGTGCATTGATATTGTCTTTTTATTCCACAGCGACTTCCGCCACTCTTCAAGGGGCATTAAAACCGTCTTGTTACGCTACTGTGAACTCCACGTCTCTTCCACGGGGCATTGATATTGTCTTTTAATTCCACTGCGACCTCCACCACTCTTCCAAGGGGCATTGATATTGTCTTTTTATTCCACTGTGTCCTCCACCACTCTTCCTAGCGGCAGTGATATTGTCTTTTTATTACACTTTGACCTCCACCTCTTTTCCAACGGGCATTGATATTGTCTCTTCATTTCACTGTGAACTCCACCACTCCGTCAAGGGGCATTAAAACCGTCTTGTTAAGCTACTGTGACCACCACGTCTCTTCCACAGGGCATTGATATTGTCTTTTTATACCACAGCTACCTCCAGTACTCTACGAAGGGGCATTAAAAACCATCTTGTTAAGCTACTGTGACCACCACGTCTCTTCCACAGGGCATTGATATTGTCTTTTTATTCCACTGCGACCTCCACCACTCTACCAAGGGGCATTAAAATCGTCTTGTTAAGCTACTGTGACCTTCACGTCTCTTCTAAGGAGCATTAAAACCATCTTGTTAAACCACTGTGAACTCCACAGCTCTTCCAAGGGGCATTAAAACCGTCTTGTTAAGCCACTGTGACCTCCACGTCTTTTCCACGGGGCAATGATATTGTCTATTTATTCCACAAAGACATCCACCCCTCTTCCAAGGGGCATTAAAACCGTGTTTTTAAGCTACTGTGACATCCATGTCTCTTTCACGGGGCATTGATATTGTCTGTTTATACCAATGCGACCTCAACCATTCTTCCAAGTGGCATTAAAACCATCTTTTTAAGCTACTGTAAACTCCACGTCTCTTCCCCGGGGCATTGACATTGTCAATTTATTCCACAGCGACATTCTCCACTCTTCCAAGGGGCATTAAACCGTCTTGTTAAGCAACTTTGACCTCCACGTCTCTTCCAAGGGGCATTGATATTGTCTTTTTATTCCACTGTGACCTCCACCACCCTTCAAAGGGGCATCAAAACCGTCTTGTTAAGTTACTGTGACCACCACGTCTCTTCCACGGGGCATTGTTATTGTATTTTTATTCCACTGTAACCTCCACCACTCTTCCAAGTGGCATTAAAACCAACTTGTTAAGCTATTGTGACCTCCACTTCTCTTCCACGGGACATTAAAACCATCTTGTTAAACCACTCTTAACTCCACACCTCTTCCAAAGGGCAGTAAAATTGTCTTGTTAAGCTACTGTGACCTCCACGTCTCTTCCATGGGGCATTGATATTGTCTTTTTATTCCACATCGACCTCCACCACTCCTCCAAGGGCATTAAAACCATCTTGTTAAGCTACTATCTCCACGTCTTATCCACGGGGCATTGATATTGTCTTTTTATTCCACTGTAACCTCCACCAATCTTCCAAGGGGCATTAAAACCGGCTTTTTAAGCTACTGTGAACTCCACGTCTCTTCCACGGGGCATTGATATTGTCTTTTTTTTCCACAGCGACCTCAACCACTCTTCCAAGGGGCATTGATATTGTCTTTTTATTCCACAGAGACCTCCACCATTTTTCAATGGGCATTAAAACAATGTTGTTAAGCTACTGAGACCTCCAATTCTCTTCTATGGGGCATTGATATTGTCTTTTTATTCCACTGCGACCTCCACCTCTCTTCCACAGGGCATTGATATTGTCTTTTTATTCCACTGCGACCTCCACCACTCTTCCAAGGGGCATTAAAACCATTTTGACAAACTACTGTGACCTCCAAGTCTCTACCACGGGGCATTGATATTGTCTTTTTATTCAACTGTATCCTCCATCACTCTTCCAAGGGGCATTAAAACCGTCTTGTTAAGCTACTGTGACCTCCACGTCTCTACCAAGGGGCATTAAAACCATCTTTTTAAACCAATCTTTACTCCACAGCTCTTCCAAAGGGCATTAAAACCGTCTTGTTAAGCTACTATGACCTCCACGTCTCTTCCACGGGTAATTGATATTGTCTTTTTATTCCACAGCGACCTCCACCACTTTTCCAAGAGGCATGAAAACCGTCTCGTTAAGCTACTGTGACCTCCACGTCTCTTCCACGGGGCATTGATATTGTCTTTTTATTCCATTGCGACGTCCACCACTCTCCCAAAGGGAATTGATATTTACTGTTGAGCCACCCCCGTAGTGTTCGGGTTCGGTTCGTCGAACACCGGGATGTTCGAGGAACTGTTCGTCGAACACCGTCGAACACCGTTAAAACTAATGGCAGGCAAACAAAAACACATAGAAACACATACAAAACACCTTCAAAGGTGTCCAAAAGCTTACAAACTGCTCAGAAGAAACTCTCTTTAAAAAAGCCGGCCGGCAATTCAGCAGTGGCATACACTGGTACCAGACAATTTAAACAAGAAGGAATAGAGCATCACACATAGATTAGATAGATAGAAACATGTCAGTCACATATATAAGAAGTACAGTGACAGTGTTGGTTACTGTACTTGTCATTTAGTGTTAAAAGATTTATTAAAAAAAATATTAGTGTTTTCATGCACCGTCTCTTTAAAAAAGCCGGCCGGCAATTTAGCATCGGTACCCGACAATTTATAACAGAAAGAATAGAGCATCACACATAGATTAGATAGATAGAAACATGTCAGTCACATATATAAGAAGTACAGTGATAGTGTTGATTACTGTACTTGTCATTTAGTGTTAAAATAAAGGACTTATTAAAAAAAAAATTGGCGTGGGGTTCCCCGTAATTTTAGTCTCTAGCGGAGGTTAAGCAGACGGCTGGGGCAGATGTTTGAAGCCTGGGAAGGGGGTAATACCCACGGAGCTTCCCAGGCTACTAATATCAGCCCCCAGCTGAATACCTAGCCTTTACTAGCTATTAAAATGGGGGACCCCAAAAAAAATTATGTGGGGTCCCCCCTATTTTAATAGCTAGCAAAGACTAGGCAGACTGCTGGGGATGATATTAATAGCCCAGGAAGGGTGCCATGAATATTGGCCCCCTCCCAGTCTAGAAACACCAGCCGTCAGCCGCCCCAGAAATGGCGCATCCATAGAATGCGCCAATTCTGGCACTTAGCCTCGCTCTTCCCACTGCCCTGTAGCGGTGGCAGTGGGGTAATAGGGTTGGGGTTGATGTCAGCTTATAATGCCAGCTGACATCAAGCCCAGGTTAGTAATGGAGAGGCGTCTATAAGACACCCCCATTACTAACCCCATAGTCAAAGTTACAAAAAAACACAAACACCCAGAATAAAGTCCTTTAATCGAAATAAACACACAATTCTTTATTGTTCTAAATTAAACCATACTTACCATCACGTCCATTCCAGCTGAAGCCAACCATCTCCTGCAATAAAAGTAAAATAATAAAGCAACATCATCCTTACCTTTCCATGGTTTCCACGACAGCTTCAGCTCTGCTACATTCACATGACAGGCTGGACCGCAGCAGAATGCTGCCATCCAGCTTGCCATGCGGCATACACTGAGAAGTGCAGGCATGCTTGCGCTCTGCAGTGTCTGGCTGTGACGGCATCCAGATGAGCCGGGTATTACCCCCTTCCCAGGCTTCAAACATCTGCCCCAGCCGTCTGCTTAACCTCCGCTAGAGACTAAAATTACGCGGAACCCCACGCCAATTTTTTTTTTAATAAATCTTAATAAATCCTTTATTTTAACACTAAATGACAAGTACAGTAATCAACACTATCACTGTACTTCTTATATATGTGACTGACATGTTTCTATCTATCTAATCTATGTGTAATGCTCTATTCTTTCTGTTATAAATTGTCGGATACCAATGCTGAATTGCCGGCCGGCTTTTTTAAAGAGACGGTGCATGAAAACACTAATATTTTTTTTAATAAATCCTTTACACTAAATGACAAGTACGGTAACCAACACTGTCACTGTACTTCTTATATATTTGACTGATATGTTTCTATCTATCTAATCTATGTGTGATACTCTATTCTTTCGGTTCTAAATTGTCTGGTACCGGTGTATGCCGCTGCTGAATTGCCGGCTTTTCGTGTTTCACTGTGATCACTGTTCCCATCGATTTGGGCAACCACTGTAATGCCACAACCACCATGGCTGTGGCATTACAGTGAGTGGCAGACAATCCCTGCATGATTGGTGCTCTATATAGCGCCATACATTCAGGACACGCTTTCGGTGCACAAACAGTTATCGAACATAACCTCGAACAGCCGAATTTTTTGCAAATCGTTCGCGTTCGTCGAATGACTCGAACACCGCCCAAAACAGCTCGAATTTGAGATTGGCGAACATTTCTAGTCGAACACCGGTCATCTCTATTGATATTGTCTTTTTATTCCTCTGAGACCTCCACCACTTCTCCAAGGGGCATTAAAACCGTCTTGTTAAGCTACTGTCTCCACATCTCTTCCACGGGGCATTGATATTTTCTTTTTAATCCACTGCAACCTCCACCACTCTTCCAAGGGGCATTATAACCGCCTTGTTAAGCTACTATCTCCACGTCTCTTCCACGGGGCATTGACATTGTCTTTTTATTCTACTGTAACATCCACCACTCTTCCAAGGGGCATTAAAACCGGCTTGTTAAGCTACTGTGACTTTCACGTCTCTTCCACGGGGCATTGATATTGTCTTTTTTTTCCACAGCGACCTTCACCACTCTTCCAAGGGGCATTGATATTCTCTTTTTATTCCACAGAGACCTCCACCACTCTTACAATGGGCACTAAAACCATCTTGTTAGGCAACTGTCACCTCCACGTCTCTTCCACGGGGAATTGATATTGTCTTCTTATTTGTCTGCGACCTCCACCACTCTTCCAAGGGGCATTAAAACGGTCTTGTTAATCTACTGTGAACTCCAAGTCTCTTCCAAGGGGCATTATTATTGTATTTTTATTCCACTGTGACTTCCAACACTCTTCCATAGGGCATTGATATTGTATTTTTATTCCACTGTGACCGCCACCATTCTTCCAAGGGGTCATTGATATTGCCTTTTTATTGCACTGCGACCTCCACCACTCTTACAAGGGTCATTAAAACCATCGTGTTAAGCTAATGTGACCTCCAAGTCACTTCCAAGGGGCATTAAAGCCGTCTTCTTAAGCTACTGTGACCTCCACTTATTTTCCACAGGGCATTGATATTGTCTTTTTATTGCACTGCAACCTCAACCACTCTTCCAAGGGGCATTAAAACCATCTTGTTAGGCTACTGTGATCTCCACTTCTCTTCCACGGAGCATTGATATTGTCTTTTTATTCCACTGTGACCTCCATCACTCTTTCAAGGGGCATTGATAGTGTCTTTTTATTCATCTGCGACCTCCACAAACTCTTCCAAGGGGCATTAAAACGGTGTTATTAAGCTACTGAGACCTCCAATTCTCTTCTACAGGACATCGATATTGTCTTTTTATTCCACTGCGACCTCCACCACTCTTCCATAGGGCATTGATATTATCTTTTTATGCGACTGTGACCTTCACCACTCTTCCAAGGGGCATTGAAACCATTTTCTTAAGCTACTGGGACCTCCGCTTCTCTTCCACGGGGCATTGATATTGTCTTTTTATTCCACTGTGACCTTCACCACCCTTCCAAGGGGCATTAAAAACATCTTGTTAAGCTACTGTGACCTCCACGTCTCTTCCACTGGGCATTAATATTGTCTTTATATTTTTTTGCGACCTCCATCACTCTTCCAAGGGGCATTGATATTGGCTTTTTATTCCACTGCGACATCCACCACTCTTCCAAGGGGCATTAAAACCATGTTGTTAAGCTACTGTGATCTCCACCTCTTCCAAGGGGCATTGATATGGTATTTTTATTCCACTGTAACCTCCACCACTATTCCAAGGGGCACTAAAACCATCTTGTTAAGCTACTGTGACCTACACGTCTCTTCCAAGGGGCATTAAAATTATGTTGATAAACCACTCTGAACTCCACAGCGCTTCCAAGGGGCATTAAAACTGTCTTGTTAAACTACGGTGACCTCCATGTCTCTTCCAAGGGGCATTGATATTGTCTTTTTATACCACTGCGACCTCCACCACTCTTCCAAGGGGCATTAATATTGTCTTTTTATTCCACTGCAACCTCCACCACTTTTCCATGGGTCATTGATATTGTCTTTTTATTCCACTGCGACCTCCACCACTCTCCCAAGGGGCATTAGAACCGTGTTGTTAAGCTTCTGTGACCTCCACGTCTTTTCTTATGGGCATTAAACCTGTCATGCTAAATCACTCTGAACTCCACAGCTCTTCCAAGGGGCATTAAATTCGTCTTGTATAGCTCCTGTGACCTCCACGTCTCTTCCACAGGGCATTGATATTGTCTTTTTATTCCACTGCGACCTCCACTACTCTTCCAAGGGACAATAAAACCGTCTTGTTAAGCTACTGTAACCTCCATATCTCTTCAACAGGGCATTCATATTGTCTTTTTTTTCCACTGCGACCTCCACCACTCTTCCAAAGGGCATTAAAACCATCTTGTTAAGCTTCTGTGACCTCCACGTCTTTACCAAAGGGCAAAAAAACCATCTTGTTAAACCACGCTGAACTCCACAGCTTTTCCAAGGGGCATTAAAACCGTCTTGTTAAGCTACTGTGACCTCCACATCTCTTCCACGGGGCATTGTTATTGTCTTTTTATTCCACAGCGACCTCCACCACTCTTCCAAGGAGTATTTAAACCGTCTTGCTAGGCTACTGTCACCTCCATGTCTCTTCCACGAGGCATTGATATTGTATTTTAAATACACTGCTACCTCCACCACTCTTCCAAGGGGCATCGATATTCTTTTTTTATTCCACTGCGAATTCCACCACTCTTCCAAGGGGCATTGATAAAGTCTTTTTATTCCACTGCGACCTCCACCACTCTTCCAAGGGACATTAAAACCGTGTTGTTAAGCTACTGTGACCTTCACGTCTCTTCCACGGGGCATTGAAACCATCTTGTTAAACCACTCTGAATTCCACAGTTCTTCCAAGGGGCCTTAAAACTGTCTTGTTAAGCTACTGTGACCTCCGTGTCTCTTACACTGGGCAATGATATTGTCTTTTTATTCCACAGCAGCTTCCACCACTCTTCCAAGGGGCATTAAAACTGTTTTGTTAAGCTACTGAGACCTCCACGTCTCTTCCACGGAGCATTGATATTGTCTTTTTAATTCCATTGCGACCTCCACCACTCTACCAAGGGGCATTAATATTGTCTTTTTATTCCACTGCGACCTCTACCACACTTCCAAGGGGCATTAAAACCGTCTTGTTAAGCTACTGTGATCTGCACGTCTCTACCACTGGGCATTGATTTTGTCTTTTTATTCCACAGCGACCTCCACCACTCTTCCAAGGGTCATTGGTATTGTCTTTTTATTCCACAGCGACCTCCACCACTCTTCCAAGGGGCATTGCACCGTCTCGTTAAGGTACTGTGACCTCCAGGTCTCTACCACTGGTCATTGATTTTGTCTTTTTATTCCACTGCGACCTCCACCACTCTTCCAAGGGGCATTAAAACGATCTTGTTAAGCTTCTGTGACCTGCACGTCTCTGCCACGGGGCATTGATATTGCCTTTTTTTTCCACAGCTACCTCAACCACTCTTTAAACGGGCATTGATATTGTCTTTTTATTCCACAGAGACCTCCACCAGTTTTCCAATGGGCAGTAAAACCATCTTGTTAAGCTACTGTGACCTCCAGGTCTCTTCCACGTGGCATTGATATTGTCTTTATATTCCACTGTGACCTCCACCACTCTTCCAATGGACATTAAAACCATCTTGTTAGGCTACTGTGACCTCCACGTCTCTTCCACGGGGCATTGATATTGTCTTTTTATTACACTGCGACCTCCACCACTCTTCCAAGGGGCATTAAAACAGTGTCGTTAAGCTACTGAGACGTCCAATTCTCTTCCACAGGGCATTGATATTCTCTTTTTATTCAACTGCGACCTCCACCACTCTTCCAAGGGGGCATTGATATTGTCTTTTTATTCCACTGCGACCTCCACCACTCTTCCAAAGGGCATTAAAACCATTTTCTGAAGCTACTCTGACCTCCAAGTCTCTTCCACGGGGCTTTGATATTGTCTTTTTAATCAATTGTAACCTCCAGCACTATTAGAAGTGGCATTAAAACCGTCTTGTTAAGCTACTGTGACCTCCACGTCTCTTCCAAGGAGCATTAAAACCATCTAGTTAAACCAATTTGTACTCCACAGCTCTTCCAAGGGGCATTAAAACTGTCTTGTTAAGCTACTGTGACCTCTGCTTCTCTTCCACGGGGCCTTGATATTGCCTTTTTATTCCACTGCGACCTTCACCATCCTTCCAAGGGGCATTAAAAACATCTTGTTAAGCTACTGTGACCTCCACGTCTCTTCCACTGGGCATTAATATTGTCTTTATATTTTATTGCGATCTCCACCACTTTTCCAAAGGGCATTGATATTGTCTTTTTATTCCACTGCGACCTCCACCACTCTTCCAAGGGGCATTAAAACCATCTTGTTAAGCTACTATGATCTCCACGTCTTTTACATGGGGCACTGATATTGTATTTTTATTCCACTGTAAACTCTACCACTCTTCCAAGGAGCACTAATACTGTCTTCTTAAACCACTCTGAACTCCACAGCTCTTCCAAGGAACATTAAATCTGTCTTGTTAAGCTACGGTGACCTCCACTTCTCTTCCACGGGGCATTGATATTGTCTTTTTATTCCACTGCGACCTCCACCACTTTTCCATGGGGCATTGATATTGTTTTTTCATTCCACTGCGACCTCCACCACTCCCCCAAGGGGCATTAAAACCATCTTGTTAAGTTACTGTGACCTCCACGTCTCTTCTTAGGGTCATTAAACCTGTCTTGTTAAATCACTCTGAACTCCACACCTCTTCCAAGGGGCATTAAATTCGTCTTGTATAGCTACTGTGACCTCCATGTCTCTTCCACAGGGCATTGATATTGTCTTTTTATTCCACTGCGACCTCCACCACTCTTCCAAGTGGCATTAAAACCATCTTGTTAAGCTTCTGTGACCTCCATATCTTTACCAAGAGGCATTAAAACCATCTTTTTAAACCACGCTGAACTCCATAGATCTTCCAAGGGGCATGAAAACCGTCTTGTTAAGCTACAGTGACCTCCACATCTCTACCACGTGGCATTGATATTGACTTTTTATTCCACAGCGACCTCCACCACTCTTCCAAGGGGCATTAAAAATGTCTTGTTAAGCTACTGTGACCTCCACGTCTCTTCCACGGGGCATTGATATTGTCTTTTTATTCCACTCTAACCTCCACCACTCTTCCAAGGGGCATTAAAACCATCTTATTAAGTTACTGTGACCTCCACGTCTCTTCTTAGGGGCATTAAACCTGTCTTGTTAAATCACTCTGAACTCCACAGCTCTTCCAAGGGGCATTAAATTCGTCTTGTTAAGCTACTGTAACCTCCATGTCTCTTCAACAGGGCATTCATATTGTCTTTTTTTTCCACTGCGACCTCCACCACTCTTCCAAAGGGCATTAAAACCATCTTGTTAAGCTTCTGTGACCTCCACGTCTTTACCAAGGGGCAAAAAAACCATCTTGTTAAACCACGCTGAACTCCACAGCTTTTCGAAGGGGCATTAAAACCGTCTTGTTAAGCTACTGTGACCTCCACGTCTCTTCCACGGGGCATTGTTATTGTCTTTTTATTCCACAGCGACCTCCACCACTCTTCCAAGGAGTATTAAAACCGTCTTGTTAGGCTACTGTCACCTCCATGTCTCTTCGACGAGGCATTGATATTGTATTTTTAATACACTGCTACCTCCACCACTCTAACAAGGGGCATCGATATTCTTTTTTAATTCCACTGCGACCTCCACCACTCTTCCAAGGGGCATTGATAAAGTCTTTTTATTCCACTGCGACCTTCACCACTCTTCCAAGGGGCATTAAAACCGTCTTGTTAAGCTACTGTGACCTTCACGTCTCTTCCACGGGGCATTGAAACCATCTTGTTAAACCACTCTGAACTCCACAGCTCTTCCAAGGGGCCTTAAAACTGTCTTGTTAAGCTACTGTGACCTCCATGTCTCTTCCACGAGGCAATGATATTGTCTTTTTATTCCACAGCAGCTTCCACCACTCTTCCAAGGGGCATTAAAACTGCCCTGTTAAGCTACTGAGACCTCCACGTCTCTTCCACGGGGCATTGATATTGTCTTTTTAATTCCATTGCGACCTCCACCACTCTACCAAGGGGCATTAATATTGTTTTTTTATTCCACTGCGACCTCTACCACGCTTCCAAGGGGCATTAAAACCGTCTTGTTAAGCTACTGTGATCTGCACGTCTCTACCACTGGGCATTGATTTTGTCTTTTTATTCCACAGCGACCTCCACCACTCTTCCAAGGGTCATTGATATTGTCTTTTTATTCCACAGCGACCTCCACCACTCTTCCAAGGGGCATTGCACCGTCTCGTTAAGGTACTGTGACCTCCAGGTCTCTACCACTGGTCATTGATTTTGTCTTTTTATTCCACTGCGACCTCCACCACTCTTCCAAGGGGCATTAAAACGATCTTGTTAAGCTTCTGTGACCTGCACGTCTCTGCCACGGGGCATTGATATTGTCTTTTTATTCAACTGCGACCTCCACCACTCTTCCATGGGGCATTGATATTGTCTTTTTATTCAACTCCGACCTCCACTACTTTTCCAAGGGGCATTGATATTGTCTTTTTATTCCACTGCGACCTCCACCACTGTACCAAGGGGCATTAAAACGATCTTGTTAAGCAACTGTGACCTTCACGTCTCTTCCACGGGGCATTGATATTGCCTTTTTATTCCACTGCGACCTCCGCCACTCTTCCATGGGGCATTAAAACCATCTTGTGAAGCTACTGTGACCTCCACATCTCTTCCACGGGGCATTGATATTGCCTTTTTTTTCCACAGCTACCTCAACCACTCTTTAAACGGGCATTGATATTGTCTTTTTATTCCACAGAGACCTCCACCAGTTTTCCAATGGGCAGTAAAACCATCTTGTTAAGCTACTGTGACCTCCAGGTCTCTTCCACGTGGCATTGATATTGTCTTTATATTCCACTGTGACCTCCACCACTCTTCCAATGGACATTAAAACCATCTTGTTAGGCTACTGTGACCTCCACGTCTCTTCCACGGGGCATTGATATTGTCTTTTTATTACACTGCGACCTCCACCACTCTTCCAAGGGGCATTAAAACAGTGTCGTTAAGCTACTGAGACGTCCAATTCTCTTCCACAGGGCATTGATATTCTCTTTTTATTCAACTGCGACCTCCACCACTCTTCCAAGGGGGCATTGATATTGTCTTTTTATTCCACTGCGACCTCCACCACTCTTCCAAAGGGCATTAAAACCATTTTCTGAAGCTACTCTGACCTCCAAGTCTCTTCCACGGGGCTTTGATATTGTCTTTTTAATCAATTGTAACCTCCAGCACTATTCCAAGTGGCATTAAAACCGTCTTGTTAAGCTACTGTGACCTCCACGTCTCTTCCAAGGAGCATTAAAACCATCTAGTTAAACCAATTTGTACTCCACAGCTCTTCCAAGGGGCATTAAAACCGTCTTGTTAAGCTACTGTGACCTCCGCTTCTCTTCCACGGGGCCTTGATATTGCCTTTTTATTTCACTGCGACCTTCACCATCCTTCCAAGGGGCATTAAAAACATCTTGTTAAGCTACTGTGACCTCCACGTCTCTTCCACTGGGCATTAATATTGTCTTTATATTTTATTGCGATCTCCACCACTTTTCCAAAGGGCATTGATATTGTCTTTTTATTCCACTGCGACCTCCACCACTCTTCCAAGGGGCATTAAAACCATCTTGTTAAGCTACTATGATCTCCACGTCTTTTCCATGGGGCACTGATATTGTATTTTTATTCCACTGTAAACTCTACCACTCTTCCAAGGAGCACTAATACTGTCTTCTTAAACCACTCTGAACTCCACAGCTCTTCCAAGGAACATTAAATCTGTCTTGTTAAGCTACGGTGACCTCCACTTCTCTTCCACGGGGCATTGATATTGTCTTTTTATTCCACTGCGACCTCCACCACTTTTCCATGGGGCACTGATATTGTTTTTTTATTCCACTGCGACCTCCACCACTCCCCCAAGGGGCATTAAAACCATCTTGTTAAGTTACTGTGACCTCCACGTCTCTTCTTAGGGTCATTAAACCTGTCTTGTTAAATCACTCTGAACTCCACACCTCTTCCAAGGGGCATTAAATTCGTCTTGTATAGCTACTGTGACCTCCATGTCTCTTCCACAGGGCATTGATATTGTCTTTTTATTCCACTGCGACCTCCACCACTCTTCCAAGTGGCATTAAAACCATCTCGTTAAGCTTCTGTGACCTCCATATCTTTACCAAGAGGCATTAAAACCATCTTTTTAAACCACGCTGAACTCCATAGATCTTCCAAGGGGCATTAAAACTGTCTTGTTAAGCTACAGTGACCTCCACATCTCTTCCACGTGGCATTGATATTGACTTTTTATTCCACAGCGACCTCCACCACTCTTCCAAGGGGCATTAAAAATGTCTTGTTAAGCTACTGTGACCTCCACGTCTCTTCCACGGGGCATTGATATTGTCTTTTTATTTCACTCTAACCACCATCACTCTTCCAAGGGGCATTAAAACCGTCTTATTAAGTTACTGTGACCTCCACGTCTCTTCTTAGGGGCATTAAACCTGTCTTGTTAAATCACTCTGAACTCCACAGCTCTTCCAAGGGGCATTAAATTCGTCTTGTATAGCTACTGTCAAATCCACGTCTCTTCCACAGGGCATTGATATTGTCTTTTTATTCCACTGCGACCTCCACCACTCTTCCAAGGGGCATTAAAACCATCTTGTTAAGCTTCTGTGACCTCCATATCTTTAAAAAGAGGCATTAAAACCATCTTGTTAAACCACGCTGATCTCCACAGCTCTTCCAAGGGGCATTAAAACCGTCTTGTTAAGCTACAGTGAACTCCACATCTCTTCCACGTGGCATTGATATTGACTTTCTAATTGCATTGCGACCTCCACCACTCTACCAAGGGGCATTGATATTGTCTTTTTATTCCAATGTATCCTCCACCACTCTTCCAAGAGGCATTAAAACCGTCTTGTTTAGCTACTGTGATCTTCACGTCTCTACCACTGGGCATTGATTTTGTCCCTTTTTTCCACAGTGACCTCCACCACTCTTCCAAGGAGCATTGATATTGTCTTTTTATTCCACAGCGACATCCACGACTCTTCCAAGGGGCATTAAAACCGTCTTGTTAATCTACTGTGACCTGCAGGTCTCTTCCATGGGGCATTGATTTTGTCTTTTTATTCCGCTGCGACCTCCACCACTCTTCCAATGGGCATTAAAACCATCTTGTTAGGCTTCTGTGACCTCCACGTCTCTTCCATGGGGCATTGATATTGTCTTTTTATTTCACTGCGACCTCCACCATTCTTCCAAGGGGCATTGATATTGTTTGTTTATTCCACTGCGACCTCCACCACTCTCCCATACGACATTGATATTGTCTTTTTATTCAACTCCTACCTCCACTACTCTTCCAAGGGGCATTGATATTGTCTTTTTATTCCACTGCGACCTCCACCACTGTTACAAGGGGCATTAAAACCATCTTGTGAAGCTACTGTGACCTCCACATCTCTTCCACGGCGCATTGATATTGTCTTTTTATTCCATTGCGACCTCCACCACTCTTCCAAGGGCCACTGATATTGTCTTTTTATTCCACAGCGACCTCCACCACTCTTCTAAGGGGCATTGATATTGTCTTTTTATTCCACTGCAACCTCCACCACTCTTCCAAGGGGCATTAAAACCGTCTTTTTAAGTTACTGTGACCTCCACGTCTCTTCTTAGGGGCATTATACCTGTCTTGTTAAATCACTCTGAACTCCACAGCTCTTTCAAGGGGCATTAAATTCATCTTGTATAGCTACTGTGACCTCCACTTTTCTTCCACAGGGCATTGATATTGTCTTTTTATTCCACTGCGACCTCCACCACTCTTCCAATGGGCATTAAAACCATCTTGTTAGGCTTCTGTGACCTCCACGTCTCTTCCACGGGGCATTGATATTGTCTTTTTATTCCACTGCGACCTGCACCACTGTACAAAGGGGCATTAAAACGATCTTGTTAAGCTACTGTGACCTTCACGTCTCTTCCACGGGGCATTGATATTGTCTTTTTATTCCACTTTGACCTCCACCACTTTTCCACGAGGCTTTGATATTGTCTTTTTATTTCACTGCGAACTCCACCACTCCTTCAAGGGGCATTAAAACCGTCTTTTTAAGTTACTGTGATCTCCACGTCTCTTCTAAGGGGCATTAAACCTGTCTTGTTAAACCTCTCTGAACACAGCTCTTCCAAGGGGCATTAAATTCGTCTCTGTTAAGCTACTGTGACCTCCACATCTCTTCCACAGGGCATTGATTTTGTCTTTTTATACCACAGCGTCCTCCACTACTCTTCCAAGGGACATTAAAAACGTCTTGTTAAGCTACTGTGACCTCCACGTCTCTTCCAAGAGGCATTAAAACCATCTTCTTAAACCAATTTGAACTCCACACCTCTTCCAAGGGGCATTAAAATCGTCTTGTTAAGCTACTGTGACCACCACAACTCTTTCACAGGGCATTGATATTGTTTTTTTATTTCACTGCGACCTCCACCACACTACTAAGGGGAATTAAAAGAGTATTGTTAAGCTACTGTGACCTCCACGTCTCTTCCAAGAGGCATTAAAACCATCTTATTAAACCACTCTGACCTCCACAGTTCTTCCAAGGGGCATTAAAATCGTCTTGTTAAGCTACTGTGACCTCCAAGTCTCTTCCACGGGGCATTGATATTGTCTTTTTATTCCACTGTGACCTCCATCACTCTTTCAAGGGGCATTGATATTGTCTTTTTATTCAACTGCGACGTCCACCACTCTTCCAAGGGGCATTAAAACGATGTTATTAAGCTACTGAGACCTCCAATTCTCTTCTACGGGGCATTGATATTGTCTTTTTATTCCACTGCGACCTCCACCACTCTTCCATAGGGCATTGATATTATCTTTTTATGCGACTGCGACCTCCACCACTCTTCCAAGGGGTCATTGATATTGTCTTTTTATTCCACTGCAACTTCCACCACTCTTCCAAGGGGCATTAAAACCATTTTGTTAAGCTACTGGGACCTCCGCTTCTCTTCCACGGGGCATTGATATTGTCTTTTTATTCCACTGCGACCTTCACCACCCTTCCAAGGGGCATTAAAAACATCTTGTTAAGCTACTGTGACCTCCACGTCTCTTCCAAGAGGCAATAAAACCATCTTATTAAACCACTCTGACCTCCACAGTTCTTCCAAGGGGCATTAAAATCGTCTTGTTAAGCTACTGTGACCTCCAAGTCTCTTCCACGGGGCATTGATATTGTCTTTTTATTCCACTGTGACCTCCATCACTCTTTCAAGGGGCATTGATATTGTCTTTTTATTCAACTGCGACGTCCACCACTCTTCCAAGGGGCATTAAAACGATGTTATTAAGCTACTGAGACCTCCAATTCTCTTCTACGGGGCATTGATATAGTCTTTTTATTCCACTGCGACCTCCACCAGTCTTCCATAGGGCATTGATATTATCTTTTTATGCGACTGCGACCTCCACCACTCTTCCAAGGGGTCATTGATATTGTCTTTTTATTCCACTGCAACTTCCACCACTCTTCCAAGCGGCATTAAAACCATTTTGTTAAGCTACTGGGACCTCCGCTTCTCTTCCACGGGGCATTGATATTATCTTTTTATTCCACTGCGACCTTCACCACCCTTCCAAGGGGCATTAAAAACATCTTGTTAAGCTACTTTGACCTCCACGTCTCTTCCACCGGGCATTAATATTGTCTTTATATTTTTTTGCGACCTCCATCACTCTTCCAAGGGGCATTGATATTGGCAATTTATTCCACTGCGACATCCACCACTCTTCCAAGGGGCATTAAAACCATCTTGTTAAGCTACTGTGATCTCCCCCTCTCTTCCACGTGGCATTGATATGGTATTTTTATTCCACTGTAACCTCCACCACTATTCCAAGGGGCATTAAAACCATCTAGTTAAGCTACTGTGACCTACACGTCTCTTCCAAGGGGCATTAAAATTATGTTGATAAACCACTCTGAACTCCACAGCGCTTCCAAGGGGCATTAAAACTGTCTTGTTAAGCTACGGTGACCTCCATGTCTCTTCCAAGGGGCATTGATATTGTCTTTTTATTCCACTGCGACCTCCACCACTCTTCCAAGGGGCATTGATATTGTCTTTTTATTCCACTGCAACCTCCACCACTTTTCCATGGGTCATTGATATTGTCTTTTTATTCCACTGTGACCTCCACCACTCTCCCAAGGGGCATTAGAACCGTGTTGTTAAGCTTCTGTGACCTCCACGTCTCTTCTTATGGGCATTAAACCTGTCATGCTAAATCACTCTGAACTCCACAGCTCTTCCAAGGGGCATTAAATTCGTCTTGTATAGCTCCTGTGACCTCCACGTCTCTTCCACAGGGCATTGATATTGTCTTTTTATTCCACTGCGACCTCCACTACTCTTCCAAGGGACAATAAAACCGTCTTGTTAAGCTACTGTAACCTCCATGTCTCTTCAACAGGGCATTCATATTGTCTTTTTTTTCCACTGCGACCTCCACCACTCTTCCAAAGGGCATTAAAACCATCTTGTTAAGCTTCTGTGACCTCCACGTCTTTACCAAGGGGCAAAAAAAACATCTTGTTAAACCACGCTGAACTCCACAGCTTTTCCAAGGGGCATTAAAACCGTCTTGTTAAGCTACTGTGACCTCCACGTCTCTTCCACGGGGCATTGTTATTGTCTTTTTATTCCACAGCGACCTCCACCACTCTTCCAAAGAGTATTAAAACCGTCTTGTTAGGCTACTGTCACCTCCATGTCTCTTCGACGAGGCATTGATATTGTATTTTTAATACACTGCTACCTCCACCACTCTAACAAGGGGCATCGATATTCTTTTTTAATTCCACTGCGACCTCCACCACTCTTCCAAGGGGCATTGATAAAGTCTTTTTATTCCACTGCGACCTTCACCACTCTTCCAAGGGGCATTAAAACCGTCTTGTTAAGCTACTGTGACCTTCACGTCTCTTCCACGGGGCATTGAAACCATCTTGTTAAACCACTCTGAACTCCACAGCTCTTCCAAGGGGCCTTAAAACTGTCTTGTTAAGCTACTGTGACCTCCATGTCTCTTCCACGAGGCAATGATATTGTCTTTTTATTCCACAGCAGCTTCCACCACTCTTCCAAGGGGCATTAAAACTGCCCTGTTAAGCTACTGAGACCTCCACGTCTCTTCCACGGGGCATTGATATTGTCTTTTTAATTCCATTGCGACCTCCACCACTCTACCAAGGGGCATTAATATTGTTTTTTTATTCCACTGCGACCTCTACCACACTTCCAAGGGGCATTAAAACCGTCTTGTTAAGCTACTGTGATCTGCACGTCTCTACCACTGGGCATTGATTTTGTCTTTTTATTCCACAGCGACCTCCACCACTCTTTCAAGGGTCATTGATATTGTCTTTTTATTCCACAGCGACCTCCACCACTCTTCCAAGGGGCATTGCACCGTCTCGTTAAGGTACTGTGACCTCCAGGTCTCTACCACTGGTCATTGATTTTGTCTTTTTATTCCACTGCGACCTCCACCACTCTTCCAAGGGGCATTAAAACGATCTTGTTAAGCTTCTGTGACCTGCACGTCTCTGCCACGGGGCATTGATATTGTCTTTTTATTCAACTGCGACCTCCACTACTTTTCCAGGGGGCATTGATATTGTCTTTTTATTCCACTGCGACCTCCACCACTGTACCAAGGGGCATTAAAACGATCTTGTTAAGCAACTGTGACCTTCACGTCTCTTCCACGGGGCATTGATATTGCCTTTTTATTCCACTGCGACCTCCACCACTCTTCCATGGGGCAGTAAAACCATCTTGTGAAGCTACTGTGACCTCCACATCTCTTCCACGGGGCATTGATATTGCCTTTTTTTTCCACAGCTACCTCAACCACTCTTTAAACGGGCATTGATATTGTCTTTTTATTACACAGAGACCTCCACCAGTTTTCCAATGGGCAGTAAAACCATCTTGTTAAGCTACTGTGACCTCCAGGTCTCTTCCACGTGGCATTGATATTGTCTTTATATTCCACTGTGACCTCCACCACTCTTCCAATGGACATTAAAACCATCTTGTTAGGCTACTGTGACCTCCACGTCTCTTCCACGGGGCATTGATATTGTGTTTTTATTACACTGCGACCTCCACCACTCTTCCAAGGGGCATTAAAACAGTGTCGTTAAGCTACTGAGACGTCCAATTCTCTTCCACAGGGCATTGATATTCTCTTTTTATTCAACTGCGACCTCCACCACTCTTCCAAGGGGGCATTGATATTGTTTTTTTATTCCACTGCGACCTCCACCACTCTTCCAAAGGGCATTAAAACCATTTTCTGAAGCTACTCTGACCTCCAAGTCTCTTCCACGGGGCTTTGATATTGTCTTTTTAATCAATTGTAACCTCCAGCACTATTCCAAGTGGCATTAAAACCGTCTTGTTAAGCTACTGTGACCTCCACGTCTCTTCCATGGAGCATTAAAACCATCTAGTTAAACCAATTTGTACTCCACAGCTCTTCCAAGGGGCATTAAAACCGTCTTGTTAAGCTACTGTGACCTCCGCTTCTCTTCCACGGGGCCTTGATATTGCCTTTTTATTACACTGCGACCTTCACCATCCTTCCAAGGGGCATTAAAAACATCTTGTTAAGCTACTGTGACCTCCACGTCTCTTCCACTGGGCATTAATATTGTCTTTATATTTTATTGCGATCTCCACCACTTTTCCAAAGGGCATTGATATTGTCTTTTTATTCCACTGCGACCTCCACCACTCTTCCAAGGGGCATTAAAACCATCTTGTTAAGCTACTATGATCTCCACATCTTTTCCATGGGGCACTGATATTGTATTTTTATTCCACTGTAAACTCTACCACTCTTCCAAGGAGCACTAATACTGTCTTCTTAAACCACTCTGAACTCCACAGCTCTTCCAAGGAACATTAAATCTGTCTTGTTAAGCTACTGTGACCTCCACTTCTCTTCCACGGGGCATTGATATTGTCTTTTTATTCCACTGCGACCTCCACCACTTTTCCATGGGGCACTGATATTGTTTTTTTATTCCACTGCGACCTCCACCACTCCCCCAAGGGGCATTAAAACCATCTTGTTAAGTTACTGTGACCTCCACGTCTCTTCTTAGGGTCATTAAACCTGTCTTGTTAAATCACTCTGAACTCCACACCTCTTCCAAGGGGCATTAAATTCGTCTTGTATAGCTACTGTGACCTCCATGTCTCTTCCACAGGGCATTGATATTGTCTTTTTATTCCACTGCGACCTCCACCACTCTTCCAAGTGGCATTAAAACCATCTTGTTAAGCTTCTGTGACCTCCATATCTTTACCAAGAGGCATTAAAACCATCTTTTTAAACCACGCTGAACTCCATAGATCTTCCAAGGGGCATTAAAACCGTCTTGTTAAGCTACAGTGACCTCCACATCTCTTCCACGTGGCATTGATATTGACTTTTTATTCCACAGAGACCTCCACCACTCTTCCAAGGGGCATTAAAAATGTCTTGTTAAGCTACTGTGACCTCCACGTCTCTTCCACGGGGCATTGATATTGTCTTTTTATTCCACTCTAACCTCCACCACTCTTCCAAGGGGCATTAAAACCGTCTTATTAAGTTACTGTGACCTCCACGTCTCTTCTTAGGGGCATTAAACCTGTCTTGTTAAATCACTCTGAACTCCACAGCTCTTCCAAGGGGCATTAAATTCGTCTTGTATAGCTACTGTCAAATCCACGTCTCTTCCACAGGGCATTGATATTGTCTTTTTATTCCACTGCGACCTCCACCACTCTTCCAAGGGGCATTAAAACCATCTTGTTAAGCTTCTGTGACCTCCATATCTTTAAAAAGAGGCATTAAAACCATCTTGTTAAACCACGCTGAACTCCACAGCTCTTCCAAGGGGCATTAAAACGGTCTTGTTAAGCTACAGTGAACTCCACATCTCTTCCACGTGGCATTGATATTGACTTTCTAATTGCATTGCGACCTCCACCACTCTACCAAGGGGCATTGATATTGTCTTTTTATTCCAATGTGACCTCCACCACTCTTCCAAGAGGCATTAAAACCGTCTTGTTTAGCTACTGTGATCTTCACGTCTCTACCACGGGGCATTGATTTTGTCCCTTTTTTCCACTGTGACCTCCACCACTCTTCCAAGGGGCATTGATATTGTCTTTTTATTCCACAGCGACATCCACGACTCTTCCAAGGGGCATTAAAACCATCTTGTTAAGCTACTGTGACCTCCAGGTCTCTTCCATGGGGCATTGATTTTGTCTTTTTATTCCGCTGCGACGTCCACCACTCTTCCAATGGGCATTAAAACCATCTTGTTAGGCTTCTGTGACCTCCACGTCTCTTCCACGGGGCATTGATATTGTCTTTTTATTTCACTGCGACCTCCACCATTCTTCCAAGGGGCATTGATATTGTTTGTTTATTCCACTGCGACCTCCACCACTCTCCCATAGGACATTGATATTGTCTTTTTATTCAACTCCTACCTCCACTACTCTTCCAAGGGGCATTGATATTGTCTTTTTATTCCACTGCGACCTCCACCACTGTTCCAAGGGGCATTAAAACCATCTTGTGAAGCTACTGTGACCTCCACATCTCTTCCACGGCGCATTAATATTGTCTTTTTATTCCATTGCGACCTCCACCACTCTTCCAAGGGCCACTGATATTGTCTTTTTATTCCACAGCGACCTCCACCACTCTTCTAAGGGGCATTGATATTGTCTTTTTATTCCACTGCAACCTCCACCACTCTTCTAAGGGGCATTAAAACCGTCTTGTTAAGTTACTGTGACCTCCACGTCTCTTCTTAGGGGCATTAAACCTGTCTTGTTAAATCACTCTGAACTCCACAGCTCTTTCAAGGGGCATTAAATTCGTCTTGTATAGCGACTGTGACCTCCACTTTTCTTCCACAGGGCATTGATATTGTCTTTTTATTCCACTGCGACCTCCACCACTCTTCCAAGGTGCAGTAAAACCATCTTGTTAAGCTTCTGTGACCTCCATGTCTTTTCCAAGAGGCATCAAAACCATCTTGTTAAGCCACGCTGAACTCCACAGCTCTTCCAAGAGGCATTAAAACCGTCTTGTTAAGATACTGTGACCTCCACATCTCTTCCACGGGGCATTGATATTGTCTTTTATTCCACAGCGACCTCCACCACTCTTCCAAGGGTCATTAAAAACGTCTTGTTAAGCTACTGTGACGTCCACGTCTCTTCCACGGGGCATTGATATTGTCTTTTTATTCCACTGTGTAGCGTCGACGTCCCTGCCCTCTGCTAGGCAGGGACACTGTTCCCCTCACCTCTCCGCTCCGAGCCCGGCGTCCTCCTTCCGCTCTGCTGGCAGCGCGTGCTCCTTCCTGGCCACGGTGCTTAGGGCGCGCGCGTGCGCGCTCCCCCCCTCTTAAAGGGGCCGCGCGCGCCGTCCTAAGGAGTCCTCGGCCAATGGCCGGAGGACTTCACCATATATAAGGCACCTCCTCGAAAATGGAGGTGCCCGAGCAATGTTGTTGCACTGTTCACTACTCTGTTTCAGCCCTCAGGTCCCGTCTCCAGTTACCTGCCAGTTACCTGCCAGTTTCCTGCCAGTTTGCTGTCTGATTCCTGCCTGATAATCCGCTTACCTGCTTGCTAGCCTGAGGTCCGACGGTCTGCCTTCCGACACCTGTCAGTCTGTCTATGGATCAGCTTGCCCGCTCACCTAGGAGCGCACATCTGCTACCTGCCTGCTAGCCTACCTTGAGGCTCCGCCGTCACGTGCTGTGACCACCTGCCTGTCCAGAGACTCTTGCCCGCTCACCTGGGAGCGCTCACCTGCTACCTGCCTGCTAGCCTACCTGGAGGCTCCGCCGTCACGTGCTGTGACCACCTGCCTGTCCAGAGACTCTTGCCCGCTCACCTGGGAGCGCTCACCTGCTACCTGTCTGTTGGCCTACCTGGAGGCTCCGCCGTCACGTGCTGTGACCACCTGCCAGTCCAGAGACTCTTGCCCGCTCACCTGGGAGCGCTCATCTGCTACCTGCCTGTTAGCCTACCTGGAGGCTCCGCCGTCACATGCTGTGACCACCTGCTTATCCAGAGACTCTCGCCTGCTCACCTGGGAGCACACATCTGCCATCTGCCTGCTAGCCTACCTGGAGGCTCAGCCGTCACAGGTCGTACCTACCCTTTACCCAGAGACTGTCCCGGTCACTTGCCGTGACCTCCTGCCCGTTCACCCAGAGACTGCCCCGGTCACTTGCTGTGACCCCCTGCCCGTTCACCCAGAGACTGTCCCGGTCACTTGCCGTGACCTCCTGCCCGTTTACCCAGAGACTGTCCCGGTCACCTGCCCGTCTTCCCTGGTCGCCACCCGCTTCCTTACAAGGACCGCCCCCTTGTATAGTTGCTCAGAGGTTCCGCCTCCCAGACCCGTTACAGTTTGCTCGGGCCATGGAACCCGGTGGCACCCAAGCTCCCTCGCTCTCGGACCTTTGTCATAAACTGTCCCGTCAGAGGTCCCAACAGGAGTCCATCCTGAGTCACCTGCGGAATGTCAATTCTCGCCTGGACACTCTGACTGCTCCACCAGCAACCACTGCTAGTGTCATGACTCGCAACCCGGCAGCTCCGCTGCCCACCAATACCATGGTATCCTGCTCCGGACCCCGGCTTTCTGCACCTCCTCGCTTCGGAGGCGACTCCGCTCAGGCTCGGGGCTTCATAAACCAGTGCACCCTGCACTTTGAACTCCTGTCCCACCAGTTTAACTCCGACCGGGCCAAAGTAGCCTTCATCATGTCCCATCTCACGGGGGAGGCTCTGGCTTGGCTAAATCCTCTATGGGAGAGAGGAGACCCCCTGGTGTCTGACTTGCCTGCCTTTCTCATGGCTTTCCGGAAAGTCTTCGACGAACCCGGACGGAAGACCTCATCTGCATCGTCTCTGCTACGCCTCCGTCAGGGAAGTCTCACCGTGGGCCAATATGCCATACGGTTCCGTATCCTTGCCTCGGAGCTGGCCTGGGATAACGACGCTCTGGTATCTGTCTTCTGGGAGGGTCTGTCCGGCCGTATTAAAGATGAACTCGCCGGTCGGGACATTCCTACCACTCTCGACGACTTAATAACTCTTGCCACCCGGATTGACCTACGGTTCCAGGAGCGTGCCAAAGAGGTCACCCGTGAGAGGAGGTTTCCACGTCTAGCTCCTACCTTCCAGAAACCCGTCACTCCCTCCGTTTCTCCCCAGGTACACTCTCCTGAGCCTATGCAGGTCGACCAGACCAAGATGGTCAAAACCCGTCAGGACTTACGCCGTGCCGAGGGGAGCTGCTTCTACTGTGGCAGTAAGGAGCACCGGATCCGTATCTGCCCGGAGAGGTCGGGAAACGCCTGTGTCTAGGTTCGCTCAGAGAGGTCGACCTAGACAAGAATAAATCCTCTCCATCTCTGCTGCTGTCAGTCTCAATTATCTGCGGGGAGAACCGTTATTTCGAACTAGCCCAACTTGACTCTGGAGCAGCCGGGAATCTTATTTCACAGTCCCTGGTAGAAAAATACCGCATTCCCACCAAACCTCTGGCTGTACCCTTGTCTGTCGCTGCCGTGGATGGGGGCCTCTTACCACGTCCCATCCAACTCATCACCGAATCCATTACTCTGCAGGTGGGAATGCTGCATTCTGAGAGCATCTCTTTTCATGTTCTGCCTGGACTCTCTCACGCCCTCTTACTAGGCCTACCTTGGCTCCAGAAACATGCACCCGTGCTTGACTGGCAGACCGGAGAAGTCCTTCGCTGGGGACAGGACTGCCATAAGACTTGTTCGGTTCCCGTTCATCCCGTCCGTCCTTCTCCTACCCCAACTAATCTACCTGGACTTCCGATTCCTTATTGGTCATTTGCTGATGTCTTTAATAAAAAGGAGGCAGAGACATTACCCCCTCATAGACCATACGACTGTCCTATCGACCTGTTACCCGGTACTACGCCTCCCCGTGGGCGTATTTACCCATTGTCCGCTGCTGAGACCCGGTCGATGTCCGAATATATTGAGGAGAATCTGGCCTGGGGATTCATCCGGAAATCTACCTCCCCGGCGGGAGCAGGCTTCTTTTTTGTTAAAAAGAAGGACGGCTCTCTCCGTCCCTGTATAGACTATAGAGGCCTTAACCAGATCACGGTGAAGAATAAGTACCCCCTTCCGCTCATTCCGGAATTATTTGATCGTCTGAGGGGGGCTAGAATCTTCACCAAACTGGACCTCCGTGGGGCGTACAACCTGGTCCGTATCCGTCAGGGGGATGAATGGAAGACTGCATTTAACACCCGGGACGGCCACTATGAATATCTGGTAATGCCCTTTGGTCTCTGTAACGCTCCTGCCGTCTTTCAAGAGTTGGTCAATGACATCTTCCGGGACCTTCTCTACTCCTGCGTAGTGGTGTACCTGGACGACATCTTGGTCTTCTCTCCGGAACTCCAGACTCACCGGAGGGATGTTCGTCAGGTCCTGCTCAGGCTCAGGCAGAATCACCTCTTCGCTAAATATGAGAAGTGCCTCTTTGAGCAGACCTCGCTTCCGTTTTTGGGCTACATTATTTCTCAGACCGGCCTACGAATGGATCCAGAGAAACTGTCTGCCATCGAGAAATGGCCTCTACCGGAGGGGTTGAAGGCTATTCAGCGGTTCCTGGGCTTCGCCAACTACTACCGCCTCTTCATACCGCACTTCTCTTCCCGGACTGCCCCAATTTCCACGCTCACCCGTAAGGGCACTAATCCCAGAGAGTGGCCGCCCGAAGCAGAGGAGGCCTTTCTTTCCTTAAAACAGGCCTTCTCTTCCGCCCCGGTGCTGCATCGCCCGGACGGCAACAAGCAGTTCTTCCTGGAAGTTGACGCCTCCTCCTCTGGAGCCGGAGCGGTACTTACCCAAAAATCGTCTTCCGGGAGAATGGTAACTTGCGGCTTCTTCTCCAAACTCTTCTCCTCTTCTGAGCGCAACTATTCCATAGGAGACCGAGAGTTATTGGCCATCAAGCTGGCATTGGAGGAGTGGCGTTACCTACTCGAGGGGGCTCTTCACCCGGTAATAATTTACACTGACCACAAGAACTTGGCTTACCTCCAGCATGCCCAGAGACTTAACCCGCGCCAAGCCCGGTAGTCCTTGTTTTTTGTTCGCTTTGATTTTGTTCTTCATTTTCGCCCGGCTGACAAAAACATCAAAGCGGACGCCTTGTCCCGATCCTTTCTGGTGTCTGATCTCGAGGAAGAACCTAAACATATCATGTATCACGCCAGAGTAATGCAGGTGGCTCCCGTGAGTCTAAATCGTCTCCCTCCCGGTAAGACTTTCGTATCGGTACCTGATCGGGAGAAGATCCTACACTGGGGTCATTCGTCTAAACTAGCTGGCCACGCCGGTCAGAAAAAGACCCTCCAGCTTATTACCCGGCACTACTGGTGGCCTACCCTGCACAAGGACGTAATAGACTTTGTTTCTGCCTGTGTGTCCTGCGCCCGCAACAAAGTTCCGAGACACCTGCCAGCCGGTCGCCTCCTTCCGCTTCCTGTACCTGCTGTCCCCTGGCAGCATATAGCTATGGACTTCATAACTGATCTCCCCGTCTCTGCCGGTTGTACGGTCATTTGGGTGGTCGCTGACCGCTTTTCCAAGATGGCTCACTTCATTCCCCTGCCAGGCCTCCCGTCTGCACCCGAGCTGGCTAAAGACTTTATCCGCCACATCTTCCGTCTTCATGGCCTGCCCCTCCACATTGTGTCGGATCGTGGGGTACAGTTCACCTCACGTTTCTGGAGAGCCACTTGTAAGTTGCTAGACGTCACCCTGGACTTCTCCTCCGCTTACCACCCACAGTCTAATGGTCAAGTGGAGCGGATCAATCAGATCCTGACCAGTTACCTCCGGCACTTCGTTAATGCCCACCATTCTGACTGGGTGGATCTCCTGCCATGGGCCGAATTCTCTTACAACAATCACGAGAGCGAATCTTCCTCCAAATCCCCGTTTTTTGTAGTCTTCGGTCAGCATCCTCGGATCCCATTTCCCGTCTCCACCTCAGTGGATAATCCGACTGCGGAATCTCTTGTTAACAAATTTTCCTCCATATGGGAGAGTACCCGGTCCGCACTCCTTCAGTCGTCCGAGCGTATGAAAAGACATGCTGACAAAAAACGTCTGGATCCTCCTCAATTCCGTCCAGGGGATAAGGTCTGGCTCTTGTCCAAGTATGTCCGGCTCAAGATTCCTTCCTATAAGTTAGGGCCTCGGTTCATCGGTCCTCTGGAGGTCATCAGTCAGATCAACCCGGTGGCCTATAATTTGAAACTCCTGGCCAACTTGCGGAACCCTAACTCCTTCCATGTATCTCTCCTCAAACCCGTGGTACTTAACTCTTTTTCCAAGTCTACAGGTACGCCTCCTGCTCCGGTTTCCGCTGAAAACGAGTTTGAGGTAGAGAACATTCTGGACACCAAAAGGGTAAGAGGAAAGACCTTTTTTCTAGTAGATTGGAAGGGGTTTGGTCCTGAAGAGAGAACGTGGGAGCCCCGGGAGAACATCCATGCCCCTCTCATCCTTGCTAAATTTCTGTCTGGCCTAAAAAAGGGGGGCCTAAAGGGGGGGGTACTGTAGCGTCGGCGTCCCTGCCCTCTGCTAGGCAGGGACGCTGTTCCCCTCACCTCTCCGCTCCGAGCCCGGCGTCCTCCTCCCGCTCTGCTGGCAGCGCGCGCTCCTTCCCGGCCACGGTGCTTAGAGCGTGCGCACTGCCCCCCCTCATAAAGGGGCCGCACGCGCCGTCCTAAGGAGTCCCCGGCCAATGGCCGGAGGACTTCACCATATATAAGGCACCTCCTCCAAAATGGAGGTGCCCGAGCAATGTTGTTGCACTGTTCACTACTCTGCTTCAGCCCTCAGGTCACGTCTCCAGTTACCTGCCAGTTACCTGCCAGTTTCCTGCCAGTTTGCTGTCTGATTCCTGCCTGATAATCCGCTTACCTGCTTGCTAGCCTGAGGTCCGACGGTCTGCCTTCTGACACCTGTCAGTCTGTCTATAGACCAGCTTGCCCGCTCACCTGGGAGCGCACATCTGCTACCTGCCTGCTAGCCTACCTGGAGGCTCCGCCGTCACGTGCTGTGACCACCTGCCTGTCCAGAGACTCTTGCCCGCTCACCTGGGAGCGCTCACCTGCTACCTGTCTGTTGGCCTACCTGGAGGCTCCGCCGTCATGTGCTGTGACCACCTGCCAGTCCAGAGACTCTTGCCCGCTCACCTGGGAGCGCTCATCTGCTACCTGCCTGTTAGCCTACCTGGAGGCTCCGCCGTCACATGCTGTTACCACCTGCTTATCCAGAGACTCTCGCCTGCTCACCTGGGAGCACACATCTGCCATCTGCCTGCTAGCCTACCTGGAGGCTCAGCCGTCACAGGTCGTACCTACCCTTTACCCAGAGACTGTCCCGGTCACTTGCCGTGACCTCCTGCCCGTTCACCCAGAGACTGCCCCGGTCACTTGCTGTGACCCCCTGCCCGTTCACCCAGAGACTGTCCCGGTCACTTGCCGTGACCTCCTGCCCGTTTACCCAGAGACTGTCCCGGTCACCTGCTGTGACTACCTGCCCATCTTCCCTGGTCGCCACCCGCTTCCTTACAAGGACCGCCCCCTTGTATAGTTGCTCAGAGGTTCCGCCTCCCAGACCCACACACTGCGCCCTCCACCACTCTTTCAAGGGGCATTAAAACCATCTTGTTAGGCTACTGTGACCTCCATTTCTCTAACACGAGGCATTGATATTGTCTTTTTTAATCCACTGTCACCTCCACCACTCTTCCAAGGGGCATTGATATTGTTTTTTTATTCCACTGCGACCTCCACCATTCTTCCAAGGGGCATTGATATTGTCTTTTTATTCCACTACGACCTCCACCACTCTTCCAAGGGGCATTAAAACCATCTCGTTAAGCTACTGTGACCTCCACGTCTCTTCCACGGGGCATTAAAACCATCTTGTTAAACGACTCTGAACTCCACAGCTCTTCCAAGGGGCATTAAAACTGTGTTGTTAAGCTACTGTGACCTCCATGTCTCTTCCACGGGGCATTGATATTGTCTTTTTATTCCACAGGGACTACCACCACTCTTCCAAGGGGCGCTAAAACTGTCTTGTTAAGCTACTGTGATCTGCACGTCTCTTCCACAGGGCATTGATATTGTGTTTTTATTCCAATGTAACCTCCACCACTCTTCCAAGGGGCATTAAAACCGTCTTGTTTAGCTACTGTGACCTTTACGTCTCAACCACGGGGCATTGATTTTGTCCTTTTTTATTCAAAGCGACCTCCACCACTCTTCCAAGGGGCATTAAAACCGTCTTTTTAAGCTACTGGGACCTCCAGGTCTCTTCCAAGGGGCATTGATTTTGTCTTTTTATTCCACTGCGACCTCCACCACTCTTCCAATGGGCATTAAAACCATCTTGTTAGGCTTCTGTGACCTCCACGTCTCTTCCACGGGGTATTGATATTGTCTTTTTATTTCACTGCATCCTCCACCACTCTTCCAAGGGGCATTGATATTGTCTTTTTATTCCACTGCGGTCTCCACCACTCTTCGTATGGGCATTAAAACCATCTTGTTAGGCTACTGTGACCTCCACGTCTCTTCCACGGGGCATTGATATTGTCTTTTTATTTCACTGCGACCTCCACCACTCTTCCACGGGGCATTGATATTGTCTTTTTAATTCCATTGCGACCTCCAAAACTCTACCAAGGGGCATTAAAACTGTCTTGTTAAGCTACTGTGACCTCCACGTCTCTTCCACGGGGCATTAAAACCATCTTGTTAAACCACTCTGAACTCCACAGCTCTTCCAAGGGGCATTAAAATTGTGTTGTTAAGCTGCTATGACTTCGATGTCTCTTCCACGGGACATTGATATTGTCTTTTTATTCCACAGCGACTTCCACCACTCTTCCAAAGGGTATTAAAACTGTCTTCTTAATCTACTGTGACCTCCACGTCTCTTCCACGGGGCAATGATAGTGTCTTTCTAATTCCATTGCGACCTCCACCACTCTACCAAGGGGCATTTATATTGTCTTTTTATTCCACTGCGACCTCCACCACTCTTCCAAGGGGCATTAAAACTGTCTTGTTAAGCTACTGTGATCTGCACGTCTTTTCCACGGGGCATTGATATTGTCTTTTTATTCCAATGTAACCTCCACCACTCTTCCAAGGGGCATTAAAACCGTCTTGTTTAGCTACTGTGACCTTTACGTCTCTAACACGGGGCATTGATTTTGTCCTTTTTTTTTCACAGCGACCTCCACCACTCTTCCAAGGGGCATTGCGTTTGTCTTTTTATTCCACTGCGACCTCCACCACTCTTCCTATGGGCATTAAAACCATCTTGTTAGGCTACTGTGACCTCCACGTCTTTTCCACGGGATATTGATATTGTCTTTTTATTTCACTGCATCCTCCACCACTCTTCCAAGGGGCATTGATATTGTCTTTTTATTCCACTGCGACCTCCACCACTCTTCGAATGGGCATTAAAACCATCTTGTTAGGCTACTGTGACCTCCACGTCTCTTCACGGGGCATTGATATTGCCTTTTTATTTCACTGCGACCTCTACCACTCTTCCACGGAGCATTGATATTGTCTTTTTAATTCTATTGCGACCTCCACCACTCTACCAAGGGGCATTAATATTGTCTTTTTATTCCACTGCGACCTCCACCACTCTTCCAAGGGGCTTTATATCCATCTTGTTAAGCTACTGTGATCTGCACGTCTCTTCCACGGGGCATTTATATTGTCTTTTTATTCCAATGTCAACTCCACCACTCTTCCAAGGGGCATTAAAACCGTCTTGTTTAGCTACTGTGACATTCACGTCTCTACCACGGGGAATTGATTTTGTCCTTTTTTTCCACAGCGACCACCACCACTCTTCCAAGGGGCATTGATATTGTCTTTTTATTCCACAGCGACCTCCACCACTGTTCCAAGGGGCATTAAAACCATCTTGTTAAGCTACTGAGACCTCCACTTCTCTATCACGGCGCATTGATATTGTTTTTTATTCCACTGCGACCTCTACCACTCTTCCAAGGGTTATTAAAACTGTCTTGTTAAGCTGCTGTGATCTGCATGTCTCTTCCACGGGGCATTGATTTTGTGTTTTTATTCCATTGTAACCTCCACCACTCTTCCAAGGGGCATTAAAACCGACTTGTTTTGCTAATGTGACTTTCACGTCTCTACCACGGGGCATTGATTTTGTCCTTTTTTTTCAAAGCGATCTCCACCACTCTTCCAAGGGGCATTGATATTGCCTTTTTATTCCACAGCGACCTCCACCACTCTTCCAATGGGCATTAAAACCATCTTGTTAGGCTACTGTGACCTCCACGTCTCTTCCACGGGGTATTGATATTGTCTTTTTATTTCACTGCATCCTCCACCACTCTTCCAAGGGGCATTGATATTGTCTTTTTATTCCACTGCGACCTCCACCACTCTTCGAATGGGCATTAAAACCATCTTGTTAGGCTACTGTGACCTCCACGTCTCTTCACGGGGCATTGATATTGCCTTTTTATTTCACTGCGAACTCTACCACTCTTCCACGGAGCATTGATATTGTCTTTTCAATTCTATTGCGACCGCCACCATTCTACCAAGGGGCATTAATATTGTCTTTTTATTCCAGTGCGACCTCCACCACTCTTCCAAGGGGTATTAAAATTGTCTTGTTAAGCTGCTGTGATCTGCATGTCTCTTCCACGGGGCATTGATTTTGTGTTTTTATTCCAATGTAACCTCCACCACTCTTCCAAGGGGCATTAAAACCGACTTGTTTAGCTAATGTGACTTTCACGTCTCTACCACGGGGCATTGATTTTGTCCTTTTTTTTCAAAGCGATCTCCACCACTCTTCCAAGGGGCATTGATATTGTCTTTTTATTCCACAGCGACCTCCACCACTCTTCCAAGGGGCATTAAAACCGTCTTTTTAAGCTACTGTGACCTCCAGGTCTCTTCCATGGGGCATTGATTTTGTGTTTTTTTTCCACTGCGACATCCACCACTCTTCCATCTTGTTAGGCTACCGTGACCTCCACTTCTCTTCCACGGGGCATTGATTTTGTCCTTTTTTTCCACAGCTACCTCCACCACTCTTTCAAGGGGCATTAAAACCATCTTGGCAAGCTACTCTGACCTCCAGGTCTCTTCCATGGGGCATTGATTTTTTCTTTTTATTCCGCTGCTACCTCCACCACTCTTCCAATGGACATTAAAACCAACTTGTTAGGCTACTGTGACCTCCACGTCTCTTCCACGGGGCACTGATATTGTCTTTTTATTTCACTGCGACCTCCACCACTCTTCCAAGGGGCTTTATATCCGTCTTGTTAAGCTACTGTGATCTGCATGTCTCTTCCACGGGGCATTGATATTGTCTTTTTATTCCAATGTCACCTCCACCACTCTTCCAAGGGGCATTAAAACCGTGTTGTTTAGCTACTGTGACATTAACGTCTCTACCACGGGGCATTGATTTTGTCCTTTTTTTCCACAGCGACCACCACCACTCTTCCAAGGGGCATTGATATTGTCTTTTTATTCCACAGCGACCTCCACCACTCTTCCAAGGGGCATTAAAACCATCTTGTTAAGCTACTGTGACCTCCAGGTCTCTTCCATGAGGCATTGATTTTGTCTTTTTATTTCGCTGCGACCTCCACCACTCTTTCAATGGGCATTAAAACCATGATGTTAGGCTACTGTGACCACCACGTCTTTTCCACGGGGCAATGATATTGTCTTTTTATTTCACTGCGACCTCCACCACTCTTCCAAGGGGCATTGATATTGTCTTTTTATTCCACTGCGACCTCCACCACTCTTCCATAGGGCATTGATATTGTCTTTTTATTCAACTCCGACCTCCACTACTCTTCCAAGGGGCATTGATATTGTCTTTTTATTCCACTGCGACCTCCACCACTGTTCCAAGGGGCATTAAAACCATCTTGTTAAGCTACTGAGACCTCCACATCTCTATCACGGCGCATTGATATTGTTTTTTATTCCACTGCGACCTCCACCACTCTTCCAAGGGGTATTAAAACTGTCTTGTTAAGCTGCTGTGATCTGCATGTCTCTTCCACGGGGCATTGATTTTGTGTTTTTATTCCAATGTAACCTCCACCACTCTTCCAAGGGGCATTAAAACCGACTTGTTTAGCTACTGTGACTTTCACGTCTCTACCACGGGGCATTGATTTTATCCTTTTTTTTCAAAGCGACCTCCACCACTCTTCCAAGGGGCATTGATATTGTCTTTTTATTCCACAGTGACCTCCACCACTCTTCCAAGTGGCATTAAAACCATCTTTTTAAGCTACTGTGACCTCCAGGTCTCTTCCATGGGGCATTGGTTCTTGTCTTTTTTTTCCACTGCGACCTCCACCACTCTTCCATCTTGTTAGGCTACTGTGACCTCCACTTCTCTTCCACGGGGTATTGATATTCTCTTTTTATTTCACTGCATCCTCCACCACTCTTCAAAGGGGTATTGATATTGTCTTTTTATTCTACTGCGACCTCCACCACTCTTCCAATGGGCATTAAAACTATCTTGTTAGGCTACTGTGATCTGCACGTCTCTTCCATGGGGCATTGATATTGTCTTTTTATTTCACTGCGACTTCCACCACTCTTCCACGCGGCATGGATATTGTCTTTTTAATTCCATTGCGAACTCCACCACTCTACCAAGGGGCATTAATATTGTCTTTTTATTCCACTGCGACCTCCACCACTCTTCCAAGGGGCATTAAAACCGTCTTATTAAGCTACTGTGATCGGCACGTCTCTTCCTCGGGGCATTGATATTGTCTTTTTATTCCAATGTAACCTCCACCACTCTTCCAAGAGGCATTAAAACCATCTTGCTAAACCACGCTGAACTCCACAGCTCTTCCAAGGGGCATTAAAACCGTCTTGTTAAGCTACTGTGACCTCCAAATCTCTTCCACGGGGCATTGATATTGTCTTTTTATTCCACAGCAACCTCCACCACTCTTCCAAGGGGCATTAAAAACGTCTTGTTAAGCTACTGTGACCTCCACGTCTCTTCCACTGGGCATTGATATTGTCTTTTTATTCCACTGCACCCTCCACCACTCTTTCAAGGGGCATTAAAACCATCTTGTTAGGCTACTGTGACCTCCATGTCTCTTCCACGAGACATTGATATTGTCTTTTTAATCCACTGCCACCTCCACCACTCTTCCAAGGGGCATTGATTTTTTTTTTTTATTCCACTGCGACCTCCACCACTCTTCCAAGGGGCATTGATATTGTCTTTTTATTCCACTGCGACCTCCACGACTCTTACAAGGGGCATTAAAACTGTCTTGTTAAGCTACTGTGACCTCCAAGTCACTACCACGGGGCATTAAAACCATCTTGTTAAACGACTCTGAACTCCACAGCTCTTCCAAGGGGCAGTAAAACTGTGTTGTTAAGCTACTGTGACCTCCATGTCTTTTCCACGGGGCACTGATATTGTCTTTTTAATTACATTGCAACCTCCACCACTCTACCAAGGGGCATTAATATTGTATTTTTATTCCACTGCGACCTCCACCACGCTTCGAATGGGCATTGAAACCATCTTGTTAGGCTACTGTGACCTCCACGTCTCTTCCACGGGGCATTGATATTGTCTTTTTATTTCACTGCGACCTCCACCACTCTTCCACGGGGCATTGATATTGTCTTTTTAATTCCATTGCGACCTCCACCACTCTACCAATGGACATTAATATTGTCTTTTTATTCCACTGCGACCTCCACCACTCTTCCAAGGGGCATTAAAACCGTCTTGTTAAGCTACTGTGATCTGCACGTCTCTTCCACGGGGAATTGATATTGTCTTTTTATTCCAAAGTAACCTCCACCACTCTTCAAGGGGCATTAAAACCGTTTTGTTTAGCTACTGTGACCTTCACGTCTCTACCACGAAGCATTGATTTTGTCCTTTTTTTCCACAGCGACCACCATCACTCTTCCAAGGGGCATTGATATTGTCTTTTTATTCCACAGCGACCTTCACCACTCTTCCAAGGGGCATTAAAACCGTCTTGTTAAGCTACTGTGACCTCCAGGTCTCTTCCATGGGGCATTGATTTTGTCTTTTTATTCTGCTGCGACCTCCACCACTCTTCCAATGGGCATTAAAACCATGATGTTAGGCTACTGTGACCTCCATGTCTCTTCCACGGGGCACTGATATTGTCTTTTTATTTCACTGCGACCTCCATCTCTCTTCCAAGGGGCATTGATATTGTCTTTTTATTCCACTGCGACCTCCACCACTCTTCCATAGGGCATTGATATTGTCTTTTTATTCAACTCCGACCTCCACGTCTCTTCCACGGGGCATTGATATTGTCTTTTTATTTCACTGCAACCTCCACCACTCTTCCACGGGGCATTGATATTGTCTTTTTAATTCGATTGCGACCTCCACCGCTCTACCAAGGGGCATTAATATTGTCTTTTTATTCCACTGCGACCTCCACCACTCTTCTAAGGGGCATTAAAACCGTCTTGTTAAGCCACTTTGATCTGCCCGTCTCTTCAACGGGGCATTGATATTGTCTTTTTATTCCAATGTAACCTCCACCACTCTTCCAAGGGGCATTAAAACCGTTTTGTTTAGCTACTGTGACCTTCACGTCTCTACCATGGTGCATTGATTTAGTCCTTTTTTTCCACAGCGACCTCCAACACTCTTCCAAGGGGCATTGATATTGTCTTTTTATTCCACAGCGACCTCCACCACTCTTCCAAGGGGCATTAAAACCGTCTTGTTAAGCTACTGTGACCTCCAGGTCTCTTCCATGGGGCATTGATATTGTCTTTTTATTTCACTGCGACCTCCACCACTCTTCCACGGGGCATTAAAACCATCTTGTTAGGCTACTGTGACCTCCACGTCTCTTCCAAGGGGCATTGATATTGTCTTTTTATTTCACTGCGACCTCCACCACTCTTCCATGGGGCATTGATATTGTCTTTTTATTCCACTGCGACCTCTACCACTCTTCCATAGGGCATTAATATTGTCTTTTTATTCAACTCCGACCTCCACTACTCTTCCAAGGGGCATTAATATTGTCTTTTTTTTCCACTGCGACCTCCACCCCTGTTCCAAGGGGCATTAAAACCATCTTGTTAAGCTACTGTGACCTTCACATCTCTTCCACGGCGCATTGATATTGTCTTTTTATTCCACTGCGACCTCTACCACTCTTCCATGGGGCATTAAAACCATCTTGTTAAGCTACTGTGACCTTCACGTCTCTTCCATGGGGCATTGGTATTGTCTTTTTATTCCATTGCGACCTCCACAACTCTTCCAAGGGGCACTGATATTGTCTTTTGATTCCAGTGCGATCTCCACCACTCTTTCAAGGGCATTAAAATTGTCTTGTTAAGCTACTATCTCCACGTCTCTTCCACGTGGCATTGATATTGTGTTTTATTCCACTATGAGCTCCACCACTCTTTCAATGGGCATTAAAACCATCTTGTTAGGCTACTGTGACCTCCCCGTCTCTTCCACAGGGCATTGATATTGTCTTTTTATTCCACTGTGACCTCAACCACTCTTACAATGGGCATTGATATTGTCTTTTTATTCGTCTGCCACCTCCAGCACTCTTACAAGGGGCATTAAAATGGTGCCGTTAAGCTACTGTGACCTCCAAGTCTCTTCCACGGGGCATTGATATTGTCTTTTTAATCCACTGCGAACTCCACCACTCTTCCATAGGGCACTGATACTGTCTTTTTATTCAATTGCGACGTCCACCACTCTTCCAAGAGGTCATTGATATTTTCTTTTTATTCCAAGGGGCATTAAAACCATCTTGTTAAGCTACTGTGAACTCCAAGTCTCTTCAACTGATCATTGATATGTTCTTTTATTCAACTGTAACCTCCACCACTCTTCCAAGGGGCATTAAAACCGTCTTGTTATGCTACTGTGACCTTCACGTCTCTTCCAAGTGGCATTAAAACCATCTTGTTAAACCAATCTGAATTCCACAGCTCTTCCAAGGGGCATTAAAACCGTCTTGTTAAACAAATGTGATCTCCACTTCTCTTCCACGGAGCATTGATATTGTCTTTTTATTCCACTGCGAAGACCACCACTCTTCCAAGGGGCATTAAAACCATCTTGGTAAGCTTCTGTGATCTCCACGTCTCTTCCACGGGGCATTGATATTGTATTTTTATTCCACTGTAACCTCCACCACTCTTCCAAGTGGCATTAATATCGACTTGTTAAGCTACTGTGACCTCTACGTCTCTTCCTCGGGGCATTGATATTGTCCTTTTATTCCTTTGCTACCTCCACCACTCTACCACGGGGCATTGATATTGTCTTTTTATTCCACTGCGACCTCAACCACTCTTCCAAGAGGCATTAAAAGCATCTTGTTAAGCTACTGTGACCTCCACGTCTCTGCCACGGGAATTGATATTGTCTTTTTTTTCCAGAGCGACCTCCACCACTCTTCCAAGGGGCATTAAAACGGTTTTGTTAAGCTACTGTGACCTCTACATCTCTTCCACGGGGCATTGACATTGTCTTTTTTTTCCACTGCGACCTCCACCACTCTACCAAGGGGCATTAAAAGCATCTTGTTAAGCTACTGTGACCTCCACGTCTCTACCACGGGGAATTGATATTGTCTTTTTTTTCCAGAGCGACCTCCACCACTCTTCCAAGGGGCATTAAAACGGTTTTGTTAAGCTACTGTGACCTCTACATCTCTTCCACGGGGCATTGACATTGTCTTTTTTTTCCACTGCGACCTCCACCACTCTACCAAGGGGCATTAAAAGCATCTTGTTAAGCTACTGTGACCTCCACGTCTCTACCACGGGGAATTGATATTGTCTTTTTTTTCCACTGCGACCTCCACCACTCTTCCAAGGGGTCAAGGATATTGTCTTTTTATTCCACTGTGACCTCCACCAGTGTTCCAAGGGGCATTAAAACCATCTTGTTAAGCAATTGTGACCTACAAGTCTCTTCCACAGCGCATTGATATTGTCTTTTTATTCGACTGCGAACTCCACCATTCTTCCATGGGGCATTAAAACCATCTTGTTAAGCTACTGTGACCTTCACGTCTCTTCCACGGGGCATTGATATTGTCTTTTTATTCCACTGCGGCCTCCACCTTTCTTCCATGGGGCATTAAAACCATCTTGTTAAGCTACTGTGACCTTCACGTCTCTTCCACGGGACATTGATATTGTCTTTTTATTCCATTGCGACCTCCACCACTCTTCCAAGGGGCATTGATATTGTCTTTTTATTCCACTGCGGCCTCCACCTTTCTTCCATGGGGCATTAAAACCATCTTGCTAACCTACGGTGACCTTCACGTCTCTTCCAAGGGGCATTGATATTATCTTTTTACTCCAATGCGACCTCCACCACTCTTCCAAGGGGCATTAAAACAGTCTTGTTAAGCTGCTATCTCCACTTCTCTATGACGGGGCATTGATTTTGTCTTTTTATTCCACTGTAACCTCCACCACTCTTCCAAGGGGCATTAAAAACATTTTTTTAAGCTACTATCTCCACTACTCTTCCAATGGGTCATTGATATTGTCTTTTTTTCCACTGTGACCTCCACCAGTGTTACAAGGAGCATTAAAACCATCTTGCTAATCTACTTGACCTCCAAGTCTCTTCCACGGCGCATTGATATTGTTTTTTATTCCACTGCGACCTCCACCACTCTTCCAAGGGGCATTAAAACCGTCTTGTTAAGCTACTATCTCCACGTCTCTACCACGGGGCATTGATTTTGTCTTTTTATTCCACTGTAACCTCCACCACTCTTCCAAGTGGCATTAAAAACGTTTTTGTAAGCTACTATCTCCACGTCTCTTCCACGGGGCATTGATATTGACTTTTTATTCCACTGTAACCTCCACCACTCTTCCAAGGGGCAATTAAACTGTCTTGTTAAGCTACTGTGACCTCCAGGTCACTTCCACGGGGCATTGATATTGTCTTTTTATTCCACTGCGACCTCCACTACTCTTCCAATGGGCATTAAAACCAACTTGTTAGGCTACTGTGATCTCCACATCTCTACCACAGGGCATTGATATTGTCTTTTTATTCCACTGCAACCTCAACCACTCTTTCAAGGGGCATTGATACTGTCTTTTTATTCCATCGCGACCTCCACCACTCTTCTAAGGGGCATTAAAACGGTGTTGTTAAGCTACTGTGACCTCCAAGTCTCTTCCACGGCTCATTGATATTGTCTTTTTATTCCACTGTGACCTCCACCACTCTTGCATAGGGCATTGATGTTGTCTTTTTATTCCACTGCGACCTCCACCACTCTTCCAAGGGGCATTAAAAGATTCTTGTTAAGCTCCTGTGACCTCGAAGTCTCTTCCACTGGGCATTGATATTGTCTGTTTATTCAACTGTAACCTCCACCACTCTTCCAAGGGGAATTAAAATCGTCTTGCTAAGCTACTGTGACCTCCACGTCTCTACCAAGGGGCATTAAAACCATCTTGTTAAACCAATCTGTACTCCACATCTCTTCCAAGGGGCATTAAAACCATCTTTTTAAGCTACTGTGACCTCCACATCTCTTCCACGGGGCATTGATATTGTCTTTTTATTCCACAGAGACCTCCACCACTCTTCCAAGGGTCATTAAAACCATGTTGTTAGGCTACTGTGACCTTTAGGTCTCTTCCACGTGGCATTGATATTGTCTTTTTATTCCACTACGAGCTCCACCACTCTTTCAATGGGCATTAAAACCATCTTGTTAGGCTACTGTGACCTCCACGTCTCTTCCACAGGTCATTGATATTGTCTTTTTATTCCACTGTGACCTCCACCACTCTTACAAGGGGCATTGATATTGTCTTTTTATTTGACTGCCACCTCCACCACTCTTACAAGGGGCATTAAAACGGTGCCGTTAAGCTACTGTGACCTCCAAGTCTTTTCCACGGGGCATTGATATTTTCTTTTTAATCCACTGTGACCTCCACCACTCTTCCATAGGGCACTGATACTGTCTTTTTATTCAATTGCGACCTCCACCACTCTTCCAAGAGGTCATTGATATTGTCTTTTAATTCCACTGCGGCCTCCACCACTTTCCCGAGGGGCATTAAAACCATCTTGTTAAGCTACTGTAAACTCCAAGTCTCTTCAACTGGGCATTGATATGTTCTTTTTTTCAACTGTAACCTCCACCACTCTTCCAAGGAGCATTAAAACCGTTTTGTTATGCTACTGTGACCTTCACGTCTCTTCCAAGGGTCATTAAAACCATCTTGTTAAACCAATCTGAACTCCACAGCTCTTCCAAGGGGCATTAAAACCGTCTTGTTAAACTAATGTGATCTCCACTTCTCTTCCACGGGGCATTGATACTGTCTTTTTATTCCACTTCGAAGACCACCACTCTTCCAAGGGGCATTAAAACCATCTTGTTAAGCTACTGTGATCTCCACGTCTCTTCCACGGGGCATTGATATTGTATTTTTATTCCACTGTAACCTCCACCACTCTTCCAAGTGGCATTAATATCGACTTGTTAAGCTACTGTGACCTCCACGTCTCTTCCTCGGGGCATTGATATTGTCCTTTTATTCCTTTGCGACCTTCACCACTCTACCAAGGGGCATTGATATTGTCTTTTTATTCCACAGCGACCTCAACCACTCTTTCAAGGGGCATTAAAACCGTCTTGTTAAGCTACTGTGATCTGAACGTCTCTTCCACGGGGCATTGATATTGTCTTTTTATTCTAATGTAAACTCCACCACTCTACCAAGGGGCATTAAAACCATCTTGTTAAGCTACTCTGACCTCCACGTCTCTACCAGGGGGAATTGATATTGTCTTTTTTTTCCAGAGCGCCCTCCACCATTCTTCCAAGAGGCATTAAAATCATCTTCTTAAGCTCCTGTGACCTCCAGGTCTCTTCCACGGGACATTGATATTGTCTTTTTTTTCCACTGCGACCTCCACCACTCTTCCAATGGGCATTAAAATCATCTTGTTAGGCTACTGCGACCTCCACGTCTCTTCCACGGGGCATTGATATTGTCTCTTTTTGTCTTTTTATTCCACTGCGACCTCCACCACTCTTCCAAGGGGCATTGATATTGTCTTTTTATTCCACTGCGACCTCCACCACTCTTCCAAGGGGCATTGATATTTTCTTTTTATTCCACTGTGACCTCCACTACTCTTCCAAGGGACATTAAAACGGTCTTGTTAAGCTACTGTGACCTCTACATCTCTTCCACGGGGCATTGACATTGTCTTTTTTTCCACTGCAACCTCCACCACTCTTCCATAGGGCATTGATATTGTCTTTTTATTCAACTGCGACCTCCACTTCTCTTCCAAGGGGTCAATGATATTGTCTTTTTATTCCACTGTGACCTCCACCAGTGTTCCAAGGGGCATTAAAACCATCTTGTTAAGCTATTGTGACCCCAAGTCTCTTCCACTGCGCATTGATTTTGTCCTTTTCTTCTACTGCGACCTCCACCATTCTTCCATGGGCCATTAAAACCATCTTGTTAAGCTACTGTGAGCTTCACGTCTCTTCCACGGGGCATTGATATTGTCTTTTTATTCCACTGCGGCCTCCACCTTTCTTCCATGGGCCATTAAAACCATCTTGTTAAGCTACTGTGACCGTCACGTCTCTTCCACGGGACATTGATATTGTCTTTTTATTCCATTGCGACCTCCACCACTCTTCCAAGGGGCATTGATATTGTCTTTTTATTCCAATGCGACCTCCACCTCTCTTCCAAGGGGCATTAAAACCGTCTTGTGAAGCTACTATCTCCACGTCTATACCACGGGGCATTGGTTTTGTCTTTTTATTCCACTGTAACCTTCACCACTCTTCCAAGGGGCATTAAAAACGTTTTTTTAAGCTACTATCTCCACGTCTCTTCCACGGGGCATTGATATTGACTTTTTATTCCACTGTAACCTCCACCGCTCTTCCAAGAGGCATTGCTATTGTCTTTTTATACCACAGAGATCTCCACCACTCTTCCAAGGGGCATAAAAACCGTCTTGTTAAGCTCCTGTGACCTCAAGGTCTCTTCCACGGGGCATTGATATTGTCTTTTTATTCCACTGCGACCTCCACCATTCTTCCAATGGGCATTAAAACCATCTTGTTAGGCTACTGTGACCTCCACATCTCTACCACAGGGCATTGATATTGTCTATTTATTCCACTGCAACCTCAACCACTCTTTCAAGGGGCATTGATACTGTCTTTTTATTCCATCGCGACCTCCACCACTCTTCCAAGGGGCATTAAAACGGTGTTGTTAAGCTACTGTGACCTCCAAGTCTCTTCCACGGGGCATTGATATTGTCTTTTTATTACACTGTGACCTCCACCACTCTTGCATTCGGCATTGATATTGTCTTTTTATTCAACTGCTTCCTCCATCACTTTTCCAAGGGATCATTGATATTGTCTTTTTATTCCACTGCGACCTCCACCACTCTTCCAAGGGGCATTAAAACCATCTTGTTAAGCTCCTGTGACCTCCAAGTCTCTTCCACTTGGCATTGATATTGTCTTTTTATTCAACTGTAACCTCCAGCACTCTTCCAAGGGGCATTAAAACCGTCTTGCTAAGCTACTGTGACCTCCACGTCTCTTCCACGGGGCATTAATATTGTCTTTTTATTCCACTGCGACCTCCACCACTCTTCCAAGGGGCAATGATATTGTCTTTTTATTCCACTGCGACATCCACCACTCTTCCAAGGGGCAATAAAACCATCTTGTTAAGCTACTGTGATCTCCACGTCTCTTCCACGGGGCATTGATATTGTCTTTTTTTTCCACTGCGACCTCCACCACTCTTCCAAGGGGCATTAAAAACGTCTTGTTAAGCTACTTTGACCTCCACATCTCTTCCATGGGGCATTGATATTGTCTTTTTATGCCACTGCGACCTTCTCCACTCTTCCAAGGGGCATTAAATCCGTATTGTTAAGCTACTGTGACCTTAACGTCTCTTCCACGGGGCATTGATATTTTATTTTTATTCCACTGTTACCTCCACCACTCTTCCAAGGGGCATTAATACTGTCTTGGTAAGCTACTGTGACCTACACCTATCTTCCAAGGGGCATTAAAATTATGTTGTTAACCCACTCTGAACTCCTCAGCTCTTCCAAGGGGCATTAAAACTGTCTTGTTGGGCTACTGTGACCTCCACCTCTCTTCCAAGGGGCATTGATATTGTCTTTTTATTCCACTGCGACCTTCACCACTCTTCCAAGTGGCATTGGTATTGTCTTTTTATTCCACTGCGACCTCCACCACTTTTACATGGGGCATTGATATTGTCTTTTTATTCCACTGCGACCTCCACCACTCTTCCAAGAGGCATTAAAACTGTCTTGTTAAGTTACTGTGATCTGCACGTCTCTTCCACGGGGCATTGATATTGTCTTTTTATTCCACTGCGACCTCCACCACTCTTCCAATGGGCATTAAAACCATCTTGTTAGGCTACTGTGACGTCCATGTCTCTTCCACGGGGCATTGAAATTGTTTTTTTATTCCACTGCATTCTCCACCACTCTTCCATAGGGCATTGATATTGTCTTTTTATTCAACTGCGACCTCCACTTCTCTTCCAAGGGGTCAATGATATTGTCTTTTTATTCCACTGTGACCTCCACCAGTGTTCCAAGGGGCATTAAAACCATCTTGTTAAGCTATTGTGACCCCAAGTCTCTTCCACTGCGCATTGATTTTGTCCTTTTCTTCTACTGCGACCTCCACCATTCTTCCATGGGCCATTAAAACCATCTTGTTAAGCTACTGTGACCGTCACGTCTCTTCCACGGGACATTGATATTGTCTTTTTATTCCATTGCGACCTCCACCACTCTTCCAAGGGGCATTGATATTGTCTTTTTATTCCAATGCGACCTCCACCACTCTTCCAAGGGGCATTAAAACCGTCTTGTGAAGCTACTATCTCCACGTCTATACCACGGGGCATTGGTTTTGTCTTTTTATTCCACTGTAACCTTCACCACTCTTCCAAGGGGCATTAAAAACGTTTTTTTAAGCTACTATCTCCACGTCTCTTCCACGGGGCATTGATATTGACTTTTTATTCCACTGTAACCTCCACCACTCTTCCAAGAGGCATTGATATTGTCTTTTTATACCACAGAGATCTCCACCACTCTTCCAAGGGGCATAAAAACCGTCTTGTTAAGCTCCTGTGACCTCAAGGTCTCTTCCACGGGGCATTGATATTGTCTTTTTATTCCACTGCGACCTCCACCATTCTTCCAATGGGCATTAAAACCATCTTGTTAGGCTACTGTGACCTCCACATCTCTACCACAGGGCATTGATATTGTCTATTTATTCCACTGCAACCTCAACCACTCTTTCAAGGGGCATTGATACTGTCTTTTTATTCCATCGCGACCTCCACCACTCTTCCAAGGGGCATTAAAACGGTGTTGTTAAGCTACTGTGACCTCCAAGTCTCTTCCACGGGGCATTGATATTGTCTTTTTATTACTCTGTGACCTCCACCACTCTTGCATTCGGCATTGATATTGTCTTTTTATTCAACTGCTTCCTCCATCACTTTTCCAAGGGATCATTGATATTGTCTTTTTATTCCACTGCGACCTCCACCACTCTTCCAAGGGGCATTAAAACCATCTTGTTAAGCTCCTGTGACCTCCAAGTCTCTTCCACTTGGCATTGATATTGTCTTTTTATTCAACTGTAACCTCCACCACTCTTCCAAGGGGCATTAAAACCGTCTTGCTAAGCTACTGTGACCTCCACGTCTCTTCCACGGGGCATTAATATTGTCTTTTTATTCCACTGCGACCTCCACCACTCTTCCAAGGGGCAATGATATTGTCTTTTTATTCCACTGCGACATCCACCACTCTTCCAAGGGGCAATAAAACCATCTTGTTAAGCTACTGTGATCTCCACGTCTCTTCCACGGGGCATTGATATTGTCTTTTTTTTCCACTGCGACCTCCACCACTCTTCCAAGGGGCATTAAAAACGTCTTGTTAAGCTACTTTGACCTCCACATCTCTTCCATGGGGCATTGATATTGTCTTTTTATGCCACTGCGACCTTCTCCACTCTTCCAAGGGGCATTAAATCCGTATTGTTAAGCTACTGTGACCTCAACGTCTCTTCCACGGGGCATTGATATTTTATTTTTATTCCACTGTTACCTCCACCACTCTTCCAAGGGGCATTAATACCGTCTTGTTAAGCTACTGTGACCTACACCTATCTTCCAAGGGGCATTAAAATTATGTTGTTAACCCACTCTGAATTCCTCAGCTCTTCCAAGGGGTATTAAAACTGTCTTGTTGGGCTACTGTGACCTCCACCTCTCTTCCAAGGGGCATTGATATTGTCTTTTTATTCCACTGCGACCTTCACCACTCTTCCAAGTGGCATTGGTATTGTCTTTTTATTCCACTGCGACCTCCACCACTTTTACATGGGGCATTGATATTGTCTTTTTATTCCACTGCGACCTCCACCACTCTTCCAAGAGGCATTAAAACTGTCTTGTTAAGTTACTGTGATCTGCACGTCTCTTCCACGGGGCATTGATATTGTCTTTTTATTCCACTGCGACCTCCACCACTCTTCCAATGGGCATTAAAACCATCTTGTTAGGCAACTGTGACGTCCATGTCTCTTCCACGGGGCATTTAAATTGTTTTTTTATTCCACTGCGACCTCCACCACTCATCCAAGGGGCATTGATATTGTCTTTTTATTCCACTGTGACCTCCACCACTCTTCCAACAGGCATTCAAACGGACTTGTTAAGCTACTGTGACCTTCACGTCACTTCCACGGGGCATTGATATTGTCTTTTTATTCCACTGCGATCTCCACCACTCTTTCATAGGGCATTGATATTGTCTTTTTATTCCACTGCGATCTCCACCACTCTTTCATAGGGCATTGATATTGTCTTTTTATACTACTGCGACCTCCACTACTCTTCCAAGGGGTCATTGATATTGTCTTTTTATTCCACTGTGACCTCCAGCACTGTTACAAGGGGCATTAAAGCTGTCTTATTAAGCTACTGTGACCTCCAAGTCTCTTCCACGGGGCATTGATATTGTCTTTTTATTCAACTGTAACCTCCACCACTCTTCCAAGGGGCATTAAAACCGTCTTGTTAAGCTACTGTGACCTTCACGTCTCTACCAAGGGGCATTAAAACCATCTTCTTTAACCAATCTGTACTCCACAGCTCTTCCAAGGATCATTAAAACCATCTTGTTAAGCTACTGTGATCTCCACCTCTCTTCCACGGCACACTGATATTGTCTTTTTTTTCCACTGCGACCTCCACCTCTCTTCCATGGGGCATTAAAACTTCTTGTTAAGCTAATGTGACCTCCACGTCTCTACTAGGGGGAATTAATATTGTCTTTATATTCCATTGCAACCTCCACGACTCTTCCACGGGGCATTGATATTGTATTTTCTTTCTAGTGTAACCTCCAAAACTCTTCCAAGGGGCATTAATACCTTCTTGTAAAGCTACTGTGACCTACACCTCTCTTCCAAGGGGCATTAAAACCATCTTGTTAAACCACTCTTAACTCCACAGCTCTTTCAAGGGGCATTAAAACCGTCTTGTTAAGCTACGGTGACCTCCACTTCTCTTCCACGGGGCATTGATATTGTCTTTTTATTCCACTGTGACCTCCACCACTCTTCCAAGGTGCATTAAAACCGTCTTTTTAAGCTACTGTGACCTCCACGCCCCTTCCACGGGGCATTGATGTTGTCTTTTTATTCCACTGCGACCTCCACCACACTTCCAAGGGGCATTAAAAACGTCTTGTTATGCTACTTTGACCTCCACGTCTCTTCCACTGTGCATTGATATTGTCTTTTTTATGCCACTGCGACCTCCACCACTCTTCCAAGGGGCATTAAATCCGCATTGTTAAGCTACTGTGACCTCAACGTCTCTTCCAAGGGGCATTAAAACCATCTTGTTAAACCACTTCGAACTCCAAAGCTCTTCCAAGAGGCATTAAAACCGTCTTGTCAAGCTACTGTGACCTCCACGCGATCACCACCACTCTTCCAAGGGGAAAAAAAAGCGTCTTGTTATGCTGCTGTGACCTCCACGTCTCTTCCAAGTGGCATTGATATTGTCTTTTTTTTCCACTGCGACCTCCACCACTCTTCCATAGGGCATTGATATTGTCTTTTTATTATACTGCGACCTCCACCACTCTTCCAAGGGGCATTAAAATGGTCTTGTTAAGCTACTGTGACCTCCATGTCTCTTCCACGGCACATTGATATCGTCTTTTTTTTCCACTGCTACCTCCACCTCTCTTCCATGGGGCATTAAAACTTCTTGTTAAGCTAATGTAACCTCCATGTCTCTTCCAGGGGGCATTAATATTGTCTTTATATTCCATTGCGACCTCCACCACTCTTCCACTGGGCCTTGATATTGTATTTTTTTTCCACTGTAACCTCCACCACTCTTCCAAGGGGCATTAATACCTTCTTGTAAAGCTTCTGTGACCTACACCTCTCTTCCAAGGGGCATTAAAACCATCTTGTTAAACCACTCTGAACTCCACAGCTCTTCCAAGGGGCATTAAAACCGCTTGTTAAGCTACGGTGACCTCCACATCTCTTCCACGGAGCATTGATATTGTCTTTTTATTCCACAGCGACCTCCACCACTCTTCAAGTTGCACTAATTCCGTCTTCTTAAGCTACTGTGACCTCCACGTCTCTTCCACGGCGCACTGATATTGTCTTTTTATTCCACTGCGACCTCCACCACTCTTCCAAGGAGCATTATAACCGTCTTTTTAAGCTACTGTGACCTCCACGTCTCTTCCACGGGGCATTGATATTGTTTTTTTATTCCTCTGCGACCTCCACCACACTTCCAAGGGGCATTAAATCCGCAATGTTAAGCTACTGTGACCTCAACGTTGTTACGGGTCCGTGTGGTGAAACCTCTGTGCCGAGGTGCAAGGAGGGACCCAGAGAGGCGTGACTAAGTATCAACCCGAACCGACCCTGGTCGGACAGCAGCTAACGACACCGTGACCAGGGAGGATCCGGGCTGAGGGACCAGGTGCTACTCTGGGGACGACCTTGTAAGAGAGCAGGTGGCTCCCACGGGTCAGATGGTTGGGACTGACCGGTATGGCGGATGAACATGGCAAGCAGGCAGAAATCTCTGGTGGCTGACAGGTGGTCACGTTACGTGACGGCAGAGCAGGTAGTAGTCTCTAGTTTTACCAGGAAGGTGGTCACAGCAAGTGACGGCAGAGCCTCCAGACAGGCTGGTAGGAAACAGGCGGGCACTCCCAGGTGAGCGGGCAGATCGACATGGCAGGTAACAGGTTAGCGCTCCCAGGTGAGCGGGCTGACGGACTCTGCAGGTAATAGACGGATGCTCCCAGGTGAGCGGACTGGCAGACAGGGCAGGTAACAGGCGGATGCTCCCAGGTGAGCGGACTGGCAGACAGCGCAGGTAACAGGCAGGTAACAGGTGAGCGCTCCAGGTGAGCAGGCTGGCAGGCTCGGCAGGTAACGGGCAGATAACAGGCTGGCAGACAGGACGAGGAGTCAGGCTAGCAGCGGGACCTGAGGGCTGAAGCAGAGATAAGTAACTGTGCAACAACTTGCTCGGCACCTCCATTTTGCAGGAGGTGCCTTATATACGGGAGGTCCTCCGGCAATCGGCCGGAGACTCCTTAAGACGACGTGTGTGGTCCCTTTAAGAGAGGGGAAGCGCGCGTGCGAGCCCCCTAAGCACATTGCCGGGGAAGGAGCGCGTGCCGGCAGCAGCGGGGGGAGAAGCGCTGGAGGACACCGCGTCAGGAGCGGGCAGGTGAGAGGGATGGCATCTCTGCCTAGCAAGGGGCAGAGATGCCGATGCTACAGTACCCCCCCCCTTTAGGCCCCCTCTTTTTTTGGCCTGTAAGAAATTTTTCAAGGAGAAGCGGGGCGTGGATGTTCTCCCTGGGTTCCCAAGTTCTCTCCTCAGGACCAAACCCCTTCCAATCCACCAGAAAAAAGGTCTTTCCTCTTACCCTCTTGGTGGACAGAATACTCTCTACCTCAAAGACGTCCTCAGCGAAAACCGGAGCAGGGGGAGTACCTGGATTGTTGGAAAAAGAGTTTAAGACAACGGGTTTGAGGAGAGATACGTGGAAGGAGTTGGGAATCCGTAATTGGCCGGGATTTTTAACTTGTAGGCCATTGGATTAATTTGCTTGAGGATTTCGAAAGTGCCGATGAAGCGAGGACCTAACTTGTAGGAGGGTATCTTGAGCCGCACATGTTTGGAGGAGAGCCAAACCTTGTCTCCCGGATGGAATTGAGGCGGATCCAGACGTCTCTTATCAGCATATCTCTTCATCCGCTCGAAGGAGTGAAGAAGTGCGGACCTAGTACTCTCCCAAATGGTAGAAAACTCGCTGACAAGAGACTCCGCGGCAGGGTTGTCCACAGAAGCGGAGACGGGAAACGGAATCCGGGGATGTTGGCCATAGACAAAAAAGAACAGGGACTTGGAAGAGGATTCGCTCTCGTGGTTATTATAAGAGAATTCGGCCCAAGGAAGTAGGTCCACCCAATCAGAATGATGGGCATTAACAAAGTGCCGGAGGTAGCTGGTAAGGATCTGATTGATCCGCTTCACTTGACCATTGGACTGAGGGTGGTAAGCGGAGGAGAAATCCAGGGTTACATCCAGCAGTTTACATGTGGCTCTCCAGAAGCGTGAGGTGAACTGAACCCCTCGATCCGACACGATGTGGAGGGGTAGGCCATGGAGACGGAAGATATGGCGGATAAAGTCCTTAGCCAGCTCAGGTGCAGACGGGAGACCAGGCAGGGGAATGAAGTGGGCCATTTTAGAAAAGCGGTCCACGACCACCCAAATGACAGTACACCCGGCAGAAACAGGGAGATCGGTAATGAAGTCCATAGCGATGTGTTGCCATGGGGCAACAGTTATGGGAAGCGGCAGGAGATGACCGGCTTGTAAGTGTCTGGGAACTTTGTTGCGGCCACAAGATGAACAGGCAGAGACGAAGTCTACCACATCCTTACGCAGGTAGACCACCTGTAATGCCGGGAAATGAGCAGGAAGGTCTTCTTTTGGCCGGCATGGCCAGCTAGTTTAGAAGAATGACCCCAGGGAAAAACCTTCTCATGGTCAGGAACCGCCACGAACGTCTTGCCGGGTGGAAGACGAGTCAAATCCAAGGGGGCCACATTCATCACCTTGGAGAGGTCGATAATTTGCATAGGCTCCTCCTCTTGGTCGGAGGACAGGAAGGATCGGGACAAGGCATCAGCTTTGACATTCTTGTCCACCGGGAGGAAATGAAGGATGAAATCGAAGCGGGCAAAAAACAAAGACCACCGGGCCTGACGTGGATTAAGTCTCTGGGCATTTTGGAGATATGCCAGAGTTTTGTGATCCGTGTAGATGATCACCGGGTATAGAGCCCCTTCAAGCAGATAGCGCCACTCTTCCAGTGCCAATTTGACGGCTAGCAATTCTTGGTCTCCTATGGAGTAATTGCGCTCAGAGGAGGAGAAGATTTTGGAGAAAAAGCCGCAGGTTACCATTCTCCCGGATGAAGACTTTTGGGTGAGCACCGCTCCGGCTCCAGAGGAGGAAGCATCAACCTCCAGGTAGAACTGTTTGTTGCAGTCCGGACGGTGCAGCATAGGGGCAGAGGAGAAGGCTTGCTTCACGGAAAGGAAGGCCTCCTCAGCTTCGGGTGGCCATACCTTGGGATTTGCTCCCTTACAGGTGAGCGCAGATATAGGAGCAGTCAGAGACGAGAAGTGTGGAATGAAGAGACGATAGTAATTAGCGAAGCCCAGGAATCGCTGTATCGCCTTCAACCCCTCCGGACGGGGCCACTTTAGGACAGCAGAGAGCTTCTCGGGATCCATTCGCAAGCCTGTCTGGGAGATAACATAGCCCAGGAATAGAAGAGAGGTCTGCTCAAAAAGGCACTTCTCGTATTTAGCATAGAGGTGGTTCTGCCTGAGCCTAAGCAGGACCTGATGAACATCCCTCCGGTGTGTGGGAAGATCCGGAGAGAAGATCAAGATGTCGTCCAGGTAGACCACCACGCAGGAGTAAAGAAGGTCACGGAAGATGTTATTGACCAGTACTTGGAAGAGCATTGCAGAGGCCGAAGGGCATCACATGGTACTCGTAGTGTCCATTCCGGGTATTAAATGCCGTTTTCCACTCTTCTCCTTGACGGATACGGACCAGGTTATACGCTCCACGTAGATCTAGCTTGGAAAAGATTCTGGCACCTTTAAGGTGATCAAATAACTCGGAGATGAGCGTTAGGGGGTATTTATTTTTAACCGTGATCTGATTGAGTCCTCTATAGTCAATACAGGGGCGTAGCGAGCCATCCTTTTTTTTTGACAAAGAAGAATCCGGCTCCAACCGGGGAAGTAGACTTCCGGATGAATCCCCTAGCCAGATTTTCCTCTATGTACTCAGACATGGCCCGGGTTTCAGCTGCAGACAACGGATAAATATGCCCATGGGGTGGAGTGGCGCCAGGTACCAGGTCGATCGGGCAATCATATGGCCTATGAGGTGGCAATGTCTCCGCTTCCTTTTTACCGAAGATGTCAGCATAGGGACAGTAAGGAGCCGGAAGACCAGGTAAATTAGCTGGGGTAGGTGGTGGACGAACCGGACGAACCGGAACCAGTCAGGTCTTATGGCAGGGCGGCCCCCACCGGAGTACTTCACCGGAATGCCCGTTCAACACGGGTTCATGTGTCTGGAGCCAAGGTAGGCCTAGCAATAGGGAGTGGGAGAGTCCGGGTAGCACATGGAAGGAGATTACCTCAGAGTGCAGCATTCCCACCTGCAGGGTTATGGGTTCCGTGACGAGCAGGATGGTCACCGGAAGGAGTCTTCCATCCACGGAGGCGCCTGACAATGGTTCTGCCAGAGACTTGGTGGGAATATGGTATTTCTCAACCAGGGACTGGGAGATGAGTTTTCCAGCGGATCCAGAATCCAGGTGGGCGAGTTCAAAGTGACTGTCCTCTCCCCAGGAGACAGAAACAGACTAAGTCAGGGATGGAGAGGGATTACTTTTGTCTAGGGCGACCTCTCCGAGTGGTCCTAGACACTGGAGTTTCCCGGCCTCTCCGGGCAGGAACGGATCAGGTGCTCCTTACTGCCACAATAGAAGCAGCTCCCCTCGGCTCGGCGTGACTCTTGGCGAGATTTGACCATCATGGTCTGGTCGATCTGCATGGGCTCGGGTGAGTGCACCCGGGGAGTGACAGAAGAGGAGACAGGTCTCTGGAAAGTAGGAGCGAGGCGGGGAAACCTTCTCTCACGGGTGGTCTCCTTGGTGCGTTCTTGAAACCGGATGTCAATCCGGGTAGCCAGCGACACCAGGTCATCGAGGGTGGTAGGAATGTCCCGACCGGCGAGCTCATCTTTAATCAGAGCGGAAAGACCCTCCCAGAAGATGGACACCAGGGCTTTGTTATCCCAGGCAAGCTCAGAAGCGAGGGTGCGGAACCATATGGCATATTGGCCCACGGTGAGAGTCCCTTGCGGAGACATAGCAGAGAGGAGGCTGATGAGGTCTTACGCCCCGGTTCATCGAAGACTCTCCGGATATCAGTGAGGAAAGACGACAGGTCGGAAACCAGGGGGTCCCCTCTCTCCCACAGGGGGTTAAGCCATGCCAGTGCCTTCCCATTGAGATGGGACATGATGAATGCCACTTTGGTCCGGTCGGAGATAAACTGATGAGCCAAGAGTTCAAAGCGCAGGGTGCACTGGTTTATGAAGCCCCGAGTTTGAGCGGGGTCACCTCCGAAACGAGGAGGTGCAGAAAGCCGTGGTCCGGGGCAAGATGCCATGGTATTGAGGCAGAGACGTTGATGCTACAAACGTCTCTTCCAAGGGGCATTAAAACCATCTTGTTAAACCACTTCGAACTCCAAAGCTCTTCCAAGAGGCATTAAAACCGTCTTGTTAAGCTACTGTGACCTCTACGTCTCTTCCACGGGGCATTGATATTGTCTTTTTATTCCACAGCGATCTCCACCACTCCTCCAAGGGGCAAAAAAAACATCTTGTTAAGCTACTGTGACCTCCACATCTCTTCCAAGGGGCATTGATATTGTCTTTTTATTCCACTGTAACCTCCACCACTCTTAAAAGGGGCATTAAAACTGTCTTGTTAAGCTACTGTGACCTCCACATGTCTTCCAAGGGTCATTAAAACCATCTTGTTAAACCTCTCTGAACTCCACAGCTCTTCCAAGGGGCATTAAAACTGTATTGTTAAGCTACTGTGACCTCCACATCTATTCCAAGGGGCATTGATATTGTCTTTTTATTCCACGGCGACCTCCACCACTTCTCCAAGGGTCATTAAAACCATCTTGTTAAGCTACTATGACCTCCACGTCTCTTCTACGGGGCATTCATATTGTCTTTTTATTCCATTGTGACCTCCAAAAATCTTCCAAAGTGCATTGATATTGTCTTTATAGTCCACTGAAACCTTCACATCATTTCCAAGGGGCATTATAATCATTTGTTAAGCTACTGTGACCTCAACGTCTCTTCCACTTAGCATTGATATTGTCTTTTTTTTCCACAGCGACCTCCAACACTCTTCCAAGGCGCATCAATGTTGTCTTTTTATTCCACTGTGACCTCCACCACTCTTCCAAGGGGCATTGATATTGTCTTTTTATTCCAATGTGACCTCCACCACTCTTCCAAGGTGCATTAAAACCATCTTTTTAAGCTACTGTGACCTCCAAGTCTCTTCCACTGGGCATTGATATTGTCAAGATGGTTTTAATGCCTTTTGTAGAGTGGTGGAGGTCGCAATGGAATAAAAAGACAATATCAATGCCCCGTGGAAGAGACGTGGAGATCACAGTAGCTTAACAAGACGGTTCTAATGCCCCTTGGAAAATCTGTGGAGTTCAGAGTGGTTTAACAAGACAGTTTTAATGACCCGTGGAAGAGACGTAGAGGTCACTGTAGCTTAATAAGATGGTTTTAATGCCCGTTGGAAGAGAGGTGGAGGTCGCAGTGGAATAAAAAGACAATATCAATGCCCCTTGGAATAGTGGTGGAGGTCGCAGTGGAACAAAATGACAATCTCAGTGACCGGTGGAAGAGATGTGGAGGTCACAGTAGCTTAACAAGACGGTTTTAATGCCCCTTGGAAGAGCTGTGGTGTTTAGAGTGGTTTAAAAGGATGGCTTTAATGCCCCTTGGAAGAGACGTGGAGGTCACAGTAGCTTTGCAAGGCGGTTTTAATGCCCTTGGAAGAGTGGTGGAGTTCGCAGCGGAATAAAATGACAATATCAATTCCCCGTGGAAGAGACGTGGAGGTGACAGTAGCTTAACAAGACGGTTTTAATGCCCCGTGGAAGAGCTGTGGTGATTAGAGTGGTTTAACAAGACGGTTATAATGCCCCTTGGAAGAAACTTGGAGGTCACAGTAGCTTTACAAGACAGTTTTAATACCCCTTGGAAGAGTGGTGGAGGTCGCAGTCGATTAAAAAGACAATTTCAATGTCCAGTGAAAGAGACGTGGAGGTGACAGCAGCTTAACAAGACGGTTTTAATGCCCCTTGGAAGTGAGGTGGAGTTCGCAGTGGAATAAAAAGACAATATCAATGCTCCGTGGAAGAGACTTGGAGGTCACAGTAGCTTTTTCAAGACCGATTTAGTGCCCCTTGGAAGAGTGGTGGAGGTTGCAGTGGAATAAAATGACAATATAAATGCCCCTTATAGAGACTTGGAGGTCACAGTAGCTTTACAAGACGGCTTTAATGCCCCTTGGAAGAGTGGTGGAGGTTACAGTGGAATAAAAAGACTATATCAATGCCCCGTGGAAGAGACGTGGGGGTCACAGTAGCTTAACAAGACGGTTTTAATGCCCTTTGGAAGAGTGGTGGAGGTCGCAGTGGAATAAAAAGACAATATCAATGCCCCTTGTAAGAGTGGTGGAGTTCGCAGTCTAATAAAAATACAATATCAATGCCCAGTGTAAGAGACGTGGAGGTCACATTAGCTTATCAAGACGGTTTTAATGCCCTTGGAAAAGCTGTGGAGTTCAGAGTGGTTTAGTAACAAGGTTTTAATGCCTCTTGGAAGAGACGTGGAGGTCACAGTAGCTTAACAAGACGGTTTTAATGCCCCTTGGAAGAGTGGTGGAGGTCGCAGCCGAGTAAAAAGACAATATCAATGCCCCTTGGAAGAATGGGGGAGGTCGCAGTGGAATAAAAAGACAATATCAATTCCCCGTGGAAGAGAAGTGGAGGTCACAGTAGCTTAACAAGACAGATTTAGTGCTATGTGGAAGAGTTGTGGAGGTCGCAGTGGAATAAAAAGAGAATATAAATGCCCCGTGGAAGAGACGTGGAGGTCACAGTAAGCTTAACAAGACGGTTTTAATGCCCCTTGGAAGAACTGTGGAGTTCATCGTGGTTTAACAGGATGGTTTTAATGCCCCTTGGAGAGACATGGAGGTCACAGTAGCTTAACAAGGCAGTTTTAATTCCCCTTGAAAGAGTGGTGGAGGTTACAGTGGAAAAAAAATACATTATCAATGCCCCTTTTAAGAAACGTGGAGGTCACAGTAGCTAAACAAGATGGTTTTAGAGCCCCCTGGAGGAGCTGTGGAGTTCAGAGAGGTACAACAAGATGGTTTAAATGCCCCTTGGAAGAGATGTGGAGGTCACAGTAGCTTTATAAGATGGTTTCAATGCCCTTTGAAAGAGTGGTGGAGGTTACAGTGGAATAAAAAGACTATATCAATGCCCCGTGGAAGAGACATGGAGGTCCCAGTAGCTTAACAAGATGGTTTTAATGCCCTTTGGAAGAGTGGTGGAGGTTACAGTGGAATAAAAAGATATCATCAATGCCCCAGTGTAAGAGACGTGGAGGTCACAATAGCTTAACAAGACAGTTTTAGTGCCCTTTGGAAGAGTGGTGGAGGTCGCAGTGGAATAAAAAGACAATATCAATGCCCCTTGTAAGAGTGGTGGAGTTCGCAGTCTAATATAAATACAATATCAATGCCCAGTGTAAGAGACGTGGAGGTCACATTAGCTTATCAAGACGGTTTTAATGCCCTTGGAAAAGCTGTGGAGTTCAGAGTGATTTAGTAACAAGGTTTTAATGCCCCTTGGAAGAGACGTGGAGGTCACAGTAGCTTAACAAGACGGTTTTAATGCCCCTTGGAAGAGTGGTGGAGGTCGCAGCGGAGTAAAAAGACAATATCAATGCCCCTTGGAAGAATGGTGGAGGTCGCAGTGGAATAAAAAGACAATATCAATTCCCCGTGGAAGAGACGTGGAGGTCACAGTAGCTTAACAAGACAGATTTAGTGCTATGTGGAAAAGTTGTGGAGGTCGCAGTGGAAAAAAAAAGAGAATATAAATGCCCCGTGGAAGAGACGTGGAGTTCACAGTAAGCTTAACAAGACGGTTTTAATGCCCCTTGGAAGAACTGTGGAGTTCATCGTGGTTTAACAAGATGGTTTTAATGCCCCTTGGAGAGACATGGAGGTCACAGTAGCTTAACAAGGCGGTTTTAATTCCCCTTGGAAGAGTGGTGGAGGTTACAGTGGAAAAAAATACATTATCAATGCCCCTTTTAAGAAACGTGAAGGTCACAGTAGCTAAACAAGATGGTTTTAGAGCCCCCTGGAGGAGCTGCGGAGTTTAGAAAGGTACAACAAGATGGTTTTAATGTCCATTGGAAGAGATGTGGAGGTCACAGTAGCTTTATAAAATGGTTTCAATGCCCTTTGGAAGAGTGGTGGAGGTTACAGTGGAATAAAAAGACAATATCAATGCCCCAGTGGCAGAGACATGGAGGTCGCAGTAGCTAAAGAAGACGGTTTTAAAGCCCCTTGGAAGTGTGGTCGAGGTCAAAGTGGAATAAAAAGACAATATCAATGCCCCTTGGAAAAGTGGTGGAGGTAGCAGAGGAATAAAAAGACAATATCAATGTCCAGTGGAAGAGACGTGGAGGTCACAGTAGCTTGACAAGACTGTTTTAATGCCCCTTGGAATAGCTGTGGAGTTCAGAGTGGTTTAACAGGATGGTTTTAATGCCCCTTGTTAGAGACTTGGAGGTCACAGTGGAATAAAAAGACAAGATCAATGCCCGTTGGAAGAGTGGTGGAGGTCGCAGTGGAATAAAAAGACAATATCAATAACCCGTGGAGAAGACATTGAGGTCACAGTAGCTTATCAAGACGGATTTAATGCCCCTTGGAAGAGTGGTGGAGGTCACAATGGAATAAAAAGACAATATCAATGCCCTGTGGAAGAGAAGTGGAGGTCTCAGTAGCTTAACAAGAAGGTTTTAATGCCCCTTGGGAGAGCTGTATAGTTCAGAGTGGTTTAACAAGATGGTTTAAATGCCAATTGGAAGAGATCTGGAGGTCACAGTAGCTTAATAAGGCGATTTTAATGCCCCTTGGAAGAGTGGTGGAGGTTACATTGGAATAAATAGACAATATCAATGCCCCGTGGAAGAGACGTGGAGGTCAGAGTAGCTTTACAAGACTGTCTTAATGCCCCTTGGAAGAGTGATGGAGGTCGCAGTGGAATAAAAAGACAATATCAATGCCCCGTGGAAGAAAAGTGGAGGTCACAGTAGCTTAGCAAGACGGTTTTAATGCCCCTTGGAATAGCTGTGAAGTTCAGAGTGGTTTAACAAGATGGTTTTAAAGCCCTTTGGAAGAGACTTGGAGGACACAGTACCTTAACAAGACGGTTTTAATGCTCCTTGGAAGAGTGGTGGAGGTTACAGTGGAATAAATAGACAATATAAATACCCGATGAAGGAGAGAGGGAGGTCACAGTAGCTTAAAAAGACGGTATTAATGCCCCTTGGAAGAGAGGTGGAGGTCGCAGTGGAATAAAAGCACAATATCAATGACCTTTGGAAGAGTGGTGGAGGTCACAGTGGAATAAAAAGGCAATATCAATGAACCTTGGAGGAGACGTGGAGGTCATAGTAGCTTAACAAGACCGATTTAATGCCCCTTGGAAGAGTGGTGGTGGTCGCAGTGGAATAAAAAGACAATATCAATGCCCCGTGGAAGAGACGTGGAGGTCACAGTAGCTTAACAAGACGGTTTTAATACAACTTGGAAGAGTGGTGGAGGTCACAGTGGAATAAAAAGACAATATCAATGCCCCGTGGAAGAGACGTGGAGGTCACAGTAGCTTAACAAGACGGGTTTAATGCCCCTTGGAAGAGTGGTGGATGTCGCAGTGGAATGAAGAGACAATATCAATGCCCCGTGGAAGAGATGTGGAGGTCACAGTAACTTAACAAGGAAGTTATAATGCCCCTTAAAAGTGTGTTGGAGGTCGCAGTGGAATAAAAAGACAATATCAATGCCCCTTGGAAAAGTGGTGGAGCTCGCAGTGGAATAAAAAGACAATATCAATGCCCCGTGGAAGAGACTTGGAGGTCACAGTAGCTTAACAAGAAGGTTTTAATGCCCTTGTAAGAGTGGCGGAGGTCGCAGTGGAATAAAAAATCAATATCACTGCCCCGTGGAAGAGACATGGAGGTCACAGTAGCTTAACAAGGCAGTTATAATGCCCCTTGGAAGAGCTGTAGTGTTCAGAGTGGGTTAACAAGACGGATTTAATGCCCCTTGAAAGAGAAGTGGAGGTCACAGTAGCTTTCCAAGACGGTTTTAATGATGCTTGGAAGAGTGGTAGAGGTCGCTGTGGAATAAAAAGACAATATCAATGCCCCGTGGAAGAGATGTGGAGGTCACAGTAGCTTAGCAATACAGATTAAATGCATCTTGGAAGAGATGTGGAGTTCAGAGTCATTTTACAATATGGTTTTAATGCCCCTTGGAAGAGACGTGGAGGTCATATTATCTTTACAAGATGGTTTTATTGCCCCTTGGAAGAGTGGTGGAGGTTACAGTGGAATAAAAAGAAAATATCAATGCCCCGTGGAAGAGACGTGGAGTTCACAGTATCTTAACAAGACAGTTGTAATGCCCCTTAAAAGTGTGTTGGAGGTCGCAGTGGAATAAAAAGATAACATCAATGCCCCGTGGAAGAGACTTGGAGGTCACAGTAGCTTAACAAGACGGTTTTAATGCCCTTGGAAGAGTGGTGGAGGTCGCAGTGAAATAAAAAAACAATATCACTGCCCTGTGGAAGAGACATGGACGTCACAGTAGCTTAACAAGACAGTTGTAATGCCCCTTGGAAGAGCTGTAGTGTTCAGAGTGGGTTAACAAGACGGATTTAATGCCCCTTGAAAGATAAGTGGAGGTCACAGTAGCTTTACAAGACGGCTTTAGTGCTCCTTGGAAGAGTGGTGGAGGTTACAGTGGAATAAAAAGACAATATCAATGCCCCGTGGAATAGAAGTGGAGTTCACCATAGCTTAACAAGACGGTTTTAAAGCCCCTTGAAATAGAGGTGGAGGTCGCAGTGGAATAAAAAGACAATACCAATGCGCATTGTAAGAGTGGTGGAGATCGTAGTTGAATAAAAAAATAATATCAATGCACCGTGGAGGAGACGTGGAGGTAACAGTAGCTTAAATAAGATGGTTTTAATGCCCATTGGAAGAGTGGTGGAGGTCGCAGTGGAATAAAAAGACAATATCAATTCACCGTCGAAGAGACGTGAAGGTCACAGTAGCTTAAAAAAGACGAATTTAATGCCCTTTGGAAGAGTGGAGGAGGTCTCAGTGGAATAAAAAGACAATATCAATGCCCCGTGAAAGAGACGTGGAGGTCACAGTATCTTAACAAGATGGTTTTAATGCCCCTTGGAAGAGCTGTAGAGTTATGAGTGGTTTAAATGCCCTTAGGAAGAGACGTGGAGATCACATTAGCTTAAGAAAACTATTTTACTGCCCCTTGGAAGAGTGTTTGAGGTTACAGTGGAATAAAAAGACAATATCAATGCCCTGGGGAAGAGATGTGGAGATCACATTAGCTTTACAAGACAGTTTTAATGCCCCTTGTAAGAGAGGTGGAGGTTAAAGTGGAATGAAAAGACAATATCAATGCCCTGGGGAAGAGATGTGGAGATCACAATAGCTTAACAAGATGGTTGTAATGCTGATTGGAAGAGTGGAGGAGGTCACAGTGGAATTGAAAGACAATATCAATGCCCCTTGGAAAAGTGGTGGAGGTCGCAGTGGAATAAAAAGACAATATCAATGCCCCGTGGAAGAGATGTGGAGGTCACAGTAGCTTAACAAGACGACTTTAATGCCCATGGAAGAGTAGTGGAGGTCTCAGTGGAATTAAAAGACAATAACAATGCCCCTTGGAAGAATGGTGGAGGTCGAAATGGAATAAAAAGAAAATATCAATGTACAGTGAAAGGGACGTGGAGGTCACAGTAGCTTAACTAGACGATTTTAATGCCAATTGGAAGAGTGGTGGAGGTTATAGTGGTATAAAAAGACAATATCAATGCCCCGTGGAAGAGACGTGGAGTTCAGAGTGGTTTAACAAGATGGTTTTAATGCCCCTTGATAGAGATGTGGAGGTCTCAGTAGCTTAACAAGATGGTTTTAATGATCCTTGGAACAGTGGAGGAGGTTACAGTGGAATAAAAAGACAATATCAATGCCCCTTGGAAGAGTGGTGGAGGTCGCAATGGAATAAAAAGACAATGTCAATGCCCCGTGAAAGAGACGTGGAGGACACAGTAGCTTAACAAGATGGTTTTAATGCCCCTTGGAAGAGTGGTGGAGGTTACAGTGGAATAAAAAGACAATATCAATGCCCGTGGAAGAGACGTGGAGGTCACAGTAGCTTAACAAGACAGTTTAATGCCCCTTGGAAGAGTGTTGGAGGTTACAGTGGAATAAAAAGACAATATCAATGCCTTTTGGAAGAGTGGTGGATGTCGCAGTGGAATAAAAAGACAATATCATTGCCACGTGGAAGAAACGTGGAGGTCACATTAGCTTAAAAAGATGGTTTTATTGCCCGTTAGAAGAGTGGTGGAGGTCGAAGGCAATAAAAAGACAATATCAATGCCCCTTGGAAGAGTGGTGGAGGTCGCAGTGGAATAAGAAGACAATATCAATGCCCCGTAAAAGAGACGTGGAGGTCACAGTAGCTTAACAAGACGGTTTTAATGCCCCTTGGAAGAGCTGTGGAGTTCAGAGTGGTTTAACAAGACGCTTTTAATGCCTCTTGATAGAGATGTGAAGGTCTCAGTAGCTTAACAAGATGGTTTTAATGCCCCTTGGAACAGTGGAGGAGGTTACAGTGGAATAAAAACACAATATTAATGCCCCTTGGAAGAGTGGTGGAGGTCGCAGTGGAATAAAAAGACAATGTCAATGCCCCGTGAAAGAGACTTGGAGGACACAGTAGCTTAAAAAGATGGTTTCAATGCCCCTTGGAAGAGTGGTGGAGGTCTCAGTGGAATAAAAAGACAATAACAATGCCCTGTAAGTGACGTGGAGGTCACAGTAGCTTAACAAGACGGTTTAAATGCCCCTTGGAAGAGCTGTGGAGTTCAGAGTGGTTTAACAAGACGGTTTTAATGCCCCTTGATAGAGATGTGGAGGTCTCAGTAGCTTAACAAGATGGTTTTAATGCCCCTTGGAACAGTGGAGGAGGTTACAGTGGAATAAAAAGACAATATCAATGCCCCTTGGAATAGTGGTGGAGGTTGCAGTGGAATAAAAAGACAAAATCAATGCCCCGTAAAAGAGACGTGGAGGTCACAGTAGCTTAACAAGACGGTTTTAATGCCCCTTGGAAGAGCTGTGGAGTTCAGAGTGGTTTAAAAAGACGGTTTTAATGCCCCTTGATAGAGATATGGAGGTCTCAGTAGCTTAACAAGATGGTTTTAATGCTCATTGGAACAGTGGAGGAGGTTACAGTGGAATAAAAAGACAATATCAATGCCCCTTGGAAGAGTGGTGGAGGTCGTAGTGGAATAAAAAGACAATATCAGTGCCCCAGTGGAATAGACGTGGAGGTCACAGTAGCAAAACAAGATGGTTTTAATGCTACTAGGAAGAGTGGTGGAGGTCGCTGTGGAATAAAAAGACAACATCAATGCCCCGTGGAAGAGACATGGTGGTCACATTAGCTTAACAATACGGTTTTATTGCCCCTTGGAAGAGCTGTGGAGGTCACATTAGCTTTACAAGACGGTTTTAATGCCCCTTGGAAGAGTGCTGGAGGTTACAGAGGAATAAAAAGACAAAATCACTGCCCCGTGGAAGAGACGTTGAGGTCACAGTAGCTTATCAAGATGGTTTTAATGCTACTTCTAAGAGTGGTGGAGATCACTGTGGAATAAAAAGACAATATCAATGCCCCGTGGAAGAGACGTGGAGGTGACAGTAGCTTAACAATACGGTATTAAAGTCCCTTGGAAGAGCTGTGGAGTTCAGAATGGTTTTTCAAGATGGTTTTAATGCCCCTTGGAAGAGACATGGTGGTCACATTAGCTTTACAAGACTGTTTTAATGCCCTTTTTAGGAGTGGTGGAGGTCGCATTGGAATAAAAAGACAGTTTCAATGCCCCGTGGAATAGACGTGGAGGTCACAGTAGCTTAACAAGACGGTTCTAATGCCCCTTGGAAGAGCTGTGGAGATCACAGTGGTTTAACAAGACGGATTTAATGCCCCTTGGATGAGACGTAGAGGCCACAATAGCTTAACAATTTAGTTCTAATGCCCCTTGGAAAGGTGATGAAGGTTACATTGGAATAAAAAGACAATATCAATGCCCTGTGGAAGAGACGTGGAGGTAACAGTAGCTTAACAAGACAGTTTAATGCCCCTTGGAAGAGTGTTGGAGGTTACAGAGGAATAAAAAGACAATATCAATGCCTTTTGGAAGAGTGGTGGATGTCACAGTGGAATAAAAAGACAATATCATTGCCACGTGGAAGAAACGTGGAGGTCACATTAGCTTAAAAAGATGGTTTCATTGCCCCTTGGAAGAGTGGTGGAGGTCGCAGGCAATAAAAAGACAATATCAATGCCCCTTGGATGAACCGTGGAGGTCAAAGTAGCTTAACAATACGGTTTTATTTCCCCTTGGAAGAGTGGTGGAGGTTACAGTGGAATTTAAAGACAATAACAATGCCCCGTGGTAGAGAAGTGGAGGTTACAGTAGCTTAACAAGATGGTTTCAATGCCGCTTGGTAGAGTGGTGGAGTTTGGAGTGGAATAAAAATACAACATCAATGCCCCTTGAAAGAGTCGTGGAGGTCGCAGTGGAATAAATAGACAATATGAATGCCCCTTGGAGGTGTGGTGGAGGTCGCAGTGGAATAAAAAGACGATATTAATGCCACTTGGAAGAAATGTGGAGGTCACAGTAGCTTAACAAGACGGTTTAAATGCCCCTTGGAAGAGTGGTGGATTTCGCAGTGGAATAAAAAGACAATATTAATGCCCCGTAGAAGAGACGTGGAGGTCACAGTAGCTTAACAAGACAGTTTTAATGCCCCTTCGAAGAGCTGTGGACTTCAGAGTGGTTTAACAAGACGGTTTGAATGCCCCTTGGAAGAGACGTGGATCTCAAAGAAGCTGAAAAAGACGGTATTAATGCCCCTTGGAAGAGTGGGCGAGATTACAGTGAAATAAAAAGACAATATCATTGCCCCATGGAAGAGACGTGGAGGTCACAGTAGCTTAACAAAATGGTTTTAAAGCCTCTTGGAAGAGTGGTGAAGGTTGCAGTGGAATAAAAACACAATATCAATGCCTCTTGGAAGAGTGGTGGAGGTCGTAGTGGAATAAAAAGACAATATCAATGCCCTGTGAAAGAGACGTGGAGGTCACAGTAGCATAACAAGATGGTTTTAATGCCCCTTGTAAGAGTGGTGGAGGTTGCTGTGGAATAAAAAGACAATATCAATGCCCCGCTGAAGAGACTTGGAGGTCACAGTAGCTTTACAAGACGGTTTTAATGCCCTTTGGAAGAGTGGTGGAGGTTACAGTGGAATAAAAAGACAATATCAATGCCCCAAGAAAGAGACGTGGAGATCACAGTAGCTTAACAAGATGGTTTCAATGCCCCTTGGAAGAGTGGTGGAGGTCACAGTGGAATAAAAAGACAATATCAATGCCCCTTGGTAGAGTGGTGGAGGTCGCAGTGGAATAAAATGCCTAAATCAATGCACCGTGGAAGAGACCTGGAGGTCACAGTAGCTTAACAAGATAGTTTTAATGCCCCTTGGAAGAGTGTTGGAGGTCGCAGGGAAGAAATAGACAAAATCAATGCCCCGTCGAAGAGACGTGGAGGTCAAATTAGCTTAACAATACGGTTTTATTGCCCCTTGGAAGAGTGGTGGAGGTTACAGTGGAAAAAAAAGACACTCTCAATGCTCCGTGGAAGAGACGTGGAGGTCACAGTAGCTTAACAAGACGGTTTTAATGCCCCTTGGAAGAGTGGTGGAGGTCGCATTGGAATAAGAAGACGATATCAATGGCTCTTGGAAGAGACGTGGAGGACACAGTAGCTTAACAAGACGGTTTTAATGCCCCTTGGAAGAGTGGTGGAGATCGCAGTGGAATAAAAAGACAATATCAATCCCCCTTGGAAGAGTGGTGGAGGTCGCAGTGGAATAAAAAGACAATATCAATGCCCCGTGGATTAGACGTGGATGTCACAGTAGCTTAACAAGACGGTTTTAATACCCCTTGGAAGAACTGTGGAGTTGAGAGTGGTTTAACAAGACGGTTTTAATGACCCTTGGATGAGACGTGGCGAACACAGTATCTTAACAACAAGGTTCTAATGCCCCTTGGAAAGGTGGTGAAGGTTAAAGTGGAATAAAAAGACAATATCAATGCCCCGTGGTAGAGACGTGGAGGTCAAATTAGCATAACAATACGGTTTTATTGCCCCTTGGAAGAGTGGTGGAGGTTACAGTGGAATAAAAAGACAATATCAATGCCCCGTGGTAGAGACGTGGAGGTCAAATTAGCATAACAATACGGTTTTATTGCCCCTTGGAAGAGTGGTGGAGCTTACAGTGGAAAAAAAAGACACTCTCAATGCTCCGTGGAAGAGACGTGGAGGTCACAGTAGCTTAACAAGACTGTTTTAATGCCCTTTGGAAGAGTGTTGGAGGTCGCAGTGGAATAAAAAGACGATATCAATGGCTCTTGGAAGAGATGTGGAGGACACAGTAGCTTAATTAGACAGTTTTAATGCCCCTTGGAAGAGTGGTGGATATCGCAATGGAATAAAAAGACAATATCAATGCCCCTTGGAAGAGTGGTGGAGGTCGCAGTGGAAAAAAAAGACAATATCAATACCCCGTGAAATAGACGTGGAGGTCACAGTAGCTTAACAAGACGTTTTTAATGCCCCTTGGATGAGCTGTGGAGTTCAGAGTGGTTTAACAAGACGGTTTTAATGCCCCTTGGATGAGACATGGAGGCCACAGTAGCTTAACAAGGTGGTTCTAATGCCCCTTGGAAAGGTGGTGAAGGTTAAATTGGAATAGAAAGACAATATCAATGCCCCGTGGAAGAGACATGGAGGTCACAGTAGCTTAACAAGACAGTTTTAATGCCCCTTGGAAGAGTGGTGGATGTCGCAGTGGAATTTAAAGACAATATCAATGCCCCTTGGAAGAAACGTGGAGGTCACAGTACCTTAAAAAGACGGTTTTATTGCCCCTTGGAAGAGTGGTGGAGGTCGCAGGGAATAAAACAACAATATCAATGCCCCTTGGAAGAGACGTGGACATCAAAGTAGCTTAACAATATGGTTATATTGCCCTTTGGAAGAGTGGTAAAGGTTACAGTGGAATTTAAAGACAATATCAATGCCGCGTGGAAGAGACGTGGAGGTCGCAGTAGCTTAACAAGACGGTTTTAATGCTTTTGGAAGAGTTGTGGAGTTCGCAGTGGAATAAAAAGACAATATCAAGGCCCCTTGGAAGAGTGGTGGAGCTTACAGTGGAAAAAAAAGACACTCTCAATGCTCCGTGGAAGAGACGTGGAGGTCACAGTAGCTTAACAAGACTGTTTTAATGCCCTTTGGAAGAGTGTTGGAGGTCGCAGTGGAATAAAAAGACGATATCAATGGCTCTTGGAAGAGATGTGGAGGACACAGTAGCTTAATTAGACAGTTTTAATGCCCCTTGGAAGAGTGGTGGATATCGCAATGGAATAAAAAGACAATATCAATGCCCCTTGGAAGAGTGGTGGAGGTCGCAGTGGAAAAAAAAGACAATATCAATACCCCGTGAAATAGACGTGGAGGTCACAGTAGCTTAACAAGACGTTTTTAATGCCCCTTGGATGAGCTGTGGAGTTCAGAGTGGTTTAGCAAGACGGTTTTAATGCCCCTTGGATGAGACATGGAGGCCACAGTAGCTTAACAAGGTGGTTCTAATGCCCCTTGGAAAGGTGGTGAAGGTTAAATTGGAATAGAAAGACAATATCAATGCCCCGTGGAAGAGACATGGAGGTCACAGTAGCTTAACAAGACAGTTTTAATGCCCCTTGGAAGAGTGGTGGATGTCGCAGTGGAATTTAAAGACAATATCAATGCCCCTTGGAAGAAACGTGGAGGTCACAGTACCTTAAAAAGACGGTTTTATTGCCCCTTGGAAGAGTGGTGGAGGTCGCAGGGAATAAAACAACAATATCAATGCCCCTTGGAAGAGACGTGGACATCAAAGTAGCTAAACAATATGGTTATATTGCCCTTTGGAAGAGTGGTAAAGGTTACAGTGGAATTTAAAGACAATATCAATGCCGCGTGGAAGAGACGTGGAGGTCGCAGTAGCTTAACAAGACGGTTTTAATGCTTTTGGAAGAGTTGTGGAGTTCGCAGTGGAATAAAAAGACAATATCAAGGCCCCTTGGAAGAGTGGTGGAGGTCGCAGTGGAAAAAAAAGACACTCTCAATGCCCCTTGGAACAGTGGTGGAGCTCACAGTGGAATAAAATGATGATATCAATGCCACTTGCAAGAGACGTGGAGGTCACAGTAGCTTAACAAGACAGTTTAAATGCCCCTTGGAAGAGTGGTGGAGTACACAGTGGTTTACCAAGACGGTTTGAATTCCCCTTGGAAGAGATGTGGAGGTCACAGTATCTTAAAACGAAGGTTTTAATGCCCCTTGGAAGAGTGGTAGAGGTCGCAGTGGAATAAAAAGACAATATCAATGCCCCTTGGAAGAGTGGTGGAGGTCGCAGTGGAATAAAAGACAATATCAATGCCCCGGGGAAGAGACGTGGAGGTCACAGAAGCATAACAAGATGGTTTTAATGCCCCTTGTAAGAGTGGTGGAGCTCGCAGTGGATTAAAAAGACATCAATTCCCTGTGGAAGAGACGTGGAGGTCATTTTAGCTTTACAAGACGGTTTTAATGCCCCTTGGAAGAATGGTAGAGTTCGCAGTGTAATAAAAAGACAATATCACGGCCCCTTAGAAGAGTGGTGGAGGTCGCAATGGAATAAAATGACAATATCAATGCCCATTGCAAGAGTTGTGGAGGTCACAGTGGAATAAAAAAAAATAAATGAATGCCCCTTCCATGAGACGTGGAGGTCACAGTAGCTTAACAAGACGGTTTAAATGCCCCTTGGAAGAGTTTTGGAGTTCGAAGTGGAATAAAAAGACAATATTAATGCCCTGTAGAAGAAACGTGGAGGTCACAGTAGCTTAACAAGTCAGTTTTACTCCCCCTTGGAAGAGCTGAGGAGTTCAGAGTGTTTTATCAAGACGGTTTGAAAGACCCTTGGAAGAGACGTGGAGGTCACAGTAGCTTAAAAAAATGGTATTAATGCCCCTTGTAAGAGTGGTGGAGGTTACAGTGAAATAAAAAGACAATATCAATGTCCCGTCGAAGAGAAGTGGAGGTCACAGTAGCTTAACAAAATGGTTTTATTGCCTCTTGGAAGAGTGCTGGAGGTTGCAGTGGAATAATAAGAAAATATCAATGCCTTTTGGAAGAGACGTGGAGGTCACAGTAACTTAACAAGACGGTTTTAATGCCCGTTGAAGGAGTGGTGGAGTTCGCAGTTTAATAAAACTACAATATCAAGGCCCCTTGGAAGAGTGGTGGAGGTTGCAGTGGAATAAAAAGACAATATCAATACCCCTTGAAAGATTTCTGGAGGTCGCAGTGGAATAAAAAGACAATATCAATGCCCCTTGGAAGAGACGTGGAGGTCACAGTAGCTTAACAAGACGGTTTAAATGCCCCTTGGAAAAGTGGTGGAGTTCAGAGTGGTTTTACAAGATGGTTTTATTGACCCTTGGAAGAGACGTGGAGGTCACATTACCTTTACAAGATGGTTTTAATGCCCCTTGGAAGAGTGATGGAGGTTACAGTGGAATAAAAAGACAAAATCAATGCCCCGTGGAAGAGACGTGGAGGTCAGAGTAGCTTAACAAGACGGTTTTAATGCCCATTGGAAGAGTAGTGGGGGTCGCTGTGGAATAAAAAGACAATATCAATGCCCCGTGGAAGAGACGTGGAGGTCACAGTAGCTTAACAAGATGGTTTTAATGCCCCTTGGAAGAGCTGTGGAGTACAGAGTGGTTTAACCAGATGGTTTTAATGCCCCTTGGAAGAGACGTTGAGGTAGCAGTAGCTTAACAAGACAGTTTTAATGCCTCTTGGAAGAGTGGTGGAGGTTACAGTGAAAAAAAAGACAATATCAATGCCCTGTGGAAGAGACGTGGAGGCCACAGTAGCTTAACAAGACACTTTTTAATGCCCCTTGGCAGAGCTGTGGCATTCAGAGTGGTTTAACAAGAAGGATTTAATGCCCTTGCAAGAGACGTGAAGATGACAGTAGCTTAACAAGACAGTTTTAATGCCCCTTGGAAGAGTGGTGGAGGTTACAGTGGAATAAAAATACAATATGAATGCCCCGTGGAAGAGACTTGGAGGTCACAGTAGCTTAAAAAGATGGCTTTACTGCCCCTTGGTGGAAGTCGCAGAGTAAGAAAAAGACAATATCAAAGTCACTTGGAAGAGTAGTGAAGGTCGCAGTGGAATAAAAAGACAATAACAATGCCCCTTGGAAGAGTGGTGGAGGTTGCAGTGGAATAAAAAGACAATATCAATGCCCCGTAGAAGGAACGTGGAGGTCACAGTAGCTTAACAAGACTATTTTAATGCCCCTTGGAAGAGTGGTGGAGGTCGCAGTGGTATAAAAAGACAATATCAATACCCCGTGGAACAGACGTGAAGGTCACAGTAGCATAACAAGACTGTTTAAATGCCCTTGGAAGAACTGTGGAGTTCAGAGAGGTTTAACAAGACAGTTTCAATGCCCCTTGGAAGAGACGTGGAGGTCACAGTAGCTTAACAAGACGGTTTTAGTGGCAATTGGAAACGTGGTGTAGGTTACAGTGGAATAAAAAGACAATATCAATGCCCAGTGGAAGAAACGTGGAGGTCACAGTAGCATAACAAGACGTTTTAATGCCCCTTGGAAGAGCTGTGGAGTTCAGAGAGGTTTAGCAAGACGGTTTTAATGACCCTTGGAAGAGACGTAGAAGTCACAGTAGCTTAACAAGACGGTTTTAATGCCCGTTGGAAGAGTTGTGGGGGTCGCAGTGGAATAAAAAGACAATATCAATGTTCCTTGGAAGAGTGATGTTGGTCACGGTGGAATAAAAAGACAATATCAATGCCCCGTGGAAGAAACGTGGAGGTAATAGTAGCTTAACAAGACAGTTTTAATGCCGCTTGGAAGATTGGTAGAAGTCGCAGTGGAATAAAAAGACAATATCAATGCACTGTGGAAGAGACGTTGTGGTCACAGTAGATTAACAATACAGCTTTAGTGCCCCTTAGAAGAATGGTGGAGGTCGCAGTGGAGTAAAAAGACAATATCAATGCCCCGTGGAAGAGACGTGGACGTAGAAGTAGCTTAACAAGATGGTTTTAATGCCCCTTGGAAGAGTGGTGGAGGTCGCAGTGGAATAAAAAGCCAATATCAATGCCCCGTGGAAGAGACGTGGAGGTCAAAGTAGCTTAACAAGACGGTTTTAATGCCCCTTGGAAGAGCTGTGGAGTTCAGAGTGGTTTAACAAGACGTTTTTAATGCCCCTTGAATGAGACGGGGAGGCCACAGTAACTTAACAAGGTCGTTATAATGCACGTTGGAAAGGTGGTGAGGGTTACAGTGGAAGAAAAAGACAATATCAATTCCCCGTGGAAGAGATGTGGAGGTCACAGTAGCTTATCAAGACAGTTTTGATGCCTCTTGGAAGAGTGTTGGAGGTTGCAGTGGAATAAAAAGTCAATATCAATGCACCTTGGAAGAGTGGTGGATGTCGCAGTGGAATAAAAAGAAAATATCTCTGCCCCGTGGAACGAAACGTGGAGGTCACAGTTGCTTAAAAAGAAGATTTTATTGCCCCTTGGAAGAGTGGTGTAGGTCGCAGGAAATAAAAAGAAAATATCAATGCCCCGTAGAAGAGACGTGGAGGTCACAGTAGCTTAAGAAGATGGTTTTAATGCCTCTTGGAAGAGTGATGGAGGTTACTGTGGGATAAAAATACAATATCAATGCCCCATGGAAATGGCATGGAGGTTACAGTAGCTTAACAAGATGGTTTTATTGCCCCTTGGAAGAGTGGTGAAGATCGCAGTGTAATAAAAAGACAATATCAATGTCCCTTGGAAGAGTGGTGGAGTTCGCAGTGGAATAAAAAGACAATATCAATGCCCCTCGGTAGAGTGGTGGAGGTCACAGTAGCTTATCAAGACGCTGTTAATGCCCCTTGGGAGAGTGGTGGAGGTCGCAGTGGAATAAAAGACAATATCAATGCCCCGTGGACCAGACGTGGAGGTTAGAGTACCATAACAAGACTTTTATAATGCCCCTTGGAAGAGCTGTGGAGTTCAGAGAAGTTTAACAAGACGGTTTAAATGCCCCTTGGAAGAGACGTGGAGGTCACAGTAGCTTAACTAGACCATTTAAGTGCCCCTTGGAAACGTGGTGTGGGTTACAGTGGAATAAAAAGACAATATCAATGCCCCGTGGAACAGACGTGGAGGTCACAGTAGCATAACAAGACGGTTTTAATGCCCCTTGGAAGAGCTGTGGAGTTCAGAGAGGTTTAACAAGACGGTTTTAATGCCCTTGGAAGAGACATGGTGTTCACAGTCGCTTAACAAGATGATCTTAGTGCCCCTTGGAAGAGTGGTGGAGTTCGCAGCGGAATAAAAAGACAATATTATTGCCCCACAGAAGAGACGTGGATGTCACAGTAGCTTAACAAGACAGCTTTAATGCCCCTTGGAAGAGCTGTGGAGTTCAGAGTGGTTTAACAAGATGGTTTGAATGCCCCTTGGATGAGTCGTGGAGCTCACAGTAGCTTAAAAAGACGGTATTAATACCCCTTGGAAGAGACGTGGAGGTCACAGTAGCTTAACAAGACGGTTTTAATGCCCCTTGGAAGAGTGGTGGAGTTTTTAGTGGTATAAAAAGACAATACTAATGCCCCGTAGACGAGACGTAGAGGTCACAGTAGCATAACAAGACAGTTTTAATGCCCCTTGGAAGAGCTGTGGAGTTCAGAGTGGTTTAACAAGACATTTTGAGTGCCCCTAGGAAGAGACGTGGAAGTCATTGTAGCTTAAAAAGACGGTTTTAATGCCCCTTGGAAGAGTGCTGGAGGTTACAGTGACATAAAAAGACAATATCAATGCCCCATGGAAGAGACGTGGAGGTCACAGTAGCTTAACAAAATGGTTTTAATGCCCTTTGGAAGAGTGGTGGAAGTCGCAGTGGAATAAAATGACAATATCAATGCCCCGTGCAAGAGACGTGGAGGTCACAGTAGCTTAACAAGATGGTTTTAATGGCCCTTAGAAAAGTGGTGGAGGTTGCAGTGGAATAAAAAGACAATATCAATGCCCCTTGGAAGAGTGGTGGAGGTCGTATTGGACTAAAAATACAATATCAATTCCCCGTGGAAGAGACATGGAGGTCATAGAAGCTTAACAAAATGGTTTTCATGCCCCTTGGAAGAGTGGTGGAGGTAGCAGTGGAATAAAAAGACAAAATCAATGCCCTGTGGAAGAAACGTTTAGGTCAGGGTAGCTTAACAAGATGGTTTTAATGTCCATTGGAAGAGTAGTGGGGGTCGCTGTGGAATAAAAAGACAATATCAATGCCCCGTGGAAGAGACGTGGAGGTCACAGTAGCTAAACAAGATGGTTTTAATGCCCCTTGGAAGAGACGTGGAGGTCACAGTAGCTTAACAAGACGGTTTTAATGCCCTTGGAAGAGTGGTGGAGGTCTCAGTGGAATAAAAAGACAATATCAATGGCCTGTGGAAGAGACGTGGAAGTCACATTAGCTTAACAAGACGGTTTTAATGCCCCTTGGAAGAGCTGTGGTTTTCAGAGTGGTTTAACAAGACGGTTTTAATGCCTCTTGGATGAGACGTGGAGGTCACAGTGGATTTGCAAGACGGTTTTATTGCCCCTTGGAAGAGTGGTGGAGGTTGCAGTGGAATAAAAAGACAATGTCATTGCCCCGTGGTAGAGACATGGAGGTCACAGTAGCTTAACAAGGCAGATTTAGTGCACCTTGGAAGAGTGGTGGAGGTCGCAGTGGCATAAAAAGACAATATCAATGCCCCATGGAAGAGACATGGAGGTCACAGTAGCTTAACAAGACGGTTTTAATGCCCCATGGAAGAGCTGTGAAGGTCACATTAGCTTAACGAGACTGTTTTAATGGCGCTTGGAAGAGTGGTGGAGGGAACAGTGGAAAAAAATAACAACATCAATGCCCCGTGGATGAGACGTGGAGGACACAGTAGCTTAAGTAGACGCTTTTTGTACCCCTTGGAAGAGCTGTGCAGTTCAGAGTGGTTTAACAAAATGGTTTTAATGCCCCTCAGAAGAGACATGGAGGTCACAGTAGCTTTACAAGACGGTTTTAATGCCCCTTGGAAGAGTGGTGGAGGTTACAGTGGAGTAAATAGACAATATCAATGAACCATGAAAGAGACGTGGCATTCACAGTAGTTTAGCAAGACGGTTTTAAAGCCCCTTGGAAGAGTGGTGGAAGTCGAAGTGGAATAAAAAGACAATATCAATGCCCCTTGGAAGAGTGGTGGAGGTCGCAGTGGAATAAAAAGACAATATCAATGCCCCATAAAAGAGACTTGGAGGTCACAGTAGCTTAACAAGACGGTTTTAATGCCCCTTGGAAGAGCTGTGAAGTTCAGAGTGGTTTAACAAGTTTTAATGCCCCTTGAAAGAGATGTGGAGGTCTCAGTAGCTTAACAAGACGGTTTTAATGCCCCTTGGAACAGTGGAGGAGGTTACAGTGGAATAAAAAGATAATATCAATGCCCATTGGAAGAGTGGTGGAGGTCGCAGTGGAATAAAAAGACAATGTCAATGCCCCGTGAAAGAGACGTAGAGGACACAGTAGCTTAACAAGATGGTTTTAATGCCCCTTGGAAGAGTGGTGGAGGTCTCAGTGGAATAAAAAGACAATAACAATGCCCTGTAAGAGACGTGGAGGTCACAGTAGCTTAACAAGACGGTTTAAATGCCCCTTGGATGAGCTGTGGAGTTCAGAGTGGTTTAACAAGACGGTTTTAATGCCCCTTGATAGAGATGTGGAGGTCTCAGTAGCTTAACAAGATGGTTTTAATGCTCCTTGGAACAGTGGAGGAGGTAACAGTGGAATAAAAAGACAATATCAATGGCCCTTGGAAGAGTGGTGGAGGTCGTAGTGGAATAAAAAGACAATATCAATGCCCCGTGGAATAGACGTGGAAGTCATAGTAGCTTCACAAGATGGTTTTAATGCTACTAGGAAGAGTGGTGGAGGTCGCTGTGGAATAAAACGACAACATCAATGCCCCGTGGAAGAGACATGGTGGTCACATTAGCTTAATAATATGATTTTATTGCCCCTTGGAAGAACTGTGGAGTTTAGAGTGGTTTTACAAGATGGTTTTAATGCCCCTTGGAAGAGACGTGAAGTTCACATTAGCTTTACAAGACGGTTTTAATGCCCCTTGGAAGACTGCTGGAGTTTACAGAGGAATAAAAAGAAAAAATCACTGCCCCGTGGAAGAGACATTGAGGTCACAGTAGCTTATTAAGACGGTTTTAATGCTACTTGGAAGAGTGGTGGAGATCACTGTGGAATAAAAAGGCAATATCAATGCCCCGTGGAAGAGATGTGGAGATGACAGTAGCTTAACATTACGATATTAATGCCCCTTGGAAGAACTGTGGCGTTCAGAGTGGTTTTTCAAGATGGTTTTAATGCCCCTTGGAAGAGACGTGGTGGTTACATTAGCTTTACAAGACGGTTTTAATGCCCCTTGGAAGAGTGGTGGAGGTCGTATTGGAATAAAAAGACAGTATCAATGCCAAGTGGAATAGACGTGGAGGTCACAGTAGCTTAACAAGACGGTTCTAATGCCCCTTGGAAGAGCTGTTGAGATCACAGTGGTTTAACAAGACGGATTTAATGCCCCTTGGATGAGACTTGGAGGCAACAGTAGCTTAACAATTCAGTTCTATTGCCCCTTGGAAAGGTGGTGAAGGTTACATTGGAATAAAAAGACAATATCAATGCCCCGTGGAAGAGACGTGGAGGTCACAGTAGCTTAACAAGACAGTTTAATGCCCCTTGGAAGAGTGTTGGAGGTTACAGTGGAATAAAAAGACAATATCAATGCCTTTTGGAAGAGTGGTGGATGTCGCAGTGGAATAAAAAGACAATATCATTGCCATGTGGAAGAAACGTGGAGGTCACATTAGCTTAAAAAGATGGTTTTATTGCCCCTTGGAAGAGTGCTGGAGGTCGCAGGCAATAAAAAGACAATATCAATGCCCCTTGGATGAACCGTGGAGGTCAAAGTAGCTTAACAATACGGTTTTATTTCCCCTTGGAAGAGTGGTGGAGGTTACAGTGGAAATTAAAGACAATATCAATGCCCCGTGGTGGAGACGTGGAGATCACAGTAGCTTAACAAGATGGTTTTAATGCCGCTTGGTTGAGTGGTGGAGTTTGGAGTGGAATAAAAATACAACATCAATGCCCCTTGGAAGAGTCGTGGAGGTCGCAGTGGAATAAAAAGACAATATCAATGCCCCTTGGAGGAGTGGTGGAGGTCGCAGTGGAATAAAAAGACGATATCAATGCCACTTGGAAGAGACGTGGAGGTCACATTAGCTTAACAAGATGGTTTAAATGCCCCTTGGAAGAGTGGTGGATTTCGCAGTGGAATAAAAAGACAATGTTAATGCCCCGTAGAAGAGACGTGGAAATCACAGTAGCTTAACAAGAAAGTTTTAATGCCCCTTCGAAGAGCTGTGGAGTTCAGAGTGGTTTAACAAGAAGGTTTGAATGCCCCTTTGAAGAAACATGGAGGTCACAGTAGCTGAAAAAGACGGTATTAATGCCACTTGGAGGAGTGGGCGAGATTACAGTGAAATAAAAAGACAATATCATTGCCCCGTGGAAGAGACGTGGAGGTCACAGTAGCTTAACAAAATGGTTTTAAAGCCTCTTGGAAGAGTGGTGAAGGTTGCAGTGGAATAAAAAGACAATATCAATAGAGATGAGCGGTGTTCGACTAGAACTGTTCGCCAATCTCAAATTCGAGCTGTTTTGGGCGGTGTTCGAGTTGTTCGACGAACCCGAACAATTTGCAAAAAATTAGTCTGTTCGAGGTTATGTTCAATAACTGTTCGTGCACCAAAAGCGTGTCCTGCATGTCTGGCGCTATTTAGAGCACCAATCATGCAGGGATTGTCTGCCACTCACTGTAATGCCACAGCTATGGTGGTTGTGGCATTACAGTGATTGCCCAAATCGATGGGAACAGTGCTCACAGTGAAACATGAAAAGCCGGCAATTCATCAGCGGCATACACCGGTACCCGACAATTTAGAACCGAAAGAATAGAGCTTCACACATAGATTAGATAGATAGAAACATGTCAGTCACACATATAAGAAGCACAGTGACAGTGTTGCTTACTGTACTTGTCATTTAGTGTAAAGGATTTATTAAAAAAAATAATAGTGTTTTCATGCACTGTCTCTTTAAAAAAGCCGGCCGGCAATTCAGCATCTGTACCCGACAATTTATAACAGACAGAATAGAGCTTCACACATAGATTAGATAGATAGAAACATGTCAGTCACATATATATGAAGTACAGTGACAGTGTTGATTACTGTACTTGTCATTTAGTGTAAAGGATTTATTAAAAAAAATAATAGTGTTTTCATGCACCGTCTCTTTAAAAAAGCCAGCCGGCAATTCAGCATCTGTACCCAACAATTTAGAATAGAAGGAATAGAGAAACACATAGATTAGGTAGATAGAAACATGTCAGTCACATATATATGAAGTACAGTGACAGTGTTGCTTACTGTACTTGTCATTTAGTGTAAAGGATTTATTAAAAAAAATAATAGTGTTTTCATGCACTGTCTCTTTAAAAAAGCCGGCCGGCAATTCAGCATCTGTACCCGACAATTTAGAATAGAAGAAATAGAGAATCACACATAGATTAGATAGATAGAAACATGTCAGTCACATATATATGAAGTACAGTGACAGTGTTGCTTACTGTACTTGTCATTTAGTGTAAAGGATTTATTTAAAAAAATATTAGTGTTTTCGTGCACCGTCTCTTTAAAAAAGCCGGCCGGCAATTCAGCATCTGTACCCGACAATTTAGGATAGAAGGAATAGAGAATCACACATAGATTAGATAGATAGAAACATGTCAGTCACATATATATGAAGTACAGTGACAGTGTTGATTACTGTACTTGTCATTTAGTGTTAAAATAAAGGATTTATTTAAAAAAAAATTGGCGTGGGGATCCCCATAATTATAGGCTCTAGCGGAGGTTAAGCAGACGGCTGGGGCAGATGTTTGAAGCCTGGGAAGGGGGTAAAACCCACGGAGCTTCCCAGGCTACTAATATCAGCCCCCAGCGGAATACCTAGCCTTTACTAGCTATTAAAATGGGGACCCCCCCCAAAAAAATGACGTGGGGTCCCCCCTATTTTAATAGCTAGCAAAGGCTAGGCAGACAGCTGGGGGCTGATATTAATAGCCCAGGAAGGGTTCCATGAATATTGGCCCCCTCCCAGGCTAGAAACACCAGCCGTCAGCCGCCCCAGAAATGCGCCAATTCTGGCACTTAGCCTCGCTCTTCCCACTGCCCTGTAGCGGTGGCAGTCATCCCGCAGACACTGAGAAGCGCAGGCATGCTTGCGCTCTGCAGTGTCTGGCTGTGACGGCATCCAGATGAGCCGAGGTCATGTCCAATGAACTCGGCGCCCCTCATGCAAGTCACTGACAGCGTGGGAAAATTCTCCTGCACTCAGCACTTCAGCGTGAGAATTCTCCCACGCTGTCAGTGACGTACATGAGGTCAGCTGAGTTCATTGGAAAGGAATGAGCTCACCTCATGCACGTCACTGACAGCGTGGGAGAATTCTCACGCTGTAGCGCTGAGTGCAGGAGAATTCTCCCACGCTGTCAGTGACGTGCATGAGGTGAGCTCATTCATGTCCAATGAACTCAGCTGACCTCATGTACGTCACTGACAGCGTGGGAGAATTCTCACGCTGAAGTGCTGAGTGCAGGAGAATTCTCCCACGCTGTCAGTGACGTGCATGAGGTGCGCCGAGTTCATTGGCCATGAACTTGTCTCATCTTTATGCCGTCACAGCGAGACACTGAGGAGTGCAAGCATGCGTACTCTTCTCAGTGTCTGCGGGATGACAGGCTGGATGGCAGCTTTCTGCTGCGGTCCAGCCTGTCATCTCGATGTAGCAGAGCTGAAGCTGTCGTGGGAACCATGGAAAGGTAAGGATGATGTTGCTTTATTATTTTTCTTTTATTGCAGGAGATCGTTGGCTTCAGCTGGAATGGGCGTGATGGTAAGTATGGTTTAATTTAGAACAATAAAGAATTGTGTGTTTATTTCAATTAAAGGACTTTATTCTGGGTGTTTGTGTTTTTTTTTTAACTTTGACTATGGGGTTAGTAATGGGGGTGTCTTATAGACGCCTCTCCATTACTAACCTGGGCTTGATGTCAGCTGGCATTATAAGCTGACATCATCCCCAGCCCTATTACCCCACTGCCACCGCACCAGGGCAGCGTGGAAGAGCGAGGCTAAGTGCCAGAATTGGCGCATCCTATGGATGCGCCATTTCTGGGGCGGCTGACGGCTGGTGTTTCTAGCCTGGGAGGGGGCCAATATTCATGGCTCCCTTCCTGGGCTATTAATATCAGCCCCCAGCTGTCTGCCTAGCCTTTGCTAGCTATTAAATTAGGGGGGACCCCACGTCATTTTTTTGGGGGGGTCCTCCATTTTAATAGCCAGTAAAGGCTAGGTATTCAGCTGGGGGCTGATATTAGTAGCCTGGGAAGCTCCGTGGGTATTACCCCCTTCCCAGGCTTCAAACATCTGCCCCAGCTGTCTGCTTAACCTCCGCTAGAGACTAAAATTATGGGGAACCCCACGCCAATTTTTTTTAATAATAAATCCTTTATTTTAATACTAAATGACAAGTACAGTAACCAACACTATCACTGTACTTATTATATATGTGACTGACATGTTTCTATCTATCTAATCTATGTGTGAAGCTCTATTCTGTCTGTTATAAATTGTCGGGTACAGATGCTGAATTGCCGGCCGGCTTTTTTAAAGAGACGGTGCATGAAAACACTATTATTTTTTTTGATAAATCCTTTACACTAAATGACAATTACAGTAAGCAACACTGTCACTGTACTTCATATATATGTGGCTGACATGTTTCTATCTATCTAATCTATGTGTGATTCTCTATTCCTTTTATTCTAAATTGTCGGGTACAGATGCTGAATTGCCGGCCGGCTTTTTTAAAGAGACGGTGCATGAAAACACTATTATTTTTTTTAATAAATCCTTTGCAGTAAATGACAAGTACAGTAAGCAACACTGTCACTGTACTTATTATATATGTCACTGACATGTTTCTATCTATCTAATCTATGTGTGAAGCTCTATCTTTCTGTTCTAAATTGTCGGGTACCGCAGCTGAATTGCCGGCCGGCTTTTTTAAAGAGACGGTGCATGAAAACACTATTATATTTTTTAATAAATCCTTTACACTAAATGACAAGTACAGTAAGCAACACTGTCACTGTACTTCATATATATGTGACTGACATGTTTCTATCTATCTAATCTATGTGTGATGCTCTATTCCTTCATGTCTAAATTGTCGCGTACCGGTGTATGCCGCTGCTGAATTGCCGGCCGGCTTTTTTAAAGAAAGCGTCTTCTGAGCAGTTTGTGAGCTTTTGGACACCTTTGAAGGTGTTTTCTATGTGTTCCTATGTGTTTTTGTTTGCCTGCCATTGGTTTTAACGGTGTTCAACGGTGTTCTAAGGTGTTCGACGAACAGTTCGACGAACAGTTCCTCGAACATCCCGGTGTTCGACGAACCGAACCGAACCGAACCCGAACACTAAGGGGGTGGCTCAACACTAAATATCAATGCCCCTTGGAAGAATGTTGGGGGTCGCAGGGAAGAAATAGACAAAATCAATGCCCCGTGGAAGAGACGTGGAGGTCAAATTAGCTTAACAATACGGTTTTATTGCCCCTTGGAAGAGTGGTGGAGGTTACAGTGGAAAAAATAGACACTATCAATGATCCGTGGAGAGACGTGGAGGTCACAGTAGCTTAACAAGACAGTTTTAATGCCCCTTGGAAGAGTGGTGGAGGTCGCAGTGGAATAAAAAGACGATATCAATGGTTCTTGGAAGAGACGTGGAGGACACAGTAGCTTAACAAGATAGTTTTAATGCCCCTTGGAAGAGTGGTGGAGATCGAAGTGGAATAAAAAGACAATATCAATCCCCCTTGGAAGAGTGGTGGAGGTCGCAGTGGAATAAAAATACAATATCAATGCCCCGTGGAATAGACGTGGATGTCACAGCAGCTTAACAAGACGGTTTTAATGCCCCTTGGAAGAACTGTGGAGTTGAGAGTGGTTTAACAAGACGGTTTTAATGCCCCTTGGATGAGACGTGGAGACCACAGTAGCTTAACAACGAGGTTCTAATGCCCCTTGTAAAGGTGGTGAAGGTTAAAGTGGAATAAAAAGACAATATCAATGCCCTGTGGAAGAGACGTGGAGGTCACAGTAGCTTAACAAGACGGTTTTAATGCCCTTGGAAGAGTGTTGGAGGTTGCAATGGAATAAAAAGACGATATCAATGGCTCTTGGAAGAGACGTGGAGGACTTAATTAGACAGTTTTAATGCCCCTTGGAAGAGTGGTAGATATCGCACTTGAATAAAAAGACAATATCAATGCCCCTTGGAAGAGTGGTGGAGGTCGCAGTGGAATAAAAAGACAATATCAATGCCCCGTGGAATAGACGTGGAGGTCACAGTAGCTTAACAAGACGTTTTTAATGTCCCTTGGATGAGCTGTGGAGTTCAGAGTGGTTTAACAAGATGGTTTTTATGCCCCTTGGATGAGACATGGAGGCCACAGTAGCTTAACAAGGTGGTTCTAATGCCCCTTGGAAAGGTGGTGAAGGTTAAAGTGGAATAGAAAGACAATATCAATGCCCCGTGGAAGAGACGTGGAGGTCACAGTAGCTTAACAAGACAGTTTTAATGCCCCTTGGAAGAGTGGTGGGTGTCGCAGTGGAATATAAAGACAATATCAATTCCCCGAGGAAGAAACGTGGAGGTCACAATACCTTAAAAAGACGGTTTTATTGCCCCTTGGAAGAGTGGTGGAGGTCGCAGGGAATAAAACGACAATATCAATGCCCCTTGGAAGAGACGTGGAGCTCAAAGTAGCTTAACAATATGGTTATATTTCCCTTTGGAAGAGTGGTAAAGGTTACAATGGAATTTAAAGACAATATTAATGCCGCGTGGAAGAGACATGGAGGTCACAGTAGCATAACAAGATGGTTTTAATGCCTTTTGGAAGAGTTGTGGTGTTCGCAGTGGAATAAAAACACAATATCAAGGCCCTTTGGAAGAGTGGTGGAGGTCGCAGTGGAAAAAAAAGACAATATCAATGCCCCTTGGAAGAGTGGTGGAGCTCACAGTGGAATAAAATGACGATATCAATGCCCCTTGCAAGAGACGTGGAGGTCACAGTAGCTTAACAAGACAGATTAAATTCCCCTTGGAAGAGTGGTGGAGTTCACAGTGGTTTACCAAGACGGTTTGAATGCCCCTTGGAAGAGACGTGGAGGTCACAGTATCTTAAAACTACGGTTTTAATGCCCCTTGGAAGAGGTAGAGGTCGCAGTGGAATAAAAAGACAATATCAATGCCGCTTGGAAGAATGGTGGAGTTCGCAGTGGAATAAAAGACAATATCAATGCCTCGGGGAAGAGACGTGGAGGTCAAAGAAGCATAACAAGATGGTTTTAATGCCCCTTGTAAGAGTGGTGGAAGTCGCAGTGGATTAAAAAGACATCAATTCCCCGTGGAAGAGACGTGGAGGTCATTTTAGCTTTACAAGATGGTTTTAATGCCCCTTGGAAGAATGGTGGAGTTCGCAGTGTAATAAAAAGACAATATCACGGGGCCTTGGAAGAGTGGTGGAGGTCGCAATGGAATAAAATGACAATATCAATGCCCATTGGAAGAGTTGTGGAGGTCGCAGAGGAATAAAAAAAAATAAATGAATGCCCCTTGGATGAGACGTGGAGGTCACAGTAGCTTAACAAGACGGTTTAAATGCCCCTTGGAAGAGTGTTGGAGTTCGAAACAAGACGGTTTAAATGCCCCTTGGAAGAGTGTTGGAGTTCGAAGTGGAATAAAAAGACAAAATTAATGCCCCGTAGAAGAAACGTGGAGGTGACAGTAGCTTAATAAGTCAGTTTTACTCCCCCTTGTAAGAGCTGAGGAGTTCAGAGTGGTTTAACAAGATGGTTTGAAAGCCCCTTGGAAGAGACGTGGAGGTCACAGTAGCTTAAAAAAACGGTATTAATGCCCCTTGGAAGAGTGGTGGAGGTTACAGTGAAATAAAAAGACAATATCAATGCCCCGTCGAAGAGAAGTGGAGGTCACAGTAGCTTAACGAAATGTTTTTTTTGCCCCTTGGAAGAGTGCTTGAGGTTGCAGTGGAATAAAAAGAAAATATCAATGCCCTTTGGAAGAGTGGTGGAGGTTGCAGTGGAATAAAAAGACGATATCAATGCCCTGTGGAAGAGACGTGGAGGTCACAGTAACTTAACAAGACGGTTTTAATGCCCGTTGAAGGAGTGGTGGAGTTCGCAGTTTAATAAAACGACAATATCAAGGCCCCTTGGAGGAGTGGTGGAGGTTGCAGTGGAATAAAAAGACAATATCAATACCCCTTGGAAGATTGCTGGAGGTCGCAGTGGAATAAAAAGACAATATCAATGCCCCTTGGAAGAGACGTGGAGGTCAGAGTGGTTTTACAAGATGGTTTTATTGACCCTTGGAAGAGACGTGGAGGTCACATTAGCTTTACAAGATGGTTTTAATGCCCCCTGGAGAGTGATGGAGGTTACAGTGGAATAAAAAGACAAAATCAATGCCCCGGGGAAGAGACATGGAGATCTAAATAGCTTAAAAAGACAGTTGTAATGCCGCTTAAAAGAGTGGTGGAGTTCGCAGTGGATTAAAAAGACATCAATTCCCAGTGGAAGAGACGTGGAGGTCATTTTAGCTTTACAACACGGTTTTAATGCCCCTTGGAAGAATGGTGGATTTCGCAGTGGAATGAAAAGACAATATCAATGCCCCTTGAAAGAATGGTGGATTTCGAAGTGGAATGAAAAGACAATATCACGGCCCCTTGGAAGAGTGGTGGAGGTCGCAATGGAATAAAATGACAATATCAATGCCCATTGGAAGTGTTTTGGAGGTCGCAGTGGAATAAAAAAAAATAAATGAATGCCCCTTGGATGAGACGTGGAGGTCACAGTAGCTAAACAAGACGGTTTAAATGCCCTTTGGAAGAGTGTTGGAGTTCGAAGTGGAATAAAAAGACAATATTAATGCCCAGTAGAAGAAACGTGGAGGTCACAGTAGCTTAACAAGTCAGTTTTACTCCCCCTTGGAAGAGCTGTGGAGTTCAGAGTGGTTTAACAAGACGGTTTGAAAGCCCCTTGGAAGAGACGTGGAGGTTACAGTAGCTTAAAAAAACGGTATTAATGCCCTTGGAAGAGTGGTGGAGGTTACAGTGAAATAAAAAGACAATATCAATGCCCCGTGGAAGAGACGTTGAGGTCACAGTAACTTAACAAGACGGTTTTAATGCCCGTTGGAGGAGTGGTGGAGTTCGCAGTTTAATAAAGCAACAATATCAAGGCCCCTTGGAAGAGTGGTGGAGGTTGCAGTGGAATAAAAAGACAATATCAATACCCCTTGGAAGATTGCTGGAGGTCGCAGTGGAATAAAAAGACAATATCAATGCCCTTTCGAAGAGACGTGGAGGTCACAGTAGCTTAACAAGACGGTTTAAATGTCTCTTGGAAAAGTGGTAGAGTTCAGAATGGTTTTACAAGATGGTTTTATTGACCCTTGGAAGAGACGTGGAGGTGACATTAGCTTTACAAGATGGTTTTAATGCCCCTTGGAAGAGTGATGGAGGTTACAGTGGAATAAAAAGACAAAATCAATGCCCCGTGGAAGAGACGTGGATTTCACAGCAGCTTAACAGGACGATTTTAATACTACTTGGAAGAGTGATGGAGGTCGCTGTGGAATAAAAAGACAATTTCAATGCCCCTTGGAAGAGACGTGGAGGTCACACTAGCTTAACAATACAGTTTTAATGCCCCTTGGAAGAGCTGTGGAGTTCAGATTGGTTTTACAAGATGGTTTTAATGCCTTTTGGAAGAGACGTGGTGGTCACTTTAGCATTACAAGACGGTTTTACTGCTTCTTAGAGGAGTGGTGGAGGTTACAGTGGAATAAAAAGACAATATCAATGCCACGGGGAAGAGACGTGGAGATCTAAATAGCTTAAAAAGACAGTTGTAATGCCACTTAAAAGAGTGGTGGAGTTTGCAGTGGAATAAAAATACAATATCAATGCCCGGTGCAAGAGACGTGGAGGTCACAGTAGCTTAACAAGTTGGTTTTAATGGCCCTTAGAAAAGGGGTGGAGGTCGCAGTGGAATAAAAAGACAATATCAATGTTCCTTGGAAGAGTGGTGGAGGTCGCATTGGACTAAAAAGACAATATCAATGCCCCGTGGAAGAGACATGGAGGTCGCAGAAGCTTAACAAGATGGTTTTCGTGCCCCTTGGTAGAGTGGTGGAGGTAGCGGTGGAATAAAAAGACAAAATCAATGCCCCTTGGAAAAGACGTGGAGGTCACAGTAGCTTAACAAGACGGTTTTAATGCCCCTTGGAGGAGTAGTGGAGGTCGCTGTGGAATAAAAATACAATATCAATGCCCCGTGGAAAAGACGTGTAGGTCACAGTAGTTTAACAAAGCGGTTTTAATGCCCCTTGGAAGAATGGTGGAGGTCGCAGTGGAATAAAAAAACAATGTCAATGCCCCATGTAAGAGACGTGGAGGTCACAGTAGCTTAACAAGATGGTTTTAATGGCCCTTAGAAAAGTTGTGGCGGTTGCAGTGGAATAAAAAGACAATATCAATGCCCCTTGGAAGAGTGGTGGAGGTCGTATTGGACTAAAAAGACAATATTAATTCCCCGTATCCCCGTAGAAGAGACATGGAGGTCACAGAAACTTAACAAAATGGTTTTCATGCCCCGTGGAAGAGTGGTGGAGGTAGCAGTGGAATAAAAAGACAAAATCAATGCCCCGTGGAAGAGACGTGGAGGTCACAGTAGCTTAACAAGATGGTTTTAATGCCCCTTGGAAGAGCTGTGGAGTACAGAGCGGTTTAACAAGATGGTTTTAATGCCCCTTGGAAGAGACGTGGAGGTAGCAGTAGCTTAACAAGACAGTTTTAATGCCTCTTGGAAGAGTGGTGGAGGTTACAGTGAAAAAAAAAGACAATATCAATGCCCTGTGGAAAAGACGTGGAGGCCACAGTAGCTTAACAAGACACTTTTTAATGCCCCTTGGCAGAGCTTTGGCATTCAGTGTAGTTTAACAAGAAGGATTTAATGCCCTTTGGAAGAGACGTGAAGATGACAGTAGCTTAACAAGACAGTTTTAATGCCCATTGAAAGAGTGGTGGAGGTTACAGTGGAATAAAAAGACAATATGAATGCCCCGTGGAAGAGACTTAGAGGTCACAGTAGCTTAAAAAGATGGCTTTATTGCCCCTTGGTGGAGGTCGCAGAGTAATAAAAAGACAATATCAAAGTCCCTTGGAAGAGTAGTGGAGGTCGCAGTGGAATAAAAAGACAATAACAATGCCCCTTGGAAGAGTGGTGGAGGTTGCAGTGGAATAAAAAGACAATATCAATGCCCCATAGAAGGGACGTGGAGGTCACAGTAGCGTAACAAGACTATTTTAATGCCCCTTGGAAGAGTGGTGGAGGTCGCAGTGGTATAAGAAGACAATATCAATACCCAGTGGAACAGACGTGAAGGTCACAGTAGCATAACAAGACTGTCTTAATGCCCCTTGGAAGAACTGTGGAGTTCAGAGAGGTTTAACAAGACAGTTTTAATGCCCCTTGGAAGAGACGTGGAGGTCACAGTAGCTTAACAAGACGGTTTTAGTGCCAATTGGAATCGTGGTGTAGGTTACATTGGAATAAAAAGACAATATCAATGTTCCTTGGAAGAGTGATGTTGGTCGCAGTGGAATAAAAAGACAATATCAATGCCCCGTGGAAGAGATGTGGAGGTAATAGTAGCTTAACAAGACAGTTTTATTGCCGCTTGGAAGATTGGTGGAGGTCGCAGTGGAATAAAAAGACAATATCAATGCCCCTTGGAAAAGACGTGGAAGTCACAGTAGCTTAACAAGACGGTTTTAATGCCCCTTGGGAGAGTCGTGGAGGTCGCTGTGGAATAAAAATACAATATCAATGCCCTGTGGAAGAGACGTGGAGGTCACAGTAGTTTAACAAAGCGGTTTTAATGCCCCTTGGAAGAGTGGTGGAGGTCGCAGTGGAATAAAAAAACAATATCAATGCCCCGTGGAAGAGATGTGGAGGTCACAGTAGCTTAACAAGATGGTTTTAATGGCCCTTAGAAAAGTTGTGGCGGTTGCAGTGGAATAAAAAGACAATATCAATGCCCCTTGGAAGAGTGGTGGAGGTCGTATTGGACTAAAAAGACAATATCAATTCCCCGTAGAAGAAACATGGAGGTCACAGAAATTTAACAAAATGGTTTTCATGCCCCGTGGAAGAGTGGTGGAGGTAGCAGTGGAATAAAAAGACAAAATCAATGCCCCGTGGAAGAGACGTGGAGGTCAGAGTAGCTTAACAAGACAGTTTTAATGCCCATTGGAAGAGTAGTGAGGGTCGCTGTGAAATAAAAAGACAATATCAATGCCCCGTGGAAGAGACGTGGAGGTCACAGTAGCTTAACAAGATGGTTTTAATGCCCCTTGGAAGAGCTGTGGAGCACAGAGTGGTTTAACAAGATGGTTTTAATGCCCCTTGGAAGAGACGTGGAGGTAGCAGTAGCTTAACAAGACAGTTTTAATGCCTCTTGGAAGAGTGGTGGAGATTACAGTGAAAAAAAAAGACAATATCAATGCCCTGTGGAAAAGACGTGGAGGCCACAGTAGCTTAAGAAGTCACTTTTTAATGCCCCTTGGCAGAGCTGTGGCATTCAGAGTGGTTTAACAAGAAGGATTTAATGCCCCTTGGAAGAGACGTGAAGATGACAGTAGCTTAACAAGACAGTTTTAATGCCCCTTGGAAGAGTGGTGGAGGATACAGTGGAATAAAAAGACAATATCAATGCCCCGTAGAAGGGACGTGGAGGTCACAGTATCTTAACAAGACTATTTTAAAGCCCCTTGGAAGAGTGGTGGAGGTCGCAGTGGTATAAGAAGACAATATCAATACCCAGTGGAACAGACATGAAGGTCACAGTAGCATAACAAGACTGTTTTAAGGCCCCTTGGAAGAACTGTGTAGTTCAGAGAGGTTTAACAAGACAGTTTTAATGCCCCTTGGAAGAGACATTGTGGTCACAGTAGCTTAACAATACAGTTTTAGTGCTCCTTAGAAGAGTGGTGGAGGTCGCAGTGGAGTAAAAAGAGAATATCAATGCCCCGTGCAAGAGACGTGGACGTAGAAGTAGCTTAACACAATGGTTTTAATGCCCCTTGGAAGAGTGGTGGAGGTCGCAGTGGAATAAAAAGCCAATATTAATGCCCCGTGGAAGAGACGTGGAGGTTAAAGTAGCTTAACAAGACAGTTTTAATACACCTTGGAAGAGCTGTGAAGTTCAGAGTGGTTTATAAAGATGGTATTAATGATCCTTGGATGAGACGTGGCGGTCACAGTAGCTTAAAAAGAGAGTTTTAATGCCCATTGGAAAAGTGGTGGAGGTTACAGTGGAATAAAAAGACAATTTCAATGCCCCGTGGAAGAGATGTCGAGGTCACAGTAGCTTAACAACACAGTTTTAATGCCCCTTGGAAGAGTGGTGGAGATCGCATTGGATTAAAAAGTCAATATAAATGCCCCGTGGAATATACGTGGAGGTCACAGTAGCTTAACAAGACGGTTTTAATGCCCCTTGGAAGAGCTGTGGAGTTCAGAGTGGTTTAACAAGATGGTTTTAATTCCCCTTGGATGAGACGGGGAGGCCACAGTAACTTAACAAGGCAGTTCTAATGCACGTTGGAAAGATGGTGAAGGTTACAGTGGAATAAAAAGACAATATCAACGCCCCGTGGAAGAGATGTGGAGGTCACAGTAGCTTATCAAGACAGTTTTACTGCCCCTTGGAAGAGTGTTGGAGGTTGCAGTGGAATAAAAAGACAATATCAATGCACCTTGGAAGAGTGGTGGATGTCGCAGTGGAATAAAAAGAAAATATCTCTGCCCCGTGGAAGAAACGTGGAGGTCACAGTTGCTTAAAAAGAAAATTTTATTGCCCCTTGGAAGAGTGGTGTAGGTCGCAGGGAATAAAAAGACAATATCAATGCCCCGTAGAAGAGACATGGAGGTCACAGTAGCTTAACAAGACGGTTTTAATGCCCCTTGGAAGAGTGGTGGAGGTCGCAGTTGAATAAAAAGACAATATCAATGCCTCGTGGAAGAGACGTGGAGGTCACAGTAGCTTAACAAGTCGGTTTTAATGCCCCTTCGAAGAGTGGTGGTGGTCGCAGTGGAATAAAAAGACAATATCAATGCCCCTTGAAATAGTGGTGGAGGTCACAGTGGAATAAAAAGACAATATCAATGCCCCGTGGAAGAGATGTAGAGGTCACAGTAGCTTAAGAAGATGGTTTTAATGCCCCTTGGAAGAGTGGTGGAGGTTACTGTGGGATAAAAAGACAATATCAATGCCCCGTGGAAATGGCGTGGAGGTCACAGTAGCTTAACAAGATGGTTTTATTGCCCCTTGGAAGAGTGTCACGGGTGTGTCGCCACAAAGATCGTCACGATTACACAGCCTGACTTCTCGCAGCTGAGTTTTTGGTGCTTTGTGTTTTTCGGCAGTGAGGGAGTTAACTCTCTCTCTCTCTGTGCTAGACGAGGTCCAGCCTCGCCCAGCTGCAATCAATGCTGCTGTAGTGGGACTCCTTCAAATGCCTGCCGGTCTGTTAGGGAAGTGTCGGTGAAAGCATTTCATGCAGACTAACAGAGCGGATCGTGGTATTTGGAGTTTCAGAGCTAAGTGTATTTGGAGTGTTTTTTTCCCTTCCTCACTTTATCATTTATCTCCTTTCCCGTTGGTGTTCCCTCTGTTGTAGTTGTGTAGTTTTTGTATGCAAGGTGGTTTTGATTTTACCCTTGTACTGTCTCGTTCGTCTAAGGACTGAGTGTGGGCATATTATTACCTGTCCCCTTTTGCTGTGATCAGGGGTCCTTCTCAGGACTAGATTACTTAGGTGCAGGGATCCTCAGGAGGTAGGGGTTACGCTGGCGGCCTGGACCTCTGTACCTTTAACAGTACCTCCAGGTAGAGGGATTAGTCAGGGCCCCAGCTTAGGGTCAGCTTAGGCCCCCTACCTCCAGTACACAGAGACAGCGTGACATTTTCACCGACCACTTAGATTTTCTCCAGCTACCATGGATCCAGTAGCCGGTCTAGCTCGGCAGTTGCAGAGTTTGTCCATGGAGCTGGCGGACGTTAGGTCCAAGGTTTTGTATCCTCAGGAGCAAGCCGGTCCAGAACCTAAAGTAGTTCTCCCTGACAGGTTCACTGGGGGGCAGGACAAGTCTTTTGTTTTCCGGGAGGCATGCAAGTTGTACTTTCGGCTGCGGCCTCGGTCATCGGGGAGTGAAGAACAAAGGGTGGGAATTGTCATCTCGCTCCTACAAGGGGACCCACAATCTTGGGCGTTCTCTCTTCCCCCGGGCTCCCCGGCTCTCCAGTCAGTGGATAGGTTTTTTGCTGCTCTGGGTCTTGTATATGATGACCCGGATCGGATCTCCCTTGCTGAATCTAAGTTACGTAGGATCCAGCTGGAAGATCGTCCGGCGGAGGAATTCTGTTCGGAGTTCCGTAGGTGGGCCACTGACACCCAATGGAATGACCCGGCTCTTAGGAGCCAGTTTTGTCAAGGTTTATCCGACAAATTACAGGATGTGTTGGCACAGTATGACTCTCCCGCGTCACTGGAAGCCGCTATGGCCCTTGCTATTCGCATTGACAGATGGCTTCGGGAGAGGTGCGGGATAACTCCACCCCCTGTGATGACTCCACCTCCTACAAGGTCCCCTCATATGGTGGTTCCCCTGGTCAGTCCAGAGGAGCCTATGCAATTAGGAGGGACATCATTTCGGGGGAGGGGACTGGTGTTGTGCCATAAGACAGGAAGGTGTTTCTTCTGCAGGAGAAAGGGACATTTTATTGGGGGGTGTCCATCCCGTCCCTTGCAGAGTGAAGAGTCGTCAGAAAACTGTTGATCCCAGGTTGTGTGGTGGACGGCAATCTGGGAGTAGGTATTTCGTCCCTAGGTTCGTCTCAGTTTCTCGTTCCGGCGGAGGTGGTGGTGGGTACGAGAACTGGATAGTGGGGCCGGGGCTAATCTGGTGGACGCTCGGTTTGCCCGGGTTCAAGGTATGCGATTGAGTGAGTTGGCTAAACCCATCCCCATATTCTCGATCGATGCCAGGCCTCTCGGTTAGGGAAGTTTTTTGCAAGCTGTGCATAACGTAAAACTTCAAGTGGGGGCGATACATAAAGAACTGTCGTCTTGCTACGTGTTGGAGGGTCTTCCCACTCCTATAGTGTTGGGCCTTCCTTGGTTAACTAAGCATAACCCGGTTATTAATTGGCAATCCGGAGAGATAAGCCAATGGAGTAAATTCTGTAATAAAAACTGCATGAATACGGTCATCGGTGCGGTTACTCCTAGGGTCTTACCTCCATTTCTGGCGGACTTTGAGGATGTATTCTCGGAGAAAGGGTGTCAGGAACTACCTCCTCATCGTGAGTATGACTGTTCTGTAAAACTGCTCCCTGAGGCCAAGTTACCTAAAGCTAGGTTGTATAACCTTTCTGGTCCTGAGAGGCAGGCCATGAAGGATTATATTTCAGAAAGTCTGGCTAAGGGGCATATTAGACCTTCATCTTCACCGGTGGCCGCGGGGTTCTTCTTTGTTAAGAAGAAAGATGGAGGCCTACGCCCTTGCCTGGATTTCCGTGAACTTAATCGGATTACGGTCCGAGATCCGTATCCGCTCCCACTTATTCCCGATCTCTTTAATCAGATCGTGGGCGCCAAATGGTTCTCTAAGTTGGATCTCAGGGGGGCGTACAATCTGCTTAGGATGAAGGAGGGGAATGAGTGGAAGACGGCGTTTAACACTCCGGAGGGGCATTATGAGAACCTTGTCATGCCATTCGGTCTGACTAATGCCCCGGCGGTGTTCCAACACTTTGTTAATGACATTTTTCGCCGCCTGGTGGGACAGTTTGTTGTCATATATCTGGATGATATCTTAATTTACTCGCCGGATCTGGTGTCTCATCAGGAGCACGTTAGGCAGGTGTTACAGATCTTGCGGGATAATAAACTGTATGCCAAATGGGAAAAGTGTGTGTTCGCCGTACAGGAACTCCAGTTTTTAGGCTTCCTGGTTTCAGCGTCCGGTTTTCGTATGGACCCTGGGAAAGTGCGGGCAGTTCTTGAGTGGGATCGGTCAGAGAATCTTAAGGCACTACAACGTTTCCTGGGGTTTGCTAATTATTACCGGAAGTTCATTCGTAATTTCTCGTCCATGGTTAAGCCTCTCACAGACATGACTAAAAAGGGGACGGATTTTTCTAGGTGGTCTGACAAGGCTTGTCAAGCATTCTCCTCCTTGAAAAAATGTTTTTCCTCAGCACCCATACTCATTCAACCTGATGCGTCACAGCCATTCATTGTAGAGGTAGACGCTTCCGAGGTAGGGGTGGGAGCAGTATTGTCACAAGTTTCGTCCCCTGGTAAGTGGCATCCGTGCGCCTTTTTCTCTTAAAAATTGTCGTCCGCTGAGAGGAATTACGATGTCGGCAATAGGGAACTCTTGGCCATTAAGTTAGCTTTTGAGGAGTGGCGCCATTTTTTAGAGGGGGCAGTCCATCCGGTCACCGTCATCACCGATCACAAGAACCTGCTTTATCTGGAGTCCGCGAAACGTCTGAATCCCAGACAAGCTAGGTGGTCATTGTTTTTTACCAGGTTTAATTTTGTCGTTACATATCGTCCTGGGTCAAAAAATGTAAAGGCGGATGCCTTATCTCGTAGTTTCCCTGGGGCCGGGAATACGGACGACCCGATTCCTATCCTTCAGGAGGGGGTGGTGGTTTCGGCAGTATGCTCTGAGCTTGAGTAGGAGGTATTGGAGGCTCAGGGGGACGCCCCTGTTGGACCTCCGGGGAGACTGTTTGTTCCAGATCAGTTGCGACAAAAGGTGATCGACGCACACCATAACTCAGCTTTAGCAGGACACCCAGGGAGTAAAGCAACTGTGGCTCTCCTCTCGCGTCGGTTTTGGTGGCCTAACTTACATAAGGAGGTGGTAACTTTTGTCGCGTCCTGTGGGGTTTGTGCGCGCTCTAAGACCTCACATACCCGTCCGTCTGGGGCCCTCTTACCTTTGAAGATCCCGGAGCGTCCTTGGACTCATCTGTCTATGGACTTTATTACGGACCTCCCTCCGTCTTCAGGTAAAACGGTCATACTCGCTGTAGTGGACAGGTTCAGCAAGATGGCACATTTTATCGCTCTTCCTGCTCTTCCTAATGCTAAAACTCTTGCGCAGGTGTTCATTGGGGAGATTGTGAGGCTTCACGGGGTACCCTCCGAGGTGGTGTCAGATCGGGGGTCTCAGTTTGTGTCCAAATTCTGGAAGGCGTTTTGTACATGGCGGGGGATGCATTTATCGTTCTCATCGGCTTTTCATCCTCAGACCAATGGTCAGACGGAACGTATGAACCAGAGCTTGGAGACATATCTCCGGTGTTTTGTGTCAGAGAACCAGGAGGACTGGGCTTCTTTCTTACCTCTGGCAGAGTTTGCTCTTAATAATAGGCGGAGCGAGTCCACTGGTAAGTCCCCGTTTTTTGGGGCATATGGTTTTCACCCCCAGTTTTGTACTTTCAGTAGGGGGTCTCTTCGGGGGTTCCTGAGGAGGAACGATTTTCTTCATCACTCGATTCAGTATGGAGAGGGGTGCTGAAGAATCTGAATACTATGGTGAACCGATACAAACGTATGGCTGATAGGAGGAGAGTGTCTGGTCCGGACCTAAGTGTGAACGATCGGGTATGGTTGTCTACCAGGAATATAAAACTTAAGGTTCCCTCCTGGAAACTGGGTCCCAGGTTCATCGGGCCGTACAGGATCAGTTCTATAATTAATCCGGTGGCATTCCGTCTTGACCTCCCCCCTACGTTTAAAATTCACAACGTGTTCCACAGATCATTGCTTAAGAGGTATGTGGCGCCGGTGGTACCGTCACCTTTACCTCCCCCTCCAGTGGTGGTCAATGGTAACTTGGAGTTCCAGGTATCGAGGGTCATCGATTCACGCTTTAATCGCCGGTCCCTTCAGTACCTGGTTCATTGGAAGGGGTATGGTCCTGAGGAGAGGATGTGGGTTCCTGCGTCGGATATTAACGCAGACCGATTAGTTCGGGCCTTCCACACAACTCACCCGGATAAACCTGGCCCTGAGGGTCCGGAGGCCCCTCGTAGAAGGAGGGGTACTGTCACGGGTGTGTCGCCACGAAGATCCTCACGATTACACAGCCTGACTTCTCGCAGCTGAGTTTTTGGTGCTTTGTGTTTTTCGGCAGTGAGGTAGTTAACTCTCTCTCTGTGCTAGACAAGGTCCAGCCTCGCCCAGCTGCAATCAATGCTGCTGTAGTGGGACTCCTTCAAATGCCTGCCGGTCTGTTAGGGAAGTGTCGGTGAAAGCATTTCATGCAGACTAACAGAGCGGATCGTGGTATTTGGAGTTTCAGAGCTGAGTGTATTTGGAGTGTTTTTTTCCCTTCCTCACTTTATCATTTATCTCCTTTCCCGTTGGTGTTCCCTCTGTTGTAGTTGTGTAGTTTTTGTATGCAAGGTGGTTTTGGTTTTACCCTTGTACTGTCTCGTTCGTCTAAGTACTGAGTGTGGGCATATTATTACCTGTCCCCTTTTGTTGTGATCAGGGGTCCTTCTCAGGACTAGATTACTTAGGTGCAGGGATCCTCAGGAGGTAGGGGTTACGCTGGCGGCCTGGACCTCTGTACCTTTAACAGTACCTCCAGGTAGAGGGATTAGTCAGGGCCCCAGCTTAGGGTCAGCTTAGGCCCCCTACCTCCAGTACACAGAGACAGCGTGACAAAGAAAGGTGAAGGTCGCAGTGGAATAAAAAGACAATATCAATGTCCCTTGGAAGAGTGGTGGAGTTCGCAGTGGAATAAAAAGACAATATCAATGCCCCTTGGTAGAGTGGTGGAGGTCGCAGTGGAATAAAAAGACAATATTAATGCCCCGTGGAAGGGACGTGGAGGTCACAGTAGCTTATCAAGACGCTTTTAATGCCCCTTGGGAGAGTGGTGGAGGTCGCAGTGGAATAAAAAGACAATATCAATGCCCCGTAAAAGAGACGTGGAGGTTACAATAGGTTAACAAGACGGTTTTAATGCCCCTTGGAAGGGCTGTGGAGTTCAGAGTGGTTTAACAAGATGGTTTTAATGCCCCTTGATAGAGATGTGAAGGTCTCAGTAGCTTAACAAGATGGTTTTAATGCCCCTTGGAACAGTGGAGGAGGTTACAGTGGAATAAAAAGACAATATCAATGCCCCTTGGAAGCGTGGTGGAGGTCGCAGAGGAATAAAAAGACAATGTCAATGCCCCGTGAAAGAGACGTGGAGGACACAGTAGCTTAACAAGATGGTTTTAATGCCCCTTGGAAGAGTGGTGGAGGTCTAAGTGGAATAAAAAGACAATAACAATGCCCTGTAAGAGACATGGAGGTCACGGTAGCTTAACAAGACGGTTTAAATGCCCATTGGAAGAGCTGTGGAGTTCAGAGTGGTTTAACAAGACAGTTTTAATGCCCCTTGATAGAGATGTGGAGGTCTCAGTAGCTTAACAAGATGGTTTTAATGCTCCTTGGAACAGTGGAGGAGGTTACAGTGGAATAAAAAGACAATATCAATGCCCTTTGGAAGAGTGGTGGAGGTCGTAGTGGAATAAAAAGACAATATCAGTTCCCCCTGTGGAATAGACGTGGAGGTCACAATAGCAAAACAAGACAGTTTTAATGCTACTAGGAAGAGTGGTGGAGGTCGCTGTGGAATAAAAAGACAACATCAATGCCCCGTGGAAGAGACATGGAGGTCACATTAGCTTTACAAGACTGTTTTAATGCCCCTTGGAAGAGTGCTGGAGGTTACAGAGGAATAAAAAGACAAAATCACTGCCCCGTGGAAGAGACGTTGAGGTCACAGTAGCTTATCAAGACGGTTTTAATGCTACATGGAAGAGTGGTGGAGATCACTGTGGAATAAAAAGACAATATCAATGCCCCGTGGAAGAGACGTGGAGGTGACAGTAGCTTAACAATACGGTATTAATGCCCCTTGGAAGAGCTGTGGAGTTCAGAGTGGTTTTTCAAGATGGTTTTAATGCCCCTTGGAAGAGACACGGTGGTCACATTAGCTTTACAAGACGGTTTTAATGCCCCTTGGAAGAGTGGAGGAGGTCGCATTGGAATAAAAAGACAGTATCAATGCCCCATTGAATAGACGTGGAGGTCACAGTAGCTTAACAAGACGGTTCTAATGCCCCTTGGAAGAGCTGTGGAGATCACAGTGGTTTAACAAGACGGATTTAATGCCCCTTGGATGAGACTTGGAGGCCACAGTAGCTTAACAATTTAGTTCTAATGCCCTTTGGAAAGGTGGTGAAGGTTACATTGGAATAAAAAGACAATATCAATGCCCCGTGGAAGAGACGTGGAGGTCACAGTAGCTTAGCAAGACAGTTTAATGCCCCTTGGAAGAGTGTTGGAGGTTACAGTGGAATAAAAAGACAATATCAATGCCTTTTGGAAGAGTGGTGGATGTCGCAGTGGAACAAAAAGACAATATCATTTCCATGTGGAAGAAACGTGGAAGTCACATTAGCTTAAAAAGATGGTTTTATTGCCCCTTGGAAGAGTGCTGGAGGTCGCAGGCAATAAAAAGACAATATCAATGCCCCTTGGATGAACCGTGGAGGTCAAAGTAGCTTAACAATACGGTTTTATTTCCCCTTGGAAGAGTGGTGGAGGTTACAGTGGAAATTAAAGACAATATCAATGCCCCGTGGTAGAGATGTGGAGATCACAGTAGCTTAACAAGATGGTTTTAATGCCGCTTGCTAGAGTGGTGGAGTTTGGAGTGGAATAAAAATACAACATCAATGCCCCTTGGAAGAGTCGTGGAGGTCGCAGTGGAATAAAAAGACAATATCAATGCCCCTTGGAGGAGTGGTGGAGGTCGCAGTGGAATAAAAAGACGATATCAATGCCACTTGGAAGAGACGTGGAGGTCACATTAGCTTAACAAGATGGTTTTAATGCCGCTTGCTAGAGTGGTGGAGTTTGGAGTGGAATAAAAATACAACATCAATGCCCCTTGGAAGAGTCGTGGAGGTCGCAGTGGAATAAAAAGACAATATCAATGCCCCTTGGAGGAGTGGTGGAGGTCGCAGTGGAATAAAAAGACGATATCAATGCCACTTGGAAGAGACGTGGAGGTCACATTAGCTTAACAAGATGGTTTAAATGCCCCTTGTAAGAGTGGTGGATTTTGCAGTGGAATAAAAAGACAATGTTAATGCCCCGTAGAAGAGACGTGGAAGTCACAGTAGCTTAACAAGAAAGTTTTAATGCCCCTTCGAAGAGCTGTGGAGTTCAGAGTGGTTTAACAAGAAGGTTTGAATGCCCCTTCGAAGAGACATGGAGGTCACAGTAGCTGAAAAACACGGTATTAATGCCACTTGGAGGAGTGGGCGAGATTACAGTGAAATAAAAAGACAATATCATTGCCCCGTGGAAGAGACGTGGAGGTCACAGTAGCTTAACAAAATGTTTTAAAGCCTCTTGGAAGAGTGGTGAAGGTTGCAGTGGAATAAAAAGACAATATCAATAGCCCTTGGAAGAGTGTTGGGGGTCGTAGGGAAGAAATAGACAAAATCAATGCCCCATGGAAGAGACGTGGAGGTCAAATTAGCTTAACAATACGGTTTTATTGCCCCTTGGAAGAGTGGTGGAGGTTACAGTGGAAAAAATAGACACTATCAATGATCCGTGGAGAGACGTGGAGGTCACAGTAGCTTAACAAGACAGTTTTAATGCCCCTTGGAAGAGTGGTGGAGGTCGCAGTGGAATAAAAAGATGATATCAATGGTTCTTGGAAGAGACGTGGAGGACACAGTAGCTTAACAAGATAGTTTTAATGCCCCTTGAAAGAGTGGTGGAGATCGCAGTGGAATAAAAAGACAATATCAATCCACCTTGGAAGAGTGGTGGAGGTCGCAGTGGAATAAAAATACAATATCAATGCTCCGTGGAATAGACGTGGATGTCACAGTAGCTTAACAAGACTGTTTTAATGCCCCTTGGAAGAACTGTGGAGTTGAGAGTGGTTTAACAAGATGGTTTTAATGCCCCTTGGATGAGACGTGGAGACCACAGTAGCTTAACAACGAGGTTCTCATGCCCCTTGGAAAGGTGGTGAAGGTTAAAATGGAATAAAAAGACAATATCAATGCCCTGTGGAAGAGACGTGGAGGTCACTGTAGCTTAACAAGACGGTTTTAATGCCCCTTGGAAGAGTGTTGGAGGTCGCAGTGGAATAAAAAGACGATATCAATGGCTCTTGGAAGAGACGTGGAGGACACAGTAGCTTAATTAGACAGTTTTAATGCCCCTTGGAAGAGTGGTAGATATCGCACTTGAATAAAAAGACAATATCAATGCCCCTTGGAAGAGTGGTGGAGGTCGCAGTGGAATAAAAAGACAATATCAATGCCCCATGGAATAGACGTGGAGGTCACAGTACCTTAACAAGACGTTTTTAATGCCCCTTGGATGAGCTGTGGAGTTCAGAGTGGTTTAACAAGATGGTTTTTATGCCCCTTGGATGAGACATGGAGGCCACAGTAGCTTAACAAGGTGGTTCTAATGCCCCTTGGAAAGGTGGTGAAGGTTAAAGTGGAATAGAAAGACAATATCAATGCCCTGTGGAAGAGACGTGGAGGTCACAGTAGCTTAACAAGACAGTTTTAATGCCCCTTGGAAGAGTGGTGGATGTCGCAGTGGAATATAAAGACAATATCAATGCCCCGAGGAACAAACGTGGAGGTCACAATACCTTAAAAAGACGGTTTTATTGCCCCTTGGAAGAGTGGTGGAGGTCGCAGGGAATAAAACGACAATATCAATGCCCCTTGGAAGAGACGTGGAGCTCAAAGTAGCTTAACAATATGGTTATATTGCCCTTTGGAAGAGTGGTAAAGGTTACAATGGAATTTAAAGACAATATTAATGCCGCGTGGAAGAGACATGGAGGTCACAGTAGCAAAACAAGATGGTTTTAATGCCTTTTGGAAGAGTTGTGGAGTTTGCAGTGGAATAAAAACACATTATCAAGGCCCTTTGGAAGAGTGGTGGAGGTCGCAGTGGAAAAAAAAGACAATATAAATGCCCCTTGGAAGAGTGGTGGAGCTCACAGTGGAATAAAATGACGATATCAATGCCCCTTGCAAGAGACGTGGAGGTCACAGTAGCTTAACAAGACAGTTTAAATTCCCCTTGGAAGAGTGGTGGAGTTCACAGTGGTTTACCAAGACGGTTTGAATGCCCCTTGGAAGAGACGTGGAGGTCACAGTATCTTAAAATGACGGTTTTAATGCCCCTTGGAAGAGTGGTAGAGGTCGCAGTGGAATAAAAAGACAATATCAATGCCCCTTGGAAGAGACGTGGAGCTCAAAGTAGCTTAACAATATGGTTATATTGCCCTTTGGAAGAGTGGTAAAGGTTACAATGGAATTTAAAGACAATATTAATGCCGCGTGGAAGAGACATGGAGGTCACAGAAGCAAAACAAGATGGTTTTAATGCCTTTTGGAAGAGTTGTGGAGTTTGCAGTGGAATAAAAACACATTATCAAGGCCCTTTGGAAGAGTGGTGGAGGTCGCAGTGGAAAAAAAAGACAATATAAACGCCCCTTGGAAGAGTGGTGGAGCTCACAGTGGAATAAAATGACGATATCAATGCCCCTTGCAAGAGACGTGGAGGTCACAGTAGCTTAACAAGACAGTTTAAATTCCCCTTGGAAGAGTGGTGGAGTTCACAGTGGTTTACCAAGACGGTTTGAATGCCCCTTGGAAGAGACGTGGAGGTCACAGTATCTTAAAATGACGGTTTTAATGCCCCTTGGAAGAGTGGTAGAGGTCGCAGTGGAATAAAAAGACAATATCAATGCCGCTTGGAAGAATGGTGGAGGTCGCAGTGGAATAAAAGACAATATCAATGCCTCGGGGAAGAGACGTGGAGGTCAAAGAAGCATAACAAGATGGTTTTAATGCCCCTTGTAAGAGTGGTGGAAGTCGCAGTGGATTAAAAAGACATCAATTCCCCGTGGAAGAGACGTGGAGGTCATTTTAGCTTTACAAGATGGTTTTAATGCCCCTTGGAAGAATGGTGGAGTTCGCAGTGTAATAAAAAGACAATATCACGGCCCCTTGGAAGAGTGGTGGAGGTCGCAATGGAATAAAAAAAAATAAATGAATGCCCCTTGGATGAGACGTGGAGGTCACAGTAGCTTAACAAGACAGTTTAAATACCCCTTGGAAGAGTGTTGGAGTTTGAAACAAGACGGTTTAAATGCCCCTTGGAAGAGTGTTGGAGTTCGAAGTGGAATAAAAAGACAATATTAATGCCCCGTAGAAGAAACGTGGAGGTGACAGTAGCTTAATAAGTCAGTTTTACTCCCCCTTGGAAGAGCTGAGGAGTTCAGAGTGGTTTAACAAGACGGTTTGAAAGCCCCTTGGAAGAGACGTGGAGGTCACAGTAGCTTAAAAAAACTGTATTAATGCCCCTTGGAAGAGTGGTGGAGGTTACAGTGAAATAAAAAGACAATATTAATGCCCCGTCGAAGAGAAGTGGAATTCACAGTAGCTTAACAAAATGTTTTTTTTGCCCCTTGGAAGAGTGCTGGAGGTTGCAGTGGAATAAAAAGAAAATATCAATGCCCTTTGGAGAGTGGTGGAGGTTGCAGTGGAATAAAAAGACGATATCAATGCCCCGTGGAAGAGACGTGGAGGTCACAGTAACTTAACAAGACGGTTTTAATGCCCGTTGAAGGAGTGGTGGAGTTCGCAGTTTAATAAAACGACAATATCAAGGCCCCTTGGAGTAGTGGTGGAGGTTGCAGTGGAATAAAAAGACAATATCAATACCCCGTGGAAGATTGCTGGAGGTCGCAGTGGAATAAAAAGACAATATCAATGCCCCTTGGAAGAGACGTGGAGGTCACAGTAGCTTAACAAGACGGTTTAAATGCTCCTTGGAAAAGTGGTGGAGTTCAGAGTGGTTTTACAAGATGGTTTTATTGACCCTTGGAAAAGACGTGGAGGTTACATTAGCTTTACAAGATGGTTTTAAAGCCCCCTGGAAGAGTGATGGAGGTTACAGTGGAATAAAAAGACAAAATCAATGCCCCGGGGAGAAGACGTGGAGATCTAAATAGCTTAAAAAGACAATTGTAATGCCGCTTAAAAGAGTGGTGGATTTCGCAGTGGAATGAAAAGACAATATCAATGCCCCTTGGAAGAATGGTGGATTTCGAAGTGGAATGAAAAGACAATATCACGGCCCCTTGGAAGAGTGGTGGAGGTCGCAATGGAATAAAATGACAATATCAATGTCCATTGGAAGTGTTGTGGAGGTCGCAGTGGAATAAAAAAAAATAAATGAATGCACCTTGGATGAGACGTGGAGGTCACAGTAGCTAAACAAGACGGTTTAAATGCCCTTTGGAAGAGTGTTGGAGTTCGAAGTGGAATAAAAAGACAATATTAATGCCCCGTAGAAGAAACGTGGAGGTCACAGTAGCTTAACAAGTCAGATTTACTCCCCCTTGGAAGAGCTGTGGAGTTCAGAGTTGTTTAACAAGACGGTTTGAAAGCCCCTTGGAAGAGACGTGGAGGTTACAGTAGCTTAAAAAAACGGTATTAATGCCCCTTGGAAGAGTGGTGGAGGTTACAGTGAAATAAAAAGACAATATCAATGCCCCGTGGAAGAGACGTTGAGGTCACAGTAACTTAACAAGACGGTTTTAATGCCCGTTGGAGGAGTGGTGGAGTTCGCAGTTTAATAAAACAACAATATCAAGGCCCCTTGGAAGAGTGCTAGAGGTTGCAGTGGAATAAAAAGACAATATCAATACCCCTTGGAAGATTGCTGGAGGTCGCAGTGGAATAAAAAGACAATATCAATGCCCCTTCGAAGAGACGTGGAGGTCACAGTAGCTTAACAAGACGGTTTAAATGTCTCTTGGAAAAGTGGTGGAGTTCAGAGTGGTTTTACAAGATGGTTTTATTGACCCTTGGAAGAGACGTGGAGTCCACATTAGCTTTACAAGATGGTTTTAATGCCCCTTGGAAAAGTGATGGAGGTTACAGTGGAATAAAAAGACAAAATCAATGCCCCGTGGAAGAGACGTGGATTTCACAGCAGCTTAACAGGACGATTTTAATACTACTTGGAAGAGTGGTGGAGGTCGCTGTGGAATAAAAAGACAATTTCAATGCCCCTTGGAAGAGACGTGGAGGTCACACTACCTTAACAGTACAGTTTTAATGCCCCTTGGAAGAGCAGTGGAGTTCAGATTGATTTTACAAGATGGTTTTAATGCCTTTTGGAAGAGACGTGGTGGTCACATTAGCATTACAAGACGGTTTTACTGCTCCTTAGAAGAGTGGTGGAGGTTACAGTGGAATAAAAAGACAATATCAATGCACCGGGGAAGAGACGTGGAGATCTAAATAGCTTAAAAAGACAGTTGTAATGCCCCTTAAAAGAGTGGTGGAGTTTGCAGTGGAATAAAAATACAATATCAATGCCCGGTGCAAGAGACGTGGAGGTCACAGTAGCTTAACAAGTTGGTTTTAATGGCCCTTAGAAAAGGGGTGGAGGTCGCAGTGGAATAAAAAGACAATATCAATGTTCCTTGGAAGAGTGGTGGAGGTCGCATTGGAATAAAAAGACAAAATCAATGCCCCTTGGAAAAGACGTGGAGGTCACAGTAGCTTAACAAGACGGTTTTAATGCCCCTTGGAAGAGTAGTGGAGGTCGCTGTGGAATAAAAATACAATATCAATGCCCCGTGGAAAAGAGGTGTAGGTCACAGTAGTTTAACAAAGCGGTTTTAATGCCCCTTGGAAGAGTGGTGGAGGTCGCAGTGGAATAAAAAAACAATATCAATGTCCCGTGTAAGAGAAGCGGAGGTCACAGTAGCTTAACAAGATGGTTTTAATGGCCCTTAGAAAAGTTGTGGCGGTTGCAGTGGAATAAAAAGACAATAATAATGCCCCTTGGATGAGTGGTGGAGGTCGTATTGGACTAAAAAGACAATATCAATTCCCCGTAGAAGAGACATGTAGGTCACAGAAACTTAACAAAATGGTTTTCATGCCCCGTGGAAGAGTGGTGGAGGTAGCAGTGGAATAAAAAGACAAAATCAATGCCCCGTGGAAGAGACGTGGAGGTTACAGTAGCTTAACAAGATGGTTTTAATGCACCTTGGAAGAGCTGTGGAGCACAGAGCGGTTTAACAAGATGGTTTTAAAGCCCTTTGGAAGAGACGTGGAGGTAGCAGTAGCTTAACAAGACAGTTTTCATGCCTCTTGTAAGAGTGGTGGAGGTTACAGTGAAAAAAAAAGACAATATCAATGCCCTGTGGAAAAGACGTGGAGGCCACAGTAGCTTAACAAGACACTTTTTAATGCCCCTTGGCAGAGCTGTGGCATTCAGAGTGGTTTAACAAGAAGGATTTAATGCCCCTTTGAAGAGACGTGAAGATGACAGTAGCTTAACAAGACAGTTTTAATGCCCCTTGGAAGAGTGGTGGAGGTTACAGTGGAATAAAAAGACAATATGAATGCCCCGTGGAAGAGACTTGGAGGTCACAGTAGCTTAAAAAGATGGCTTTATTGCCCCTTGGTGGAGGTCGCAGAGTAATAAAAAGACAATATCAAAGTCCCTTGGAAGAGTAGTGGAGGTCGCAGTGGAATAAAAAGACAATAACAATGCCCCTTGGAAGAGTGGTGGAGGTTGCAGTGGAATAAAAAGACAATATCAATGCCCCGTAGAAGGGACGTGGAGGTCACAGTAGCGTAACAAGACTATTTTAATGCCCCTTGGAAGAGTGGTGGAGGTAGCAGTGGTATAAGAAGACAATATCAATACACAGTGGAACAGCCATGAAGGTCACAGTAGCATAACAAGACTGTTTTAATGCCCCTTGGAAGAACTGTGGAGTTCAGAGAGGTTTAACAAGACAGTTTTAATGCCACTTGGAAGAGACGTGGAGGTCACAGTAGCTTAACAAGACGGTTTTAGTGCCAATTGGAATCGTGGTGTAGGTTACATTGGAATAAAAAGACAATATCAATGCCCATTGGAAGAAACGTGGAGGTCACAGTAGCATAACAAGACAGTTTTAATGCCCCTTGGAAGAGCTGTGGAGTTCAGAGAGGTTTAACAAGGCAGTTTTAATGCCCCTTGGAAGAGACGTGGAAGTCACAGTAGCTTAACAAGATGGTTTTAATGCCCGTTGGAAGAGTTGTGGGGGTCGCAGTGGAATAAAAAGACAATATCAATGTTCCTTGGAAGAGTGATGTTGGTTGCAGTGGAATAAAAAGACAATATCAATGCCCCGTGGAAGAGACGTGGGGGTAATAGTAGCTTAACAAGACTGTTTTAATGCCGCTTGGAAGATGGGTGGAGGTCGCAGTGGAATAAGAAGACAATATCAATGCCCCTTGGAAAAGACGTGGAGGTCACAGTAGCTTAACAAGACGGTTTTAATGCCCCTTGGAAGAGTCGTGGAGGTCGCTGTGGAATAAAAATACAATATCAATGCCCCGTGGAAGAGACGTGGAGGTCACAGTAGCTTAACAAGATGGTTTTAATGGCCCTTAGAAAAGTTGTGGCGGTTGCAGTGGAATAAAAAGACAATATCAATGCCCCTTGGAAGAGTGGTGGAGATCGTATTGGACTAAAAAGACAATATCAATTCCCCGTAGAAGAGACATGGAGGTCACAGAAATTTAACAAAATGGTTTTCATGCCCCGTGGAAGAGTGGTGGAGGTAGCAGTGGAATAAAAAGACAAAATCAATGCCCCGTGGAAGAGACGTGGAGGTCAGAGTCGCTTAACAAGACGGTTTTAATGCCCATTGGAAGAGTAGTGGGGGTCGCTGTGGAATAAAAAGACAATATCAATGCCCCGTGGAAGAGACGTGGAGGTCACAGTAGCTTAACAAGATGGTTTTAATGCCCCTTGGAAAAGCTGTGGAGCACAGAGTGGTTTAACAAGATGGTTTTAATGCCCCTTGGAAGAGACGTGGAGGTAGCAGTAGCTTAACAAGACAGTTTTAATGCCTCTTGGAAGAGTGGTGGAGGTTACAGTGAAAAAAAAGACAATATCAATGCCCTGTGGAAAAGACATGGAGGCCACAGTAGCTTAACAAGACACTTTTTAATGCCCCTTGGCAGAGCTGTGGCATTCAGAGTGGTTTAACAAGAAGGATTTAATGCCCCTTGGAAGAGACGTGAAGATGACAGTAGCTTAACAAGACAGTTTTAATGCCCCTTGGAAGAGTGGTGGAGGATACAGTGGAATAAAAAGACAATATCAATGCCCCGTAGAAGGGACGTGGAGGTCACAGTATCTTAACAAGGCTATTTTAAAGCCCCTTGGAAGAGTGGTGGAGGTCGCAGTGGTATAAGAAGACAATATCAATACCCAGTGGAACAGACATGAAGGTCACAGTAGCATAACAAGACTGTTTTAATGCCCCTTGGAAGAACTGTGTAGTTCAGAGAGGTTTAACAAGACAGTTTTAATGCCCCTTGGAAGAGGCATGGAGGTCACAGTAGCTTAACAAGACGGTTTTAGTGCCAATTGGAATCGTGGTGTAGGTTACATTGGAATAAAAAGACAATATCAATGCCCAGTGGAAGAAACGTGGAGGTCACAGTAGCTTTATAAGACAGTTTTAATGCCCCTTGGAAGAGCTGTGGAGTTGAGAGAGGTTTAACAAGACGGTTTTAATGCCCCTTGGAAGAGACGTGGAAGTCACAGTAGCTTAACAAGACGGTTTTAATGCCCGTTGGAAGAGCTGTGGGGGTCGCAGTGGAATAAAAAGACAATATCAATGTTCCTTGGAAGAGTGATGTTGGTCGCAGTGGAATAAAAAGACAATATCAATGCCCCGTGGAAGAGACGTGGAGGTAATAGTAGCTTAACAAGACTGTTTTAATGCCACTTGGAAGATTGGTGGAGGTCGCAGTGGAATAAAAAGACAATATCAATGCCCTGTGGAAGAGACATTGTGGTCACAGTAGCTTAACAATACAGTTTTAGTGCCCCTTAGAAGAGTGGTGGAGGTCGCAGTGGAGTAAAAAGAGAATATCAATGCCCCGTGAAAGAGACGTGAACGTAGAAGTAGCTTAACAAGATGGTTTTAATGCCCCTTGGAAGAGTGGTGGAGGTCGCAGTGGAATAAAAAGCCAATATTAATGCCCCGTGGAAGAGACGTGGAGGTCAAAGTAGCTTAACAAGACGGTTTTAATATACCTTGGAAGAGCTGTGAAGTTCAGAGTGGTTTATAAAGACGGTATTAATGATCCTTGGATGAGACGTGGCGGTCACAGTAGCTTAAAAAGAGAGTTTTAATGCCCATTGGAAAAGTGGTGGAGGTTACAGTGGAAGAAAAAGACAATTTCAATGACCCGTGGAAGAGATGTCGAGGTCACAGTAGCTTAACAACACAGTTTTAATGCCCCTTGGAAGAGTGGTGGAGATCGCATTGGATTAAAAAGTCAATATAAATGACCCGTGGAATATACGTGGAGGTCACAGTAGCTTAACAAGACGGTTTTAATGCCCCTTGGAAGAGCTGTGGAGTTCAGATTGGTTTAACAAGACGGTTTTAATTCCCCTTGGATGAGACGGGGAGGCCACAGTAGCTTAACAAGGCAGTTCTAATGCACGTTGGAAAGGTGGTGAAGGTTACATTGGAATAAAAACATAATATCAACGCCCCGTGGAAGAGATGTGGCGGTCACAGTAGCTTATCAAGACAGTTTTAATGCCCCTTGGAAGAGTGTTGGAGGTTGCAGTGGAATAAAAAGACAATATCAATGCACCTTGGAAGAGTGGTGGATGTCGCAGTGGAATAAAAAGAAAATATCTCTGCCCCGTGGAAGAAACGTGGAGGTCACAGTTGCTTAAAAAGAAAATTTTATTGCCCCTTGGAAGAGTGGTGTAGGTCGCAGGGAATAAAAAGACAATATCAGTGCCCCGTAGAAGAGACGTGGAGGTCACAGTTGCTTAACAAGACGGTTTTAATGCCCCTTGGAAGAGTGGTGGAGGTCGCAGTGGAATAAAAAGACAATATCAAGGCCCCGTGGAAGAGACGTGGAGGTCACAGTAGCTTAACAAGTCGGTTTTAATGCACCTTCGAAGAGTGGTGGTGGTCGCAGTGGAATAAAAAGACAATATCAATGCCCCTTGGAAGAGTGGTGGAGGTCGCAGTGGAATAAAAAGACAATATCAACGCCCCGTGGAAGAGACGTGGAGGTCACAGTAGCTTAACAAAATGGTTTTAATGTCCCTTCGAAGAGTAGTGGTGGTCGCAGTGGAATAAAAAGACAATATCAATGCCCCTTGGAAGAGACGTGGAGGTCACAGTAGCTTTACAAGATGGTTTTTATGCCCCTTGGAAGAGTGGTGGAGGTTACAGTGTAATAAAAAGACAATATCAATGCCCCGTGGAAGAGACGTGGAGATCACAGTAGCTTAACAAAACGGTTTCAATGCCCCTTGGAAGAGTGGTGGAGATCGCAGTGGAATATAAAGATAATATCAATGCCCCTTGGAAGAGTGGTGGAGATCACAGTGGAAAAAAGACAATATCAATGCCCCGTGGAAGAGATGTCGTGGTCACAGCAGCTTAACAATACAGTTTTAATACCCTTTTGAAGAGTGATGGAGGTCGCAGTGGAATAAAAAGACAATATCAATGCCCCGTGGAAGAGACCTGGATGTCACAGTAGCTTAACAAGACGGTTTTAATGCCCCTTCGAAGAGTTATGGTGGTCGCAGTGGAATAAAAAGGCAATATCAATGCCCCTTGGAAGAGTGGTGGAGGTCGCAGTGGAATAAAATGACAATATCAATGCCCCGTGGAAGAGACGTAGAGGTCACAGTAGCTTAAGAAGATGGTTTTAATGCCCATTGGAAAAGTGGTGGAGGTAGCAGTGGAATAAAAAGACAAAATCAATGCCCCTTGGATGAGACGTAGGGGCCACAGTAGCTTAACAAGGCGGTTCTAATGCCCCTTGGAAGAGTGGTGGAGGTCGCAGTGGAATAAAAATACAATATCAATGCCCCGTGGAAGAGACGTGGAGGTCACAGTAGCTTAACAAGACGGTTTTAATGCCCCTTCGAAGAGTGGTGGTGGTCACAGTGGAATAAAAAGACAATATCAATGCCCCTTGGAAGAGTGGTGGAGGTAGCAGTGGAATAAAAAGACAATATCTATGCCCCGTGGAAGAGACATGGAGGTCACAGTAGCTTTACAAAACAGTTTTAATGCCCCTTGGAAGAGTGGTGGAGGTTACAGTGGAATAAAAAGACAATATCAATTCCCTGTGGAAGAGAAGTGTAGATCACAGTAGCTTAACAAAATGGTTTTAATGCCCCTTCGAAGAGTAGTGGTGGTCGCAGTGGAATAAAAAGACAATATCATTGCCCCTTGGAAGAGACGTGGAGGTCACAGTAGCTTTACAAGATGGTTTTAATGCCCCTTTGAAGAGTGGTGGAGGTTACAGTGTAATAAAAAGACAATATCAATGCCCCGTGGAAGAGACGTGGAGATCACAGTAGCTTAACAAGACGGTTTCAATGCCCCTTGGAAGAGTGGTGGAGATCGCAGTGGAATATAAAGATAATATGAATGCCCCTTGGAAGAGTGGTGGAGATCACAGTGGAAAAAAGACAATATCAATGCCCCGTGGAAGAGATGTCGTGGTCACAGCAGCTTAACAATACAGTTTTAATACCCCTTTGAAGAGTGATGGAGGTCGCAGTGGAATAAAAAGACAATATCAATGCCCCGTGGAAGAGACCTGGATGTCACAGCAGCTTAACAAGACGGTTTTAATGCCCCTTCGAAGAGTTATGGTGGTCGCAGTGGAATAAAAAGACAATATCAATGCCCCTTGGAAGAGTGGTGGAGGTCGCAGTGGAATAAAATGACAATATCAATGCCCCGTGGAAGAGACGTAGAGGTCACAGTAGCTTAAGAAGATGGTTTTAATGCCCATTGGAAAAGTGGTGGAGGTAGCAGTGGAATAAAAAGACAAAATCAATGCCCCTTGGATGAGACGTGGGGGCCACAGTAGCTTAACAAGGCAGTTCTAATGCCCCTTGGAAGAGTGGTGGAGGTCGCAGTGGAATAAAAATACAATATCAATGCCCCGTGGAAGAGACGTGGAGGTCACAGTAGCTTAACAAGACGGTTTTAATGCCCCTTCGAAGAGTGGTGGTGGTCGCAGTGGAATAAAAAGACAATATCAATACCCCTTGGAAGAGTGGTGGAGGTAGCAGTGGAATAAAAAGACAATATCTATGCCCCGTGGAAGAGAAGTGTAGATCACAGTAGCTTAACAATACTGTTTTAATGCCCCTTTGAAGAGTGATGGAGGTCGAAGTGGTATAAAAAGACATTATCATTGCCCCGTGGAAGAGACGTCGAGGTCAAAGTAGCTTAATAACATGGCTTTACTGCCCATTGGAAGAGGTGTGGAATTCAGAGTGGTTTAACAAGATGGTGTTAATGCCCCTTGGAAGAGACATGGAGGTCACAGTAGCTTAACAAGACGGTTTTAATGTCCCTTGGATGAGTGGTGTAAGTCGCAGTGGAAAAAAAAGACAATATCAATGCCCAGTTGAAGAGACGTGGAGGTCACAGTAGCTTAACAAAACAGTTTTAATGCCCTTTGAAAGAGTGGTGGAGGTCGCAGTGGAATAAAAAGACAATATCAATGCCCCGTGGAAAAGACTTGGAGGGTCACAGCAGCTTAACAAGACGGTTTTAATGCCCCTTGGAAGAGTGGTGGAGGTTGCAGTGGAATAAAAAGACAATATTAATGCCCCGTGGAAGAGACATGGAGGTCACAGTAGCTTAACAAGACGGTTTTAATGCCCATTGGAAATGTGGTGGAGTACAGAGTGGTTTAAAAAGAAAGTTTTAATGCCCCTTGGCAGAGAAGTGGAGGTCGCAGCAGCTAAACAAGATGGTTTTAATGCCCCTTGGAAGAGTGGTGGAGGTCGCAGTGGAATAAAAAGACAATATCAATGCCCCGTGGAAGAGACGTGGAGGTCACAGTAGCTTAACCAGACAAATTTAATGCCCCTTGGAAGAGTGGTGGAGGACGCAGTGGAATGAAAAGACAATATCAATATCCCGTTTAAGAGACATGGAGGTAACAGTAGCATAAAAAGACGGTTTTAATGCCCCTTGGAAGAGCTGTGGAGTTCAGAGAGGTTTAAAAAGATGGCTTTAATGTCCCTTGGAAGAGACATGGAGGTCACAGTAGCTTAACAAGACAGTTTTCGTGCCCCTTGGAAAAGTGGTGGAGGTTACATTGGAATAAAAAGACATTACCAGTGCCCCATGGAAGAGACATGGAGGTCACAGTAGCTTAACAAGACGGTTTTATTTCCACCTTGTAAGAGTGGTGGACGTCGCAGTGGAATAAAAATACAATATCATTGCCGCGTGGAAGAGACGTGGAGGTCACAATAGATTATCAAGACGGATTTAATGCCCCTTGGCAGAACTGTGGAGTTCAGAGTGGTTTAACAAGACGGTTTTAATGCCCCTTGGAAAAGAGGTGAAGGTCACAGTAGCTTAACAAGACGGTTTTAATGCCCCTTGGAAGAGTGGTGGAGGTCTTAGTGGAATAAAAAGACATTATCAATGCCCCTTGGAAGATTGGTGGAGGTCACAGTGGAATAAAAAGACAATATCAATACCCCGTGGAAGAGACGTGGAGATCACAGTAGCTTAACAAGAAGGTTTAATGCCCCTTGGGAGAGTGGTGGAGGTTACAGTGGAATATAAAGACAATATCAATTCCCCGTAAAAGAGACGTGGAAGTCAAAGTAGCTTAATAAGACGGATTTAATGCCCCTTGGAAGAGCTGTGGAGTTCAGAGTGGTTTAACAAGACGGTTTTAATTCCCCTTGGAAGAGACGTGGAGGTCACAGTAGCTTAAGAGGAAAGGTTTAATGCCCCTTGGAAGAGTGGTGGAGGTTACAGTGGAATATAAAGACAATATTAATGCCCAGTGGAAGAGAAGAGGAGGTCACAGTAGCGTAACAATACGATTTTAATGCCTCTTGGAAGAGTGGTGGTGGTTCGCAGTATAATAAAATGACAATATCAATGCCCCTTGGAAGAGTGGTGGAGGTCGTAGTGGAATAAAAAGACAATATCAATACCCAGTGGAAGAGACGTGAAGGTCACAGTAGCTTAACAAGACGATTTTAATGCCCCTTGGAAGAGTGGTGGAGGTTACAGCGGAATAAAAAGACAATATCAATGCCCCGTGGAAGAGACGAGGAGGTCACAGTGGCTTAACAAGACAGTTTTATTGCCCCTTGGAAGAGTGGTTGTGATTGCAGTGGAATAAAAAGACAATATCATTGCCGCGTGGAAGACACATGGAGGTCACAGTAGATTATCAAGACGGTTTTAATGCACCTTGGCAGAGCTGTGGAGTTCAGAGTGGTTTAACAAGACGATTTTAATGTCCCTTGGAAGAGATGTGAAGGTCACAGTAGCTTTACAAGACGATTTTAATGCCCCTTGGAAGAGTGGTGGAGGTTACAGTGGAATAAAAACACTACATCAATGCCCAGTAGAAGAGACGTGGAGGTCACATTAGGTTAACCAGATAATTTTAATGCCCCTTGGCAGAGGGCAGAGCTGTGGAGTTCAGAGTGGCTTAACAAGACGATTTTAATGCCCCTTGGAAGAGACATGAAGGTAACTGTAGCTTAACAAGACGGTTTTAATGCCCCTTGGAAGAGTGGTGGAGGTTACAATGGAATAAAAAGACAATATCAATGCCCCGTGGAATAGACGTGGAGGTCACAGTAGCTTAGCAAGATGTTTTTTTTGCCCCTTGGAAGAGTAGTGGAGGTCGCAATGGAAAAAAAAGAAAATATCAATCACCCTTGGAGGAGTGGTGGAGGTCGCAGTGGAATAAAAACACAATATCAATGCCTCGTGGAAGAGACGTGAAGGTCATAGTAGCGTAGCAAGACGGTTTTAAAGCCCTTTGGAAGAGTCGTGGAGGTTACAGTGGAATAAAAAGACAATATCAATGCCCCGTGGAAGAGACGTGGAGGTCACAGTAGCTTAACAAGACTGTTTTAATGTACCTTGGAAGAGTGGTGGAGATCGCAGTGGAATATAAAGATAATATGAATGCCCCTTGGAAAAGTGGTGGAGATCACAATGGAAAAAAGACAATATCAATGCCCCGTGGAAGAAATGTGGTGGTCACAGCAGCTTAACAATACGGTTTTAATACCCCTTTGAAGAGTGATGGAGGTCGCAGTGGAATAAAAAGACAATGTCAATGCCCCGTGGAAGAGACGTGGATGTCACAGTAGCTTAACAAGACGGTTTTAATGCCCCTTCGATGAGTGGTGGTGGTCGCAGTGGAATAAAAAGACAATATCAATGCCCCTTGGAAAAGTGGTGAAGGTCGCAGTGGAATAAAAAGACAAAATCAATGCCCAGTGGAAGAGACGTGAAGGTCACATTAACTTAACAAGACGGTTTTAATGCCCCTTGGAAGAGTGGTGGAGGTTACAGCGGAATAAAAAGACAATATCAATGCCCCGAGGAAGAGACGCGGAGGTCACAGTGTCTTAACAAGACAGTTTTATTGCCCCTTTGAAGAGTGGTTGTGATCGCAGTGGAATAAAAAGAAAATATCATTGCCACGTAGAAGAGACATGGAGGTCACAGTAGATTATCAAGACGGTTTTAATGCACCTTGGCAGAGCTGTGGAGTTCAGAGTGGTTTAACAAGACGATTTTAATGTCCCTTGGAAGAGATGTGAAGGTCACAGTAGCTTTACAAGATGATTTTAATGCCCCTTGGAAGAGTGGTGGAGGTTACAGTGGAATAAAAACACTACATCAATGCGTAGTGGAAGAGACGTGGAGGTCACATTAGGTTAACCAGATAATTTTAATGCCCCTTGGCAGAGGACAGAGCTGTGGAGTTCAGAGTGGCTTAACAAGACGGTTTTAATGCCCCCTGGAAGAGACGTGAAGGTAACTGTAGCTTAACAAGACGGTTTTAATGCCCCTTGGAAAAGTGGTGGAGGTTACAATGGAATAAAAAGACAATATCAATGCCCCGTGGAATAGACGTGGAGGTCACAGAAGCTTAGCAAGATGTTTTTTTTGCCCCTTGGAAGAGTAGTGGAGGTCGCAATGGAAAAAAAAGAAAATATCAATCACCCTTGGAGGAGTGGTGGAGGTCGCAGTGGAATAAAAACACAATATCAATGCCCCGTGGAAGAGATGTCAAGGTCATAGTAGCGTAACAAGACGGTTTTAAAGCCCTTTGGAAGAGTCGTGGAGGTTACAGTGGAATAAAAAGACAATATCAATGCCCCGTGGAAGAGACGTGGAGGTCAGAGTAGCTTAACAAGACGGTTTTATTACCCACTTGTAAGAGTGGTGGATGTCGCAGTGGAATAAAAAGACAATATCATTGCCGCGTGGAAGAGACGTGGAGGTCACAGTAGATTATCAAGACGGTTTTAATGCCCCTTGGCAGAACTGTGGAACTCAGAGTGGTTTAACAAGACGGTTTTATTGCCCCTTGGAAGAAAGGTGAAAGTCACAGTAGCTTAACAAGATGGTTTTAATGCCCCTTAGAAGAGTGGTGGAGGTTACAGTGGAATAAAAAGACAATATCAATGCCCCGTGGAAGAGACGTGGAGATCACAGTAGCTTAAAAAGATGATTTTAATACTCCTTGGAAGAGTGGTGAAGGTCTCAGTGGAATAAAAAGACAATATCAATGCCATGTGGAAGAGACGTGGAGGGCACAGTATCTTAACAAGACGGTTTTAATGCCCCTTGTAAGAGCTGTGGAGTTCAAAGTGGTTTAACAAGACGGTTTAAATGCCCCTTGGAAGAGACGTGGATGTCACAGTAGCTTAAAAGGCTGATTTTAATACTCCTTGGAAGAGTGGTGAAGGTCTCAGTGGATTAAAAAGACAATCTCAATACCCCGTGGAAGAGAGGTGGAGGGCACAGTATCTTAACAAGATGGTTTTAATGCCCCTTGGAAGAGCTGTGGAGTACAGAGTGATTTAAAAAGATGGTTTTAATGCCCCTTGGAAGAGTGGTGGAGGTCGTAGTGGAATAAAAAGACAATATCAATGCCCCTTGGAAGACTGGTGGAGGTTGCAGTGGAATAAAAAGACAATATCAATATCCCGTGGAAGAGATGTGGAGATCACAGTAGATTAACAAGACAGTTTTAATGCCCCTTGGAAGAGCGGTGGAAGTCGCAGTGGAAGAAAAAGACAATATCAATGCCCCGTGGAAGGGACGTGGAGGTCAAAGTAGCTTAATAAGACGGTTTTAATGCCCCTTCGAAGAGCTCTGGAGTTCAAAGTGGTGTAACAAGATGGTTTTAATGCCCCTTGGAAGAGACGTGGAGGTCACTGTAGCCTAACAAGACGGTTTTAATTCCCCGTGTAAGAGCAGTGGAGTTCAGAGTGGTTAAACAAGACGGTTTAAATGCCCCTTGGAAGAGACGTGGATGTCACAGTAGCTTAAAAAGATGATTTTAATACTCCTTGGAAGAGTGGTGAAGGTCTCAGTGGAATAAAAAGACAATATCAATGCCCCGTGGAAGAGACGTGGAGGGCACAGTATCTTAACAAGACGGTTTTAATGCCCCTTGGAAGAGCTGTGGAGTACAGAGTGGTTTAACAAGACGGTTTTAATGCCCCTTGGAAGAGTGGTGGAGGTCGTAGTGGAATAAAAAGACAATATCAATGCCACTTGGAAGACTGGTGGAGGTTGCAGTGGAATAAAAAGACAATATCAATGCCCCGTGTAAGAGACGTGGAGGTCACAGTAGCTTAACAAGATGGTTTCATTGCCCCTTGGAAGAGTGGTGAAGGTCGCAGTGGAATAAAAACACTACATGAATGCCAAGTGGAAGAGACGTGGAGGTCACATTAGGTTAACCATATAATTTCAATGCACCTTGGCAGAGAGCAGAGCTGTGGAGTTCAGAGTGGCTTAACAAGACGGTTTTAATGCCCCTTGGAAGAGACGTGATGGTAACTTTAGCTTAACAAGACGGTTTTAATGCCCCTTGGAAGAGAGGTTGAGGTTACAATGGAATAAAAAGACAATATCAATGCCCCATGGAATAGACGTGGAGGTCACATTAGCTTAGCAAGATGTTTTTTTTGCCCCTTGGAAGAGTAGTGGAGGTCAAAATGGAAAAAAAAGAAAACCTCAATCACCCTTGGAGGAGTGGTGGAGGACGCAGTGCAATAAAATCCCAATATCAATGCCCCGTGGAAGAGACGTGAAGGTCATAGTAGCGTAACAAGACGGTTTTAAAGCCCTTTGGAAGAGTAGTGGAGGTTACAGTGGAATAAAAAGACAATATCAATGCCCCGTGGAAGAGACGTGGAGGTCACAGTAGCTTAACAAGACTGTTTTTTTGCCCACTTGTAAGAGTGGTGGAAGTCGCAGTGGAATAAAAAGACAATATGATTGCCGCGTGGAAAAGACATGGAGGTCACAGTAGCTTAACAAGACGGTTTTAATGCCCCTTGGCAGAACTGTGGAGTTCATAGTGGTTTAACAAAACGGTTTTAATGCCCCTTGGAAGAAAGGTGAAAGTCACAGTAGCTTAACAAGATGGTTTAAATGCCCCTTGGAAGAGTGGTGAAGGTTACAGTGGAATAAAAAGACAATATCAATGCCCCGTGGAAGAGACGTGGATGTCACAGTAGCTTAAAAAGATGATTTTAATACTCCTTGGAACAGTGGTGAAGGTCTCAGTGGAATAAAAAGACAATATCAATGCCCCGTGGAAGAGACATGGAGGGCACAGTATCTTAACAAGACGGTATCAATGCCCCTTGGAAGAGTGGTGGAGGTCGTAGTGGAATAAAAAGACAATATCAATGCCTCTTGGAAGACTGGTGGAGGTTGCAGTGGAAAAAAAGGACAATATCAATGCCCCGTGGAAGAGACGTGGAGGTCACAGTAGCTTAGCAAGACGGTTTCATTGCCCCTTGGAAGAGTGGTGAAGGTCGCAGTGTAATAAAAACACTACATCAATGCCCAGTGGAAGAGACGTGGAGGTCACATTAGGTTAACCAGATAATTTTAATGCCCCTTGGCAGAGAGCAGAGCTGTGGAGTTCAGAGTGGCTTAACAAGACGGTTTAATGCCCCTTGGTGGCTTAACAAGACGGTTTAATGCCCCTTGGAAGAGACGTGAAGGTAACTAGCTTAACAAGACGGTTTTAATGCCCCTTGGAAGAGTGGTGGAGATTACAATGGAATAAAAAGACAATATCAATGCCCCGTGGAATAGACGTGGAGGTCACAGTAGCTTAGCAAGATGGTTTTTTTGCCCCTTGGAAGAGTAGTGGAGGTCGCAATGGAAAAAAAAGAAAACATCAATCGCCCTTGGAGGATTGGTGGAGGGCGCAGTGGAATAAAAACACAATATCAATGCCCCGTGGAAGAGACGTGAAGGTCATAGTAGCGTAACAAGACGGTTTTAAAGCCCTTTGGAAGAGTGGTGGAGTTCGCAGTGGAATAAAAAGACAATATCAATGCCCCGTGCAAGAGACGTGGAGGTCACAGTAGCTTAACAAGATAGTTTTAATGGCCCTTAGAAAAGTGGTGGAGGTTGCAGTGGAATAAAAAGACAATATCAATGCCACTTGGAAGAGTGGTGGAGGTCGTATTGGACTAAAAAGACAATATCAATTCCCCGTGAAAGAGACATGGAGGTCACAGAAGCTTAACAAAATGGTTTTCATGCCCCTTGGAAGAGTGGTGGAGGTAGCAGTGGAATAAAAAGACAAAATCAATGCCCTGTGGAAGAGACGTTTAGGTCAGAGTAGCTTAACAAGACGGTTTTAATGCCCCTTGGAAGAGCTGTGGAGTACAGAGTGGTTTAACAAGATGCTTGTAATGCCCCTTGGAAGAGACGTGGAGGTAGCAGTAGCTTAACAAGACAGTTTTAATGCCTCTTGGAAGAGTGTTGGAGGTTACAGTGAAAAAAAAAAGACAATATCAATGCCCTGTGGAAGAGACGTGGAGGCCACAGTAGCTTAACAAGAAACTTTTTAATGCCCCTTGGCAGAGCTGTGACATTCAGAGTGGTTTAACAAGAAGGATTTAATGCCCCTTGGAAGAGACGTGAAGATCACAGTAGCTTAAAAAGACAGTTTTAATGCCCCTTGGAAGAGTGGTGGAGGTTACAGTGGAATAAAAAGACAATATGAATGCCCCGTGGAAGAGACATAGAGGTCACAGTAGCTTAACAAGACGATTTTCATGCCCCTTCGAAGAGTGGTGGTGGTAGAAGTGGAATAAAAAGTCAATATCAATGCCCCTTGGAAGAGTGGTGTAGGTCGCAGTGGGATAAAAAGACAATATCAATGCCCCGTGGAAGAGACGTAGAGGTCACAGTAGCTTAAGAAGATGGTTTTAATGCCCATTGGAAAAGTGGTGGAGGTAGCAGTGGAATAAAAAGACAGTATCAATGCCCCGTGGAACAGACGTGGAGGTCACAGTAGCTTAACAAAACGGTTTTAATGCCCCTTCGAAGAGTGGTGGTGGTCGCAGTGGAATAAAAAGACAATATCAATGCCCCTTGGAAGAGTGGTGGAGGTCACAGTGGAATTAAAAGACAATATCAATGCCAAGTGGAAGAGACGTGGAGGTCACAGTAGCTTTACAAGACGGTTTTAATGCCCCTTGGAAGAGTGGTGGAGGTTACAGTGGAATAAAAAGACAATATCAATGCCCCGTGGAAGAGACGTGGAGATCACAGTAGCTTAACAAGACGGTTTCAATGTCCCTTGGAAGAGTGGTGGAGATCGCAGTGGAATATAAAGATAATATCAATGCCCCTTGGAAGAGTGGTGGAGATCACAGTGGAAAAAAGACAATATCAATGCCCCGTGGAAGAGATGTGGTGGTCACAGCAGCTTACCAATACGGTTTTAATACCCCTTTGAAGAGTGATGGAGGTCGCAGTGGAATAAAAAGACAATATCAATGCCCCGTGGAAGAGACGTGGATGTCACAGTAGCTTAACAAGACCGTTTTAATGCCCCTTCGAAGAGTGGTGGTGGTCGCAGTGGAATAAAAAGACAATATCAATGCCCCTTGGAAGAGTGGTTGAGGTCGCAGTGGAATAAAATGTCAATATCAATGGCCCATGAAAGAGACGTAGAGGTCACAGTAGCTTAACAAGACGGTTTTAATGCACCTTCGAAGAGTGGTGGTGGTCGCAGTGGAATAAAAAGAAAATATCAATGCCACTTGGAAGAGTGGTGGATGTAGCAGTGGAATAAAAAGACAATGTCAATGCCCATTGGAAAAGTGGTGGAGGTAGCAGTGGAATAAAAAGACAAAATCAATGCCCCTTGGATGAGACGTGGAGGCCACAGTAGCTTAACAAGGCGGTTTTAATGCCCCTTGTAAGAGTGGTGGAGGTCGCAGTGGAATAAAAAGACAATATCAATGCCCCGTGGAAGAGACGAGGAGGTCACAGTAGCTTAACAAGACGGTTTTAATGCCCCTTCGAAGAGTGGTGGTGGTCGCAGTGGAATAAAAATAAAATATCACTGCCACTTGGAAGAGTGGTGGATGTAGCAGTGGAATAAAAAGACAATATCAATGCCCCGTGGAAGAGACATGGAGGTCACAGTAGCTTTACAAAATGGTTTTAATGCCCCTTGGAAGAGTGGTGGAGGTTACAGTGGAATAAAAAGACAATATCAATGCCCCGTGGAAGAGACGTGGAGATCACAGTAGCTTAACAAGACGGTTTCAATGTCCCTTGGAAGAGTGGTGGAGATCGCAATGGAATATAAAGATAATATCAATGCCCCTTGGAAGAGTGGTGGAGATCACAGTGGAAAAAAGACAATATCAATGCCCCGTGGAAGAGACGTGGTGGTCACAGCACCTTAACAATACGGTTTTCATGCCCCTTTGAAGAGTGATGGAGGTCGAAGAGGAATAAAAAGACATTATCATTGCCCCGTGGAAGAGACGTCGAGGTCAAAGTAGCTTAATAACATGGTTTTACAGCCCCTTGGAAGAGCTGTGGAATTCAGAGTGGTTTAACAAGACGGTGTTAATGCCCCTTGGAGGAGACATGGATGTCACAGTAGGTTAACAAGACGGTTTTAATGCCCCTTGGAAGAGTGGTGGAGGTCGCAGTGGAAAAAAAAGACAATATCAATGCCCAGTTGAAGAGACGTGGAGGTCACAGTAGCTTAACAAAACAGTTTTAATGCCCTTTGAAAGAGTGGTGGAGGTCGCAGTGGAATAAAAAGACAATATCAATGCCCCGTGGAAAAGACTTGGAGGTCACAATAGCTTAACAAGACGGTTTTAATGCACCTTGGAAGAGAGGTGGAGGTTGCAGTGGAATAAAAAGACAATATTAATGCCCCGTGGAAAAGACGTGGAGGTCACAGTAGCTTAACAAGACGGTTGTAATGCCCCTTGGAAATGTGGTGGAGTACAGAGTGGTTTAACAAGAAAGTTTTAATGCCCCTTCGCAGAGAAGTGGAGGTCACAGTAGCTTAACATGATGGTTTTAATGCCCCTTGGAAGAGTTGTGGAGGTCGCAGTGGAATAAAAAGACAATATCCATGCCCCGTGGAAGAGACGTGGAGGTCACAGTAACTTAACAAGACAAATATAGTGCCGCTTGGAAGAGTGGTGGAGGACGCAGTGGAATGAAAAGACAATATTAATTTCCCGTGGAAGAGACATGAAGGTAACAGTAGCATAATAAGACGGTTTTAATGCCCCTTGGAAGAGCTGTTGTGTTCAGAGAGGTTTAAAAAGATGGTTTTAATGTCCCTTGGAAGAGACATGGAGGTCACAGTAGCTTAACAAGATGGTTTTTCTGCCCCTTGGAAAAGTGGTGGAGGTTACATTGGAATAAAAAGACATTATCAGTGCCCCATGGAAGAGACATGGAGGTCACAGGAGCTTAAAAAGACGGTTTTATTTCCAACTTGTAAGAGTGGTGGACGTAGCAGTGGAATAAAAATACAATATCATTGCCGCGTGGAAGAGACGTGGAGGTCACAGAAGATTATCAAGACGGATTTAATGCCCCTTGGCAGAACTGTGGAGTTCAGAGTGGTTTAACAAGACGGTTTTAATGCCCCTTGGAAAAGAGGTGAAGGTCACAGTAGCTTAACAAGATGGTTTTAATGCCCCTTGGAAGAGTGGTGGAGGTCTTAGTGGAAGAAAAAGACATTATCAATGCCCCTTGGAAGATTGGTGGAGGTCACAGTGGAATAAAAAGACAATATCAATACCCTGTGGAAGAGACGTGGAGATCACAGTAGCTTAACAAGATGGTTTTAATGCCCCTTGGAAGAGCTGTGGAGTACAGAGTGATTTAACAAGATGGTTTTAATGCCCCTTGGAAGAGTGGTGGAGGTTACAGTGGAATATAAAGACAATATCAATTCCCCGTAAAAGAGACGTGGAGGTCAAAGTAGCTTAATAAGAAGGTTTTAATGCCCCTTGGAAGAGCTGTGGAGTTCAGAGTGGTTTAGCAAGACGGTTTTAATTCCCCCTGGAAGAGACGTGGAGGTCACAGTAGTTTAACAAGAAGGTTTAATGCCCCTTGGAAGAGTGGTGGAGGTTACAGTGGAATATAAAGACAATATTAATGCCCAGTGGAAGAGAAGAGGAGGTCACAGTAGCGTAACAAGACGATTTTAATGCCTCTTGGAAGAGTGGTGGTGGTTCGCAGTATAATAAAATGACAATATCAATGCCGCTTGGAAGAGTGATGGAGGTCGCAGTGGAATAAAAAGACAATATCAATGCCCAGTGGATGAGACGTGAAGGTCACAGTAGCTTAACAAGACGGTTTTAATTCCCCTTGGAAGAGGGGTGGAGGTTACAGCGGAATAAAAAGACAATATCAATGCCCCGTGGAAGAGACGTGGAGGTCACAGTGGCTTAACAAGACAGTTTTATTGCACCTTGGAAGAGTGGTTGTGATCGCAGTGGAATAAAAAGACAATATCATTGCCGTGTGGAAGAGACATTCAGGTCACAGTAGATTATCAAGACGGTTTTAATGCACCTTGGCAGAGCTGTGGAGTTCAGAGTGGTTTAACAAGATGATTTTAATGTCCCTTGGAAGAGATGTGAAGGTCATAGTAGCTTTACAAGACGATTTTAATGCCCCTTGGAAGAGTGGTGGAGGTTACAGTGGAATAAAAACACTATATCAATGCCCAGTGGAAGAGGCGTGGAGGTCACATTAGGTTAACCAGATAATTTTAATGCCCCTTGGCAGAGGGCAGAGCTGTGGTGTTCAGAGTGGCTTAACAAGACGGTTTTAATGCCCCTTGGAAGAGACGTGAAGGTAACTGTAGCTTAACAAGACGGTTTTAATGCCCCTTGGAAGAATGGTGGAGGATACAATGGAATAAAAAGACAATATCAATGACCCGTGGAATAGACGTGGAGGTCACAGTAGCTTAGCAAGATGTTTTTTTTGCCCCTTGGAAGAGTAGTGGAGGTCGCAATGGAAAAAAAAAGAAACTATCAATCACCCTTGGAGGAGTGGTGGAGGTCGCAGTGGAAGAAAAACACAATATCAGTGCCCCGTGGAAGAGACGTGAAGGTCATGGTAGCGTAACAAGACGGTTTTAAAGCCCTTTGGAAGAGTCGTGGAGTTTACAGTGGAATAAGAAGACAATATCAATGCCCCGTGGAAGAGAGGTTGAGGTCACAGTAGCTTAACAAGACGGTTTTATTGCCCACTTGTAAGAGTGGTGGAAGTCACAGTTAAATAAAAAGACAATATCATTGCCGCGTGGAAGAGAGGTGGAGGTCACAGTAGATTATCAAGACGGTTTTAATGCCCCTTGGCAGAACTGTGGAGTTCGGAGTGGTTTAACAAGACGGTTTTAATGCCCCTTGGAAGAAATGTGAAATTCACAGTAGCTTAACAAGATGGTTTTAATGCCCCTTGAAAGAGTGGTGGAGGTTACAGTGGAATAAAAAGACAATATCAATGCCCCGTGGAAGAGACGTGGAGATCACAGTAGCTTAAAAAGATGATATTAATGCCCCTTGTAAGAGCTGTGGAGTTCAGAGTGGTTTAACAAGACCGTTTAAATGCCCCGTGGAAGAGACGTGGAGGGCACAGTATCTTAACAAGATGGTTTTAATGCCCCTTGGAAGAGCTGTGGAGTACAGAGTGGTTTAACAAGATGGTTTTAATGCCCGTTGGAAGAGTGGTGAAGGTCGTAGTGGAATAAAAAGACAATATCAATGTCCCTTGGAAGACTGGTGGAGGTTGCAGTGGAATAAAAAGACAATATCAATATCCCGTGGAAGAGATGTGGAGATCACAGTAGATTAACAAGACAGTTTTAATGCCCCTTGGAAGAGTGGTGGAAGTCGCAGTGGAATAAAAAGACAATATCAATGCCCCGTGGAAGGGACGTGGAGGTCAAAGTAGCTTAATAAGACAGTTTTAATGCCCCGTGGAAGAGCTCTGGAGTTCAGAGTGGTGTAACAAGACGGTTTTAATGCCCCTTGGAAGAGACGTGGAGGTCACAGTAGCTTAACAAGATGGTTTTTCTGCCCCTTGGAAAAGTGGTGGAGGTTACATTGGAATAAAAAGACATTATCAGTGCCCCATGGAAGAGACATGGAGGTCACAGGAGCTTAAAAAGACGGTTTTATTTCCAACTTGTAAGAGTGGTGGACGTAGCAGTGGAATAAAAATACAATATCATGGCCGCGTGGAAGAGACGTGGAGGTCACAGAAGATTATCAAGACGGATTTAATGCCCCTTGGCAGAACTGTGGAGTTCAGAGTGGTTTAACAAGACGGTTTTAATGCCCCTTGGAAAAGAGGTGAAGGTCACAGTAGCTTAATAAGATGGTTTTAATGCCCCTTGGAAGAGTGGTGGAGGTCTTAGTGGAAGAAAAAGACATTATCAATGCCCCTTGGAAGATTGGTGGAGGTCACAGTGGAATAAAAAGACAATATCAATACCCTGTGGAAGAGACGTGGAGATCACAGTAGCTTAACAAGATGGTTTTAATGCCCCTTGGAAGAGCTGTGGAGTACAGAGTGATTTAACAAGATGGTTTTAATGCCCCTTGGAAGAGTGGTGGAGGTTACAGTGGAATATAAAGACAATATCAATTCCCCGTAAAAGAGACGTGGAGGTCAAAGTAGCTTAATAAGAAGGTTTTAATGCCCCTTGGAAGAGCTGTTGAGTTCAGAGTGGTTTAGCAAGACGGTTTTAATTCCCCCTGGAAGAGACGTGGAGGTCACAGTAGTTTAACAAGAAGGTTTAATGCCCCTTGGAAGAGTGGTGGAGGTTACAGTGGAATATAAAGACAATATTAATGCCCAGTGGAAGAGAAGAGGAGGTCACAGTAGCGTAACAAGACGATTTTAATGCCTCTTGGAAGAGTGGTGGTGGTTCGCAGTATAATAAAATGACAATATCAATGCCGCTTGGAAGAGTGATGGAGGTCGCAGTGGAATAAAAAGACAATATCAATGCCCAGTGGATGAGACGTGAAGGTCACAGTAGCTTAACAAGACGGTTTTAATTCCCCTTGGAAGAGGGGTGGAGGTTACAGCGGAATAAAAAGACAATATCAATGCCCCGTGGAAGAGACGTGGAGGTCACAGTGGCTTAACAAGACAGTTTTATTGCACCTTGGAAGAGTGGTTGTGATCGCAGTGGAATAAAAAGACAATATCATTGCCGTGTGGAAGAGACATTCAGGTCACAGTAGATTATCAAGACGGTTTTAATGCACCTTGGCAGAGCTGTGGAGTTCAGAGTGGTTTAACAAGATGATTTTAATGTCCCTTGGAAGAGATGTGAAGGTCATAGTAGCTTTACAAGACGATTTTAATGCCCCTTGGAAGAGTGGTGGAGGTTACAGTGGAATAAAAACACTATATCAATGCCCAGTGGAAGAGGCGTGGAGGTCACATTAGGTTAACCAGATAATTTTAATGCCCCTTGGCAGAGGGCAGAGCTGTGGTGTTCAGAGTGGCTTAACAAGACGGTTTTAATGCCCCTTGGAAGAGACGTGAAGGTAACTGTAGCTTAACAAGACGGTTTTAATGCCCCTTGGAAGAGTGGTGGAGGATACAATGGAATAAAAAGACAATATCAATGACCCGTGGAATAGACGTGGAGGTCACAGTAGCTTAGCAAGATGTTTTTTTTGCCCCTTGGAAGAGTAGTGGAGGTCGCAATGGAAAAAAAAAGAAACTATCAATCATCCTTGGAGGAGTGGTGGAGGTCGCAGTGGAATAAAAACACAATATCAGTGCCCCGTGGAAGAGACGTGAAGGTCATGGTAGCGTAACAAGACGGTTTTAAAGCCCTTTGGAAGAGTCGTGGAGTTTACAGTGGAATAAGAAGACAATATCAATGCCCCGTGGAAGAGAGGTTGAGGTCACAGTAGCTTAACAAGACGGTTTTATTGCCCACTTGTAAGAGTGGTGGAAGTCACAGTTAAATAAAAAGACAATATCATTGCCGCGTGGAAGAGAGGTAGAGTTCACAGTAGATTATCAAGACGGTTTTAATGCCCCTTGGCAGAACTGTGGAGTTCGGAGTGGTTTAACAAGACGGTTTTAATGCCCCTTGGAAGAAATGTGAAATTCACAGTAGCTTAACAAGATGGTTTTAATGCCCCTTGGAAGAGTGGTGGAGGTTACAGTGGAATAAAAAGACAATATCAATGCCCCGTGGAAGAGACGTGGAGATCACAGTAGCTTAAAAAGATGATATTAATGCCCCTTGTAAGAGCTGTGGAGTTCAGAGTGGTTTAACAAGACCGTTTAAATGCCCCGTGGAAGAGACGTGGAGGGCACAGTATCTTAACAAGATGGTTTTAATGCCCCTTGGAAGAGCTGTGGAGTACAGAGTGGTTTAACAAGATGGTTTTAATGCCCGTTGGAAGAGTGGTGAAGGTCGTAGTGGATTAAAAAGACAATATCAATGTCCCTTGGAAGACTGGTGGAGGTTGCAGTGGAATAAAAAGACAATATCAATATCCCGTGGAAGAGATGTGGAGATCACAGTAGATTAACAAGACAGTTTTAATGCCCCTTGGAAGAGTGGTGGAAGTCGCAGTGGAATAAAAAGACAATATCAATGCCCCGTGGAAGGGACGTGGAGGTCAAAGTAGCTTAATGAGACAGTTTTAATGCCCCGTGGAAGAGCTCTGGAGTTCAGAGTGGTGTAACAAGACGGTTTTAATGCCCCTTGGAAGAGACGTGGAGGTCACAGTAGCCTAACAAGATGGTTTTAATGCCCCTTGTAAGAGCAGTGGAGTTCAGAGTGGTTTAACAAGACGGTTTAAATGTCCCTTGGAAGGGACGTGGAGGGCACAGTATCTTAACAAGACAGTTTTAATGCCCCTTGGAAGAAAGGTGAAAGTCACAGTAGCTTAACAAGATGGTTTTAATGCCCCTTGGAAGAGTGGTGAAGGTTACAGTGGAATAAAAAGACAATATCAATGCCCCGTGGAAGAGACATGGAGAACACAGTAGCTTAAAAAGATGATTTTAATACTCCTTGGAAGAGTGGTGAAGGTCTCAGTGGAATAAAAAGACAATATCAATGCCCTGTGGAAGAGACGTGGAGGGCACAGTATCTTAACAAGACGGTTTTAATGCCCCTTGTAAGAGCTGTGGAGTTCAGAGTGGTTTAACAAGATGGTTTAAATGCCCCTTGGAAGAGACGTGGATGTCACAGTAGTTAAAAAGATGATTTTAATACTCCTTGGAAGAGTGGTGAAGGTCTCAGTGGATTAAAAAGACAATATCAATGCCCCGTAGAAGAGACGTGGAGGGCACAGTATCTTAACAAGATGGTTTTAATGCCCCTTGGAAGAGCTGTGGAGTACAGAGTGGTTTAACAATATGGTTTTAATGCCCCTTGGAAGTGTGGTGGAGGTCGTAGTGGAATAAAAAGACAATATCAATGCCCCTTGGAAGACTGGTGGAGGTTACAGTGGAATAAAAAGACAATATCAATATCCCGTGGAAGAGATGTGGAGATCACAGTAGATTAACAAGACAGTTTTAATGCCCCTTGAAATAGTGGTGGAAGTCGCAGTGGAATAAAAAGACAATATCAATGCCCCGTGGAAGGGACGTGGAGGTCAAAGTAGCTTAATAAGATGGTTTTAAAGCCCCTTGGAAGAGCTCTGGAGTTCAAAGTGGTGTAACAAGATGGTTTTAATGCCCCTTGGAAGAGACGTGGTGGTCACTGTAGCCTAATAAGACGGTTTTAATGCCCCTTGTAAGAGCAGTGGAGTTCAGAGTGGTTAAATAAGACAGTTTAAATGCCCCTTGGAAGAGACGTGGATGTCACAGTAGCTTAAAAAGATGATTTTAATACTCCTTGGAACAGTGGTGAAGGTCTCAGTGGAATAAAAAGACAATATCAATGCCCCGTGGAAGAGACATGGAGGGCACAGTATCTTAACAAGACGGTTTTAATGCCCCTTGGAAGAGCTGTGGAGAACAGAGTGGTTTAACAAGACGGTTTTAATGCCCCTTGGAAGAGTGGTGGAGGTCGTAGTGTAATAAAAATACAATATCAATGTCCCTTGGAAGACTGGTGGAGGTTGCAGTGGAATAAAAAGACAATATCAATATCCCGTGGAAGAGATGTGGAGATCACAGTAGATTAACAAGACAGTTTTATTGCCCCTTGGAAGAGTGGTGGAAGTCGCAGTGGAATAAAAAGACAATATCAATGCCCCGTGGAAGGGACGTGGAGGTCAAAGTAGCTTAATAAGACAGTTTTAATGCCCCTTGGAAGAGCTCTGGAGTTCAGAGTGGTGTAACAAGACGGTTTTAATGCCCCTTGGAAGAGACGTGGAGGTCACAGTAGCCTAACAAGACGGCTTTAATGCCCCTTGTAAGAGCAGTGGAGTTTAGAGTGGTTTAACAAGACGGTTTAAATGTCCCTTGGAAGGGACGTGGAGGGCACAGTATCTTAACAAGACGGTTTTAATGCCCCTTGGAAGAAAGGTGAAAGTCACAGTAGCTTAACAAGATGGTTTTAATGCCCCTTGGAAGAGTGGTGAAGGTTACAGTGGAATAAAAAGACAATATCAATGCCCCTTGGAAGAGACGTGGATGTCACAGTAGCTTAAAAAGATGATTTTAATACTCCTTGGAACAGTGGTGAAGGTCTCAGTGGAATAAAAAGACAATATCAATGCCCCGTGGAAGAGACATGGAGGGCACAGTATCTTAACAAGACGGTTTTAATGCCCCTTGGAAGAGCTGTGGAGAACAGAGTGGTTTAACAAGACGGTTTTAATGCCCCTTGGAAGAGTGGTGGAGGTCGTAGTGTAATAAAAAGACAATATCAATGTCCCTTGGAAGACTGGTGGAGGTTGCAGTGGAATAAAAAGACAATATCAATATACCGTGGAAGAGATGTGGAGATCACATTAGATTAACAAGACAGTTTTATTGCCCCTTGGAAGAGTGGTGGAAGTCGCAGTGGAATAAAAAGACAATATCAATGCCCCGTGGAAGGGACGTGGAGGTCAAAGTAGCTTAATAAGACAGTTTTAATGCCCCTTGGAAGAGCTCTGGAGTTCAGAGTGGTGTAACAAGACGGTTTTAATGCCCCTTGGAAGAGACGTGGAGGTCACAGTAGCCTAACAAGACGGCTTTAATGCCCCTTATAAGAGCAGTGGAGTTTAGAGTGGTTTAACAAGACGGTTTAAATGTCCCTTGGAAGGGACGTGGAGGGCACAGTATCTTAACAAGACGGTTTTAATGCCCCTTGGAAGAAAGGTGAAAGTCACAGTAGCTTAACAAGATGGTTTTAATGCCCCTTGGAAGAGTGGTGAAGGTTACAGTGGAATAAAAAGACAATATCAATGCCCCGTGGAAGAGACGTGGAGAACACAGTAGCTTAAAAAGATGATTTTAATACTCCTTGGAAGAGTGGTGAAGGTCTCAGTGGAATAAAAAGACAATATCAATGCCCTGTGGAAGAGACGTGGAGGGCACAGTATCTTAACAAGACGGTTTTAATGCCCCTTGTAAGAGCTGTGGAGTTCAGAGTGGTTTAACAAGATGGTTTAAATGCCCCTTGGAAGAGACGTGGATGTCACAGTAGTTAAAAAGATGATTTTAATACTCCTTGGAAGAGTGGTGAAGGTCTCAGTGGATTAAAAAGACAATATCAATGCCCCGTAGAAGAGACGTGGAGGGCACAGTATCTTAACAAGATGGTTTTAATGCCCCTTGGAAGAGCTGTGGAGTACAGAGTGGTTTAACAAGATGGTTTTAATGCCCCTTGGAAGTGTGGTGGAGGTCGTAGTGGAATAAAAAGACAATATCAATGCCCCTTGGAAGACTGGTGGAGGTTGCAGTGGAATAAAAAGACAATATCAATATCCCGTGGAAGAGATGTGGAGATCACAGTAGATTAACAAGACAGTTTTAATGCCCCTTGGAAGAGTGGTGGAAGTCGCAGTGGAATAAAAAGACAATATCAATGCCCCGTGGAAGGGACGTGGAGGTCAAAGTAGCTTAATAAGACGGTTTTAAAGCCCCTTGGAAGAGCTCTGGAGTTCAAAGTGGTGTAACAAGATGGTTTTAATGCCCCTTGGAAGAGATGTGGAGGTCATTGTAGCCTAGTAAGACGGTTTTAATGCCCCTTGTAAGAGCAGTGGAGTTCAGAGTGGTTAAACAAGACAGTTTAGATGCCCCTTGGAAGAGACGTGGATGTCACAGTAGCTTAAAAAGATGATTTTAATACTCCTTGGAACAGTGGTGAAGGTCTCAGTGGAATAAAAAGACAATATCAATGCCCCGTGGAAGACACATGGAGGGCACAATATCTTAACAAGACGGTTTTAATGCCCCTTGGAAGAGCTGTGGAGAACAGAGTGGTTTAACAAGACGGTTTTAATGCCCCTTGGAAGAGTGGTGGAGGTCGTAGTGGAATAAAAAGACAATATCAATGCCTCTTGGAAGACTGGTGGAGGTTGCAGTGGAAAAAAAAGACAATATCAATGCCACGTGGAAGAGACGTGGAGGTCACAGTAGCTTAGCAAGATGGTTTCATTGCCCCTTGGAAGAGTGGTGAAGGTCGCAATGTAATAAAAACACTACATCAATGCCCAGTGGAAGAGACGTGGAGGTCACATTACGTTAACCAGATAATTTTAATGCCCCTTGGCAGAGAGCAGAGCTGTGGAGTTCAGAGTGGCTTAGCAAGACGGTTTAATGCCCCTTGGAAGAGACGTGAAGGTAACTGTAGCTTAACAAGACGGTTTTAATGCCCCTTGGAAGAGTGGTGGAGGTTACAATGGAATAAAAAGACAATATCAATGCGCCGTGGAATAGACGTGGAGGTCACAGTAGCTTAGCAAGATGTTTTTTTTGCCCCTTGGAAGAGTAGTGGAGGTCGCAATGGAAAAAAAAGAAAACATCAATCGCCCTTGGAGGAGTGGTGGAGGGCGCAGTGGAATAAAAACACAATATCAATGCCCCGTTGAAGAGACGTGAAGGTCATAGTAGCGTAACAAGACGGTTTTAAAGCCCTTTGGAAGAGTGGTGGAGTTCGCAGTAGAATAAAAAGACAATATCAATGCCCCGTGCAAGAGACGTGGAGGTCACAGTAGCTTAACAAGATAGTTTTAATGGCCCTTAGAAAAGTGGTGGAGGTTGCAGTGGAATAAAAAGACAATATCAATGCCACTTGGAAGAGTGGTGGAGGTCGTATTGGACTAAAAAGACAATATCAATTCCCCGTGAAAGAGACATGGAGGTCACAGAAGCTTAACAAAATGGTTTTCATGCCCCTTGGAAGAGTGGTGGAGGTAGCAGTGGAATAAAAAGACAAAATCAATGCCCTGTGGAAGAGACGTTTAGGTCAGAGTAGCTTAACAAGACGGTTTTAATGCCCATTGGAAGGGTAGTGGGGGTCGCTGTGGAATAAAAAGACAATATTAATGCCCCGTGGAAGAGAAGTGGAGTTCACAGTATCTTAACAAGATGGTTTTAATGCCCCTTGGAAGAGCTGTGGAGTACAGATTGGTTTAACAAGATGGTTGTAATGCCCCTTGGAAGAGACGTGGTGGTAGCAGTAGCTTAACAAGACAGTTTTAATGCCTCTTGGAAGAGTGTTGGAGGCTACAGTGAAAAAAAAAAGACAATATCAATGCCCTGTGGAAGAGACATGGAGGCCACAGTAGCTTAACAAGACACTTTTTAATGCCCCTTGGCAGAGCTGTGTCATTCAGAGTGGTTTAACAAGAAGGATTTAATGCCCCTTGGAAGAGACGTGAAGATCACAGTAGCTTAAAAAGACAGTTTTAATGCCCCTTGGAAGAGTGGTGGAGGTTACAGTGGAATAAAAAGACAATATGAATGCCCCGTGGAAGAGACATAGAGGTCACAGTAGCTTAACCAGACGATTTTCATGACCCCTTGGAAGAGTAGTGGAGGTCGCAATGGAAAAAAAAGAAAACATCATTCGCCCTTGGAGGAGTGGTGGAGGGCGCAGTGGAATAAAAACACAATATCAATGCCCCGTGGAAGAGACGTGAAGGTCATAGTAGCGTAACAAGACGGTTTTAAAGCCCTTTGGAAGAGTGGTGGAGTTCGCAGTGGAATAAAAAGACAATATCAATGCCCTGTGCAAGAGACGTGGAGGTCACAGTAGTTTAACAAGATAGTTTTAATGGCCCTTAGAAAAGTGGTGGAGGTTGCAGTGGAATAAAAAGACAATATCAATGCCACTTGGAAGAGTGGTGGAGGTCGTATTGGACTAAAAAGACAATATCAATTCCCCGTGAAAGAGACATGGAGGTCACAGAAGCTTAACAAAATGGTTTTCATGCCCCTTGGAAGAGTGGTGGAGGTAGCAGTGGAATAAAAAGACAAAATCAATGCCCTGTGGAAGAGACGTTTAGGTTAGAGTAGCTTAACAAGACGGTTTTAATGCCCCTTGGAAGAGTGGTGGAGGTTACAGTGGAATAAAAAGACAATATGAATGCCCCGTGGAAGAGACATAGAGGTCACAGTAGCTTAACAAGACGATTTTCATGCCCCTTCGAAGAGTGGTGGTGGTCGAAGTGGAATAAAAAGTCAATATCAATTCCCCTTGGAAGAGTGGTGTAGGTCGCAGTGGGATAAAAAGACAATATCAATGCCCCGTGGAAGAGACGTAGAGGTCACAGTAGTTAAGAAGATGGTTTTAATGCCCATTGGAAAAGTGGTGGAGGTAGCAGTGGAATAAAAAGTCAAAATCAATGCCCCTTGGATGAGACGTGGAGGCCACAGTAGCTTAACAAGATGGTTCTAATGACCCTTGGAAGAGAGGTGGAGGTCGCAGTGGAATAAAAAGAAAATATCAATGCCCCGTGGAAGAGACGTGGAGGTCACAGTAGCTTAACAAAACGGTTTTAATGCCCCTTCGAAGAGTGGTGGTGGTCGCAGTGGAATAAAAAGACAATATCAATGCCCCTTGGAAGAGTGGTGGAGGTCGCAGTGGAATTAAAAGACATTATCAATGCCAAGTGGAAGAGACGTGGAGGTCACAGTAGCTTTACAAGACGGTTTTAATGCCCCTTGGAAGAGTGGTGGAGGTTACTGTGGAATAAAAAGACAATATCAATGCCCCGTGGAAGAGACGTGGAGATCACAGTAGCTTAACAAGACGGTTTCAATGTCCCTTGGAAGAGTGGTGGAGATCGCAGTGGAATATAAAGATAATATCAATGCCCCTTGGAAGAGTGGTGGAGATCACAGTGGAAAAAAGACAATATCAATGCCCCATGGAAGAGACGTGGATGTCACAGTAGCTTAACAAGACCGTTTTAATGCCCCTTCCAAGAGTGGTGGTGGTCGCAGTGGAATAAAAAGACAATATCAATGCCCCTTGGAAGAGTGGTGGAGGTCGCAGTGGAATAAAATGTCAATATCAATGGCACATGGAAGAGACGTAGAGGTCACAGTAGCTTAAGAAGATGGTTTTAATGCCCATTGGAAAAGTGGTGGAGGTAGCAGTGGAATAAAAAGACAAAATCAATGCCCCTTGGATGAGACGTGGAGGCCACAGTAGCTTAACAAGGCGGTTTTAATGCCCCTTGGAAGAGTGGTGGAGGTCGCAGTGGAATAAAAAGACAATATCAATGCCCCGTGGAAGAGACGTGGAGGTCACAGTAGCTTAACAAGACGGTTTTAATGCCCCTTCGCAGAGTGGTGGTGGTCGCAGTGGAATAAAAAGAAAATATCAATGCCACTTGGAAGAGTGGTGGATGTAGCAGTGGAATAAAAAGACAATATCAATGCCCCGTGGAAGAGACATGGAGGTCACAGTAGCTTTACAAAATGGTTTTAATGCCCCTTGGAAGAGTGGTGGAGGTTACAGTGGAATAAAAAGACAATATCAATGCCCCGTGGAAGAGACGTGGAGATCACAGTAGCTTAACAAGACGGTTTCAATGTCCCTTGGAAGAGTGGTGGAGATCGCAATGGAATATAAAGATAACATCAATGCCCCTTGGAAGAGTGGTGGAGATCACAGTGGAAAAAAGACAATATCAATGCCCCGTGGAAGAGACATGGTGGTCACAGCACCTTAACAATACGGTTTTAATGCCCCTTTGAAGAGTGATGGAGGTCGAAGTGGAATAAAAAGACATTATCATTGCCCCGTGGAAGAGACGTCGAGGTCAAAGTAGTTTAATAACATGGTTTTACAGCCCCTTGGAAGAGCTGTGGAATTCAGAGTGGTTTAACAAGACGGTGTTAATGCCCCTTGGATGAGACATGGATGTCACAGTAGGTTAACAAAACGGTTTTAATGCCCCTTGGAAGAGTGGTGGAGGTCGCAGTGGAAAAAAAAGACAATATCAATGCCCAGTTGAAGAGACGTGGAGGTCACAGTAGCTTAACAAAACAGTTTTAATGCCCTTTGAAAGAGTGGTGGAGGTCGCAGTGGAATAAAAAGACAATATCAATGCCCTGTGGAAAAGACTTGGAGGTCACAATAGCTTAACAAGACGGTTTTAATGCCCCTTGGAAGAGTGGTGGAGGTTGCAGTGGAATAAAAAGACAATATTAAAGCCCCGTGGAAAAGACGTGGAGGTCACAGTAGCTTAACAAGATGGTTGTAATGCCCCTTGGAAATGTGGTGGAGTACAGAGTGGTTTAACAAGAAAGTTTTAATGCCCCTTCGCAGAGAAGTGGAGGTCACAGTAGCTTAACATGATGGTTTTAATGCCCCTTGGAAGAGTTGTGGAGGTCGCAGTGGAATAAAAAGACAATATCCATGCCCCGTGGAAGAGACGTGGAGGTCACAGTAACTTAACAAGACAAATTTAATGCCGCTTGGAAGAGTGGTGGAGGACGCAGTGGAATGAAAAGACAATATCAATTTCCCGTGGAAGAGACATGAAGGTAACAGTAGCATAATAAGACCTTTTTCGTGCCCCTTGGAAGAGCTGTTGTGTTCAGAGAGGTTTAAAAAGATGGTTTTAATGTCCCTTGGAAGAGACATGGAGGTCACAGTAGCTTAACAAGACGGTTTTTCTGCCCCTTGGAAAAGTGGTGGAGGTTACATTGGAATAAAAAAACATTATTGTTATGTTCTGCTACCAAAGCTAAGGAAAGAGAGGAGATCTTTCCCTACTATAGGACTCAGCTGAATCCCTACGATGTAACAGGGAACCTGATCCTGCGATCAGACCTGCTAAAGTCCTAATCTAGTCTGTACGAAGACCTATAGATGTGGGGAGGGAATCCCTACAAGTACTAAGGACTGGGAGGAATATGGGACACCTCCTAACAGAAATAGTAGCAGACAGACGAACAAACAAAATAGATAGAACATAGAGGTCCGTAGACCAAGCAAACTAACAGAGTAGATACAGAGCACAGGCTAGCTAGAAAGTAGATATACAATGAAGTCCAGCAAAGCCAGAAGGGCGGAGCAGGATTAAATAGGCCAACAAGGTCATGTGACCAGCAAAGGAAAAAAAACCTAACAGCAAGGTTCTAACAGTACCCCCCCTTCTAAGAGGATCCTCCGGATCCCCTAGGACCAGGCTTATCAGGAAATCTCCTGTGAAACGCTCTGATAAGTCTGGACGCGGAAACATCATCTGACCTCACCCAAGAGTTATCCTTGGGTCCGAAACCTTTCCAGGCCACAAGATACTGCAAACTACCTCTATACCGTCTAGAGTCAAGGATGCGAGAAATTTCATATTCCCCGTCCTCCACCACCGGAGGAACAGAGGCAGAGGCGTCACCATCCGACACAACAGCTTTTTTTAACAGAGAGACATGAAAGACCGGATTAATTCTCCAGGAGGTAGGAACCTCCAACCTAACAGCAGATTGGTTGACAACCTGAAGCACCTTAAAGGGCCCTACAAACTTGGGACCCAATTTCTTAGAAGGAATCCTTAACCCCAGATTCCTAGAGGACAACCAAACCATGTCACCAACAGCAAACAAAACCTCCTGTCGTTTCCTATCAAAGTAGTCTTTAGATTTTCTGTTGGCCTCCTGAAGATTACCACGCACATCCGTCCAAACTCTTTCCAAATCACCGGAAAAATTCTCCTCCTCAGGCACGGCAGATCCCAACTTGGAGAACGACCCAAACGACGGATGTCTCCCAGAACAACAAAAAAAAGGCGAACAACCAGCAGAAGAAGATGTATGATTGTTCAGAGCAAATACGGCAAGTGGCAGAAACTCAGACCACCCCTCTTGATTGTCTGCCACAAAACAACGCAAGAACTGCTCAACATCCTGGTTTTTCCTTTCTGTCTGGCCATTAGATTCAGGATGATATCCGGACGAAAACGACAAATCAATTCCCAACCTGTCACAAAAGGCACGCCAAAAACGAGCCACGAACTGAGGACCCCTATCAGAAACAATGTCAGTAGGAACGCCATGAAGTCTGACAATTTCCTTGACAAAGGCCTTAGCGAGAGTTTTAGCGCAGGGCAGTTTGACGAAGGGAACCAAGTGACACATCTTGCTAAAACGGTCCACGACCACCCAGATGACAGTAAAACCCTCAGAGGGAGGAAGGTCAGTTATAAAGTCCATAGCCAAATGTGTCCAAGGAGCACTGGGGACCTCCAAAGGACAAAGCAACCCCGCAGCAGGAGTATGTGAGGACTTAGATCTAGCACATATAGTACATTGGCGCACCCACTTAATGACTTCCTTCTGCCATCCAGGCCACCAAAAACTGCGACCCATCAGTCTCTTGGTCTCAGAGATTCCGGGATGACCTGCCAACCGAGATTCGTGACACTCAACAAACAAATCTCTCCTAAAGGTCCCAGGCACAAACAACCTCCCATGAGGAGTGTTAGATGGGGCATTCTCCTGAGCTTTAAGAATCTCATCTTCCAAAACGGAGTCTAAAGCAGCTATCACAACACCTTCTTGTAAAATGTTTTCCTCTTTCTCAGCACCGACTATGGGAGAAAAACTGCGAGACAAGGCATCCGCCTTAACATTCTTAGTACCAGGGATGTAAGTAACGGAGAAATTAAACCGCGAGAAAAACAGTGCCCACCTAGCCTGACGGGCATTCAGGCGCTTGACAGCGTCAAGATATATCAGATTTTTATGATCCGTAAGAACCTGAACGGGAAATTCCGCACCTTCCAAGAAGTGGCGCCAGTGTTCAAATGCGAGTTTAATAGCCAATAATTCCCGATTACCAATATCGTAATTCAATTCAGTCTCCGAAAATTTTTTGAAAAAAAGGCACAGGGATGTAATCCATCCCCGTTATCCTGAGACAATACTGCGCCAACCCCCACAGAGGAAGCATCAACCTCAACCAAAAACGGCCTAGTAACATCAGGCTGCATAAGGATGGGAGCAGAGGTGAACCTCTCCTTGAGATACACAAAAGCTTCAATGGCCTCAGAAGACCACTGAACCGCATCAGCACCTTTCCTGGTGAGATCAGTCAGAGGTTTGACAATACTAGAAAAATTTTTTATGAATTTTCTATAGTAATTGGCGAAACCCAAAAACCTCTGTATCGATTTCAAACCAATAGGCCTAGGCCATTCCTGCACAGCCTGAACCTTAACCGGATCCATCTCAAAACCTTTGCTGGAGATAATGTAGCCCAAAAAACTAATTCTCTGTACAGCGAACTCACATTTCTCCAGCTTAGCAAAAAGCGAATTGTCCATTAATAACTGTAATACCTCACGCACGCTCCGCCAATGAGACTCCAGATCTGGCGAATAAATCAAAATGTCATCCAAATACACAACCACATTTTTACCGATCAAAGGTCTAAGGATGTCATTAATCAGATTCTGAAAAAATGCAGGAGCATTAGTAAGACCAAAAGGCATAACCAGATTCTCAAAATGACCCACAGGAGTGTTAAAAGCAGTCTTCCATTCATCACCCTCCTTCATGCACAACAGATTGTATGCCCCCTTAAGGTCAATTTTAGAGAACCACTTGGCCCCCAATAACTGGTTAAACAGATCAGGAATCAATGGCAGTGGGTAAGGATTGCGTACCGTAATTTTGTTAATCTCACGAAAATCCAGACAAGGACGTAAACCGCCGTCCTTTTTTTTTACAAAAAAAAATCCAACCGCCACAGGAGACTTAGAGGGCCTAATGTGACCGGCGGCCAAACTTGTCTGTATGTATTCCTCCAAAGCCTTCCTCTCAGGAATAGTAAGGTTAAATAAACGACTTTTAGGAAGAGTCGCTCCAGGGACAAATTCAATAGAACAATCATAGTCTCTATGGGGAGGCAAAACCTGCGATTCTTTCTCAGAAAAAACTCTCCAAAAATCCTGAATAGGAACAGGCAATTCTCCCCTATCCAAAGCTGCAATACGCCCGTTACAACACTTGTCATAACATTTATGGCTCCAGGATTTAATTTCACTGGTAGACCAATCCAGTACAGGATTGTGAAATTTTAACCAGGGCAAACCCAATATTACTGGAGAAGGGAAGTTATTCAACACTACCAAATCCAATTTCTCATGGTGAACACCATTAATAGTGAGAGGAAATTCACTGACCTTGAGAGTAATATTCTTCAAAGGGGAGCCATCCACAGAAACCACAGCAATGGGGGATGATAAAGGTTCAGGTTTTAAATTGAGTTTTTCCACGAATCCCCCATCAATTACATTCAGTGTAGACCCGCAATCAACAAACACCCGAAATTCCATTAATTTTTCCTGAGCAATCGTGGAAGCAGCTAAAAATACACCCTTGGAATTTAAACAGGCAATACGGGCGTGACTGACCATTTTTTTTTCTTTCTTCATACGAAGCTCACAGCCTTTAATCAAATGACCAGATTTCCCGCAATAGAAACACAAGCCTTCCGAAAAACGACGGTCTTTTTCTTGAGAGCGAGGTGCCACCGATCCAATCTCCATCGGTTCACCACTGTTAGTACACACATTATCATAACCAGAAACTGACATAGCAGAGGATTTGCTCTCATTAACCCTAGCACGCAGTCTTCTATCCACCCGTATAGCTAATTGCATAGCCTGTTGCAAATCCTCAGGTGTAGGATAAGCAATTAGCACGTCTTTAACCCTTTCACTGAGCCCAGCAAGAAATAGACTTTTCAGAGCAGAATCGTTCCACCCTGTTTGAGTGGACCAACGACGAAAATGAGTACAATATTTTTCCATATTACCTGATCCTTGTTTTAAACGTCTCAACTCAGTCTCAGCTGATGCCACACGGTCAGGATCATCATATAATAGTCCTAAAGCAGAAAAAAAACTATCCACTGATCTGAAGCATGTATCACTAGGTTGCAAAGAAAAGGCCCACTCCTGAGGCTCTTTGCGCAAAAGTGACATTATGAACGCTACACGCTGGGATTCATCCCCAGAGGACTTGGGTCTCAAACGAAAATACAATAAGCAAGCATTTTTAAATGAAAAAAATTCTCGATGTTCACCAAAAAATAAATCCGGCAAACATACCTTAGGCTCCAAGAAATATGCTCCAGGACAGTTACTCACATGCTGACGGAGCTCGGCCACTTCCAGAGAGAGTCCCTGCAGGTGTTTAGCCAAATCCTGAACCGACACCATGATGGAACAAAAAAAAATCTTTCCTTAGAGAATTTGCAGGCTGGACTTACTGTTATGTTCTGCTACCAAAGCTAAGGAAAGAGAGGAGATCTGTCCCTACTATAGGACTCAGCTGAATCCCTACGATGTAACAGGGAACCTGATCCTGCGATCAGACCTGCTAAAGTCCTAATCTAGTCTGTACGAAGACCTATAGATGTGGGGAGGGAATCCCTACAAGTACTAAGAACTGGGAGGAATATGGGACACCTCCTAACAGAAATAGTAGCAGACAGACGAACAAACAAAATAGATAGAACATAGAGGTCCGTAGACCAAGCAAACTAACAGAGTAGATACAGAGCACAGGCTAGCTAGAAAGTAGATATACAATGAAGTCCAGCAAAGCCAGAAGGGCGGAGCAGGATTAAATAGGCCAACAAGGTCATGTGACCAGCAAAGGAAAAAAAACCTAACAGCAAGATTCTAACAATTATCAGTGCCCCGTGGAAGAGACATGGAGGTCACAGTAGCTTTACAAAATGGTTTTAATGCCCCTTGGAAGAGTGGTGGAGGTTACAGTGGAATAAAAAGACAATATCAATGCCCCGTGGAAGAGACGTGGAGATCACAGTAGCTTAACAAGACGGTTTCAATGTCCCTTGGAAGAGTGGTGGAGATTGAAATGGAATATAAAGATAATATCAATGCCCCTTGGAAGAGTGGTGGAGATCACAGTGAAAAAAGACAATATCAATGCCCCGTGGAAGAGACGTGGTGGTCACAGCACCTTAACAATACGGTTTTAATGCCCCTTTGAAGAGTGATGGAGGTCGAAGAGGAATAAAAAGACATTATCATTGCCCCGTGGAAGAGACGTCGAGGTCAAAGTAGCTTAATAACATGGTTTTACAGCCCCTTGGAAGAGCTGTGGAATTCAGAGTGGTTTAACAAGACGGTGTTAATGCCCCTTGGAGGAGACATGGATGTCACAGTAGGTTAACAAGACGGTTTTAATGCCCCTTGGAAGAGTGGTGGAGGTCGCAGTGGAAAAAAAAGACAATATCAATGCTCAGTTGAAGAGACGTGGAGGTCACAGTAGCTTAACAAAACAGTTTTAATGCCCTTTGAAAGAGTGGTGGAGGTCGCAGTGGAATAAAAAGACAATATCAATGCCCCGTGGAAAAGACTTGGAGGTCACAATAGCTTAACAAGACGGTTTTAATGCCCCTTGGGAGAGTGGTGGAGGTTGCAGTGGAATAAAAAGACAATATTAATGCTCCGTGGAAAAGACGTGGAGGTCACAGTAGCTTAACAAGACGGTTGTAATGCCCCTTGGAAATGTGGTAGAGTACAGAGTGGTTTAACAAGAAAGTTTTAATGCCCCTTCGCAGAGAAGTGGAGGTCACAGTAGCTTAACATGATGGTTTTAATGCCCCTTGGAAGAGTTGTGGAGGTCACAGTGGAATAAAAAGACAATATCCATGCCCCGTGGAAGAGACGTGGAGGTCACAGTAACTTAACAAGACAAATTTAATGCCGCTTGGAAGAGTGGTGGAGGACGCAGTGGAATGAAAAGACAATATCAATTTCCCGTGGAAGAGACATGAAGGTAACAGTAGCATAATAAGACGGTTTTAATGCCCCTTGGAAGAGCTGTTGTGTTCAGAGAGGTTTAAAAAGATGGTTTTAATGTCCCTTGGAAGAGACATGGAGGTCACAGTAGCTTAACAAGACGGTTTTTCTGCCCCTTGGAAAAGTGGTGGAGGTTACATTGGAATAAAAAGACATTATCAGTGCCCCATGGAAGAGACATGGAGGTCACAGGAGCTTAAAAAGACGGTTTTATTTCCACCTTGTAAGAGTGGTGGACGTAGCAGTGGAATAAAAATACAATATCATTGCCGCGTGGAAGAGACGTGGAGGTCACAGTAGATTATCAATACGGATTTAATGCCCCTTGGCAGAACTGTGGAGTTCAGAGTGGTTTAACAAGACGGTTTTAATGCCCCTTGGAAAAGAGGTGAAGGTCACAGTAGCTTAACAAGATGGTTTTAATGCCCCTTGGAAGAGTGGTGGAGGTCTTAGTGGAATAAAAAGACATTATCAATGCCCCTTGGAAGATTGGTGGAGGTCACAGTGGAATAAAAAGACAATATCAATACCCCGTGGAAGAGACGTGGAGATCACAGTAGCTTAACAAGAAGGTTTAATGCCCCTTGGAAGAGTGGTGGAGGTTACAGTGGAATATAAAGACAATATCAATTCCCCGTAAAAGAGACGTGGAGGTCAAAGTAGCTTAATAAGAAGGTTTTAATGCCCCTTGGAAGAGCTGTGGAGCTCAGAGTGGTTTAACAAGACGGTTTTAATTCCCCTTGGAAGAGACGTGGATGTCACAGTAGCTTAACAAGAAGGTTTAATGCCCCTTGGAAGAATGGTGGAGGTTACAGTGGAATATAAAGACAATATTAATGCCCAGTGGAAGAGAAGAGGAGGTCACAGTAGCGTAACAAGACGATTTTAATGCCTCTTGGAAGAGTGATGGTGGTTCGCAGTATAATAAAATGACAATATCAATGCCCCTTGGAAGAGTGATGGAGGTCGCAGTGGAATAAAAAGACAATATCAATGCCCAGTGGATGAGACGTGAAGGTCACCGTAGCTTAACAAGATGGTTTTAATTCCCCTTGGAAGAGTGGTGGAGGTTACAGCGGAATAAAAAGACAATATCAATGCCCCGTGGAAGAGACGTGGAGGTCACAGTGGCTTAACAAGACAGTTTTATTGCACCTTGGAAGAGTGGTTGTGATCGCAGTGGAATAAAAAGACAATATCATTGCCGTGTGGAAGAGACATTCAGGTCACAGTAGATTATCAAGACGGTTTTAATGCACCTTGGCAGAGCTGTGGAGTTCAGAGTGGTTTAACAAGACGATTTTAATGTCCCTTGGAAGAGATGTGAAGGTCATAGTAGCTTTACAAGACGATTTTAATGCCCCTTGGAAGAGTGGTGGAGGTTACAGTGGAATAAAAACACTATATCAATGCCCAGTGGAAGAGGCGTGGTGGTCACATTAGGTTAACCAGATAATTTTAATGCCCCTTGGCAGAGGGCAGAGCTGTGGTGTTCAGAGTGGCTTAACAAGACGGTTTTAATGCCCCTTGGAAGAGATGTGAAGGTAACTGTAGCTTAACAAGACGGTTTTAATGCCCCTTGGAAGAGTGGTGGAGGATACAATGGAATAAAAAGACAATATCAATGCCCTGTGGAATAGACGTGGAGGTCACAGTAGCTTAGCAAGAAGTTTTTTTTGCCCCTTGGAAGAGTAGTGGAGGTCGCAATGGAAAAAAAAGAAACTAGCAATCACCCTTGGAGGAGTAGTGGAGGTCGCAGTGGAATAAAAACACAGTATCAATGCCCCGTGGAAGAGACGTGAAGGTCATGGTAGCGTAACAAGACGGTTTTAAAGCCCTTTGGAAGAGTCGTGGAGTTTACAGTGGAATAAGAAGACAATATCAATGCCCCGTGGAAGACACGTGGAGGTCACAGTAGCTTAACAAGACGGTTTTATTGCCCACTTGTAAGAGTGGTGGAAGTCACAGTTAAATAAAAAGACAATATCATTGCCGCGTGGAAGAGAGGTGGAGGTCACAGTAGATTATCAAGACGGTTTTAATGCCCCTTGGCAGAACTGTGGAGTTCGGAGTGGTTTAACAAGACGGTTTTAATGCCCCTTGGAAGAAATGTGAAAGTCACAGTAGCTTAACAAGATGGTTTTAATGCCCCTTGGAAGAGTGGTGGAGGTTACAGTGGAATAAAAAGACAATATCAATGCCCCGTGGAAGAGACGTGGAGATCACAGTAGCTTAAAAAGATGATATTAATGCCCCTTGTAAGAGCTGTGGAGTTCAGAGTGGTTTAACAAGACGGTTTAAATGCCCCATGGAAGAGACGTGGAGGGCACAGTATCTTAACAAGATGGTTTTAATGCCCCTTGGAAGAGCTGTGGAGTACAGAGTGGTTTAACAAGATGGTTTTAATGCCCGTTGGAAGAGTGGTGAAGGTCGTAGTGGAATAAAAAGACAATATCAATGTCCCTTGGAAGACTGGTGGAGGTTGCAGTGGAATAAAAAGACAATATCAATATCCCGTGGAAGAGATGTGGAGATCACAGTAGATTAACAAGACAGTTTTAATGCCCCTTGGAAGAGTGATGGAAGTCGCAGTGGAATAAAAAGACAATATCAATGCCCCGTGGAAGAGACGTGGAGGTCACAGTAGCTTAACCAAACAGTTTTAATGCCCTTTGGAAGAGTGGTGGTGGTCGCAGTGGAATAAAAAGACAATATCAGTGGCCCGGAAAAGAGACGTGGAGGTCACAGTAGCTTAACAAGATGGTTTTAATGCCCCTTGCAAGAGCTGTGGAGTTCAGAGAGGTCTAAAAAGATGGTTTTAATGTCCCTTAGAAGAGATGTGGAGGTCACAGAAGCTTAACAAGACGGTTTTTGTGCCCCTTGGAAAAGTGGTGGAGGTTACATTGGAGTAAAAAGACATTATCAGTGCCCCGTGGGAGAGACGTGGAGGTCACAGTAGCTTAACAAGACAGTTTTAATGTCTCTTGGAAGAGTGGTGAAGGTTGCAGTGCAATAAAAGACAATATAAATGCCCCGAGGAAGAGACGTAGAGGTCACAGTATCTTAACAAGACAATTTTAATGCCACTTGGAAGAGTGGTGGAGGTCGCAGTGGAATAGAAAAACAATATCAATGCCCCTTGGAAATGTGGTGGAGTTCGCAGTGGAATAAAAAAACAATATCAATGCCCCGTGGAAGAGACGTGGAGGTCAGAGAAGATTAACAAGATGGTGTTAATGACCCTTGGAACACTGGTGGAGGTCACAGTGTAATAAAAAGACAATATCAATGGCCCGTAAAAGAGACGTGGAGGTCACAGTAGCTTAACAAGATGGTTTTAATGCCCCTTGGAAGAGATGTGGAGGTCACAGTAGCTTAAAAATACGGTTTTTGTGTCCCTTGGAAAAGAGGTGGAGGGTACATTGGAATACAAAGACATTATCAGTGCCCCGTGGGAGAGACGTGGAGGTCACAGTAGCTTAACAAGACTGTTTTAATGCCTTTTGGAAGAGTGGTGAAGGTCGCAGTGCAATAAAAGACAATATCAATGCCCCGTGGAAAAAACGTAGAGGTCACAGTAGCTTAACAAGATGGTTTTAATGCCCCTTCGAATAGTGGTGGAGGTCGCAGTGGAGTAAAAAGACAATATCAATGCCCCGTGGAAGAGACTTGGAGATCACAGTAGCTTAACAAGATGGTTTTAATGCCCCTTGGAATAGTGGTGGAGGTCGCAGTGGAATAAAAAAACAATATCAATGCCCCTTGGAAATGTGGTGGAGTTCGCAGTGAAATAAAAAGACAATATCAATGCCCCGTGGAAGAATGGTGGAGATCACAGTGGAAAAAAAACAATATCAATGCCCCGTGGAAGAGATGTGGTGGTCACAGCAGCTTAACAATACGGTTTTAATGCCCCTTTGAAGAGGGATGGAGGTCGCAGTGGAATAAAAAGACAATTTCATTGCCCCGTGGAAGAGATGTTGAGGTCACAGTACCTTTACAAGAAGGCTTTAATGTCCATTGGAAGAGTGGTGGAGGATATAGTGGAATAAAAAGAAAATATCAATGCCCCGTGGAAGAGACGTGGAGGTCACAGGAGCTTAACAATACAGTTTTAATGTCCCTTTGAAGAGCGATGGAGGTCGCAGTGGAATAAAAAGACAATTTCATTGCCCGGTGGAAGAGATGTTGAGGTCACAGTACCTTTACAAGACGGTTTTAATGTCCATTGGAAGAGTGATGGAGGATATAGTGGAATAAAAAGAAAATATCAATGCCCAGTGGAAGAGACGTGGAGGTCACAGGAGCTTAACAATACAGTTTTAATGCCCCTTGGAAGAGTGGTGGAGGTTGCAGTGGAATAAAAAGAAAATATCAATGCCCGTGGAAGAGACGTGGAGGTCAGAGTAGCTTAACAAGACGGTTTTAATGCCCCTTGGAAGAGTGGTGGAGGTCGCAGTGGAATAAAAAGAAAATATAAATGCCCAATGGAAGAGACGTGGAGGACACAGTAGCTTAACAATGCGGTTTTAATGCCCATTGGAAGAGTGGTGGAGGTCGCTGTGGAATAAAAAGACAATATCAATGCCCAGTGGAAGAGACGTGGAGGTCACAGTAGCTTAACAAGATGGTTTTAATGCCCCTTGGAAGAGTGGTGGAGGTTACAGTGGAATATAAAACAATATCAATGCCCAGTGTAAGAGACGTGGAGGTCACATTAGCGTAACAAGACGGTTTTAATGCCCCTTGGAAAAGAGGTGGAGGTTCGCAGTGGAATAAAAAGACAATATCAATGCCCCGTGGAATAGACGTGGAGGTCACATTAGGTTAACCAGATGGTTTTTATGCCCCTTGGCAGAGCTGTGGAGTTCAGAGTGGTTTAACAAGACAGATTTAATGCCCCTTGGAAGAGACGTGAAGGTCATTGTAGCTTAACAAGACGGTTTTAATGCCCCTTGGAAAAGTGGTGGAGGTTACAGTGGAATAGAAAGACAATATCAATGCCTTGTGGAAGAGACGTGGAGGTCACAGTAGCTTAACAAGACGGTTTTATTGCCCCTTGTTAGAGTGGTGGAGGTTGAAGTGGAAAAAAAAGAAAATATCAATGCCCCTTGGAGGAGTGGTGGAGGTCGCAGTGGAATAAAAAGACAATATCAATGCCCTGTGAAAGAGACGTGGAGGTCACAGTAGCTTAACAAGATGACTTTAATGCCCCTTGGAAGAGCTGTGAAGTTCAGAGAGGTCTAAAAAGATGGTTTTAATGTCCCTTGGAAGAGATGTGGAGGTCACAGTAGCTTAACAAGACGGTTTTTGTGCCCCTTGGAAAAGTGGTGGAGGTTACATTGGAAGAAAAAGACATTATCAGTGCCCCGTGGAGAGACGTGGAGGTCACAGTAGCTTAATAAGACTGTTTTAATGCCTCTTGGAAGAGTGGTGAAGGTGGCAGTGCAATAAAAGACAATATCAATGCCCCGTGGAAAAGACGTAGAGGTCACATTAGCTTAACAAGATGGTTTTAATGCCCCTTGGAATAGTGGTGGAGGTCACAGTGGAATAAAAAGACAATATCAATGCCCCGTGGAAGAGACTTGGAGATAACATTAGCTTAACAAGACAATTTAAATGCCCCTTGGAAGAGTGGTGGAGGTCGCAGTGGAATAAAAAAACAATATCAATGCCCCTTGGAAATGTGGTGGAGTTCACAGTGGAATAAAAAGACAATATCAATGCCCCGTGGAAGAGACGTGGAGGTCAGAGAAGCTTAACAAGACGGTTTTAATGCCCACTGGAAGAGTGGTGGAGGTCGTAGTGGAATAAAAAGACAATATCAATGCCCCGTGGAAGAGACTTGGAGATCACAGTAGATTAACAAGACGGTTTCAATGCCCCTTGGAAGAGTCATGGAGGTCGCATTGAAATAAAAAGACAATATCAAAGCCACTTGGAAGAATGGTGGAGGTCGCAATGGAATAAAATGACAATATCAATGCCCCCGTGGAAGAGACGTGGAGGTCAAAGGAGCTTAACAATACAGTTTTAATGCCCCTTTGAAGAGAGATGGAGGTCGCAGTGGAATAAAAAGACAATTTCATTGCCCCGTGGAAGAGACGTTGAGGTCACAGTATCTTTACAAGACGGTTTTAATGTCCATTGGAAGAGTGGTGGAGGATATAGTGGAATAAAAAGAAAATATCAATGCACAGTGGAAGAGACGTGGAGGTCACAGGAGCTTAACAATACAGTTTTAATGCCCCTTGGAAGAGTGGTGGAGGTTGCAGTAGAATAAAAAGAAAATAACAATGCCCGTGGAAGAGACGTGGAGGTCAGAGTAGCTTAACAAGATGGTTTTAATGCCCCTTGGAACAGTGGTGGAGGTCGCAGTGGAATAAAAAGAAAATATAAATGCCCAGTGGAAGAGACGTGGAGGACACAGTAGCTTAACAATGCGATTTTAATGCCCATTGGAAGAGTGGTGGAGGTCGCTGTGGAATAAAAAGACAATATCAATGCCCGGTGGAAGAGATGTGGAGGTCACAGTAGCTTAACAAGATGGTTTTAATGCCCCTTGGAAGAGTGGTGGAGGTCACTGTGGAATAAAAAGACAATATTAATGCCCCGTGGAAGAGATGTGGAGGACACAGTAGCTTAAAATGCGTTTTTAATGCCCCTTGAAAGATCTGTGGAGTTCAGAGTGCTTTCACAAGATGGTTTTAAAGCCCTTTGGAAGAGACATGGAGGTCACAGTAGCTTAAAAAGACGGTTTTAATGCCCCTTGGAAGTGTGGTGGAGGTCGCTGTGGAATAAAACGACAATATCAATGCCCCGTGGAAGAGTGGTGGAGGTCACAGTGGAATAAAATGACAATATCATTGCCCCGTGGAAGAGACGTGGAGGTCAAAGTAGCTTAGCAAGATGGTTTTAATGCCCCTTGGAAGTGTGGTGTAGGTCGCAGTGGAATAAATCGACAATATCAATGCCCCGTGGAAGAGCGGTGGAGGTCGCAGTGGCATAAAATGACAATATCAATGCCCCGTGGAAGAGACGTGGAGGTCACAGTAGCTTAACAAGATGGTTTTATTGCCCCTTAGAAGAGTGGTGGAGGTTGCAGTGGAATAAAAAGACATTATCATTGCCCGTGGAAGAGACCTTGAGGTCATAGTAACTTAACAAGACGGTTTTAATGCCCCTAGGAAGAGTGGTGGAGGTCGCAGTGGAATAAAGAGACAATATCAATGCCCCGTGGAAGAGACGTGGAAGTCACAGTAGCTTAACAAGATGGTTTTAATGCCCCTTGGAAGAGTGGTGGAGGTCGCAGTGGAATAAAAAGACAAAATAAATGCCCCGTGGAAGAAACGTGGAGGTCACAGTAGCTTAACAAGACTGTTTAAATGCCCCTTGAAAGAGTGGTGGAGGTTGCAGTGGAATAAAAAAAAATATATATCAATGCCCGTGGAAGAGACATGGAGGTCACAGTAACTTAGCAATAATGTTTTAATGCCCATTGGAAGAGCTGTGGAGTTCAGAGTGGTTTAACAGTTCTTTTTTAATGCCCCTTGGAATAGACGTGGAGGTCACAGTAACTTAACAAGATGGTTTTAATGCCCCTTGGAAGAGTGGTGGAGGTTACAGTGGAATAAAAAGACAATATGAATGTCCCCGTGGAAGAGACGTGGCGGTCAGAGTAGCTTAACAAGACGGTTTTAATGCCCCTTGGAACAGTGGTGGAGGTCGCAGTGGAATAAAAAGACATTATCAATGCCCAGTGGAAGAGACGTGGAGGACACAGTAGCTTAACAATGTGGTTTTAATGCCCATTGGAAGTGTGATGGAGGTCGCAGTGGAATAAAAAGACAATATCAATGCCGCGTAGAAGAGAAGTGTAGGTCACAGTAGCTTAACAAGATGGTTTAAATGCCCCTTGAAAGAGTAGTGGAGGTTGCAGTGGAATAAAAAAAATATATGAATGCCCGTGGAAGAGACATGGATGTCACAGTAACTTAACAAGACTATTTTAATGCCCATTGGAAGAGCTGTGGAGTTCAGAGTGGTTTAACAATTCAGTTTTAATGTCCCTTGGAAGAGTGGTGGAGGTTACAGTGGAATAAAAAGACAATATCAATGTCTCCGTGGAAGAGACATGGAGGTCAGAGCAGCTTAACAAGATGGTTTTAATGCCCCTTGGAAGAGTGGTGGAGATTGCAGTGGAATAAAAAGACAATATCAATGCCCCTTGGAAGAGTGGTGGAGGTCGTAGTGGAATAAAAAGACAATATCAATGTCCCCATGGAAGAGACCTGGAGGTCAGAGTAGCTTAACAAGACGGTTTTAATGCCTCTTGGAACAGTGGTGGAGGTCGCAGTGGAATAAAAAGAAAACATAAATGCCCAGTGGAAGAGACGTGGAGGACACAGTAGCTTAACAATGCGGTTTTAATGCCCATTGGAAGAGTGGTGGAGGTTGCTGTGGAATAAAAAGACAATATCAGTGCCCTGTGGAAGAGATGTGGAGGTCACAGTAGCTTAACAAGATGGATTTAATGCCCCTTGGAAGAGTGGTGGAGGTCGCTGTGGAATAAAAAGACAATATTAATGCCCCGTGGAAGAGATGTGGAGGACACAGTAGCTTAAAATGCGGTTCTAATGCCCCGTGGAAGATCTGTGGAGTTCAGAGTGCTTTAACAAGTTGGTTTTAATGCCCTTTGGAAGAGACGTGGAGATCAGAGTAGCTTAAAAAGACGGTTTTAATGCCCCTTGGAAAAGTGGTGGAGGTTACAGTGGAATAAAAAGACAATATCAATGCCCCTTGGAAGAGTGGTGGAGGTCGCAGTGGAATAAAATGACAATATCAATGCACCGTGGAAGAGACGTGGAGGTCACAGCAGCTTAACAAGACGGTTTTATTGCCCCTTGGAAGAGTGGTGGCTGTCGCAGTGGAATAAAAAGACAATATCATTGCCCGTGGAAGAGACCTTGAGGTCATAGTAGCTTAACAAGACGGTTTTAATGCCCCTTGCAAGAGTGGTGGTGGTCGCAGTGGAATAAAAAGACAATATCAATGCTCCGGGGAAGAGACATGGAGATCACAGTAGCTTAACAAGACGGTTTTAATGCCCCTTGGAAGAGCTGTGGAGTTCAGAGTGGTTCAACAAGACGGTTTTAATTCCCCTTGGAAGAGACATGGAGGTCACAGTAGCTTAAAAAGACGGTTTTAATGCGCCTTGGTAGAGTGCTGGAGGTTAGAGTGGAATAAAAAGACAATATCAATGCCCCATGGAAGAGACTTGGAGATCACAGTAGCTTTACAAGACGGTTTTAATGCCCCTTGGAAGAGCGGTGGAGGTCGCAGTGGAATACAAAGACAATATAAATTCCCCTTGGAAGAGTGGTGGAGGTCGCAGTGGAATTAAAAGACAAAATCAATGCCCCTTGGAAGAGTGGTGGAGGTCGCAGTTTATTAAAAAGACAATATCAATGCCCAGTGGAAGAGACGTGGAGGTCACAGTCGTTTAACAAACAGATTTAATGCCCTGTGGAAGAGTGGTGGTGGTCGCAGTGGAATAAAAAATAATATCAATGCCCCTTGGAAGAGTGGTGGAGGTCGCAGTGGAATAAAGAGACAATATCAATGCCCTGTGGAAGAGACGTGGATGTCACAGTAGCTTAAGAAGATGGTTTTAATGCCTCTTGGAAGAGTGGTGGAGGTCGCAGTGGAATAAAAAGACAAAATAAATGCCCCGTGGAAGAAACGTGGAGGTCACTGAAGCTTAACAAGATGGTTTTAATGCCCCTTGGAAGAGTGGTGGAGGGCGCAGTTTGCAATTGAGATTACTCTTTTCTTCAGAGCACCCGAATAGACCAGTGAGCGACCCCTCTCTTTTTTCTATTAATCATTTTTGGGATCCCGCTCCTGGAGCATTGCAGCAGGTACGTGTTCACACTATTAGAAGTTTGACAGCCTTTTTTCTGACCATGTGTCCCTCCCATTCAATCACAGGTGGTTTTAACTAGCTCTACCAGCCCATACATTGTAGGTTAAAAGCCCAAGCAGAGACATATTGTCCATACAGGCTTACAGCCCAAGAGTGGCATATCCAGTGGTAGCGTAGCGTAGTTTCCCATCATACGAAGGTGACCTTGTCGTGGTTGATGGGCACACATAAATTGGCCAAATTATGCGCAAAAAACCTTCATTTTTCAAAGTGACATTAGTCTAGATACAATATTTCTTATATATTCATGTATGGAGTGCCGAAGTTCTTTTTGCAATTGAGATTACTCTTTTCTTCAGAGCACCCGAATAGACCAGTGAGCGACCCCTCTCTTTTTTCTATTAATCATTTTTGGGATCCCGCTCCTGGAGCATTGCAGCAGGTACGTGTTCACACTATTAGAAGTTTGACAGCCTTTTTTCTGACCATGTGTCCCTCCCATTCAGTCACAGGTGGTTTTAACTAGCTCTACCAGCCCATACATTGTAGGTTAAAAGCCCAAGCAGAGACATATTGTCCATACAGGCTTACAGCCCAAGAGTGGCATATCCAGTGGTAGCGTAGCGTAGTTTCCCATCATACGAAGGTGACCTTGTCGTGGTTGATGGGCACACATAAATTGGCCAAATTATGCGCAAAAAACCTTCATTTTTCAAAGTGACATTAGTCTAGATACAATATTTCTTATATATTCATGTATGGAGTGCCGAAGTTCTTTTTGCAATTGAGATTACTCTTTTCTTCAGAGCACCCGAATAGACCAGTGAGCGACCCCTCTCTTTTTTCTATTAATCATTTTTGGGATCCCGCTCCTGGAGCATTGCAGCAGGTACGTGTTCACACTATTAGAAGTTTGACAGCCTTTTTTCTGACCATGTGTCCCTCCCATTCAGTCACAGGTGGTTTTAACTAGCTCTACCAGCCCATACATTGTAGGTTAAAAGCCCAAGCAGAGACATATTGTCCATACAGGCTTACAGCCCAAGAGTGGCATATCCAGTGGTAGCGTAGCGTAGTTTCCCATCATACGAAGGTGACCTTGTCGTGGTTGATGGGCACACATAAATTGGCCAAATTATGCGCAAAAAACCTTCATTTTTCAAAGTGACATTAGTCTAGATACAATATATCTTATATATTCATGTATGGAGTGCCGAAGTTCTTTTTGCAATTGAATTTTTTCTCAGTAATGCTGAAAATTAATGTTAATACGCAGTTTGAGTGTACAGCGGGGCGGGGGGAGGGGCAGGGGATGGATCTCTGCAGGAATAATGAAGATCTCCATTTTTTTTTCTCTTTCCCGCATTTACAGTAGGGAGGTGCAATCTGTCAGCCTATCAGCAGAGCACACATTGATCGAACTGCTTTTTTTCACACAAGCAAGGGCATGTGTCATTGGCAGTGTATGTCACATGTCCTTGCCCTATAAGACCCAGCCATTTTCCCCGTCGCCACCATTTTCTCACTGCTGCAGCTGCGTGTTAGACGGCACCGCTGTTGCTGTGTGCGCTAAACCTTGTTAATTTCAAGCCAATTTTCGCACAAATCTACAGATAGCTTGGGAGTAGGGAATAGTTGTGATTGCAGTCCTTTTAAGGACTAGGTTACAGCATTTCCTACGACTTTTATCAGGCAGGTCTGTGCTCTTAAATAGATAGGTTGGGAGTAAAGACTAATTGTAATTGCAGTCCTTTTCAGGACTAAGTTACATCAGTTCCTATCAGTTTTTGCCAGTCAGGTGTGTGCCAGTACTGTGCAAGTTTTTTTCACAGCATTTTGCTAAATCTAGCAAAGCAAATCCTTTCTGGCCTATTGCAGAGTGTGTTAGTCAGTGGAGTAGCCTATCTGTGTTGCAAGCTACACCACCTGTGTATAGAATACCAATTTTTTTAATGCACCTAGTGAAGTAAAACCTTTTGGGCATAGCATCATTCTATTAGTCCATCTATACTAACCTCCACCAGGTTGCAAATTCAATATAATTTTTTTCTGCATCTAGCTCTGAAAAAATATTTGGGCTTCTAGCACTTTGTGGGACTTGGTCTATTAGTCCATCTTTACTAACCTCCACCAGGTTGCAAATTAAAATATTTTTTATCTGCATCTAGCTCTGAAAAAATATTTGGGCTTCTAGCAGTGTGTGGGACTTAGTCTATTAGTCCATCTATACTGACCTCCATCAGGTTGCAAATTCAATATAATTTTTTTCTGCATCTAGCTCTGAAAAAATATTTGGGCTTCTAGCAGTGTGTGGGACTTGGTCTATTAGTCCATCTATACTGACCTCCATCAGGTTGCAAATTGAATATAATTTTTATCTGCATCTAGCTCTGAAAAAATATTTGGGCTTCTAGCAGTGTGTGGGACTTAGTCTATTAGTCCATCTATACTGACCTCCATCAGGTTGCAAATTCAATATAATTTTTTTCTGCATCTAGCTCTGAAAAAATATTTGGGCTTCTAGCTGTGTGTGGGAGTTGTTCTATTAGTCCATCTATACTGACCTCCATCAGGTTGCAAATTGAATATAATTTTTATCTGCATCTAGCTCTGAAAAAATATTTGGGCTTCTAGCAGTTTGTGGGACTTGGTCTATTAGTCCATCTATACTGACCTCCACCAGCTTGCAAATTAAATATAATTTTTATCTGCATCTAGCTCTGAAAAAATATTTGGGCTTCTACGAGTGTGTATGACTTGGTCTATTAGTCCATCTATACTGACCTCCATCAGGGTGCAAATTCAATATAATTTTTTTCTGCATCTAGCTTTGAAAAAATATTTCGGCATCTAGCAGTGTGTGGGACTTAGTCTATTAGTCCATCTATACTGACCTCCATCAGGGTGCAAATTCAATATCATTTTTTTCTGCATCTAGCTCTGAAAAAATATTTCAGATTCTAGCAGTGTGTGGGACTTGTTCTATTAGTGTTAGAACTCTCCTGTTAGGTTTTTTCTAGTTTGCTGGTGACATGACCATTTTTGCCTATTTAATCCGGCTCCACCAACCTGGCCTTGCTGGACTTCATTGTAATTTCTACTCTTGAGCTAGCTTGGTACTCTGTTACCTTTCTCTGTCAGTTTTGCTAGGTTTTCGGACCTCTATGTTCTATGTTGTTTGTTTGTCCTATTTCTGCTACAATTTCTGCTAGGAGGTGTCCATCTTTCTCCCAGTCCCTAGTTCTTGTAGGGATCCCTTCCCTCACATCTATAGGTCTTGGTTCAGACTAGCCGAGGACTTTAGCGGGTCTGATCGCAGGATCAGGTTCCCCGTTACATCGTAGGGATCCAGCTTAGTTCTATTGTAGGGACAGATCTCCTGTCTTTCCTTAGTGCTTGTAGCAGATCATAACAGTAAGTCCAGCCCAAAAAAATTTCTCTAAGGAAAGGCCCCCAGTTTCCATCATGGTCTCGGTTCAGGATTTGGCTCAACGCCTGCAGGGACTCTCTCTGGAGGTGGCCGAGCTCCAACAACACATGAGTAGCTGCCTTGGAGCACATTTTGTAGAGCCAAAGGTACGTCTGCCTGATCTATTTTTTGGTGAACAACAAGATTTTTTTACTTTAAAAATGCTTGTTTATTGTATTTTCGTTTAAGACCCAGATCCTCTGGTGATGAATCACAGCGCATAGGGTTCATAATGTCACTTTTGCGCAAAGAACCTCAGGGATGGGCCTTTTCTATCCAACTTAGTGATCCGTGCTTTAGATCAGTGGATAGTTTTTTTTCTGCTTTGGGGTTGTTGTATGATGATCCTGATCGTGTCTCATCTGCTGAGTCTGAATTAAGACGTTTGAGACAGGGATCAGGTAATGTGGAAAATTATTGTACTCACTTCCGTCGGTGGTCTGCTCAGGTGGAGTGGAACGATTCAGCTTTGAAAAGCTCATTTCTTGCGGGGCTAGGTGAAAGGGTTAAGGATCTGCTGATTGCTTATCCTTCACCTGGAAACTTGCAGGAGGCAATGCAATTAGCTATACGGGTGGACAGGAGACTGCGTGCTAGGGTTAATAAGAGTAAATCCTCTGCCATGTCAGCTCCGAGTCTTGAGAGGGTCTGTACTGACATTGGTGAGCCGATGGAGATTGGGGCGATGTCACCCCGCTCTCAGGAAAAAGACCGCAGATTTTCTGAAGGTTTGTGCTTTTATTGCGGAAAATCTGATCATTTCATTAAGAACTGTGTGCTTCGTATGAACAAAGAAAAAAAAAAAGGTCAGTTACGCTCGTATAGCCTGTTTAAATACTAAGGGTGTACTTCTTTCTGCTACTATCACTGCTCAAGAAGAATTAATTGAATTTCGGGTATTTGTGGATTGTGGTTCTACTCTGAATGTGATTGATGGGGGATTCCTGGAAAAACTTAAATTAAAACCCAAACCTTTGTCATCCCCTATTGCTGTGGTTTCTGTCGATGGCTCTCCCTTAAAGAGTGTTACTCACAAGGTCTGTGAATTTCCCCTCACTATTAATGGTATTCACCAAGAGAATTTGGATTTGGTAGTATTAAATAATTTGCCTTCTCCAGTAGTGTTGGGGTTACCCTGGTTAAAATTGCACAATCCTGTACTGGATTGGTCTACCAATGAAATTAAGTCCTGGAGCCCTAAGTGTTATGACAAGTGTTGTAACGGGCGCATTGCTGCTGTGGATAAAGGGGAATTACCTGTACCTATTCAGGATTTTTGGAAAGTTTTTTCTGAGAAGGAATTGCAAATTTTGCCTCCCCATAGAGACTATGATTGTACCATTGAATTTGTCCCTGGAGCGACTCTTCCTAAAAGTCGTTTATTTAATCTTACTATTCCTGAGAGAAAGGCTTTGGAGGAATACATACAGACAAGCTTGGCCACCGGTCACATTAGGCCTTCCAAGTCTCCTGTGGCTGTTGGATTTTTTTTTGTTAAAAAAAAAGGACGACGGTTTACTTCCTTGTCTGGACTTTCGTGAGATTAATAAAATTACTGTACGCAATCCCTACCCACTGCCATTGATTCCTGATTTGTTTAACCAGTTAGTGGGGGCCAAGTGGTTCTCTAAAATTGATCTCCGGGGGGCATACAATTTGTTGCGCATGAAGGAGGGTGATGAATGGAAGACTGCTTTTAACACTCCTGTGGGTCATTTTGAGAATCTGGTTATGCCTTTTGGTCTTACCAATGCTTCAGCATTTTTTCAGAATCTTATTAATGACATCCTTAGACCTTTGATCAGCAAAAATGTGGTTGTGTATTTGGATGACATTTTGATTTATTCGCCGGATCTGGAGTCTCATTGGCAGAGCGTACGTGAGGTTTTACAGTTATTAATGGACAATTCGCTTTTTGCTAAGCTAGAGAAATGTGAGTTCGCTGTACAGAGAATTAGTTTTTTGGGCTACATTATCTCCAGTGAAGGTTTTGAGATGAATCCGGTTAAAGTTCAAGCTGTGCAGGAATGGCCTAGGCCTATTGGTTTGAAATCGATACAGAGGTTTTTGGGTTTCGCCAATTATTACAGAAAATTCATAAAAAAAATTTCTATTATTGTCAAACCACTGACTGATCTCACCAGGAAAGGTGCTAATGCGGTTCAGTGGACTTCTGAGGCCATTGAAGCTTTTGTGTTTCTAAAGGAGAGGTTCACCTCTGCTCCCATCCTTATGCAGCCTGATTTGACTAAGCCGTTTTTGGTTGAGGTTGATGCTTCTTCTGTGGGGGTCGGTGCGGTGTTGTCTCAGGAAAACAAGGATGGAGTACATCCCTGTGCCTTTTTTTAAAAAAAATTTTCTGAGACTGAACTTAATTACGATATTGGTAATCGGGAATTGCTGGCGATTAAACTCGCATTTGAACACTGGCGTCATCTCTTGGAAGGTGCTGAATTTCCCATTCAGGTTTTCACTGATCATAAAAATCTGATCTATCTTGATGCTGCCAAGCGCTTGAATGCCCGTCAGGCTAGGTGGGCACTTTTTTTCTCGCGGTTTAATTTTTCCATTACTTACAACCCGGGTACCAAGAATGTTAAAGCTGATGCTTTGTCTCGCAGCTTTTCTCCCATGGTCGGTGCTGAGGAGGAGGAGGAGAGCATTTTACAAGAAGGTGTTGTGATTGCTGCTTTGGACTCCGTTTTGGAGGATGAGATTCTTAAAGCTCAGGAGAATGCCCCATCTAACACTCCCCATGGGAGGTTGTTTGTGCCTAGACCTTTAGGAGAGATTTGTTTGTTGAGTGTCATGAGTCTCGGTTGGCAGGTCATCCAGGAATTTCTGAAACCAAGAGACTTGTGGGTCGCAGTTTTTCGTGGCCTGGATGGCAGAAGGAAGTCATTAAGTGGGTGCGTCAATGTTCTGTGTGTGCTAGATCTAAGTCTTCGCATGCTCCTGCTGCGGGGCTGCTTTGCCCTCTGGAGGTTCCTAGTGCACCTTGGACACATCTGGCTATGGACTTTATTACTGACCTTCCCCCCTCTGAGGGTTTCACTGTCATCTGGGTGGTCATGGACCGTTTTAGCAAGATGTGTCACTTGGTTCCCTTCATCAAACTGCCCTGCGCTAAGACACTCGCTAAGGCCTTTGTCAAGGAAATTGTCAGACTACATGGCGTTCCTACTGACATTGTTTCTGATAGGGGACCTCAGTTCGTGGCTCGTTTTTGGCGTGCCTTTTGTGACAGGTTGGGAGTTCATTTGTCGTTTTCATCCGGATATCATCCTGAGTCCAATGGCCAGACAGAAAGGAAGAACCAGGATGTTGAGCAGTTCTTGCGTTGTTTTGTGGCAGACAATCAAGAGGGGTGGTCTGAGTTTCTTCCGCTTGCTGAATTTGCTCTTAACAACCATACATCCTCTTCTGCTGGGTGTTCGCCTTTTTTTTGTTGTTCTGGGAGACATCCGTCTTTTGGGTCATTCTCCAAATTGGTATCGGCTGTGCCTGAGGAGGAGAGTTTTTCTGGTGATTTGGAGAGAGTTTGGACGGATGTGCATAGTAATCTTCAGGAGGCTAACAAAAAATCTAAGAGGTACTTTGATAGGAAATGGCAAGAGGTTTTGTTTGCTGTTGGTGACATGGTTTGGTTGTCCTCTAAGAATCTGCGATTGAGGATTCCTTCTAAAAAATTGGGTCCCAAGTTCGTAGGGCCCTTTAAGGTGCTTCAGATAGTTAACCAATCTGCTGTTAGGTTGGAGGTTCCTACCTCCTGGAAGATTAATCCGGTATTTCATGTTTCTCTGTTGAAAAGAGCTGATGTATCGGATGGTGATGCCTCTGCCACTGTTCCTCCGGTGGTGGAGGACGGGGAATATGAAATTTCCCGCATCCTAAATTCTAGACGGTATAGAGGGAGTTTGCAGTATCTCGTCGCTTGGAAGGGTTTCGGACCCGAGGATAACTCATGGGTGAGGGCGGATGATGTTTCTGCTTCCAGACTTGTCAGAGCGTTTCACAGGAGGTTTCCTGATAAGCCCGGGCCTAGGGGATCTGGAGGATCCTCTTAGAAGAGGGGGTACTGTTAGAACTCTCCTGTTAGTTTTTTTTTAGTTTGCTAGTCACATGACCATTTTTGCCTATTTAATCCGGCTCCGCCCTCCTGGCCTTGCTGGACTTCATTGTAATTTCTACTCTTGAGCTAGCTTGGTACTCTGTTACCTTTCTCTGTCAGTTTTGCTAGGTCTTCGGACCTCTATGTTCTATGTTGTTTGTTTGTCCTATTTCTGCTACAATTTCTGCTAGGAGGTGTCCATCTTTCTCCCAGTCTCTAGTTCTTGTAGGGATCCCTTCCCTCACATCTATAGATCTTCGTTCAGACTGGCCGAGGACTTTAGCGGGTCTGATCACAGGATCAGGTTCCCCGTTACATCGTAGGGATCCAGCTTAGTTCCATTGTAGGGACAGATCTCCTGTCTTTCCTTAGTGCTTGTAGCAGATCATAACAATTAGTCCATCTATACTGACCTCCATCAGGGTGCAAATTCAATATAATTTTTTTCTGCATCTAGCTCTGAAAAAATATTTTGGCTTCTAGCAGTGTGTGGGACTTGGTCTATTAGTCCATCTATACTAACCTCCACCAGGTTGCAAATTAAAAATAATTTTTTTCTGCATCTAGCTCTGAAAAAATATTTGGGCTTCTAGCAGTGTGTGGGACTTGGTCTATTAGTCCATCTATACTAACCTCCACCAGGTTGCAAATTAGAAATAATTTTTTTCTGCATCTAGCTCTGAAAAAATATTTCGGCTTCTAGCAGTGTGTGGTACTCATTGTATTAGGCCATCTATACTGACCTCCACCAGCTTTGAAATTAATAATAATTTTTAGCTGCATCTAGCCCTGAAAATAATTTTTCTTCCCAATAGTGGTAGCAATAGAAATATGGGGCGCGCCTGGCTAACAAAAATATACGCTTCATAACAAAAAACACCAGCCTAGAGCATTGCATTAATAAGATGGCCTCATCGTCTCTCCCAGTACTAGGCCTACTTCGCCGGCTAGCATTCCTGTGCCTAAAACACAATGTATGGGTCCACGCTAGCCACTATGCTGAGGGGTGTAAAGCTGCTGCTAATGCTTTATAACAATTCAATTGGCAGATTTTCACAGAGCTCTTCCCCAACGCCCATCCATTGGGCAGCAGTTGCCCACCCTCCCTATGGGATCTAGTGGCTAATAGTTGATGCCATTAATCAGAGCGTCAGTTGCCCCGTCGACGTGGCAAGCATACGGTAAGGCATGGGAAGAGTGGACACGACTAGTAGCAGGCAGACGGGTTGACCAATGTGAACAAGCCAGATCACAAGTCACCATAGAGTTTCTCCACCAGCTAATGATGAGGGGCATATCAGGGGCGTCAGCGCAGCGGTGTCTGACCGGAGTAGCATTTCACTTCCAACTACTGAATTGGGGAGATGTGACAAAGATTCATCATCAGACAATCCATAAAAGGGTGGAAAAGGCATCAGCCAAGTCAGGAGTGTAGACGTCCCGTCCCGTGTCACTAAAACTGATTTCTCACATCATATCCCTAACACCATTAACATGACACTCACAATTTGAAGCAACACTACTGTCTACTGCATTTTTGATCGCCTTCTTCGGGGCGCTATGCATAAGCGAATTAGTCCCTCAATCCAAAATTACCACCAGTGGAGGCTTATTACACCAGGACGTAGTCATAGCCAATAATGCAATACGTCTACGCATACGCCAATCGAAAACGGTTCCAGCGGGCAGGGGTACTTGGGTACTTCTACAACCCACAAACTGTACACTGAGTCGGGTAACAATAGTAAAAACATATATAACCATCAGATCACAAAGTAATTTATTCCTATCACACATTGATGGAACGCCATTATCAAAATACCAGTTTCAAGCTATATTTAATAAATGCATAACATCGGCAGGGAACTACCCCAAAGATTATGGCACACACTCATTCCGCATAGGCGCGGCCACGGAAGCAGCAAGAGCAGGACTGTCAGAAACGGAAGTTCAGAGGATAGGGATATGGCGATCCACGTGTTTGGCGAGATACATAAGACCGGACTTGTTATCCTAACGTGGTTTGTTTCTTTTACAGGTGACGCTAAGCCAACAGTGTGGGTGATAGGTCACTCGTATATATATTTGGCAGAAAAAACGGCGAAAGTCCGCCCAGGCGGGAGGAAATTAGAGTTTCATAACACATATTTCAACTGGAGAGGTATTAGAGGCCTGCTATGGCCACAGGTACTAATGGAGGTAATCAAGGTAGGGAGAGAGGCAAGAGGTCTGGTCATCTTAGTTATACAGGCCCGGGGAAACAACCTAGGTCATCACAAGAGCGCATAACTAATGGCAATAATGAAAGTAGACACTGAGCGCTTCAGAGAATTTTTCACAAAACTAGCTATAGTATGGTCAGAGATTGTGCCGATAGCGGTATGGCAAGGTGCGCAAGACATCACGGCCATCAAACGGACAAGGCGGGTAATAAATATTCGGATGGCAAAATTTAGAAGAGACAGAGACAGTGTAGTGATACGACACCGACAACTGGAGGTAGATAAAGCAGGTCTCATACGGCCCGATGGTGTTCACTTAATGGATATTGGACTGGACATATTCCTGTCAGGACTAAAGGACGGAGTGGAACAAGCGTTAGGAGTGATAGGTGGGGGTCAGAGTCCTGCATACGAGTACGCAGGATCCTCCGTGGCCTGGAAATAGAAAGGACAAGTTGGAGAGTTACACTTGTTGGCCAACTTGCTGGAGTGGAGACCCAGGGCATGCTGCAACAAGCTGAATTATTTTAGAAATAAAATTCCTTTCTAATGGAATGAGTATAAAGAGTTAATAAAGCTGTGACCGATCCTCACCCATCCAGTTGTAAGAGTTACATTATTGTATTGTCAAGGAAAGGGTGGTGGTAGGGGCCTGAGCGTCTGGGTTTGTTTGGGGGTCCCCACAGTCTGCCTAGGCTAGATGCATTTAAAAATTCTTATTAGATACACAGGCAGTGCAGCTTGCTTCGCAGCTTGGCTACTACGCCCAAAGTATTGCCTAGGCTAGATGCAGTTAAAAATTCTACGCTGACTAGCAGACACTGAAGCTTTGGAGCAGACCTCTGAGTAAACAGCTCTTCAGACTCAACCATCTGTGTTACCCCAAGCCATAGTGTATGTAGTTTCTTACATTTAAAAGGGGGGGGGGGAGCGACCCAACCCACCTGGAATTGACGATGACAACGTCACGTAAGACACAGCAAGGGGACTCCAAAAAGAGTCTCCATTTTTTCACAAAATTGTGGCACAGACACCACTTAACCCTAGAACGCATACCTGGGGCCTCGCAGGCCCGCCCTGTTAGTTGTTTTCTATTTTCTGCAAGATTCTTTTAGTTAGAATTTTGAAACTCTAGGTATTCTTCATGTATATAGTTGTTTGTCATTTGACTTTGAGTTATTCCATGTTATTTGCACACGGGCCTAAAAGGTCCCAGGTACGTGAAAGTGTAGATTTTTATGGTCATGCGTTCTAGGGTTAAGTGGCATCAATTGCCCCACAGTTGCTTAAAACGGTTGGTGAGGTGATTTTACGAAATCCTCAAGCTTTTAGTCTCCCCAGGATGACACAGGGGTAGAAAAGTCCTTGCGAATCCATGATTTGTTCATCTTTATGAACGTGAGTCTGTCTACATTATCAGTGGAGAGCCGCGTGCGCTTATCTGTCAGCATACCACCAGCAGCACTGAACACACGCTCAGAGAGAACGCTGGCTATGGGGCATGACAAGGTCTCCAAGGCGTGAGTGGCGAGCTCTGGCCATTTTTCCAGATTGGAATCCCAAAATGAGCAAGGGTCCAGTGACACAGTCATGGCTTCAATGTTTACTTGGAGATACTCCTGTACCATCCTCTCTAGGCATTGACTATGTGTCAGACTTCTTGTCTCCTGTGTCCTTGCAAAGGATGGTCTAAAAAAGTGGTGAAACGATTCCACAAAATTGCTGTTACCAGCAGATACTGTGTTACTGTTACAGTTTGAGTGATGAAGACTCGACAGTCCAACGGTTGGCAAGTTAGAACTGTGAGATTCACTACGTGCACCACTGGTGTTTTGTGGAAAAGCACATGTAAGATTCTGCAACAGCGTCTGCAGATACTCCTGCATGCGTAAATCCCTTTTTATGGCAGGAATTATTTCGGCAAATTTACTTTTGGGATCTAAGAGTGTGGCAACCCAGTAGTCAGGATTACTTCGAATTCTGACAATCCAAGGGTCATTTTGCAGGTAGTGCAGCAAGAAGGCACTCATGTGTCTTGCGTATCCAGGAGGACCAAGTCCTTGTTGTGTTGGTAGCGAGGTAAGAATCATGCTTCCTTCCTCTGCCCTCTCCACCCAACCTCGCACAACAGAAATGTGATCAAGGTCTCCCTCATCTGATGAGTCTTCCATGCCCATCGCTAGTTCGTCCTCCACTTCTTCCTCGGCTCCTGCACCTTCCTCAACAGTTTGGCTGCTACCATGTGCCCTGGTTAATCCCTCTCTCCCACCCTCCCATGCCTGCCACCTTAGTGCTGCCGACCGTCTGGACCTTGGAGATGTTATCCCTTCCGCATACGACTCCTCCTCTACTTCCTCCACCTCCTCTTGTCCCACCACCTGACTCTGAATTCTGTTTAATGTGTGCTCCAGCATGTAAGTCACCGGAATAGTCATGCTGATAATGGCATCGTCGTCAGCACTAAACTTCTTCGTCACCATTTCAAAACTGTGCAAAAGGGTGTGTGGCGCCCCTGAGGATTCAGTCGCCACAGAGTTACTGCATCTCACCGAGAGGTGTGGTATCTCACCCTCAGGTAAGGAAAGCGTATGGCTCGGGACCCTAACACCTGCATCCAACACATACCCGCAGTGGGGGTAGGGCGAGATTACTCCTAAGGGAGAGCAGAGTCCCAGGTCCCTAGCTTTTGGGAGGGTCCTATGTAGTGGGTGCTTAGGGGAGCACATGACAGGGAGAGTATAAATAGGAAGCCATCTTAGAAAGAGCAAGCCAGTCAGAGGAGGAAAAGTGACAGGAGCAGAGGCTCTGCATGAGCTCTGCTCCGGAGGCGGGCCTAGCCTGGGAGGCCCAGGACTGAAGGAGAGAAGAGAGGAGTGGGAGCAGGAAGGCTCCAGGAACCAAAGGGACCCTAGGGGTATGGGCTGTGCAGAAGGCCACCCGTACTCCCGCTGCTACCAGGAGGTAGAGGGGTCAGGCCAGATAAGGGGAACCGGTCCCTCAACTAGCGGAGAAACAGCAAGGCTCAACTAGAAACCGGAGGCTGCAGCATTTCATGTACTGCAGGCCAAAGTCCACACCAGTCTCACTAAGAAGGTAGCCACATAGGACCCAGGGGACGGAACACACGTCGCCCGCCAAGGCCCGAGGATACCGGATAGAAGTGTCACTGGGTGTGAGGTGCAGGGAGAAGGCCAGAGAAAGGACACACAGAAGGGAGTCCTGCTAAGTACTCCAGAGCTATCTGGGGGTGGACTGAGCCCCTCACTGAGTACGCACAGCACGACGGGGGAGATTGCTCTGGTACCTGTAATCTGGACTGCAACAACTGTGAGTAAAGATCTTGGGACTGCATCACACGGACTCTGTGTTCATTACTGACTCCCTGCACTACAACCACCATCATCCACCCACACTGCCCTGAAGCTACACTCTTCCTGTGGGGAGTAATAATACCATTGCTGCAAAACCACCAGCTTCAGAGGACTGTTCCGCAGCGGCGGCCCCATTTGCCGCACTCCAGAGGTGGCGTAGTCGGACATTATAAAACCCATATATACAAATTACCCTTGGATTGACCGCCCTGGGTCACGGACCGGGTCACCGCCACAGTGACTACAACCCCCAGCGTCTACTGGCCCAGCTCCGGGTACCCCATGGCCCAGTGGGCGCGTCAACTTCATAGGTCCCTGATCTGAGACCACTCCTGCAGCGTGATTTGCCCCACCTCTGGATCTCATTGGCCCAGGCTATACGTCAGTACGTATTGCACCAGGGTTTGTCGGTGCTGCCACAGTCGCTGCAACATGTGCAGAGTTGAATTCCACCGTGTCGGCACATCGCATTTCAGCCGGTGAACTGGCAGGCCCAACGACTTTTGTAGAGATGTAAGTCGTAGAGCTGCGGGATGCGAATGGCGGAAGTGAGCACACAGCGACCGTGCTGTCTGCAGAAGGCCATCTAGTCCGGGATAGTGGGCTAAAAATTGATGGACAACCAGGTTCAACACGTGAGCCATACAAGGCACGTGTGTGACATTGCCCCGGCGAAGGGCCGCACCCAGGTTTGTAGCATTGTCGCACACAGCCTTCCCTGGTTGCAGGTCCAGTGGAGACAACCATTCATGAAACTGGGTCTCCAGAGCTGTCCACAACTCCTCAGCTGTGTGACTCACATTTCCCAGACATTTCAAAGTAAAAACCGCCTGATGACGTTGAGCCCTGCTGCCAGCATAGTAAGGGGGTGTGCAGCAGGGGCGGAACTACCGCCCGTGCAGCCGGTTCATTGAACGGGGGCCCCGAGGGAGAGGGGGCCCCTCCAGCAGGGCCGCCATCAGGACATGACTGCCCTGACTCCAGTATGGGGCCCAGCCAGTAGGGGCCCCCTTGGGGGCCCCCCTCTTGTGAGTCTCTCTCCTCATGGGGCCCCCAGCCCCATGCTAAGAGCCGGGTCCGGGACATCTCAGCGCTGCGCTGCTGCGGCAGCGCTTTCATGATTCCCCTGACTTCCGGTCATGTGACGGCACCGTCACATGACCGGAAGTCAGGAGAACCTGGTGTCAGCGATTTGGACGAGCGCCAGGATTCTGCAGGGATTGCATGGGGGTAAGTATAGCAAGTTTTATTTTTTTTTAAATACAATTTACTAGGAGTGGGGGGAATGGGAGATGCACATGTGGTGGAGGGGGGTGAGAGATGCACATGGGGGGGATGAGAGAGGGGCACATGTGGGGGATGCGAGAGGGGCACATGGGGGGGATGAGAGAGGGGCACATGGGGGGGAGGGGGATGAGGGATGTGCACATGAAGGGGTGAGTGCTGCACATGGGGGGATGAGAGCTGCACATGGGGGAATTGGGAGAAAATGAGCTGCACATGGTGGAATTGGGAGAAAATGAGCTGCACATGGGGGAATTGGGAGTAGGGGGATAACGAGCTGCACATAATGAATGTGGGGTGGGGGACAGTAAATGATAAATGATGATGGGGTGGGGAGAGCACGGACATGATATAATGAATTGCGGCAGGGGGTGCATGTAAATAATGAATGCGGGGAGCAGGAAGTATAGAGTAGGGGGCGTTGCGGATGCAGGAGTGTAACTGGTAACAAATTGGCGGAAAGAGTAGAGGTTCTAATTAAATTATATATTAAGTGCCTATTTAAAGTTAATGGGGGCACCGTGGTGGATTACAATTTATATTTGGAATGGTAGGTTGCATAATAACTAACCATATATTGATGGTGGATGCACGTCTGTATTCAGCTGCGTAATGTAGAAGTTGGGGAATGTGCTCTAGATAACTGTGTTATTTTATGCAGAGACGAGTCCTGGCTGGAAGACGTGATGGCGGTCTGTGCTGGATGAAGGAGAAAAGCGTAGCTGAAGGACTTCACCTAGAGACGTCACCAGTGAGTCAGTGTATTACATGTACACTTACACTATATACTATGTACCGGGCTCCTGTGTATAATGTCACTGGTAATCCCTGTATTACCTGTAGACTATATACAGAGCTCCTGTGTATAATGTCACTGGTGATCACTGTATTACCTGTACACTGACACTATATACAGAGCTCCTGTGTATAATGTCACTGGTGATCACTGTATTACCTGTACACTATACACTATATACAGAGCTCCTGTGTATAATGTCACTGGTGATCGCTGTATTACCTGTACACTATATACAGAGCTCCTGTGTATAATGTCACTGGTGATCACTGTATTACCTGTACACTGACACTATATACAGAGCTCCTGTGTATAATGTCACTGGTGATCACTGTATTACCTGTACACTGACACTATATACAGAGCTCCTGTGTATAATGTCACTGGTGATCACTGTATTACATGTACACTTACACTATATACTATGTACCGGGCTCCTGTGTATAATGTCACTGGTGATCACTAGATTACCTGGACACTTACATTATACATACCATGTATAGAGCTCCCGTGTATAATGACACTTACGGTAATATTAGTAATGTGGTGGTAATATTAGTAATGTGGTGGTAATATGTGGTCTGGTCATGGTGTGGCAGTTTTTCCCCCTTCTGTGTGGTATTATTCAGTCACTATGTTGTGGTAATATGTGGTCTGGTCATGGTGTGGCGGTATTCCCTGTATGTGGTATTATTGGTCATTTAAAAAAAAAATGGATATGACACATTCCCTTAGAGAAAACTAAATAAAAATATATCTAAAAAGAGTATTGGATATTTTAAGAAAATTTTAATAGGTTAGAGTAGGGCCCGGCCAGAAGAGTCTACCTTATCGTGGTGGCGGCTTTAAAAATCTTTTGGCCAAAACAAAAGCTGATGGCTATGCATGTGGCACCGTCACATGGCCGAACGTCAGGAGAACGTGGTGGCAGCGACGTGGACGAGCGCCAGGATTCTGCAGGGATCGCATGGGGGTAAGTATAACAAGTTTTATTTGTTTTAAATACAATTAATTAACTAGGAGTGGGTGGGTGAGAGATGCACACGGGGGGGGGGGAGAGAAGCACATGGGGGGGTGAGAGATGCACACGGGGGGGTGAGAGATGCACACGGGGGGGTGAGAGATGCACACGGGGGGGTGAGAGATGCACATGGGGGGGTGAGAGATGCACATGGGGGGGGATGAGAGATGCACAGGGGGGATGGGAGATGCACGGGGGGGTGAGCTGCACATGGGGGGGTTATGTTTACATAACTTTGTTGCCTTATGAAGCGCAGGGGGGGCCCCCCAAAAATTTCTTGCACAGGGGCCCACTACAGTCTGTGTCCGCCCCTGGTGTGCAGGATCCCTTCTGCGCAGTTAGAAAGCTTGTGGCATGACCAGACAGGCTTTGGGTGCAGGTGGAGGACCAAGAGGAGGTTGAGGAGGCAGAAGCAGTGGAGGAACTTTGAGATAAAGAGGATTTACGCACAACTCGTGGGGACGGCAAGACTTGGACAGCAGCCCCTTGTTCTGCTGTCACCATAGTTACCCAGTGCCCAGTCAGCGACATGTAACGCCCCTGTCCATGCCTACTCGTCCAAGTGTCTGTGGTGAAATGCACCCTGTCACACACAGAGTTTCTCAAAGAAGTGGTGATGTTGTGTGCGACATGCTGGTGGAACGCAGGCACACCTTTCTTTGAGAAGTAGTGCCGACTAGGCATCTGGTACTGGGGCACTGCGATGGACATAAGGTCTCGAAAATCCTCTGTGTCCACCAGGCGGAAAGGAAGCATTTCTGTAGCCAAGAGCTTGCAGATGGTAAAATTCAACCTCTTAGCTTTCTCATGGCTAGGAGGAAATGGTCTTTTACTTGTCCACATCTGAGGGATCGAGGGCTGGCTTTTGTGCTTAGACGGGGTTGAGAAGGGTGTCCCCGGCAAACTGCCGGTCTCTGAGGAAGATGCAGGCGGACATGTTAGGTTGCCTTGATCCAAAGGTGGTGCTCTCGATGTCGGAGTGCGCTCAACACCAGCAGGTGTTTCCACTTCTCAATGAACTGACGACCTGCCAATCACACTGGCTGTTGCGGGTAAAGAGGTGGCAGGTCTGCGTCCAAAAACATGTGTGACTGCTGTCCCCCCAGTCACAGAGGATGAAGAGGCTGCGGATGCACAAGATGGGGCAGACAGTGGTTGGCCCGGCCCGCTAGGCCGCATTGTAGCACGGTGAGCTTCCCACTGCAACTTATGCTTCATATCCATGTGACGGTACATGCATAAAGTACTCAAACTATGGATTTTTTGGCCTCCACTTAGCTTTTGGTGACAAATATTACAGATAACACGAGTTGGGTCATCCTTATCGATCTGAAAAAATGCTCAGGCTATACAAGGCTTAGAGCCCATGCGACCTGAAGAGCCACCACGACTTGTGGTCAGAGCCAGAGTTGTGGTTGAGGATGCAGTTGTTGACGTGCTTCCAGTACTCCGTCTCTGTCCAGGAAGGCGCAACCAAACCTCATCGTCAATAGCATCTGTGACGCCCCGCTGCGCTTGGTATCACAGATCCTAGAAGAGTGCATTGATGGAACCCTCCACAAGAGGCCCCCATAAACATTCACACATCTCCACCTTCCACCTCAGATCAACAGAGGGAGCCCGTTAGGGATATAAATAGGGAAGGTGGAGCTAGGCAGTTCATTTCCTCTGAAGAGTTCCTGCAGTAGAGAAGCCTAAGAGAGGTCAGTCTGCAGTGGAGCTCAGTCTAGTCTAGAGAACTCAGTTAATAGTTCAGCAGTGGAGCACGAGGCTCCTGCTAGCTAGATTCAGGGAGCCCAGATAGAGCTTAAGGTGTGCCGGCGCCATGAGATCGGTGAAGCGCGGCAAGCTGCCGTTAGTGTGTATAGCCTAGTGAGGGCCCAAGTAGGCCGAAGGCGAGTGGCGAGTTAGTACATAAGGGGCAGAGGAGCTTAACCAGCTCACCCCGAAGCATTTACCGGACACCGGATCCGAGCTTACCGGGATCTCTATGACCCAGTAAGGCATAACCGGAATCCCTGGAGAACTACAAGTCGCAGGATCGCTAAGGTGCTGATAAGTAACAGAGCCAGGAGACGCTTAGGCCTCGCATACTGGGAGCGTGAACTCCAAGAGAAGGCCCTACCACAAGGTCAGCCAGTGCAGGACAGAGACAAAGTTAGGCCTAGCTCCAGGCAGGTCAGAAACTTACTACGCAGAGGCAAGAAACAGGAGGCCCTACACCCGCTCATTGGGGAGGATCCTGATATGCACCCTTCACCCTACAGTGCTCCGGGATGTGCCTGAATTTCCACCAGTAAAAGGTACTGAAGTGACTACCGTGTCCGTTCCCGTTCTTGGTCTGACCCAGCTGGGTCTTGCCTGTCCTGCATTCCCCCTGCATACGCTGCCCTGAGACCTAGCTCCACCTGTGGGGAGCTATACCATTGAGCTGCCTTATTACGGGACTCAGTGGACTGCTGCAGCGCTGGTGCTTCTCACCAGATACCACAGGTGGCGTCACGAACTCTTATAAAATTAACAATTATCCACCCTTTTAAAGAGTGACCCCAGGGTACGGGCCAGGGAGCCGACCACCGCGACATCCCCAAGGCCAGGCAAAGGCCCGGGTACTGAGTCATCCCCATCCCCTGGGCTAGTCACATCCTCCTCCACCTCCTCTGCTGACCTCATCGACTGGCTGACTGTGGGTTGACAGTAAGTGGGATCTCCAACCTCGTCATCATCACCCTGTGTGTTCTCACACCCATCGTCCTCAGAGCCAACCTCTTCCTGCCCTGACCGAAAAGTCAAGTTGTCGCTCCAATCAGGTGTTTGAGTCTCATCATCATCTTCCTCATTGTCTCCACCAACAGGAGTTACAGTTTGGGAACAAGGGTCTACATTATGCTCAGAACCTTCTTCATCTGGTCCTGGATCCGACTTATAAAGATTCTGGGCATCAGTGCAGATCATTTCCTCGTCTGGATTAACAGAAGCTCTGGAGTAGACCTCCGTTTCTCAGGCTATAGTATGAGTAAACAGCTGTGCAGACTCAACCATCTGTGTTACCCCATACTCAGAAGGGCAGCTGGAGACTTGGGAGCTGTGAGGAAGCAAGTGCGATTGGGGTGACACCTCTGAGGACTGGAGTATTTGTGATGTTGAAGTTGAGGTGGAGGAGAGCCCACTTGAAGGAGCACTTGATATCCGTTGAAGCACCTGCTGTTTTTGTGCCTCATCTGGAATTTGTAGCGATTGGCGTGGCTGTAAGAAAAGGATCTTATCACATTGTCCACAAAAAAAAGTCGACATCTTAGTTTGGCTGGAAGATGGACTTTCTTCTGCAGATGTTACTCCCCCCCCCCCCCCACTGCGGGGGGGCTCGACCCACCAGCGGACGGGCACCAGTATTGGGAGAGGGGGGGGCTGGCCGTCAGGGTCCACCGCGGCTCTGGCACGAACCCAGCGACACGGAGGTGGCACGGGCAGGAACGGACTGGCCGGGTAGGCTTCGCACTTCTTTGCTTTTAGAAGGGCATGGCATGCCTATATCTGTGTCTCTGCCTCCTTTTACTCCTCCACCTCTTTTCTTTTCACATGACTATATGTACTTGTCACTTTTCCATGTATTAGTTGTGTCTTCTGAGCAGTTTGTCAGGTTTTGGACACCTTTGAAGGTGTTTTCTATGTGTTTCTATGTGTTTTTGTTTGCCTGCCATTGGTTTTAATGGTGTTCATAGGTGTTCGACAAACAGTTCGACGAACAGTTCGGCGAACACACGGGTGTTCGACGAACCGAACCGACCTCGAACACTACGGGGGTGGCTCAACACTAGTCGCAGTGGAAGAAAAAGACAATATCAATGCGGCGTAGAAGAGAAGTGTAGGTCACAGTAGCTTAACAAGATGGTTTAAATGCCAATTGAAAGAGTGGTGGAGGTTGCAGCGGAGTAAAAAAAATATACCAATGCCCGTGGAAGAGACATGGAGGACACAGTAACTTAACAAGACTGTTTTAATGCCCCTTGGAATAGACGTGGAGGTCACAGTAACTTAACAAGATGGTTTTAATGCCCCTTGGAAGAGTGATGGAGGTTACAGTGGAATCAAAAGACAATATCAATGTCCCCGTGGAAGAGACGTGGAGGTCAGAGTAGCTTAACACGATGGTTTTAATGCCCCTTGGAAGAGTCGTGGAGGTCGCAGTGGAATAAAAAGAAAATATAAATGCCCAATGGAAGAGACGTGGAGGACACAGTAGCTTAACAATGCGGTTTTAATGCCCATTGGAAGTGTGATGGAGGTCGAAGTGGAATAAAAAGACAATATCAATGCCCCTTGGAAGAGTGGTGGAAGTCGCAGTGGAAGAAAAAGACAATATCAATGCCCCGTGGAAGAGACGTGGAGGTCAGAGTAGCTTAACAAGACGGTTTTAATGCCCATTGGAACAGTGGTGGAGGTCCCAGTGGAATAAAAAGAAAATATAAATGACCAGTGGAAGAGACGTAGAGGATACAGTAGCTTAACAATGCGGTTTAAATGCCCATTGGAAGAGTGGTGGAGGTCGCTGTGGAATAAAAATACAATATCAATGCCCCGTGGAAGAGACGTGGAGGTCACAGGAGCTTAACAAGATGGTTTTAATGCCCCTTGGAAGAGTGGTGGAAGTCGCTGTGGAACAAAAAGACAATACTAATGCCCCGTGGAAGAGATGTGGAGGACACAGTAGCTTAAAATGCGGTTTTAATGCCCCTTGGAAGATCTGTGGAGTTCAGAGTGCTTTAACAAGATGGTTTTAATGCCCTTTGGAAGAGACGTGGAGGTCACAGTAGCTTAAAAAGACGGTTTTAATGCCCCTTGGAAAAGTGGTGGAGGTTACAGAGGAATAAAAGGACAATATCAATGCCCCTTGGAGGAGACGTGGAGGTGACAGAAGCTTAGCAAGACTGTTTTAATGCCCCTTAAAAGTGTGGTGGAGGTCGCAGTGGAGGAATAAAACGACAATATCAATGCCCCGTGGAAGAGTGGTGGAGGTCGCAGTGGAATAAAAATACAATATCATTGCACCTGGGAAGACACGTGGAGATCACAGTATCTTAACAAGACGGTTTTAATGCACCTTAAAAATGAGGTGGAGGTCGCAGTGGAATAAAACGACAAAATCAATGCACCATGGAAGAGTGGTGGAGGTCACAGTAGCTTAACAAGACCGTTTTCATGATCCTTGGAAGTATGGTGGAGGTCGCAGTGGAATAAAACGACAATATCAATGCCCCGTGGAAGAGTGGTGGAGGTCGCAGTGGAACAAAATGACAATATCAATGCCCCGTGGAAGAGACGTGGAGGTCACAGTAGCTTAACAAGACGGTTTTAATGCCCCATGGAAGTGTGGTGGAGGTCGCAGTGGAATAAATCGACAATATCAATGCCCCGTGGAAGAGTGGTGGAGGTCGCAGTGGCATAAAATGACAATATCAATGCCCCGTGGAAGAGACGTGGAGGTTACAGTAGCTTAACAAGACTGTTTTATTGCCCCTTGGAAGAGTGGTGGAGGTTGCAGTGGAATAAAAAGACAATATCATTGCCCGTGGAAGAGAACTTGAGGTCATAGTAGCTTAATAAGACGGTTGTAATGCCCCTTGGAAGAGTGGTGAAGGTCGCAGTGGAATAAAAAGACAAAATCAATGCTCCGGGGAAGAGACGTGGAGATCACAACGGTTTTAATGCCCCTTGGAAGAGACGTGGAGGTCACAGCAGCTTAAAAAGATGGTTTTAATGCCCCTTGGTAGAGGTTGCAGTGGAATAAAAAGACAATATCAATGCCCCGTGGAAGAGACGTGGAGATCACAGTAGCTTAACAAGACAGTTTTAATGCCCCTTGGAAGAGCTGTGGAGTTCAGAGTGGTTCAACAAGACGGTTTTAATGCCCCTTGGAAGAGACGTGGAGATCACAGTAGCTTTACAAGACGGTTTTAATGCCCCTTGGAAGAGCGGTGGAGGTCGCAGTGGAATACAAAGACAATATCAATGCCCCTTGGAAGAGACATGGAGGTCACAGTAGCTTAACATGATGGTTTTATTGCCCATTGGAAGAATGGTGGAGGTCGCAGTTTATTAAAAAGACAATATCAATGCCCAGTGGAAGAGACGTGGAGGTCACAGGCGTTTAACAAGAAAGATTTAATGCCCCTTGAAAAAGTGGTGGAGGTCGCAGTGGAATAAAAAATAATATCAATGCCCCTTGGAAGAGTGGTGGAGGTCGCAGTGGAATAAAAAGACAATATCAATGCCCCGTGGAAAAGACGCGGAGGTCACAGTAGCTTAACAATACAGTTTTAATGCCCCATGGAAGAGTGGTAGAGGTCGCAGTGAAATAAAAAGACAACATCAATGCCCCTTGGAAGAGACGTGAAAATCACAGTAGTTTAACAAGATGGTTTTAATGCCCCTTGGACGAGTGGTGGAAGTTACAGTGGAATAAAAACACAATATCAATGCCAGTAGAAGAGACGTGGAGGTCACAGTAGCTTATCAAGACGGTTTTAATGCCCCTTGGAATAGTGGTGGAGGTCGCAGTGGAATAAAAAGACAATATCAATGCCCCGTGGAAAAGATGTGGAGTTCACAGTAGCTTAACAAGACGGTTTTAATGCCCCTTGGAAGAGCTGTGGAGTTCAAAGTGGTTTAAAAAGACGGTTTTAATGTGCCTTGGAAGAGACGTAAAGGTGACAGTAGCTTAACAAGATGGTTTTATTGCCCCTTGGAAGTGTGGTGGGGTTGCAGTGGAATAAAACGACAATATCAATGCCCCGTGGAAGAGTGGTGGAGGTCACAGTGGAATAAAATGACAATATCAATGCCCAGTGAAAGAGACGTGGAGGTCACAGTAGCTTAACAAGACGGTTTTAATGCCCCTTGGAAGTGTGGTGGAGGTTGTAGTACAATATCAATGCCCCGTGGAAGAGTAGTGGAGGTCGCAGAGGAAAAAAATTACAATATCAATACGCGATGAAAGAGACGTGGAGGTCACAGTAGCTTAACAATGCGGTTTTAATGCCCCTAAGAAGAGTGATGGAGGTCGCAGTGGAATAGAAAGACAATATCAGTGCCCGTGGAAGAGAATTGGAGATCACAGTAGATTAACAAGACAGTTTTATTGCCCCTTGGAATAGCTGTGGAGTTCAGAGTGGTTCAACAAGACGGTTTTAATGCCCCTTGGAAGAGACGTGGAGGTCACAGTAGCTTAACAAGACGGTTTTAATGCCCCTTGGAAAAGTGGTGGAGGTTACAGTGGAATAAAAAGGCAATATCAATGCCCCGTGGAAGAAAAGTGGAGGTCACAGTAGCTTTACAAGATGGTTTTAATGCCCCTTGGAGGAGCGGTGGAGGTCGTAGTGGAATAAAAAGACAATATCAATGTCCAGTGGAAGAGACTTGGAGGCTACAGCAGCTTAACAAGATGGTTTTAATGCCCCTTGTAAGAGTGTGGAGGTTGCAGTGGAATAAAAATACAATACCAATGACCCTTGGAAGAGTGGTGGAGGTCGTAGTGTTATAAAAAGACAATATAAATTTCCTGTGGAAGAGACGTGGTGGTCTCAGTAGCTTAACAAGACAGTTTTAATGCCAATTGGACGAGTGGTGGAGGTTACAGTGGAATAAAAACACAATATCAATGCCGCGTAGAAGAGACGTGGGGGTCACAGTAGCTTAACAAGATGATTTTAATGCCCCTTGGAAGAGCTGTGGAGTCCAAAGTCGTTTAACAAGATGGTTTTAATGCCTATTGGAAGAGAAATCGAGGTGACAGTATCTTACCAAGATGGTTTTAATGTTCCTTGGAAGGGTCGAGGAGGTTACAGTAGAATAAAAAGACAATATGAATGCCCCGTGGAAGAGACATGGAGGTCACAGTAGCTTAACAAAATGGTTTAATGCCCCTTGGAAGAGAGGTGGAGGTCGCAGTGGAATAAAAAGACAATATCAATGCCCCTTGGAAGAGTGGTGGACGTCGCAGTGGAGGAAAAAGACAACACCAATGCCCCGTGGAAGAGACGTGGAGGTCACAGTAGCTTAACAAGATGGTTTAAATGCCCTTTGGAAGAGTGGTGGAGGTCGCAGTGGAATAATAAGACAATATCAATGCCCCTTGGAAGAGTGGTGGACGTCGCAGTGGAGGAAAAAGACAACACCAATGCCCCGTGGAAGAGACGTGGAGGTCACAGTAGCTTAACAAGATGGTTTTAATGCTCCTTGGAAGTGTGGTAGAGGTTGCAGTGGAATAAAACGACAATATCAATGCCCCGTGGAAGAGTGGTGGAGGTCACAGTAGCATAATAAGACTTCTTTAATGCCACTTTGAAATGTGGTGGAGGTCGCAGTGGAATAAAACAACAATATCAATGCCCCGTGAAAGAGTGGAGGAGGTCACAGTGGAATAAAATGACAATATCAATGCCCCGTGAAAGAGACGTGGAGGTCACAGTAGCTTAACAAGACAGTTTTAATGCCCCTTGAAACTGTGGTGGAGGTTGTAGTGGAATAATAAGACAATATCAATACCCCGTGGAAGAGACATGGAGGTCACAGTAGCTTAACATGATGGTTTTATTGTCCCTTGGAAGAGTGGTGGAGGTTGCAGTGGAATAAAAAGATAATATCAATGCCCCTTGAAAGAGTGGTGAAGGTCGCAGTGGAATAAAAAGACAATATCAATGCCCCGTGGAAGAGACGTGGAGGTCACAGTAGCTTAACAAGACAGATTAAATGTCCCTTGGAAGACTGGTGGAGGTCGCAGTGGAATAAAAAGACAATATCAATGCCCCGTGGAAGAGACGTGGAGGTCACAGTAGCTTAACAAGATGGTTTTAATGCCCCTTGGAGGAGTGATGGAGGATACAGTGGAATAAACACCCAATATCAATGCCCGTGGAATATACGTGGAGGTCACAGTAGCTTAACCAGATGGTTTTAATGCTCCTTGGAAGTGTGGTGGAGGTTGCAGTGGATTAAAACGACAATATCAATGCCCCGTGGAAGAGTGGTGGAGGTCACAGTAGCATAATAAGAGTTCTTTAATGCCACTTTGAAATGTGGTGGAGGTCGCAGTGGAATAAAACGACAATATCAATGCCCCGTGAAAGAGTGGAGGAGGTCACAGTGGAATAAAATGACAATATCAATGCCCCATGAAAGTGACGTGGAGGTCACAGTAGCTTAACAAGACGGTTTTAATGCCCCTTGAAAGTGTGGTGGAGGTTGTAGTGGAATAAAACGACAATATCAATGCCCCGTGGAAGAGTAGTGGAGGTCGCAGTGGAATAAAATTACAATATCTATGCCCCATGGAAGAGACGTGGAGGTCACAGTAGCTTTACAAGACGGTTTTAATGCCCCTTGGAAGAGCGGTGGATGTTGCAGTGGAATAAAAAGACAATGTCAATGTCCACTGGAAGAGACTTGGAGGTTACAGCAGGGTAACAATATGGTTTTAATGCCCCTTGAAAGAGTGTGGAGGTCGCAGTGGAATAAAAAGACAATACCAATGCCCATTGGCAGAGTGGTGGAGGTCGTAGTGGAATAAAAAGACAATATAAATTTCCTGTGGAAGAGACGAGGATTTCACATTAGCTTAACAAGATGGTTTTAATGCCCCTTGGAAGAACTGTGGAGTCCAAAGTCGTTTAACAAGATGGTTTTAATGCCCCTTGGAAGAGACGTGGAGATGACAGTAGATTAACAAGATGGTTTCAATGTTCCTTGGAAGACTGGGGGAGGTTACAGTAGAATAAAAAGACAATATGAATGCCCTGTGGAAGAGACGTGGAGGTCACAGTAGCTTAAAAAAATGGTTTTAATGCCCCTTGGAAGAGAGGTGGAGGATGCAGTGGAATAAAAAGACAATATCAATGCCCCTTGGAAGAGTGGTGGAGGTCGCAGTGGAAGAAAAAGACAACACCAATGCCCCGTGGAAGAGACGTGGAGGTCACAGTAGCTTAACAAGATGGTTGAAATGCCCCTTGGAAGAGTGGTGGAGGTCGCAGTGGAATAATAAGACAATATCAATACCCCGTGTAAGAGACGTGGAGGTCACAGTAGCTTAACTTGATGGTTTTATTGCCCCTTGGAAGAGTGGTGGAGGTTGCAGTGGAATAAAAAGATAATATCAATGCCCCTTGAAAGAGTGGTGGAGTTCGCAGTGGAATAAAAAGACAATATCAATGCCCCGTGGATGAGACGTGGAGGTCACAGTAGCTTAACAAGACAGATTAAAAATCCCTTGGAAGATTGGTGGAGGTCGAAGTGGAATAAAAAGACAATATCAATGCCACGTGGTAGAGACGTGGAGGTCACAGTAGCTTAACAAGACGGTTTTAATGCCCCTTGGATGAGTGGTGGAAGTTACAGTGGAATAAAAACCCAATATCAATGCCCCGTGGAATATACGTGGAGGTCACAGTAGCTTAACAAGATGGTTTTAATGCCCAATGGAAGAGTGGTGGAGGTAGCAGTGGAATAAAGAGACAATATCAATGCCCCGTGGAAGAGATGTGGAGGTCACAGTAGCTTAACAAGATGGTTTTAATGCCCCTTGGAAGAGTGGTGGAGGTCGCAGTGGAATAAAAAGAAAATATCATTGCCCCTTGGAGGAGTGGTGGAGGTCGCAGTGGAATAAAAAGACAAAGTCAATGCCCGGTGGAAGAGACTTGGAGGTCACAGTAGCTTAACAAGATGGTTTTAATGCCCCTTGGAACAGCTGTGGAGTTCAGAGTGGTTTAGCAAGACTTTTTTTAATGCCCCTTGGAAGAGACGTGGAGGTCAAAGTAGCTTAACAAGACTGTTTTAATGCCCCTTGTCAGGGAGGTGGGGGTTACAGTAGAATAAAATAACAATATCAATTTCCCGTGGAAGAGACGTGGAGGTCACATTATCTCAACAAGACGGTTTTAATGCCCCTTAGAAGTGTGATGGAGGTCTCAGTGGAATAAAAAGATAATATCAATGACACTTGGAAGAGTAGTGGAGGTCGCAGTGGAAGAAAAAGACAATATCAATGCCGCGTAGAAGAGAAGTGTAGGTAACAGTAGCTTAACAAGACGGTTTAAATGCCACTTGAAAGAGTAATGGAGGTTGCAGTGGAATAAAAAAAATATATCAATGCCCGTGGAAGATTCATGGAGGTCACAGTAACTTAACAAGGCTGTTTTAATGCCCAATGGAAGAGCTGTGGAGTTCAGAGTGGTTTAACAAGACAGTTTTAATGCCACTTGGAAGAGACGTGGAGGTGACAGTAGCTTACCAAGAAGATTTTAATGCCCCTTGGTAGAGTGGTGGAGGTTACAGTGGAATGAAAAGACAATATCAATGCCCCTGGAAGAGACGTGGAGGTCACAGTAGCTTAACATGACGGTTTTAATGCCCCTTGGAAGTGTGGTGGAGGTCCCAGTGGAATAAAATGACAATATCAATGCCCCGGGGAAGAGACTTGAAGGTCACAGTATCTTAACAAAACGGTTTTAATACCCCTTGGTAGAGTGGTGGAGGTTACAGTGGAATAAAAAGATAATATCAATGCCCCGTGGAAGAGACGTGGAGATCACATTAGCTTTACAAGACTGTTTTAATGCCCCTTGGAAGAGTGGTGGAGGTCGCAGTAGAATACAGAGACAATATCAATGGCCCTTGGAAGAGACGTGGAGGTCACAGTAGCTTAACATGATGGTTTTATTACCCCTTGGAAGAGTGGTGGAGGTCGCAGTGGAATTAAAAGACAAAATCAATGCCCCTTGGAAGAGTGGTGGAGGTCGCAGTTTATTAAAAAGACAATAACAATGCCCATGGGAAGAGACGTGGAGGTCACAGTCGTTTAACAAGACAGATTTAATGCCCTTTGGAAGAGTGGTGGAGGACGCAGTGGAATAAAAAATAATATCAATGCCCCTTGGAAGAGTGGTGGAGGTCGCAGTGGAATAAAAAAACAATATCAATGCCCCGTGGAAGAGACGGGGAGGTCACAGTAGCTTAACAAGACAGATTAAATGTCCCTGGGTAAAGTGGTGGAGGTCGCAGTGGAATAAAAAGACAATATCAATGCCCAGTGGAAGAGACGTGGAGGTCACAGTAGCTTAACAAAACGTTTATTATGCCCCTTGGAAGAGTGGTGGAGATCGCAGTTTATTAAAAAGACAATATCAATGTCCCTTGGAAGAGTGGTGGAGGTCACAGTGGAATAAAAATACAATATCAATGCCCCGTAGAAAAGACGTGGAGGTCACAGTAGCTTAACAATACAGTTTTAAAGCCCCTTGGAACAGTGGTGGAGGTCGCAGTGGAATAAAAAGACAATATCAATGCCCCGTGGAAGAGACGTGAAGATCACAGTAGCTTTACAAGACGGTTTTAATGCCCCCTGGAAGAGAGGTGGAGGTCGCAGTGGAAAACAAAGACAATATCAATGCCCCTTGGAAGAGTGGTGGAGGTCACAGTGGAATAAAAAGACAATATCAATACCCCGTGGAAAAGACGTGGAGGTCACAGTAGCTTAACAATACAGTTTTAATGCCCCGTGGAACAGTGGTGGAGGTCTCAGTGGAATAAAAAGACAATATCAATGCCCCTTGGAAGAGACGTGGAAATCACAGCAGCTAAACAAGATGGTTTTAATGCTCCTTGGATGAGTGGTGGAAGTTACAGTGGAATAAAAACACAATATCAATGCCAGTAGAAGAGACGTGGAGGTCACAGTAGCTTAACAAGACGGTTTTAATGCCCCTTGGAAGAGTGGTTGAGGTCGCAGTGGAATAAAAAGACAATATCAATGCCCAGTGGAAAAGACGTGGAGGTCACAGTAGCTTAACAAGACGGTTTTAATGCCCCTTGGAAGAGCTGTGGAGTTCAGAGTGGTTTAATAAGACGGTTTTAATGCCCCTTGGAAGAGACGTGAAGGTGACAGTAGCTTAACAAGATGGTTTTATTGCCCCTTGGAAGTGTGGTGGAGGTCGCAGTGGAATAAAAAGACAATATCAATGCCCCGTGGAAGAGACGTGAAGATCACAGTAGCTTTACAAGACGGTTTTAATGCCCCCTGGAAGAGAGGTGGAGGTCGCAGTGGAAAACAAAGACAATATCAATGCCCCTTGGAAGAGTGGTGGAGGTCACAGTGGAATAAAAAGACAATATCAATACCCCGTGGAAAAGACGTGGAGGTCACAGTAGCTTAACAATACAGTTTTAATGCCCCTTGGAACAGTGGTGGAGGTCTCAGTGGAATAAAAAGAGAATATCAATGCCCCTTGGAAGAGACGTGGAAATCACAGCAGCTTAACAAGATGGTTTTAATGCTCCTTGGATGAGTGGTGGAAGTTACAGTGGAATAAAAACACAATATCAATGCCAGTAGAAGAGACGTGGAGGTCACAGTAGCTTAACAAGACGGTTTTAATGCCCCTTGGAAGAGTGGTTGAGGTCGCAGTGGAATAAAAAGACAATATCAATGCCCAGTGGAAAAGACGTGGAGGTCACAGTAGCTTAACAAGACGGTTTTAATGCCCCTTGGAAGAGCTGTGGAGTTCAGAGTGGTTTAATAAGACGGTTTTAATGCCCCTTGGAAGAGACGTGAAGGTGACAGTAGCTTAACAAGATGGTTTTATTGCCCCTTGGAAGTGTGGTGGAGGTCGCAGTGGAATAAAAAGACAATATCAATGCCCCGTGGAAGAGTGGTGGAGGTCACAGTAGCTTAACAAGACTTTTTTAATGCCCCTTTGAAATGTGGTGGAGGTCGCAGTGGAATAAAACGACAATATCAATGCGTCGTGAAAGAGTGGTGGAGGTCGCAGTGGAATAAAATGACAATATCAATGCCCCGTGAAAGAGACGTGGAGGTCACAGTTGCTTAACAAGACGGTTTTATTGCCCCTTGGAAAAGTGGTGGAGGTTACAGTGGATTAAAAAGACAATATCAATGCCCTGTGGAAGAGACGTGGAGATCACAGTAGCTTTACAAGACGGTTTTAATGCAACATGGAAGAGTGGTGGAGGTCACAGAGGAATACAAAGACAATATCAATGCCCCTTGGAAGAGACGTGGAGGTCACAGTAGCTTAACATGATGGTTTTATTGCCCCTTTGAAGAGTGGTGGAGGTCGCAGTGGAATAAAACGACAATATCAATGCCCCGTGAAAGAGTGGTGGAGGTCGCAGTGGAATAAAAAGCCAATATCAATGCCACGTGGAAGAGACGTGGAGGTCAAAGTAGCTTAACAAGACAGATTAAATGTCCCTGGGAAAAGTGGTGTAGGTAGCAGTGGAATAAAAAGACAATATCAATGCCCCGTGGAAGAGTAGTGGAGGTCGCAGTTGATTAAAATTGCAGTATAAATGCCCCATGGAAGAGACGTGGAGGTCACAGTAGCTTAACAAGGCGTTTTAATGTCCCTTGGAAGAGTGGTGGAGGTCGCAGTGGAATAAAAAGACAATATCAATGCCCGTGGAAGAGACGTTGAGGTCATAGTAGCTTAACAAGACAGTTTTAATGCCCCTTGGTAGAGGGGTGGAGGTCGCATTGTAAAAAAAAGACAATATCAATGCTCCGTGGAAGAGATGTGGAGATCACAGTAGCTTAACAAGAGGGTTTTATTGCCCCTTGGAAGAGCTGTTGAGTTCAGAGTGGTTCAACAACACGGTTTTAATGCTCCTTGGAAGAGACGAGGAGGTCACAGTAGCTTAACAACACGGTTTTAATGTCCCTTGGAAAAGTAGGGGAGGTTACAGTGGAATAAAAAGACAATATCAATGCCCCGTGGAAGAGACGTGGAGGTCACAGTAGCTTTACAAGACGGCTTTAATGCCCCTTGGAAGAGCGATCGAGATCGCAGTGGAATAAAAAGACAATATCAATGTCCAGTGGAAGAGAGTTGGAGGTTACAGCAGCTTAAGAATATGGTTTTAACGACCCTTGTAAGAGTGTGGAGGTCGCAGTGGAATAAAAAAGCAATATAAATTTCCCCTTGGAAGAGACGTGGAGGTCACAGTAGCTTAAAAAGACGGTTTTAATGCCCCTTGGAAAAGTGGTGGAGGTTACAGTGGAATAAAAAGACAATATCAATGCCCATTGAAAGAGTGGTGGAGGTTGCAGTGGAATAAAAAGACAATATCAATGCCACTTGGAAAAGACGTGGAGGTCACAGTAGCTTAACAAGATGGTTTTAATGCCCCTTAGAAGAGTGGTGGAGGTTACATTGGAATAAAAAGACAATATCAATGTCCCTTGGAAGAGCTGTGGAGTTCCGAGTGGTTTAACAATACTGTTTTAATGCCCCTTGGAAGAGACGTGGAGGATACAGTAGCTTAACAAGACAATTTTAATGCCCCTTGGTAGAGTGGTGGAGGTTACAGTGCAATAAAAAGACAATATCAATGCCACGTGGAAAAGACGTGGAGGTCACAGTAGCTTAACAAGACGGTTTCAATGCCCCTTGGAAAAGCTGTGGAGTTCAAAGTGGTTTCACAAGATGGTTTTAATGCCCCTTGGAGGAGACATGGAGGTCACAGTAGCTTAAAAAGACTGTTTTAATGCCCCTTAGAAGAGTGGTGGAGGTTACATTGGAATAAAAAAACAATATCAATGCCCCGTGAAAGGGACGTGGAGGTCCCAGTAGATTTACAAGACGGTTTTAATGCCCCTTCGCACATCGGAGGAGTTCGTAGTGGAATAAAAAGACAATATCAATTCCCCTTGGAAGAGACGTGGAGATCACAGTAGCTTAAGAAGACTGTTTTTATGCCCCTTGGAAGAGAGGTGGAGGTCGCAGTGGAATAAAAAGACAATATCAATGCCCCGTAGAAGAGACGTGGAGTTCACAGTAGCTTAACAAGACGGTTTTAATACCCCTTGGAAGACTGGTGGAGGTCTCTGTGGAATAAAAAGAAAATATCAATGCCCAGGGGAAGAGACGTGGAGGTCACAGTAGCTTAACAATGCGGTTTTAATGTCCCTCGGAAGAGCTGTGGAGTTCAGAGTGGTTTAGTAAAATGGTTTTAATGCCCCTTGGAAGAGACGGGGAGGTCACAGTAGCTTTAAAAGACGATTTTAATGCCCCTTGGAAGAGAGGTGGAGGTCGTAGTGTAATAAAAAGACAATATCAATGCCCCTTGGAAGAGACGTGGAGATTACAGTATCTTAAAAAGACGGTTTTAATACCCCTTGGATGAGTGGTTGAGGTTACAGTGGAATAAAAACACAATATCAATGCCCTGTAGAAGAGACGTGGAGATCACAGTAGCTTAAGAAGACCGTTTTAATTCCCCTTGGAAGAGTGGTGGAGGTCGCAGTGGAATAAAACGTCAACGTCAATGCCCCTTGGAAGAGTGGTGGAGGTCGCAGTGGAATAAAAAGACAAAATCAATGCCCCGTGGAAAAGACGTGGAGGTCACAGTAGCTTAACAAGACGGTTTTAATGCCCCTTGGAAGAGTGGTGGAGGTCGCTGTGGAATAAAAAGACAATATCAATGCCCAGGGGAAGAGACGTGGAGGTCACAGTAGCTTAACAATGCGGTTTTAATGCCCCTTGGAAAAGATGTGGATTTCAGAGTGGTTTAACAAGACGGTTTTAATGCCCCTTGGAAGAGACGTGGAGGTCACAGTAGCTTAACAAGACGGTTTTAATGCCCGTGAGAAGAGTGGTGGAGGTTACAGTGGAATAAAAAGACAATATCAATGCCCCCTGGAAGAGACGTGGAGGTCACAGTAGCTTTACAAGACTGTTTTATTGCCCCTTGGAAGATCGGTGGAGGTCGCAGTGGAAAAAAAAGACATTATCAATGTCCAGTGGAAGAGACTTGGAGGTCATAGCAGCTTAATAAGACGGTTTTCATGACCCTTAGAAGAGTGTGGAGGTCGCAGTGGATTAAAAAGACAATATCAATGCCCCTTGGAAGAGACGTGGAGATCACAGTAGCTTAACAAGACGGTTTTAATGCCCCTTGGACAAGTGGTGGATGTTACAGTGGAATAAAAACACAATATCAATGCCCCATAGAAGAGAAGTGGAGGTCACAGTAGCTTAACAAGACGGTTTCAATGCCCCTTGGAAGATTGGTGGAGGTCGCAGTGAAATAAAAAGACAATATCAATGCCCCGTGGAAGAGTTGTGGAGGTCACAGTAGCTTAACAAGATGGTTTTAATGCCCCTTGGCAGAGTGGTGGAGGTCGCTATGGAATAAAAAGAAAATATTAATGCCCCGTGGAAGAGATGTGGAGAACACAGTAGCTTAAAATGCGGTTTTAATGCCCCTTGGAAAAGTGGTGGAGGTTACAGTGGAATAAAACAAAAAACCAATGCACAGTGAAAGAGTGGTGGAGGTCACAGTAGCTTAAAAAGACAGTTTTCATGCCCCTTGGAAGTGTGGTGGAGGTCGCAGTGGAATAAAACAACAATATCACTGCCCCGTGAAAGAGTGGTGGAGATCGCAGTGGAATAAAATGACAATATCAATGCCCCGTGGAAGAGACGTGGAGGTCACAGTAGCTTAACAAGACGGTTTTAATGCCCCTTGGAAGTGTGGTGGAGTTCGCATTGGAATAAATCGACAATATCAATGCCCCGTGGAAGAGTGGTGGAGGTCGCAGTGGCATAAAATGACAATATCAATGCCCCGTGGAAGAGACGTTGAGGTCACAGTAGCTTAACAAGACGGTTTTATTGCCCCTTGGAAGAGTGGTGGAGGTCGCAGTGGAATAAAAAGACAATATCTTTGCCCGTGGAAGAGACCTTGAGGTCATAGTAGCTTAACAAGACGGTTTTAATGCCCCTTGGTAGAGTGGTGGAGGTTACAGTGGAATAAAAAGACAATATCAATGCCCCGTGGAAGAGACGTGGTGATCACAGTAGCTTAACAAGATGGTTTTAATGCCCCTTGGAAGAGCGGTGGAGGTCGCAGTGGAATACAAAGACAATATCAATGACCCCTTGGAAGAGACGTGGAGATCACAGTAGCTTAATAGGACGGTTTTAATGCCCCCTGGACCAGTGGTGGAGGTTACAGTGGAATAAAAAAACAATATCAATGCCCCGTTGATGAGACGTGGATGTCACAGTAGCTTAACAAGACGGTTTCAATGCCCCTTGGAAGAGTGGTGGAGGTCGCAGTGGAATAAAAATACAATATCAATGCCCCTTGGATGAGTGGTGATGGTCTCAGTGGAATAAAAAGACAATATCAATGCCCCGTGGAAGAGACGTGAAGGTCACAGTAGATTAACAAGATGGTTTTAATGCTCCCTGGAAGAGCTGTGGAGTCCAAAGTGGTCTAACAAGACGGTTTTAATGCCCCTTGGAAGGGTGGTGGAGGTCGCTGTGGAATAAAAAGACAATATCAATGCTCCGTGGAAGAGACGTGGAGGTCACAGTAGTTTAACAATGCCATTTTAATGCCCCTCGGAAGAGCTGTGGAGTTCAGAGTGGTTTAACAAGATGGTTTCTATGCCCCTTGGAAGAATGGTGGAGGTCGCAGTGGAATAAAAAGACAATACCAATGCCCCGTGGAAGAGTGGTGGAGGTCACAGTGCAATAAAAAGACAATATCAATGCCCAGTGCAAGAGACGTGGAGGTCACAGTAGCTTAACAAGACGGATTTAATGCCCCTTGGAAGAGCTGTGGAGTTCAGAGTGGTTTTACAAGACGGTTTTAATGCCCCTTGAATGAGACGTGGAGGTCAAAGTAGCTTAACAAGACGGTTTTAATGCCCATTGGAAAAGTAGTGGAGGTGACAGTGGAAAAAAAAGACAATATCAATGCCCCGTGGAAGAGACGTGGAGGTCACAGTAGCTTAGCAAGATGGATTTAATGCCCCTTGGAAGAGCTGTGGAGTTCAGAGGGGATTTACAAGACGCTTTTAATGCCCCTTGGATGAGACGTGGAGGTCACAGTAGGTTAACAAGACGCTTTTAATGACCCTTGGAAGAGTGGTGGAGGTTACAGTGGAGTAAATAGAAAATGTCAATGCCCCGTGAAAGAGACGTGGAGGTCACAAAAGATTAACAAGATGGTTTTAATGCCCCTTGGAAGAGTGGTGGAGGTCGCAGTGGAATAAAACGACAATATCAATGCCCCTTGAAAGAATGGTGGAGGTCGCAGTGTAATAAAAAGACAATATCAATTCCCCATGGAGGACACGTGGAAGTCACAGTACCTTAAAAAGACGGATTTAATGCCCCTTGGAAGAGTGGAGGAGGTAGCAGTGGAATAAAGAGACAATATCAATGCCTCGTGGAAGAGACATGGAGGTCACAATAGCTTAACAAGATGGTTTTAAAGCCCCTTGGGAGAGAGATGGAGATCACAGTAGCTTAACAAGATGGTTTTAATGCCCCTTGGAAGAGCTGTGGAGTTCAGATTGGTTTAACAAGACGGTTTTAATGTCCCTTGGAAAAGCAGTGGAGTTCAGAGTGGTTCAACACGACAGTTTTAATGCCCTTTGGAAGAGACGTGGAGGTCACAGTAGCTTAACAAGACGGTTTTAATGCCCCTTGGAAGAGGTGTGGAGGTCACAGTAGATTAACAAGACGCTTTTAATGCCCCTTGGAAGAGTGGTGGACATCGCAGTGGAATAAAAAGACAATATCAATGCTCCATGGAAGAGACGGTGAGGTCACAGTAGCTTAATAAGACAGTTTTAATGCCCCTTGGAAGTGTGGTGGAGGTCGCAGTGGAATAAAATGACAATATCAATGCCCCGTGGAAGAGACGTGGAGGTCACAATAGCTTAACGAGACGTTATTAATGCCCCTTTGAAGAGTGGTGGAGGTTGCAGTGGAATAAAAAGACAATATCAAAGCTCCGTGGAAGAGACGTGGAGATTATAGTATCTTAACAAGACGGTTTTAATGCCCCTTGGAAAAGCTGTGGAGTTCAGAGTGGTTTAACAAGACGGTTTTAATGCACGTTGAAAGAGACGTGGTGGTCACAGTAGCTTAACACGACGGTTTTAATGCCCCTTAGAAGAGTGGTGGAGGTTACAGTGGAATAAAACAACAATATCAATGCCCCGTAGAAGAGACGTGGAGGTCACAGTACCTTAATAAGATGGTTTCAATGCCCCTTGGAAGAGTAATGGAGGTCGCAGTGGAATAAAAAGACAAAATCAATGCCCCGCGGAAGAGACGTGGAGGTCACAGTAGCTTAACAAGACGGTTTTAATGCCCCTTGAAAGAGTGGTGGAGGTCTCTGTGGAATAAAAAGACAATATTAATGCCCCGTGGAAGAGATGCGGAGGTCACAGTAGCTTAACAATGCGATTTTATTGCCCCTCGGAAGATCTGTGGAGTTCAGAGTGCTTTAGCAAGATGGTTTTAATGCACTTTGGAAGAGACGTGGAGGTCAAAGAAGCTTAAAAAGATGGTTTTAATGCCCCTTGGAAAAGTGGTGGAGGTTACAGTGAAATAAAAAGACAATATCAATGCCCCTTGGAAGAGTGGTGGAGGTCACAGTAGCTTAACAAGATGGTTTTAATGCCCCTTGCAAGAGTGGTGGAGGTCGCAGTGGAATAAAAAGACAATATCAATTCCCCGTGGAAAGACGTGGAGGTCACAGTAGCTTAACAAGACGGTTTTAATGCCGCTTGGAAGAGCTGTGGAGTTCAGAGAGGTTTAACAAGACGGTTTTAATGCCCCTTGGAAGGGTGGTGGAGGTCGCTATGGAATAAAAAGACAATATCAATGCTCCGTGGAAGAGACGTGGAGGTCACAGTAGTTTAACAATGCCATTTTAATGCCCCTCGGAAGAGCTGTGGAGTTCAGAGTGGTTTAACAAGATGGTTTCAATTCCCCTTGGAAGAGTGTTGGAGGTCGCAGTGGAATAAAAAGACAATACCAATGCCCCGTGGAAGAGTGGTGGAGGCCGCAGTGGAATAAAAAGACAATATCAATGCCCCGTGGAAGAGACGTGGAGGTCACAGTAGCTTAACAAGACGGATTTAATGCCTCTTGGAAGAGCTGTGGAGATCAGAGGGGTTTTACAAGACGATTTTAATGCCCCTTGGATGAGACATGGAGGTCAAAGTAGCTTAACAAGACGCTTTTAATGCCTCTTGGAAGAGTGGTTGACGTCGCAGTGGAATAAAAAGACAATATCAATGCCCCGTGGAGGAGACGTGGAGGTCACAGTAGCTTAACAAGACAGTTTTAATGCCCCTTGGAAGAGCTGTGGAGTTCAGAGAGGTTTTACAAGACAGTTTTAATGCCTCTTGGATGAGATGTGGAGGTAACAGTAGCTTAACAAGACGGTTTTAATGCCCATTGTAAAAGCAGTGGAGGTGACAGTGGAATAAAAAGACAATATCAATGCTCCGCGGGAGAGACGTGTAGGTCAGAGTAGCTTAACAAGACGTTTTTAATTCCCCTTGGAAGTGTGGTGGAGGTCGCAGTGGAATAAAAAGGCAATATCAATGCCCCTTGGAAGATTGGTGGAGGTCGCAGTAGAAAAAAAAGACAATATCAATATCGCACAGAAGAGTCGTGGAGGTCACAGTAGCTTAACAAGAAGGTTTTAATGCCCCTTGGAAGGGTGAAGGAGGCAGCAGTGGTATAAACAGACAGCATCAAAGCCCCGTGGAAGAGACATGGAGGTCACAGTAGCTTTACAAAATGTTTTTAATGCAGTTTGGAAGAGCTGTGGAGTTCAGAGTGGTTTAACAAGACGGTTTTATTGCCCCTTGGAAGAGAGGTGGAGATCACAGTAACTTAACAAGATGGTTTTAATGCCCCTTGGAAGAGTGGTGGACGTTACAGTGGAATAAATAGAAAATATCAATGCCCCGTGGAAGAGACCTGGAGGTCACAGTAGCTTAGCAAGACGGATTTAATGCCCCTTGGAAGAGCTGTAGAGTTCAGAGGTGTTTTACAAGACGGTTTTAATGCCCCTTGGATGAGACGTGGAGGTCACAGTAGCTTAACAAGATGCTTTTAATGACCCTTGGAAGAGTGGTGGACGTCGCAGTGGAATAAAAAGACAATATCAATGCCCCGTGGAAGAGCTGTGGAGTTCAGAGTGGTTTAACAAGACAGTTTTAATTTCCCTTGGAAGAGCTCTGGAGTGGAGGTAACAGTAGCTTAACAAGACGGTTTTAATGCACCTTGGAAAAGTAGTGGAGGTGATAGTTGTATAAAAAGACAATATCAATGCACCGTGGAAGAGACGTGTAGGTCACAGTAGCTTAACAAGACGTTTTTAATGCCCCTTGGAAGTGTGGTGGAGATCGCAGTGGAATAAAAAGGCAATATCATTGCCTCTTGAAAAAGTGGTGGAGTTTGCAGTGGAATAAAAAGACAATATCAATACCGCATGAAAGAGACGAGGAGGTCAGAGTAGCTTAACAATACGGTTTTAATGCCCCGTGGAGGTCACAGTAGCTTAACAAGACGCTTTTATTGACCCTTGGAAGAGTGGTGGACGTCGCAGTGTAATAAAAAGACAATATCAATGCCCCATGGAGAAGACGTGGAAGTCACAATACCTTAAAAAGACGAATTTAATGCCCCTTGGAAGAGTGGAGGAGGTAGCAGTGGAATAAAAAGACAATATCAATGCCTCATGGAAGAGACATGGAGGTCACATTAGCTTAACAAGACGGTTTTAAAGCCCCTTGGGAGAGAGATGGAGATCACAGTACCTTAAAAAGACGGATTTAATTCCCCTTGGAAGAGTGGAGGAGGTAGCAGTGGAATAAAAAGACAATATCAATGCCTCATGGAAGAGACATGGAGGGCACAGTAGCTTAACAAGACGGTTTTAATGCCCCTAGGAAGAGCTGTGGAGTTCAATTTGGCTTAACAAGACGGTTTTAATGCCTCTTGGAAAAGCAGTGGAGTTCAGAGTGGTTCAACAAGACAGTTTTAATGCCCTTTGGAAGAGACGTGGAGGTCACAGTAGCTTAAGAAGATGGATTTAATGCCCCTTGGAAGAGTAGTGGAGGTCGCAGTGGAATAAAAAGACATTATCAATGCCCCGTTTAAAAGACGTGAAGGTCACAGTAGCTTAACAAGACGGTTTTACTGCCCCTTGGAAGATGTGTGGAGTTCAGAGGGGTTTTACAAGACGACTTTAATGCCCCATTGGATGAGATGTGGAGGTCACAGTAGATTAACAAGACGCTTTTAATGCCCCTTGGAAGAGTGGTGGACATCGCAGTGGAATAAAAAGACAATATCAATGCCCCATGGAAGAGACGGTGAGGTCACAGTAGCTTAACAAGACAGTTTTAATGACCCTTGGAAGTGTGGTGGAGGTCACAGTGGAATAAAATGACAATATCAATGCCCCGTGGAAGAGATGTGGAGGTCACAGTAGCTTAACGAGACGGTTTTAATGCCCCTTTGAAAAGCTGTGGAGTTCAGAGTGGTTTAACAAGACGGTTTTAATGACCGTTGAAAGAGACGTGGAGGTCAGAGTAGCTTAACACGATGGTTTTAATGCCCCTTAGAAGAGTGGTGGAGGTTACAGTGGAATAAAACGACAATATCAATGCCCCGTAGAAGAGTCGTGGAGGTCACAGTAGCTTAACAAGACGGTTTCAATGCCCCTTGGAAGAGTGGTGGAGGTCACAGTGGAATAAAAAGACAATATCAATGCCCCTTGGAAGATTGGTGGAGGTCGCAGTGGAATAAAAATACAATATCAATGCCCCGTGAAAAAGGCGTGGAGGTCATAGTAGCTTAACAAGATGGTTTTAATGCCCCATGGAAGAGTGGTGGAGGTCGCAGTGGAATAAAAAGATAAAATCAATGCCCTGTGGAAGAGACGTGGAGGTCACATTAGCTTAACAAGACGGTTTTAATGCCCCTTGAAAGAGTGGTGGAGGTCGTTGTGGAATAAGAAGACAATAGTAATGCCCCGTGGAAGAGATGTGGAGGTCACAGTAACTTAACAATGCGGTTTTATTGCCCCTCGGAAGATCTGTGGAATTCCGAGTGCTTTAACAAGATGGTTTTAATGCCCTTTGGAAGAGAGGTGGAGGTCAGAGTAGCTTAAAGAGATGGTTTTAATGCCCCTTGGAAAAGTGGTGGAGGTTACAGTGGAATAAAAAGACAATATCAATGAGACTTGTAAGAGTGGTTGAGGTCACCGTAGTTTAACAAGATGGTTTTAATGCCCCTTGCAAGAGTGGTGGAGGTCGCAGTGGAATAAAAAGACAATATCAATTCCCCGTGGAAAGATGTGGAGGTCACAGTAGCTTAACAAGATGGTTTTAATGCCCCTTGGAAGAGCTGTGGAGTTCAGAGTGGTTTAACAAGACGGTTTTAATGCCCCTTGGAAGAGACTCGGAGGTGACAGTAGCTTAACAAGAAAGTTTTAATGCCCCTTGGAAGTGTGGTGGAGGTCGCAGTGGAATAAAACGACAAAATCAATGCCCCGTGGAAGAGTGGTGGAGGTCACAGTGGAATAAAATGACAACATCAATGACCGTGGAAGAGACGTGGAGGTGACAGTAGCTTAACAAGACGGTTTTAATGCTCCTTGGAGGAGTGGTGGAGGTCGCAGTGGAATAAGAAGACAATATCAATGCTCTGGGGAAGTGACGTGGAGTTCACAGTAGCTTAACTAGACATTTTTTATGCCCCTTGGAAGAGCTGTGGAGTTCAGAGTGGTTCAACAAGACGGTTTTAATGCCCCTTGGAAGAGACGTGGAGGTCACAGTAGCTTAGCAAGATGGTTTTAATGCCCCTTGGACGAGTGGTGGAGGTTACAGTGGAATAAAAACACAATATCTATGCCTCGCAGAAGAGACGTGGAGGGTAGCTTAACAAGACGGTTTTCATGCCCCTTGGAAGTGTGGTGGAGGTCGCAGTGGAATAAAACGACAAAATCAATGCCCCTTGGAAGAGTGGTGGAGGTCGCAGTGGAATAAAATGACAATATCAATGCACCGTGGAAGAGTGGTGGAGGTCACATCAGCTTAACAAGACGGTTTTCATGCCCCTTGGAAGTGTGGTGGAGGTCGCATTGGAATAAAAAGACATTATGAATGCCCCGTGGAAGAGTGGTGGAGGTCACAGTGGAATAAAATGACAACATCAATGCCCGTGGAAGAGACGTGGAGGTCACAGTAGCTTAACAAAACGGTTTTAATGCTCCTTGGAAGAGTGGTGGAGGTCGCAGTGGAATAAAAAGACAATATCAATGCCCGTGGAAGAGTCGTGGAGGTCACAGTAGCTTAACAAGACAATTTTAATGCCCCTTGAAAGAACTGTGGTGTTCAGTGGGGTTTTACAAGACAGTTTTAATGCCCCTTGGATGAGACGTGGAGGTAACAGTAGCTTAACAAGACCGTTTTAATGCCCTTTGGAAAAGTAGTGGAGGTGACAGTGGAATAAAAAGACAATATCAATGCCCCGTGGAAGAGACGTGGAGGTCACAGTAGCTTAACAAGACGTTTTTAATACCTCTTGGAAGTGTGGTGGAGGTCGCAGTGGAATAAAAAGGCAACATCAATGCCCCTTGAAAGAGTGGTGGACGTCGCAGTGGAATAAAAAGACAATATCAATGCCCCGTGGAAGAGACGTGGAGGTCAGAGTAGCTTAACAAGACAATTTTAATGCCCCTTGAAAGAGCTGTGGTGTTCAGAGGGGTTTTACAAGACAGTTTTAATGCCCCTTGGATGACACGTGGAGGTAACAGTAGCTTAACAAGACCGTTTTAATGCCCCTTGGAAAGGTGGAGGAGGTAGCAGTGGTATAAAAAGACAATATCAAAGCCCCGTGGAAGAGACATGGAGGTCACAGTAGCTTTACAAAACGGTTTTAATGCCGTTTGGAAGAGTTGTGGAGTTCAGAGTGGTTTAACAAGATGGTTTTAATGCCCCTTGGAAGAGAGGTGGAGATCACCGTAACTTAACAAGATGGTTTTAATGCCCCTTGGAAGAGTGGTAGAGGTTACAGTGGAATAAATAAAAAATATCAATGCCCCGTGGAAGAAACCTGGAGGTCACCGTAGCTTAGCAAGACGGATTTAATGCCCCTTGAAAGAGCTGTGGAGTTCAGAGGGGTTTTACAAAACGGTTTTAATGCCCCTTGGATGAGACGTGGAGGTCACAGTAGCTTAACAAGACGCTTTTATTGACCCTTGGAAGAGTGGTGGACGTCGCAGTGGAATAAAAAGACAATGTCACTGCCCCGTGGAAGAGAAGTGGAGGTCACAGTAGCTTAATAAGACAGTTTTAATGCACCTTGGAAAAGTAGTGGAGGTGATAGTTGTATAAAAAGACAATATCAATGCCCCGTGGAAGAGACGTGTAGGTCACAGTAGCTTAACAAGACGTTTTTAATGCCCCTTGGAAGTGTGGTGGAGATCGCAGTGGAATAAAAAGGCAATATCAATGCCCCTTGGAAGAGTGATGGAGGTCGCAGTGGAATAAAAACACAATATCAATACCGCATGAAAGAGACGTGGAGGTCACAGTAGCTTAACAATACGGTTTTAATGCCCCTTGGAGGGGTGGTGGAGATCGCAGTGGAATAAAAAGACAATATCAAAGCACCGTGGAAGAGACATGGAGGTCACAGTAGCTTTACGAAACGGTTTTAATAACGTTTGGAAGAGCTGTGGAGTTCAGAGTGGTTTAACAAGATGGTTTTAATGCCCCTTGGAAGAGAGGTGGAGATCACAGTAACTTAACAAGATGGTTTTAATGACCCTTGGAAGAGTGGTTGGGGTTACAGTGGAGTAAATAGAAAATGTCAATACCCCATGAGAGAGACGTGGAGGTCACAAAAACTTAACAAGATGGTTTTAACGCCCCTTGGAAGAGTGGTGGAGGTCGCAGTGGAATAAAACGACAATATCCATGCCCCTTGAAAGAGTGGTGGAGGTCGCAGTGGAATAAAAAGACAATGTCAATGCCCCGTGGAAGAGAAGTAGAGGTCACAGTAGCTTAACAAGACAGTTTTAATGTCCCTTGGAAGAGCTCTGGAGTTCAGAGGGGTTTTACAACATAGTTTTAATGCCCCTTGGATGAGACGTGGAGGTAACAGTAGCTTATGAAGACAGTTTTAATGCACCTTGGAAAAGTAGTGGAGGTGATAGTTGTATAAAAAGACAATATCAATGCCCCGTGGAAGAGACGTGTAGGTCACAGTAGCTTAACAAGACGTTTTTAATGCCCCATGGAAGTGTGGTGGAGATCGCAGTGGAATAAAAAGACAATATCAATACCGCATGAAAGAGACGAGGAGGTCACAGTAGCTTAACAATACGGTTTTAATGCCCCTTGGGAGGGTGGAGGAGGTAGCAGTGGTATAAAAAGACAATGTCAAAGCACCGTGGAAAAGACATGGAGGTCACAGTAGCTTTACGAAATGGTTTTAATAACGTTTGGAAGAGCTGTGGAGTTCAGAATGGTTTAACAAGACGGTTTTAATGCCCCTTGGAAGAGAGGTGGAGATCACAGTAACTTAACAAGATGGTTTTAATTACCCTTGAAAGAGTGGTGGAGTTTACAGTGGAGTAAATAGAAAATATCAATGCCCCGTGAAAGAGACGTGGAGGTCACAAAAGCTTAACAAGATGGTTTTAACGCCCCTTGGAAGAGTGGTGGTAGTCGCAGTGAAATAAAACGACAAAATCAATGCCCCTTGAAAGAGAGGTGGAGGTCGCAGTGTAATAAAAAGACAATATCAATGCCCCATGGAGAAGACGTGGAAGTCACAGTACCTTAAAAAGACGGATTTAATGCCCCTTGGAAGAGTGGAGGAGGTAGCAGTGGAATAAAAAGACAATATCAATGCCTCGTGGAAGAGACATGGAGGTCACAGTAGCTTAACAAGATGGTTTTAAAGCCCCTTGGGAGAGAGATGGAGATCACAGTAGCTTAACAAGACGGTTTTAATGCCCCTTGGAAGAGCTGTGGAGTTCAGATTGGTTTAACAAGACGGTTTTAATGCCACTTGGAAAAGCAATGGAGTTCAGAGTGGTTCAACAAGTCAGTTTTAATGCCCTTTGGAAGAGACGTGGAGGTCACAGTAGCTTAAGAAGATGGATTTAATGCCCCTTGGAAGAGTAGTGGAGGTCGCAGTGGAATAAAAAGACATTATCAATGCCCGGTTTAAAAGACGTGAAGGTCACAGTAGCTTAACAAGAACGTTTTAATGCCCCTTGGAAGAGTGGTGGAGGTCACAGTGGAATAAAAAGACAATATCAATGCCCCGTGGAAGAGACGTGGAGGTGACAGTAGCTTAACAAGACGGTTTTAATGCCCCTTGGAAGATATGTGGAGTTCAGAGGGGTTTTACAAGACGGTTTTAATGCCCCTTGGATGAGATGTGGAGGTCACAGTAGATTAACAAGACACTTTTAATGCCCCTTGGAAGAATGGTGGACATCGCAGTGGAATAAAAAGACAATATCAAGGCCCCATGGAAGAGACGGTGAGGTCACAGTAGCTTAACAAGACAGTTTTAATGCCCCTTGGAAGTGTGGTGGAGGTTGCAGTGGAATAAAATGACAATATCAATTCCCCGTGGAAGAGATGTGGAGGTCACAGTAACTTAACGAGACAGTTTTAATGCGCATTTGAAAAGCTGTGGAGTTCAGAGTGGTTTAACAAGACGGTTTTAATGCCCGTTGAAAGAGACGTGGAGGTCACAGTAGCTTAACACGACGGTTTTAATGCCCATTAGAAGAGTGGTGGAGGTTACAGTGGAATAAAACGACAATATCAATGCACCGTAGAAGAGACGTGGAGCTCACAGTAGCTTAACAAGACGGTTTTAATGCCCCTTGGAAGAATGGTTGAGGTCGCAGTGGAATAAAAAGACAATATCAATGCCCTTTGGAAGATTGGTGGAGGTCGCAGTGGAATAAAAAGACAATATCAATGCCCCGTGAAAGAGGCGTGGAGGTCATAGTAGCTTAACAAGATGGTTTTAACGCCCCTTGGAAGAGTGGTGGAGGTCGCAGTGGAATAAAAAGACAAAATCAATGCCCTGTGGAAGAGACGTGGAGGTCACATTAGCTTAACAAGACGGTTTTAATGCTCCTTGAAAGAGTGGTGGAGGTCACTATGGAATAAGAAGACAATAGCAATGCCCCGTGGAAGAGATGTGGAGGTCACAGTAGCTTAACAATGCGGTTTTATTGCCCCTTGGAAGATCTGTGGAGTTCAGAGTGCTTTAGCAAGATGGTTTTAATGCCCTTTAGAAGAGACGTGGAGGTCACAGTAGCTTAAAAAGATGGTTTTAATGCCCCTTGGAAAAGTGGTGGAGGTTGCTGTGGAATAAAAAGACAATATCAATGAGCCTTGGAATGACGTGGAGGTCACAGTAGCTTAACAAGACGGTTTTAATGCCCCTTGGAAGAGCTGTGGAGTTCAGAGTGGTTTAACAAGACGGTTTTAATGCCCCTTGGAAGAGACTCGGAGGTGACAGTAGCTTTACAAGACGGTTTTCATGCCCCTTGGAAGTGTGGTGGAGGTCGCAGTGGAATAAAACGACAAAATCAATTCCCCGTGGAAGAGTGGTGGAGGTCGCAGTGGAATAAAATGACAATATCAATGCCCCGTGGAAGAGATGTGGAGGTCACAGTAGCTTAACAAGACGGTTTTATTGCCCCTTGGAAGTGTGGTGGAGGTCGCAGTGGAACAAAACGACAAAACCAATGCCCAGTGGAAGAGTGGTGGAGGTCGCAGTGGAATAAAATGACAATATCAATGCCCCGTGGAAGAGATGTGGAGGTCACAGTAGCTTAACAAGACGCTTTTATTGACCCTTGGAAGAGTGGTGGACGTCGCAGTGGAATAAAAAGACAATGTCACTGCCCCGTGGAAGAGAAGTGGAGGTCACAGTAGCTTAATAAGACAGTTTTAATGCACCTTGGAAAAGTAGTGGAGGTGATAGTTGTATAAAAAGACAATATCAATGCCCCGTGGAAGAGACGTGTAGGTCACAGTAGCTTAACAAGACGTTTTTAATGCCCCTTGGAAGTGTGGTGGAGATCGCAGTGGAATAAAAAGGCAATATCAATGCCCCTTGGAAGAGTGATGGAGGTCGCAGTGGAATAAAAACACAATATCAATACCGCATGAAAGAGACGTGGAGGTCACAGTAGCTTAACAATACGGTTTTAATGCCCCTTGGAGGGGTGGTGGAGATCGCAGTGGAATAAAAAGACAATATCAAAGCACCGTGGAAGAGACATGGAGGTCACAGTAGCTTTACGAAACGGTTTTAATAACGTTTGGAAGAGCTGTGGAGTTCAGAGTGGTTTAACAAGATGGTTTTAATGCCCCTTGGAAGAGAGGTGGAGATCACAGTAACTTAACAAGATGGTTTTAATGACCCTTGGAAGAGTGGTTGGGGTTACAGTGGAGTAAATAGAAAATGTCAATACCCCATGAGAGAGACGTGGAGGTCACAAAAACTTAACAAGATGGTTTTAACGCCCCTTGGAAGAGTGGTGGAGGTCGCAGTGGAATAAAACGACAATATCCATGCCCCTTGAAAGAGTGGTGGAGGTCGCAGTGGAATAAAAAGACAATGTCAATGCCCCGTGGAAGAGAAGTAGAGGTCACAGTAGCTTAACAAGACAGTTTTAATGTCCCTTGGAAGAGCTCTGGAGTTCAGAGGGGTTTTACAACATAGTTTTAATGCCCCTTGGATGAGACGTGGAGGTAACAGTAGCTTATGAAGACAGTTTTAATGCACCTTGGAAAAGTAGTGGAGGTGATAGTTGTATAAAAAGACAATATCAATGCCCCGTGGAAGAGACGTGTAGGTCACAGTAGCTTAACAAGACGTTTTTAATGCCCCATGGAAGTGTGGTGGAGATCGCAGTGGAATAAAAAGACAATATCAATACCGCATGAAAGAGACGAGGAGGTCACAGTAGCTTAACAATACGGTTTTAATGCCCCTTGGGAGGGTGGAGGAGGTAGCAGTGGTATAAAAAGACAATGTCAAAGCACCGTGGAAAAGACATGGAGGTCACAGTAGCTTTACGAAATGGTTTTAATAACGTTTGGAAGAGCTGTGGAGTTCAGAATGGTTTAACAAGACGGTTTTAATGCCCCTTGGAAGAGAGGTGGAGATCACAGTAACTTAACAAGATGGTTTTAATTACCCTTGAAAGAGTGGTGGAGTTTACAGTGGAGTAAATAGAAAATATCAATGCCCCGTGAAAGAGACGTGGAGGTCACAAAAGCTTAACAAGATGGTTTTAACGCCCCTTGGAAGAGTGGTGGTAGTCGCAGTGAAATAAAACGACAAAATCAATGCCCCTTGAAAGAGAGGTGGAGGTCGCAGTGTAATAAAAAGACAATATCAATGCCCCATGGAGAAGACGTGGAAGTCACAGTACCTTAAAAAGACGGATTTAATGCCCCTTGGAAGAGTGGAGGAGGTAGCAGTGGAATAAAAAGACAATATCAATGCCTCGTGGAAGAGACATGGAGGTCACAGTAGCTTAACAAGATGGTTTTAAAGCCCCTTGGGAGAGAGATGGAGATCACAGTAGCTTAACAAGACGGTTTTAATGCCCCTTGGAAGAGCTGTGGAGTTCAGATTGGTTTAACAAGACGGTTTTAATGCCACTTGGAAAAGCAATGGAGTTCAGAGTGGTTCAACAAGTCAGTTTTAATGCCCTTTGGAAGAGACGTGGAGGTCACAGTAGCTTAAGAAGATGGATTTAATGCCCCTTGGAAGAGTAGTGGAGGTCGCAGTGGAATAAAAAGACATTATCAATGCCCGGTTTAAAAGACGTGAAGGTCACAGTAGCTTAACAAGAACGTTTTAATGCCCCTTGGAAGAGTGGTGGAGGTCACAGTGGAATAAAAAGACAATATCAATGCCCCGTGGAAGAGACGTGGAGGTGACAGTAGCTTAACAAGACGGTTTTAATGCCCCTTGGAAGATATGTGGAGTTCAGAGGGGTTTTACAAGACGGTTTTAATGCCCCTTGGATGAGATGTGGAGGTCACAGTAGATTAACAAGACACTTTTAATGCCCCTTGGAAGAATGGTGGACATCGCAGTGGAATAAAAAGACAATATCAAGGCCCCATGGAAGAGACGGTGAGGTCACAGTAGCTTAACAAGACAGTTTTAATGCCCCTTGGAAGTGTGGTGGAGGTTGCAGTGGAATAAAATGACAATATCAATTCCCCGTGGAAGAGATGTGGAGGTCACAGTAACTTAACGAGACAGTTTTAATGCGCATTTGAAAAGCTGTGGAGTTCAGAGTGGTTTAACAAGACGGTTTTAATGCCCGTTGAAAGAGACGTGGAGGTCACAGTAGCTTAACACGACGGTTTTAATGCCCATTAGAAGAGTGGTGGAGGTTACAGTGGAATAAAACGACAATATCAATGCACCGTAGAAGAGACGTGGAGCTCACAGTAGCTTAACAAGACGGTTTTAATGCCCCTTGGAAGAATGGTTGAGGTCGCAGTGGAATAAAAAGACAATATCAATGCCCTTTGGAAGATTGGTGGAGGTCGCAGTGGAATAAAAAGACAATATCAATGCCCCGTGAAAGAGGCGTGGAGGTCATAGTAGCTTAACAAGATGGTTTTAACGCCCCTTGGAAGAGTGGTGGAGGTCGCAGTGGAATAAAAAGACAAAATCAATGCCCTGTGGAAGAGACGTGGAGGTCACATTAGCTTAACAAGACGGTTTTAATGCTCCTTGAAAGAGTGGTGGAGGTCACTATGGAATAAGAAGACAATAGCAATGCCCCGTGGAAGAGATGTGGAGGTCACAGTAGCTTAACAATGCGGTTTTATTGCCCCTTGGAAGATCTGTGGAGTTCAGAGTGCTTTAGCAAGATGGTTTTAATGCCCTTTAGAAGAGACGTGGAGGTCACAGTAGCTTAAAAAGATGGTTTTAATGCCCCTTGGAAAAGTGGTGGAGGTTGCTGTGGAATGAAAAGACAATATCAATGAGCCTTGGAATGACGTGGAGGTCACAGTAGCTTAACAAGACGGTTTTAATGCCCCTTGGAAGAGCTGTGGAGTTCAGAGTGGTTTAACAAGACGGTTTTAATGCCCCTTGGAAGAGACTCGGAGGTGACAGTAGCTTTACAAGACGGTTTTCATGCCCCTTGGAAGTGTGGTGGAGGTCGCAGTGGAATAAAACGACAAAATCAATTCCCCGTGGAAGAGTGGTGGAGGTCGCAGTGGAATAAAATGACAATATCAATGCCCCGTGGAAGAGATGTGGAGGTCACAGTAGCTTAACAAGACGGTTTTATTGCCCCTTGGAAGTGTGGTGGAGGTCGCAGTGGAACAAAACGACAAAACCAATGCCCAGTGGAAGAGTGGTGGAGGTCGCAGTGGAATAAAATGACAATATCAATGCCCCGTGGAAGAGATGTTGAGGTCACAGTAGCTTAAAAAGAAGGTTTTATTGCCCCTTGGAAGTGTGGTGGAGGTCGCATTGGAATAAATCGACAATATCAATACCCCGTGGAGGAGTGGTGGAGGTCACAGCAGCTTAACAAGACGGTTTTCATGCCCCTCGGAAGTGTGGTGGAAGTGGCATTGGAATAAAACGTCAATATCAATGCCCCGTGGAAGAGTGGTGGAGGTCACAGTGGAATAAAATGACAACATCAATGCCCGTGGAAGAGACGTAGAGGTCACAGTAGCTTAACAAGACGGTTTTAATGCTCCTTGGAAGAGTGGTGGAGGTCGCAGTGGAATAAAAAGACAATATCAATGCTCTGGGGAAGAGACGTGGAGTTCACAGTAGCTTAACTAGACGGTTTTTATGCCCCTTGGAAGAGCTGTGGAGTTCAGAGTGGTTCAACAAGACGGTTTTAATGCCCCTTGGAAGAGACGTGGAGTTCACAGTAGCTTATCAAGATGGTTTTAATGCCCCTTGGACGAGTGGTGGAGATTACAGTGGAATAAAAACACAATATCAATACCCCGCAGAAGAGACGTGGAGGTCACAGTAGCTTAACAAGACTGTGTTCATGCCCCTTGGAAGAGCAGTGGAGGTCACAGTAGCTTAACAAGATGGTTTTAATGCCCCTTGGTAGAGTGGTGGAGGTTAAAGTGGAATAAAAAGACAATATCAATGCCCCGTGGAAGGGACGTGGAGGTCACAGTAGCTTTACAAGACGGTTTTAATGCCCCTTGGAAGAGCAGTGGAGGTCGCAGTGGAATACAAAGACAATATCAATACCCCTTGGAAAAGATGTGGAGATCACAGTAGCTTAACAAGATGGTTTTATTGCCCCATGGAAAAGTGGTGGAGGTCGCAGTGGAATAAAAACACAATATCAATACCCCATAGAAGAGACGTGGAGGTCACAGTAGCTTAACAAGATGGTTTTAATGCCCCTTGGAAAAGTGGTGGAGGTCGCAGTGGAATAAAGAGTCAATATCAATGCCCCTTAGATGAGTGGTGGAGGTCGCAGTGGAATAAAAAGACAATATCAATGCCCCGTGGAAGAGACGTGAAGGTCACAGTAGCTTAACAAGATGGTTTTAATGACCCCTGGAAGAGCTGTGGAGTCCAAAGTGGTCTAACAAGACGGTTTTAATGCTCCTTGGAAGAGCTGTGGAGATTCGAGTGGTTTAACTAGACAATATTAATGCCCCTTGGAAGAGACGTGGAGATCACAGTAGCTTAACAAGACGGTTTTAATGCCCCTTGGTAGAATGGTGGACGTCGCAATTGAATAAAAAAAACAATATCAATGCCCCTTGGTAGAGTGGTGGATGTCGCAATGGAATGAAAAGACAATATCAATGCCCCGTGGGAGATATGTGGAAGTCACAGTAGCTTAACAAGATGGTTTTAATACCCCTTGGAAGCGTGGTGGTGGTCGCACTGGAATAAAAAGATAATATCAATGCCATGTGAAAGAGACGTGGAGGTCACAGTAGCTTAACAAGACGGTTCTAATGCCCCTTGGAAGAGCTGTGGAGTTCAGAGAGGTTTAACAAGATGGTTTTAATGCCCCTTTAAGAGAAGTGGAGGTCACAGTATCTTAACAAGACGGTTTTAATGCCCCTTGGAAAAGTGGTGGAGGTCGCAGTGGAATAAAAAGATAATATCAATGCTCCGTGGAAGAGACGTGGAGGTCACAGTAGCTTAACAATGCTGTTTTAATGCTCCTTGGAAGAGTAGTGGACATCGTAGTGGAATAAAAAGACAATATCAATGCCCCGTGTTAGAGTGGTGGAGGTGGCAGTGGAATAAAAAGAAAATATCAATGCCCCGTGGTAGAGACGTGGAGGTCTCAGTGGAATAAAAAGACAATATCAATACCCCGTGGAAGAGACGTGGAGGTCACAGTTGCTTAGCAAGACCGATATAATGCCCCTTGGAAGAGCTCTGGAGTTCAGAGGGGTTTTACAAGACAGTTTAAATGCCCCTTGGATGAGTCGTGGAGGTCACAGTAGTTTAACAAGACAATTTTAATGCCCCTTGAAAGAACTGTGGTGTTCCGAGTGGTTTAACAAGACGATTTTAATGCCCCTTGGAAGAGACATGGAGGTCACAGTAGCTTATCAAGATGAACTTAATGACCCTTGGAAGAGTGGTGGAGGTTACAGTGGAATAAAAAGACAAAATCAATACACCGTGGAAGAGACGTGGAGGTCACAGTAGCTTAACAAGACGGTTTTAATGCCCCTTGGTAGAATGGTGGATGTCGCAATGGAATGAAAAGACAATATCAATGCCCCTTGGTAGAGAGTTGGATGTCACAGTGGAATAAAAAGACAATATTAATGCCCCGTGTAAGACATGTGGAGGTCACAGTAGCTTAACAAGACGGTTCTAATGCCCCTTGGAAGAGCTGTGGAGTTCAGAGAGGTTTAACAAGACGTTTTTAATACATCTAGGAAGAGATGTGGAGGTCACAGTAGGTTAACAAGATGGTTTTAATGCCCCTTGGAAGAGACGTGGAGGTCACAGTAGCTTAACAGGATGGATTTAATGCCCCTTGGAAGAGTGGTGGAGGTTACAGTGGAATAAAAAGACATTATCAATGCCTCTTTGTAGAGTGATGGATATCTTAGTGGAATAAAAAGACAATATCAATGCCCCATGGAAGAGATGTGGAGGTCACAGTAGCTTAACAAGACGGTTTTAATACCCTTGGTAGAGTGGTGGGTGTCGCAGTGGAATAAAAAGACAATATCTTTACCACGTGAAAGAAACGTGGAGATCACAGTAGCTTAACAAGACGGTTCTAATGCCCCTTGGGAGAGCTGTGGAGTTCAGAGAGGTATACCAAGACAGTTTTAATACCTCTTGGAAGAGACGTGGAGGTCACAGTAGCTTAAAAAGACAGTTTTAAAGCCCCTTGGATGAAATGTGGAGTTTACAGTGGAATAAAAAGACAATATCAATGTCCCGTGGAAGAGACGTGGAGGTCACAGTAGCTTAACAGGACGGTTTTAATGCCACTTAGAAGAGTGGTGGAGGTCGCATTGGAATAAATAAACAATATCAATGCACATTAGAAGAGTGGTGGAGGTCGCAGTGAAATAAAAAGACAATATCAATGCTCCGTGGAAGAGATGTGGAGGTCACAGTAGCTTAACAAGACGGCTTTAATGTCCCCTGGAAGAGTTGTGTATGTCGCAGTCTAATAAAAAGACAATAACAATGCCCCTTGGAAGAGTGGTGGAGGGAGCAGTGGAATAAAAAGACAATATCAAATCCCCGTGGAAGAGACGTGGAGGTAACAGTAGCTTAACAAGATGGATTTAATGCCCTTTAGAAGAGTGGTGGAGGTCGCAGTGGAATAAAAAGAAAATATCAATGCCCCCTGGAAGAGACGTGGAGGTCACAGTAGCTTAACAAAATGGTTTAAATGCCCTTTGGAAGAGACGTGGAGGTCACAGTAGCTTAAGAAGACCATTTTAATGCACCTTGGAAAAGTGGTGGAGGTTACAGCGGAATAAAAGGACAATATATTTGCCCCATGGAAAAGACGTGGAGGTCATAGTAGCTTAACAAGACGGTTTTATCGGCCTTTGGAGGAATTTTGGAGGTAGCAGTTGCATAAAAAGACAATATCTATGCCTCTTTGAAGAGTGGTGGAGGTCGCAGTGGAATAAAAAGACAATAACAATGCCCCGTGGAAGAGATGTGGAGGGCACAGTATCTTAACAAGACGGTTTTAATGCCCCTTGGAAGAGCTGTGGAGTTCAAAGTGGTTTAACAAGACGGTTTTAATTCCCCTTGGAAGAGATGTGGAGGTAACAGTAGCTTAGCAAGACAGTTTTAATGCTCCTTGGAAGAGTGGTGGAGGTTACAGTGGAATAAAAAGACAACATCAAAGCCACAGGGAAGAGACGTGGAGGTGACAGTAGCTTAACGAGACATTTTTAATGCCCCTTGGAAGAGTGGTGGAGGTCGCAGTGGTATAAAAAGACAATATCAATGCCCCTTGGAAGAGTGGTGGAGGTTGCAGTGGAATAAAAAGACAATATCAATGCCACGTGGAAGTGAAGTGGAGGTCAGAGTAGCTTAACAAGTTGGTTTTAATGCCCCTTGGAAGAATGGTGGAGGTCGCAGTGGAATAAAAAGGCAATATTAATGCCCCGTGAAATAGACGAGGAGGTCAAAGCATCTTAAAAAGACAGCTTTAATGCCCATTGGAAGAGTCGTGGAGGTCGCAGTGGAATAAAAAGACAATATCAATGCCCCATGGAAGAGACGTGGAGGTCACTGTAGCTTTAAAAGATGGTTTCAATGCCCCTTGGAAGAGTGGTGGAGGTTACAGTGGAATAAAATAACAACATCAATGCCACAGGGAAGAGACGTGGATTTCTCAGTAGCTTAAAAAGACAGTTTTAATGCCCCTTGGTAGAGTGATGGAGGTCGCAGTGGAAAAAAAAGACAATATCAATGCTCCGTGAAAGAGTGGTGGAGGTCTTCAGTGGAATAAATTGACAATATCAATGCCCCGTTGAAGAGACATGGAGGTCACAGTAGCTTAACAAGATCATTTTAATGCCCCTTGGAAGAATGGTGGAGGTCTCACTGGAATAAAAAGACAATATCTATGCCCCGTGGAAGAGATGTGGAGGTCACAGTAGCTTAACAAGATGGTTTTAATGCCCTTGGAAAAGTGGTGGATGTCGCAGTGAAATAAAAAGACAATATCAGTGCACCATGTAAGAGTGATGGAGGTCGCAATGGAATAAAAAGACAATATCAATGCCTCGTGGAAGAGACGTGGAAGTCACAGTAGATTAACAAGAGGGATTTAAAGTCCCGTAGAAGAGTGGTGGAGGTCGCAGTAAAATAAAAAGACAATATCAATGCCCCGTGGAAGAGACGTGGAGGTCACAGTAGCTTAACAAGAGATTTTAATGCCCCTTGGAAGAGCTGTGGAGTTCCAAGTGGTTTAACAAGACGATTTTAATGCCCCTTGGAAGAGACATGGAGGTCACAGTAGCTTAACAAGATGGATTTAATGCCCCTTGGAAGAGTGGTGGAGGTTACAGTGGAATAAAAAGACAATATCAATGCCCCGTGGAAGAGACGTGGAGGTCACAGCAGCTTAACAAGACTGTTTTAATGCCCCTTGGTAAAATGGTGGACGTTGCAATGGAATAAAAAGACAATATCAATGCCCATTGCTAGAGTGGTGGATGTCGCAGTGGAATAAAAAGACAATATCAATGCCTCGTGGAAGAGACGTGGAAGTCACAGTAGATTAACAAGAGGGTTTTAATACCCCTTGGAAGAGTGGTTGGGGTCGCACTGGAATAAAAAGACAATATCAATGCCACATGGAAGAGACGTGGAGGTCACAGTAGCTTAACAAGACGGTTTTAATGCCCCTTGGAAGAAAGGTGGAGTTTACAGTGGAATAAAAAGACAATATCAATGCCCCTTGGAAAAGATGTGGAGGTCACAGTAGCTTAACAAAATGGTTTTAATGCCCCTTAGAAGAGTGGTGGATGTCGCAGTGGAATAAAAAGACAATATCAATGCCCCTTTGAAGAGTGATGGAGGTCGCAATGGAATAAATAAACAATATCAATGCCCCGTGGAGGAGACGTGAAAGTCAAAGTAGCTTAACAAGATGGATTTAATGCCCCTTGGAAGAGTGGTGGAGGTCGCAGTGGAATAAAAAGACAATATCAATGCACCTTGGAAGAGACGTGGAGGTCACAGTAGCTTAACTAGAGATTTTAATGCCCCTTGGAAGAGCTGTGGAGATTCGAGTGGTTTAACAAGACAATTTTAATGCCCCTTGGAAGAGACATGGAGATCACAGTTGCTTAACAAGATGTATTTAATGCCCCTTGGAAGAGTGGTGGAGGTTACAGTGAAATAAAAAGACAATATCAATGTCCCGTGGAAGAGACGTGGAGGTCACAGGAGCTTAACAGGACGGTTTTAATTCCCCTTGGTAGAATGGTGGACGTCACAATGGAATAAAAAAAACGATATCAATGCCCCTTGGTAGAGTGTTGAATGTCGCAGTGGAATAAAAAGACAATATCAATGTCCCATGGAAGAGATGTCGAGGTCACAGTAACTTAACAAGATGGTTCTAATGCCCGTTGGAAAAGCTGTGGAGTTCAGAGAGGTTTAACAAGATGTTTTTAATACCTCTTGGCAGAGACGTGGAGGTCACAGTAGCTTAACAAGACGGTTTTAATGCCCCTTGGAAGAAAGGTGGAGTTTACAGTGGAATAAATAGACAATATCAATGCCCCGTGGAAGAGACGTGGAGGTCACAGTAGCTTAACTAGAGATTTTAATGCCCCTTGGAAGAGCTGTGGCGATTCGAGTGGTTTAACAAGACAATTTTAATGCCCCTTGGAAGAGATGTGGAGATCACAGTTGCTTAACAATATGGATTTAATGCACCTTGGAACAGGGGTGGAAGTTATAGTGGAATAAAAAGACAATATCAATGCCCCGTGGAAGAGACGAGGAGGTCACAGGAGCTTAACAAGACGGTTTTAATGCCCCTTGGTAGAATGGTGGACGTCGCAATGGAATAAAAAAACAATATCAATGCCCCTTGGTAGAGTGGTGAATGTCGCAGTGGAATAAAAAGACAATATCAATGCCCCGTGGAAGATATGTGGAGATCAAAGTAACTTAGCAAGACGGTTTTAATACCCCTTGGAAGAGTGGTGGGGGTCGCACTAGAATAAAAAGACAATATCAATGCCATGTGGAAGAGACGTGGAGGTCACAGTAGCTTAACAAGACGGTTCTAATGCCCCTTGGAAGAGCTGTGGAGTTCAGAGAGGTATAACAAGACATTTTTAATACCTCTAGGAAGAGGCGTGGAGGTCACAGTAGGTTAACAAGATTGTTTTAATGCCCCTTGGAAGAAAGGTGTAGTTTACAGTGTAATAAAAAGACAATATCAATGCCCCGTGGAATCGACGTGGAGGTCAGAGTAGCTTAACAAGATGGTTTTAATGCTCCTTGGAAGAGTGGTGGAGGTCGCAGTGGAATAAAAAGATAATATCAATGCTCCGTGGAAGAGACGTGGAGGTTACAGTAGCTTAACAATGCCGTTATAATGCCCCTTGGAAGAGTGGTGGACATCGCAGTGGAATAAAAAGACAATATCAATGCCCTGTGGAAGAGTGGTGGAGGTCGCAGTGGAATAAAAAGACAATATTAATACCCCGTGGAAGAGACGTGGAGGTCACAGTAGCTTAGCAAGACAGATTTAATGCCCCTTGGAAGAGCTGTGGAGTTCAGAGGGGTATTACAAGACGGTTTAAATGCCCCTTGGATGAGACGTGGAGGTCAGAGTAGCTTAACAAGACGCTTTTAATGCTCCTTGGAAGAGTGGTGGACGTCGCAGTGGAATAAAAAGACAATATCAATGCCCCGTGGAAGAGACGTGGAGGTCACAGTAGCTTAACAAGACAGTTTTAATGCCCCTTGAATGAGCTGTGGTGTTCAGAGGGGTTTTACAAAACAGTTTTAATTCCCCTTGGATGAGACGTGGAGGTAACAGTAGCTTAAGAAGACGGTTTTAATGCCCCTTGAAAGAGTGGTGGAGGTCGCAGTGGACTAAAAAGACAATATCAATACAGCATGGAATAAACGTGGAGGTCACAGTCGCTTAACAAGACCGTTTTAATGCCCCTTGTAAAGGTGGGGGAGGTAGCAGTGGTATAAAAAGACAATATCAAAGCCCCGTGGAAGAGACATGGAGGTCGCAGTAGCTTTACGAAAAGGTTTTAATGCCGTTTGGAAGATTTGTGGAGTTCAGAGTGGTTTAACAAGACGTTTTAAAGCCCCTTGGTAGAGAGGTGGAGATCACAGTAACTTAACAAGATGGTTTTAATGCCCCTTAGAAGAGTGGTGGAGGTTACAGTGGAATAAATAGAAAATATCAATGCCCCGTGAAAGAGACGTGGAGGTCACAGAAGGTTAACAAGATGGTTTTAACGCCCCTTGGAAGAGTGGTGGAGGTTGCAGTGGAATAAAACGACAATATCAATGCCCCTTGGAAGAGTGGTGGAGGTCGCAGTGGAATAAAAAGACAATATCAACGCCCCATGGAGGAGACGTGGAAGTCACAGTACCTTAAAAAGATGGATTTAATGCCCCTTGGAAGAGTGGAGGAGGTAGCATCGGAATAAAAAGACAATATCAATGCCTCATGGAAGATACGTGGAGGTCACAGTAGCTTAACAAGACGGTTTTAATGCCCCTTGGAAGAGAGATGGAGATCACAGTAGCTTAACAAGACGGTTTTAATGCCCCTTGGAAAAGCTGTGGAGTTCAGAGTGGTTTAACAAGATGGTTTTAATGCCCCTCGGAAGAGAGGATGAGGTGACAATACCTTAACAAGATGGTTTTTAATGCCCCTTGGATGAGTGGTGGAGGTTACAGTGAAATAAATAAACAATATCAATGCCCCGTGAAAGAGACGTGGAGGTCGCAATGGAATAAAAAGACAACATCAATGCCCCTTGGTAGAGTTGTGGATGTAGCAGTGGAATAAAAAGACAATATCAATGCCCCATGGAAGAGACGTTCAGGTCACAGTAGCTTAACAAGACGGTTTTAATGCCCCTTGGAAGAGTGGTGGAGGTTACAGTGGAATAAAAAAACAATATCAATGCCCTGTGGAAGAGACGTGAAGGTCACAGTATCTTAACAAGACGGTTTTAATGCACCATAAAAGAGAGCTATAATTTTTCCAGATTTTGGCAGACAGAGTCATTTGACGGCTTGTTTTTTGTGGGATGAGTTGACGCTGTTGTTGGTGCCATTTTCAGGCACGTGACATTTTTTTATCGCTTTCTATTCCGATTTTTGGGAGGCAGAATAAACAAAAACTAACAATTCAGGAATTGTTTTTTTTTTTTTTTTTTTATTCTGTTCCGCGTGTGGTAAAATTGATAAGGCAGGTTTATTCTTCAGGTTAGTACGTTTACAGCGGTACCACATTTATATCGTTTTTCTATGTTTTGCACTTTTACATAATAAAAGCAATTTTATCGAAAAAATTATTTTTTAGCATCGCTTTATTCTGAGAGCTATAACTTTTATATTTTTCAGCTGATGGACCTGTATGGCAGCTTCTTTGTTGCGGGACGAGATGCCCTTTTCAGCTGTACCATTTTTATTTATATTTGTCTTTGTGATCGCGTGTTATTCCATTTTTTGTTTGGTGGTATGGTGATAAAGCATTGTTTTTTGCTTCGTTTTTTATTTTTTATTTTTTTACCGTGTTCACTGAAGGGGTTAACTAGTGGGACAGTTTTATAGGTCAGGTTGTTCCGGACGCGGTGATACCAAATATGTGTACGTTTATTGTTTTTTTTTTTATAATAATATTTATTGATGGGTACATTATATTTTTATTTTTGGTGGATTATTTTTTTTATTTTTTTTTAATATTTTTACAATTTTTTTTTTTTATTTTTTTTTTCACTTTATGAAACTTTTTTTACTTTTTTACTTTGTCCCACTATGGGACTTTCACTTTTTTTTTCTCTGATCACCTGCATGGCACAGGAATGGAGCACCATCCCTGTGCCATGCAGGCTGTCAGCGCTGGACAGGGAGAAGATAGTTTGAAGATGCACTGCGCATGTCCAAAAAATCTTCCTGCTATCTGGTGACCCCGATGTTGTCATGACGACATTGGGTCGTCATGGCAACATCCTGGAAGCCACGGCAGACAGCGCTGGAGGCCGGAAGAGGAGGTGAGTATTCCGATCACCTCCCCTTGCCACCGCAATGCTGCGATCGACTTCGATCGCAGCATTGCGGGGGTTAATGTGCCAGGAGCGGTGCGGGACCACTCCCTGCACATAGCACTGGGTATCAGCTGTGACAATCAGCTGACACCCGGCGTCGATCGCGCCTGCACAGCCTGTGTGTGGGCGAAATCGCCAGGGCGTATAAATACGTATCTGGTCCGTAAGTCCCAGGGCACAGATACGTACTAATACGCCCTATGTCGTAAAGGGGTTAAGAATCATTATTGTTATAGGGGCACTTACAGTATTGTGGCTGTCAACGGTGCACCTGGGGCATTATTACTTTTAGGGGCAAAATGTGGGCACTGTTTTCTAGGGCACTTGCACAGGGCACTAATATTTTAAAGGGGTATTTTTACCATCAAGAGAGCACAAAGGGGGGATTTTACTTTGTAAGAGGCACAGTATTAGCATTATTATGAGGGGGCACAGTGGTGGGCATTATTATTTGGATACTAAGAGGATCAGTAATAGGGACACATACAGCAGCAGCGGCTCAGCATTGGGGTATCAGCAGGATGAGGGGTTTGTGCAGGTTGGAATAGATGGGGTTGGTGCCTGAAATGTGAGAAGTCAAATGTGTCTTTGTTGTGATCTCTGCAGATGAGTCCTGGAGAAGTTGTCGTATCGGTCAGGGACAGAAGGAAAAGACGGGAAAAGTGAATGACTCCAGCAGAAAGGACGTCACCTATAAGGTACTATACAGTGGTGGCTAAAAGTATGGGCACCCCTGCAATTCTGTCAGATAATACTCAGTTTCTTCTTGAAAATGATTGCAATCACAAATTCTTTGGTATTATTATCTTCATTTAATTTGCTTGCAAGGAAAAAAACACAAACGAGAATGAAGCAAAAATCAAATCATTGATCATTTCACACAAAACTCCAAAAATGAGCCAGACAAAAGTATTGGTACCCTCAGCCTAATACTTGGTTGCACAACCTTTAGCCAAAATAACTGCGAACAACCGCTTCCGGTAACCATGAATGAGTTTCTTACAATGCTCTGCTGGAATTGTAGACCATTCTTCTTTGGCAAAGTGCTCCAGGTCCCTGATATTTGAAGGATGCCTTCTCCAAACTGCCATTTTGAGATCTCTCCACAGGTGTTCTATGGGATTCAGGTCTGGACTCATTGCTGGCCACCTTAGAAGTCTCCAGTGCTTTCTCTCAAACCATTTTATAGTGCTTTTGGAAGTGTGTTTTCGGTCATTGTTCCGCTGGAAGACCCATGACCTCTGAGGGAGACCCAGCTTTCTCACACTTATGCTGCAAAATTTGTTGGTAGTCTTCAGACTTCATGCCATGCACACGGTCAAGCAGTCCAGTGCCAGACGCAGAAAAGCAACCTCAAAACATCAGGGAACCTCCGCCATGTTTGACTGTAGGGACCGTGTTCTTTTCTTTGAATGCCTCTTTTTTTTTCCTGTACACTCTATGTTGATGCTTTTTCCCAAAAAGCTCGACTTTTGTCTCATCTGACCAGAGAACATTCTTCCAAAACATTTTAGGCTTTCTCAGGTAAGTTTTGGCAAACTCCAGCCTGGCTTTTTTATGTCTCGGGGTAAGAAGTGGGGTCTTCTTGGGTATTCTACCATACAGTCCCTTTTCATTCAGACGCCGACGGATAGTACGGGTTGACACTGTTGTACCCTCGGACTGCAGGGCAGCTTGAACTTGTTTAGATGTTAGTCGAGGTTCTTTATCCACCATCCGCACAATCTTGCGTTGAAATCTCTCGTCAATTTTTCTTTTCCGTCCACATCTAGGGAGGTAAGCCACAGTGCCATGGGCTTTAAGCTTCTTGATGACACTGCGCACGGAAGACACAGGAACATTCAGGTCTTTGGAGATGGACTTGTAGCCTTGAGATTGCTCATGCTTCCTCACAATTTGGTTTCTCAAGTCCTCAGACAGTTGTTTGGTCTTCTTTCTTTTCTCCATGCTCAATGTGGTACACACAATGACACAGGACAGAGGTTGAGTCAACTTTAATCCATGTTAACTGGCTGCAAGTATGATTTAGTTATTGTCAACTCCTGTTAGGTGCCACAGGTAAGTTACAGGGGCTGTTAATTACACGAATTAGAGAAGCATCACATGATTTTTTAAACAGTGCCAATACTTTTGTCCACCCCCTTTTTTAGGTTTGGTGTGGAATTATATCCAATTTGGCTTTAGGACAATTCTTTTTGTGTTTTTTCATTGAAGACAAATTAAATGAAGATAATAATACCAAATAATTTGTGACTGCAGTCATTTTCAGCAAGAAACTGAGTATTATCTGACAGAATTGCAGGGGTGCCAATACTTTTGGCCACCAATATATATACCTGTACTGTAATCTCTTATAGGCTCTGCAATACTGGTATCTACTACTATATGGTCAACACAGTATGGCGGTAATATCAGTGTTAATCATTGTATAAAGATTTCTGTTAGCAACAGCGTGGTCATCTGCTGAAGTTCTCCTACTTCCACTATTAGGGTGCATCACCATATTTGTAATCAGGGTTATATGGTTAGGGGCCCACTCAGAAGTCCCCCCCCTGAACCCAATGGGCCCTATATAATGCTCCATAGAGAATGGGTCCCATATAATGTTCCATAGAGAATGGGCCCCGTATAATGCTCCATAGAGAATGGGCCCCATATAATGCTCCATAGAGAATGGGCCTCATATAATGTTCCATATAGAATGGGCCGCATATAAAACTCCAAACAGTATGGGCCTCATATAATGCTCCATAGAGAATGGGTCCCATATAATGCTCCATAGAGAATGGGCCCCATACAATGCTCCATAGAGAATGGGTCCATATAATGCTCCATAGAGAATGGGCCTCATATAATGCTCCATAGACAATGGGCTCCATATAATGCTCCATAGATTTAAAAAAATAAATAAATACTCACCTTTCATGGCAGGTCAGGACTCCTCAGTGTCTTCTGGCTCTCTGCACTGTCAGAGCAGAGGTCGCGGTGTACTGACGTCATTGCGCCCTCTGCCCCTGACACATCACAGTGTCAGAAGACATGGAAGATACCGGAGCTGCAGAGGATTGAGATGAGGTAAGTATAAGTGCCAGGGCACTGAACAAAGCATGGGGGCTCACTCGCGAGCGCTGGCACCATGCTCCCGCGACTCACTGGCCCCATAGTGCACCAGGGTCCCTGACGGTGAGTGAGCACCCCCGCTTGCCCAAGTGCTGATGCTGGCCCTGCCGATACCCCATATGTGGGGGAAGACTACTCTATGGGCACATGGCAGGGTTCGGAAGGTAAAGAGCTCCGTTTGACTTTTTGAACTCAAAAATGGCTGGAATCGAGAGTGGACGCCATGTTGCATTTGGAAAGCCCCTGATGTGCCTAAACAGTGAAAAAACCCCTATCAGTGACTCTATTTTGTAAACTAGGCCCCTCAAGGAATTTATCTAGATGTGTGGTAAGCACATTGAACCCCCACAATAAACACTATTTTATAGAAAAAATAATTGTTTTTGCATCACTCTATTCTGAGAGCTATAACTTTTTTATGCTTTTTCCTGATGAAGCTGTTTGGTAACTTGCTTTTTGCCGGACAAAATGGCATTTTCAGCCGGTTCCTGACTGTAGGGCATTTTTTGTGAGATAGTAACATAGTAACATCGTTTTCAAGGTTGAAAGAAGATTACGTCCATCTGGTTCAATCCATAGCCTAACATGTTGATCCAGAGGAAGGCAAAAAAAAAAACCCATGTGGCAAACACTAAGCTCCACATTGGGGGAAAAAATTCCTTCCTGACCCCATACGACAATCAGACTAGTTCCCTGGATCAACGCCCTATCAAGGAATCTAGTATATATAACCTGTAATATTATACTTATCAAGAAAGGCATCCATGCCCTTCTTAAATTTTAGTAGTGAATCACTCATTACAACATCATGCGGCAGATGGTGGCACTTGTAAGCTGAAATATGTGCCGAATTCATTAGGTGGCACACACGCTGTTTTACACACTGTATTGTGTGTTGTATATGTGCATGAGGCCTAAGTATGAAGCAGTAAAATGTCTATGTAGAGTAGCAGTAGGGTGGGCCCTGTGGAATCAATCTCCCCTCTGGGCCCGAGGAACTCCAGTCCGACCCTGCTCATAAGTGAGTAGTTCCTTCAGGGGTTTTATCTGAATTGCCTTTTTTTGGGACTTACATGGAAACTCCGACATAAGTGCTCAGCGCAGAACGCAAGATAAATGTGACCTGAGTCTTATTTCGATTTTTGGGAGGTAGAATGAACAAATAGACAGCAGTACAAGAACAGTTCATATTTTTATTTTTGCACCGTTCACTATGCGATAAGTGATAAGGCAGCTTAATTCTTTTGGTCGGTGCGATTACAGTGATACCAGATATATATAGTTTTTTATGTTTTGCTGCTGTCACACAGTAAATATGTTTTTTATTAAAAAATGTTTTTTTTCTTCTCCTTATTCTGAGAGCTATAACTTTTTTATTTTTTGGCAAATAGTTTTATGAAGACTTATTTTTTGCATGACGAATTGCAGATTTTTTTGGTACCATTTTGGGGCACATAGTAATTTTTGATCGCTTTTTAATCAGACTTTTCAGACACAGAATGAACAAAAACCAACAATTCAGTTATTGTTTTTAGATATTTTTTTGCATGGTTCACTGTGCAGTAAAAGTGATAAGACAGATTTGTTTGTCGGGTCGGTATGATTACAGTGATACCAGATGTATATCATTTTTTTTATGCTTCGCTTCGCTAGTTTTACACACTAAAAACTAAATTTGACAAAAAATAATTTATTTTTGCATCATCATATTCTGAGAGCTGTCATTTTTTTATTTTTTTGCCAAATGAGCCATATTAGGGATTGCTTTTTTAGGGACTATTTGACATTTTCATTTATACCATATTTTTTTTATATATGAGTTTTTGATCGCTTTTAATTCAATCTTTTGTGTGTCAGTATGATGAAAAAGCAACAATTTTGGCATGTTTTTTTGTTTTTTTTTACGGCGTTCGCCACACAGAATAAAAAACTTGACAGTTTTATAGATTTATGTTTACATCTTTTGTTTATTTTTGCTTTATTACAAAGGCTGCATTTTTAGTGGTGAATTGGCTTTTTGTGATTTGTCAGCGTTTCTTTTGTTATTTTTTAAAAACTTTTTAACATGCTTTATTTAACTTTTTTTATTTTTTTCACTGTGGGACATGTATAATTGATACTTTGATCTCTGCAGTGAGACCTTTCAGTTTCTCACTGACTCAGCCTGTTAGGCTGGGGTCACACAAGCATATAAAAAAATCAGTCCGATTTTCATCCAGAAAAATGGTTTAATTTTTTCCTCACTTGTCATCCATGTGCAGTCCGTATACAATCCATTTTTTTACTCAGAAGATTTTAATCTTTTACAGGACCATTTACAGCTTGCTATGTTACAGAATTGCAGTGTATCCGTAAAAATCCGATGCCACTCTAATGGTCTGAATGGCATCCAATATTTTTTCTTGCACCCATCCGATTTTGAAGTGAAATCACATCATGCTGCAATTTTTTGCTCACTCTGAATACAGCTCAGAAAAAAAACCTCAGATCTGCACTACCTCATTGAATAACAGCCTCCTCAGGACTGGGAAATTTTTTGTAACAAAATATGTAGTTTTATACTGTGAAAATTATTAACATTGTATACAGTGGGGAAAATAAGTATTTGATACACTGATGATTTTGCAAGTTTTCCTACCTAAAAAGAATGGAGAGGTCTGTAATTTTTATCGCAGGTACACTTCAACTGTGAGAGATTGAATCTAAAAAAAATCCAGAAAATCACATTGTATGATTTTTACATAATTAATTTGCTTTTTATTGCATGAAATAAGTATTTGATACAATAGAAAAGCAGAACTTAATATTTGGTACAGGTACAGCTGTGGGGGTCGTGATGACATTCCACTCGTCCTCCAGTCACTCCAAATTAAGGCTATGAGCATGGGTCAACCATTCAAAGAATGAGTCAGACAACAAGCTGGTTCAAACTCAGAGCACGCTCAAAAGACTACTACAGACAATGTTCTCAGCAATGTTCTGTGTTTATTCCTACATACACAAACCTAAATACACTACATAATGGGGAGGGAAAAGGGGTTGTCCGGGGCGGGGTAAGCCATGAAAGTCCAGTGTCTGGCCACTCCTGATTGGTCCACATCTCCTTATCTCAGTCTCTGGGCAGATATTGCAGCCGTCAGCTTATAATCTTGTTTCGTTTCTCTGAAATAAGTCTTGGCAACACTGGAACTGTTTTAGTTTAAGTTTCGATTTAAGTAATACGTAGCAAGGAAAGCTTATTGTTATAAGACACAAAATGGTGGTTAGTACATTAGCAAAAAAGCGTATAAAAGTTACAAAAGTATAAAAGTTACAAAAATATATATTCTCTTTTACCCCGACATTCCCCCCTAAACACTAAGCTTTCCCTTGCTTCGGGGCCTTTGAGACTGTCCCTGTGTGGGGAGAGGGGAGGTGGATTTCTTCACCCAATCATCTTAGAAGCTGCCCCCTTATGGGACGCCCCCAGATAATCGAGCCCTATCCTGGATGACACATGGAGTTCTCCCAACTGTCCCTAAACTAAATCTCTCAATTGAACTTTGTCATGGGGGGGCTGGTCAGGCTTGTTCAAAGGAGTGTATTTCTCCATATCTTCTCTTGATTCAGAAAGGTCCCGGAGGTTGGGACAGCATTGGTTATATTTTTCCTGTATAAGGGGACTATGCAGCACAGGACCACCAGGCCCAATACTAGTAGACCTCCCATTACTAGACAAACTTGTTGGAGGAATCCCTTGAGCCCTCCCAACCAACCTGAGAAAAAGGAGGTATCTACCCCTGTGTGGTAGCTGTCCACCCTGGGACAGACAGTAAGCATATGGAAAGGATATAGAAGAAGGTAGTCATCTTTTATAGACTCGTTCTGTCTCTCTTGCAGTGGGAGGCGTGAATCCAGGTGCTCTTGCCCTCAAGCTTCAGAGCCGTCGGGGTGGTGAGAAGCACAGTGTACGGTCCCTCGAACCGCGGCTGGAGGCAGTCTTTCCGGACAAACTTCTTCACATACACTAGATCGCCTGGGATGAAATCATGTACTGCATCACCTATAGATTCTGGGAGAGAAGCAGATACTGGAGAGCGGGTGTTAGTCAATTCTCTAGACAAGGCAATCACAAATTTTACCACTCTATCATGTGTTTCAGACAACTCTTGGGGCCTAATCTCTCATATCTTGTGTGGGGTCCCAAACAAAATTTTATAGGGAGTCAGCCCATGTTTGGCCTGAGGAGTGTGTGTGATATGATACAATACTATGGGGAGTAGGTCGGGCCAGGGGAGGGGATGATCTTAGGTCATTTTCAAGAGCTGGGTCTTGAGTGTGGAATTCATCCTTTCTACTTTGCCTGAACTGGCAGGATGGTATGGAGTGTGGAGGCCCAAATCTGTTCCCAACATGTTCCAGAGTTCTTCGTAGATATTTGCTGTGAAAGCTGGTCCTTGATCCGATTCTATGACTTGGGGAACTCCAAATCTGCAGGCAATTTCGGTGATCAGTTTCTTGGCTGTGACTTTAGCAGTCATGTTGACAACCGGGTAGGCCTCGGGCCAGGCTGAGAACATATCCACGGCTACCAAAACGTACTCCTATTTTCCTGCTTTAGGCATTTGGATATGGTCGACTTGTATTCTCTGCCAAGGGTAGTCTGGTTTAGCCAGGTGTTGGAGAGGGACCCGTGCCGTACACGTTGGGTTGCAGGTAGCGCAGACAGAGCAGGATTTTGAGTATGCAGTCACAGTGGAAGAGATTCCGGGTGCAAAGTACAGTTTCTTGATACATGCCAAGGCTTGATTCTTTCCTCTGTGTGTAGGCCCGTGAGCCCATGCTGCCACAGCTGAGTACATGCGTCTAGGCAAGCAAGGCTTCCCATCCACTTGGTAAAGAGTCGAGTTGACCTTTGAATCTTTGCGACCTGCCAGCACAGCTCCTGCCGCTTTCCATTGCTTGACTTCTTCAGTGGGGGTCTTCCTTTGTTCCTCACACAATTTTTCTTCAGGCATCCTGACCCCCCTGGATTCCACTCGTGTCTCCGCTGGACTTGTATGATCTTCCGCCGGCTGTTCTTTGGCTCTTGCTCTAGTGAGCGCCACAGCTACGGTTTGCAGGGTCTCCCCCATCTCTTCTTCCTTTTCCTGCCACTTTGATGACACATTCTCCACTGCTGCAGTCTTGGCTGCTTGGTCAGCTAGGTGGTTGCCCCTGGCTTCCCTGGAATCTAGTCTTCCATGGGCCTTGACCTTGATAACAGCAACCTGAATGGGTAGCTCCAGGGCCTTCATTAGGGCCTTAATCCATGAGACATGTTTCACTGGTGTACCTGCAGCTGTGATGAATCCTCTAGACTTCCACAAGAGTCCAGAATCATTGCAAATTCCATGTCCATACCTGGAATCGGTATATATATATTCGCCTTTGTTCCTGCTGCCAGGTGGCAGACCTCTGTGAGAGCCACAAGTTCAGCTTCTTGTGCAGACATGTATGGTGGTAGAGCTTCAGCCTTGAGGACTGTTAGGTCTGTTGTGACAGCATATCCCATGTGGAACTTCCCTTGAGGGTCTGCGAAACGGGATCCATCAGTCCATAGGTGCAAGGCAGGGTCTGCGAGCGGATGTGCCACCATATTCTCTGGAGCAGAAGTCTCTTCCTGCAAAATTTTTATACAATCATGAGGTTCCACCAATGGACCTTCACCCTCTTCACCTTCCCCCCTAGAAGGTGGAAGCAAAGTGGCAGGATTGATAGTCAGACATCTGGTAAATGTTATATTGGAGGGCAACAATAGGGAACACTGCAGCCGCAGGTGTCTTTGGTTGGTTAGATGTTTCGGAGATGTTTGTTGCAGAACAGCTGAGAGATCATGACCGGCCTGTATAACTAGATCATGTCCAAGGACGATATCAGCTGATTTGTCAAGGAGGATGTGAGCAGCGTGGACCGCCTTAAGGCACGTGGGGGCAGTTCGGGCGACAGGGTCCAGGCGGGCTGAGTAGTAGCCCAAAGGCCAATACTTATGATCATAGCGTTGTGCTAGAACTCCAGAGGCATGACCTTCTGATTCCGAGACAAAAAGATGAAATGGCTGAGTATAGTCTGGTAAGCCCAAGGCCGGGGCAGAGACAACAGCCTGTTTAAGGCGGTCAAAATATAGTCTGTGTTGAAGAGAAACACGTGGATCTTCAGCATGAAGCCAAACTGAGCCTTCATCCTTGAGACAGTCTGACATCTCTGGCAAATTTGCTTCAGTGCCACAGAGTAAAAGATCATCCATATACTGTAGAAGGGTGACCTGAGGGTTCTCTTGAACCCATGGCTCCAGAATAGACTTCATAGAATGAGTGAATTGGTTAGGAGAGTTCTGGGCTCTGCGGAGTCCTGGTCCATGTAAGCTGTGCTCCTTGAAAGGTGAAGGCAGAAAGAAACCACGAATCTTCATGTAAGGGTATACTGAAGAAGGCGTTGGCCAGATCTAACTCCGTAAACAAGGTGGCCGTTGGAGGCAGCTGAGACAAGAGGGTGTTTGGGTTGGGTACCACTGGAGTTTCTAAAATGGTAGCTGCATTGACGGCTCTGAGATCCTGAACCAACCGGTATCTTGGAGGCTTTCCCGGAGCGGTTTTCTTTTTTACAGGAAAGAGGGGTGTATTGCATGGAGATACACATCTGACAAGGACTCCTGATTCCAGGAGGGAAACGATTTGGGTACCCAAGCTTTGTTCTTGTGCAGCCTTGAGGGGGTATTGTGGCAACCGTGGGTACCTGTGTCCAGGCTTGAGGTGTACTCGGACCGGGGGAACCTGCAGGAGGCCGACGTCCTCCGGCCCACTGGACCACAGAGAGTGAGGGAACTGTGAGGTATCAAGAAAAGTGTGAGGTTGTATGGTCATCATCATGAGAGGGAAGGCTTTAAGAACACAGCGGTCTTCAGTCCCTTGTTCGGAATGAGGGTCCCGCAAAAGAAGCTCCATACCATGGTTTCCGAAAGTAATTGTTGCCTTCATCCGCTCTAAGAGATTGGCTCCCAACAGGTTGACAGGGCAAGTTTCAGAGACCAAGAATCTTGTGAGTACTCCGGTGAACGGTCCTGCAGACACAGGGACTGTGAGTGGAGAGGAAATATGTTGGCCTTCCACCCCAACACAGGTGAGGGTATCCGGTGATAGGGATACAGAAGGAGGGAGCTGTGCAGAGAAAATGACAGATGTGGCCGCCCCAGTGTCCACCAGGAACTCCAGTGGTTGATGGTCCACCTGTAAAGTGACAGTCCCACAGGCGGCCGTGAGATGCGTAGCCGGGAAAGTGGACACTGGTTGACCGAGCTGTCATTGGCGTGGATGAGATGGTTCACGGGAAGGTCCCTGGTTGTGTGGACCGTCACGGAACGACCGGTCATGGTACTGTCTGCGGGTTGGACAGTCTCTGAGGATGTGGTCAAGGCTACCACACTCCCAACACAACATTCGTCCTCCAGAATCACGAGATTGTCTTCTGTTTCTAGATGGTCCCTTGTCATCTCTTCTGTCTTGTTTTCTATATGTGGGAGGAGTATCATCACCTGTGCCTTTAACCATTACCCACTTGATTCCATGTTGGTTGCCAGGGGGTGGGTAGCTTTCTTGAGCTTGATATACCATGGCAGGAGCGGTTTTCTTCTTTGGCTTAGTATCCTTTTCCATTTTTAGCATTGATTTTTGGAAAGCTTTAACGATGTCCACCGCGTCGTTGAAAGAAGAAGAACGAATCTCGGGCCGTACTCTCAGGACTTCATCTCTGAGAGCGTCTTGTAGGTCATCTACTAGGGCCTGAACCAACAGGGCGGCCTGCGTCTTGACGTGAGGACTGTATCCGAGATCCTCAAAATGCATGCTGAGTCTTGCAGCATATCTTTCCACAGATTCATCAGGGTCTTGTTGAACATCTTGTACAGACCCAGCTTGATCTGACAAGCGATCCTGAGCCCAGGCTTTTAACTGTTTCATGTATTCTAGGCCGGATTCATACGTACTAAGAGATCCTGCTTTTGTGGAATCCATGGCCTTTTGAAAGCTCTCCGTTTTCGGCTAAGTGAGCCTGGCATTCTGCAGCCAGAGTAGAACCAGCAGCAAGGGCAATTTTACGAGCCAATCCTCCAACATGGCTCATACGGGTGTTTGCAGGGTTGATTATGGCCCCCACCCGATGTGTAAGGATGTCGACATAGCCTATTGACAGAGTGACGGGGCGTCCTGATGGGTCTACTAGGTTCCGGGAGCGGCAGGGGTCCCAGACTTCTGAGGGGCTGGGGGGGTGGTGCTCTTTCAGCAGTTGCTTGGAGCAAGGGTCGGAGTATGGGCAATGAATGTGGGGTGGAGGATGCCATAGGAGACGTATGGGGTAAAGGAGGGGGGGCTGGAGTATCTTGAGCCCATGCCTCATTTGGCTCCGTATCGTCTTGAGTAACAGTATGTTGGCGGAGGGAGAGCAGTCTGGCCTGAAATTCTGGGGAGTTGAGGAGGATATCCCCAGGGTTGTGGGTGACTCCCATAGGAAACAGGGGAAGCGTCTCAGCATCGTGGACTGGAGCAGAGGGTGTCACATTAACTTCAGATGGGTGCTCTGGGACTGCGGGCTTTTCCACCTGTGCTGGTGGCTGGTAATATGCACCGAACGGATCTAGTAGTGGATATAGGCCGGATTGGGGCTTTCCGGGCCTCCCACAACAAGTAAGAGGTGTAGCAAGATGGCCGTGGGAGGGAGGAGTTAGAGTGGAAGTGGGATTGTTCTTGGGGGCAGGGAAAGGTGTAGTAAGATGGCCGTTGGAGGAAGGAGGGGGGAGTGGGGGTGGGATTGTTCTTGGGGGCAGGGAAAGGTGTAGTGACAGGCATCAACGGGGTTACGGCCAATTTAGGGTCACATAACAAATCACATTCTGCAGCTTTCATGTATCCGAACAAAGGCTCGGCATTCTCTGTTCCCCCCTGCACCATCTACTCTAAGATGTGTCTGAGCCTGGTGCAGAAGTCCTCACCCAGCTTTCCCAATTTCTGTGTAACACATTCTTTCTACACTGAAAACTAAAGCCTGCCTGTACTGGATAAGCTTATCATGTTATACAAATTCCTAACATTCTTCTTGCCTTCTTGCCTTCCCGTAACTCCACTAATTGGCTTAACTCCCACAGCAGCATTCCGCAACTTACGAGATCTTTCAAATTTGAATATACGCAACATTTTCTTATAGAATGCAATGATCTGTCGCGACTCAGATCACTGGTGCAGCCGACAGGTCGCCACCCGTCAGTGTAGAGTACTCCTCAATACACTGATAAGACAGAGAGACCCCTCATCTATCCCTTTTTCCTAACCTTGAATGGCGACTTTACAGTACGACTCACCACGGCACCCTGACTGACAGCAGAACCCCTCCTTATGAGGTTTCTCTGTATAAGACGAAGAGTACACCTCAATTCGTCACAGATCCTGACAGCAGAACCCCTCCTTATGAGGTTTCTCTGTATAAGACGAAGAGTACACCTCAATTCGTCACAGATCCTGACAGCAGAACACCTCCTTATGAGGTTTCTCTGTATAAGACGAAGAGTACACCTCAATTCGTCACAGATCCTGACAGCAGAACACCTCCTTATGAGGTTTCTCTGTATAAGACGAAGAGTACACCTCAATCCGTCATGGACCCTGACAGCAGAACACCTCCTTATGAGGTTTCTCTGTATAAGACGAAGAGTACACCTCAATTCGTCACAGATTCTGACAGCAGAACACCTCCTTATGAGGTTTCTCTGTATAAGACGAAGAGTACACCTCAATTCGTCACAGATTCTTTCTCCCTTACACTACAATTCAGGAATGCTTTGAAACCTCGATTATCAGTCACGGGAGGCAGCTATCTAAGAAAAGTACAGTGACCGGGGGAGGAGGAGGTGGTGTTCACACGAGCACGCGCAGGCATGCGACATCACTCGTTTTAACACTTGCTGGTTCAGGACGTGGTGCGGGACGCCTGAGGTCTCACCACTCGACCGGTCACCCACCCAGATCCAACCTGACAGCCCCACAGAAACCGCTGCGGCTGACACACAGGCAAGTGAAACACATATATTATATATATCTCAACTTACCGTGTTCGATGGAGGTTGATCAGGCCTCAAATTCATCCACCGCGGTCACCACCAGGGAAGTCAGCAATATGGGTCCGGGAGGGCGGCGTTGAGCGCCATTTGTGGGGGTCGTGATGACATTCCACTCGTCCTCCAGTCACTCCAAATTAAGGCTATGAGCATGGGTCAACCATTCAAAGAATGAGTCAGACAACAAGCTGGTTCAAACTCAGAGCACGCTCAAAAGACTACTACAGACAACGCTCTCAGCAATGTTCTGTGTTTATTCCTACATACACAAACCTAAATACACTACATAATGGGGAGGGAAAAGGGGTTGTCCGGGGCGGGGTAAGCCATGAAAGTCCAGTGTCTGGCCACTCCTGATTGGTCCACATCTCCTTATCTCAGTCTCTGGGCAGATATTGCAGCCGTCAGCTTATAATCTTGTTTCGTTTCTCTGAAATAAGTCTTGGCAACACTGGAACTGTCTTAGTTTAAGTTTCGATTTAAGTAATACGTAGCAAGGAAAGCTTATTGTTATAAGACACAAAATGGTGGTTAGTACATTAGCAAAAAAGCGTATAAAAGTTACAAAAGTATAAAAGTTACAAAAATATATATTCTCTTTTACCCCGACACAGCAATTACATCTTCAATGCTCTTACTGAGGGAAGGACGTTGTTGGCCAAAATCTCGCAATAATGACCCCATCCATCCTCCCTTCAATACAGTGCAGTTATCCTGTCCTCTTTGCAGAAAAGCACCCTCAAAGTAGGATGTTTCCCCCACCATGCTTCACGGTTGGGCCGGTGTTCCTGGGATTCTACTCATCCTTCTTCTTCCCCAAACACGGCGAATGGAGTTGATACTAAAAAGTTCTATTTTGGTCTCATCTGACCACATGACCTTCTCCAATGCCTCCTCTGGATCATCCACAAGGTCATTAGCGAACTTCAAACGGGCTTGGACATGTGCCTGTGTGAGCAGGGGGACCTTTCATGCCCTGCAGGATTTTAATCTATGATGGCGTAGTGTGTTACTAACGGTAATGTTGGAGACTTTGTTCCAAGCTCTCTTCAGTTCATTGACCAGGTCCTCCCGTGTAGTTCTGGGCTGATTCCTAACCTTTTTCAGTATCATCCTTACCCATGAGGTGAGATCTTGCATGGAGCCCCAGACTGAGGAAGATTGACAGCCATCTTATGTTTCTGACATTTTCTAATAATTGAGCCAACAATTGTTGCCTTCTCAACAAGCTGCTTGCTTATTGTCCTGTAGCCCATCCCAGCCTTTTGTAGGTCTACAATTTTGTCCCTGGTGTCCTTAGACAGCTCTTTGGTCTTTGCCATGGTGGAGAGATTGGAGTGTAATTGATTGAGTGTGTGGATAGGTGTCTTTTATACAGGTAATGAGTTCAAACACATGCAATTAATACAGGTAATGAGTGCAAAGTAGGAGGGCTTCTTAAATAAAAACTAACCGGTCTGTGAGAGCCAGAATTCTTGTTGGTTGGTAGGTAATCAAATACTTATTTCATGCAATAAAATCCAATTTATTTATGTAAAAATCATACAATGTGATTTTCTGGATTTTTTTTAGATTCTTTGTCTCACAGGTGAAGTGTACCTGCGATAAAAATTACAGGCCTCTCCATTTTTTGTAGGTGGGAAAACTTGCAAAATTGACAGTGTATCAAATACTCATTTCCCCCACTGTATATCTAGTAACATACAAAATAGAGGATCAAAACCACCATTAGGATATGTGCATATGATGTCTTTTCGAGGCGGGCGACATTATCAAGTTTGTCAGAAGGAAGATGCTCAAGGGCACGCTGACTTTTTTTCCCTGAACTGTATTTAGAGTCTTTTGGTCACTTCCTGATTGCTTATTAGATGTTTTTGGCCACTAACATTTTTTTTTACTGAGATTTTCTGGCTATTTCTTTTTAACTTCATTCAATAACTGAAAATGCCTGAAGAATGGTGAGCCCACTTCTGTTAACCGCTTGAAGTCTTTGGAAAATTGAAGCTGTATAAAGCACTTAAATACCTGAATATACAGTTAGGTCCATATATATTTGGACAGAGACAACATTTTTCTAATTTTGGTTCTAGACATTACCACAATGAATTTTAATCAAAGCAATTCAGATACAGTTGAAGTTCAGACTTTCAGCTTTCATCTGAGGGTATCCACATTAAAATTGGATGAAAAGTTTAGGCGTTTCAGCTCCTTAACATGTGCCACCCTGTTTTTAAAGGGACCAAAAGTAATTGGACAATTGACTCCAAGGCTATTTCATGGACAGGTGTGGGCAATCCCTTTGTTATGTCATTCTCAATTAAGCAGATAAAAGGCCTGGAGTTGATTTGAGGTGTGGTGCTTGCATTTGGAAGGTTTTGCTGTGACGTAAACATGTGGTCAAAGGAGCTCTCCATGCAGGTGAAACAAGCCATCCTTAAGCTGCAAAAACAGAAAAAACCCATCCGAGAAATTGCTACAATATTAGGAGTGGCAAAATCTACAGTTTGGTACATCCTGAGAAAGAAAGAAAGCACTGGTGAACTCATCAATGCAAAAAGACCTGGGCGCCCACGGAAGACAACAGTGGTGGATGATCGCAGAATAATCTCCATGGTGAAGAGAAACCCCTTCACAATAGCCAACCAAGTGAACAACACTCTCCAGGAGGTAGGCGTATCAATATCCAAATCTACCATAAAGAGAAGACTGCGTGAAAGTAAATACAGAGGGTTCACTGCACGGTGCAAGCCACTCATAAGCATCAAGAATAAAAAGGAGTAACAGGGGAAAATATGGGGAAATAGCAGATATTAGTCTGTAACTGACAGTTTACAGTTTAACTAGATGTAGCAGAGTCAAACCAGTAACAAACGACAGTTTTTTCATTTAGCTGACTTGTATCCTCTACAAGGCAGTTGCCAGCTGGTGCTGGTGACGCTGTCTTCAGGCGTCCCCGCCCAAACAATGCTCCGTCTTCTAGCGGCAGCGGGCGGTCTCCGGTTTTACCCGCTGAGCCCATAGTCCATAACACGGCACCTCACGTGCTCAGCTCCACGGACCCTGCGTCTCTTCTCCCTACAGTTAGATTGACTCCTCCGGTCCACTGCACTCGGATCCCTTGCTCCAAGTCCTGTAGCCAGGAGCCTGGACCCTCTCACACTGCTCTGCTCCGCAGGACTCAGCTCTGCTTTCCCACGCAAACGTCCTCGTCTCTCCCTCTCTCTCGTCACACCAGGAGTCCCTCTGTCACCAGACCTCCCAGCTCTCTTTCTCGACACACCCCCAGCTTCCCTGTCACATGACTCCTCTGCTTGCAGTCTGTCTTCCCCCTGCAACACGAGGTACGGCCCCGGCAGTTCCGGATCCCTTGCTCTGAAAGTACTTACACCCCAGTCTTCCCCCTTACACATACACTATATAAAAAGACACATATGCATGTTTTTCTCAATATCTGACATGAAATCAGAATAAACTTTTCCCATTTTAGGTCCATTAGGATTACCATAATTTTTAATATTTGCCAAATGACAGAATAATGAGAGAGAGAGAATGTTTTAAGGCATTTTTACTACTTGCTGCAAAATCAAAAGTTTACATACATTTCATTAAAATTTGGTACCATTACCCTTAAACTGAATGACTTGGGTCAAACATTTGGGATATCTTTCCACAAGCTCCTCACAATAGTTGGTCGGAATTTGGGCCCATTCCTCCTGACTAGTGATGGGCGAGCACTAAAATGCTCGGGTGCTCGTTGCTCGGGTCGAGCACATTGGAATACTCGGGTGCTCGACCACAGCAACGAGCCCAATGTAAGTCTATGGGAAACTCGAGCATTTTTCAGGCGCCTCCCCCGGCAGTCTGCAGAGGGCCTAAAAATTGCCCAAATCGATGGGAACAGTGCTCAAATGACATGGGAACAGCATGCGGAAGACCCCTGGAAGCATTTCTGACTCCCAGGTCACTGCTGTCACCAACGTTATCAGAGGTATTACACCACTTTTACAGACTCACAATAAAACATACAAAAACAAAACCAAAATGGATTTTCCTGGGAAATATGTTAAGGAACATGCTTTCCATTGTAATGACTTGTACTGTATATAAAGAAAAATGAATAGCCAAAAACAAAAATACTCCTCCACACCTTGGGCTATGTTCAGACTTAGCGTTTTTGATGCGTTTTTGCACTTTTGCATTGCTTTCAACCGTGGCAAATGCATTCACCAGGAAATGTCATTTTAACATTTTACAACCTTATCTGGCCATGTGGTGTGTGAGACATGATCAGACACATCGTGTTTCATTTATGAAGGAGGGACTCTGAAAGTCACAAAGCCTATTTTATAGGGCCATCAGGCGGCCTTTACTATTCTTAAAGGGCCAGCAGTCGGCCCTCATTATTCTTAGAGAGCCATCAGCCGGCTATGTTTTATTGTTCCCATTACTAAAGAGTGGGTCTCTTATACTGTTATTGCGTATGCAGTGAGTGGCAGGGCTGCCCAAAATTTGGACGCACCCCAATACCCCCTTGAAGAGACTTAGAGGAGGGCCTCCTGAAAACAATGTTCCCATTATTAGGAAGTAGGTCTCCCATTGTGTTTGCCTATGCAGTGAAAGCAAGGGTTGCCAAAAATTTGGAGGCACTCCAATGCCCCTTGGAAGAGACGTGGAGGTCAGAGGGCCTCCTGAAAACAATGTTCCCATTATTAGGAAGTAGGTCTCCCATTATGTTTGCCTATGTAGTGAATGCAAGGGTTACCAAAAATTTGGAGGCACCCCAATGCCCCTTGGAAGAGACGTAGAGGTGGGCCTCTTGAAAAAAAATGTTCCCATTATTAGAAAGTGGGCCTCCCATTGTGTTTGCCTATGCAGTGAATGCAAGGGCTGCTAAAAACTAGGAGGCACTCCAATACCCCTTGGAAGACACATGGAGGAGGGCCTCATAAAAAATGTCCTCATTAGAAAGGAGCGGGCCTCCTATACTTGTAATGCCCATGCCCTAAGTGTATGGGCTGACAAACATTTACCCCTAGGGGGTATACATGAACATACTGTATAAAAACTACATGAATCATAAACACCCTTTAAAAAAATTACCTGGTGATATGGTGGTGGAGGATGAGGATGAGGAGAAGGAGGAGGACAAGAGCAAATAGACAAAATCAGGAAGCGTATACCCATGTGTGGGTGTGAAGAGGTGCATGGGAATACACCTCCCAAAAAAAGACACTGGATTTGAGTTTATGTTACGCTGCTATCATTGAGAAGTCTTGCCCAATCCAACCCTTGTTCATTTTTATAAGAGTCAGCCTGTCAGCATTTTCAGTTGACAGGCGGATGCACTTATCAGTTATAATTCCACCAGCGGCACTAAAAACCCGCTCTGATAAAACGCTGGCAGCAGGGCAGGCCAGGACCTCCAAGGCATAGAGAGCCAGTTCATTCCACGTATCCAGCTTGGATACCCAATAATTATAAGGCACAGAGGAATCACGGAGGAAGTTGGTACGGTCGGCAAGGTACTCCCTCAGCATCTTCCCAAACTTTGCACTCCTTGTGAGAGTACCCCGCGCCTCAGGGCCTGTGCGATGGGAGGGGCTGAGAAAATTCTCCCAGAACTTTGACAGTGTTCCCCTGCCTCTGCTGGATTGAAGTTGTGTTTCTCTTGCCTGTACTCCTTGGTTGTCCAACGAACTGTGACCTCTGCCACCAGCGTTTTCAGATGGGAATTTTTTTAATAGTTCCGCAGCAAGGGCCTTCTGGTACTGCCCCATTTTTGTAGACCAGTCAGCCTCAGAAATAAGAGATATAAAGTTCTCCTTGTAGCGTGGGTCTAGAAGTGTCACCAACAAGTAATGACTGTCGCCCAAAATTTTGAAAACGCGAGGGTCATGGGAAAGGCAGCGTAACATAAACTTAGCCATACGTGCCCGACTGCTAACAGGCAAGAGGATGACTGACCATGCTCTCCTCTTCCTCCTCCTCTCTGTCCTCTGGCCATCCACACTGAACAGATGGGATGACAGTTATGCAGGTAGTACCGTCTATAGCTCATGAAACTAGCTCCTGTTCTTCCTCCTCCTCTTCCTCATTGTCACCCAATCCACATTGGGATGAGTTGAGGCTTGGCTGTGTGTAATCACCCTGTATGGTTCCTTGCTTCATCTCATCGTGCTCCACCTGCAATGCATCCTCTTTGATTGTGAGAAAAGAGCGTTTCAGAAGACAGAGAAGCGGGATGGTGATGCTAATTGTTATGCACACGCCCGGGCTGACTGGCGTGTGCGTGATTTAATGATTCCACTGTGCCATGAACCGGAGAGTGCCTGGAGGGGCGTAACTAAGTATCAACCCGATCCGACCAAGGTCGCACGACGGCTACGATGCCATGCGCCAGAGAGGAACCGAGAAGAGGGACCAGGCGTGACTCCAGGTCAGACCCCTGACACGGCTGTTTACGCCCACACCGGGGAATACAGGAACAGGCAGGTTAGGCTGGCATACAGACAGGTGGGTATTGGCAGGCACTGCTGGAGTGCAGACAGGAGGATACTGGCAGGCACGGCTGGTATGCAGACAGGAGGGTACTGACAAGTACGGCTGGCGTACAGACGGGGAGGTACTAGCAGGTTGGAGCACAGGCTGGATAGGGTCCAGTACAGACTGGGATTCAGGAACAGAACTGAAGATGCGGTAGACAAGCAGAGCAGAGAGGAACCGCCGGAGAGGTGGGCAAGGCGGAGCAGAGAGGTACCGCCGAAGCAGTGAGCAAGGCGGAGCAGACAGGAGCCGCCTGAGCGGTGAGCAAGGCAGAGCAGGCAGGAACCGCCGGAGCGGTGAGCAAGACAGAGCAAGGAGAAACTGCCAGAGTGGTGAGCAAGACAGAGCAGGGAGAAACCACCGGAGCGGTGAGCAAGACAGAGCGGGCAGAAACCGCTGGAGCGGGGAGCAAGACAGAGCGGGCAGAAACCGCCAGAGCGGTGAGCAAGGCAGAGCAGGCAGGAACCGCCGGAGCGGTGAGCAAGGCAGAGCAGGCAGGAACCGCTGGAGCAGTGAGCAAGGCAGAGCAGGCAGGAACCGCCGGAGCGGTAAACAAGACGGAGCAGGCAGGAACCGCCGGAGCGGTGAGCAAGGCAGAGCAGGCAGGAACCGCCGGAGCGGTGAGCAAGGCAGAGTGGGCAGAAACCGCCGGAGCGGTGAGCAAGACAGAGCGGGCAGAAACCGCTGGAGCGGGGAGCAAGACAGAGCGGGCAGAAACCGCCAGCACCGGTGAGCAAGGCAGAGCAGGCAGGAACCGCCGGAGCGGTGAGCAAGGCAGAGCAGGCAGGAACCGCTGGAGCAGTGAGCAAGGCAGAGCAGGCAGGAACCGCCGGAGCGGTAAACAAGACGGAGCAGGCAGGAACCGCCGGAGCGGTGAGCAAGGCAGAGCAGGCAGGAACCGCCGGAGCGGTGAGCAAGGCAGAGTGGGCAGAAACCGCCAGAGCGGTGAGCAAGGCAGAGCGGGCAGGAACCACTGGAGCGGTGAACAAGGCACAGCAGAGATAAACCGCTGGAGCGGTGAGCAAAGGCAGAGCAGAGCAGACAGGGCACTGTTCACACGGAACAGACTGGAAGAGAAAGGCAGAACCAGATACACACAAGATACTTGCAATGAAGTAGCGAGTGTACTCTAAACTCACAAACGGAAGTACAGCGACAATGAGTAAGAGTTAGGTGCAGGTTCAGACTCTGCAGAAAAAGGGAAGGTATGGACATAAAGACAGGTAACAGGCTAGGAGAGTGTTTAGACAGGAACTGAGTGTTCAGACAGGAACTGACACTGCAGCGAGATACAGGAGCGAGTCTGGGTATGCGGCCCCCAGAAAAGGCGGAACGAACAGGATAGGAGCGAGTTCAGACTGGCCTGGAAATACAGCCTCCAGGAAGGCGGACAGACAGGCAAGAAAACACAGATAACAGATCTAGGTATGCGGCCCCTAGAAGGCGGGACGAACAGGCTAGGAGCGTGTTCAGACAGGCCTGGAAATACAGTCTCCAGGAAGGCGGACAGACAGGCAAGAGAAACAGAACAGGACCTGGCACATTCAGAGTCAAGGAGCACACTGAATGATAGAGTTGCTCAGGCACCAGCTTCTAGGTGAAGCTGGTTTAAATATCCAGTGACAGACAGCAATAGGCTGAGGACGCATTAGAGGTGTGCCCACAGCAGCTACAAGAAACAGGAAGTAACCGGGCCGCCGCCCTAAGCAGTCAGAACAGAGACAAACAGACAGCATGAATAGAAGCCAGGCTAGCAGACTGGACTGAAGATTGAGTTTGCGATCTTGCACAGTGAGAGATGGTGCAGCATGCAAGCCCACCACCAGGTATGTTACACTAATTATGGCGTCATCGCCGCTCACCATCTTGGTGAAGTCCTCAAAGTTTTGGAGGATGGTACATATGTCTGACATCCATGTCCACTCCTGAGGTCTTATGTGTGGAGTCTGAACTGAATACCGATGGCCTTGTTGATGCTGGTACTCAATATCTGCCCTCTTCTGCTCACAAATCCTTCCCAACATCTGCAGTGTTGAGTTCCAATGCGTGGGGACATCACACAGCAGTCTGTGAGCCGGAAGCTGCAAACGCTGCTGAAGCACGTCAAGTGCAGCGGAAGCTGTAGCTGACTTTCTAAAATGGGCACACAGGTGGCGTATTTCGACAAGCAGATCCGGCAGCTCCGGGTAGGATTTGAGAAATCGCTGAACCACGAGATTAAGCACATGGGCCAGGCATGGTACGTGTGTGAGCTCGCCTCGCCTCAGAGCGCCATCAGGTTCCGGCCATTGTCACAAGACCATGCTTGGCTGTAGGTTCAGTGGTGTGAGCCACAGATCTGCCTGCTCTTTCAGAGCTGTCCACAACTCTTCAGCATTGTGGGGTTTGTCACCTACGCATATTAGCTTTGGCACAGCCTGTTGCCGATTGGCCGAGGCAGTGCTGCAGTGCTTCCAGCTTGTGACTGATGTAGTCATTTCAGAGATGGAGGCTGAAGAGGAGGAGGTGCAGGAGCTGTAGACTGTTGGGGCAACCCTGATTGATCTAGGGCCCGCGATCCTTGACATCGGGAGGACGTGTTAAATTCCAAGATCCGACTGCGTCCCGGCTTCCACTATGTTTACCCAGTGTGCCATCAGCGAGATATACCGTCCCTGCCCACAAGCACTTGTCCACGTGTCTGTGGTTAGGTGGACTTTCCCAGTAACTGCGTTGTTGAAGGCACGGCTAATGTTTTGGGACACGTGCTTGTGTAATGCGGGGACAGCACACCGGGAGAAATAGTGGCGATTGGGCACCGAGTACCGAGGAATGGCTGCCGCCATCAGGTTGCGGAATGCTTCCATCTCCACGAGCCTAAAAGGCAACATTTCAAGCGCAAGCAGTCGTGAAATGTTGGAATTTACTAGTGTGGCCTGTGGGGCATTGGCTGCATATTTGCGCTTACGTTCCAAGCACTGGGGTATGGACTACTGAATGCTGTGCTTGAACAAGGACGTGGACGTGCTTCCTGATGCTGCTACTTGAGAGTGTGCAACGACAGGTGCAGGGCAGGAGGCATCTTGGCATGCGCCATGGAGAGGGGATTGGGGTGCATGCACAACAGCGGAAGAAGCAGTGGTGTCACCCGCAGACACTGTTTCTAGACCCTGGTGTTCGGCTCACTTAGTGGGGTGCTTTGCTGCCATGTGCCTGAACATGCTGGTGATGGTCAGGCTTCTAGTTATGCTACAAAACCAAAAAGATCTATTTTGGAGAGAGAAATTTGAATGTTAAGGAGAAAAGATTTTTTTCCCCCCTATACAGAGATATTAATATGCCCCCCCCTACCATTCAGGGCTGCTCATGACTGTTGCTTTAGCGCTGATGGACGCCCAGCACTTTGCGACGCAGTGAGGTGGCCACTCTGTGTGTTTGCGTGGTGCTGAGCCTCCCACAGCCTGTTGCCTGCTCATTCAGGCTTTCTGATGCGCCCTCTGAACCTTAACACACCTGTCTCTGTGTGCATATGCCTCCGTCCCGGCGGCGTCTCCGACGGGCTGCGTTGCTGTGTAATGTGGGAGGTACTCCAGCCCCTTCCTGGCCGCGTGTGACGCGCGGGCGTCCGCGTCATCGCCAGGGGCGGGACATTACAACGTACCGAATTCCGATTGGTACATTCTGGTACATAAGGTGTCCCCTCTCCTCATGATAACCACGCCTCCTGACGAAGCCACTTCCGGGAAAAACGCGCGTCGAGGCTGCTTTACACCCCCAGCATTCTCTCCCACGCTGCCTTGGATCCCATTGACATGACTCAAGGTAATGGAAGCTTAATGCCTGTATTCATGATTTACTGACACGTACATTTCATAGCGTAACTATTATGATTTATTGCTCATTTGATTGCATGTAACCGCTCTGGTATCTACCTGTATGTATTTTATATACAGGGCTATCAGTCTTATGCTAGATATTTTCTCAGCTTCCCTCATAGGATTTGTAACCATTATCACCAGATATGGTCAGTGTTAGGATTTTCATCCATTGGCAGCATATTTACATTTTGGGGTGTTAGTCTCTTTGCTACATTATCCACCCTACTCCACTACTCTCTAGCTGTCTTCTCCCCCCTTCCCTTGTTGCCCTCATTTTGTCCTTCACTATTGTAATTTTTATGATATTAATATTTTTTCAATAAAGTACAGTATATATTTATCATTTAAATCCCTCATGTGTGTCTGTTTGGAGAGTACTTATAAGTAGACTAAAATCATTACCTGTATAGGGGGGAAAAAAATCTTTTCTCTTTCACATTCGAATTTCTCTCTCCAAAATAGATCTTTTTGGTTTTACTTCTACTATAGGGATTTGCTGACCATGTATTATATGTTAGGCAGATAGGCTTACTAGTTTTGCTACCCCTGCTGATGCTGGCCTGGCAGGTGGTGCAAATGGCCTTTTTGGGGTTATCGGCAGAGTGTTTAAAAAACAACCAGACTCAGGAAGACCTAACAGTTGTACTGGCAACTTCCTTCGTGTTGGTGTTACGGGGCACGGTTGCCTGCCTTCTGTCTGTGGCCACCACACTGCTTCTTCCTGCCTGTTGGGGTGCTCTGCCTCCCTCCCCCTGTGTGCTGCTGTCCTCACTCTGCATGTCCTCCTACCAGCTAGGGTCAGTTACTATATCATCCACCACCTCGTGTTCCACTTCTGCACCCTGGTCTTCTTCTTAACTTTCTGTCAGTTGTGTCTCATCATCATCCACCTCTTGTGACACTTTCCCACCATCCCCATGGCTGCTCAAACATTTGGGCATCGCTACATCCGATCTCCTCTTGCCCTGCTTCAAGTGGACCGGGCGAGAGGCCCGAATCTTTAAATGGAAAAGTGAACAGCTCTTCGGAGTCTCCAAGTGTGGGATCAGTTGTCTTTGGGCACTCGGCATGGTGGGAGGAAGGAGGATTAGGGTGAGGAATATGCAGTCCAGACTCACGGCTACTGAGAGTTGGCCGTGTGGAAGACAGGGTGGTGGTGGTGGTGGCAAAGTGACTGGAAGCATTATCCGCTATCCAACAAACAACCTTTTGACACTGCTCTTGGTTCAATAGTGGTGTGCTGCGGTCCCCTAAGAATTGGGACGAGAAGGTCAGGCGAGAAGATGTGGGTGTTTGTTGTGGCACAATTTCAGCTTGCCCACGGCCTCGGCTTCAGCGTCTGCATGCATCATCACCATCATGTCCAGTTCCCTGTCCCTTGCCAAGTGCCTTGTCCATTTTAAATGTAGGACAATATCTTCTGACTCACCCAGGGGGATATGGGGGACTCGGTACCCGGGCCTTTACCTTCTTGGGATGTCACGGCAGTCGACACACAGGCCCGTACACTGGAGTCACTCTTTAAAAAGGGGGTTGTTGCTTGAAGGGATGAATAATAGTTTGGTCTCGTGACGTCACTTGTGGTTCCTGGTAATGAGTACCAGCGCTGCTGCAGACCTCTGGAGCAGATGTTAGGGCAGCTGAGTTGGTGCGGCTCTCCACAGGCAGAGCTCAGCTCCACGGCAGTGTAGGTGCAGATGGTAATGCTGGGCGTTGTAGTGCAGGAGCGATAACATAGCAGCAATAACTGATTGAGACAGTGGGGTGCAGTCGTCCGAGTTTACTCACAGTTATCAAGTTCCTCAGGTTGCCTGTACAGGTGACAGCCTCCCACGTCGCGCTGCGTTCACCAGGCAGGGGTCCAGCACTCCCTTAAGTATCTCAAGGGCACTTAATGGGACCCCTTTCTGTATGTTCCTTTCTTAGCCGACTTCCCGTGCTGGGTCTCTCCCTCCTGCCCTGTTACCCGCCACACAAAGTACCGATCAGGTACCTTGGGATCCCTCTGGCAACTTGAACTTCCCGGACCTTACTTGATGCCCTTTTCGGTGGCTTAGGTGCGGATGTGGCAACTGCACCTAGAAAGTGCAGAAGCCTCCGGTTTTCTAGCTGAGACTTAAAGTAACTTGGCTAGCCCAGGGACCGGTTTCCTTCTTGTGGCCTGATCCCTCTACCGCCTGGCAGATTCGGGCATACGGGTGACGGTCCGGCACTCACCGTACCCAGTGGGACCCCTTTTGCTCCTGGAGCCTTTCTCTCTTGCTCCCACTCCTCTCTCAGTCTTGGCCATGACAGGCCAGACCTGCCTCCCGAGTGGAGCTCCTGAAAAGCCTCCGCTCCCGACGTCCTCACACTCCCTCTCTCTTCGTTCAACTCTCTAAAAATATGGCTTCCCTATATATATATGCCTCTTCTTCAAGTGCTCCCCTGATCTGCGTCCTCCACCCACACCCACTACATGGTTCCCCATCAGTTTGGTCCCCCCCCACTCCAGCCAGGGGCAGCAGAAAGCAGTGCATATTGCCCTTCCAGATGGTCTGGAGTAGTGTAGTGTTGGGTGCAGGTGTTAGGGTCCCGGGCAGCACTCCATCCTTACCTGAGAGAAGGAGATGCCATACCTCTGTGTGAAGTGCAGTACCGCTGTGGCGACTGAACCCTCAGGGGCGCCACACTTCCACACTCACTACAAATGGCTGAATTTGGAGCGAAGTTTTATGTAATCCGTGTGACGGAGAAACCACAGTTTTAAATACCTGGCCTGTAGGTAACTATTTTTAACAGCAAACTGTTGTAAATTGCTTCACTGACAGACTGAAACAAATTTTTAATGGAGGCCAGAAATGGCAGTATTGTCTGAAAACGTATATGTGATCCGTGTGACGGAGAAAACACAGTTTTAAATACCTGGCATGTAGTTAACTATTTTGAACAGCAAACTGTTGTCAATTTCTTCCCTGACACACTGAAACAAAATTTTAATGGAGGCCAGAAATGGCAGTATTGTCAGCACAATTATATGTGATCCGTGTGACGGACAAACCACAGTTTTAAATAGCTGGATTTTTAGCGCTGTAATATGGAAAGGAACTGGCTGTATTCTGCAGTGCCAACACGCAAATGGCGCAGAACAACGGTGTTCTCTGGATTGCTTTTTAAGCAAATAATGAGGATTAAGATGCCCCAAAAAATTATTCCTGGCCCCTGAGACCTGGGCCTATTTCTAGAAATATCTAACAGCAACAGCAGACAAAACTGCCGAGATGCTCGGGCGAGCACCGAGCAGTAGCGAGCATGCTCACTCATCACTGCTCCTGACAAAACTGGTGTAACTGATCAAGGTTTGTAGGTCGCTTTGCCTGCACCTGCCTTTTCAGCTTTGCCCATAAATTTTCCATAGTATTGAGATCAGGGCTTGGGAAGCCTTAAAGCCACAGCTGTGGCAGAACAAATCTGATGGAATCTGCTAGACCCGGGAAAAGGTAAAAGCGGTGCGTTATATGGAAATTAATATAGTTACTTTGCTGAAGGCTGTAACTGGAGCCAAGTGGACCTGGCTGCCACTTGAAAGGCTCTTGGTTGTTATGTGTGTAAACATGCCGGTGAGCCACTGAGATGGACTGTGTGATAAGCAGTTATGAAGTGTAATAAACTGCTGGATTTCATGTTACTGGAAAACGTTGCATATGTGCTTTAATTGACCCGCTGAAGCGAGTGTCCCCCAGCGTGATGACTAGCGCTGCCTTACATGTGGTTGGAGAATGCGGCAACTGCAGCCCGGTTGCTAGGGGCAACTGCAGCCCGGTTGCTAGGGGTAACGGCACAGGACGACGCGTGTGGATACAAGCATCTTGTTGTGGCTCGGCTGGGTCACGAAGATTAAAGCATCTTGTTGTAATTCAGCGGGGTTACAAAAATTGTCCTCGCACTCAAACCTGGTTTGCTGTGGCTGGGCGGGGTCACGAAGATTAAAGCATCTGGCTGTAACTCGGCAGGGTTACAAAAATTGTCCTCGCACTCAAACCTGGTTTGCTGTGGCTCAGCAGGACCATGAAAATTTTCCGGGGAGAGCAGTGTGAAGTGTCTAGTGTGAACAGTGTACCGTGATGACCATGAATGGTTCAGTACCTCTAGACGGAATGGAGAAGGGGTTAGATGACCGGCTGCAAATGGTTTGGAGCGAAATGGAGTGTCCTGAAGCAATGCAGGAACAGATAAAGATGGCTGTGAAGGGAGCAGCAAATGAGACTGAAGCTATTGAGCAATTAAAGTGCCTGTTAAAATCGCAGCCGCAGGCATTTGAGAAACGACAGCAGGTCATGGTGCAGGAAGGGCAGGAGCTGTTGGCCCTTTACAGAAAGGCGACAACGGACCATTATGTGAGTTCTTCTGGGGCGCCATTATTGTCCCAGAGTGCCCGGGGAGGTGGTAAGAGATGTTGTGAATTGGGTCCTAAGACTATTGCTGATTTTTTTTGTAAAAATCCCCCTACAGGTGTGGGTGTCCAAAAGGGGGGGGGGGGTTTCAAAAAGGGGCGGATTTTCAAAAGAGCATGGAGTATAGAAAACTAAAATTTGTTACTGGTTGTGGGTTGGTACCGCCTAAAAATGACAATTTGACCATTGATAACGGGGTAGCTTCAGTAGAAGGGGTTGACGTCAAGGTGGGAGGTGACTTGTTGGCCCACAACTCCATGGGGAGTGACACAGACCCCACAACTGACGGTGACACTATGAAAGTAGAAAGAGAGTTCAGTCAGGAGGGGCTAGATGAGGGGAGAGAGTCCCACTCTCGTCGTCGATGGCACAAAGGCCACAAAAAAGTTGCTCCTGTAGATTTTGCTGAAAGGGCAAATAAAGAAAATGCAAGGCTGTGTGCCTTTATTCCGAGTTTGGATCCTCTTTTAGAAGAAGAGGAGGTGACGTTGCCAGTAGCAACCTCCGATACAGTACTGAGACAGAAGGATCAGGATCCGACAGCCCTGAAAGAGGAGGCGGCCAGTCATGACCAAGAGCTGGAGCCTATCAGGCAGCAGTGTCAGCGTGACATGCTGCAACGAAGGGAAAACCTGGAGAACGTGTCCTCAGACCAGCTGAGCCTGGAGTCTGAACAGCAGAAAATAAACAAGGTTGTAAGGAACTTGCAGCGAGAACTGGAAGAAAGCCGCGAGGAAATCAACAAATGGAAAGAAAGGTTTCAGAGAAATAAAGAGGAGGTTTCTCAATTGGAGCTTGACAAAGCGGAGTGTGAAGATGAGTTGTGAGAGGTGAAAGATCGCTTCTCCCTGGTATGGTTAGAGCTGAGGCAAGTGAAGCAAAAGCTGGATTAGGGTCTACACCAGAGGGATAGGGAGCTGTCTGCCCTAAAAGAGGCGCTGCAGGATGAAGTTTCTGGACGTGATCAAAACCTAGAACGACTGTGCGAACAGTTCAACCAGAAGCTGTGTGAATCCAAGAAGGAGTGTAATGAACTCAGTAAGGAACTGCAACAAATTAAGAGAGACTATGAGGATCTCCTCAAGGTTAAGAAAAAACTAGAGGAGGATAAGGCTGATGCAGAGCACATGCGCCAAGTGGTTGAGACCACTCTACAGGACACCCGTGATGAAAATGATGATCTCCGCAGAAAGACCCTAGGTCTGGTAGCTCAGGTGAAGGAGCTGCAGACGTTCTCTGATAATCTCCAGAGGGCAGAGACGTGCCTTAAGGAAAGAATCAGCAAGATGGAAGCTGAGCGGAAAAAGATGGAGGAGTCCATCGAAGAAGGGAGGTATGAAGCAAATGCCTCTTCAGATAATGCGAGCTTGGGTGATTCGGTGGATGTGAGAGCCAAGATCAAGGAACTCAAGGAGTTGCTACAAGCCCATTGGAAGCAAGAGAAGCTTGAGAGACTGGCTGTCGAGAGCCGAGTGGGCGCATTGGAGACAGAGAGCTCTGAGAAAATTCTGCTGATAAAGGAGCAGTTGAAGCCGGAAGAGCTTCAGAGATTGGTTGCAGAGAGGCGAGTGGCTGAGCTAGAGGAAGAAGAGGTCAAGACGAAAATTCTTGAATTTGTAGCTGTGAGTCAGCTCAGGGGAAGAATACAGGGTGAAGAAGCTGAAAGTCAGTTCCCCCTGAAACCTGAGCCGGTTGATCGACTGAAAACCACTGGTGAAACAGAAATGTCTCGGTACAAGTGCCTCATAGATGTACCCGAGGATTTGAGAGAAGAATGCACCAGTGAGTCCGTGCATGAAGAGTTTAAGAAGGCCATGGGAGCCTGTAAGGTATACTCGACCTCAGAAGCTAAACAGCTGTTGGTCCTGTCCACAACCGAAGTCACAATGAAGAGGGTGGCTATCCTAAGTAACATGCACTGGCGATGTATTCGCACAAAGCGGTTTGTCCGGTTGAAGACGAAACAAGCCATTAGACAACTGGAGCTTATGAGTAAAGCTCAAAGTCTGCATGAAGAGGTCATCCGGGTGCCTCATGCTCTGGTAAGAAAGCTCATTGTGGGAAATGGCCGAGCCATGCAGATGATGGTAAAGAAGTCCGGTGTGATGAAAGTAAGCAGTCCACGTGATCGACAGGACTCGGTACCAGATGAAGACGGCATGGTGTCATTCTCCGCTGTAGGAACAGAAGAAAGTCTTGCATATATTCGCATACTGTTGGAGTACCGAGTGACCTACCTGCGAGAGGTAGAACAGTTGAATCTCGCTAGACTGCGAGTGGAAAGACAGAATCGCCTGAGCAGCAGAAGATGGCAGCCGTCTAGAAATTGTGAGACCAGACAGAGAAAGGACCCTTCAAATAATAGAACGGCTACAGTAGAAGTTAGAGACTTTCCAATATGTCCCGAGGATAGTGGGCGTGGGTTTAGAGGTAGTGAGACTTCCAGTAACTCAGGTCTGAGTGGCCCATACAAACGACCCAATAGAGTACGGGACAGTAGGGAGTCGAACCGGACCTTAGATACCAGGGTATGTGAGTCACACTGCTGTATTGACCGCTGGGAGCGGGGGAGGTCTGACAAGGTTACGACCGACCGCTGGGAGTGGGGAAGGTCTGACAAGGTTACGACTGACCATTGGGAGCGGGGGAGGTCTGACAAGGTTACGACCCAGAAATTTGACTTGACGAAGGCAGTGACAATGACAGAAGGTAGGTCCCTAAGGAATGGGCTAATGTTGATGATTAGTGTTCCAGGGGCTGAGCAGCGCAATTGTCAAGTACTTGGTCTCTGTGTGAACTGTGGGTTATAATGTGATTGTGTATATTATGTGTTCAACCCCACAAGTTTGAACAGAGGGGGGATATGTAATGCAGCGGCTTGCGGCATTACTGTAATGGTCCAGGGTGTGTTCTGGCTGACCATGTACCTCTCCCTCAGGTGACTGATCACATGACTGTGACATCATCACAGGTCCTGTGCACACAGAAGGACTGATCACATGATTGTGACATCAGCACAGGACCTGTGTGCACTGGAGGATATATAAATCTTGGTGCTTTTGAAACAGGGTGTGAAAGGCATGAGGCCTGTTCCCCGTGTGTGGGACACCATTAGAGTGTGAGGCCTAGTGAAGCCGGGTGAAGCCTGAAAGGCAAAGGCAGGATCCTTGTGTATAAGAGATGCCAGTAGCCTTGGAGGGCAAGAGGCTTGGAAGACAAGAGTCCTGAAAGGCAGAGGCTGGTTTCCTTGTGTGTGCAAAGAGATGCCAGTAGCCTTGGAAGGTAAGAGGGCTGGAGACCCCCATCTGGGAAGCCGTAAAGCCACAGCTGTGGCAGAACAAATCTGATGGAAACCGCTAGACCCGGCAAAAGGTAAAAGTGGTGCGTTATATGGACATTGATATGGTTACTTGGCTGAAGGCTGTAACTGGAGCCAAGTGGGCCTGTCTGCCACTTGAAAGGCTCTTGGATGTTATGTGTGTAAACATGCCAGTGAGCCACTGAGATGGACTGTGTGATAAGCAGTTATGAAGTGTAATAAACTGCTGGATTTCATGTTACTGGAAAACGTTGCATGTGTGCTTTAATTGACCCGGTGAAGCGAGGGTCCCCCAGCGTGATGACTAGCACTGCCTTACAATATATATATGTAAGTATGTGTAGACACTGGTTAGGCTACTACTGTAACGGCTTGAGTATATATGACACTGATCAATTATCATTATGGCCTCTGTCAGGTAATTACATAGATGATGCTCAGTGACAATAGTAAATGGCCCAGTAATACAATATGGGAGAAGAAAGATGACACTCACCATAAGGGTCTTGGTATTTTTGTTGGCTAAAAAATAGCAGCTGACCTGTTACAGGAGAGCGTGGGTGCATGCAGGTGCCGACCATTTCCTGTTATTGTGCTGCTTCGTTTGGTGTGACTAATAAGACAAATAAATATACCAAGATACTTCTTACTTCTGGTGAGCTCTGATTGTCTTCTCCCATATTGTATGAGCTCAGTCTAACCCCACCTGCACCCAGAGCTGTGGAGTCGGAGTCGTGATAAAATGGACCGACTCCGACTCCTAAAATATATAACAAATTGGGTGTAGTAGTTCAATGCAGTTTGTGGAGAATATTATTTCATAAGGATTTGGGAAAGTTATGAAATGTCCTATAAATGTCTGTCCTATTCTTGATCTAAGGGTCTAGACTTTTAGCTGAGATGAATCTGTGCTACAGTAAATTTATCTCTTAAACATGAGCCATGTATGAGGGTGTTGGAGTCAGAGTTGGAGTCGGTGTCATGGAAATTGAGGAGTCGGAGGTTTGGCTTACCGACTCCACAGCCCTGCCTGCACCACTGATTTACAGCTTTCTGTCTACACTGTGCATAGACAACGCTGACAGTGGAGAGGGACATGGTTAGCCTGAGCTCATGAATATTAAGGACTGCATAGCAGGAGCTGATCATTGAGAGGACTAGCAGAGCTGCAGCAGATAACACAATTGTAGCACCCCGAGGACTCGGCTGCTACAGGGGTATTGCACCTCGATCCAGAGGTGTGGTATTCCACTCCCGGGTAAGGATGGAGTGTGGAACTGGGCTCAGTTAGCTGCATGCACCACACTCACCCCATTTCCGGGGGACAGACCAACGGTACTCCCACCAGATAGATGTGCAGGTACGACAGCTTCTGTCCCCGGCTGGAGTGGGGAGGGGGGAGGAACATCCTAGTGGTGTAGGAGCAGATAGGGGAGGGACTCTGGGCATAGGTAGGAGCCCATTGGGTGCTTGTCACCTGGGCTCAGGTGTCAGAGGGAGTATATAAGGTGGGCACCATCTTAGGACAAGGTCTTTTTGGTCTGCTCTGTGCAGAGAGGAGCTCAGCCAGAGAGGGCTGACAGGGAGCTGTGGCTCAGTCTGGGCCCAGCTCCAGAGCCAGGCCTGGAGAGGAGGCCTGAAGCAGAGAGAGAGAGAAAGGAGAAGAAGGAGGAACAGAAACACCAGGAGAGGCCCAGAGATGCAAGAGAAGAGGGAACCCTGAGATCCCACGAGTTAACGGGTGAAGGGTTGGCAGAACAGGGTACCGGATCCCAAACTGGTGGAGGCCAATTATCCTCAGCCAGGAACCAGAGGTCGTGGACAAGTTTTGGCGCGACCCCTCGCCATATCCACCAGGAAGGCATACCACGTATAGGGTCAGGGAAGCCGGGAAAGGTTTCACCACCAGAAGGCCCGAGGGAGCTGGACAAAGGTGGATCCCTGGTGGGGACGGCCAGTAGGAAGGAAGAGAGGGGAGCTCAGGACCACGCTCTGGAACTGCCTGGGAGTTGGCCGAGTCCCGCACCTGGTGGACGCAGCACGGCTCGGGTGGTCACTCTTGGCCGAAGTGATCTGAATACCAACTGTGAGTAAAGCTGTGAAAACTGCAATGCACGTCTCTGAGCTTCCTTGTCACACCACTACCACTATCATCATTCCCTGCTTCACCAGCTGCCCTGAGGCTATACCTCTCCCGTTGGGGGTTATACCATCCACGCTGCACAACCACACCACCGGCCTCAGCGGTCTGCCCTGCAGCGGCGGCTTCATAGCTGCAATCAACGGGTGGCGTAGTCGAACTCTATAACATCTTAATGCCGCGCACTGCCTCTTAGTTTGACCACTCTGGGCACGGACCGGGTCACCGCCACGAGGACTACTACCCCTGTCAGATCCGGCTCCGGGTATCCCCCGCATGCGCAACGCAGCACAACATGGCCCAGGGGGCGCGTCACAATGATTTATCAAAACTACAGCAAGGAGCCCAGTAACATCACTGGATTCGGGGTCTCGGCCCCCACATCATGCTGCTCTCAGATGAGGTAGCATAAACCTGGTGACAGATTCCCTTTAGTAACATCAGACACGATCTTCCATCCAACAAGTCAATAGACCCGAATAATTCAGACTCAGGATTTCTGACTATGATGTTGGCCAAGAGAGTGTGTGAAAAGAGTCTCCTTCCTGCAGACGATCATGCCTTTCAGCTTTGGAAGATGAGCTGCTGCAGCAGAGAGTACAGATTGCTGCCATTGTTGCCCTACAACCGTCACAAGCCGCACAGTCTCGTAAGCCATTGTTTTTGTAATCCTTATAAATCACTTAATGGGTTAAATAGGTCAAGCTTTTGCTATGTATTTGGTATGATTTGATCTCGTTTTTGTTTCTCAGATACAGAATCAATGTGCTCATTTAGCTGCCCAGGTAATGCCCTCTCACCCCCATCTTCAGCTTCTCCACCACTTTCCGCACAGTTTTTGCAATTTACAACCCCAGTAGCTCCGCTGCCCCCTCCTCCTCCTCCTCCTCCTCCTCCTCCACCACCCCCAGTCCCATCTTCCCAACTAAAATCTGCACTTGATATTATAAGAGAACGTAAAGCTTCTCACAAATGCAGCCCGACGGAAAGTGAGGCTTCAGAGAAAGGCAGTGTGGATCAGCTCCCCAGTATGATGGATGTGTTAAAAGGCATGAATTCCATCAAGCTTCGGGCGGTCGAAAGGTCATTTTATAGATTTTCTTTAAATATATATTTTTTATTACAGACATGCGTGAAATAGAATGAAGGAGAAAACTGTAAAAAAAAAAAAAATCTGTCACTGAGCCTGCATCTTTCCCTGCACATGACTGCTGATCTCATGAGCTGTCATGTGCCTTTAACAGCCGCAGGCGGATCCGAGATCCACCCGCAGCTGTTAACCAGTTAAATACCGCTGTCAATCACTAGCAGTGGCATTTAATACACACCTGCCAGAAGCTCGTCACAAGACACACCCATAGGCGTCCCTGTCATGTGATTGCGGGGTGCCAATGTGTTGTCATGACAGCCGGGGGTCTGCAGAAGACCCCTGGCTGTCATTGTAGATCCCCTGTGGCCGGCATTCATAGGAGATTGTGATTTCTGCTATACATAGCAGTGCTGAAGCCCTGCTATGTGTAGCACAGGTAATCAGATGATTGCAGCTTCAAGTCTCCTAAGAGGACTATTGCTGCCAGTAAAAAGTAAAAAAAGTTTTAAAAAACATAAAGGTTTAAATCACGCCCTTTTGCCCTATTGAAAATAAAACCATTAAAAAAATATATGCATATTTGGTATCGCTGTATTCAGAAATCTCCGATCTATCAAAATATAAAGTAAATTAATCAGATCGGTAAACGGCGTAACGACAAAAAAAATCTAAACTCCAGAATTATGTTTTTCTTTTTTTGCCTCCGCAAACATAACAGGCGATCAAAACATTGTATCTACCTCAAAATTATATAAATAAAAACGTCCGCTGAGGGCGCAAAAAATAAGCCCTAACCTGGCCCTAGATCCCGAAAAATGGAGATGCTACGGGTCTCGGAAAATGGCGACATAAGCGATTTTTTTTAATTTTTTTTTTTACAAACTTCTGATTTTTTTTTTCACCACTCACATATAAAAGAACCAATACATGTTTGGTATCTATGAACTCGTACTGACCTGGGAATCATAATGGCTGGTCAGCTTTAGCATTTAGTGAACATAGTAAATAAAATAAAAAAATTACAATTGTGGAAATGCACTTTTTTGCAATTTCACCGCACTTGGAATTTTTTTCCCGTTTTCCAGTACACGATATGGTAAAATAAATGGTGTCAATCAAAAGAACAACTTGTCCCGCAAAAAAAAAAGGTACCGTACAGACCAAAAGTTTGGACACACCTTCTCATTTAAAGATTTTTCTGTATTTTCATGACTATGAAAATTGTACATTCACACTGAAGACATCAAAACTATGAATTAACACATGTGGAATTATATACTTAACAAAAAAGTGTGAAACAACTGAAAATATGTCTTATATTCTAGGTTTTTCAAAGTAGCCACCTTTTGCTTTGATAACTGCTTTGCACACTCTTGGCATTCTCTTGATGAGCTTCAAGAGGTAGTCACCGGAAATGGTCTTCCAACAATCTTGAAGGAATTCCCAGAGATGATTAGCACTTGTTGGCCCTTTTGCCTTCACTCTGCGGTCCAGCTCACCCCAAACCATCTTGATTGGGTTCAAGTCTGGTGACTGTGGAGGCCAGGTCATCTGGTGTAGCACCCCATCACTCTCCTTCTTGGTCAAATAGCCCTTACACAGCCTGGAGGTGTGTTTGGGTTCATCGTCATGTTGAAAAATAAATGATGGTCCAACTAAACACAAACCAGATGGAATAGCATGCCGCTGTAAGATGCTGTGATAGCCATGCTTGTTCAGTATGCCTTCAATTTTGAATAAATCCCCAACAGTGTCACCAGCAAAGCACCCCCACACCATCACACCTCCTCATCCATGCTTCACGGTGGGAACCAGGCATGTAGAGTCCATTCTTTCACCTTTTCTGCGTCGCACAAAAACACGGTGGTTGGAACCAAAGATCTCAAATTTGGACTCATCAGACCAAAGCTCAGATTTCCACTGGTCTAATGTCCATTCCTTGTGTTCTTTAGCCCAAACAAGTCTCTTCTGCTTGTTGCCTGTCCTTAGCAGTGATTTCCTAGCAGCTATTTTACCATGAAGGCCTGCTGCCCAAAGTCTCCTCTTAACAGTTGTTGAAGAGAAGTGTCTGCTGCTAGAACTCTGTGTGGCATTGACCGGGTCTCTAATCTGAGCTGCTGTTAACCTGTGATTTCTGAGGCTGGTGACTCGGATAAACTTATCCTCAGAAGCATAGGTGACTCTTGGTCTTCCTTTCCTGGGGAAGTCCTCATGCGAGCCAGTTTCTTTGTAGCGATTGATGGTTTTTGCAACTGCACTTGGGGACACTTTCAAAGTTTGCCCAATTTTTCGGACTGACTGACCTTCATTTCTTAAAGTAATGATGGCCACTCGTTTTTCTTTACTTAGCTGCTTTTTTCTTGCCATAATAAAAATTCTAACAGTCTATTCAGTAGGACTATCAGCTATGTATCCAAGAGACTTCTTCACAACACAACTGATGGTCCCAACCCCATTTATAAGGCAAGAAATCCCACTGATTAAACCTGACAGGGCACACCTGTGAAGTGAAAACCATTGACGGTGACTACCTCTTGAAGCTCATCAAGAGAATGCCAAGAGTTTGCAGAGCAGTCATCAAAGCAAAAGGTGGCTACTTTGAAGAACCTAGAATATAAGACATATTTTCAGTTGGTTCACACTTTTTTGTTAGGTATATAATTTCACATGTGTTAATTCATAGTTTTGATGCCTTCAGTGTGAATGTACAATTTTCATAGTCATGAAAAAACAGAAAAATCTTTAAATGAGAAGGTGTGTCAATCTTTTGGTCTGTACTGTATATTGACAAAAAATAAAAAACTTGGCTCTGGGAATAAGAGTAGAAAAAAATGAAAGGGCAAAAACAGAAAATTGCAAGGTCATGAATGGGGTTAACAATGCTGTACCCTTCTCTGGAAGTCCCACATATAATGAATGTAGCAGTGGCGTGAATGCTTGAGAAGGCTCAAATATAATGTGCCTCTTCCAAGCCCCATTCATGGTGGGGGTCTTCCATGCGGACCTCCTGCGATCAGCAGGCTTATCCTGTGGATATGACTAGCCCAGGGGAATGAGGATGACTCGGTACCCGGGCCTTTAGCCTGGCCTTTAGGGATGTCACGGTGGTCGGCTCCCGGGCCCGTACTCTGGGCCTCTCTTTTAAAAGGGTTGGTGTTGTAAAAGAAAGAGTTTGTGACGCCACCTGTGGCTTCTGGTGAGGATCACCAGTGCTGCGCAGTCCACTGAGGCAGGTGATAAGGCAGCATGATGGTATAGCTCCCCACAGGTAGAGCTGGGCCTCAGGGCAGTATAGGAACGGGGATGCAGGACAAAGAGACTCCGCTGGGCCAGATCAAGAACAGGGATGGACACAATAGTCACTTCAGTACCTTTTACTGGTGGAATTTCAGGCACTCCCAGGAGCACTGTAGGGTGAAGGTTGTATGTCCGGATCCTCCCCAATGAGCAGGTTTTGGGCCTCCTGGTTCTGGCTTCTGCGTAGTAAGTTTCTGACCTGCCTGGAGCTAGGCCTAACTTTGCCTCTGTCCTGCGCTGGCTGACCTTGTGGTAGGGCCTTCTCTTGGAGAGCACGCTCACGACCTACGGGGCCTATGTGTCTCCTGGCTCTGGTACGTATCAGCACTTTAGCGATCCTGGGACCTGTAGTTCTCCAGGGATTCCAGTTTATCTTACTGGGTCGTGGAGATCCCGGCAAGCTTCGGACCCGGGGTCCAGTAACTACTTCTTCTTCGGGGTGAGCTAGTTAAGCTCCTTTGCCCCCTATGAACTAACTCTCTACTCTTCGCCTTCGGCCTACTCGGACCCTCAATAGGCTACTCACACTAACGGCAGCGTGCCGTGTTTCACCGATCTTATGGCGCCGACACACCTACAGCTCACCTCACTGAGCTACACGTGAGTCTAGAACGTGCTCCACTGCAGACTGACCTCTTTCAGGCTTTTGCACTGCAGGAACTCTCACAACAGGTTTGCTTTCTGTCGTCTCCAGTCTAGACTAACTGCTGCCTGGCTCCACCTTCCCTTATATATCTCCCTAAGGAGCTCCCTCTGGTGGTCTGAGGTGGAAGTTGGAGATGTGTGAATGGTTATGGGGGCCTCTTGTGGAGGAATCCTTCAGTACACCCTCCTGGGTCTGTGATACCAAGCACAGCTGGGCTTCACATTCCCCCCCCCTAGTTAAACTCAGCACTCCCGGGCTGAAGTACATTTTATAACAACAGTAACAATAGGAAACATAAGCAATACTAGAACACTCTTCCCTTTATGGGAGGCACGGATCTTAAACGTTGCAGAAACAATACAAATACAGAGTGTCCTCAGAATCCAAGTCTCCTATGGTGAGGTTCCCATACAGGATGTCCATCTCACAAGGTAGAGTACTTTGGTAGTTTTGAGGGACCTGTCCTAAACCCTCTACGCAGGCCCTGGGGTGGCTGCAGGGCATGAAGATCCGAGTTGCACCTCCAAAAGAGCCACTCCAGATAGGTTTTCCTTCTGAGGTCACCTGAAAGGGGCACTCCAGGGAGCGCAATTATATACAATAAGAGTTTTTGGGCTGCACACAGTCCTCAGCCATGCAGTTCATTATGCAAATAAAGAATTAATAGGAAAAAGCACAAATTGATAAGCATGCATGAAAACAAACAGTTATGCAATACATTACAATTTAATACTCAATACCCCAGGGGTAACTATCTACATTCTCTGAAATTTTGCTACTTTACTCAGTGTACCTAGCAGGAGGTTTACCTCTTGTGCTGCGTACTGATCTGCATAGTGCTGTGGTTAGTGGAGTGTCAGTATCTGTATCCTCAGTTACCCTACCAGTTTTACATGTAACCATGTTGTAAAATTGCCTTAACCTCTCTCTTGGACTGGCAAGTCTACCATTGGCTGGGCCCTCTTGCTCCGCTCCTGCCGGGGATCCTTCATCCGGGGATACTTCTTGAGCTGGCTCTTCTGCAGCACTTACAGGTTCAACTTGCTGTGGAGGGTTTTCTGGCTGTTCATAGAATTGGAGTACTGGAATGATTACTGCACCTCCTATTTGAGGCCAATCCGCTGGGAAGTCTCCAAGGTCAGTGTGTATCACTGTTTCTTTAGGTTCTTCCTGGGTTGTGAAAGACACTTCTTCCTGAGTCTTTAGTAGATGTGGACACAACTTCAGGTGGTCCCTAGATATTGTCGCAGTTGTTCTTCCTCCATCTTTGCTGATCAAACACGTCTTCCTGTTGTCAAACCTTGAATTCAACACAGTGTAGGGTTCTCTCTCCCACTGGTCATCAAGCTTGTGTTTCCTCCGCTTCCTTTTCAATACCACTTCTCCTGGTGTGAAGGGTTCTGCTGGTGCACTTCTGTTGTATTGTGCCTCTTGTTTATCCCTCACCCGAGTGAGACTGTCTTCGACACAGGCTTGGACTCTCCTGTACTGCTCCTGTCTGGTCGTGTCCCAGTCCTCAGTGGTCACATCAGCTTCAGGTTCTACCACACCAAGCTTCAGGTCCATGGGCAACTTCCCTGGTCTTGCACGCATGAGATATGCCGGAGTGCAATTGGTGGAACTTACTGGTATGTGATTATACAGATCCACTAGGTCAGGTAGTAGGTCTGGCCACTGGCTTCTCTCTTCTAGTGGTATGGTCTTCAGTAGATCGATGATGATGTTATTCATCTTTTCACAGAGACCGTTAGTTTGGGGGTGGTACGGTGTAGTCCTGATCTTTTTATACCCGTACAGATGGCAGAACTCTTTGAACAATTCAGCCTCAAAGGCCGTGCCTTGGTCAGTCAGTACCTGTCCAGGCTATCCATGGGACCTGCAGAAGTACGCCTGGAACGTCTTAGCTGCTGTCTCTGCTGTCAGGTCTTTGATAGGGGAGACCACCAGGACCCTGGAGTAGTGATCCACCATGGTCAGGGCATAGGAGTATCCTGACTGACTGGGTGACAACTTGACATGGTCCAGGGCCACGATCTCCAGAGGGCGAGTCGTCTTGATGGGTTGCAGGGGTGCCTTCTGGCTGCTGTAGTCTTTTCTTCTGAGGCTACAGGGTCCACAGTCTCTGCACCACCTCTCAATGAAGCTGCGCATCCCCACCCAGTAGAATCGACACTTCAACAGGGTCTCTAGCTTTTTCTAGCCAAAGTGCCCCACCTGATCGTGGTAGGCCTCCAACACCATCTGGATGTCCGTCTTGGGGACCACTATCTGCCACACCATCTCGAGGGTTTTGGGATTGACGTACCTCCGGCACAACTTCTCACGGTAGATAAACAGCCGGCTTCTCTCATTCCACAGCTGCTTTGCTTGGAGAGCCGCATCCTTCTCCAGGGAGGAACCTTCTTGGGTTATCAGCTCCTTGATACGGCTGACAACCGGGTCGCTGTCCTGGGTCTCTTTCCAGCTGTGGTGAGGCAAGGGGTTTAACGTCTTACCGCGTTGCTTCCTGGAGGCTCGTAGCTCGTGGGCCATCCCATTCCGGTGGAAGGCAGGTAGTTCAACCTCTTCCAGGTCATCCACTTCTTCTTCTGTGTCTGACTGGTGAGGCATCCTGGACAGGGCATCGGCGTTGGCGTTCTTGCGGCCCGCCCGGTACTTTATGGTGAATTGGTAGTTTGACAGCCGAGCCATCCATCGCTATTCCATGGCTCCCAGCTTGGCTGTTTGAAGATGAGTTAAGGGGGTATTGTCAGTGTAGGCAGTAAACTTGCTGGAGGCTAGGTAGTGCTTGAACTTTTCTGTGATGGCCCAGACCAAGGCCAGGAACTCCAACTTGAAGCTGCTATAGTTCTCTGGGTTCCTCTCGGTCGGGCGGAGCTTCCTGCTTGCATACGCGATGACTTTCTCCTGGCCATTCTGCTTCTGACTTAAGACAGTGCCCAGGCCTTCATTGCTGGCATCTGTATACAGCAGGAATGTTTGGCTGTAGTCAGGGTAGGCTAGGATCTCATCACCTGTCAGGATCTCCTTCATCTCTTGAAATGATTCAGCCTGTTCTTTACCCCAGTGGAATGGAGGGTTTTTGCTTTTGGGGGACTGCCCTACCAGGAGGTCTTGCAGAGGAGCTGCCTTCTTAGTGTAGTCCTTTACAAACCTCCGGTAGTATCCGACTAGTCCCAAGAACTGACGCACCTCCTTGAGGTTCTTCGGCTCCGGCCACTTCTGGATGGCAGTAACTTTCTCCGGGTCTGGTGCTACCCCTTCCGGACTGACAATGTGCCCCAGGTACTGTACCTTTCTCTTGAGCAGGTGGCACTTTGAGGGCTTCAACTTCATCCCGTACCGGGACAGTGACTCAAATACCTCTGCCAGGTGTTTCAGGTGGTCCTCGTACGTTCTGGAGTACACAATTACGTCATCCAGGTAAAGTAACACAGTCTCGAAGATGCGGTGTCCCAGGCAGCACTCCATCAGTCTCTGGAACATTCCGGGGGCATTTTAGAGTCAAAACGGCATGCTGTTGAACTCGCAGAGTCCCATCGGGGTGGTGAAGGCCGTCTTCTCCCGATTCTCCTCAGCCACAGCGACCTGCCAGTAACCACTAGTGAGGTCAAGGGTAGAAAAGTAATTTGCAGACTTTAAGGCAGCTAGGGACTCTTCTATGCGTGGTAAAGGGTATGCATCTTTATGTGTAATGCGATTTACTTGACGGTAATCTACACACATTCTCATGCTCCCATCCTTTTTCCTAACCAGCACTAGGGGAGCCGCCCAGGGACTACAACTATCCCTAATTACTCCCGCCTTCCTCATGTCATGCAGCATTTCTTTTGCCTTCTGGTAGTGAGCTGGGGGTATAGGCCTATAACGTTCTTTAATTGGGGAATGGTTGCCTGTGGAGATATGATGATGAACCCCCTTAACCCTCCCAAAGTCAAGTGGATGTTTACTGAACACCTGTGAGTATTCTTGAACCACCCGGTGTACACCCTGTTTTTGATGGGCAGGAGTGGTGTCTGTCCCAACATGGAGCTGTTGACACCAATCCTCCACCTGGGTTGCAGGGTCATTATCTTCCACTTCTTCTGGTGAAGTTAAGGACTCCGCCACATGGATACAGTTGTTGTTGACAGCATGTAGTTTAGCAACAGTGGCATAACGTGGCAGTTTGACCTCATCTTCCCCTAGGTTAAGAAGACGGACAGGCACCCTCCCATTACGTACATCTACCACCCCCCTGGCGGTTAAGAGCGTGGGTCTGTGCTCAGAGCAAAGGGGTTCTACTACCGCCTGGTAGCTCTGTCCTCTAAGACCTATGGCAGCTCTACACCAGATGAGCATTTCACTCATTGGGGGAACAACAATGGGTATAGGGTCTGTTACCCTCACGTTACCGATTTCACCATCTGTTAATTGTACTTGCTGTTGATACATCAAGACGCGGATCTCTCTCTGCAGCGCCCTCCTCTGTCTCGGTCTGGCAGTGTCAGCGATCTCTTGGAGCAAGAACACAACCTCTCCCAAACAGTTACCAACAACATTAGTGCCTAGTACCATATATGGGTTGCTGTCATCAGGGTTAGTCTCCACTACAATAAGTCCCTGGTCCTTCAGCTCCACTCTCCCCACCTTACAGTCACATTCTTAACCCCGAGTAGGTTAAGGGGGAGTCCATTTGATGCATATACAGACAAATTTGGAGCTGGCGGACGCAGATCGTCCATGGACCAGTACCTCTTGTAGAGGACTTCAGGTATGATGGTTACCTGAGATCCTGTGTCCAGCAGGGCATGCATCGGGATCCCGTCCAATACAATGGACAGGAAAGGTCTTCCTCCGACGAACCTGTTGTACCAGTCTGATGGACCTGGTGAGTCTACTCCTGGGTGGCGGCCTTCGGACCCAGGGTTTTCTCGTTTAAGGGACAATTCAGGGCGATGTGTCCGGTCTTATGGCATCGGTAACAGATCGGTTCCCTTGGTGGACGGCGTTGGTCACTGGTCCTCGGCGAGGGTGGTGTTGGCCTCCTCCTCCTCCGCATCCAGGGGACATCCTCAGGGCTATCAGCTAGCAGGATCTTCCCTCCTCCCTCAGGCTCCGTCCGCAGCTGCAGGGCACTCAGCACGGTGGTCAGGGTTTTACTCAACTGACGCACCTCTGAGCGCAGACTGTCCAGGTCTTTAGGGGACGTTGTTGGAACCTTAGCTTCAGCAGTCACTGGAGAAAAGGTGGGCGTTGCAGGCTCTGGGGTTGCCCCACCCTGGTAACATTGGATGGCATTTGTCTCCAGGGGCTGTAGTCCTTTTATAGCCATGTCCTTTAGATTGTCAAAGGTGGCATCTGGATGATCCAGGGACCACCAACGCACAGTCCTGCTCTCCTCTGGAGACTTCAGTCCCCGGACAAACTGTTCCTTCAGCATTTTGTTCTCATTCTCAAAGCTGGTCGGACTAACCTGGTTCAGAGCCCGCAGGGCCCCTTGAAGATGCCAGGCGTAGTCACGAACATAGTCCTCTGGTTGTTGGGAGCAGCTGTAGAACCTCATCCGGAGGTCCGCCTCAGTAAGGTCCTCAAAGACAGTATGTAGTTTTTGGAATATTGCGGACACTATCCCCGGTCTGCGGCCGACCATGTTTCCACTTCCCGCTCCGCAGCACCGGTCAGCTGTCCTAATACAACGGCAGCTCTTTGTTTGCCGGTCATAGAGTACATGTCCAAAATACCACATATCTTCCGCTTAAATCCAGACAGGGTATCTGGTTTGCCGTTGTACTGGCGGAGCCACTTTTCTCCAGGAATGTACGGTAAAGTCATAGGAATAACAGGTGTTACAGGCGCTGCTGGTGGAGCGGCGGCTTCGGCCTGCCCATTATCGGGGACGTTGACCGGTAGGTCGGCGTTCTGCTGTTCGACGGACATCTTAGCGCCCCCCTAGTTAACCGTGGCCTACCTTCTGGTTTTTCTTCCGGTAGGCTGCAGCTCCGCAGGTGACGGTTGTCTTCAGGACCTTGCGTCGCTTGCATCCTACGTCAGAGCGTTCAGCGACGCTCCGTACAGGACCTGGCGCTTCCTGATTTGACATCAAGGCGTGGGGTGTGTCCGGGACTTCGTGCTCTTTTGCAGGTACGCCCCTTATTTTCCCGCGGTTACGCCCTTCTTCTCGCTCAACGGCCCAACAATGGCGGCTATCTTCACCACAACTTTTCGTACACAGTTCAAAATAAAGGCGCACAGTACCCGGTGGCAACGGGCAAAACACGGTGTCATTGCAGTGGGCACGTGATCCTGTTTGTGACGCCAGGAAAGAGATGACTAGCCCAGGGGAATGGGGATGACTCGGTACCCGGGCCTTTAGGGATGTCGCGGTGGTCGGCTCCCGGGCCCGTACTCTGAGCCTCTCTTTTAAAAGGGTTGGTCTTGTAAAAGAAAGAGTTCGTGACGCCACCTGTGGCTTCTGGTGAGGATCACCAGCGCTGCGCAGTCCACTGAGGCTGGTGATAAGGCAGCTTGATGGTATAGCTCCCCACAGGTAGAGCTGGGCCTCAGGGCAGTATAGGAACGGGGATGCAGGACAAAGAGACTCCGCCGGGCCAGATCAAGAACAGGGACGGACACAATAGTCACTTCAGTACCTTTTACTGGTGGAATTTCAGGCACTGCCCGGAGCACTGTAGGGTGAAGGGTGTATGTCCGGATCCTCCCCAATGAGCAGGTTTTGGGTCTCCTGGTTCTGGCTTCTGCGTAGTAAGTTTCTGACCTGCCTGGAGCTAGGCCTAACTTTGTCTCTGTCCTGCGCTGGCTGACCTTGTGGTAGGGCCTTCTCTTGGAGTGCACGCTCCCAACCTACGGGGCCTATGTGTCTCCTGGCTCTGGTACGTATCAGCACTTTAGCGATCCTGGGACCTGTAGTTCTCCAGGGATTCCAGTTTATCTTACTGGGTCGTGGAGATCCTGGCAAGCTTCGGACCCGGTGTCCGGTAACTACTTCTTCTTCGGGGTGAGCTAGTTAAGCTCCTCTGCCCCCTATGAACTAACTCTCTACTCTTCGCCTTCGGCCTACTCGGACCCTCAATAGGCTACTCACACTAACGGCAGCGTGCCGCGTTTCACCGATCTTATGGCGCCGGCACACCTAAAGCTCACCTCACTGAGCTACACATGAGTCTAGAATGTGCTCCACTGCAGACTGACCTCTCTCAGGCTTTTGCACTGCAGGAACTCTCACAACAGGTTTGCTTTCTGTCGTCTCCAGTCTAGACTAACTGCTGCCTGGCTCCACCTTCCCTTATATATCTCCCTAAGGAGCTCCCTCTGGTGGTCTGAGGTGGAAGGTGGAGATGTGTGAATGGTTATGGGGGCCTCTTGTGGAGGAATCCTTCAATACACCCTCCTGGGTCTGTGATACCAAGCACAGCTGGGCTTCACAGATAGGTGATAACTTGCAAAGTTAAAATTAACTTATGCAAACATGATTTCAATAATTATATTAGGTTTAACATTTCAGAGTAGTCTGTCCCTAATTATAAATATGCTGTATTAGCCCCACTAATAGGATCTTAGACAAGTCTTTTCAGAAAATGGATAGCAGGTGATTGATTCATTTTTTTAGAAAAAGTCTGTAAAAAAAATCTTATTAGACATAGCAGCAATGAATGAAAAGTAGTTTGTATGAAGAGCTAAGTTATAGCCTGTCAATTACAGAATGGCAGTGATGTTTATTTTCACCGATTTTTCGCTTTAGATCCCCTGGTGGGAAACCCTAAACCAGGAAAGACAAGAAGAGATGTTCACTTAATGATCCCACAGACCCTGCAGCCATTATAGCCAAAGCCTTGAAGCAGAAGTTTGCGCACAGAAATGGTGATGACGCTGTCAATAAAGAAAATAGATCTCATGAGGAGTCTCCGTTCTCCAGTCCTGAAGCCCCAATGGTACTGTTTGTAAATCTTACATGACTGACCAACCAAAAATCAGGCTTATGAAAGATCGTGAATGGAAGGTTTGTTGCTGGATCTTTAAACGGTTTATCCAGGACTATTTTATCTTTTTACTATAAGCCTAAAAACTAACAGGCAGGTTGTTACTAACAGTGGCAACTATCTGCCTGTTGTATCCGGTGCCGGCTCGGAGAGGTCACCGACCACTGTCGCCGGCGATTCAGCTGCTCCAAGTCAACAGAGCAGCTCTTCTTCTTCCAGGCTGCTCTGTTGATGGGGCGTGGCTACCGACGTTAGGCAACTTGTGAGTCGGCTGCCAATCAGCATGACGTCAGCAGTCACGATCCATCAAGAGACCAGAGCAGAAGAGAAGCCGCTGCTCTGTAGACATGATATTAGCAGAAGCCGCTGAATTGCTGTGACCGCTCTGTGTCAGCAGAGATCGGTGCAGGGCACAACAGACTGGTAGTTAGCAACTACCTACCTGTTAGTTCTTAGGTCAATAGTTAAAAAAATGTAATAGTCCTAGATAACCCCTTTTAACATTATATACTTGGCAGCAATTATCTATCGTGTGACGTGGCCATAAGACTAAGTCAACTGTATAACATGGTCCTTGACTGTATAACATGGTCTATTACTGACCAGTGATAAGAAAGTATAAAAGCACGGACAACCCCATTTATTTGAAATATGGTTCCTAATGTTTTCGGCACTAGCTACAGATATAGACCCTAATTGCTCTATAGGGGTTGTCCATCAATAAAGACAATTTTTTTAAATACTTAAATGCATGCATTTTTAGCTAAAAATAATTTTTTGGAATTGGATTTGATTAAAAATTTTGCACCGTTTGCCTTTTGTAGTCTCTATCTTGCACTGTCTAAGAATCCATCAGTGAGCTTATTATAACAGTTCAATAGGAGAGAACTGTTATAACAAGAGAAGGAGAGTACCTTTTTTTATGTCTTTTTCTGACCTCATCTCAGCTGGTTTAAGACCACTGACCACATCAAAGTTGAATGTGCAGGGAAACAAATAGTCTGTAAAAGCCAAATGGTGCAATATATTTAATGAAACCAAAATGCACAAAATATATCTTTAAGTCCACAAAGATGCAACATGCACCAATTGGCAGAACGGGGAATTTTTATCCCCAATGGAGAACTTTTATCCCTGTTACAAAATATGTGCCGCAGGTCAGATGCATGACCGCTGGGAGTCTACCGGAAAAAGCCGAGCAGCTACCTAGGGAATGAATGGAGCAGCTGTCAAGCATGTGCCTTTGCTGAAGCATTCGTCATCGAAACCAATTTTTTACACTGTTGATACTACATAGTAAAAAAAACATAGTTCTTATAGATGCTATATAACCCTTTTAAGGCAACCCACATACTCTAAAATCTAGACCTTTCGGCTGCGTGCCCACGATGCGTTTTTCATGCGTTTCCACTGCGGAATTTCCGCAGTGGAAACTCATTAAAAACGCTTGGTAATCTGCACCACATGGTCCTCAATGGCATTCCGCAATGTCAATGCACATGCTGCGGATTATTCCGCAGCGTTTCTGCGGCGCTCAAAAATCCGCAGCATGTTCATTAATTTTGCGGAAGCGCAGCGGAATTGCCGCCATTGACTTGCATTGAGACGCATATAATCCGTGTCTATACGTTTGTACATGTGGATTATATGCGTTTCTATGTGCGGATGGTACCCAGTTCTGGAGGAGAGAAGACTCTCATCCAGACCTGGGTACCATTGTACCTGTGAAAAAAAGAATAAAATAATAAATAAAGTTTATATTTACCTTCTCGCGGGCCGGCCGGCAGCGCTTATCTTCCAGGACCTGAGATGACGTCGCGATCATGTGACCGCAGACTGTCTCGCGATATGCCGGCAACCCGGAAGGACCGCGACAACACACGCGGCAGCACATGCGGCAGGGGATCGGTAAGTATAGCTATATTTTTTACAGTCACACTATATAAATCCATGCTGTTTGCATGGATTTATATAGTGTGACCTAGTTGTCAAGCACTTTCCAAGTGATGCTATCGGGGCTCGGTTAGCTGCATGCATCACACACACCCCATTTCCGAGGGACAGCTCAACGGTGCTCCCATTAGTACAGTAATGCAGGCACGACAAATCATGTCCCTGGCTGGAGTGGGGAGGGGGAAGCACACCCAGTGATGTAGGAGCAGGGGGGGACGGTTTCTGGGCATAGGTAGGAGCCCATTGGTTGGAAGTCACCTGGGCTCATACACAGAGAGGTAGGTATATAAGGTGTCTTCATCTTAGTCGAGTAGAGTCAGTTCAGTCAGGAGGAGAAGAGAAAAGGAGTTCAACCAGGAGGGCTGACAGGGAGCTGTGGCTCAGTCTGGGCCCAGCTCCACGAGGCAGGCCTAGAGTGAAGGCCAGAGCCAGAAGAAAGGACAGAAACAGAAAGGAACAGAAAGGAAAGTAAGAAGGAACAGAACACCAAGAGAGGCCCAGAGACACGAAGGCAGAAGGAACCCTAAGGACCCAGGAGATTACAGGTGACGGGTTGGCAGAACAGGGTACCGGATCCCAAGTTGGTGGAGGCGACTAATCCTTAACCAAGAACCGGTGGTCGCAATCATTTAGTGGTGCGACCCCTTACTACACCTACTAGAAAGGCACACCACATAGGGTCAGGGAAGTGGGTACCCAGCCCTCCCAGGAGAAGATCAGAGGCAGCTGGACAAAAGTAGTGTCATTGGTGGGGCACGGCTGACGAAAGGATAGAAGGGAGTCCTGTGCCACACTCTGGAATTACCTGGGGGTTGACCGAGCCCCCTGCCTGGTGGAAGCAGCACGGCTCGGGCGGTCCTACCTGTGCACAAGTGAACTGGATGAGAACTGTGAGTAAAAAGCTTGAACTGCAACGCCTTGTCTCTGTGCTTTCTCACCGTATGCAGCACTACTGGTACTGGGACGCCCGTGCACCATAACCCCCACCGTCTACTACACTGCCCTGGGGCTTCACTCTTCCCGTCGGGAGTCACACTACCTCAGCTGCATACACCATCAGCCCCAGCGGTCTGCCTTGCAGCGGCGGTTCGCACTGACCGCAATCCACGGGTGGCGTAGTCGGACATTATCCCATAAAAGCCCCCACAAAAGACCGCCATTGGCCTGACCACACTGAGCCACGGGCCCGGGTCACCGCCACGGAGACTACAACCCCCAGAAGCCCGGTTCCGGGTGTCCCTCGGCCCAGGGGGCGAGTCAAATGCACAATCTGCATGCATTTTTTCTGGCAAGGGAGATGCAGAAACGCTGCAGAAATTTTCTGCTTCATTTCTGCATCGTGGGCACATACCCTTATTGGGTAGAAGTGTTTTAACTAATTGAATCGTTGACTGATCCTTCACGATTTTCCCAGTGTATATATGAATGTATATCTGGTTCTAACTTTTCCTATGTTCTTCACTTGTAGTTTGGGCGCCACCTGCTTAAGCCTATTGGGAAAAGAACACAGAAGGAAATTACAAGAAAGCAAGTTCATGTCTGAGTTGATGTTCATACCCCTGATGAAGCCATAATCACTTGGCGTAACGCGTAGGTTATTTATATCCTTCCTTTTTCTTTGAGCAGCTTTATTCTTGGCTAGTGTTGAGCGATACCTTCCGATATCGGGAAATATCAGATCGGATTGGATCGGACCGATACCGAAAAAGTAAATGCAAGTCAATGGGACAGAAATATCGGAATGAAAATAAACCCTTTCTTTCCTTGTAGGTTAATTCTACATGAAGGAAAACAACTAAGAATAATGTAGAATGTATTGGGGGAGGTGGCGGAGACAATAAAGGCATAGAGGTTTAGCCCAATCAAATGGAACAGCAGGAATTAATTTTTTTTTTTAAGACGTTCTGAGTTACGGAAATATTGACTATGTTAAGTATTTTTATATTTTGTCAGATATTTATGTTTCACTACTTCCATGCTCTTCACCTTCTTTTTTACTTCTCCCACACTTTCTCCTTCATCATCCTCAGCATCTTTTTCATCCACTTCTTCTTCACCTTCTTCATCTTCTTCTTCTTCACCTTCTTCGTATTATTCTTTTTTTTTACATTCATCATATTCTACTTCTTCATCTTCTTCATCTTCTTCTTCTTCATCATATTCTTATTTGTGGCAGGCATTCCTCTAGTTGTTATCTATAAAAGGTTGGACATTACACCTTTCGTTCTGCCCGTCACAAAAGATTTACAACAGGATTTGTCCGCGTTCAGTTTGGCCTGCAGCAGCAGGTCTTTTCCAGGGGCACCACGAGGAGGAACGGACTCACCCCCATACACTGCTTAGTCATCTTCTGCTTATAATTTAGATATTATCTTTTGCTCTGATTTTTAGTCTTATGCTTAATGTTCTTCCGCTTTTTGTTCTGCAGCTTCTTGTATTTCTGCTTCTTGGTTTTCTGTCTCTTGTTCTTCTGTATCTTGGTGCTTGTCTTCTCTTCTTTGTCCTCTTGGTCAACTTCTTCAGGGTCATCTTCTTGGTCTTCTTCGGGGTGGTCTTCAGGGTCGTCGTCTTCGGGGGTCCTCGTCTTCGGGGTCCTCGTCTTCTTCGGGTTGGTCTTCTGGGTCCTCATCTTCGGGGTCCTCGTCTTCTTCGGGGTGGTCTTCAGGGTCCTCGTCTTCTTCGGGGTGGTCTTCAGGGTCCTCGTCTTCAGGGTCGTCGTCTTCGGGGTCCTCGTCTTCTTAGGGTTGGTCTTCAGGGTCCTCGTCTTCAGGGTCCTCGTCAGGGAGATCTAGAGTGATTACCAAGAACCATTTCAAAAAGCTTGAACTTGGAAATGTAGCAGAAGGTACAAGAAAGCTGAGGAACTACCGAGGACCAGCTGACGGTACTGGAACCCGGATGGGTAGCAGAAGGTACAAGAGCCAATGGAACTGCCGAAGACCAGCTGACGGTACTGGAACTCGGTTACTAAGCAGGAGGTACCTGTGCCAGAAAGCACTACCAAGGACCAGCAGACGTTGGTGGAACTTGGATACCGAGAAGGAGGCACCTAATCCAAAGGCACTGTCGAGAACCAGTTGACGGTACTGGAACCCGGATGGGTAGTAGAAGGTACAAGAGCAAATGGAACTACCGAGGACCAGCTGACGGTACTGGAACCCGGATGGGTAGCAGAAGGTACAAGAGCCAATGGAACTGCCGAAGACCAGCTGACGGTACTGGAACTCGGTTACTAAGCAGGAGGTACCTGTGCCAGAAAGCACTACCAAGGACCAGCAGACATTGGTGGAACTTGGATACCGAGAAGGAGGCACCTAATCCAAAGGCACTGCCGAGAACCAGCTGACGGTACTGGAACCCGGATGGGTAGCAGAAGGTACCCATGTAAAAAAAAATTCAAGGCCGCGAACCGGCCGCAGTTACCACAACCCACAGTCCTACAGGGGGTGCTTGTCCTATTGGCACTATGGAACCAGCCTTCATTGCCAGATCCCGCAGCCCACATAGGAGTCACCTAAACTGCAGGCACCATAGAGTCGGCTAACCCGACCGCAATACGACAGGACAACGCATTGGAGGCAAAGTGACGTTGACACTACCCGGAAACAGCTGGCGTGCTGGAACCAGGCTGGGCAGGAGGGAGTACCCATGCCAAAGTCACTGCCGAGAACCAGCTGACGGTACTGGAACCCGGATGGGTAGTAGAAGGTACAAGAGCAAATGGAACTACCGAGGACCAGCTGACGGTACTGGAACCCGGATGGGTAGCAGAAGGTACAAGAGCCAATGGAACTGCCGAAGACCAGCTGACGGTACTGGAACTCGGTTACTAAGCAGGAGGTACCTGTGCCAGAAAGCACTACCAAGGACCAGCAGACGTTGGTGGAACTTGGATACCGAGAAGGAGGCACCTAATCCAAAGGCACTGCCGAGAACCAGCTGACGGTACTGGAACCCGGATGGGTAATAGAAGGTACAAGAGCAAATGGAACTACCGAGGACCAGCTGACGGTACTGGAACCCGGATGGGTAGCAGAAGGTACAAGAGCCAATGGAACTGCCGAAGACCAGCTGACGGTACTGGAACTCAGTTACTAAGCAGGAGGTACCTGTGCCAGAAAGCACTACCAAGGACCAGCAGACGTTGGTGGAACTTGGATACCGAGAAGGAGGCACCTAATCCAAAGGCACTGCCGAGAACCAGCTGACGGTACTGGAACCCGGATGGGTAGTAGAAGGTACAAGAGCAAATGGAACTACCGAGGACCAGCTGACGGTACTGGAACCCGGATGGGTAGCAGAAGGTACAAGAGCCAATGGAACTGCCGAAGACCAGCTGACGGTACTGGAACTCGGTTACTAAGCAGGAGGTACCTGTGCCAGAAAGCACTACCAAGGACCAGCAGACGTTGGTGGAACTTGGATACCGAGAAGGAGGCACCTAATCCAAAGGCACTGCCGAGAACCAGCTGGCGGTGCTGGAACCCAGGGTAAATACTAAAAACAGAGTGGAGCCAGAGGTGTAATTGGAGCAAGTTTTAAATCAGTAGTACAGTGGATGTGGACAAAGCAGGAGAATTTGCCGGACACACAGCAGGGGAACAGCTGACGTTACTGAACCCCAATAACACTGGAGCAAGCGTTGACTGTGCAGACGGCACTTCTGAGCAGCAACTAGCGGTATTGGAGCCCAGGGTAAATACTAAAAACAGAGGAGCCAGAGGTGTAATTGGAGCAACTTTAAAATCTGTAGTAGTGAGAATGTGGACAGAGCAGGAGAAATTGCCGTCCGCACAGCAGGGGAACAGCTGACGTTACTGAACCTCAATAACACGGCAGCAAGTGTTGACTGTGCAGACGGCACTTCCGAGCGCCAACTGGCGGTGTTGGAGCTCAGGGATAATACTGAAAACAGAGGAGCCAGAGGTGTAATTGGAGCAACTTTAAAATCTGTAGTAGTGAGAATGTGGACAGAGCAGGAGAAATTGCCGTCCGCACAGCAGGGGAACAGCTGACGTTACTGAACCCCAATGACACGGCAGCAAGTGTTGACTGTGCAGACAGCACTTCCGAGCGCCAACTGGCGGTGTTGGAGCTCAGGGATAATACTGAAAACAGAGGAGCCAGAGGTGTAATTGGAGCAACTTTAAAATCTGTAGTAGTGAGAATGTGGACAGAGCAGGAGAAATTGCCGTCCGCACAGCAGGGGAACAGCTGACGTTACTGAACCCCAATAACACGGCAGCAAGTGTTGACTGTGCAGACGGCACTTCCGAGCGCCAACTGGCGGTGTTGGAGCTCAGGGATAATACTGAAAACAGAGGAGCCAGAGGTGTAATTGGAGCAACTTTAAAATCTGTAGTAGTGAGAATGTGGACAGAGCAGGAGAAATTGCCGTCCGCACAGCAGGGGAACAGCTGACGTTACTGAACCCCTATAACATCGCAGCAAGTGTTGACTGTGCAGACGGCACTTCCAAGCGCCAACTGGCGGTGTTGGAGCTCAGGGATAATACTGAAAACAGAGGAGCCAGAGGTGTAATTGGAGCAACTTTAAAATCTGTAGTAGTGAGAATGTGGACAGAGCAGGAGAAATTGCCGTCCGCACAGCAGGGGAACAGCTGACATTACTGAACCCCTATAACATGGCAGCAAGTGTTGACTGTTCAGACGGCACTTCCGAGCGCCAACTGGCGGTGTTGGAGCTCAGGGATAATACTGAAAACAGAGGAGCCAGAGGTGTATTTGGAGGAGGTTTTAAATCAGTAGTACAGTGGATGTGGACAGAGCAGGAGAAATTGCCGTCCGCACAGCAGGGGAACAGCTGACGTTACTGAACCCCAATAACACGGCAGCAAGTGTTGACTGTGCAGATGGCACTTCCAAGCGCCAACTGGCGGTGTTGGAGCTCAGGGATTACAGTTCAGGTGGTAGAAACATGAACAGAACAGGAGACCTGGATACTGTTGCCAACCAATTATTTATTCTGGAAGAGGACTGGCAAATTCATGAGAGATCCAGGCCTTGTTCATTTTGAGAAAAGTAAGCCGGTCAACGTTATCGGAGGATAGTCGCATGCGACGGTCTGTTAGTACACCACCTGCGGCACTAAAGACGCGTTCCGATAATACACTAGCAGCAGGGCAAGCTAGCACCTCCAGTGCATACTGACTAAGCTCTGGCCATGTATCCAGCTTACAGACCCAAAACTTGAAGGGAGAAGAGCCGTCTGGGAGTACACAAAGAGGGCAAGACATGTAGTCTGTCACCATCTGACGGAAACGTTGCCTCCTGCTGACTGGAGCCGTCTGTGATGGTGTAGACATTTGTGGCGGCGGGGACACAAAACTTTGCCACATTTCGGCCTTACTGGTCTTGCCTTGTGCTGAGGCGCTGCTTCTGCTCCCTCTTTGTGCAGAGCTTCCTCCACTGCCTCGACGCACTGAGCTGCTTTGTAAAGCACTAGCAGCACTGCTCTCGGTTGGAATGGAGAACATGATGGAATGCACCAGTGCGTCTTGGTACTCCCGCATTTTACGCTCCCGGTTCAACGGTGTTATGAGGCTTTGTAAGTTGTCCCGGTAGCGAGGATCTAGGAGGGTGGACACCCAATAATCAGCCGTGTTGAGAATGTGGGCGATGCGGCGGTCGTTTCTCAGGCACTGCAGCATGAAATCAACCATGTGCTTGTCACGGGTGTGTCGCCACGAAGATCGTCACGATTACACAGCCTGACTTCTCGCAGCTGACTTTTTGGTGCTTTGTGTTTTTCGGCAGTGAGGGAGTTAATTCTCTCTCTCTGTGCTAGACGAGGTCCAGCCTCGCCCAGCTGCAATCAATGCTGCTGTAGTGAGACTTCTTCAAATGCCTGCTGGTCTGTTAGGGAAGTGTCGATGAAAGCATTTCATGCAGACTAACTGAGCGGATCGTGGTTTTTGGAGTTTCAGAGATAAGTGTATTTGGAGTGTTTTTTCCCTTCCTCGCTTTATCATTTATCTCCTTTCCCGTTGGTGTTCCCTCTGTTGTAGTTGTGTAGTTTTTGTATGCAAGGTGGTTTGGGTTTTTCCCTTGTACTGTCTCGTTCGTCTAAGTACTGTGTGTGGGCATATTATTACTTGTCCCCTTTTGTTGTGATCGGGGTCCTTCTCAGGACTAGATTACTTAGGTGCAGGGATCCTCAGGAGGTAGGGGTTACGTTGGCGGCCTGGACCTCTGTACCTTTAACAGTACCTCCAGGTTGAGGGATTAGTCAGGGCCCCAGCTTAGGGTCAGCTTAGGCCCCCTACCTCCAGTATACAGAGACAGCGTGACATTTTCACCGACCCCTTAGTTTTTCTCCAGCTACCATGGATCCAGTAGCCGGTCTAGCTCGGCAGTTGCAGAGTTTGTCCATGGAGCTGGCGGACGTTAGGTCCAAGGTTTTGTATCCTCAGGAGCAAGCCGGACCAGAACCTAAAGTAGCTCTCCCTGACAAGTTCACTGGGGGGCGGGACAAGTTTTATGTTTTCCGGGAGGAATGCAAGTTGTACTTTCGGCTGCGGCCTCGGTCATCGGGGAGTGAAGAACAAAGGGTGGGAATTGTCATCTCGCTCCTACAAGGGGACCCACAATCTTGGGCGTTCTCTCTTCCCCCGGGCTCCCCGGCTCTCCAGTCAGTGGATAGGTTTTTCGCTGCTCTGGGACTCGTATATGATGACCCAGATCGGATCTCCCTTGCTGAGTCTAAGTTACGTAGGATCCAGCAGGGAGATCGTCCGGCGGAGGAATTCTGTTCGGAGTTCCGTAGGTGGGCCACGGACACCCAGTGGAATGACCCGGCTCTTAGGAGCCAGTTTTGTCAAGGTTAATCTGACAAATTACAGGATGTGTTGGCACAGTATGACTCTCCCGCGTCACTGGAAGCCGTTATGGCCCTTGCTATTCGCGTTGACAGACGGCTTCGGGAGAGGTGCGGGATAACTCTACCCCCTGTGATGACTCCACCTCCTACAAGGTCCCCTCATATGGTGGTTCCCCTGGTCAGTCCAGAGGAGCCTATGCAATTAGGAGGGACATCATTTCGGGGGAGGGGACCGGTGGTGCGCCATAAGACAGGAAGGTGTTTCTTCTGCGGGAGAAAGGGACATTTTATTGGGGGGTGTCCATCCCGTTCCTTGCAGAGTGAAGAGTCGTCGGAAAACTGTTGATCCCAGGTTGTGTGGTGGACGGCAATCTGGGAGTAGGTATTTCGTCCCTAGGTTCGTCTCAGTTTCTCGTACCGGCGGAGGTGGTGGTGGGTACGAGAACTGAGAGGATATCTGTTCTTCTGGATAGTGGGGCCGGGGCTAATCTGGTTGATGCTCGGTTTGCCCGGGTTCAAGGTATGCGATTGAGTGAGTTGGCTAAACCCATCCCCATATTCTCGATCGATGCCAAGCCTCTCGGTCAGGGAAGTTTTTTGCAAGCTGTGCATGACGTAAAACTTCAAGTGGGGGCGATACATAAAGAACTGTTGTCTTGCTACGTGTTGGAGGGTCTTCCCACTCCTATAGTGTTGGGCCTTCCTTGGTTAACTAAGCATAACCCGGTTATTAATTGGCAAACCAGAGAGATAAGCCAATGGAGTAAATTCTGTAATAAAAACTGCATGAACACGGTCATCGGTGCGGTTACTCCTTGGGTCTTACCTCCATTTCTGGCGGACTTTGAGGATGTATTCTCTGAGAAAGGGTGTCAGGAACTACCTCCTCATCGCGAGTATGACTGTTCTGTAAAACTGCTCCCTGAGGCCAAGTTACCTAAAGCTAGGTTGTATAACCTTTCTGGTCCTGAGAGGCAGGCCATGAAGGATTATATTTCAGAAAGTCTGGCTAAGGGGCATATTAGACCTTCATCTTCACCGGTGGCTGCGGGGTTCTTCTTTGTTAAGAAGAAAGATGGAGGCCTACGCCCTTGCCTGGATTTCCGTGAACTTAATCGGATTACGGTCCGAGATCCGTATCCGCTCCCACTTATTCCCGATCTCTTTAATCAGATCGTGGGCGCCAAATGGTTCTCTAAGTTGGATCTCAGGGGGGCGTACAATCTGATTAGGATGAAGGAGGGGGATGAGTGGAAGACGGCGTTTAACACTCCGGAGGGGCATTATGAGAACCTTGTCATGCCATTCGGTCTGACTAATGCCCCGGCGGTGTTCCAACACTTTGTTAATGACATTTTTCGCCGCCTGGTGGGACAGTTTGTTGTCATATATCTGGATGATATCTTAATTTACTCACCGGATCTGGTGTCTCATCAGGAGCACGTTAGGCAGGTGTTACAGATCTTGCGGGATAATAAACTATATGCCAAATGGGAAAAGTGTGTGTTCGCCGTACAGGAACTCCAGTTTTTAGGCTTCCTGGTTTCAGCGTCCGGTTTTCGTATGGACCCTGGGAAAGTGCGGGCAGTTCTTGAGTGGGATCGGCCAGAGAATCTTAAGGCACTACAACGTTTCCTGGGGTTTGCTAATTATTACCGGAAGTTCATTCGTAATTTCTCGTCCATGGTTAAGCCTCTCACAGACATGACTAAAAAGGGGACGGATTTTTCTAGGTGGTCTGACAAGGCTTGTCAAGCATTCTCCTCCTTGAAAAAATGTTTTGCATCGGCACCCATACTCATTCAACCTGATGCGTCACAGCCATTCATTGTAGAGGTAGACGCTTCCGAGGTAGGGGTGGGAGCAGTATTGTCACAAGGTTCGTCCCCTGGTAAGTGGCATCCGTGCGCCTTTTTCTCTAAAAAATTGTCGTCCGCTGAGAGGAATTACGATGTCGGCAATAGGGAACTCTTGGCCATTAAGTTAGCTTTTGAGGAGTGGCGCCATTTTTTGGAGGGGGCAGTCCATCCGGTCACCGTCATCACCGATCACAAGAACCTGCTATATCTGGAGTCCGCGAAACGTCTGAATCCCAGACAAGCTAGGTGGTCATTGTTTTTTACCAGGTTTAATTTTGTCGTTACATATCGTCCTGGGTCAAAAAATGTAAAGGCGGATGCCTTATCTCGTAGTTTCCCTGGGGCCGGGAATACGGACGACCCGGTTCCTATCCTTCAGGAGGGGGTGGTGGTTTCGGCAGTATGCTCTGAGCTGGAGGAGGAGGTATTGGAGGCTCAGGGGGACGCCCCTGTTGGACCTCCGGGGAGACTGTTTGTTCCAGATCAGTTGCGACAAAAGGTGATCGAGGCACACCATAACTCAGTTTTTGCAGGACACTCGGGGAGTAGAGCAACTGTGGATCTCCTCTCGCGTCGGTTTTGGTGGCCTAACTTACATAAGGAGGTGGTAACTTTTGTCGCGTCCTGTGGGGTTTGTGCGCGCTCTAAGACCTCACATACCCGTCCGTCTGGGGCCCTCTTACCTTTGAAGATCCCGGAGCATCCTTGGACTCATCTGTCTATGGACTTTATTACGGACCTCCCTCCATCTTCGGGTAAAACGGTCATACTCGTTGTAGTGGACAGGTTCAGCAAGATGGCACATTTTATCGCTCTTCCGGCTCTCCCTAATGCTAAAACTCTTGCGCAGGTGTTCATTGGGGAGATTGTGAGGCTTCACGGGGTACCCTCTGATGTGGTGTCTGATCGGGGGTCTCAGTTTGTGTCCAAGTTCTGGAAGGCGTTTTGTGCACGGCGGGGGATGCATTTGTCGCTCTCATCGGCTTTTCATCCTCAGACCAATGGTCAGACGGAACGTATGAACCAGAGCTTGGAGACATATCTCCGGTGTTTTGTGTCAGAGAACCAGGAGGACTGGGCTTCTTTCTTACCTCTGGCAGAGTTTGCTCTTAATAATAGGCGGAGCGAGTCCACTGGTAAGTCCCCGTTTTTTGGGGCATATGGTTTTCACCCCCAGTTTTGTTCTTTCAGTAGGGGGGGCTCTTCGGGGGTTCCTGAGGAGGAACGATTTTCCTCATCACTCGCTTCAGTATGGAGAGGGGTGCTGAAGAATCTGAATACTATGGGGAACCGATACAAACGTATGGCTGATAGGAGGAGAGTGTCTGGTCCGGACCTAAGTGTGAACGATCGGGTATGGTTGTCTACCAGGAATATAAAACTTAAGGTTCCCTCCTGGAAACTGGGTCCCAGGTTCATCGGGCTGTACAGAATCAGTTCTATTATTAATCCGGTGGCATTCCGTCTTGACCTCCCCCCTACGTTTAAAATTCACAACGTGTTCCACAGATCGTTGCTTAAGAGGTATGTGGCGCCGGTGGTACCGTCACCTTTACCTCCCCCTCCAGTGGTGGTCAAGGGTAACTTGGAGTTCCAGGTATCGAGGGTCATCGATTCACGCTTTAATCGCCGGTCCCTTCAGTACCTGGTTCATTGGAAAGGGTATGGTCCTGAGGAGAGGATGTGGGTTCCTGCGTCGGATATTAACGCAGACCGATTAGTTCGGGCCTTCCACACGACTCATCCGGATAAACCTGGCCCTGAGGGTCCGGAGGCCCCTCGTAGAAGGGGGGGTACTGTCACGGGTGTGTCGTCACGAAGATCGTCACGATTACACAGCCTGACTTCTCGCAGCTGACTTTTTGGTGCTTTGTGTTTTTCGGCAGTGAGGGAGTTAATTCTCTCTCTCTCTGTGCTAGACGAGGTCCAGCCTCGCCCAGCTGCAATCAATGCTGCTGTAGTGAGACTCCTTCAAATGCCTGCTGGTCTGTTAGGGAAGTGTCGGTGAAAGCATTTCATGCAGACTAACAGAGCGGATCGTGGTTTTTGGAGTTTCAGAGATGTAGTGCCGGCATCCCTGCCCTCTGCTAGGCAGGGACGCTGCTCCCCTCACCGCTCTGCTCCGTGCCCGGTGTCCTCCCCCCGCTCTGCTGTCAGCGTGCGCTCCTTCCCGGCGTCCTCCTCCCGCTCTGCTCTCAGTGCGCGCTCCTTCCCGGCCCCTGTGCTTAGGGCGCGCGCGCGCGCGCTCCCCTCCTCTTAAAGGGGCCGTGCGCGCCGTCCTAAGGAGTCCCCGGCCAATGGCCGGAGGACTTCATCATATATAAGGCACCTCCTCCAAAATGGAGGTGCCCGAGCAATGTTGTTTGCACCTGTGTCTCACCTGTGCTTCAGCCCTCAGGTCCCGTTGCCAGTTACCTGCCAGTTACCTGCCAGTTACCTGCCTGATTCCTGCCTGAATACTTGTTACCTGTCTGCCAGTCTGAGGTCCGACGGTCTGCCTTACTACTCCTGTCAGTCTGTCTAAAGGACCAGCCTGCCCGCTCACCTGGGAGCGCACATCAGCTACCTGCCTGCTTGCCTGAGGTCCGACGGTCTGCCTTACAACTCCGGTCAGTCTGTCTATGGACCAGCTTGCCCGCTCACCTGGGAGCGCTTCTCCGTTACCTGCCTGCTTGCCAGCCCGGAGGCTCCGTTGTCACGTGCTGTGACCATCAGCTACTTCAGACTCTTGCCCGCTCACCTGGGAGCGCTTCTTCATTACCTGCCTGCTTGCCAGCCCGGAGGCTCCGCCGTCACGTGCCGTGACCACCTGTTATTCCTGAGACTCTCGCTTGCTCACCTGGGAGCACACATCTACCATCTGCCTCCTAGCCTACCCGGAGGCTCTGCCATCACAGGTCGTACCTACCCATTACCCAGAGACTGCCCTGATCACTAGCCGTATCTCCCTGTCCGTTCATCCAGAGACTGCCACCCGCTCCCTTACAAGGGCCGCCCCCTTGTATAGTAGCTCAGAGGTTCCGCCTCCCGGACCCGTTACAGTTTGCTCGGGCCATGGAACCCGGTGGCACCCAAGCTCCCTCGCTCTCGGACCTGTGTCATGAACTGTCCCGTCAGAGGTCCCAACAGGAGTCCATCCTGGGTCACCTACGGAATGTTAATTCTCGCCTGGACACTCTGTCTGCTCCACCTGCAACCACTGCCAGTACCATGACTCGCAACCCGGCAGCTCCGCTACCCACTAATACCATGGTATCCTACCCCGGATCCCGGCTGTCTGCACCTCCTCGCTTCGGAGGCGACTCCGCCCAGGCTCGGGGCTTCATAAATCAGTGCACCCTGCACTTTGAACTTTTGTCTCATCAGTTTAACTCCGACCGGGCCAAAATTGCCTTTATCATGTCCCATCTCACCGGGGAGGCCCTGGCCTGGCTAAATCCTCTATGGGAGAGAGGAGACCCCCTGGTGTCCAACTTGCCTGCTTTTCTCTCGGCTTTCCGGAAAGTCTTCGACGAACCCGGACGGAAGACCTCATCCGCATCCTCGCTGCTACGCCTCCGTCAGGAAGGTCTCACCGTGGGCCAATATGCCATACGGTTCCGTACCCTTGCCTCGGAGCTGGCCTGGGATAACGACGCTCTGGTATCCGTCTTCTGGGAGGGTCTGTCTGGCCGTATTAAAGATGAACTTGCTGGTCGGGACATTCCTACCACTCTCGATGATCTAATAACTCTTGCCACCCGGATTGACCTACGGTTCCAGGAGCGTGCCAAAGAGGTCACCCGTGAGAGGAGGATTCCACGTTTAGCTCCTACTTTTCAGAAACCCGTCATTTCCTCCGTCTCTCCCCAGGTACACTCTCCTGAGCCTATGCAGGTCGACCAGACCAAGATGGTCAAAACCCGTCAGGACTCACGCCGTGCCGAGGGGAGCTGCTTCTACTGTGGCAGTAAGGAGCACCGGATCCGTGCCTGCCCGGAGAGGTCGGGAAACGCCTGTGTCTAGGTTCGCTCAGAGAGGTCCACCTAGACAAGAATAAATCCTCTCCATCCCTGCTGTTGTCAGTTTCTATCGTCTACGGGGAGAACCGTTATTTCGAACTAGCCCAACTTGACTCTGGAGCAGCCGGGAATCTTATTTCACAGTCCCTGGTAGAAAAATACCGCATCCCCACCAAACCTCTGGCTGTACCCTTGTCTGTTGCTGCCGTGGATGGGGGGCTCTTACCTCGCCCCATCCAACTCATCACCGAATCCATTACTCTGCAGGTGGGAATGCTGCATTCTGAAAGTATCTCCTTCCATGTTCTGCCTGGACTCTCTCACGCCCTCTTGCTAGGTTTGCCTTGGCTCCAGAGACATGCACCCGTGCTTGACTGGCAAACCGGAGAGGTCCTTCGCTGGGGACAAGACTGTCATAAAACCTGCCTGGTTCCCGTCCATCCCGTCCGTCCCTCTCCTACCCCAGCTAATCTACCTGGACTTCCGATTCCTTATTGGTCTTATGCTGATGTCTTTAATAAAAAGGAGGCAGAGACATTACCTCCTCATAGACCATACGACTGCCCCATCGACCTGTTACCCGGTACTACTCCTCCCCGTGGGCGTATTTATCCATTATCCGCTGCTGAGACCCGGTCGATGTCCGAATATATTGAGGAGAATCTGGCCAGGGGATTCATCCGGAAATCTACCTCCCCGGCGGGAGCAGGCTTCTTTTTCGTCAAAAAGAAGGACGGCTCTCTCCGTCCCTGTATAGACTATAGAGGCCTAAACCAGATCACGGTGAAGAATAAGTACCCCCTTCCGCTCATTCCAGAAATATTTGATCGTCTGAGGGGGGCTAGGATCTTCACCAAACTGGACCTTCGTGGGGCATACAACCTGGTTTGTATCCGTCAGGGGGATGAATGGAAGACGGCCTTCAACACCCGGGACGGCCACTATGAATACCTGGTAATGCCCTTTGGTCTCTGTAACGCTCCTGCCGTCTTTCAAGAGTTGGTCAATGACATCTTCCGGTACCTTCTCTACTCCTGCGTAGTGGTGTACCTGGACGACATCTTGGTCTTCTCTCCGGATCTCCAGACTCACCGGAGGGACGTTCGTCAAGTCCTGCTCAGGCTCAGGCAGAATCACCTCTTCGCTAAATACGAGAAGTGCCTCTTTGAGCAGACCTCGCTTCCGTTTTTGGGCTACATTATTTCTCAGACCGGCCTACGAATGGATCCAGAGAAACTGTCTGCCATCGAGAAATGGCCCCGACCGGAGGGGTTGAAGGCCATTCAGCGGTTCCTGGGCTTCGCCAACTACTACCGCCTCTTCATACCACACTTCTCTTCTCGGACTGCCCCAATTTCCGCGCTCACCCGTAAGGGTACTAATCCCAAAGAGTGGCCGCCCGAAGCAGAGGAAGCCTTTCTTTCCTTAAAACAGGCCTTCTCTTCCGCCCCGGTGCTGCATCGCCCGGACGGCAACAAGCAGTTTTTCCTGGAAGTGGACGCCTCCTCCTCTGGAGCCGGAGCGGTACTTACTCAAAAATCTTCTTCCGGGAGAATGGTAACTTGCGGCTTCTTCTCCAAACTCTTCTCCTCCTCGGAGCGCAATTATTCCATAGGAGATCGAGAGTTATTGGCCATCAAACTGGCATTGGAGGAGTGGCGTTACCTGCTTGAGGGGGCTCTTCACCCGGTAATAATTTACACTGACCACAAGAACTTGGCTTACCTCCAGCATGCCCAGAGACTTAACCCGCGCCAAGCCCGGTGGTCCTTGTTTTTTGCTCGTTTTGATTTTATCCTTCATTTTCGCCCGGCTGACAAAAACGTCAAGGCGGACGCCTTGTCTCGATCCTTTCTGGTGTCTGATCTCGAGGAAGATCCGAAACACATCATCGATCCCGCCAGAGTAATGCAGGTGGCTCCCGTGAGTCTAAATCGTCTCCCTCCCGGTAAGACATTCGTATCAGTACCTGATCGGGAGAAGATCCTACACTGGGGTCATTCGTCTAAACTAGCTGGCCACGCCGGTCAGAAAAAGACCCTCCAGCTTATTACCCGGCACTACTGGTGGCCTAACCTGCACAAGGATGTAATAGACTTTGTTTCTGCCTGTGTGTCCTGCGCCCGCAACAAAGTTCCGAGACACCTGCCGGCCGGCCGCCTTCTTCCTCTGCCAGTACCTGCTGCCCCCTGGCAGCATATAGCGATGGACTTCATTACTGATCTACCCGTCTCAGCCGGTTGTACGGTCATTTGGGTGGTCGCTGACCGCTTTTCCAAAATGGCTCACTTCATTTCCCTGCCAGGCCTTCCGTCTGCACCCGAGCTGGCTAAAGACTTTATCCGCCACATCTTCCGTCTTCATGGCCTGCCCCGTCACATCGTGTCGGATCGAGGGGTACAGTTCACTTCTCGTTTCTGGAGAGCCACTTGTAAATTGCTGGACGTCACCCTGGACTTCTCCTCCGCTTACCACCCACAGTCTAATGGTCAAGTGGAGCGGATCAATCAGAACCTGACCAGTTACCTCCGGCACTTCGTTAATGCCCACCATTCTGACTGGGTGGATCTCCTGCCGTGGGCCGAATTCTCGTACAACAATCACGAGAGCGAATCTTCCTCCAAATCCCCGTTTTTTGTAGTCTACGGTCAGCACCCTCGGATCCCGTTTCCCGTCTCCACCTCGGTGGACAATCCGGCTGCGGAATCTCTTGTTAACAAATTTTCCTCCATATGGGAGAGTACCCGGTCCGCACTCCTTCTGTCATCCGAGCGTATGAAAAGACATGCTGACAAAAAACGTCTGGATCCTCCTCAATTCCGTCCTGGGGATAAAGTCTGGCTCTCGTCCAAATATGTCCGGCTCAAGATCCCTTCCTATAAGTTAGGGCCTCGGTTCATCGGTCCACTGGAGGTCATCAGTCAGATCAATCCGGTGGCCTATAAATTGAAACTCCCGGCCAACTTACGGATCCCTAACTCCTTCCATGTATCTCTCCTCAAACCCGTGGTACTTAATTCTTTTTTCAAGTCTACAGGTACGCCTCCTGCTCCGGTTTCTGCTGAGGACGAGTTTGAGGTAGAGAACATTCTTGCCACCAAAAGGGTAAGAGGAAAGACCTTTTTTCTGGTAGATTGGAAGGGGTTTGGTCCTGAGGAGAGAACGTGGGAGCCCCGGGAGAACATCCATGCCCCTCTCATCCTAGCTAAATTTCTGTCTGGCCTAAAAAAGGGGGGGCCTAAAGGGGGGGGTACTGTAGTGCCGGCGTCCCTGCCCTCTGCTAGGCAGGGACGCTGCTCCCCTCACCGCTCTGCTCCGTGCCCGGTGTCCTCCCCCCGCTCTGCTGTCAGCGTGCGCTCCTTCCCGGCGTCCTCCTCCCGCTCTGCTCTCAGTGCGCGCTCCTTCCCGGCCCCTGTGCTTAGGGCGCGCGCGCGCTCCCCTCCTCTTAAAGGGGCCGCGCGCGCCGTCCTAAGGAGTCCCCGGCCAATGGCCGGAGGACTTCATCATATATAAGGCACCTCCTCCAAAATGGAGGTGCCCGAGCAATGTTGTTTGCACCTGTGTCTCACCTGTGCTTCAGCCCTCAGGTCCCGTTGCCAGTTACCTGCCAGTTACCTGCCAGTTACCTGCCTGATTCCTGCCTGAATACTTGTTACCTGTCTGCCAGTCTGAGGTCCGACGGTCTGCCTTACTACTCCTGTCAGTCTGTCTAAAGGACCAGCCTGCCCGCTCACCTGGGAGCGCACATCAGCTACCTGCCTGCTTGCCTGAGGTCCGACGGTCTGCCTTACAACTCCGGTCAGTCTGTCTATGGACCAGCTTGCCCGCTCACCTGGGAGCGCTTCTCCGTTACCTGCCTGCTTGCCAGCCCGGAGGCTCCGTTGTCACGTGCTGTGACCATCAGCTACTTCAGACTCTTGCCCGCTCACCTGGGAGCGCTTCTCCATTACCTGCCTGCTTGCCAGCCCGGAGGCTCCGCCGTCACGTGCCGTGACCACCTGTTATTCCTGAGACTCTCGCTTGCTCACCTGGGAGCACACATCTACCATCTGCCTCCTAGCCTACCCGGAGGCTCTGCCATCACAGGTCGTACCTACCCATTACCCAGAGACTGCCCTGATCACTAGCCGTATCTCCCTGTCCGTTCATCCAGAGACTGCCAACCGCTCCCTTACAAGGGCCGCCCCCTTGTATAGTAGCTCAGAGGTTCCGCCTCCCGGACCCGTTACAAGAGATAAGTGTATTTGGAGTGTTTTTTCCCTTCCTCGCTTTATCATTTATCTCCTTTCCAGTTGGTGTTCCCTCTGTTGTAGTTGTGTAGTTTTTGTATGCAAGGTGGTTTTGGTTTTTCCCTTGTACTGTCTTGTTCGTCTAAGTACTGTGTGTGGGCATATTATTACTTGTCCCCTTTTGTTGTGATCGGGGTCCTTCTCAGGACAAGATTACTTAGGTGCAGGGATCCTCAGGAGGTAGGGGTTACGTTGGCGGCCTGGACCTCTGTACCTTTAACAGTACCTCCAGGTTGAGGGATTAGTCAGGGCCCCAGCTTAGGGTCAGCTTAGGCCCCCTACCTCCAGTATACAGAGACAGCGTGACAGTGCTGCAGACTGCCAACTGGCCAAGAAACGCTGTCCCCTGCTTGAGGCGTGATCTCTGCCTGCTCTGCATCACCCCACCCTCGCTCTAGATACTGACTACTAGAGCATTGTGTACCTCCCTCCTCTGGACAGATGTCTTCCTCATCCATTGACTCCTCCTCATCCTCCTCACAAAGTGTCCCCTGCCTAGGCCTTTGTGAGGAACCACGTTGCGCAAACTGTAGAGAAGCAGATGGCATTTGTGACTCCTCATCCTCCACCTCTTCCAAAACCTCGTCCCTTAGTGCTTGCAGTGTTTTTTCAAGCAGGCAGATATGGGGGATAGTCATGCTGACTAGTGCATCATCTGCACTCACCATCCGCGTGGAATAATCGAAGGCATGCAAAACGTGGCAAATGTCCTTCATAGAGGCCCACTCAGTGGTGGTGAAGTGTGAACGGCGCGCACTGCGACTTGTTTGCGCCTGCTGCAGCTGGTACTCCATTACTGCTGCCTGCTGCTCACACAACCTCTCCAACATATGTAACGTTGAATTCCACCTGGTGGGTAGGTCACATATGATGCGATGTTCCGGAAGACGTAATCGGCGCTGCAGAGCTGCAATGCGTGATCTTGCATTGCTGGAACGCCGCAAGTGAGCGCACTCTATGCGGACCTTGTGAAGCATTGCATCAAGATCCGGATAGTCCCTCAAAAAACTCTGCACGACCAAGTTGAGCATATGTGCCAGACATGGGATGTGAGTGAGGTTGCCTAGGCCCAGAGCTGCCACCAGATTTCGGCCATTGTCACACACTACCATGCCTGGCTGGAGATTCGCTGGCACAAACCACACGTCGCTCTGCTGCTTGATGGCATTCCAGAGCTCCTGCGCTGTGTGGCTTCGATTCCCCAAAGAAATTAATTTTAATACGGCCTGTTGACGTTTGGCCACGGCTGTGCTCATATTGGTCACCATAACAGATAACCGTTCACGGGTCGATGTGGAGGTAGACCGTGACGGCTCCTGCAGCGCTGATTCAGAGGAACTGGAGTATGAGGAGGAGTCAATGTGTACAGACTGGATTCCTGCAATCCTTGGAGTTGGCAGAACACGTACAGCGCCACACTCAAGATCTGTACCTGGCTCCACAACATTTACCCAATGGGCAGTGAGGGAAAGGTATCGTCCCTGTCCATGCTTACTGGTCCACGCATCGGTGGTCAGGTGGACCTTGCTACTGACGGCGTTTTGTAGCGCATGTTTAATTTTTCCCTCCACATGATGTTGCAAGGCAGGGACGGCTTGCCTGCTGAAATAAAATCGGCTGGGCACGTTGTATTGTGGGACTGCCAATGCCATAAAGTTACAGAATGTGTCAGTCTCCACCAGCCTGAATGATAGCATTTCAAGGGCCAGTAGTTTAGCAATGCCAGCATTCAGAGCCTGTGCTCGGGGGTGGTTTGCCGAGTATGGGCGCCTTTTCTCCCATGCCTGTGCTAACGATGGCTGCATACTGGCCTGGGAGTGTGAGGATGACTGGGAAAGTGGTGCTGTGGGTGGAATTACACTGTGTCTCTGTACAACAGTGCCAGAGATTCTTCCATGGCGATCCTGTGAGGAAGCCGAACCAGCTGTGTGTGAGCTGGAGGAAGAGGCTACAACACGAGTTGAAGAGGTGGTAGGTGGCGCTGTAGGTTGGCCTAGGTCTTCAGTGTGTTTTTGTAACTCCACCATGTGCTTGGTCCGCACATGTTTCCACATATTTGTGGTATTGAGGTTGCTGACACTTTTCCCTCTTTTCACCTTCAGATTACACAGCTTGCATTTGACAAAGCAAATGTCATCTGCAACTGTGTCAAAAAAGGACCAGGCACTGCAAGTCTTGGGAGCGCCCGCTTTGGATTTTGGAAGAGCCATGCTCCTAATGGGTGCCGAAGTGGAGGCTACAGGCAACCAAGTCTGCCCCCTCCCTCTCCCTCCTTTTTGGGCTGTTCGGGGAATCTCTTCCTCAGAGCTGCTCCCACCACCTTCCTGTCCCTCACGCCATGATGGGTCAAGGACCTCATCATCTACACCACCCTCTTCAAACAACTGCTTCTCCTGAGTAGTCTCGACAGCACAGTACACACCAGAAAGTGGCACCTGAGTCTCATCATCAGATGCGTACTGAGGTGTGCTGCTGACCATAGGCACTGGCCCACCCGCCTCTTCAGATTCAGAGAGACAAAACGGTTGCGCATCACTGCATACTACCTCTTCTTCAAATTCTCGAATTCTGCTTGGCTGGCCCCCTCTTTCCAAGCCAAGAGATTCAGAGAACAGAAGTAGAGATGGCTCCTGTCCAGGGCTCTCTGACTGCCTGGGCAATTTGGCAGGTGGTGAAGAGACAGATGGGTGCTCTTCAGTGCTCAGGACCTGAGAGGATCTGGAACTAATTGAAGTCGATGCGTTAGCTGCCATCCATCCGACAACGGCTTCAATTTGGTCCTCGCGCAGCAGTGGGGTACGGCTAGCTCCCACAAAGCTGCGCATAAAGGACTGTTCCCTGGTAAAACTGGGGGATGCTGAGTCACTGGTGCCCGCAGCAGGCACAGAATCCCCACGTCCTCTCCCTGCAGGCACAGAATCCTCACGTCCTCTCCCTGCAGAAACTCCACGCCCACGCCCACGCCCACGACCACATGCCTTACTCCCTGCCTTCTTCATCTTCGTAGACTGATAAAGATAGGCAGAAAAGTACTAAGGGCTTAGTGTGCTTATTCCTGAACAGCTGCTAACAGGTATAAGAAACACTAATTTTATAAAGTGTGGACTAGACTTTAATATGAGCTAATGTGGCCTACACAACTGTAAAGTGGAGTGTTTGGTGAACTTTATTTAGGTTTTTTTTGTCACAAAAAGACACTGTATGTGCCTAAAGATGTAATAACGATAGTATCACAAACTTTTTGTAGCTATTACAATGTAGGAAGGTAACCTACAATGCAATAGATGAGGCTGCAAAAAATAGGCTAATACTAATCTGGCTGGGGCTGCAGGGCCCAATGCTGCAGAGAGGCTCCTCTAACTACTCCTATAAAGTGTGTTTGGAACCAATTTAGCTGAATACGGATGGAACTACCACACTAATAGGAGAAATGCGGAAAAATTATGAATTGGCAAAAAAGGACAATGTATGAGGCAGTGACACACACTGAGTGCACTACAACCAGACGTGGTTGAAGCACACACTACAGGGTGAGCTGCACTCACACACCAGACCTTGCAGACAGCGGTGAACAGTACAGATGCAGAGCACTGTGCACTAGCGCTGCAAGACCAAAAAAATTTCTCTATCTACTCCTATATAGTGTGTTTGGAACCAATTTAGCTGAATACGGATGGAACCACCACACTAATAGGAGATATCAGGAAAAATTATGAATTGGCAAAAAAGGACAATGTATGAGGCAGTGACACACACTGAGTGCACTACAACCAGACGTGGTTGAAGCACACACTACAGGGTGAGCTGCACTCACACACAGAGACCTTGCAGAAAGCGGTGAACAGCACAGAGAACTGTGCACTAGCACTGCAAGGCACAGCGATTTATAAAGTAGCTTGGGTAAAGCAGAATAGACCAAATAGGTAGCTAAAACTGTCCCTCAGAACAACAGCGTCCTATCCCTAACTGAATTCACAGCAGAGTGGGCTCAAAATGGCGGCGGCGGCTTTTATAGTGCATCATGACATCATTTCAGCAGCCAATCACAGCCATGCCATTAGTTAAGATGCCTACATGCCTAACAGGATGTGCCCACACTTCTTAGGATCCTCATTGGCTGATTAAAATGAAAATGGCTCATTGCATTATGGGAACTTCCGATTCCGGTATACGATATTGCAAAAGTATCGGAATTAAGTATCGGAATTCCGATACCGCGAATATAGGCCGATACCCGATATTTCAGTATCGGAATGCTCAATACTAGCAACCAGCGATCTATATAGTATGCTCCTTCCCCAAAGCAACCTAGTAATCGAACACTATCCGGGTGTACCGGCAGTAGCCTAAACGCCCCTTCAATATCTGTTTTGGCCATCAGCGTACCCTTCCCTAATTTTTTGACCCACTTGAGCGCTTTGTCAAAGGAGGTATAAACCACCGAACTTAATTCTTCGGCGATACCGTCGTTCACTGAACTACACCTTGGGTACGATAGATGGTGTATTAATTTAAATTTATTGGTTTATTGGGTTCTTTTTTGGGGACAACCCCGAGTGGGGACACCACAACATTTTTTCATGTTAACTCCTTGAATGGCTCTGCCATTCTTCCAAACGAAACCTCCTTTTTTACCTTTTCCGCCATTACCACCGGGTACTGGTAGGCTGATTTTAGGATCCTATTGGTAACAGAGACCTCGACTGTGATGGAGGGGATCTGAAAGCACACCTCAAAACCTGCCGCCAGCAGCTCTGCTATTTTCCTGTCTGGGAACCTATTTCGGAAGGTAAGCATTTCTGTTAGTTTCACTGGCGTCACCCCTTTGGGAATAGCTGGTAGTGGCCCCCTCATCTTCCTTTTTTAAAACATTTATCTGCCCGGTGTGATGACCCATTACAGAAGGAGCAAGCATGCCTGTATTTACAGTTGGCGGCGAATTTGCACTGGCTCTCATTGAACTACCAGCATAATCCTGACCTCTGCCCGCTCGCTTGCCCCCCTTCTCCCCTATCTCTTCCTCTACTTCCGTGGTGGCCGGATGACCCGGCCCTGCTTGGAAAGGGCTGCCCGAACCTCGCTTTCTTTTTCTGCCTTTCTTTGACTAAATTGTTTGTCGTATCTCAGCCATGTTTGCCCACCATTCACTCTATACGCTTCCCCAATAGCGTCTTGGTAGCAAAATAGTGCCGAGCAGTTCTCCCGTGCCCTCTCGCCTATGATACTTGCTAGGATAGAGAAAGCCTGCAACCAATTCGAGAATGTTTGTGGGATTAATCGCCACTTCCATTTCTTTTCATCCTCCTTTCTATTATCGTGGTTCTTATTTTTGTCTTAATTAAATTTCTCAGCAGTAGGGAAAAAATTTCGACGTACTCATCCCTTCAAATTTGCTCTTTTACCTCCTTCTTTAAGTGTGCCCCCAGGGAACCCTCGTAGCAGACGTAAACTTCGCCCCATATCATCCAGGTGAATCTTATCCCCTTTCTCTTTCGTAGTCTGCTCTGCTACCGGTGACATACTTGTCGCCGCTGGCTGCTGATCCCCCTCTCCCTGCCCTACCCCTTCGCTCCGCACCACCTCATCACCCAATGGGACCCAGGCTGACGCTGTAGCTGGTGGCAGGTTGTGCGCCTCCAGAGAGGCTATGCAATTTTTAGGATAGTCAGCATGTTCTGCATACCTGCCCCTTCCGGGTTCCCCCCGTGCCCTCCGACATTAGTATGGGTGTAAACGGACACGACAAAGAGTCATACTCACCGGGCCGCGTGGGCGTTCCCGCCACACCGGCCGGACATCCCGCGTCCAGTCGTCCTCCCTGGTCGCACGGTGTTGTCCTTCCTGGAGTTCCTGATGCTGAGGAGGCATCCCTGGTGATAAATGCGCTAGGCAGGCCCTGGGTGAGTCTAGGGGGTAGATTGGGGCTAGCGGGGGGGTCATTGTGAGGGCTGCCATGACCTGCATATGACTAGCAGGCAAATTGGCCAGCAAAGGGGCAACAGGATCCTGTGCAAACTGCAGGGTGAGGTGGGGATAGCATGAGGAGTGCTTCACATTGTAGGGGGCTCTGCCGGGGAATGGGGCGGGCTGTGATTGTTAGTGGCCGGGAGGTGGAGGCAGAGACAGGCCCATGGTATGGGTTATGGAGGAGCATAGTGGGGGCTGCGCCTTGCCCCCTGCAGAATCCAGTGCTGGCCGCCGGGTCCCATGTGCAGGCACTGGCTGCGGCGCCCTGCCGCCGATATCCCTCTTCCTGCCCGCGGTCACAAGACCGCAGGTCCTAGACGACTCGCTCGTCCGCTTCTGGAAGTAGACTCAGTTTTCTCTGCAGGCTTTATTAAATGGCATAAAGCTCTGCACTCCAGCAAACTAAACACGGCCTTACTGGCAAAACGACAAAACAAAAAAATAAACGATAGCAGAGTCCATATGAGTATGGGATTTGCCCACACAAGTTGTAGTTCAAGCCTTCAGCTCTGTCTTGAGCTGAAGCTCTCCCAGTCTGGAGACCTTGCCTCTCCAAACCACAATACAGAAAAAAAACAGGACTGAACATTTATTGTCAAACTACTGTGTTTTCTCTTTTTAAATCTTAATGACAACCAAAGGCATCCAAATGACCCTGATCAAAAGTTCACATACCCAGGTGATTTTGGCCTGATAACATGCACATAATTTGACACAAATGGGTTTGAATGGCTGCTAAAGGTAACATCCTCACCTGTGACCTGTTTGCTTGTAATCAATGTGTGTGCATAAAAGCTGAGTGAGTTTCTGGGATCCAGACAGACTCTTGCATCTTTCATCCAGTCAGGTGGATCGATGATGTTTTGGGGATGTGTGAGCTACAAAGCAGGGCCGGCTCCAGGTTTTTGTGGGCTCTTGGCAAAAGAGTCTCAGTGGGACCCTTTAACACATACCACAATTCATGATGCATAGATACCGCAGAGAAATATATATATAGCACAATGCCAAAGATTTCACTTCTTACATTACATGATCGATATCTATTGTAAATTCCACAATAGCTCAATAGCTCAGAAACCGGCGAATCGCTCCATACAGAATACTGGCCCTCATAAAATGCTCCATACAGGATACTGGTCCCCATATAACGCTCCATACAGAATACTGGCCCCCATAAAATGCTTCATACAGGATACTGGCCCCCATATAACGCTCCATAGAGAATACTGACCCCCTTATAACGCTCCATGCAGGATATTGGCCCCCATATAATGCTCCATACAGAATACTGGCCCCCATATAACACTCCATGCAGGATGTCACCCCCCCTTAAAATGCCCCATGCAGGATGTCACTTCCCCCCTTTTAATGCCCTATGCAGGATGTCAACCCCCCATATAATGCCCCATGCAGGATGTCACTCCCCCCCTTTTAATGCCCCATGGAGGATGTCACGTCCCCCCTTTTAACGCCCCATGCAGTATGTCACACCCCACCTCCCTTATAATGCCCCATGCAGGATGTCAATTCCCCCCCTTTTAATGCCCCATGCAGGATGTCACTTCCCCCCCTTTTAATACCCCATGCAGGATGTCACCTCTCCCCCCCTTCCTTATAATGCCCCATGCAGTATGTCACTTTCCCCCCTTATAATGACCCATGCAGGCTGTCATCTTTCCCCCCTTCCTTATAATGCCCCATGCAGGATAAACTCCCCCCCTTATAATGCCCCACGCAGGATGTCACCCTCCCTTATAATGCCCCATGCAGGATGTCACCCCCCCCCCTTTATAATGCCCTATGCAGGATGTCACCCCCCCTTTATAATGCCCCATTCAGGATGTCACTTCCCCCCTTATAATTCCCCATGCAGGATGTCACACACACCTCCCCTCCCTTATAATGCCCCACGCAGGATGTCCCTTCCCCCCTTTTAATGCCCCATGCAGGATGTCACACACACCTCCTCTCCCTTATAATGCACCATGCAGGATGTCACACCCCCCCTCCCTTATAATGCCCCATGCAGTATGTCACTTTCCCCCCTTATAATGCCCCATGCAGGATGTCACCTTTCCCCCCTTCCTTATAATGCCCCATGCCCCCATACATTAAAAAAAGAAAAATCAAATACTCACCTCACTCTTTACCTGCTGCCGCTGCTCTGGGCTCCAGCATCGCCAACGTCTTCCCGCTCTGCGCTGTGACGGCTCAGGAGAGAGCGCGGTGTAAAGACATCACTGCGCCCTCTGACCTGAGATGTCACAGTCAGAGGACGCGGAAGACACCGGAGCTGCTGCGGAGGCACGGGGAGAGGTAAGTATTGTTTCACTGGCTGCCGGGGCCCTGAGCAAGTTGGGGGGGAGTGGGCGCTGACACTACTCTCCTCCGCTCATGGGTCCCATAGCGTGCCGGGGTGCCCAACGGCGAATGGTCCCCTCCACCTGCTCAGGGCCCCGGCACTTACCGAGGTGCGCCGGGTGCTGACAAAACGGTGCACCAGGTTTATGAATTTGGCATTAAGTAAAAAATGGTCTTTCTCTGTCTTGAACTATGTTTGGTAAATTTTGGCACCAAAAATTGCAAAAATTGCCCCCAATAGTGGCTTATTGAAAAATACAGCAGGGTTGGACTGGAGTAAAGTGGTGTCAAATTTTAAAATGGTTTCAATTGATGAATCAGAATAAAACATCTGGAATTACTAGACTTTGCCCACAAAGCGGAAAACAAAATAAAAACAACCAGGCAAGCACATAAAGAATAAACTTAAAAAAAGGCGCAAATAAAATAATTAAATAGGTATAAACAAAAAGGCGCTAAACACACAAAACTAGACAAAAACACAGGTGCAAAGGCAATCAGGGCATGTGACCTGGAGCCGTTCCCTATGTGTAATAATCAGAGAAGCTAAAAAGTGCATTGGCTGAAAGATGGGGGTGATAAGTGATGGGGATCTGTATATAACTACTATAACCAAACAGAATGACAATTCCAGTTTTCTTCCTCTACATGATGCTAATGTAAATCATGTCCTTTCAGTTCAGTATGAAGATAAACGCTGGCCAAACACCACCATCACTTACCTCATCCTCTGGGATCCTGATGCCATCATCCAGCTTCATGTAGATGATCTGCAATACAACAGATAAGAATTAGTTTGTATTTATTTTTTTTAATATCATAAAGGAGTTGTGTAGCCTTGGTGGAATTTTCATAAAGCATTGTATCCTAACACACTGTCAGGATTCGGCTTCGCCTGTCGGTTCCAGCAGTTGCCATGTGACCAAAAGTATGCAATTTTCATACAAGTGGTCCTATCAGTAGAACATTACATACTGCTTGTATTCTGTCGAAAATTACATCAGGGCTGAACAACCCCTTTGATTCAGTTATTTAATAAATTCCTCATATTATTGCATACTAGGACTTCTAGCTTAGAGATGCCTGCAGGGCCATAGGTAAGGGAGCACTTATATAGACTATGGTGGCAATGAGGCTCTTACCTTGTCATCATCGTCATACCCACCGCATCCTGATCCTAATAGAAGAAAAGAGGAAAATTACAAATTGTATAGGTAAAATGTTAGTGCACTCTCAGATCTGCACTGTATTATTGGGGTTTTTCTCTGTGTATTTGTGTTTTTTCGATATTCTAGTTTTGATGCAGTTTTATGCTTCATTTAACAAAAATTGTAGACACACAAATATCTATGATTTTGTGCCCTTTTAGTCAGTTGCTTAATACGCTAGTCATACAGTTTTACTTTTTCTGAATATTTCTTTGTGTACATGTCTCACGGAGCAGAGTGACCTCGGTGAACTATAATGATTTAACTCTCATTAACTGACCAAATATGCGATATTTCCGCTGACTAACTGACTTGAACACAGCAGATCTGCCTCCACTCATGGTCCTCACACTGCCTGTGTCACGTGCTGCCTGTGAGCGGCCACCGATAGCGCCGCTCACAGGCAGCATCAGCAGCACAAGGTACTTAGAAAGAAGCTTCTATTTATCATTAAAACACACTGGCATTTTTTTAAAAGTACCGGACAACCCTTTTAAGGACTTGCTCCGATCTACAGAGTTTCTGCCATTTTGACAGCAAAACTAGCAGAGCACTCTGGCAAAACAGTCTCCGCCTTTGAACGTAAGGCCAAGTTCACACAATTTTATTTTCGGTCTGAGTGCTGTCCATGAAATAACTGACATCACACGGACGGCACGAGGACCAATGCAGTTCAATTAGTTGATAGGAGCATGGGTTTTTTTGTTTTTCATGGACCGAATCTGCATGCAAAAACACATCTTAGCATGCGTTAGTTTCTTCTGTAGGTCAGATGAGACTTGCCTATGTAAGTCTATGTGTGCGCAAAAAAATTGGATCCAATACGGATCATCTGAATAGTGTAAGATTTTTATGGATACAAACAATTCTTTAACATAGGAAATGGTATTCGGTCATGTAAATGCCATACGGATGAAAATGGAGATGAAAATCATCTGTTTTTGTGGATGAAATCAAACATACTGTATCTAATAGATGAAAGAGCCTGGCACTGACACCATCTATAAAGCTGTCCAGCAGGTCAGAAATCATCGACATGTAGCTCTCGGCATCGTCCTGCGACTCCATCGCGCTATCAGAGGCTGTAGATCCGGACATCGATGGCTCCTGGGCTGAGATTAGAAATATGTTTAAACATGTGAGAATGTCATATTCCAGAGTCACCAATAAAAAGTTACAAAGTGAGACCATAACATAAGACTAGAAAAGTGCTGAGTAAATGAATATAAGAGAGAACACAATATCTGAGTGCCCAATCACATAAGTACAATATACTGGATCAATGCACAAATCTGTATTCCCCTGCGCCATGAAGTCAGAGGTGCGGACTTAGTTCACTTTCTGAAGAAAACCTATTGATTACTCATCTGATCCCAGCATTTTACACCAGTTATGGCCGTTATTCAATAACCACCAAAAAATACACCCCTAAAATAGAACTTTTAATGATTAGGTTAAAAACTCACAAAAACATATATTATAATGTGTATATCCAATTACACATTTAACAGCCAATATATATAAGGGTCCACAATAAATATATAATATATTGACAGGATATGATATATAGGACCCTATTACACCCCTAATCTAAAGTGCAGCACAGGTAGTAGTAATCACAAAATCCTGGATGTGTGTCAATATAACAAAATACACAGCAATTCACTGCCCATGTTTGAAAAGACAAAGATGTTATACATCAAAGTGTGCATCAATTATTAAGTCCCTGACCCTATAAGTATATGCAGAAATGATCAGGAGTCGTCAGGGAAAATAAATCAATAGGGAAACACAAAAAATCAAGACACCAAACAGAATAAGCAAATGAGCATAAGTATCTTAATAGATAACCAGTACTGATGAGCGAGCGTGCTCGTTTAACCTATTAATTGAGCACCCTCGGGTGCTCGCCGAGTATTTGCGGCGTGCTTGGCATCTATGTTTGATCTGCCGCGGCTGCATGTGTCACGGCTGTTAGATAGCTGCAGCACATGCAGGGATTGCCTAACAAACAGGGTTAAACAAGCACGCGCGCTCATCACTAATAACCAGCCTTATAAGAAGTCCACATCTGGTGTATTGATTTTTTGTGTTGCCCTATTTGTATACTTTTCAGCAAATCCCAACCGGCATATTTTTTTTATTCAAAGAAAAAGAAATTGGAAATTCATAAAAACATGTGATTATGTCCCCATTTTCCAAGACCTGTTACAGTTTCATTTTTCCGTCAATATTGCTGTGTGAGAGCTTGATTTTTGCATGGCGAGCTGACGTGTTTATTGATGCCATTTGGGGTAGATATCACGTTTTGATCGCTTATTGCATTTTTTTACAGAGTTGCTGTAGCCGAAAAATTACAATTCTGGCTTTTGGATTTTTTGCTCTTTACAGCAGGTGTCCCAACCTGTGGCTCGAGGGCACACATGTGGCTTGCGGACTCATGAAATGTGTCTCACGACCGTCTGCCAGCCCAGTGCATTAGCACCAAGCCTAGCAAACAGCTATGAGGAGCAGATCTCCAGATGGTGACTTCTATGATTAGCCCAGTACAAAAGAGCAGATCTGGATGCTCATATACTGGCCTTGGGGGTTTAGAGATAATTTAAGTATTGTAAGCTGGAGATAGGATACTTATAGTCATAGGGGATGCTTGAAGCTGGATGTAACAGTGTTGTGGGGGTGGTTGAGGAGACAATACTGAATGAGGGTAAGGTGGAAACCCCTGGATCTAGGTATACTGCTTCAGGCCCCCTTCTCACATCCATTTTCTATGTCCATATGAGGCCCGTTTTTAAAGGACCGCAAATACGTATGACATACACACACCCATTGTATTCAATGGGTGTACACACATGTCAGGTTGCTCACACGGACCTTGAGTCCGTGTCACGCTGTCTCTGTATACTGGAGGTAGGGGGCCTAAGCTGACCCTAAGCTGGGGCCCTGACTAATCCCTCAACCTGGAGGTACTGTTAAAGGTACAGAGGTCCAGGCCGCCAGCGTAACCCCTACCTCCTGAGGATCCCTGCACCTAAGTAATCTAGTCCTGAGAAGGACCCCGATCACAACAAAAGGGGACAAGTAATAATATGCCCACACACAGTACTTAGACGAACGAGACAGTACAAGGGAAAAACCAAAACCACCTTGCATACAAAAACTACACAACTACAACAGAGGGAACACCAACGGGAAAGGAGAAAAATGATAAAGCGAGGAAGGGAAAATACACTCCAAATACACTTATCTCAGAAACTCCAAATACCACGATCCGCTCTGTAAGTCTGTATGAAATGCTTTCACCGACACTTCCCTAACAGACCAGCAGGCATTTGAAGGAGTCTCACTACAGCAGCATTGATTGCAGCTGGGCGAGGCTGACCTCGTCTAGCACAGAGAGAGAGAGAATTAACTCCCTCACTGCCGAAAAACACAAAGCACCAAAAAGTCAGCTGCGAGAAGTCAGGCTGTGTAATCGTGACGATCTTCGTGGCAACACACCCGTGACAGTACCCCCCCTTCTACGAGGGGCCTCCGGACCCTCAGGGCCAGGTTTATCCGGGTGAGTCGTGTGGAAGGCCCGAACTAATCGGTCTGCGTTAATATCCGACGCAGGAACTCACATCCTCTCCTCAGGACCATACCCTTTCCAATGAACCAGGTACTGAAGGGACCGGCGATTAAAGCGTGAATCGATGACCCTCGATACCTGGAACTCCAAGTTACCATTGACCACCACTGGAGGGGGAGGTAAAGGTGACGGTACCACCGGCGCCACATACCTCTTAAGCAACGATCTGTGGAACACGTTGTGAATTTTAAACGTAGGGGGGAGGTCAAGACGGAATGCCACCGGATTAATAATAGAACTGATTCTGTACGGCCTGATGAACCTGGGACCCAGTTTCCAGGAGGGAACCTTAAGTTTTATATTCCTGGTAGACAACCATACCCGATCCTTCACACTTAGGTCCGGACCAGACACTCTCCTCCTATCAGCCATACGTTTGTATCGGTTCCCCATAGTATTCAGATTCTTCAGCACCCCTCTCCATACTGAAGCGAGTGATGAGGAAAAACGTTCCTCCTCAGGAACCCCCGAAGAGCCCCCCCTACTGAAAGTACAAAACTGGGGGTGAAAACCATATGCCCCAAAAAACGGGGACTTACCAGTGGACTCGCTCCGCCTATTATTAAGAGCAAACTCTGCCAGAGGTAAGAAAGAAGCCCAGTCCTCCTGGTTCTCTGACACAAAACACCGGAGATATGTCTCCAAGCTCTGGTTCATACGTTCCGTCTGACCATTGGTCTGAGGATGAAAAGCCGATGAGAACGACAAATGCATCCCCCGCCGTGCACAAAACGCCTTCCAGAACTTGGACACAAACTGAGACCCCCGATCAGACACCACCTCGGAGGGTACCCCGTGAAGCCTCACAATCTCCCCAATGAACACCTGCGCAAGAGTTTTAGCATTAGGGAGAGCCGGAAGAGCGATAAAATGTGCCATCTTGCTGAACCTGTCCACTACAACGAGTATGACCGTTTTACCCAAAGACGGAGGGAGGTCCGTAATAAAGTCCATAGACAGATGAGTCCAAGGACGCTCCGGGATTTTCAAAGGTAAGAGGGCCCCAGACGGACGGGTATGTGAGGTCTTAGAGCGCGCACAAACCCCACAGGACGCGACAAAAGTTACCACCTCCTTATGTAAGTTAGGCCACCAAAACCGACGCGAGAGGAGATCCACAGTTGCTCTACTCCCCGGGTGTCCTGCAAAAACTGAGTTATGGTGTGCCTCGATCACCTTTTGTCGCAACTGATCTGGAACAAACAGTCTCCCCGGAGGTCCAACAGGGGCGTCCCCCTGAGCCTCCAATACCTCCTCCTCAAGCTCAGAGCATACTGCCGAAACCACCACCCCCTCCTGAAGGATAGGAATCGGGTCGTCCGTATTCCTGGCCCCAGGGAAACTACGAGATAAGGCATCCGCCCTTACATTTTTTGACCCAGGACGATATGTAACGACAAAATTAAACCTGGTAAAAAACAATGACCACCTAGCTTGTCTGGGATTCAGACGTTTCGCGGACTCCAGATATAGCAGGTTCTTGTGATCGGTGATGACGGTGACCGGATGGACTGCCCCCTCCAAAAAATGGCGCCACTCCTCAAAAGCTAACTTAATGGCCAAGAGTTCCCTATTGCCGACATCGTAATTCCTCTCAGCGGATGACAATTTTTTAGAGAAAAAGGCGCACGGATGCCACTTACCAGGGGACGAACCTTGTGACAATACTGCTCCCACCCCTACCTCGGAAGCGTCTACCTCTACAATGAATGGCTGTGACGCATCAGGTTGAATGAGTATGGGTGCCGAGGCAAAACATTTTTTCAAGGAGGAGAATGCTTGACAAGCCTTGTCAGACCACCTAGAAAAATCCGTCCCCTTTTTAGTCATGTCTGTGAGAGGCTTAACCATGGACGAGAAATTACGAATAAACTTCCGGTAATAATTAGCAAACCCCAGGAAACGTTGTAGTGCCTTAAGATTCTCTGGCCGATCCCACTCAAGAACTGCCCGCACTTTCCCAGGGTCCATACGAAAACCGGACGCTGAAACCAGGAAGCCTAAAAACTGGAGTTCCTGTACGGCGAACACACACTTTTCCCATTTGGCATACAGTTTATTATCCCGCAAGATCTGTAACACCTGCCTAACGTGCTCCTGATGAGACACCAGATCCGGCGAGTAAATTAAGATATCATCCAGATATATGACAACAAACTGTCCCACCAGGCGGCGAAAAATGTCATTAACAAAGTGTTGGAACACCGCCGGGGCATTAGTCAGACCGAATGGCATGACAAGGTTCTCATAATGCCCCTCCGGAGTGTTAAACGCCGTCTTCCACTCATCCCCCTCCTTCATCCTAATCAGATTGTACGCCCCCCTGAGATCCAACTTAGAGAACCATTTGGCGCCCACGATCTGATTAAAGAGATCGGGAATAAGTGGGAGCGGATACGGATCTCGGACCGTAATCCGATTAAGTTCACGGAAATCCAGGCAAGGGCGTAGGCCTCCATCTTTCTTCTTAACAAAGAAGAACCCCGCAGCCACTGGTGAAGATGAAGGTCTAATATGCCCCTTAGCCAGACTTTCTGAAATATAATCCTTCATGGCCTGCCTCTCAGGACCAGAAAGGTTATACAACCTAGCTTTAGGTAACTTGGCCTCAGGGAGCAGTTTTACAGAACAGTCATACTCGCGATGAGGAGGTAGTTCCTGACACCCTTTCTCCGAGAATACATCCTCAAAGTCCGCCAGAAATGGAGGTAAGACCCAAGGAGTAACCGCACCGATGACCGTGTTCATGCAGTTTTTATTACAGAATTTACTCCATTGGCTTATCTCTCTGGTTTGCCAATTAATAACCGGGTTATGCTTAGTTAACCAAGGAAGGCCCAACACTATAGGAGTGGGAAGACCCTCCAACACGTAGCAAGACAACAGTTCTTTATGTATCGCCCCCACTTGAAGTTTTACGTCATGCACAGCTTGCAAAAAACTTCCCTGACCGAGAGGCCTGGCATCGATCGAGAATATAGGGATGGGTTTAGCCAACTCACTCAATCGCATACCTTGAACCCGGGCAAACCGAGCATCAACCAGATTAGCCCCGGCCCCACTATCCAGAAGAACAGATATCCTCTCAGTTCTCGTACCCACCACCACCTCCGCCGGTACGAGAAACTGAGACGAACCTAGGGACGAAATACCTACTCCCAGATTGCCGTCCACCACACAACCTGGGATCAACAGTTTTCCGACGACTCTTCACTCTGCAAGGGACGGGATGGACACCCCCCAATAAAATGTCCCTTTCTCCCGCAGAAGAAACACGTTCCTGTCTTATGGCGCACCACCGGTCCCCTCCCCCGAAATGATGTCCCTCCTGATTGCATAGGCTCCTCTGGACTGACCAGGGGAACCACCATATGAGGGGACCTTGTAGAAGGTGGAGTCATCACAGGGGGCGGAGTTGCCCCGCACCTCTCCCGAAGCCGTCTGTCAACGCGAATAGCAAGGGCCATAGCGGCTTCCAGTGACACGGGAGAGTCATACTGTGCCAACACATCCTGTAATTTGTCGGATAAACCTTGACAAAACTGGCTCCTAAGAGCCGGGTCATTCCACTGGGTGTCCGTGGCCCACCTACGGAACTCTGAACAGAATTCCTCCGCCGGACGATCTCCCTGCTGGATCCTACGTAACTTAGACTCAGCAAGGGAGATCCGATCTGGGTCATCATACACGAGTCCCAGAGCAGCGAAAAACCTATCCACTGACTGAAGAGCCGGGGAGCCCGGGGGAAGAGAGAACGCCCAAGATTGAGGGTCCCCTTGTAGGAGCGAGATGACAATTCCCACCCTTTGATCTTCACTCCCCGATGACCGAGGCCGCAGCCGAAAGTACAACTTGCATGCCTCCCGGAAAACAAAAAACTTGTCCCGCCCCCCAGTGAACCTGTCAGGGAGAGCTACTTTAGGTTCTGGTCCGGCTTGCTCCTGAGGACACAAAACCTTGGACCTAACGTCCGCCAGCTCCATGGACAAACTCTGCAACTGCCGAGCTAGACCGGCTACTGGATCCATGGTAGCTGGAGAAAAACTAAGTGGGTCGGTGAAAATGTCACGCTGTCTCTGTATACTGGAGGTAGGGGGCCTAAGCTGACCCTAAGCTGGGGCCCTGACTAATCCCTCAACCTGGAGGTACTGTTAAAGGTACAGAGGTCCAGGCCGCCAGCGTAACCCCTACCTCCTGAGGATCCCTGCACCTAAGTAATCTAGTCCTGAGAAGGACCCCGATCACAACAAAAGGGGACAAGTAATAATATGCCCACACACAGTACTTAGACGAACGAGACAGTACAAGGGAAAAACCAAAACCACCTTGCATACAAAAACTACACAACTACAACAGAGGGAACACCAACGGGAAAGGAGAAAAATGATAAAGCGAGGAAGGGAAAATACACTCCAAATACACTTATCTCAGAAACTCCAAATACCACGATCCTCTCTGTAAGTCTGTATGAAATGCTTTCACCGACACTTCCCTAACAGACCAGCAGGCATTTGAAGGAGTCTCACTACAGCAGCATTGATTGCAGCTGGGCGAGGCTGACCTCGTCTAGCACAGAGAGAGAGAGAATTAACTCCCTCACTGCCGAAAAACACAAAGCACCAAAAAGTCAGCTGCGAGAAGTCAGGCTGTGTAATCGTGACGATCTTCGTGGCAACACACCCGTGACAGTCCGTATAAAAAAAGCCGCAGACTTGTCAGGTATTTTTGCGCAGCACTCACAAAATGCGTTCTGCAAACTGATGACACACGGATGACAACTGTGCATCATCTGCGTGACATGTACCGGCGCCTGGGAATCAGCGGTACAGTTCGCGCTGATCCCCAGCAGCGGCCGCTGCTGGAAGGGGCTCTCATCATTGTCCCCTGCTTGCGCTGAGATCAGCGCGAGCAAGAGACAATGTTAAGAGTTGTAGGCAGCCCCGTCAACAACGAGTGTAAAATTAAGAATAAAATAAAAAAAAACACTTATACTCACCTTACACATTATGCCCTGAAGCCCAAGTCACCTGTAAAATAAAAAACAACCATAATACTCACTTGTCCGACAAACTGCCCCACACCGTAATCAACATCTACGATCACTGATTTACAACCTGAATGGTGCCAAGATGCGACCGTGCAGGCTGTAAGTCAGGTCACAATGACCTGCTGAGAGCGCATCTTCAGTGACAAGCGATGAAATCATAGAGGTTTTAAACATTTTAGAGTTTTACGTTTCCAAACTCTCGCATCCGAGCTTGCCTGGAACAACGAGGCCCTGGTGTCCACCTTCTGGGGAGGTCTTTCCGGTCGGATCAAGGATGAGCTAGCCGGTCGTGACATCCCTTCCACCCTGGACGACCTGGTATCATTAACTACACGGATTGACATCCGCTTTCAGGAACGTGCAAAGGAGACTACCTGGAAGAGAAGATTTCCGCCTCTCACTCATGTATTCCAAAAGCCTGCCTCTCAACCAGCATTTCCCCGGGCATGTTCGCCTGAGCCCATGCAAATTGACCAAACCAAGATGGTCAAGTCTCGCCAGGAGATGCGCCGTGCCGAGGTGAGTTGCTTCTACTGTGGCAGTAAAGAGCATCTGACCAATCCTGCCCGGTGAGGCCGGGAAACTCCAGTGTCTAGGACCGCTTGGAGAGGTCATCCTAGGCAAGAGTAAATCCTCTCTGTCCTTGACTCTGTCCTTTTCTGTTTCCAGTGGTGAGACCCGCTTCTTCGAGATTGCCCATCTGGATTCCGGAGCCGCTGGGAATTTCATTCAACAGGCTGTTGTGGAGCGGTATCAGATTCCTACTGTACGTCTGGCTGAACCGTTGGCGGTTGCCTCCGTGGATGGGAGGCTTCTTCTGGAGACCATATTACTCGTCACAGAGCCTGTAACCCTTCAGGTGGGAATGCTGCACTCGGAGAAGATCTCCTTTCATGTGCTGTCCAGTCTCTCTCACCCCCTCTTGCTTAGTCTTCCCTGGTTACAAAGACATGAGCCCATCCTGAATTGGAGATCTGGTGAAATGCCATGAGTCCTGCTTGGATCCGGTTCGTCCAGCTCGACCCCCGTCTACTCTGGCTAATCTACCTGGTCTGCCGGCACCCTACTGGTCCTATGCTGACGTCTTCGACAAAAAGGAAGCAGAGACTCTACCACCTCATAGGAGGCATGATTGCCCCATCAACCTGGTACCTGGTGCTTCTCCTCCTCGCGGGCGTATCTACCCCTTGTCGCTGGCTGAGACCCGGATTATGTCTGAATACATAGAGGAGAATCTTGCTAGGGGATTTATCCAGAAATCCACCTCTTTGGCTGGAGCAGGATTCTTCTTAGTCAAGAAGAAAGACGGCTCTCTACGTCTCTGTATCGATTACAGGGGTCTTAACCAGATTACCATCAAAAATAAGTACCCCCTGCCTCTCATCTCGGAGCTGTTCAACCGCCTTAAAGGCGTAAAGATCTTCACCAAGCTTGATCATTGTGGGGCATACAATTTAGTCCGGATCCACCAGGGAGACGAGTGGAAGACGATATTCAACATCCGGGATGGTCACTACAAATACCGCGTAATGCCCTTTGGTCTCTGTAATGCTCCAGCCATCATCCAGGAGCTGGTTAACGACATCTTCCGTGATCTCCTGTATTCTTGCATGGTGGTGTACCTGGACGATATCTTGGTCCTCTCTCCGGATCTGCCCTCACACCGGAGGGATGTCCGTCAGGTTCCACTAATGCTCCGGCAGAATCGCCTATACGCTAAATTCGAGAAATGCCTCTTTGAGCAGACCTCTCTACCATTCCTGGGCTATATTATCTCCGAGACTGGTCTGCGGATGGATCCCGAGAAGGTCTCTGCCGTCTTAAAGTGGCCCCGACCGGAGGGGTTGAAAGTGATTCAGCGATTCCTGGGCTTCGCAAATTATTACCGCCTCTTCATTCCTCATTTCTCCTCCCAAACTGCTCCTATCTCCGCGCTCACCCGTAAAGGAGCAAATCCCAGGGAATGGACTTGCGAAGCGGAGGAGGCCTTCGTCTCCCTAAAACAAGCCTTCTCCTCCGCTCCTGTGCTACACCGCCAGGATTGCAACCAGCAGTTCTTCCTGGAGGTTGATGCATCCTCCTCCGGAGCCGGAGCGATGCTCACCCAGAAATCCTCGTCCGGGAGAATGGTAACCTGTGGCTTCTTCTCCAAGCTCTTCTCCTCATCTGAGCGCAATTACTCCATAGATCGTGAGCTGCTGGCCATCAAATTAGTGCTGGAGGGTTGCTCTGCACCAGGTGGTCATCTACACTGACCACAAAAACCTCGCTTATTTGCAGAACGCCCAAAGATTAAATCCGCGTCAGAACAGGTGGTCTCTATTCTTTGCCAGATTCTGCTTCACTCTGCATTACCGCCCGGCGGACAAGAACATTAAAGCTGACACTCTATCCCACTCATTCTTGTCTTCCAACCAAGAGGAGGAGCCTCTACATATTATCAACCCCTCCAAAGTAATGACTGTGGCTCCGTTTGACCTGTCTCATCTTCCACCCGGTAAGACCTTTGTAGCGGTTCCAGTTCGTAAGAAGGTTCTACTCTGGGGCTAGTCATCCAAACTAGTCGGTCATGTTGGCCAGAGGACGATCTTTCTGCTCATCGCCCGACATTACTGGTGGCTTTCCCTGCTCAAGGATATTGCGGATTTCGCGGCTTGTTCCTCCTGTGCCCGTAACAAGGTTCCCAGGCACCTTCCATCCGGCCATCTTCTTCCTCTTCCCGTGCCTTCCACTCCATGGCAACACATTGCAATGGACTTCATTATGGAACTCCCTGTTTCTGCCGGTTGTACGGTCATTTGGGTGGTCGCTGACCGCTTTTCTAAAATGGCCCACTTCATCCCTCTGCCTGGTCTTCCATCTGCATCTGTGCTGGCTAAGGACTTCATCCATCACATTTTTCGTCTCCAGGCCTACCCCTCCACATTGTGTCTGATCGCGGGGTTCAGTTCACTTCGCGCTTCTGGAAAGCTACGTGTAAGCTGCTGGATGTCTCCTTGGATTTCTCCTCTGCTTAGCATCCTCAGTCCAATGGTCAAGTGGAATGTATCAACTAGGTCCTTACCAGCTTTCTTCGGCACTTTGTCAACGCTCACCATAACGATTGGGTTGAGCTCCTGCCCTGGGCCAAGTTCTTTTATAATAACCATGAGAGCGAGTCTTCCTCTAAATCTACGGTCAACATCCCCGGATTCCGTTTCCCGTCTCCTCTTCAGTGGACAATCCTGCCGCGGAGTCTCTGGTCAGCGAATTTTCAGCTATTTGGGAAGACACTAGATCTGCACTTCTTCAGTCCTCCGAGCGGATAAAGAAACATGCTGATAAGAGACGTCTGGATCTGCCTCTATTCCGTCCGGGAGACAAGGTCTGGCTCTCCTTCAAATATGTTCGTCTCAAGATACCTTCTTATAAGTTGGGTCCGCGGTTCATCGGTCCATTCAAGGTTCTGAACCAAATCAAGCCCGTGGCTTGCAAGCTGAAACTCCCAGTCACCTTAAGGATTCCCAACTCCTTTCATGTATCTCTCCTCAAACCTGTTGTCCTTAATTTTTTCTCTGACGATCCAGGTACCGTTCCAGCTCCAGTCTCTGCTGAGGACGTCTTTGAGGTAGAAAACATTTTGGCCACCAAGAGGGTAAGAGGAAAGACTTTCATTCTTGTGGATTGGAAGGGGTTTGGCCCTGAGGAGAGGTCTTGGGAACCCAGGGAGAACATTCATGCCCCTCATCTTCTTAAAAAATTTCTTGCGGGCCTAAAGAAGAGGGGGCGTAAAGGGGGGGGGGTACTGTAGCATAGGCGTCTCTGCCTCCTCCCGGGCAGGGACGCCGTTCCCCTCACCGCCGCGGTCCAGGTCCGGCGTCCTCCTGCTCCTGTGGCACGCACCGTGCACAGCTTCCCAGGCTCTGTGCTTAGGACGTGCGTGCGAGCGCGCCCTCGCTCTTAAAGGGGCCGCACGCGCCATCCTATAGAGTCCCTGGCCAATGGCCAGAGGACTGCCCCTATATAAGGCACCTCCTCCAAAATGTTATCTGTTGTGCCCGCCAGCCAGCTTACCTGGAGCACCTGCCTGTAACCTGCCGTGCCCGCCAGCCTGCCTACACAGAGCACCCATCTGGCCACCTGCCGAACCAGCCTGCTTAGCTACCCGGACCACCCGTCAGCCTTCCTGCCATGATCATCCACTGTACCGGTCAGTTCCTGCTTTCTGACCCGTGGGAGTCACCTGCTCTCACACAAGGTCGGTCCCAGAGTGGCACCTGGTCCACCTGCCTGGTCCCTCACTGGTTCACGGAGTCGATTGAGCCACCGTGCGACCTTGGTCAGGCCGAGTAGGCACTTAGTCACGACCCTTTGGTCCCTCCTTGCACCGAAGCATAGAGGTTCCACCACCCGGACCCATAACACTCTCTTCCCATTGAAAAAAATAAAGTTGAATCCAAAATGTCTGACTTCAAAATGGCCGCCATGGTCACCACCCATCTGGAAAAGTTTCCCCCCTCCCATATACTAATGTGCCACAAAAAAGAAGTTGATATCACCAAACATTCCCATTTACTTTAGGTGTATCCATATAAATGGCCCATCCTGTATATCACTGCACAATGTTGCTCTACTGTGTCCTGTTTGGTTTTTACACCTTCCACCATTTATTCTAGTTTCAATTTATGTGAGACCCCCTATACTCACTTATTTTCATATACAGGTGCATCTCAGTAAATTAGAATATCATCAAAAAATTAATTTATTTCAGTTCAATACAAAAAGTGAAACTCATATATTACATAGAGTCATTGCAAACTGAGTGATCTATTTCAAGTGTTTATTTCTGTTAATGTTGATGATTATGGCTTACAGCCAATGAAAACACAGAAGTCATTATCTCAGTAAATTAGAATACTTTATAACAACAGCTTGAAAAATGTTTTTAAATCCGAAATGTTGGCCTACTGAAATGTATGTTCAGTAAATGCCCTCAATACTTGGTCTGTGCTCCTTTTGCATCAATTTTTGATGATAATCTAATTTTAATCCATGATGGTGCAGTGTGTTGCTAATGGTAATGTTTGAGACTGTGGTCCCAGCTCTCTTCAGGTCATTGACCAGGTCCTCCTGTGCAGTTCTCGGCTGATTCCTGACCTTTCTCAGAATCATCCTTACCCAATGATGCGAGATCATACATTGTGATTTACTGGTTTTTATTTTCAGATTTTGTCTCTCACAGGTGAAGTGTACCTACGATAAAATTACAGTCCTCTCCCTTCTTTGTAGGTGGGAAAACTTGCAAAATCTGCAGTGCATCAATTACTTATTTTCCCCACTGTATACCAGGAAGGGGGGCCATATATACCATGATGAGGATCATATATACCAGAATGGGGGCCACATATATACCTGAATGGAAATCATATATATCTGCATTTATAAATGACACACTTTATGATATTCAATGCATTAATTATATTATATTTTTATTGTATTAAATTATTTTCCATTTCATATTGTTTTTCTGTATTTGTCACTATAGATATTATCATTAAAGGGAATCTGTCACCCCCCTGGGACTTTTCAGACCTCTACTATGGGCATACAGGTTATAGAAAAGTAAGTCTATACATACCTGAATGGCCCATAGCAGAGGTCTGATTGCAGAGAAAAGTTTTTTATTCAATTCTGTTTTGCACAGGCTTGGTGTCCGGGGGACGCCAAGAAATCCCCGTCTATCTCTTTTTTATTGCCCTAAATCCCCGCCTATATGCTTAGTTATCATATTCCCCCCTCCCCTGCATGTCACAGGGCCCTGTTACGTGCACTGCACTCCCTGACCTCCCGGGCATGCGCAAAGCGCTGCTCACATAGGGTGCTTTGCTTCCTCCCGGACCCGTCTCTCCATGCACTGCGCTGCACGGTTCTATTGCGCATGCCCCGGGGAGTCACTGTCACTTCCCAGCGCCTGCGCAGTAGAACCGTGCGGCGCAGAGCACACAGACGGGGCGGGGATGAAGCAAAGCGCGCTTTATGTGAGAGGCGCTTTGCGCATGCCCGGGGCGTGCGACGTGCAGGGGAGGTGGGAATATGATAACTAAGCATATAGGCGGGGATTTAGGGCAATAAAAAAGAGATAGACGGGGATTTCTTGGCGTCCCCCGGACACCAAGCCTGTGCAAAACAGAACTGAATAAAAAACTTTTCTCTGCAATCAGACCTCTACTATGGGCCATACAGGTATGTATAGATTTACTTTTCTATAACCTGTATGCCCATAGTAGAGGTCTGAAAAGTCCCAGGGGGGGTGACAGATTCCCTTTAATATGTATTTTATTTATGGCAATATTCAGGGTCGGACCGGCCTGGCGGGATATTGGGGAAATCCCCGGTGGGCCCAGATGAGAGAGTGAGAGAATTAGTTACAGGGGCCCTTTATAAGTGCGGGCCTTTTAAAAGCACGACCGAAGATGTAGCGTCACGTGCACATTACATTCAGCGGTGACAGTAGGCCCGCTGCAGTGACGCGCATACTTACATGATCTGGATAGGAGGAGGACGCAAGTTGCTGTTCTTTGTGGGCGGTGATACGCACCGCTCTCTGCTTTCGCTCTGCCTCAGCTGCCTGTAATGCTACCTGGCAGTGGTGTGGTGTCAGGTGACAAGCCGATGATGCTCTCTGCTCTCCCTGCTCCCAGGCCGGCTTCTGACACCGACCTTGCTCTCCTGTCCCGGCTCCTGCTTTTGGCCTTGTAAGTTGTAACACTGGCGGCGGCATCTGCGCGCCACTTTCTTCTCTTCTGCTCTCGGCCTTCTTGTAACACCGGCTCCAGGCTGGGTATGTGGACACCGGCACCGGCGCACCACCCTCTTCTCTCCTGCTCACGGCCTTGTAAGGGCAGCTCCGGGTATGTGGTGACCCGCACTCTGCGCTTGACTCTAACAAAGGCTGGAAACAAGGTTGCAGGCAGGCCTAGGCTACAGCTCTCCCTGCTTTTCAAGTGCAGTTTTCTGAGTGACTGTTCCCATCCAGCATTGGCCAACAAACAATAATATCATTTATACATTATGCATTGCACTCTAGGCCTCTTATATGAAATATAGATCACCGTCTTGGCCTCTCATATGACATACACAGTCTGTATATGTTATATAGGAGGCCAAGAGTGCGGTATACGTCGTATATGAGGCCTAGAGTGCGGGCGGCGGGTCTACATGATGTATACAACATACTCAGCCTCCTATATAAAGTATAGAGTATAGGAGGCTGAGAGTGCGGTATACGACATATATGAGGCCTAGAGTGCGGGCGGCGGGTCTATATGATGTATACAACACACTCAGCCTCCTATATAAAGTATAGACTATAGGAGGCTGAGAGTGCAGTATACGTCATATATGAGACCTAGAGTGCGGGCGGCGGGTCTATATGATGTATACAACACACTCAGCCTCCCATATGAAGTATATACTATAGGAGGCTGAGAGTGCAGTATACGTCATATATGAGGCCTAGAGTGCGGGCGGCGGGTCTATATGATCTATACAAACACTCAGCCTCCTATATAAAGTATAGACTATAGGAGGCTGAGAGTGTGGTATACGTCATATATGAGGCCTAGAGTGCGGGCGGCGGGTCTACATGATGTATACAACATACTCAGCCTCCTATATAAAGTATAGAGTATAGGAGGCTGAGAGTGCGGTATACGACATATATGAGGCCTAGAGTGCGGGCGGCGGGTCTATATGATGTATACAACACACTCAGCCTCCTATATAAAGTATAGACTATAGGAGGCTGAGAGTGCGGTATATGTCATATATGAGGCCTAGAGTGCGGGCAGCGGGTCTACATGATGTATAGAACACACTCAGCATCCTATATAAAGTTTGGACTATAGGAGGCTGAGAGTGCGGTATACATCATATATGAGGCCTAGAGTGCGGGCGGCGGGTCTATATGATGTATACAACACACTCAGCCTCCTATATAAAGTATAGACTATAGGAGGCTGAGAGTGCGGTATACGTCATATATGAGGCCTAGAGTGCGGGCGGCGGGTCTATATGATGTATACAACACACTCAGCCTCCTATATAAATTATAAACTATAGGAGGCTGAGAGAGCGGTATACGTAATATATGAGGCCTAGAGTGCGGGCGGTGGGTCTACATGATGTATACAACGCACTCAGCCTCATATATAAAGTATAGACTATAGGAGGCTGAGAGTGCGGTATACGTCATATATAAGGCTTAGAGTGCGGGCGGCGGGTCTATATTATGTATACAATGCACTCGGCTTTCTATATAAAGTATAGACTATAGGAGGCTGAGAGTGCGGTATACGTCATATATAAGGCTTAGAGTGTGGACGGCGGGTCTATATGATCTATACAACACACTCAGCCTCCTATATAAAGTATAGACTATAGGAAGCTGAGAGTGCAGTATACGTCATATATGAGGCCTAGAGTGCGGGCGGCAGGTCTATATGATTTATACAACACACTCAGCCTCCTATATAAAGTATATACTATAGGAGGCTGAGCGTGCGGTATATTTCATACATGAGGCCTAGAGTGCGGACGGCGGGTCTATATGATGTATACAACACACTCAGCCTCTTATATAAAGTATAGACTATAGGAGGCTGAGAGTGCGGTATATGTCATGTATGAGGCCTAGAGTGCGGACGGCGGGTCTACATGATGTATCCAACACACTCAGCCTTCTATATAAAGTATAGACTATAGGAAGCTGAGAGTGCAGTATACGTCATATATGAGGCTTAGAGTGTGGACGGGTCTACATGATGTATACAATGCACTCGGCCTCCTATATAAAGTATATACTATAGGAGGCTGAGAGTGCGGTATACATCATATATGAGGCTTAGAGTGCGGACGGGACTACATGATGTATACAATGCACTCGGCCTTCTATATAAAGTATATACTATAGGAGGCTGAGAGTGCGGTATATGTCATGTATGAGGCCTAGAGTGCGGACGGCGGGTCTACATGATGTATCCAACACACTTAGCCTTCTATATAAAGTATAGACTATAGGAAGCAGAGAGTGCAGTATACGTCATATATGAGGCTTAGAGTGTGGACGGGTCTACATGATGTATACAATGCACTCGGCCTCCTATATAAAGTATATACTATAGGAGGCTGAGAGTGCGGTATACATCATATATGAGGCTTAGAGTGCGGACGGGACTACATGATGTATACAACGCACTCGGCCTTCTATATAAAGTATATACTATAGGAGGCTGAGAGTGCGGTAAATGTTATATATGAGGCTTAGAGTGCGGACGGGCCTACATGATGTATATAACGCACTCGGCCTCCTATATAAAGTATAGATTATAGGAGGCTGAGAGTGTGGTAAATGTTACATATGAGGCTTAGAGTGTGGACGGGCCTATATGTTGTATATAACACGCTTGACGCGCCCCCAGGGCCGTGGGGTACTCGGCAGCCGGGCCTATGGATGCCGGTTTGGGGAATATCACGGTGGCTGGCCTGTTCCGTGACCCAGGGCGGTCAGTGAAAAGGGGGGTTTTAATTTATAGGGGATTTGTAAAGTTCGTGACGCCACCTGTGGATTGCGGCTAAAGGGAGCCGCCGCTGTGAAGCAGTCCTCTGGAGATGGTGTTCGGCAGCAGGGATGGTGTGGCTCTCCACAGGTAGAGCTAGCTCCAGGGCAGTGTAGAAAGTGTAAGTTGCGCTGGGCGTTGTAGTGCCGGGAGGGAGAGCTGGCGCAGATGAAAGATTGGACGGAGGCAGTACAGTGCAGTCATCCGAGTTTTTACTCACAGCTCTTATGACAGTTCCACTGGTGCACTGTACGGGTGCTAGCCTCCCACGTCGCGCTGCGTTCACCAGGAAGGGGTTCAGTTCTTCCTCAGGCAGTTAGGAGTACCTGACAGAAACCCACTTTCTCGTGTTCCTAGCTAGACTGTCTTCACGCTGGGTCTTTCTCCCTCCTGCCCTGCGCTTCCCCACTCTGAATCCTGCTCGGGTGCTCTGAAGTCCCTCCTGTTTCATTGGAGTTCCCAGACCTGCTTGACCCTCACGGGGATTAGAATGAGGCTTCGGCAACTGACTATACAAGCCAGAAGCCTCCGGTTTTCCCAGCCGAGACTTAGAGTAACACGGCTGGACCAGGGGCCGGTCCCCTTCTTGTGGCCTACGATCCTTCTGTCTTCTGACAGATTCGGGGCGTACGGGTGCCGTCCTGCACCCCCTAGGATCCCTTCAACAGATCGGAGCCTACTCCCTGCTCCCCTCCTGGGCCTCTAGGACTAGGCCATACTCGTGGAGCCGAGCTCCTAAAGAGACTTTGCTCCCAGACTGTTCTTCTGAACTGTCCTCTCACTAACTGATCTGCCACCCTAAGATGACTTCCCTTTATATACCTACTTCTCCATGTGCTCCCCCTAACTTCTTCCTCCACCCACACCCAGTACTGGTTCCCCCTACCTTAGGGTTCCCCCCACTCCAGCCAGGGACAGAGCTCAGCAGAAAACACATTGCATTTTGTCCTTCCAGCTGGCATGGAGCGGTGTAGTGTTGAATGTGGGTGCTGGGGTTCCGGGCAGCACTCCCTCCTTACCTGAGAGAAGGGAGACACCACACCTCTGGTTGAGGTGCAGTACCTCTGTGGCGACTGAACCCTCAAGGGCGCCACACACTCAGCCTCCTATATGAAGTATACACTGTGTGCAGAATTATTAGGCAAGTTGTATTTTAGAGGATTATTTTTATTATTGATCAACAACTATGTTCTCAATCAACCGAAAAGACTCATAAATATCCAAGCTTAATATTTTTGGAAGTTGGAGTGTTTTTTTTTTTTAGATTTGGCTATCTTAGGAGGATATCTGTTTGTACAAGTAACTATTACTGTGCAGAATTATTAAGCAACTTAATAAAAACCAAATATAATCCCATCTCACTTGTTTATTTTCACCAGGTAAACCAATATCAGTGCACAAAATTTAGAAATAAACATTTCTGACATGCAAAAACAAAAAACAAAAAAATTAGTGATCAATATAGCCACCTTTCTTTATGATGACACTCAACAGCCTTCCATTTATAGATTCTGTCAGTTGCTTGATCTGTTTTCGATCAACATTGAGTGCAGCAGTCACCACAGCCTCCCAGACACTGTTCCGAGAGGTGTACTGTTTTCCCTCCCTGTAGATCTCACATTTTATGATGGACCACAGGTTCTCTATGGGGTTCAGATCAGGTGAACAAGGCGGCCATGTCATTATTTTTTCTTCTTTTAGATCTTTACTGGCCAGCCACGCTGTGAAGTAGTTGGATGCATGTGATGGAGCATTGTCCTGCATGAAAATCATGTTTTTCTTGAACGATATCGACTTCTTACTTGCTACTGCTTGAAGAAGTTGTCTTCCAGAAACTGGCAGTAGGTCTGGGAGATGAGATTCACTCCATCCTCAACCCTAAAAGGTCCCACAAGTTCACCTTTGATGATACCAGCCCATACCAATACCCCGCCTCCACCTTGCTGGTGTCTGAGTCGGAGTGGAGCTCTCTGCCCTTTACTGATCCAGCCTCTGGCCGATCCATCTGGCCCATCAAGAGTCTCTCTCATTTCATCAGTCCATAAAACTTTTGAAAAATGAGTCTTAAGATATTTCTTGACCCATTCTTGACGTTTTATCTTATGTTTCTTGTTCAAAGGTGGTCGTTTTTCAGCCTTCCTTACCTTGGCCATGTCCCTGAGCATCGCACACCTTGTGCTTTTTGATACTCCAGTAATGTTGCAGCTCTGAAATATGGCAAAACTGGTGGCGAATGGCATCTTGGCAGCTTCACGCTTGATTTTCCTCAATTCATGGACAGTTATTTTGCGCCTTTTTTGGCCAACACGCTTCTTACGACCCTGTTGGCTATTTGCCATCAAATACTTGATTGTTTGGTGATCACTAGTGTTGAGCCACCCCCGTAGTGTTCGAGTTCGGTTCGGTTCGTCGAACACCCGTGTGTTCGCCGAACTGTTCGTCGAACTGTTCGTCGAACACCTTCGAACACCGTTAAAACCAATGGCAGGCAAACAAAAACACATAGAAACACATAGAAAACACCTTCAAAGGTGTCCAAAAGCTGACAAACTGCTCAGAAGACACAACTAACACATGGAAAAGTGACAAGTACATATAGTCATGCGAAAAGAAAAGAGGTGGAGGAGTAAAAGGAGGGGGAGACACAGATATAGGCATGTCATGCCCTTCTAAAATCCAAAAAGTGAGAAGCCGACACGGCCAGTCCGCTCCTGCCCGTGCCACCTCCGTGTCGCCGGGTTTGTGCCAGAGCCGCGGTGAACCCTGACGGCCAGCCCCCCTCTCCCAATACTGGTGCCTGTCCGCTGGTGGGTCGAGAGAGCCCCCCTGTGGTGGAGGCAGCTGTAAGCTTTTTAATTTAAATTGTCCCTCTAATTTGAATGAATACACTTTAAATCCATTTACAAGGATCTATTGGAGGGCAAGTCTCATGCCAGCAGCCGCGTAATTCCAGCTCCAGTAGCGTCCACTAAAGCTGCTGCAGTTAAAAAGCTTTTATAAGGATCGAGCTCGGCTGTCCACCGCAAGGCATCCTAGTGCCAGTCCCAGCCCCTATGCCTTGGGGTGCCTCCTGATGCTCTTCACTGAGTATCCCGTGGTCCCGAAGCATTTCCTTTGAAAAAATTAAGTGTCCAAACTACAGGTGGTGTAGCTTGCTTAACAGCCGGGATAATCCGCTGACTAGCAGACACTGCTACTAGGCACAAAGTATTTCCTGGGCTAGATGCAGTTAAAAATTTGTAAGTAGATACTCTCGTTGGATGCTGAGAAAGCATTCCATAGAGTCTCCTGGCACGCCATATATGATTCTCTTAAAAAGCTTGGGGTAGGGGTCTAGGGGACCCTTTTATAGCCAAAATCACGGCCCTGTATCACAATACGTCACCTAGGCTGAAGATAAATGGAACTGTAGCACCGAGGGCTCGGTTGCTACAGACGTATTGCACCTCACCCAGAGGTGTGATATCTCACTCTCAGATAAGGATGGAGTGTGGATCAGGACCCGACACCTGCATGCATTACACCACATTGCCGTGGGGCAGGGCGACCAATATGCCCCTGAGATGGGCACGACAGTCCCTGTCCCTGGCTGGAGTGGGGGGAGGGAACACTGAGGAAGGGGAACCCTGCAGTGCAGGAGCAGGGAGGAAGCAGTTCCTGGGTGCATTGAGAAGGGAGTATAAAAGGTGGGCACCATCTAAGTTCAGTGCAGAGAAGTCTGAGCAGAAGTGGCAGGGAGCAGGGGCTCTGCATGAGCTCTGCTCCGGAGGCGGGCCTAGTAACAGAGGCCCAGGCCTGCAAGAGGGAGAAGGAAGGAAGAGGAGCGGAGAAGGCTCCAGGAACGAGGAATGAAGGGATCCCAGGGGTGCGGACGGGCGAGTCGCCACCGCACGCCCGAATCCACCTGCGTGGAGGGGTCAGGCCAAAGGGGGAGACCGGTCCCCGAACTAGTGGAGGCAGGAAACGACCCTCAGCTAGAAACCGGAGGCTCTGACATTTTATGTGGCGCAGCCCCTTGCTCCACCCGCTAGGAAGGCACCACATAGGGTCAGGGAAACTGGCGCCAAGTTTACCAAGAGGAGGCCCGAGGCAGCCGGACAGAAGTGTTGGTAAGAAAGGCCAGACAAAGGACACACAAAGGGGGTCCTGTGAAGCGCTCCAAAGTTATCTGGGAGTTGTCTGAGCCCCTCACCTGGTGAGCACAGTACGACGTGGGCAGCCGTTACCTGCAGACGTGGTCTGGATAATAAGAACTGTGAGTAAAGGCCCTGAACTGCATCACTGACTCCGTGTCGTTACTGCTGCTGCCCTGCACCATCACCCCTATCCTCCGCATACACTGCCCTGAGGCTATACTCCTCCCGTGGGGAGTTATGCTACGCTCTGCTGCACCCACAACACCAGCCTTAGCGGTCTGCCCTGTAGCGGCGGTTCACTCTGACCGCAATCCACGGGTGGCGTAGTCGGACATTTAAACATCAAAACCACATAAATAGTTCCGCCACTGGTTTGACCGCCCTGAGCCACGGAACCGGATCGCCGCCACGAAGACTACAACCACCAGCATCCACCAAAAAGGGTCCGGCTCCGGGTGTCCCAAGGCCCAGGGGGTGCGTCAGAACATTTTCATCACCTTTCACAATCACCAATGGGACAAGGCAGGGATGTCCTCTGTCCCCTCTCTTATACATCCTAGTGACGGAGCACCTGCTCTCATCAATTCGCCATAACCCCAATATTAGGTGGATTGAGGTGGGAGGCACCGAGTACAAGTGGTCTCTATTTGCTGATGATGTCCTAGTATATATCACTCAATCACATATATCCATCCCTGCTGTTATGGCTGAAATAGATCACTTTGTTACATGGTAAAATTTTAAAATCAATGCAGCGAAGTCTGAGGCCCTCGATGTCTCCCTCCCTAAATCCATATAGGATTCCATCCAGTCCAACTTTCCCTTTGCCTGGCCCTCACAGGGTATCAAATACTTAGGAATTCCTATTCATAGAGACCTCTCCCATCTATGTTATCTTAATTTTGGGCCCTTTATTGAACAATTCCATACAGACCACGGTTGGCAAGTTAGAACTGTAAGATTCACTACGTGAACCACTGGTGTTTTGTGGAAAAGCACATGTACACCGCGTTCCAAATTATTATGCAAAAAGTGTTTAGGAGTGATAAGGGAAGAATTTGTTTGTTTGTCAGTTAAACTCATTGATGGTGATGTGTGTCAGGGCTCTTTATATCACTGTAAGCAATTGCAGACACCTGTGCTAATTAGTTTGGCAGGTGTGTCCAATGAAAGGCAAGACTACTTAAGAAGGCTCTCTCACATTATTAAGCAGCCTACATTTTCTGCCAAAATGGGAAAGAAAAAGGATGTGTCGGCTGCTGAGAAGCAACAAATTGTGGAGTGTTTAGGTCAAGGCATGACTACAATCAACATTGTGCGATGATCAGGATGAAGTGTCTTGGCAATCAAGAAGTATGTAGCTGATTCACAGTACACACGTGTGCGTGCTGATAAGGGCAAATTGAGGACTCTTTCCTACAGGCAATTACGTCAGGTTGAAAGAGCAGCGGCAAAAAAGCCTTGTCATAGCAGCAGACAAGTTTTTGAAGCTGCTTGTGCCTCCAACGTCCCCCGAACAACAAGATGCAGGGTCCTTCAGAGGTTTGCAGCTGTGCATACGCCATCCTGTCGACCTCCTCTATCCACTTCACACAAGCAGAAACGGCTCCAGTGGGCCAAACATTACATGAAGACTGATTTCAAAACTGTTTTGTTCACGGATGAGTGCCGTGCAGCGCTCGATGGTCCAGATGAATGGAGTGGAGGATGGCTGGTTGATGGACACCCCACGCAAACACGGCTACAGCGCCAACAAGGAGGAGATGGAGTAATGTTTTGGGCTGGAATCATGGGGAGAGAGATTGTCGGCCCCTTTAGGATCCCTGAAGGCGCTAAAGATGAACTCCATAATGTATGTGGATTTTCTCAAACAGCACTTCCTGCCATGGTTCAAGAAGAAGAACCGTGTATTTCACAGCAAGATCATTTTTCTGCATGATAATGCACCATCTCATGCTGCACATAAAACATCTGCATCTCTGGCTGATATGGGCATAAAAGGGGACAAACTTATGGTGTGACCCCCATGCTCCCCTGACCTCTACCCCATTCAGAACCTTTGGAGCATCATTAAAAGGAGTGTCTATGATGGCGGGAGGCAGTTCACATCTAAGCAACAGCTCTGGGAGGGTATTCTGTCCTCATGCAAAACAATTGAAGCAGAAACCATCCAAAACCTGACAAATTCAATGGACGAGAGAGTTCAGAAGCTCCTTTCGAACAAGGGGTCCTATGTGAAAATGTAACATCACCTAGAATAAAGTTTTGAGTTGAAAACTGTTTGATTTCAGTTTCTAACAACCTGCTAATGCTTATAATTTCAAAAATGACCATTTTTTTGGTCTTTATTAAAATGAAAAGGTTGATCGAAAAGTTTGGGGGATCTAAGAGTGTGGCAACCCAGTAGTCATGATTACTTCGAATTCTGACAATATGAGGGTCATGCTGCAGGTAGTGCAGCAAGAAGGCACTTATGTGTCTTGCGCATCTCGGAGCCCCAAAATTATTTTCCGGGCTAGATGCAGCTAAAAATTATTTTTAATTTTAAATCTGGTGGAGCTTATTATAGATGGCCTAATAGGATCAGTGCTGCACACTGCTACAAAGCCCAAATTATTTTCCAGTCAAGATACAGATAAACATGATTAGTAATTTGAAAGCTTAAAACGTTTGGTAGGGTGATTTTAACCAATCATCAAGCTTTTACTCTCCCCAGGATGACACAGGGGTAGAAAAGTCGTTTCGGATCCATGATTTGTTCATCTTTATGAACGTGAGTCTGTCTACATTATCAGTGGAGAGCCGCGTGCGCTTATCTGTCAGCACACCACCAGCAGCGCTGAACACACGTTCAGACAGAACGCTGGCTGCGGGGCATGACAAGATCTCCAAGGCGTAAGTGGCTAGCTCCGGCCATTTATCCAGATTGGAAGCCCAAAAAGAGCAAGGGTCCAGTGACACAGTCGTGGCTTCAATGTTTACTTGGAGATACTCCTGTACCATCGTCTCTAGGCGTTGACTATGTGTCAGACTTCTTGTCTCCTGTGGCCTTGCAAAGGATGGGCTAAAAAAGTGGTGAAATGATTCCGCAAAATTGATGTTACCAGCAGATACTGTGGTTCTGTTACGGTTTGAGTGCTGAACACTTGACGGTCCCACGGTTGGCAAGTTGGAACTGTGAGATTCACTACGTGCACCACTGGTATTTTGTGGAAAAGCACATGTAAGATTCTGCAACAGTCTCTGCTGATACTCCTGCATGCGTGCATCCCTTTCTATGGCAGGAATAATTTCTGCAAATTTACTTTTGTACCGGGGATCTAACAGTGTGGCAACCCAGTAGTCAGGATTATTTCTAATTCTCACAATTCGAGGGTCATGTTGCAGGTAGTGCAGCAAGAAGGCACTCATGTGTGTTGCGCATCCAGGAGCACCAAGTCCCTGTTGTGTTGGTGGCGAGGTAACAATCATGCTTCCTTCCTCTGTCCTCTCCCCCCAACCTCGCACAACAGAAATGTGATCAAGGTCTCCCTCATCTGATGAGTCTTCCATCAGTTCGTCCTCCACTTCTTCCTGGGCTCCTGCACCTTCCTCACTAGTTTGGCTGCTACCATGCGCACTGGTAAAATCATCTCCCCCACCCTCACATGCCTGCCGCCTTGGTGCTGCCGACCGTCTGGACCTTGCAGATGTTAGCCCTTCCGCATACAACTCCTCCTCCTCTACTTTCTCCACCTCCTCTTGTGCCACCACCTGACTCCGAATTCTGTTTAACATGTGCTCCAGCATGTAAATCACCGGAAGAGTCATGCTGATAATGGCATCGTCAGCACTAAACATCTTCGTCGCCATTTCAAAACTGTGCAGAAGGGTGCATAGGTCCCTGATCTGAGACCACTCCTCCAGCGTGATTTGCCCCACCTCTGAATCTCGTTGGCCCAGGCTATGCGTCAGAACGTATTGCACCAGGGCTTGTCGGTGCTGCCACAGTCGCTGCAACATGTGCAGAGTTGAATTCCACCGGGTAGGCACATCGCATTTTAGCCGGTGAAGTGGCAGGCCCAACGACTTCTGTAGAGATGTAAGTCGCTGAGCTGCGGGATGCGAACGGCGGAAGTGAGCACACAGCGACCGTGCCCTCTGCAGAAGGCCATCTAGTCTGGGATAGTGGGCTAAAAATTGCTGGACAACCAGGTTCAACACGTGAGCCATACAAGGCACGTGTGTGACATTGCCCCGGCGAAGGGCCGCACCCAGGTTTGCAGCATTGTCGCACACGGCCTTCCCTGGTTTCAGGTCTAGTGGAGACAACCATTCATGAAATTGGTTCTCCAGAGCTGACCACAACTCCTCAGCTGTGTGACTCACATTTCCCAGACATTTCAATGTAAAAACCGCCTGATGACGTTGAGCCCTACTGCCAGCATAGTAAGGAGGTGTGCAGGATCCCTTCTGCGCAGTTAGAAAGCTTGTGGCATGACCAGACAGGCTTTGGGTGCAGGTGGAAGACCGAGAGGAGGTTGAGGAGGCAGAAGCAGTGGAGGAACTTTGACATAAAGAGGATTGACGCACAACTCGTGGGGACGGCAAGACTTGGACAGCAGCCCCTTGTCCTGCTGTCACCATAGTTACCCAGTGCCCAGTCAGCGACATGTAACGCCCCTGTCCATGCCTACTCGTCCAAGTGTCTGTGGTGAAATGCACCCTGTCACACACAGAGTTTCTCAAAGAAGCGGTGATGTTGTGTGCGACATGCTGGTGGAGCGCAGGCACACCTTTCTTTGAGAAGTAGTGCCGACTGGGCATCTGGTACTGGGGCACTGCGACGGACATAAGGTCTCGAAAATCCTCTGTGTCCACCAGGCGGAAAGGCAGCATTTCTGTAGCCAAGAGCTTGCAGATGGTGAAATTCAACCTCTTAGCTTTCTCATGGCTAGGAGGAAATGGTCTTTTACTTGTCCACATCTGAGGGACCGAGGGCTGGCTATTGTGCTTAGACGGGGTTGATAAGGGTGTCCCCGGCAAACTGCCGGTCTGTGAGGAAGATGCAGGTGGACATGTTAGGTTGCCTTGATCCAAAGGTGGTGCTATCGATGTCGGACAGCGCTCAAGACCAGCTGGTGTTACCACCTCCAAAGAAAATGATGACCTGCCAATCACGCTGGCTGTTGCGGGTAAAGAGGTGGCAGGTCTGCGCCCCAAAACAGGTGTGACTGCTGTCCCCCCAGTCACAGAGGATGAAGAGGCCGCGGATGCACAAGATATGGCAGACGGTGGTTGGCCCGGCCGGCTAGGCCGCATTGTAGCACACTGAGCTTCCCACTGCAACTTATGCTTCATGTCCATGTGCCGGTTCATGCATGAAGTACTCAAACTATGTATTTTTTGGCCTCTACTTAGCTTTTGCTGACAAATGTTACAGATAACACGAGTTGGGTCATCTTTATCGATCTGAAAAAATGCCCAGGCTATGCAAGGCTTAGCACCCATGCGACCTGAAGAGCCACCACGACTTGTGGTGAGAGGCAGAGTTGTGTTTGAGGATGCAGTTGTTGACGTGCTTCCAGTACTACGTCTCTGTCCAGGAAGGCGCAACCTGACCTCGTCGTCACTAGCATCTTCCTCCACCTCCTCTGCTGACCTCATCTCTTGGCTGACTGTGGGTTGACAGTAAGTGGGATCTCCGACCTCATCATCATCACCCTGTGCGTTATCACACCCGTCGTCCTCAGAGCCAACCTGTTCCTGCCCTGACAAAAAACTAAAGTTGTCGCTCCAATCAGGTATTTGAGTCTTATCATCGTCTTCCTCATTGTCTCCACCAACAGGAGTTACAGTTTGGGAATGAGGGTCTACATTATGGTCAGAACCTTCTGCGTCTGGTCCTGGATCCGACTCATAAAGATTCTGGGCATCAGTGCAGATCATTTCCTCGTCTGGATTCACAGAAGCGCTGGAGTCGACCTCTGATTCCCAGGCTATAGTATGAGTAAACAGCTCTGCAGACTCAACCATCTGTTCTACCTCATACTCAGACGGGCAGCTGGAGATTTGGGAGCTGTGAGGAAGCAAGTGCGATTTGGGTGACACCTTTGAGGACTGGAGTATTTGTGATGTTGAAGTTGATGTGGAGGAGAGCCCACTTAAAGGAGCACTTGATATCCGTTGAAGCACCTGCTGTTTTTGTGCCTCATCTGGAATTTGTAGCGATTGGCGTGGCCGTAAGAAAGGGATCTTATCACATTGTCCGCTAAAAGAAGTAGACATTTTAGTTTGGCTGGAAGATGGTCTTTCTTCTGCACCTACCCCACGGACACAACCTTTTTTCCCCTTCCCAACACGCCTATTCCCCTTTCCACCAGCAGCAGGCCTTTTTCCACTCATTTTGGTGGTTAACTAATTAACAACTCTGGAGTTGTTTGCACAAAAAAACAATGGATGGTAACCGAGCAGAGCTGAGTGGCCAAACTGTGGTATTAGGCCAAAACTATTGGCTGGGTTAGATGCAGAAAAAAATTATTTTTAATTTGCAACCTGATGGAGGTCAGTATAGATGGACTAATAGACCAAGTCCCACACACCGCTAGAAGCCCAAATATTTTTTCAGAGCTAGATGCAGAAAAAAATTATATTCAATTTGCAACCTGCTGGAGGTCAGTATAGAAGGACTAATAGAACAAGTCCCACACACTGCTAGAAGCCCAAATATTTTTTCAGAGCTAAATGAAGAAAAAAATTATTTTTAATTTGCAACCTGATGGAGGTCAGTATAGATGGACTAATAGACCAAGTCCCACACACTGCTAGAAGCCCAAATATTTTTTCAGAGCTAGATGCAGAAAAAAATTATTTTTAATTTGCAACCTGATGGAGGTCAGTATAGATTGACTAATAGACCAAGTCCCACACACCGCTAGAAGCCCAAATATTTTTTCAGAGCTAGATGCAGAAAAAAATTATATTCAATTTGCAACCTGCTGGAGGTCAGTATAGAAGGACTAATAGAACAAGTCCCACACACTGCTAGAAGCCCAAATATTTTTTCAGAGCTAAATGAAGAAAAAAAATATTTTTAATTTGCAACCTGATGGAGGTCAGTATAGATGGACTAATAGACCAAGTCCCACACACTGCTAGAAGCCCAAATATTTTTTCAGAGCTAGATGCAGAAAATTTTTTTATTCAATTTGCAACCTGATGGAGGTCAGTATAGATGGACTAATAGACCAAGTCCCACACACTGCTAGAAGCCCAAATATTTTTTCAGAGCTAGATGCAGAAAAAAATTATTTTTAATTTGCAACCTGATGGAGGTCAGTATAGATGGACTAATAGACCAAGTCCCACACACCGCTAGAAGCCCAAATATTTTTTCAGAGCTAGATGCAGAAAATTTTTTTATTCAATTTGCAACCTGATGGAGGTCAGTATAGATGGACTAATAGACCAAGTCCCACACACTGCTAGAAGCCCAAATATTTTTTCAGAGCTAGATGCAGAAAAAAATTATTTTTAATTTGCAACCTGATAGAGGTCAGTATAGATGGACTAATAGACCAAGTCCCACACACCGCTAGAAGCCCAAATATTTTTTCAGAGCTAGATGCAGAAAAAAATTATATTCAATTTGCAACCTGCTGGAGGTCAGTATAGAAGGACTAATAGAACAAGTCCCACACACTGCTAGAAGCCCAAATATTTTTTCAGAGCTAAATGAAGAAAAAAGTTATTTTTAATTTGCAACCTGATGGAGGTCAGTATAGATGGACTAATAGACCAAGTCCCACACACTGCTAGAAGCCCAAATATTTTTTCAGAGCTAGATGCAGAAAAAAATTATTTTTAATTTGCAACCTGATGGAGGTCAGTATAGATGGACTAATAGACCAAGTCCCACACACCGCTAGAAGCCCAAATATTTTTTCAGAGCTAGATGCAGAAAAAAATTATATTCAATTTGCAACCTGCTGGAGGTCAGTATAGAAGGACTAATAGAACAAGTCCCACACACTGCTAGAAGCCCAAATATTTTTTCAGAGCTAAATGAAGAAAAAAATTATTTTTAATTTGCAACCTGATGGAGGTCAGTATAGATGGACTAATAGAATGATGCTATGCCCAAAAGATTTTACTTCACTAGGTGCAGTAAAAAAATTGGTATTCTATACACAGGTGGTATATCTTGCAACACAGATAGGCTACTCCACTGACTAACACACTCTGCAATAGGCCAAAAAGGATTAGCTTTGCTAGATTCAGCCAAATGCTGTGAAAAAAACTTGCACAGCACTGGCACAGACCTGCCTGGCAAAAACTGATAGGAACTGATGTAACCTAGTCCTGAAAAGGACTCCAATTACAATTAGTCTTTACTCCCACAATCTATCTATTTAAGAGCACAGACCTGCTTGATAAAAGTCGTAGGAAATGCTGTAACCTAGTCCTTAAAAGGACTGCAATCACAACTATTCCCTACTCCCAAGCTATCTGTATATTTGTGCGAAAATTGGCTTGAAATTAACAAGGTATAGCGCACACAACAACAGCGGTGCCGTCCAACACGCAGCTGCAGCAGTGAGAAAATGGTGGCGACGGGGAAAATGGCTTGGTCTTATAGGGCAAGGACATGTGACATACACTGCCAATCACACATGCCCTTGCTTGTGTGAAAAAAAGCACTTCGCTCCGTGTGTGCGCTGCTGATAGGCTGACAGATTGCACCTCCCCACTGCAAATGCGGGAAAGAGAAAAAAAAATGGAGATCTTCATTGTTCCTGCAGAAATCCATCCCCTGCCCCTCCCCCCGCCCCGCTGTACACTCAAACTGCGTATTAACATTAATTTTCATCATTACTGAGAAAAAATCCAGTTATGATTTTGGTGCACGAACAGTTATCGAACATAACCTCGAACAGCCGAATTTTTCTCAAATTGTTCGTGTTCGCCGACCGGCTCGAACACCGCCCAAAACAGCTCGAATTTGAGATTGGCGAACAGTTCGAGTAGAACAACGCTCATCTCTAGTGATCACGCTTCAAAAGTTTGGAAATTTCAAGACTGCTGCATCCCTCTGCAAGACATCAAACAATTTTGGACTTTTCAGAGCCCGTCAAATCTCTCTTCTGACCCATTTTGCCAAAGGAAAGGAAGTTGCCTAATAATTATGCACTCCTTATATAGGGTGTTGATGTCAATAGTCAACACACCTCCTCATTACAGAGATGCACATCACCAGATTTACTTAATTGGTAGTTGGCTCTCAAGCCTATGCAGCTTGGAGTAGGACAACATGTGTAAAAAGTATCATGTGATCAAAATACTCATTTGCCTAATAATTCTGCACGCGGTGTAGATTATAGGAGGCTGAGAGTGCGGTAAATGTTATATATGAGGTTAGAGTGCGGGAGGGCCTATATGATGTATATAACGCACTCGGCCTCCTATATAAAGTATAGACTATAGGAGGCTGAGAGTGCGGTATACGTCATATATGAGGCCTAGAGTGCGGGCGACGGGTCTACATGATGTATACAATGCACTCAGCCTCCTATATAAAGTACAGAATATAGGAGGCTGAGAGTGCGGTATACGTCATATATGAGGCCTAGAGTGCGGGCGGCGGGTCTACATGATGTATACAACACCCTCAGCCTCCTATATAAAGTATAGACTATAGGAGGCTGAGAGTGCGGTATACGTCATATATGAGGCTTAGAGTGCGGACGGGCCTACATGATGTATACAACGCACTCGGCCTCCTATATAAAGTATATACTATAGGAGGCTGAGAGTGAGGTAAATGTTATATATGAGGCTTAGAGTGAGGACGGGCCTACATGATGTATATAACTCACTCGGCCTCCTATATAAAGTATAGACTATAGGAGGCTGAGAGTGCAGTATACGTCATATATGAGACCTAGAGTGTGGGCGGCGGGTCTATATGATGTATACAACACACTCAGCCTCCCATATAAAGTATATACTATAGGAGGCTGAGAGTGCGGTATTCGTCATATATGAGGCCTAGAGTGCGGGCGGCGGGTCTATATGATCTATACAAACACTCAGCCTCCTATATAAAGTATAGACTATAGGAGGCTGAGAGTGTGGTATACGTCATATATGAGGCCTAGAGTGCGGGCGGCGGGTCTATATGATGTATACAACACACTCAGCCTCCTATATAAAGTATAGACTATAGGAGGCTGAGAGTGCAGTATACATCATATATGAGGACTAGAGTGCGGGCAGCGGGTCTATATGATGTATACAACACACTCAGCCTCCTATATAATGTATAGACTATAGGAGGCTGAGAGTGCAGTATACGTTATATATGAGGCCTAGAGTGCGGGCGGCGGGTCTACATGATGTATACAACACACTCAGCCTTCTATATAAAGTATAGACTATAGGAAGCTGAGAGTGCAGTATATGGTCATATATGAGGCTTAGAGTGCGGACGGGTCTACATGATGTATACAATGCACTCGGCCTCCTATATAAAGTATATACTATAGGAGGCTGAGAGTGAGGTAAATGTTATATATGAGGCTTAGAGTGAGGACGGGCCTACATGATGTATATAACTCACTCGGCCTCCTATATAAAGTATAGACTATAGGAGGCTGAGAGTGCGGTAAATGTTATATATGAGGCTTAGAGTGCGGACGGGCCTACATGTTGTATATAACACGCTTGACGCGCCCCCAGGGCCGTGGGGTGCTCGGCAGCCGGGCCTATGGATGCCGGTTTGGGGAACATCACGGTGGCTGGCCCGGTCCGTGACCCAGTGCAGTCAGTGAAAAGGGGTGTTTTAATTTATAGGGGATTTGTAAAGTTCGTGACGCCACCTGTGGATTGCGGCTAAAGGGAGCCGCCGCTGTGGAGCAGTCCTCTGGAGCTGGTGTTCGTCAGCAGGGATGGTGTGGCTCTCCACAGGTAGAGCTAGCTCCAGGGCAGTGTAGAAAGTGTAAGTTGCGCTGGGCGTTGTAGTGCCGGGACGGAGAGCTGGCGCAGATGAAAGAATTGACGGAGGCAGTACAGTGCAGTCATCCGAGTTTTTACTCACAGTTCTTATGACAGTTCCACTGGTGCACTGTACGGGTGCTAGCCTCCCACGTCGCGCTGTGTTCACCAGGAAGGGGTTCAGTTCTTCCTCAGCAGGTTAGGAGTACCTGACAGAACTCCACTTTCTCGTGTTTCTAGCTAGACCGTCTTCACGCTGGGTCTTTCTCCCTTCTGCCCTGCGCTTCCCCACTCCCAGACCTGCTTGACCCTCATGGGGATTAGAATGAGGCTTCGGCAACTGACTATACAAGCCAAAAGCCTCCGGTTTTCCTAGCCGAGACTTAGAGTAACACAGCTGGACCAGGGGCCGGTCCCCTTCTAGCGGCCTACGATCCCTCTGTCTTCTGACAGATTCGGGGCGTACGGGTGCCGTCCTGCACTCGCGATACCCCCTAGGATCCCTTCAACAGATTGGAGCCTACTCCCTGCTCCCCTCCTGGGCCTCTAGGACTAGGCCATACTTGTGGAGCAGAGCTCCTAAAGAGACTCTGCTCCCAGACTGTTCTTCTGAACTGTCCTCTCACTAACTGACCTGCCACCCTAAGATGGCTTCCCATTATATACCTACTTCTCCAAGTGCTCCCCCTAACTACTGTACTTACTCCACCCACACCCACTACTGGTTCCCCCTAACTTTGGGTTCCCCCCACTCCAGCCAGGGACAGAGCTCAGCAGAAAACACATTGCATCTTGCCCTTCCAGCCAGCCTGGAGCAGTGTAGTGTTGAATGTGGGTGCTGGGGTTCCGGGCAGCACTCCCTCCTTACCTGAGAGAAGGGAGACACCACACCTCTAGTTGAGGTGCAAGTACCTCTGTGGCGACTGAACCCTCAGGGGCGCCACACACTCATCCTCCTATATGAAGTATAGACTATAGGAGGCTGAGAGTGCGGTAAATGTTATATATGAGGCTTAGAGTGCGGACGGGCCTACATGATGTGTGTCACCCCAGGCCTGGATGCCACAAATATTAAAGGCTGTGTCTGAGAGCAGGAGGGAGGTTAACTGGTCAGGGAACATTAGCATGCAGCACCTCCTGTCCCAGGCCAGTAGGGGGAGCAGGCTGCCCCTATAAAAGCTGGAACTGAGGGCAGGGTTAGGGAGACCAGGACCCACTTCTGAAGCATCCAGAAGGGTTCCCAGAGAAAAGGGACAGGTCAGCAGCAGCTGAGGAGTCCGGGAGGCAGAGGAGGAACAGCAAGCCAGGGACAGAGGCGACGAGAGCCGGTCCTGGCTGAGAGAGAACTACACAACCGGACACTGGGGTCCGAGGCTGTCAGGGTTGCAAGCCCGGCAGCAGATAACCGACCTGAGAGGGATTTTAGGTCCCTTGGCCTGAGAAGCCTGGAGGCTCCGCCACACAGAGTTACCGGTACAGCACGGAGAAGCTACAGGTACCTAAGGCCCGAGTCGCAAGCCATACAGGTGAAGTACAAGGCCAGCTCAGGTACGTGGGCTATCACACCACGAAAAGGGGGATAGTCAGCAAGGGCAGACAGAGAACGGTAGGCCTACCCACTCACCATGATCAGTGGAGCTCCCCGAATGCTCTCAGACACCCAGGCCCATTCCTACCCTGTACTCCTGTTGGGTCATTAGTACTAACTACAATAAAGACCCTGGACTGAAGCGGACTCTGAACCCTTATTATTGCGGCCTGCACCATCACCCCCAGCATCCTATTACACTACCCTGAGGCTACACTCTTCCCGTGGGGAGTTATCCTATCCCTGTGCTGCATACCAACATCAGCCTCAGCGGTCTGCCATGCAGCGGCGGTCATCCCTGACCGCAATCCACGGGTGGCGTAGTCGGACATTCAAAACCCTACAAATAGACTGCCACAGCATTTGGTCTGACCACCCTGAGCCACAGGATCGGGTTGCCACTACTACCCCCAACATTGCACTGAAGCCCGGTTCCGGGTGCCCCACGGGCAGCTTTGGCGTAGTCGGCAGGATTGTGACCAACCCGCCACAAACGTGTATTGCGCGCCTGAAAAAGATTGTACACGTACCTCAAAAGGAAGTTTCCCGCCATTCGGAGCCGTTTCCCGCCATCTTCAGCCGTTTTCCCGCCATCGGACGCCATCTTCGGGACGCCGCGCGGGAAGGAGAGGGGCGTGGACGTCCAAACCGCGTGAGACCTGAAGCCCCGCCCTACTCACCGACGCTGCGCAAGGTCCTGGAAGGAGAGAGAGCGACGCTGACGTCACCAGGACGCGACGCAAGATCCTCGCCCGGAGCAGCACCAGCGGAGCCACGGCCTATGTAAGAGGATCAACGGAAGGTAGGCCACGGTTAACTAGGGGGGAGGAAGATGTCGGAAGCAGAGGCCCCCTCTACCACCAGCGTGGCTGCAGCCGTTCTCCATGCCCTACATCCCCGGAGCAGCCTGGCTGCCCCAATACTCAGGGGAATCCCATACATTAACTGACTTTAAGGAAAGACTGCACAGTTTATTTAAAGTTTATCCCCTGACAGAAGAACAGAAAGTGAGCATTCTGACGGGGCAGTTAACCGGTACAGCCCAGCGGGAAGTGAAATCATGGTCAGATGAAGAGAAAAGGACAGTAAAGGGCATTCTGACCCGGCTGTGGAGTACCTTTGATACCCGTACCTCAGCAGAAATCAAAATGCGGTTCTATGGTTGTAAGCAGCGAGCCCAAGATAGTATCAGAGACTATGACTTGAACCTGCAAGAAGCTCTGGGAGCAACTAAACAAGCTGACCCTGGCAGCGTGCAGGACACCGATAAACTGTTGACTGACCAGTTCATAGAAGGTCTGCTGTCCAGCGCCCACAGAACCCAGCTGCGCCTCATGGCTCTACCGAACCCCGATTTGACTTTTGCGCAGTTCAAAGATAGGGCCATCCGGGTGCTCCGAGAACCCGCACCAGGTGGCGCTGTAGTTTCTTGGCGCCCTGCCATCACTTACCACCAGGAGGCGGCGCCCTACCCCGCAGACCTTGTGGGGGCTGATGCGCAGGCCCTAAATCCATCCCAGCCAGCCAACCTGTACCATCAGGTCCAAGAATTAACCAAGAGTGTGGCTGCACATTGACCATGACCGTACAGTCGTTGCAGGTGGAATCATCAAGACCAATCAAGCTGGCTTCCAGTCCGGAGGATGTCCCGTGGCGTCGACAGAGGAGGATCCCGTCGTTCAGAGGGAGGCCCGCCGACCGTTACACTGAGGATGGACAGCCGTTTTGCCGCCGTTGCAGCCATCCAGGACACATAGCCAGGTACTGTACTTTAAATGGGTCCGACGTGGGGCAGAGGGCCAACCCCCAGGGATAAGGTCATCAGGCCCGTCAAATTGGCGCGATAAGTACGTGGGGGGACGCCCGGTCTTACCCGTAGTGCTGGACGGTATCCCCATGAGCGCCCTGCTGGACACCGGGTCTCAAGTGACTGCCATCCCCTACGTACTTTTCAAGCGGTACTGGAGTGACGCTGACATAACCCGCTATCCAGACAATGTCTTAAGCATCATCGCTAGCAATGGCCAACCCATGCCGCAGGTGGGGTTCAGAGAGATGACTATCAAGATTGGTAAGGTTGAACTGCCGGCACAGGGAGTGATCATTGTGGACATTGACCGTCGTGAAAGTCACCCTAAAATAACCTTGGGTACTAATGTGATTGAAAACTGTCTTTCAGAAGTAATTGTAATTTTGCAGCAGGTGGCGATGAATGCGAGCTCCAGCCAACAGAGGGTCCCCCAGAAAGAGATAAGAGCCCTGATGAGACGGCAACAGGTAGAACTGTCTGGTGGTGAGATTGGTAGCGTGAGGATGAGCGACCCGTTCCCCATTGCCATGCCTCCCAAAAGCGAAATGATGATCTGGTGTCGGACTGCAATCGGGTTAAGAGGGAGAGACTACCAAGGTAGAACCCCTGAATTCAGACAGCAGGCCCACCATTTTGACAGCCCGGGGGGTGGTTGATGTCCGCCATGGAAGGGTGCTCGTACGGATCTTAAACATCGGGGAAAGGGAAGTACACTTGCCCCGGTACGCTACACTAGCCAAATTGTTTGCCGTCGAGCACAATGCTATCAGGGTCGTGGAACCCTTGCCTCCATCCCCACCGGTGGAGAATAATGGCTCCCAGAAACACAAGGAGGACTGGTGCCAGAAACTCCACATGGGTGCTGACTCGACTCCCTCGCACCAAAAACAAGGAGTCTACCGGGTGGTTCAGGAGTACGAGAGAATCTTTGGTAAGCACCCGCTAGACTTCGGCAGAGTGAAAGGGGTAGAACACCACATCCACACGGGGAGCCACCCACCAGTAAAAGAGAGACACAGACCTGTACCCCCTTAACATTATCAGAACGCAAAGGGCATGCTGAGAGAAATGAAGGAAGCTGGGGTCATTAGAGATAGCTGTAGCCCCCGGGGCAGCTCCCTTAGTTTTGGTAAAAAAGAAAGACGGTACAATGAGAATGTGCGTGGACTATAGACAAATCAATCGTATCACCCATAAAGACCCATTACCTAGGATAGAGGAGTCTTTAGCCGCACTAAAATCAGCTAATTTCTTCTCTACTTTGGACCTTACTAGCGGGTACTGGCAGGTTCCTGTGGCAGAGGCTGACAAGGAGAAGACCACCTTCACCACCCCGATGGGATTGAGCGAATTCAACTGTATGCCATTCGGGCTCTGAAATGCACCCGGGACCTTCCAGAGGCTGATGGAATGCTGTCTAGGGCACCGAAACTTCGAGACTGTCCTACTTTACCTGGACGACGTGATCTATTCGAAGACCTCCGAGGACCATCTAAAACACCTGGCAGAGGTGTTCGAAGCCCTGGCAGGCTATGGCATGAAAGTGAAACCCTCCAAGTGCCATCTGTTAAAGCTGAAGGTACAGTACCTGGGGCACGTGGTGAGTGCAGAAGGAGTAGCCCCCGACCTCGACAAGGTCACAGTAATCAAGATCTGGCCAAGCCCCTCAAACATTAAAGAAGTGAGGCAGTTCCTCGGGTTGGTAGGCTACTACTGAAGGTTCATCCCCGGGTTCACAAAGATGGCAGCTCCAATGCAGGACCTCCTGATAGGTCAGTCTAAGACCAGAAGCCAAAAGCCACCCTTCAAGTGGGAAAAGCCGGAAGAGGAGTCCTTCTGCCAGTTGAAGTTGGCCCTCACGGGGGATGAGATCCTGGCCTACCCTGATTATGGCCAGCCTTTCATCCTCCACACAGACGCCAGCAATGTGGGGCTGGGAGCCGTACTGTCACAGAACCAACAGGGCCGAGAAAGGGTGATCACGTAAGCCAGCCGGAAGCTGAGGCCCACTGAAAGAAACCCAGAGAATTACAACTCCTTCAATTCTTGGCAGTGGTGTGGGCCGTCACAGAACGGTTTAAGCATTACCTGGCCTCCGCAAAGTTCACTGTGTACACGGACAACAACCCGCTGACACACCTGGACAATGCAAGGCTAGGTGCCCTAGAACAGTGGTGGATGGCCCGGCTATCCAATTATGACTTCACAATCAAATACCGGGCAGGCAGGACCAACGCCAACGCAGACGCCCTGTCAAGGGTGCCTCACCTACCCGAGGGAGAAGAAGACTCGGAGGAGCTGGAGGAAGTAGAGCTCCCTGAGTTCCACCGGTATGAGGCCACTCAGTATTCTCACCGGGTAAGAGACAAAGACCTAACCACCGTCATGTTGAACCCCTTACTCCTCCACGGCTGGGCTGAAACGCAAGATAGTGACCCTGCAGTTCGCCTGGTGAAAGACCTGTTAACCAAGGCAGACGCTAGCCCTGGCCCGGATGCTCCAGAGGAAGCCAAGCAGTTATGGAAGGAGAAAAGCAGGCTATTCCTCTACGAGGGCAAGCTGTGCAGAAGGCTTGTCAACCACCGGACGCACGAGCTGACCTGGCAGGTAGTGGTCCCAAGACGAGATGCAGCAATGGTCCTGGAGGCCTACCATGACAGAGCGGGACACTTTGGGTGGATGAAACTGGAGTTCCTACTGAGAGAGCGGTTCTACTGGGTCAGTATGAGAGGGGCCATAGAGAAGTGGAGCAGGGACTGCGGCCCATGTCACCTCAGAAGGAAGGACCGTAGCCAGAAGACACCCTTGAGGCCCATCGTCACCAGGCAGCCTCTTGAGCTGGTAGCTCTGGACCATGTGTAGTTGGCTCCAAGCCGGTCCTGCTACATCTATGCCCTCACGATTGTGGATCATTACTCCCGGTTCCTGGTGGTGGTTCCTGTTAAAGACCTGACAGCCCAAACAGCGGCCAGAGCCTTCCAGCAACACTTCTGCCATCCACACGGGTATCCGGAACAGGTCTTGACAGATCAAGGTCCAGCGTTTGAGGCTGAAGTCTTCCAGGAGTTCTGCAACCTCTACGGCTGTAGGAAGATTCGAACAACGCCTTACCACCCGCAAACCAACGGGCTGTGTGAGAAAATGAACAATATCGTCATTGATCTCCTCAAGACGTTGCCCCTGGAAGAACGCAGCCTGTGGCCGGAGAAAATGCCAGACCTGATTGACTTGTACAACCATATCCCGGTGAATGCTACAAATTGCACCCCGGCTTACCTGATGCGCGCAAGACCAGGTAAGCTGCCGATAGACCTGGAGATGGGAGTCCTGACACCCGAGGACACTACACCAGACGCGGACTGGGATACGGAACGGCGGCTACAATACAAGAAGGTACAGGAGAGTGTGGAGAGGAGTCAGGCTCAAGCGAGAGAAAAGCAAGAGAGGCTCTTCAACCAACACACCCCTGCTGGTCCCCTGGAACCTGGTGAGCAGGTCCTGAAGCGGAAGAGAAGGCTTCACAAGCTGGACGACCAGTGGGAGAGAGACCCGTACACAGTACTGCAGTCCAACCACAACAACCCGAAGGTATGTGTGATTACCAAGGATGGAGGAGAAACCACTAGCACCGTCTCCAGAGACCAACTAAAACGGTGCCCCGAGCAACTGCAGAGTCCAAGTGAAGATCAAGATGGCCTTGAACCCGCAGAGGACAAGGAAGAAATGGTCAGCACCGTTCTCGGAGAGTTCCCCCGGACCTGGACTCGGATAAATGATGCCATAGTGGTACCCGCCCTACACTTCCTTCAACCTACCCAGCAGGAGCCTGCAGAAGAACAAGAAGAACAAGCAGCCCCAGAGGCAGAGGAACCCATGCCAGCAGCCCAGGAGAGTCAACCCTCTGCTGACAGTGAGGCTGCCATGCCTGCGTTAAGCCAAATAATCCGCAGACAGCTGCCTGCCCTGCCTGTAAACCCAGCTAGCTTGTCAACCCGGAGCACTAGGGGTCAAATGCCAGCTTGCTGGAAGATCTAAATGTATAATGTATATATTTAATGTGTTATGTTTGTACCCTGGTTATTAATAATGTTTCTCCAGTTTTCTTAGATGCAATGGACTGACAAGTTATGGACAGTGAATAACCGGAACTACCATGTAGATAGTTGCACCTGGTGCCCTCTTTCCAAGTTGGCCACAGAAGAAAAACCTGTCCGGCGTGTCCTCCTTGTGGTCCAAAGTAGTTAGCTCAGCCTTGCCGCCACGCCCAAGGCCAGGAACCTGGGGTTTATAGGGACAGGTCCCCACATCGCTCAAAAACTTCGCCTTGTTGGGTGAAATGGACACCCGGACACGGATCATACTGTGACTCTCTTCTTTTGTTGGTGATATGGACACCCAGGCACAGACCACACTGTGACCTAAAGAACTCAATATGTGGTGTTGTTTGTTATTTCTTTCCCTGTTGTGTTTATGGTCATGCATTTATACCCTGTATTTGTGTTTATTGTTTAGTCCCGGAGTACTAAAATTTACTAGGGGGGAATGTGTCACCCCAGGCCTGGATGCCACAAATATTAAAGGCTGTGTCCATTAGCATGCAGCACCTCCTGTCCCAGGCCAGTAGGGGGAGCAGGCTGCCCCTATAAAAGCTGGAACTGAGGACAGGGTTAGGGACACCAGGACCCACTTCTGAAGCATCCAGAAGGGTTCCCAGAGGAAAGGGACAGGTCAGCAGCAGCTGAGGAGTCCGGGAGGCAGAGGAGGAACAGCAAGCCAGGGACAGAGGCGAAGAGAGCTGGTCCAGGCTGAGAGAGATCTACACAACAGGACACTGGGGTCCGAGGCTGTCAGGGTTGCAAGCCCGGCAGCAGATAACCGTCCTGCGAGGGATTTTAGGTCCCTTGGCCAGAGAAGCATGGAGGCTCCGCCACACAGATGGACCGGTACAGCACGGAGAAGCTACAGGTACCTAAAGCCCCAGTCGCAAGCCATACAGGCGAAGTACACGGCCAGCTCAGGGACGTGGGCTATCACACCACGAAAAGGGGGATAGTCAGCAAGGGAAGCGAGAGAACGGTAGGCCTACCCACTCACCCTGACCAGTGGGGCTCACCCGAATGCTCTCAGACACCCAGGCCCATTCCTACCCTGTACTCCTGTTGGGTCATTAGCACTAACTACAATAAAGACCCTGGACTGTTTGAAGCGGACTCTGAACCCTTATTATTGCGGCCTGCACCATCACCCCCAGCATCCTATTACACTGCCCTGAGGCTACACTCTTCCCGTAGGGAGTCATCCTATCCCTGTGCTGCATACCAACATCAGCCTCAGCGGTCTGCCCTGCAACGGCGGTCATCCCTGACTGCAATCCACGGGTGGCGTAGTCGGACATTCAAAACCCTACAAATAGACTGCCACAGCATTTGGTCTGACCACCCTGAGCCACAGGATCGGGTTGCCACTACTACCCCCAATATTGCACTGAAGCCCGGTTCCGGGTGCCCCACGGCCCAGGGGGCGAGTCAGATGTATATAACGCACTCGGCCTCCTATATAAAGTATAGACTATAGGAGGCTGAGAGTGCGGTATACGTCATATATGAGGCCTAGAGTGCGGGCGGCGGGTCTACATGATGTATACAACGCACTCGGCCTCCTATATAAAGAATAGACTATAGGAGGCTGAGAGTGCGGTATACGTCATATATGAATGGCCTAGAGTGCGGGCAGCGAGTCTACATGATGTATACAATACACTCACCCTCCTATACAAAGTATAGACTATAGGAGGCTGCGAGTGCGGTATACGTCATATATGAGACCTAGAGTGCGGGCGGCGTGCCTATATGATATATACAACACACTGAGCCTCCTATATAAAGTATAGACTATAGGAGGCTGAGAGTGCGGTATATGTCATATATGAGGCCTAGAGTGCGGGCGGCGGGTCTACATGATGTATACAACACACTCAGCCTCCTATATAAAGTATAGACTATAGGAGGCTGAGAGTGCGGTATTCGTCATATATGAGGCATAGAGTGCGGGCAGCAGGTCTACCTGATGTATACAATATACTCAGCCTCCTATATAAAGTATAGACTATAGGAGGCTGAGAGTGCGGTATATGTCATATATGAGGCCTAGAGTGCGGGCGGCGGGTCTACATGATGTATACAACACACTCAGCCTCGTATATAAAGTATAGACAATAGGAGGCTGAGAGTGCAGTATACGTCATATATGAGGCCTAGAGTGCGGGCGGCGGGTCTACATGATGTATACAACACACTCAGCCTTCTATATAAAGTATAGACTATAGGAAGCTGAGAGTGCAGTATACGTCATATATGAGGCTTAGAGTGCGGACGGGTCTACATGATGTATACAATGCACTATATACTATAGGAGGCTGAGAGTGCGGTAAATGTTATATATGAGGCTTAGAGTGTGGACGGGCCTACATGATGTACAGTATATAACGCACTTGGCCTCCTATATAAAGTATAGACTATAGGAGGCTGAGAGTGCGGTAAATGTTATATATGAGGCTTAGAGTGTGGACGGGCCTACATGTTGTATATAACACGCTTGACGCGCCCCCAGGGCCGTAGGGTGCTCGGCAGCCGGGCCTATGGATGCCGGTTTGGGGAATATCACGGTGGCTGGCCCGGTCCGTGACCCAGGGCAGTCAGTGAAAAGGGGGGTTTTAATTTATAGAGGATTTGTAAAGTTCGTGACGCCACCTGTGGATTGCGGCTAAAGGGAGCCGCCGCTGTCTAGCAGTCCTCTGGAGCTGGTGTTCGGCAGCAGGGATGGTGTGGCTCTCCACAAGTAGAGCTAGCTCCAGGGCAGTGTAGAAAGTGTAAGTTGCGCTGGGCGTTGTAGTCCCGGGAGGGAGAGCTGGCGCAGATGAAAGAATGGACGGAGGCAGTACAGTGCAGTCATCCGAGTTTTTACTCACAGTTCTTATGACAGTTCCACTGGTGCACTGTACGGGTGCTAGCCTCCCACATCGTGCTGCGTTCTCCAGGAAGGGGTTCAGTTCTTCCTCAGGCAGGTTAGGAGTACCTGACAGAACCCCACTTTCTTGTTTTCCTAGCTAGACCGTCTTCACGTTGGGTCTTTCTCCCTTCTGCCCTGCGCTTCCCCACTCCCGGACCTGCTTGACCCTCACAGGGATTAGAATGAGGCTTCAGCAACTGACTATACAAGCCAAAAGCCTCCGGTTTTCCCAGCCGAGACTTAGAGTAACACAGCTGGACCAGGGGCCGGTCCCCTTCTTGTGGCCTACGATCCCTCTGACTTCTGACAGATTCGGGGCGTACGGGTGCCGTCCTGCACTCGCCGTATCCCCTAGGATCCCTTCAACAGATTGGAGCCTACTCCCTGCTCCCCTCCTGGGCCTCTAGGACTAGGCCATACTGGTGGAGCAGAGCTCCTAAAGAGACTCTGCTCCCAGACTGTTCTTCTGAACTGTGCTCTCACTAACTGACCTGCCACCCTAAGATGGCTTCCCTTTATATACCTACTTCTCCCAGTGCTCCCCCTAACTACTGTACTTCCTCCACCCACACCCACTACTGGTTCCCCCTACCTTTGGGTTCGCCCCACTCCAGCCAGGGACAGAGCTCAGCAGAAAACACATTGCATCTTGCCCTTCCAGCCAGCCTGGAGCAGTGTAGTGTTGAATGTGGGTGCTGGGGTTCCAGGCAGCAATCCCTCCTTACCTGAGAGAAGGGAGACACCACACCTCTAGTTGAGATGCAAGTACCTCTGTGGCGACTGAACCCTCAGGGGCGCCACACACTCGTCCTCCTATATGAAGTATAGACTATAGGAGGCTGAGAGTGCGGTATAAGTCATATATGAGGCTTAGATTGCGGACGGGCCTACATGATGTATACAACGCACTCGGCCTTCTATATAAAGTATAGACTATAGGAGGCTGAGAGTGCGGTAAATGTTATATATGAGGCTTAGAGTGCGGACGGGCCTACATGATGTGTGTCGCCCCAGGACTGGATGCCACAAATATTAAAGGCTGTGTCTGAGAGCAGGAGGGAGGTTCCCTGGTCAGGGACCATTAGCATGCAGCACCTCCTGTCCCAGGCCAGTAAGGGGAGCAGGCTTCCCCTATAAAAGCTGGAACTGAGGGCAGGGTTAGGGAGACCAGGACCCACTTCTGAAGCATCCAGAAGGGTTCCCAGAGGAAAGGGGCAGGTCAGCAGCAGCTGAGGAGTCCGGGAGTCAGAGGAGGAACAGCAAGCCAGGGACAGAGGCGACGAGAGCCGGTCCTGGCTGATAGAGAACTACACAACCGGACACTGGGGTCTGAGGCTGTCAGGGTTGCAAGCCCGGCAGCAGATAACCGACCTGCGAGGGATTTTAGGTCCCTTGGCCTGAGAAGCCTGGAGGCTCCGCCACACAGAGGGACCGGTACGGCACGGAGAAGCTACAGGTACCTAAGGCCCGAGTCGCAAGCCATACAGGCGAAGTACACGGCCAGCTCAGGGACGTGGGCTATCACACCACGAAAAGGGGGATAGTCAGTAAGGGCAGACAGAGAGCGGTAGGCCTACCCACTCACCCTGACCAGTGGGGCTCACCCGAATGCTCTCAGACACCCAGGCCCATTCCTACCCTGTACTCCTGTTGGGTCATTAGTACTAACTACAATAAAGACCCTGGACTGTTTGAAGCGGACTCTGAACCCTTATTATTGTGGCCTGCACCATCACCCCCAGCATCCTAATACACTGCCCTGAGGCTACACTCTTCCCATGGGGAGTTATCCTATCCCTGTGCTGCATACCAACATCAGCCTCAGCGGTCTGCCCTGCAGCGGCGGTCATCCCTGACCGCAATCCACGGGTGGCGTAGTCGGACATTCAAAACCCTACAAATAGACTGCCACAGCATTTGGTCTGACCACCCTGAGCCACGGGATCGGGTTGCCACTACTACCCCCAACATTGCACTGAAGCCCGGTTCCGGGTGCCCCACGGCCGAGTCAGATGGCGAGTCAGATGTATATAACGTACTCGGCCTCCTATATAAAGTATAGACTATAGGAGGCTGAGAGTGCGGTATACGTCATATATGAGGCCTAGAGTGCGGGCGGCGGGTCTACATGATGTATACAACGCACTCGGCCTCCTATATAAAGTATAGACTATAGGAGGCTGAGAGTGCGGTATATGTCATATATGAGGCCTAGAGTGCGGGCGGCGGGTCTATATGATCTATACTTTATATAGGAGGCTGAGTGTGTTGTATAGATCATATAGACCCGCCGCCCGCACTCTAGGCCTCATATATGAAATATACCGCACTCTCAGCCTCCTATAGTCTATACTTTATATAGGAGGCTGAGTGTGTTGTATACATCATATAGACCTGCCGCCCGCACTCTAGGCCTCATATATGAAATATACCGCACTCTCAGCCTCCTATAGTCTATACTTTATATAGGAGGCTGAGTGTGTTGTATACATCATATAGGCCCGCCGCCCGCACTCTAGGCCTCATATATGACGTATACTGCACTCTCAGCCTCCTATAGTCTATACTTTATATAGGAGGCTGAGTGTGTTGTATAGACTATAGGAGGCTGAGAGTGCAGTATACGTCATATATGAGGCCTAGAGTGCGGGCGGCGGCCCTATATGATGTATACAACACACTCAGCCTGCTATATAAAGTATAGACTATAGGAGGCTGAGAGTGCGGTATATTTCATATATGAGGCCTAGAGTGCGGGCGGCGGGTCTATATGATGTATACAACACACTCAGCCTCTTATATAAAGTATAGACTATAGGAGGCTGAGAGTGTGGTATACGTCATATATGAGGCCTAGAGTGCGGGCGGTGGGTCTATATGATGTATACAACACACTCAGCCTCTTATATAAAGTATAGACTATAGGAGGCTGAGAGTGTGGTATACGTCATATATGAGGCCTAGAGTGCGGGCGGTGGGTCTATATGATGTATACAACACACTCAGCCTCTTATATAAAGTATAGACTATAGGAGGCTGAGAGTGCGGTATACGTCATATATGAGGCCTAGAGTGCGGGCAGCGGGTCTATATGATGTATACAACACACTCAGCCTCCTATATAAAGTATAGACTATAGGAGGCTGAGAGTGCAGTATACGTAATATATGAGGCCTAGAGTACGGGCGGTGGGTCTATATGATGTATACAACGCACTCAGCCTCTTATATAAAGTATAAACTATAGAAGGCTGAGAGTGCAGTATACATCATATATGAGCCCTAGAGTGCGGGCAGCGGGTCTATATGATGTATGCAACACAATCAGCCTCCTATATAAAGTACAGAATATAGGAGGCTGAGAGTGCGGTATATGTCATATATGAGGCTTAGAGTAGGGACGGGCCTACATGATGTATACAACGCACTCAGCCTCCTATATAAAGTATACACTATAGGAGGCTGAGAGTGCGGTATACGTCATATATGGGGCCGCCGCCTATATGATATATAGATCGCACTCTCTACCTCCTATATGAAATATAGATCACACTCTTGGCCTCTTATACCACATATACAATCTATAAGGCCTCTTTCACACATCAGTGTTTCCAGTATGTGTTGTGACAGTTTCCACACGTATCAGAGACACTGACACACGTAGACACATTCAGATGAATGGGTCTGTGCACATGTCAGTGCGTTTCCACAGACCGTGTGTCCGTGGGAAAAACACGCTGATATGTTTGTTTTTTTACACCATGCACGGGTCGAAAAACGCCTGCACACGTACGCACTGATGACACACTGATGACACACAGATGATTTCCGTGTGACACGTAGCGGCGCCTGGGAATCAGCAGTACAGTTCGTGCTGTTCCCAGGCGCCGGTACAAAGATGCCACACAGACACGGATATCTCCGGTACTGTTTTTTCCAGTATGGGAAATATCCGGACATGTGAAAGAGCCCCATGTCATATAGGAGGCCGAGAGTCTGTATGTCATATAGGAGACCGAGAGTTCGGTATATGTAATATATGGGGCCTACTGTGTATAATGTATAGATCGCACTCTACCTCCTTTATGAAATATAGATCACACTCTTGGCCTCTTATATGACATATACAGAGTATATGTCATATAGGATGCTGAGAGTGCGGGTCTATATTACATATACAACACACTCAGCCTCCTATGTAAAGTATATATTATAGGAGAAGGAAAGTGCGGTCTATATCTCATATAGGAGGCCGAGAGAGTGGTGTATGTCATGTGTGGGGCCTATATGATGTATAGATCGCACTTTCTGCCTCATATATGACAAACAGACCGCACTCGCGGCCTCCTATATAAAGCATATATTAGGGGAGACCGAGCATGCGGTCTGTATGTCATAGAGGAGGCAGAGAGTGCTGTACACGACCTATAAACTCGCACTCTCTGCCTCCTGTATGATGTATAGACCGCAGTCTCGTTGTTCCTTATGTAGTGTATACAGCATAATAAAGTGTATAGTATGGTGCTGTGTTTGTATAATATTATGTAGCGTTGTGTATATAATATATTTTTAGCGCCAACATATTCCGCAGCACTTTACATTACAGAGGGGACATGTACAGAAAATAAAGACAGTACAGGATAACACACAACTCAGATACCAAGAGGAGTGAGGGACCTGCTGCTCGCAAGCTACAATCTATGGAGAAATAGGGAGACACGAAAGGTAAATGATAAAATGTGCTGATATTGTGCGATACAACCATTATAAACTAAATAGGGTCTGCACCAGCCAGCATGTGTACAGTACCAATACAGGGGACTATTAAGTGCATGGAGGGTGTGTACACAGATGCTACAAGGGTTTATATATGAATATAACAGGAGAAACAGAGTTTATATAGGCATAAAACCAGTATAGCTTTATTAGATACAAGATAGTAAAAAAGCCACAACAGTGGCGACACAAAGTAAATAACAGATTACAAAATACAGTACATGGTAACATATGTAGAGAGTATATGTGGCAAACCACCCCCCCCCCAAAAAAAGGGCTATAGAAGGGCAAGGGGTACTCCCCGCAATCAATTGTTATATTCAACAGCTTCCGCAGGGAAGAAAGACATGGGAAGGATCCGCTACATCTCCACCTTTAATCATGAGTGGGGGGAGATGCGGCGGATCCTCTCCAAGCATTGGGGTGTTCTTGGTGCGGAGCCCTCCCTACGAGAATATGTGGGGGACTATCCACTCATGACACCCAGGAAAGCCAATAACCTGGGTGACATGTTGACACGGAGTCATTATGTTCCCCCACTTACCAACCCTTTTGGGTCCTGAGGACCAAGGATTGGCTTTTTTCCTTGCGGCCACTGTCTGGCATGCGCCAATGCCGTGCGCTCTGTCTCCTTTTCCTCATCCGACGGCTCTCGTGAATACCAAATTTGTAATTATATATCCTGTGGTTTAACCCATGTGATTTATTACGCAACTTGTGCCTGTGATTTAATTTACATCGGTTTGACCACGAGAGAGCTAAGAGTGAGGATACGGGAACACGTGCGCGACATTGGCGCGGCCAGAACGGTGGCCGACCAACGGGAGCCAAAAACTATCCCACGTCACTTTCAATGCAAACATAACTGCGATCCAAAATCTTTGAAGGTGCGTGGAATTGATATTTCACACCTTGGCTCCCGTGGAGGTGACTGGACAAAGGCTCTTGGTCAAAAGGAAGTAAAATGGATCGTATGTCTGAATACCATGTCTCCTCGGGGCCTTAATGAGGCACTTAGCTTTGCCCCCTTCCTGTGACATGGGCCTCGCCTGTTATATCATTCTCCGCCTTAGATGTTATATAACCAATTTTGGCCCTTTTGGCTATTTTTGTTTTTAATATTTATCTGGTATTTTCAATATTTGCTTTTTACCTTTTAATCCCTATTTTTCTTTATTTTTCCTCTTGGCTCCTTTTTTCTTTGGTCCATATATAGCATGAGAACGGAACCACATCCTATTTTATGCGCTGATCAACATCACTGGATTTAATGAGACCGGCCCTGCATACTGTATACATGGACATCTCTACACATTTGATGTTATACTGTCGTGACTTGTATTATCGGCCATTATATATATAATGCATTGCAGGACTAATGATTGCTTGACCCTTTGTTATTTTTTTGGATGCCAGCCTCTGCTATTGGCCATTATGTTGCTAGGTGACACACGATGCGGTGCGCATGCGCTCTGGGCACGCTGCTCTCGGCCCGGGCATGGCCGTCTTTCTCCTGGCCGCGCACTTCCGGTGCACATACCATGTGTTTCCGGCGTGCGCGTTACCAGGTGACGGATTCTGCCCGCACCGACAGTTTCCGGCGCCTAGCGCATGCGCCGACGAGCATCGGTCACTTATTCACTTCCGGTCACGTGACTAGTATCGCGGTCACGTGACCGTGTGAAAAGACTTTAAAAAGGTCCCTGTCCTTTACAAGCTTATGCCTCTTGAGAAAGCCCATAGCATCGGGGCGAAACACGCGTCGAGCCTCCCTTTTGGTCTCTTGGTGCCTTGAGTTTATCCTGTTCCTGGTCTACTTGTCACCTTTCTTCTGCTGGCCCTCCCTTATTAGTGACTGGTAAGCGGTATTTGAATTCTCCTCGACATTTGATGCATACCTGCACACTTGTGCGGATACTCTTTACTTATGGTATATTCTATATGTTCTCTGCTTATCACTCCCTCTTTTTTTGGGGGGGGTTTTGCCACATATACTCTCTACATATGTTACCTTGTACTGTATTTTGTAATCTGTTATTTACTTTGTGTCGCCACTGTTGTGGCTTTTTTACTATCTTGTATCTAATAAAGCTATACTGGTTTTATGCCTATATAAACTCTGTTTCTCCTGTTATATTCATATTTAATATTGAGTAGGCTTGTGGCCATTAGAAGCTATGTATTTTCTAGTTGTCTTCCCGCCACGACTCTAAAAGATGAAGGCCGTTCTGTGTATAAGGGTCTATATATGCTACTACAGTATACACAGTATATGGTGTACAGATGGTTAGATACTAAGGTGCTGCGTATATAGTGTGGAATCCACACTATATACACTGCCATAGCTATACATTATATAGTATATACACTGCTCCACTCTATATTCTTGAACACAGTGTATACAGTGCTGGCCAAAAGTATTGGCACGTCTGCAATTCTGTCAGATAATACTCAGTTTCTTCCTGAAAATGATTGCAATCACAAATTCTTTGGTATTATTCTCTTCATTTAATTTGTCTTCAATGAAAAAAACACAAAAAGAATTGTCCTAAAGCCAAATTGGATATAATTCCACACCAAACCTAAAAAAGGGGGTGGACAAAAGTATTGGCACCCTTTGAAAAATCATGTGATGCTTCTCTAATTCGTGTAATTAACAGCACCTGTAACTTACCTGTGGCACCTAACAGGTGTTGGCAATAACTAAATCACACCTGCAGCCAGTTAACATGGATTAAAGCTGACTCAACCTCTGTCCTGTGTCCTTGTGTGCACCACACTGAGCATGGAGAAAAGAAAGAAGACCAAAGAACTGTCTGAGGACTTGAGAAACCAAATTGTGAGGAAGCATGAGCAATCTCAAGGCTACAAGTCCATCTCCAAAGACCTGAATGTTCCTGTGTCTTCCGTGCGCAGTGTCATCAAGAAGTTTAAAGCCCATGGCACTGTGGCTAACCTCCCTAGATGTGGACGGAAAAGAAAAATTGACGAGAGATTTCAACGCAAGATTGTGCGGATGGTAGGATACCCAGGAAGACCCCACTTCTTACCCTGAGACATAAAAAAGCCAGGCTGGAGTTTGCCAAAAAACTTACCTGAGAAAGCCTAAAACGTTTTGGAAGAATTTTCTCTGGTCAGATGAGACAAAAGTAGAGCTTTTTGGGAAAAAGCATCAACATAGAGTGTACAGGAAAAAAAAAGAGGCATTCAAAGAAAAGAACACGGTCCCTACAGTCAAACATGGCGGAGGTTCCCTGAAGTTTTGGGGTTGCTTTGCTGCCTCTGGCACTGGACTGCTTGACCGTGTGCGTGGCATTATGAAGTCTGAAGACTACCAACAAATTTTGCAGCATAATGTAGGGCCCAGTGTGAGAAAGCTGGGTCTCCCTCAGAGGTCATGGGTCTTCCAGCAGGACAATGACCCAAAACACACTTCCAAAAGCACTATAAAATGGTTTTAGAGAAAGCACTGGAGACTTCTAAGGTGGCCAGCAATGAGTCCAGACCTGAATCCCATAGAACACCTGTGGAGAGATCTCAAAATGGCAGTTTGGAGAAGGCATCCTTCAAATATCAAGGACCTGGAGCAGTTTGCCAAAGAAGAATGGTCTACAATTCCAGCAGAGCATTGTAAGAAACTCATTGATGGTTACCGGAAGCGTTTTTTTGCAGTTATTTTGGCTAAAGGTTGTGCAACCAAGTATTAGGCTGAGGGTGCCAATACTTTTGTCTGGCCCTTTTTTGGAGTTTTGTGTGAAATGATCAATGATTTGATTTTTTCTTCATTCTCTTTTGTGTTTTTTCCTTGCAAGCAAATTAAATGAAGATAATAATACCAAAGAATTTGTGATTGCAATCATTTTCAGGAAGAAACTGAGTATTATCTGACAGAATTGCAGGGGTGCCAATACTTTTGGCCAGCACTGTATGTATTGTGGTGCAGCGGCATTGCTATAATGATCTAGTATGTCTGTTTAGGCTATTTCCTCCCCCTCAGCTGACTGGTCACATGACTGTGACATCACACAGGTCCTTTTGCTCACAGAAGGTATGGACACGTGACTGTGAGATAAGCACAGGTCCTGTGGCTGTGTCTACAGGATATATAAAAACCTGGTGAGTTGAGCAGTGTGCAGTGTACCTGTGAGAGAGGCATGAGGCCTGTTCCCCGGGTGGGTGGGACACTGTTTGTCTGAAGCCTAGTGAGGCCGGGTGAAGCCTGGATCCCGTGTGGATGTCAGTAAGCCTTTGGAGGGCCAGAGGCTAGAGACCCCATCTGGGAAACAAATGGACCAAAGCAGCTAAAGCCCGACGTAGGTAATACTATTTGTGTTATGGACATTTTCATGGACATTGTTTTATTATTACCTTGCGGGAGGCTGTAACTAGAGCCAAGTGGGCCGGTCTGCCACTTGGGCTCATGGACTTTATATCTGTGTCGGTGGGCCACGGAGTTGGACCCGGAAATCAGCAGCTTATGGAGTTAATAAACTGCTGACTTGAGAAATACCGGAAAATATGGCAGGTGTGTTTTAAATTGACGCAGCGAAGCGAGTATCCCCCAGGATAATGACAAGCGCTGCCTTACATGTGGTTTGAGAGCGCGGGCAGCTGCAGTCTGGTTGCTGGGAGCATCTGCAGTCTGGTTGCTGGGAGCAACTGTGAAGGTCGTCGTCGCACTCAAACCTGGTTTGCTGTGGCTCGGCGGGGCTCACGAAGGTCAAAGCATCTGGCTACAACTCGGCGGGGTTGTGAAGGTCGTTGTCACACTCAAACCTGGTTTGCTGTGGCTCGGCGGGGCTCACGAAGTCAAAGCATCTTGCTGCAACTCGGCGGGGTTGCGAAGATTGACATCGCTCTCAAATCCTGTTTTGCGGTGGCTCGGCGGGGCCACGAAGATTTTTTCGGGGGGAGCGGTGAAGTTCAAGTGTGAACAGTGTACCGTGATGGCTGTGTGCAAAGCAACAGAGGTGTCTGGAGCTAATGAGCGTTTGAAGGGACGGTTGGGTCCGGAGCAGGTATTTGAGAAACTGTTACTGGACATGGTGCGGGAACCGCAGGAGCTGTGGGCACCGTATAGAATGGTGGCCGTGGACCATTCTATGGACCCTCCGGGGGCGCCCGTGTTGTCCCAGAGTGCCCGGGGAGGTGGTAAGAGGTCTTGTGAACTGAGTCCTAAGACTGTCGCTGATGTTTTTTGTAAAAATTCCCTTACAGGTGTGGTTGTACAAAAGGGGGCGGAGTCTAAAAAGGGGCGGATTTTCACAAGAGCGTAGAGTGTGGAAAACTGGAAATTGTTGATGGTGGGTTGGTACCTCCTAGAAATGATCATTTGACCGTTGAGAATGGTGTGACTCCAGTGGAGGGGGTTGAAGTCAAAGTGGGAGGTGACCTGGTAGTCCACAACATCATGGGGAGTGACACAGACCTGATAGCTGACGGTGACACTACGGAAGTAGGAGAGGTCGGTCAGGAGGGACTAGACGAGGGGAGAGAGTCCACATCTCGACGTAGACGGCGCAAGGGCCACAGAAAGGTTGCTCCTGTAGTCTTGACTAAAAGTGAAAATAAAGAAAATGTAATGGTGTGTGCCGTTGTTACAAGGGTGGATCCTACTTCAGAGGCAGAAGAGGAGGTGACGGACCTGGAGAACGTGTCCTCAGACCAGCAGAGCCTGGAGTCTGAACGGCAGAGGGTATTCCAGGTTGTGAAGGACTTACGGCGAAGTCTAAAGGAAAGCAACGAGGAAGTTGTCCAGTGGAAGGAGATGTTCCACGCAATTAAGGAGGACCGCCGCAAAATTAAGGAGGAGGTTTCGCAGTTGAAACTTGAGAAGGAGACGCGGCAGGATGGAGTTTCTGGACGTCATCCGGAACTAGAACGACTGCGCGAACAGTTCAACCAGGAGCTGTGTGAATCTAAAAAGGAGTATGATGAACTCATGAGGGAGCTGCAGCAGTTCCAGGACCAAGTAAAGCCTCTAATGCAGGAGAAGGAGCGACTGGAGGACTCTGTACCAGCGAGACCAGGAGCTATCCGCCCTGAAAGAAGCAATAAAAGTTGAAGTGTCTGCTCACGACCATGAGGCAGAAAAGAGGCATGAAAGGTTCAGTGAGGAACTGCAACAGATTAGGAGAGATTATGAGGACCTCCTCAAGCTTAAAGGAAAACTAGAGGAGGGTAAGGCGGATGCAGAGCAAGAGCGCCAAGTGGTTGAGACCACTCTGCAAGATATCCGTGAGGAGAATGATGATCTCCGGGGAAAGACCCTAGATCTGGAAGCTCAGGTGAAGGAGCTACAGATGTCCTGTGATACCCTCCAGAAGGCGGAGACGTACCTTAAGGAAACAGTCAGCAAGATGGAAGCTGAGCGAGAGAAGATGGAGGAGTCCATCGGAAAAGCCACAGACCAGAGCCAGGAGTTGACCGCTGGTGATGGGAGGTATGAAGCAGATACCTCCTCGAGTGATGTGAGCTCTGATGATTCGGTGGATGTCGGAGCCGAGATCAAGCAGCTCAAGGAGTTGCTACAAGCCCAGTGGACGCAAGAGAAGCGTGAGAGACTGGCTATTGAGAGCCGAGTGGGCACATTGGAGACGGAGAGGTCTGAGAGAGCTCTCCTGCTGGAAGAGCAGTTGAAGCAGGAAGAGCTTCAGAGATGAACTGCTGAGAGGCGAGTAACTGAGCTAAAAGGAGAAGTTTTAGAGCTCTAAGGCCGCCTAGCAAAGTGTCACGCGGTGAACGAGGTCTCCTTGGAGAAGGGAAAGGGCAAACAAGTTGCACTTACTCCCTTAGACCATGAGAAGGTGGACCTGAGGAGAGCTAAGAGTATGGTGTTGAAAGATAATGGTGAAGTGGAGGTGGTCAAGACGAAAAGTTGAGAAGTTGTAGCTGTGAGTCCGCTCAGGGGAAGCATCCAGGGTGAAGAAGCTGGAAGTCAGTTGTCCCTGAAACCTGAGCTGGTTGATCGTCTGGAAACCACTGGTGAGACCGAAACGTCTCGGTACAAGTGCCTCGTAGATGTACCCGAGGACCTGAGGGAAGAATGCACCCGTGAGTTCGTGCATGAGGAGTTTAAGAAGGCCGTGGGAGCCTGGAAGGTGTACTTGACCTCAGAGGCCAAACAGCTGGTGGTCCTGTCCACGACCTGAAGTCACAGTGAAGAGGGTGGCAATCCTGAGTGACATACATTGGCGATGTATTCGCACGAAGCGGTTTCTCCGGTTGAAGACTGAGCAAGCCGCTAGACAACTGGAGCTGATGAGAGAGGCTCACAGTCTGCTAGAAGAGGTCATCCGGGTGCCTCATGTTCTGGTGAGAGAGCTCATTGGGAGAAATGGCCGAGCCATGCAGATGATGGTGAAGAAGTCTGGTGTGGTGAGCAGTCCACATGATCGTCAGGACTGGATACCGGATGAAGACGGCATGGTGTCATTCTACGCTATAGGAACGGAGAAAGTCTGGCATATATGAGCATGCTGGTGGAGTACCGAGTGACCTACCTGCGAGAGGTGGAACAATTGAGTCTCGCTAGACTGCGAGTAGATGGACAGCATCATCTGAGCAGTAGAGGATGGCAGCCGTCTGGAAATGGTGGGACCCGACAGAGAAGGGGGCCCCTAAATAACAGAACACCTGAAGTTAGGGACCCTTCAAGGTGTCCTGAGAGTAGTGGGCGTGGGTTTAGAGGTAGTGAGACCTCCAGTAACTCAGGTGTGGGTGGCCCATACAAACGACCCAATAGAGGACTGGACAATACGGAGTCGAACCAGACCTTAGGTACAAGGACATGTGAGTTGCACTGCCGTATTGACCGCTGGGAGCGGGGGAGACCTGACAGGGTTTCGACTGACCGCTGGGAGCGGGGGAGGCCTGACAAGGTTACGACCCGGAAAGGTGACCTGACGAAGTCAGTGACATTGACAGATGGGAGGTCCCTAAGGAATGGGCTAATGTCAATGAATAATGTTCCAGGGGCTGGACAACGTAAGGGTCAAGTGCATGGTCTCTGTGTGAACTGTGGGTTTTAAACTGTTGTGTATATTATGTGTTCAACCCCACAGGTTTGAACAGAGGGGGGGAATATGTGGTGCAGCGGCATTGCTATAATGATCTAGTATGTCTGTTTAGGCTATTTCCTCCCCCTCAGCTGACTGGTCACATGACTGTGACATCACACAGGTCCTTTTGCTCACAGAAGGTATGGACACGTGACTGTGAGATAAGCACAGGTCCTGTGGCTGTGTCTACAGGATATATAAAAACCTGGTGAGTTAAGCAGTGTGCAGTGTACCTGTGAGAGAGGCATGAGGCCTGTTCCCCGGGTGGGTGGGACACTGTTTGTCTGAAGCCTAGTGAGGCCGGGTGAAGCCTGGATCCCGTGTGGATGTCAGTAAGCCTTGGAGGGCCAGAGGCTAGAGACCCCATCTGGGAAACAAATGGACCAAAGCAGCTAAAGCCCGACGTAGGTAATACTATTTGTGTTATGGACATTTTCATGGACATTATTTTATTATTACCTTGCGGGAGGCTGTAACTAGAGCCAAGTGGGCCGGTCTGCCACTTGGGCTCGTGGACTTTATATCTGTGTCGGTGGGCCACGGAGTTGGACCCGGAAATCAGCAGTTTATGGAGTTAATAAACTGCTGACTTGAGAAATACCGGAAAATATGGCAGGTGTGTTTTAAATTGACGCAGCGAAGCGAGTATCCCCCAGGATAATGACAAGCGCTACCTTACAGTATATATAATGTGTGTGTATAAATATATATATATATTTATATATATTGCAGAGTACCACTTCTGTCCTGTATACTGGGCATAATTCTCTATGTATTATCCTTTATATACACTGGATAGTACCAATTCTCCTGCACTGTATACTGGGTGTAATTCTCAGTATCTGTATATACACACTGCACTGCTAAAATAAAATGTATAATAATAATAATGTGAGTGGTTTCCCCTCTGAAACTTACCATTCCCAGCATGCCCTGTCAGATTTAATCCTTCAGGGTTTACTGGGAGTTGTAGGTTTGTTACTGCACTGATGATGCGGGGACGGGTATTGCATCCGAGCCCACAGCACCAAGTCATTCACACTGTAAGGCTATTTTCACACTTGCGTTGTGAAATCCGTCCAACTCTTCTGCCTGGAAAGAGTCGGATAGATTTCACAAAATTCCAGCACTTTCCTGATACAGCCTGATGCTCCCTTTGACTATAAAGGGAGGCTGGTCGTGAGCCAGCAAAATAGGCAAGCGCGCTGCTACATTGACTGTGCTCTATACATGCCAGGTGCAGGCAGTATAATACAGCAGGCACCGAGCTGAAAAGATCAGGGCTGGCGATGCCACCATACCCAGTTATTTAAACCCTCAGATGCCACGTTCAATAGCAATTGTAGAATCTGTGACGTAAAGCAGAGGGAGGCGACTCATATTGGAGCAGTGAAATCGCCTCTGCCTGGCACATTCCCATGGTAAGCTGTAACAGGTACCTGTGTATAATTTAAGGAAAAAATGCTGGGATGATCTTCATGATTTTTTACCATATTTTTGCATCCTGCTTTTATAAACAGATGTTTCATACTTACTTGCTCCCTACCGCTGAGGTCCTCCATGCCTCTTGCATGTCAATGCTCTGGGTCTCGCTGTGCTTATATCTGCCACAGCAATGGCCACATGCTCCACTGCAGTCAATGACTGGCTTCACATGTCACCACTGAAACCAGTTATTGGCTCCTGTGCCGGCTGTGATAGATGGAAACACTATGTGGACTGTTCCATGGACATGGAGAAGGTGATGTAGAAGACCGTAGCGGTGCATAGCGGGTAAGGACCTATTCACATTTCAATTTTTCACTGACATGTGTTGTCCACATTTCTCATTTGCAGCACGCATACACATTGATTTTAATGTGTGTTCACATATCAGTGTTGTTTTACGGACCATGGGTCAATGAAAAAAATTCATGAACACATGCACTATTTTTGGTCCGTGATGCGGACCAAACACACACACACTAAATTCTATGGGTCTGTGAAAATCACGGGAATGACATCCATGTTTGGTCCGTTTTTAACAGATAGATGCATTGGAAATTATTTTCTGAGCTGAGCAGTGTCCATGGAATACGGATGACCCATTGAGGGCACACAGACGTGAAACGGACCCTTCATGGATGAAACGTACACATTTTAGACACGGTGTGAACAGTGCCTAGGTACGAATCTTCTGTTTAGAGAGGCATGCTGAGGGCACTTGCTAGAAAATAATTTTTCCAGAACATCCCCTTTACAGGCCAAAGTACGCTGCAAACAGTACAATTGCAAAATAAGACAATATACAACAGTTTCCTCTTTACAATGAAAGAACTAATAGTATTACATGTTCTTTTATGTAGGACCAATGTGAATGCTGTGCATTGTGAACAAGCAAGAGCTGAGAATACTGCGTAGACCACCGGATCAGTTGGTAGCCAGTTATAAAGTGATACAGGGTAGGTGATACATGAAATCTAGTATTGATAGCTAGCTTTTTGTTTTACTGGTAGAACATTGACTCAGAAATACAATGAATACTAAATGGAATTTAGGCTAGTTTCACACAAGTGAATCTACTGTGTGAAACACGCTGCTGGTATATCCGCTCTGGAGGAAGATCGTGCCGGCATTACACTTACATATACTCATATACAATGCCCAGCGCTTCCTCCTGTTCTGTAATGTAGTGACAAGCTGCAAATTGCATCTCGTTAGATTACAGAGTTGTAGTGTGGGCGCCTAGAGTCAATTACCCTGGTGGGCCCTAGGCACCCCAGTCCGACCCTGGCAATATTATTATCCTTTTGTCATAATATCACATAATTGTGTTATCTTCATTGTGCTTTATACAGATAACACCATGCTGTTTTGCACCATCTTGTGGCCTTTTTTGAGTATTACGCTCCCACTATGCACAGTGTTGATTTCTCTCTATGAACTATGAATGCTACACTACTTTTGCAGATTGCCCCGGTGGCACGCATTCTCATCTGGTGCCCTGCCAGTTCTCTTCCTGTATCTTTTGTTCCCTTCGGCGTCACAATCCAGTTTGTGTCACGGTCGGTCATGTGATGTGGGTCGAGGCAAGCTCCCGGACTTCACCAGTTCACGCATGCGTCACTACACTCTGCGTCCCTCTCCTATTGGCTAGCGCAGCATTTTTATTCTCTCTCTTCCTGTGATGTGTCGGGGTGGGCACATTGTAAGGCAGCTCCTGCTGTGAACAAAGTATGCAGTAAACTCATTTTTTCCCATCCATCCTGAGTGTACGCTATTTGACCGTGCCATGTATGGGAATATATATATACCTTTTACCCCAATCTTGTATACTTGACCATTATTTAGTCCCCATACCCCCGTATATTCTCATAGCATCATCAATAGTATACATGTATTTTTACACATATTTGCTTATATATATTTCAGATGATGGTTATATACAGTATACTGTATTTGTGATTTTATACTAAGCAGTGAGTCTCCTTTACATTTTACTATTTATATGTGTGATCTGCACCATCTTCCTGTTTTTGTATGTCCACTGCACCTTTTTACTTCATCAATAAAGTTAATCTTTTATGACATTTATTTATGAATCGCTATATTGACTTAATTATTATTTTTTTGTCCCTTCTATCAGTTTTGCTAACGATTAGTCTGTTGGCGCTAATGTCTGAGATATATGTACACACACTTATTATCCTCTAACATCAGAAGCACAGCGCACTTTATCCAGGACCAACAGGAATATACCTCGAGTGTCCTTATTGTTATATATATGACTCGCCCCCAGGGCCATGGGGTACTCGACAGCCGAGCCTTATGGCTGCTTTTGGGGGAGATCACGGTGGCTGGCCCGGTCCGTAACCCAGGGCGGGTCAGTGTAAAAAGGGGGATATTTTGTAGGGGAATTTGCCGTGACGCCACCTGCGGTGTCTGGTGAGGATCACCAGCGCTGCAACAGTCCTCTGAGGCAAATGTTAGGACAGCTTGTGATGGATCGGCTCCCCACAGGTGGAGCAGGCCTCAGGGCAGTGTAGATAAATGGAGGAGGTGTGCTGGGCGTTATAGTGCAGGGAGGGAAATGGCACCGGCGAAATAAAGGAGCGGAGGCAGCTCAGTGCAGTCATCCAAGATTTACTCACAGTTCTTAGACAGTCCACAGGTGCACTGTACCGGCGCAAGCCTCCCGCGTCGCACTGCGTTCACCGGGCAAGGTTTCAGTCCTTCCTCAGGCAGCTCGGGTGTACCTGGCAGAACCCCACTTTCATATCTCACTCTCCTCCTCTGACTGAACACACTCTCTCTAAGATGGCTTCCCTATTTATACTCCTATCAAAGTGCTTTCTCTAACTACTTCCTCCACCCACACCCACTACTGGTTCCCCCCATCCAGCCAGGGACAAGGCTCAGCAGCTGCGCTCTGCATGTTGCCCCCCCAGCCGGCCTGGAGTAGGGTAGTGTTGGATGCAGGTGTTTGGGGTTCCGTGCAGCACTCCCACCTTACCTGAGAGAAGGGAGACACCACACCTCGGGGTGAGGTGCAGTACTTCTGTGGCGACTGAACCCTCAGGGGCGCCATATATATACCGTATATAATTAAAAATAAAAAAACAGAATATCCTCCCGCCATTTTTACTTTTTCAGTTCTTTTATTGTACTCTAATGAATTTACATTTTTTAACTACCTGATTCTTGTCATTCCCTTTCTCCTTTTACCCCAGCCCTGTTACAAGCGCAAGTCTGTATATATCAGATATATACCATTTTATCTACTTTACCCATTAGACGACTGTGGTAATCGTCCTTTCTTGCAGCAGGTTTCAAGGGCTCAACTGCAAGCACCACCATCCTTTTTATTACTTAATTTCTGAGTACAGATCACCATAAAAAACACGAATCTGTCAATGAGTTTATGGGAAAAAGCAAACAAGTTATGGACTGTGGAAGAGATATATGTGACCAAAATGAACACTCATTTCCAGCAGATGATACCTATGACCTATCCCTACACTAAATACAGCTAACAGCGGTATTAATAGGGAATAGAATAGATGTTACCTTGATATTTTTTTTAGGTTGCAGCAGCAAGGACTATAAGGCAATAATTCTTGACTAGATGCCTGTAATAGCTATCCCTACTGCGACAGCTCAAACTACATGAACTACAGATAAGAACGGTATTATTAGAGAATATAATCTATTTGAATTAGCCCTGAAAAAAGCTATTAGTTTAACGTAGCAGCACCAAGGACTGTTATTTCATCAACCCTGCTGGGGAATATAGTGGAGCATTTCGTATCTACTCAGCCTAATATGGAGGAGACCAGGATCTTCTATACTTACTGTACAAAGTCTCCTGTCCTGGCTGTGACATCCTGTATGCAGTGTGAGAACTCCCAATGTGACGACCACCTGACAGCCCACAACAAGGCACTGGATCATATACTAATAGAATCCGGCTCTTTTGGTTTCCAAAAATGCTCCCTCAACAAGAAGATGGAGTCTCAGAAAAGCATTTTTTACTATTAATAAGGAGTGGGTGTCCTAGACTGGTAATGCATGCGCTTTAAGGACTGCCAAAAATTAGAAGGAGGCACTCCAATACCTCTTTGAAGAGACGTAGTGGAGGGACTCAGAAAACCTTTTTTTCCCATTATTAATGAGTGGGTATCCTAGACTGATAATGCGCATGCACTAAGTGCATGGGCTGGAAAACATTTAGGCTATGTGCCCACGTTTCGGACCTGAAGCATATTTTTTACGCTTCTCCCTGGCGGGAAAATCGCATGCGGATATTACATGCGGTTTTCCCGCCAGGTAGAAGCGTTTGTGAGGCGTCTTTGCATGCATTTCCGCATGCGGGTTATCAAGCACTTCTCCAAGCATCACTTGGAAAAGTGCTTGACAACTTGTTCAGAATGGTAAAAAATAAACTTTATACTCACCTTCTGATGCATTCTCTGCCCCGTCCGGAGGCTTGAGCGGCTCACGCTGTTGTGTGCAGGACCTGCGGTGACGTCATTGTGTCATGTGGTGGGTCACATGACTCAATGACGTGGCAGGTCCTTCAGACAACAGCGCGACGGAGGGAAAACATCAGAAGATAAGTATAAACTTTATTTTATTCTTTTTTTTTACAGGTTCTTTGGTACCCAGGTCTGGATGAGAGTCTCCTCTCATCCAGACTTGGGTACCATCCGCACATTGATTCCGCTGCGCTTCCGCAAAATTAATGAACATGCTGCGGATTTTTGACCGCAGCATATACGCTGCGGAAAAATCCGCAGCATGGGCATTGACATTGCGGAATGCCATTGGGGACCATGGGGTGCGGATATACATGCGTTTTTCAAGCGTTTACGCTGCGGAAATTCCGCAGCATATACGCTTGAAAAACGCTACGTGGGCACACAGCCTTACCCCCAGAGGGGGTATACATTTATATCAGAAAATGTTAGCGATAGGCCTCTCAAAATTCTAAATGCGGGTATTATAAACACCCTTAAAAGATTTATAGTAAGGGTAGCATGATCACCCTGTTGATATGGTGGTGAAGGAGGAGGAGGACATAAAAAGGTCAACCTGTCAGCATTTTCAGTTGAGAGGCGGATGTGCCTATCAGTTATAATTTTCCCGGCGGCACTAAAAACCCGCTCTGACAAAACGCTAGCAGCAGGGCAGGTCAGGACATCCAAGGTGTAGAGAGACAGTACATGCCATGTGTCCAGCTTGGATACCCAATAGTTGTAAGGCACAGAGGAATCATGAAGGACGCTGGTACGGTCAGCAAGGTACTCAGCATCTTCCAAAACTTTTCCCTCCTTGTCAGAGTACACCAGACATCAGGGCCTGGGCGCTGGGAGGGTTTGAGAAAACTGTCCCAGACCTTTTTTAGTGTTCCCCTGCCTCTGCTCCATCTGGTGTGTGTCTCAATCGTCAGTACTCCTTTGTTGTCTAAGGAACTGTGACCTCTGCTGCCTGCGTTGTCAGATGAAATTTTTTTTTTAATAATTCCTCAACTAGGGCCTTCGAGTACTGCAACATTTTATTAGACCTCTCCGCCACGGGAAGGAGAGATGGAAAGTTCTCATTGTAGCGTAGGTCTAGAAGGGTGACCAACCAGTAATTAGTGTTGGCCAAAATGCATATAACGTGAGGGTCGCAGGAAATGCAGTGGAACATAAACTCAGCCATGTGTGTTAGACTGCCAACAGCCAAGACTTCTGTCCCCACCAAGAGGACACCTGTCCATCTTCTCCACCTCGTCCTTCCTCTACTCCTCCTCTTCAGGCCATCCTCACTGTACTGATTGGATGAAGGTGGTGTGGGTAGTACCGTCTGTAGCTCAGGCAACCAGTGTTATGATCAGCTACAGGGACTAAGGAAATACAGGATATCTGTCCCTACAATAAAACTAAACTAGATCCCTACGATGTAACGGGGAACCTGATCCTGCGATCAGACCCGCTAAAGTCCTCGGCTAGTCTGTACGAAGACCTATAGATGTGAGGGAGGGATCCCTACAAGAAGTAGGGACTGGGATAAGTTGGACACCTCCTAGCAGAAATAGTAGCAGTCAAAGACAAACACACAACAAAAAGCATAGAGGTCAGAAGACCTAGCAAAACTAACAGAGAACGGCAACAGAGCACCAAGCTAGCTCAAGAGTAGTAAATACAATGAAGTCCAGCAAGGCCAGGAGGGTGGAGCCGGATAAAATAGGCAAAAATGGTCATGTGACCAGCAAACTAAAAAAAAACTAACAGGAGAGCTCTAACAACCAGCTCCTTAACTCCTCCTCCTCCTCATTATGTATATAGTTAGGTCCATATATATTTGGACAGAGACAACATTTTTCTAATTTTGGTTCTAGACATTACCACAATGAATTTTAAACAAAACAATTTAGATGCATTTGAAGTTCAGACTTTCAGCTTTCATTTGAGGGTATCCACATTAAAATTGGATGAAGGGTTTAGGAGTTTCAGCTCCTTAACATGTGCCACCCTGTTTTTAAAGGGACCAAAAGTAATTGGACAATTGACTCCAAGGTTATTTCATGGACAGGTGTGGGCAATCCTTTCGTTATGTCATTCTCAATTAAGCAGATAAAAGGCCTGGAGTTGATTTGAGGTGTGGTGCTTGCATTTGGAAGGTTTTTCTGTGAAGTAAACATGCGGTCAAAGGAGCTCTCCATGCAGGTGAAACAAGCCATCCTTAAGCTGCAAAAAACAGAAAAACCCATCCGAGAAATTGCTACAATATTAGGAGTGGCAAAATCTACAGTTTGGTACATCCTGAGAAAGAAAGAAAGCTCTGGTGAACTCATCAATGCAAAAAGACCTGGGCGCCCACGGAAGACAACAGTGGTGGATGATCGCAGAATAATCTCCATGGTGAAGAGAAACCCCTTCACAACAGCCAACCAAGTGAACAACACTCTCCAGGAGGTAGGCGTATCAATATCCAAATCTACCATAAAGAGAAGACTGCATGAAAGTAAATACAGAGGTTCACTGCACGGTACAAGCCACTCATAAGCATCAAGAATAAAAAGGCTAGACTGGACTTTGCTAAAAAAACATCTAAAAAAGCCAGCACCGTTCTGGAAGAACATTCTTTGGACAGATGAAACCAAGATCAACCTCTACCAGAATGATGGAAAGAGAAAAGTATGGCGAAGGCGTGGTACAGCTCATGATCCAAAGCATACCACATCATCTGTAAAACACGGCGGAGACAGTGTGATGGCTTGGGCATGCATGGCTGCTAGTGGCACTGGGTCACTAGTGTTTATTTATGATGCGACACAGGACAGAAGCAGCTGAATGAATTCTGATGTATTCAGAGCCATACTGTGTGCTCAGATCCAGCCAAATGCAGCCAAACTGATTGGTCGTCGTTTCATACTACAGATGGACAATGACCCAAAGCAACCCAGGAGTTTATTAAAGCAAGGAAGTGGAATATTCTTGAATGGCCAAGTCAATCACCTGATCTCAACCCAATTGAGCATGCATTTCACTTGTTAAAGACTAAACTTCAGACAGAAAGGCCCACAAACAAACAGCAACTGAAAACCACCGCAGTGAAGGCCTGGTAGAGCATCAAAAAGGAGGAAACACAGCATCTGGTGATGTCCATGAGTTCAAGACTTCAGGCAGTCATTGCCAACAAAGGGTTTTCAACCAAGTACTAGAAATGAACATTTTATTTACAATTATTTCATCTGTCCAATTACTTTTGGTCCCTTTAAAAACAGGGTGGCACATGTTAAGGAGCTGAAACTCCTAAACCCTTCATCCAATTTTAATGTGGATACCCTCAAATGAAAGCTGACAGTCTGAACTTCAACTGCATCTGAATTGTTTTGTTTAAAATTCATTGTGGTAATGTCTAGAACCAAAATTAGAAAAATGTTGTCTCTGTCCAAATATATAACTGTATGTCCCTCAATTTTGTTATATGTCACCCATCCTGGTAAACAGTTGAAACCAGAAGTTTACATACACTAAGATTACTATGCCTTTAAACAATTCTGGACTGCCCATATGATGATGTCATGTGTTTGTAAGCTTCTATTTTTTTGGCAACATCTGAGTTAATTAGAGACACACCTGTGGATGTACTTTAATGCACACCTGAAACGCACTGCTTCTTTGTATAGCATCATGGAAATGTCTAAAGAAATTAGCCAAGATATCAGGAAGAGAATTGTGGACTTGCACAAGTCTGGCTCATCCTTGAGTACAATTTCAAGATACCTGAAGGTGCCTCATTCATCTGTGCAAACAATTATATGCAAGTACAAACAAAATGGGAATGTCCAGCCATCATACCACTCAGGAAGGAAACGGTTCTGTGTCCCAGAGATGAACATGCTTTAGTCCAACATGTGCATATCAACCCAAGGACAAAAACAAAAGACCTTATGAAGATGATGGTGGAAGCTGGTAAGATTGTGTCAATATCCACAGTGAAACGAGTACTGTATCAATATGGGCTGAAAGGCCACTCTGCCAGGAAGAAGCCATTACTCCAAAAGAAACATAAAAAGCCAGATTAATGTTTGCAACGCACAGGAGCAAAGACCTTAATTTTTGGATACATGTCCTGTGGTCATAATGACCATCATTACGTTTGAAGGAAAAAGGGAGAAGCTTGGAAGCCTAAAAATACCATCCCAAATGTGAAACACGTGGGTGGCAGCATCATGTTGTGGTTTTGTTTTGCTGCAGGAGGGACTGGTGCACTTCACAAAATAGATGGCATCATGAGAAAAGAAGATTATGTGGCAATACTGAAGCAACATCTTAAGACATCAGCCAGGAAGTTAAAGCTTTGGCATAAATTGGTCTTCCAATTGGACAATGACCCGAAGCATACTGACAAAATGGTAACAAAGTGGCTTAAGGATATCAAAGTCAATGTTTTGGAGTGACCATTACAAAGCCCTGATCTCAATCCTATAGAAAATTTATGAGCAAAGCTGAAAACGAAGGTGCGAGCAAGGCGACCTACAAACCTGGATCAGTTACACAAGTTTTGTCAGGAGGAATGGGCCCAAATTCCGACCAACTATTGTGAGAAGCTTGTGAGAAACGATTGACCCAAGTCATTCAGTTTAAGGGCAATGGTACCAAATACTAATGAAATGTACAGTATGTAAACTTTTGACTTTGCAGTAAGTAATAAAAATGCTTTAAAACATTCTCTCTCTCATTATTCTGGCATTTGGCAAATATTAAAAATGATGGTAATCCTAATTGATCTAAAACGTGAAAGGTTTATCCTGATGTCATGTTAGATATTGAGAAAAACATGTATATGTGTCTTTTTATATAGTGTATGTAAACTTCTGGTTTCAACTGTATATGCCCTCCCATCCTGGTATATATATCCCCCCCCATCCTGTTATATATGTGTCCCCCATCTTGGTATATATGTTCCCCCTATACTTGTATATATGGCCCTCCCATCCTAGTATATATGGTCATCCAATCCTGGTATATATAGCCCTCTCATCCTGGTATATATGGCTCTTTCATCCTGGTATTTATGGCCCTTCCATCCTGGTATATATGATCTAAAATACTGGTATATGTGGCCCTCCTTCCTGGTATATATGATCTAAAATCCTGGTATGTGTGGCGCTCCATCCTGGTATATATATGCCCCCCCCCCCCCCCATCCTGGTATATATGTCCTCCCCAACCTGGTATTTGGCCCTCCCATCCTGGTGTATATGGCACTCCCATTCTGGTATATATGATCTCCATCCTTGTATATCTGGCCCTCTATCTTGGTATATATGTCGCCATTTCTAGTATATATGATCCCCATCATGCCGCATACTTAAAAAAAATAAACCATTCTGCTCACCTTCCCTTTGCTCCTGCACGGTGCGGCACCATCTTCTGAGGCTGGCAACTTACTTCAGTGTATAAACGGCGCAGCGGCCCTCACATGCCGACATCAGCTGCCAGAATATTCACTGCTCCCCACGCCTGGGATTATGGGGGGGGTCTCGCATAAATTGAAACTAGAATACATGGTGGAAGGTGTAAAAAGCAAACAGGACACAGTAAAGTAACATTGTGTAGATACACAGTAATACTCATCATACATGATTGTGTCAACAAAATGGAATTCTCACCCATTCTTTGTTTCTCCGGGATGAAAGTTGCTGTCTGGGGAGTTCCTTCTGGACCAAGTAGTTGTATAAGCTGGCCCTGTTAGTCCCTTTAGGCTCAAACTTAAACTATCCCCACAAAGCTCCCGCTCTGACAAGGGCAGACCACAGCCAGCCCTGTATGGAGGCCCTGCACTTTCCCTTTGACATTTTGTTGACACAATCATGTATGAATTATTATAAATATGTAGGATCTGCACTCAGACCTCATACTTGTGTTTTGAGAAATCTCTGTTTTTCATTTAAATGTCTGGATTCCTGGAGATAGAAATAAATGCTTAATCCATGGAATAAAGGGAAGAACAGAGATTTTCCCCTAGTTTAATTGATGTATATCTGGATCTGTTAAAAATTGGTGTTTCAGGGGAGGGCGACTTACTGTGTCCCCCGTATACACCCTCTTCCCTCTACAGATTCTATCCAGAGCCTGGTCTTCACACCTGAAGATAGAGTACAAGCTCTTTATGTATTTTTACACATATTTAATATAGAGATGGTCCCCTGACTGTGTTAATGGTAATAATCATTCCAGCATTGAGATCCATCTCTCTTTTTATGGGTGGCATTATCTGTTTATTGTTCTTAACTATTAAATATTAAAAGTTATGTTTTAGATTCTCACTTTAATTGCTGTCTAGTATCTAATCTATAGTGAGAACATATCTCAATATTGGTTGGTGTTACTCTCACTGTTTTGCTTGTTGCTGAAAAGGTGAAAAACCAATTAAAAACAATTTCTGCTTTAGCCCCAAATTAATGGAACGTGTGTATCCATATCATGGATGCCGATACAGTTGAAAACAACAATAGGAAAGGGAGCCATCAGCTGTTGCTCCCTCTCCCATCATTCCCCCTCTCCATCTGAACTCTGTGATGTCTCAGTGTAGAAGGCGCGATGGCATCACTACAGCACGCCCTCTGTGCTGAGCAGTGCAGGGGCTGGAGCTGCGAGGGATAAGGGAGAGGTGAGTATTTGTTTATTTATTTTATATGTATAGAGGACTACATGGGGCCCATAATACTGTATGGAGCACTATATGGTGCCCTTAATACTGTATGGAGCACTAAATGGTGCCCATTATACTGTATGAACCACTATATGGGGCCCATTATACTGTTCCAAGGATTATGTGGTGCCAATAATACTGTATGGAGGACTATATGGGGTCCATAATACTGTATGGAGGACTATGTGTTGCCCGTAATACTGTATGGAGCACTATATGGGGAACATTATACTGTATGGAGGACTATGTGGTACCCATAATACTGAATTCCCCCCCCCCCCCCCAATACTCAGGAGCTCATGAATACACAGTGTTTAGAAAATAAATGTCAGACTAAGGGACCAGAAACCACCACATTCCGATATGAGAACTGCCAGTCTTGATGAATCAGGGCTAAATCTTTACTTGAAAGTTTCAAATGTAATAGAAATGTTCTGGCTGCAGTGAGGAGGTCATGTGATTGGCAGTTACTGGTCATTCCTGGCACCTGCAATGAGAGAGCGAGCACAGCGACTTGTCTACAAGGAGCATCCGGAGAGTTTTTAGCCATAAAGGCACAATGTTTTGTCATTTTTTCCTTTTCCTCCCATTTGTACCCTCCCCCATTTCCCCTTTTTTCATTTTTGCAGGATTTACAGGATTCCATCATCCTTTTACTGGTCATCGTGTGGCAAGTATCATTCTCTGTAGCCCATATACAGTTCACAGAGCACAATACATTCACATTACACAATGTATACACAGAGGGAGGAATGGAGCTGTCCACATTATTTGATCGGGAAGGAGCTGTGTAACAGATTTATAGTTTTAGAGTCATAAAAGAAACATTAAAAGTGTGCATCATCCGTCAGAGGTATCGGTTTATCTTATATGTCCCAGCGTATACATTAAATGGATGCCTAAATGTGATATAAAAATAGTCTATCACTGGTCATAGAGAGAAAGGGGACAAGAGAGCAGGAGAACTATATATGTATATGACTCACCCCCTGGGCTGTGGGGCACCCGGAACCGGGCTTCTGTACGATGTTGGGGGTAGTAGTGGCAACCTGATCCCGTGGCTCAGGGTGGTCAGACCAAATGTTGTGGCAGTCTATTTATAGATTTGTGAATGTCCGACTACGCCACCCGTGGATTGTGGTCAGGGTAACCGCCGCTGCAAGGCAGACAGCTGAGGCTGGTGTTGATGTGCAGCACATGGGTAGGATAACTCCCCACGGGAAGAGTGTAGCCTCAGGGCAGTGTAGGTGAATGCTGGGGGTGATAGTGCAGGCCGCAATAGTAAGAGTTCAGAGTCCGCTTCAAACAGTCCAGGGTCTTTATTGTAGGTGTTATTAACGACCCAACAGTAGTACAGGTTAGGAATGGGCCTGGGTGTCTGAGAGCATTCGGGCGAGCCCCACTGGTCAGGGCGAGTGTGTAGGCCTACCGTTCTCTCTATGCTCTTTCTGACTATCCCCCTCTTCGTGGTGTAATAGCCCACGTCCCTGAGCTGGCCGTGTACTTCTCGCCTGTATGGCTTGCGACTCGGGCCTTGGGTACCTTTTGCTTTCTCCTCGCTGTACTGGTCCCTCTGTGTGGCGGAGCCTCCAGGCTTCTTAGGCCAAGGGACCTGCAATCCCTTGCGAGTTGGTTCTCTGCTGCTGGGCTTACAACCCTGACAGCCTCGGACCCCAATGTCCGGTTGTGTGATTCTCTCAGCCAGGACCGACTCTCGTCGCCTCTGTCCCTGGCTTGCAGTTTCTCCTCTGCCTCACGGACTCCTCAGCTACAGCTGAACTGTCCCTCCTTCTCTGGGACTAGTCTCAGTCCTGAGCTAGGTCGTCCAGTTCTCTCTAACCCTGCCCCCAGTTCCAGCTTTTATAGGGGCAGCCAGCTCACCCTACTGGCCTGGGACAGGAGGTGCTGTATGCTAATTGTCCCTAACCAGGGAACCTCCCTCCTGCTCTCAGACACAGCCTTTAATATTTGTGGCATCCAGACCTGGGGTGACACATTCCCCCCTAGTAAAATTTAGTACTCCGGACTAAACAGGAAACACAAATACAGGGTATAAATGACAACATAACATATTTACAAGTACATTTTGTCCTTAAGGCCACGGCGCTTCCGTGACCGGGTGTCCATATCACCCAACAAGGTGAAGTTTTCCACAGTGTGGGGACCTGTCTCCATAAACCCCAAGTTCCTGGCCTTGGGCATGGCGGCAAGGTAAAAGCTAACTACTTTGGACCACAAGGAGGCCACGCCGGACAGGTTTTTCTTCTGTGGCAATCTTCACAAGAGGGCACCAGGTGCAACTATCTACGTGGTAGTTCCGGTTATTCACCGTCCATAACCTGTCAGTCCATTGTATCTAGGAAAACTGGGAAAACAGTATTAGTAACCAGGTAACAAGTATAACACATTAACTACATACTTTACATTTAGATCTTCCAGCGAGCTGGTATTTGACCCCTAGTAATCCGGGTTGACCTGCGTAACCCACTGTCTGGTGGTGGTCTAACCTGGCTTTCCCCACTAGCATTTAGGGTACAGCTACTAGCTGGGTTTACAGGCAGGGCAGGCAGCTGTCTGCAGGTCCTTTGGCTTACCGCAGGCATGGCAGGATCACTGTCAGCAGAGGGTTGACTCTCCTGGGCTGCTGGCATGGGTTCTTCTGCCTCCGGGGCTGCTTGTTCCTCTTGTTCTTCCTGCTCTGCTGTAGGCTCCTGCTGGGTTGGCTGAAGGAAGTGTAGGACGGGTACCACTATTGCATCGTTTATCCGAGTCCAGGATACTCTCCAAGAACTGTGTTGATCATTTCTTCTTTGTCCTCTGCAAGTTCAAGGTCATCTTGATCTTCTCCTGCACTCTGTAGTTGCTCGGGGCTCCGTTTTAGGTGGTCTCTGGAGACAGTGCTAGTGGTTTCTCCTCCATCCTTGGTAATTACACATACCTTCGAGTTGTCGTGGTTGGACGGCAGTACTGTTTACGGGTCTCTCTCCCACTGGTCATCCAGCTTGTGAAGCTTTCTCTTCCGCTTCAGGACCTGCTCGCCAGGTTTCAGGGGACCAGCAAGGGCTCTCTTGCTTTTCTCTCGCTTGAGCCAGATTCCTCTCCACACTCTCCTGTACCTTCTTGTACTGCAGCCGCCATTCCGTATCCCAGTCCGCGTCTGGGGGAGGTGTCCTCGGGTGTCAGGACTCCCATCTCCAGGTCTATCGGCAGCTTACCTGGTCTTGTTCGCATCAGGTAAGCCGGGGTGCAATTGGTAGCATTCATCGGGATATGGTTGTATAAGTCTATCAGGTCCGGCAGTTTTTCCGGCCACAGGCTGCGTTCCTCTAGGGGCAACGTTTTGAGGAGATCAATGACAATATTATTAATTTTCTCACACAGCCCGTTTGTTTGCGGGTTACATAGTTAGTAAAGCCGAATAAAGACTTGCGCCCATCAAGTTCGACCTGTAAGTTCTGTAATTGCTAAAGTTGATCCAGAGGAGGGCAAAAACCCCAAATGATTTAGCCAATCTTCACGTGAGGAAAAATTCCCTCCTGACTCTGAAACCAGGCGTTGTCCGAATCTTCTTACAGCCGTAGAGGTTGCAGAACTCCTGGAAGATTTCCGCCTCGAACGCTGGACCTTGATCTGTCAAGACCTGTTCCGGATACCCGTGTGGACGGCAGAAGTGTTGTTGGAAGGCTCTGGCCGCTGTTTGGGCTGTCAAGTCTTTAACGGGAACCACCACCAGGAACCGGGAATAGTGGTCCACTATTGTCAGGGCATAGACGTAGCCCGACCGGCTTGGAGCCAATTTCACATGGTCCAGAGCTACCAGCTCAAGAGGCTGCCTGGTGACAATGGGCCTCAAGGGTGTCTTCTGGCTGGTAAGTCCTTCCTTCTGAGGTTACATGGGCCGCAGTCCCTGCACCACTTCTCTATGGCCCCTCTCATACCGACCCAGTAGAACCGCTCTCTCAGTAGGAACTCCAGTTTCTTCCAACCCGAAGTGACCTGCTCTGTTATGGTAGGCCTCCAGGACCATTGCTGCATCTAGTCTCGGGACCACTACCTGCCAGGTCAGCTCGTGCGTCCTGTGGTTGACAAGCCTTCTGCACAGTTTACCTTTGTAGAGGAATAGCCTGCTTTTTTTCTTCCATAACTGCTTGGCTTCCTCTAGAGCGTCCGGGCCAGGGCTAGCGCCTGCCTGGGTCAACAGGTCTTTCACCAGGCGAATTGCAGGGTCACTATCTTGCGTTTCAGCCCAGCCGTGGTGGGGTAAGGAGTTGAACATGACGGTGGTTAGGTCTTTGTCTCTTACCCGGTGAGAATACTGAGTGGCCCCATACCGGTGGAACGCAGGGAGCTCTACTTCCTCCAGCTCCTCCGAGTCTTCTTCCCCTTCGGGTAGGTGGGGCATTCTCGATAGGGCATCTGCGTTGGCGTTGGTCCTGCCTGCCCGGTATTTGATTGTGAAGTCATAGTTCGATAGCCGGGCCATCCACTGCTGTTCCAGGGCACCAAGTCTTGCATTGTCCAGGTGTGTCAACGGGTTGTTGTCCGTGTACACGGTGAACTTTGCGGAGGCCAGGTAATGTTTAAACCGTTCTGTGACGGCCCACACCACTGCCAAGAATTCTAGCTTGAAGGAGCTGTAATTCTCCGGGTTTCTTTCAGTGGGCCTCAGCTTCCGACTGGCGTACGCGATCACCCTTTCTCTGCCCTGTTGGTTCTGTGACAGTACGGCTCCCAGCCCCACATTACTGGCGTCTGTGTGGAGGATAAAAGGCTGGTCATAATCTGGGTAGGCCAGGATCTCATCCCCCGTGAGGGCCATCTTCAACTGGCGGAAGGACTCCTCTTCCGGCTTGTCCCACTTGAAGGGTGGCTTTTGGCTTCTGGTCTTAGACTGACCTATCAGGAGGTCCTGCATTGGAGCTGCCATCTTTGTGAACCCGGGGATGAACCTTCGGTAGTAGCCTACCAACCCGAGGAATTGCCTCACTTCTTTGATGTTAGAGGGGCTTGGCCAGCTCTGGATTACTGTAACCTTGTCAGGGTCGGCGGCTACTCCCTCTGCACTCACCACGTGTCCTAGGTACTGTACCTTCGGCTTTAACAGATGGCACTTGGAGGGTTTCACTTTCATGCCAAAGCCTGCCATGGCCTCGAACACCTCAGCCAGGTGCTTTAGATGGTCCTCGTAAGTCTTCGAATAGACAATCACGTCATCCAGGTAGAGTAGGACCGTCTCAAAGTTTTGGTGCCCTAGACAGCATTCCATCAGCCTCTGGAAGGTCCCGGGTGCATTGCAGAGCCTGAATGGCATACAGTTGAATTCACTTAATCCCATCGGGGTGGTGAAGGCGGCATTCTCCTTGTCAGCCTCTGCCACAGGAACCTGCCAGTACCCGCTAGTAAGGTCCTACGTAGAGAAGAAATTAGCTGATTATAGTGCGGCCAAAGACTCCTCTATTCTAGGCCTCGGGTATGCGTCTTTATGGGTGATACGATTGACTTGTCTATAGTCCACGCACATTCTCATGGTACCGTCTTTCTCTTTTTTACCAGAACCAAGGGGGCTGCCCAGGGGTTACAGCTGTCTCTAATGACCCCGGATTCTTTAATTTCTCTCAGCATGCCCTTTGCGTTCTGATAGTGTGCGGGGGGTACAGGTCTGTATCTCTCTTTTATTGGTGGGTGGCTCCCCGTAGGGATGTGGTGTTCTACCCCTTTCACTCTGCCGAAGTCTAGCGGGTGCTTACTAAAGATTCTCTTGTACTCCTGAACCACCCGGTAGACTCCTTGTTTTTGGTGCAAGGGCTGTGGAGTCAGCACCCACGTGGAGTTTCTGGCACCAGTCCTCCTTGTGTTTCTGGGAGCCATTACCTTCCGCCTGGGGAGATGGAGGCAAGGGTTCCACGGCCCTGACAGCATTGTGTTCAACAGTATACAATTTGGCAAGTGTAGCGTACCGGGGCAAGTGTACTTCCCTTTCCCCGATGTTTAAGATCCGGACGGGCACCCTTCCATGGCGGACATCAACCACCCCCCAGGCTGTCAAAATGGTGGGCCTGCTGTCTGAGTACACTGGTTCTACCATGGCTTGGTAGTCTTTCCCTCTTAACCCGATTGCAGTCCGACACCAGATCATCATTTCACTTTTGGGAGGCATGGCAATGGGGAACGGGTCGCTCATCCTCACACTACCGATCTCACCACCAGACAGTTCTACCTGTTGCTGTCTCATCAGGGCTCTTATCTCCTTCTGGAGGACCCTCTGTTGGCTGGAGCTCACATTCATCGCCACCTGCTGCAAAATTACAATTACTTCTGAAAGACAATTTTCAATCACGTTAGTACCCAAGGTTATTTTAGGGTGACTTTCTCGACGATCAATGTCCACAATGATCACTCCCTGTGCCGGCAGTTCAACTTTACCAATCTTAACGGTCATCTCTCTGAACCCCACCTGCGGCACGGGCTGGCCATTGCTGGCGATGATGCTCAAGTCATTGTCTGGGTAGTGGGTTATGTCAGTGTCACTCCAATACTGCTTAAAAAGTACATAGGGGATGGTAGTTACTTGTGACCCGGTATCCAGCGGTACACTCATGGGGATACCGTCCAGCACTATGGGTAAAACTGTGCGTCCCCCCATGTATTCATCACGCCAATTAGACGGGCCTAATGACCTTATGCCTGGGGGTTGGCCCTCTGCCCCAGGTCAGACCCATTTAAAGTACAGTACCTGGCTACGTGTCCCGGCTGGCTGCAACGGCGGCAAATCGGCTGTCCATCCTCAGTGTAACAGTCGGTGGGCCTCCCTCTGAACGACAGAATCCTCCTCTGTCGACGCCACTGGACATCCTCCGGACTTGAAGCCAGCTTGATTGGTCCTGACGAGTCCATCTGTAATGACTGTACGGTCCTGGTCAATGCAGCAACACTCTTTGTTAGTTCTTGGACCTGGTGGTGCAGGTTTGCTGGCGGGGATGGGTTTAGAGCCTGCACATCAGCCCCCACAAGGTCTGCGGGGTAGGGCGCCGCCCCCTGGTGGTAAGTGATGGCAGGGCGCCGGGAAACTACAGCGCCACCTGGTGCGGGTTCTCGGAGCACCCGGATGGCCCTATCTTTGAACTGTGCAAAAGTCAAATCGGGGTTCTGTAGGGCCATGAGGCGCAGCTGGGTTCTGTGGGCGCTGGACAGCAGACCTTCTATGAACTGCTCAGTCAATAATTTATCTGTATCCTGCACGCTGCCAGGGTCAGCTTGCTTGATTGCTCCCAAGGCTTCCTGTAAATTTAGGCCATAATCTCTGATGCTGTCTTGAGCTCGCTGCTTACATCCATAGAACCACATTTTGATTTCTGCTGAGGTACGGGTATCAAAGGTGTCCCGTAGATGGGTCAGAACCCCCCCTTACAGTCCTTTTCTCCTCAGCTGTGCAAGACTTTACCTCCCGCTGGGCCGCACCAGTTAACTGCCCTATCAGTATGCTTACTTTCTGTTCTTCTGTCAGGGGATAAACTTTGAACAGGCTATACAGCCTTTCTTTAAAGTCGCCCAAGGTATGCGACTCGCCGGCATACTGTGGCAGCCAGGCCGCTCCGGGGATATAGGGCATGGAAAACGGCATCACAAGCTGCAGCGGCTACGCTGGTGGTAGAGGGTCCCTCCGCGTCCGACATCTTCCTCCCCCCTAGTTAACCGTGGCCTACCTTCCGGCGATCCTCTTCTGTAGGCCGTGGCTCCGCTCGCGATGCTCTGGGCGAGGACCTTGCGTCGCACGGTGATGACGCCGGCGTCCGCTGGATCTCTTTCCAGGACCTTGCGCAGCATCTCAGCGTAGGGCGGGGCTATAGGTCTTGCGCATTTTTGACGTCCATGCCCCTCTTCTTCCCGCGCGGCGTCCCGAAGATGGCGCCCGATGGCGGGAAACTGCAACGGATGGCGGGAAATGGCCCGAATGGCGGGAAACTTCACCCAGGTATGTATAAAGTCTTTTTCAGGCACACAATACCCGTTTGTGGCGGGTTGGTCACAATCCTGCCGACTACGCCAAAAAGCTGACTCACCCCCTGGGCTGTGGGATACCCGGAACCGGGCTTCTGTACGACGCTGGGGGTAGTAGTGGCAACCCGATTCCGTGGCTCAGGATGGTCAGACCAAATGTTGTGGCAGTCTATTTATAGATTTGTGAATGTCCGACTACACCACCCGTGGATTGCGGTCAGGGATAACCGCCGCTGCAAGGCAGACCGCTGAGGCTGGTGTTGGTGTGCAGCACAGGGGTAGGATAACTCCCCACGGGAAGAGTGTAGCCTCAGGGCAGTGTAGGTGAATGCTGGGGGTGATAGTGCAGGCCACAATAGTAAGAGTTCAGAGTCCGCTTCAAACAGTCCAGGGTCTTTATTGTAGGTGTTATTAATGACCCAACAGTAGTACAGGTTAGGAATGGGCCTGGGTGTCTGAGAGCATTCGGGCGAGCCCCACTGGTCAGGGTGAGTGTGTAGGCCTACCGTTCTCTCTATGCTCTTTCTGACTATCCCCCTCTTTGTGGTGTAATAGCCCACGTCCCTGAGCTGGCCGTGTACTTCTCGCCTGTATGGCTTGCGACTCGGGCCTTGGGTACCTTTTGCTTTCTCCTCGCTGTACTGGTCCCTCTGTGTGGTGGAGCCTCCAGGCTTCTTAGGCCAAGGGACCTGCAATCCCTTGCGAGTTGGTTCTCTGCTGCTGGGCTTACAACCCTGACAGCTTCGGACTCCAATGTCCGGTTGTGTGATTCTCTCAGCCAGGAGCGGCTCTCATCGCCTCTGTCCCTGGCTTGCAGTTTCTCCTCTGCCTCACGGACTCCTCAGCTACAGCTGAACTGTCCCTTCTTCTCTGGGACTAGTCTCAGTCCTGAGCTAGGTCGTCCAGTTCTCTCTAACCCTACCCCCAGTTCCAGCTTTTATAGGGGCAGCCAGCTCCCCCTACTGGCCTAGGACAGGAGGTGCTGTATGCTAATTGTCCCTAACCAGGGAACCTCCCTCCTGCTCTCAGACACAGCCTTTAATATTTGTGGCATCCAGACCTGGGGTGACACATATACACACAACAAGCTTTATAGGAAAGTAATGTATATAACTGAAATTACGTGTATAAGTGGCCCCCTAATAAGAAGCCATGGTTTACATTAAAAGATTGTTCCCATAGGTTGAAGGAAGAGGTCATGAAAAAATGCTATTTCTGTAAGGACCTATGATGACTACATGGCAGTGCTAGTTAGTGTGTCTGTCAGAAATCGCATAATCAGGGCTGCTCCCCAGCTTATAAACATATAATGATGACCCTAATGGTAAACCAGACTGGGAAGACCATCTCCAACACCCTAGAGGCAATTCGGCAATTGGGTAATTTGGGAGATTGGGGCCCCAGGACTAGTGGTAATTTTGTTTCCGGAGAGCAGCGTAGAGAATCTAAAAACAATAACAATGGCTCCCGCATATCGCGCAAGGATATGTTTATTGCCTTGTTGAAAGATGAGGTTCCCAAAGAGGAAATTGATGGGATTGGTACTGACTAGTGATGAGCGAGCGTGCATGCTCGCTACTGCTCGGTGCTCCCCCGAGCATTTCACTGCTCGAGATGTGTGGCGCCCCTGAGGGTTCAGTCGCCACAGGGGTACTGCACCTCAGCTCGAAGTGTGGTATCTCCTCTTCCAGGTAAGGATGGAGCATTTCTCAGGACCCCACTTTACCACTCAACACTAAACCACTCCTGTCCAGTAGGGGGTCTAAATGCACCAGGGTGCTGCCCCAGCCCGGGATAGAGGAGATGGGGGGGAACCAAAGATGGGGGGAACCATGTAGTGGGTGAGGGTGGAGAACATACTTTTAGGAAACACTTATTCTTTCATATTTAATCTCCGGCCATCTTAAGTTCAAGGTCTTTGATTGTGATATTCGTCTGTGATTGTGGTATTCGTCTGTGATTGTGGTCTTCTGCCAGAGTCCAGCAAAAGTCTGCAGCTGACTGAAGATACACGGTCCTCGTTCTCTGGCCTTGAGACGAGGAGTGGGTCTGAGTTAACCACTGTCTCTACCCGGTCAAGGTCCTGACCTAAGAAGGCCTGGAGGGGAGCAGGCAAAAGGATCCCAGGGGGGATACGGACGGAGCGGAGTGGCCACCTGTACTCTTTATTCTGGCCTAGTCAGAGGGATTCCTGCTGCAAGAGGGGTGACTGGCCCCCGATATCTGACTTTGTTACTTCACGTCTCAGTCAGAAAAGCCCGGAGGCTTAGTGGATCCCAGGGGGGATACGGACGGAGTGGCTTACGCCACCTGTATCTCTTACACTGCGTTTATCCAGTGGGACCCGGCCTTACACCTCGTTCTAACCACACACAGTCAGGAGAAGATTTAGTGGGAGAACTTACCAAGGAGAGGAACACACACCAGAGGGGTCTCGACAGGTGCTCCTGATCTACCTGGAAAGTGCTGGACCCACCATCCCGGTGGTCGCAGTACGCCGTGAGTAGCAGAGGGAAGCTTTTGCGGCTGAAGTTCATCTGAAAGTGAGTAAAAGCCCTGGATGACTTCACACACCGCCTCAGCCTGTTATTTCCTGCGCGGCACTGCACCCACCATTCCTTCTCACACTGCCCTGAGGCCTGCTCCGCCTGTGGGGAGCTGTCCCATCTTAGCAGCCCGTAACACCAGCCTCAGTGGACTGTAGCAGCGCTGGTGTCCATCACCGGAAACCGCAGGTGGCGTAGTCGAAATATCACTCTTACTTGAAAGGCCAATATTTTTATGTGACGGCCCTGGGCACGGAACGGTCCAGGCCACGACTGCCTCCCCCGCTACCCCTACACTGACCCGGCTCCGAGTAAACCCATATCCCAGGGAGGGCTGGAGCGTCGCAGATGCTCGGCGCTCGCCGAGTATTTCCGGGGGTTGCTTGGCGGGAACTCGGGTCTCCTCCCTGCATGTTTGGTGCTCTTTAGAGCGCCAAGCAACATGCAGGGATGGTCTGCCACACACTGTAATGCCGCAGCCATGTTGGTTGTGGCATTACAGTGATTGGCTGGCCGCACAGCGTCATCAGGTCTATATCAGACCTGGCGCCGCCATGCTCGTCACAGTCACTCCGGAATCAGACAGTGTAGGGAGAGCTGCTGCTAAGCTAGGGAGAGATTTGCTTGTTTCTAGTTAGTGTAGGTATGCCAGACTATATTAGAGACACATATTCATCTCAACTAACAGTCCTTCTGAGGACTAATCCAGCTGCAGAGATATCAGTGCTAGGCAGGCAGGCAGAGTATATAGCAGACTGCAGTGCACATAGCAAGAGGGTCCATTCCAGTTCTGTCTGCTGCTTTTCCAGATATTTCCAGAAAATAGCCCTAGGTATCGGGTCAGGAATATATATATTTTTATTTTAATCCTGATTATATACTTAAAAAGCAATCCAGAGAACACAATTTTTTATCGTCATTTGCTTGTTGGCACTGCAGAGTACAGCCAGGTCCTTTTCATATTACAGCGCTAAAAATGCAGCTATTTAAAACTGCTTTGTCCATCACACGGATCACATATAATTGCGCTCCAATTTGAGCCATTTGTAGTGAGCGTGGAAGATATTGTCGTCCATTTTAAATGCACAAGGCACGTGGCAAGAGACGGGGAACTGGACGTGATGGTGATGGTGCATGCAGAGGCCGAGGCCGTGGGCAAGCTGAAATTGTGCCACAACAAACACCCACTGCTTCTCGCTCGACCTTCCTGTCCCAATTAATAGGGGACCATAGAACACCACTATTGAACACAGAGCAGTGTGAAAAGGTTAGTGGTTGGATAGCAGATAATGCTTCCAGTCACTTAGCCACCACCACCACCACCACCCTGTCTTCCACACAGGTCAAGTCTCAGTAGCCGTGAGTCTGGACTGCATATTCCTCACCCTGATCCTCCCCTTCCTCCCACCATGCCGAGTGCCCAGAGACAACTGATCCCACACTTGGACACTCCGAAGAGCTGTTCACTTTTCCATTTATAGATTCGGGCCTCTTGCCTGGTCCACTTGAAGCGGGGCAAGAGAAGATCGCATTTAGCAATGCCCAAATATTTGAGCAGCCACGGTGATACGAAGGCGATGGTGGGAAAGTGTCACGAGAGGTGGACTATGAGACACAATTGCCAGAAAGTCAGGAGGAGGACCATTGTGCGGAGGTGGAAGACGAGGTGGTGGATGATATAGTAACTAACCCAACCTGGCAGGAGGACATGCAGAATGAGGACAGCAGCACACAGGGGGAGGAAGGAAGAGCACCCCAACAGGCATGAAGATGCACTGTGGTGGTCGCAAACAGAAGGCGAGAAAGAGTTCCCAGTAACACCAACTCGACGGACGTTGCCAGTGCAACTGTTAGGTCTTCTCGAGTCTAATTGATTTTTAAAGACTCTGCCGATAACCCCAAAAAGGCCATTTACACCACCTGCCAGGCCAGCATTAGGCCAGAATGATTAGGCACATGGCAGCAAAGCACCCGACTTTGTGGGCCGAACCCCAGGGTCCAGGAACAGTGTCTGCAGGTGACACCACTGCTTCTTCCGCTGTTTTGTGTGCAAGCCAATCCCCTGTCCATAGTGCATGCGAAGATGCCTCCTGCCCTGCACCTGTCGTTGCACAATCTCAAATAGCATCATCAGCAAGCACGTCCTTGTCCCAGCGCAGCATTCAGTTGTCCATACCCCAGTCCTTGGAACGCAAGCGCAAATACGCAGACAACGCCCCATAGGCCACACTACTAAATTTCCACATTTTGCGACTGCTTGCGCTCGAAATGTTGCCTTCTAGGCTCGTGGAGACGGAAGCTTTCCGCGACCTGATGGCAGCGACCATCCCTCGGTACTCGGTCCCCAGCCGCCACTATTTCTCCTGATGTGCCGTCCCTGCATTACACAACCACGTGTCCCACAACATTAGCCATGCCCTCAACAATGCAGTTACAGGGAAAGTCCACCTAACCAGGGACACGTGTACAAGTGTTTGTGGTTAGGGACGGTACATCTCGCTGACGGCACACTGGGTTAACATAGTGGAAGCCCAGTCGGACCTTGGGACGGAACACATCCTCCCGATGCCGAGGATTGCAGGCCCTAGGTCAATCAGGGTTGCCCCCCACAGTCTACAGCTCCTGCACCTCATCCTTCTCCTCCTTTTCAGCCTCAATCTCCGAAATGACCATGTAGCACCCTGAGGATTCGGCTGCTACAGGGGTATTGCACCTCAACCCAGAGGTGTGATATTCCACTCCCGGGTAAGGATGGAGTGTGGAGCTGAGCTCGGTTAGCTGCATGCACTACACACATCCCATTTCCGGAGGGCAGACCAACGGTACTCCCACTTAGAAATGTGCAGGTACGATCGAGTCTGTCCTTGGCTGGAGTGGGAGGGGGGTGGAATATCCCAGTAGTGTAGGGGCAGATAGGGGGAGCAGTCTGGGTAGTGCTAGGAGCTCATTGGGTGCTGGTCACCTGAGCTCACACATAGAGGGAGTATATAAGGTGGGAACCATCTTAGAACAGGGTCTTTGTAGAGGGTCTGACAGGCAGACAGTCACCAGCCAGCCTGTTGTGGAGGAAAGAAGCAGAAGAGCAGAGCAGCCCCAGGCCCAGAGAGAGAGAGAGGAGAACGAAGGACCCAGAGGGGGAGAAAGAAAGAACTCTGAGAACCCAAATCAGACCAGAGGGTGAAGAGTTGGCAACAGGGTACCGGATCCCAAGCTGGTGGAGGCTACAGCACACCTCAGCCAGAGACCGGAGGTCGTGGGCAGCATCTGCCACGACCACCCACTAAATCCACCCGGAAGGCAGACCACGAGTAGGGTCAGGGAACCCAGTGACAAGGGTTCACCAACAAGAGGCCCGAGGGAGCCGGACATAGGTGGATCCCTGGTGGGGACGGCCAGAGACGAGGACAGGACAGAAAGGGAGCTCAGAACCACGCTCCAGAACTACTTGGGGGTTGGCCGAGTCCAGGACCTGGTGGACGCAGCACGGCTCGGGTGGTCACTCAAGGCCGGAGTGACCGGAACAACAGCAGTAAGTAAAAACCCTGAACTGCAGAACCCGACTCTGTCTCTCATTACCATCCTCTCTGCACCTCTACAACCACCATCCTCTGCACCTGACCCCCTGAGGCTATACCCCTCCCGTTGGGGGTTATACTACCTAAGCTGCGCACACACCATCAGCCTCAGTGGACCCTGCTGCAGCGGCGGCCGTAGTGACCGCAATACAACGGGTGGCGTAGTCGACATAAAGAACTTTAGTAACATCAGTAAGGACTGCCACACACTGAGCTTGACGCCCTGGGCACGGACCGGGTCACCGCCACTCGGAGACTACAACCCCCATCTGATCCGGCTCCGGGTATTCCCCTAAAGAATATGGCCCAGGGGGCGCGTCAACTTCATCAGTCACAAGCTGGAAGCACTGCCTCAGCCAAGCGGGCTGTGCTGAAGCTAATATGCTTAGGTGGCAAACCGCACAATGCTGAAAAGTTGTGGACAGCTCTGAAAAAGCAAGCAGATCTGTGTCTGACACTACTGAACCTACAGTCAGGCATGGTCATGTGTGACAATGGCCGGAACCTGGTGGCGGCTCTGAGGTGAGGCGAGCTCACACATGTACCATGCCTGGCCCATGTGTTTAACCTCGTGGTTCATCGGTTTCTCAAAACCTACCCAGAGCTGCTGGATCTGCTCATCAAAGTACGCCGCCTGTGTGCCCATTTTAGAAAGTAAGGTACAGCTTCCGCTGCCCTTGCCGTGCTTCAGCAGCGTTTGCAGCTTCCGGCTCATCGACTGGTGTGTGATGTCTCCACGCGTTGGAACTCTACACTGCAGATGTTGGAAAGAATTTGTTAGCAGAAGAGGGCAGTTGTTCACTACCAGCATCAACAAGGCTGTATTCAGTTCAGACTCCACACAAGACCTCAGGGGTGGACATGGATAGCAGACATCTGTACCATCCTCCAAAATTTTGAGGATTCCACCAAGATGGTGAGCGGTGATGACGCCATAATTAGCGTCACCATCCCGCTTCTCTGTCTGCTGAAATGCTCGCTGCTCAGAAGCAAAGAGGATGCATTGCAGGCGGAGCACAATGAGATGGAGCAAGGAACCATACAGGATGATTACACACAGTCCAGCCTCATCTCATCCCAACGGGGATTGGGTGACAATGAGCAAGAGAAGGAGGAGGAAGAACAGGAGCTAGTTTCTTGCGCTATAGACGGTACTACCTGCACAACTGTCATACCGTCAGTTCAGCGTGGATGTCCTGAGGACAGGGAAGAGGAGGAGGAGAGCATGATCAGTCATCCTCTTGGTGAGGACACGGAAGTCTTGCCTGTTAGCAGTCTGGCACGCATGGCTGAGTTTGTGTTACGCTGCCTTTCCCGTGACCCTTGCGTTCTCCAAATTTTGGGTGACAGTCATTACTGGTTGATGACACTTCTAGACCCACGCTACAAGGAAAACATTATATCTCTTATTCCTGAGGCGGACAGGTCTACAAAAATGGGGCAGTACCAGAAGGCCCTTGTTGTGGAACTATTAAAAAAATTCCCTTTTGAAAACGCTGGCAGCAGAGGTCACAGTTCATTGGACAACCAAGGAGTACAGCCGAGAGAGACACAACTCCAATCCAGCAGAGGCAGGGGAACACTGTCAAAGTTCTGGGAGAGTTTTCTCAGCCCCTCCCATTGCACAGGCCCTGAGGTGCGGGTTACTCTCACAAGGAGTGCAAAGTTTGGGAAGATGCTGAGGGAGTACCTTGCCGACTGTACCAATGTCCTCCATGATTCCTCTGTGCCTTATAATTATTGGATATCCAAGCTGGACACGTGGAATGAACTGACTCTCTACGCCTTGGAGGTCCTGGCCTGCCTGGCCGCTAGCATTTTATCAGAGAGGGTTTTTAGTGCCGCTGGTGAAATTACAACTGATAAGAGCATCCACCTGTCAACTGTAAAAGCTGACAGGCTGACTCTTATAAAAATGAACAAGGGCTGGATTGGGCCAGACTTCTTAACACCACCATGATAGCAGCGTAACATAAACTTAAATCCAGTGTCTTTTTTTGGGAGGTGTATTCCCATGCATCTTTTCACAGCCACACATGGGTATACGCTTCCTGATTTTGGATATTTGCTTCTGGTCTTCAATATGTTCATTTATACCCCCCAGGGGTAAATGTTTGTCAGCCCATACGCTTAGTGCATGGGCATTACAAGTATAGGAGACCCGCTCCTTTCTAATGGGAACATTTTTTTATGAGGCCCTCCTCCACATCTTTTCCAAGGTGCATTGGAGTGCCTCCAAATTTTTGGCGCCCTTGCATTCACTGCATAGGCCAACACAATGGGAGACCCACTTCCTATTAATAGGAACATTGTTTTCAGGAGGCCCTCTAACCTCCACGTCTCTTCCAAGGGACATTGGAGTGCCTCCCAATGTTTGGCAGCCCTTGCATTCACTGCATAGGCAAACAGCATGGGAGACCCACTTTCTAATAATGGGAACATTGTTTTCAGGAGGTCCTCCTCTAAGTCTCTTCAAAGGGGTACTGGGGTGCGTCCAAATTTTCAAAGGGGTATTGGGGTGCGTCCAAATTTTGTGCAGCCCTGCCACTCACTGCATACGCAATAATAGTATAGGAGACCCACTCTTTAGTAATGGGAACAACAAAGCACAGCCGGCTGATGGCTCTCTAAGAATGGTAAGGGCCGACTGCTGGCCCTTTAAGAATAGAAAAGGCCGCCCGATAACCCTATAAAAATAGGCTTTGTGACTTTCAGAGTGCCTCCTTCATAAATGAAACAGGATGTGTCTGATGATGTGTCACACACCACATGGCCAGATAAGGTTGTAAAATATTAAAATTACATCTCCCGGTGAATGCATTTGTCACGGTTGAATGCAAAAAGGCATCAAAAACGCTGGTGTGGAGGAGTATTTTTGGTTTTGGTTATTTATTTTGCCTTATATACAAGTCATTACCCTGTAAAGGATGTTCCTTAACATATTTCCCAGGAAAATCCATTTTGGTTTCGTTTTTGTATGTTTTATTGTGAGTTCGTAAAAGTGGCGTAATACCTCTGACAACGTTGTTCACAGCAGTGACCTGGGAGTCAGAAATGCTTTCAGGGGTCTTCCCCATGCTGTTCCCATGTCATTTGAGCACTGTTCCCATCGATTTGGGCAATTTTTAGGCCTCTGCAGACCTCCGGGGGGAGCCGCCTGAAAAATGTTCGAATTTTTCATAGACTTACATTGGGCTCATTGCTCGGGTCGAGCATTCCAATTTGCTCGACTCGAGCATTTTAGTGCTCGCCCATCACTAGTACTGATGAAATGTGGAAATTATACCAAAAGCGAGGGCTTCATAAGAAATCAGGAAGTTCACAAAATAAAAAGGTGACAGTGGAAGATTCTGGATCCCCACAGCGTGGGCGTAGTTGGACACGGAGAGAGCGGGAGGGCCCACTCCCACTTCGTCCCCAGTGAAACCCACAGCGCCGGGGTTTGAGGATCTTTACGCTGAAGTAAAATTGCTGTTGCAGGAGGTCAAAACACAGCGACAGGAGTTGACTTTTTCTCCCAGAGAGGTTTCCCAGTCAGAGGGAGACACAAGTGATTGACTTCTTGGCCGAGCCCTCCACATAGATAGACGCCCTCATGTAAATTTGGTCATTAATTGGCAAAATAAGAATAGGGGCTCACAACAATAAATGTTATTAATCTTAACCAATCACAGTATATAAACTAAAGGGAAGACATTTTAAAATTATATATTTATTAAGGTATAAAGTTAAAAACATACCAAACAATTGTGCAAAAAAACAAAACAACCCTGACTCACAGGCTAACAGACTAAACATTGTATACTAATTACCAATCAAACAGAAAAAAACCCCAACCAATAACCTAGATTATAATCATGGTTCAGCTTCCCATCTACTGTTAGTAGTTATATTGTCCGAGGTCAGCCTATACTCTCCTAGGTATACCTAAACAAGTAGTATATTGGTTAGATGATTTCAGTATGACATATCTATAACCATCCACTCAAAGGAAGATGCCTAGTACCCAATTTCAACTATAACCATCCTTTCAGATGAAAAATGCTTAATGCCCGAAAAATGCTTAATGCCCGACGCGTTTCACCACAAACTGTCGTAGCGGCTCTTCAGGGGCAACACAAGTTAACAAGCCAATATATGGTTATGTATAACACATTACAGATAACAGTTTCTGTTTACTCCACTGAGAAATCAACAAATAAATCTTCTTCTAGTGTCTCTCTTGCTGTAGCTTTTATTTAGAGATTCATCTAGTATTCCCCATGACCTATAGAGGTTGCTATTCCATCATCATTTATAAACACTCATCAGATCAGAGCCAAATACTCCTTTTGATGATATAGACCTAAGTCTGTCCCACTCCATATGCTGGAAAATATACAGCAAAGATGTGTGGGGGAAAGAACTGTGGCAAGATGTTTGGGCAATTGTGCAAAGAATTAAAGTGACTGTATTTCACGTTGACGTCCATTGTGCTTCAGATAACCTAGAAAGACTCTTCAATTCAATAGCGGATGAACATTCCAAAATATCAGTTGCTGATGCCAGTGAGGAGCCTGACTCAGCTGAAAAGCAACTTGGATTGGCTCAATGGGCACATCAGAAATGTGGGCATCTTGTAGAAAAAGCTACTTATGAATGGGCACAAACCAGAGGAGTGCCCCTCAGGTTACATGTAATTAAGGAAACAATTATGAAATGGCCAGTGTGTCAACATTCACAACAGAGACCTATTCCCCATGTGGTTAGGGGCCATATAGCCCGAGGCAAATTGCCTGGACAAATTTGGCAGGTGGATTATATTGGTCCCCTTCCACAAGATGGAGGATGTGTGTATGTATGCACGGCTGTGGATACATACTCAGGGTACATGATGGCTTGTCCGTGTAAAGCGGCCAATGCCAACAGTACGATCAAAACAATGGAAACCATAGTATTATACTACGGAATTCCGTAACAAATTCAGAGTGACAATGGTAGTCACTTCAGGAACAAGAAGGTTGCAGAATTTTGCTCAGAACATAACATTGAGTGAATCTTTCATATCCCATATTATCCCCAAGCCGCAGGATTGGTAGAGCAGATGAATGGGTTATTCAAAGAACAATTAAAGAAATTGGGAGATGGAACTTACAAAGGGTGGAGAAAACATTTAAATGAAGCCCTTAACATTCTTAACAGGCCAATTGGAGAACAGGAAACACCATCAATGAGGATGATTACCCCCAATTTACAGATAATGCCCTTAAAAGCTTCTACCACAGAACAGACGGTTCTCTATTGGGAATTGGAGACGGGAGCACTAGGACCCTATAGGGCTACTCCACAAGCTGCAGGATTAGATCTACAATCCCATGAGGAAATCAGATTGGAACAGGAGTTATAAAGGCAATCAGAACTGCTATAGGATTACAAATGCCTCCTGAACATTTTGGTCTTATAGCTCCAAGGTCAGATTTAGCCTTAAAGGGAATTCAGGTGATGGGAGGAGTGATAGATCAGGACTATCAAAGTGAAATTAAGGTACTCCTGCTGAATAGTGGGGATAGTGACTGGTTGATTCAAAAAGGAGACAGGGTAGCTCAATTGTTGATTTTATCCATCCAGAAAATGAAGGTGATCAAGGGAACAGCCCCCACAGTAATAACTGTCAGAGGAGATAAAGATTTTGGTTCCAGTCATTCTTTAAATGATGGTGCAAAAACATGGGTAAAACAAGCTGGGGATAAAGGTCCCCCAGAGCCTGCAGAGGTGATTGCTAGAGGGGCAGGTAATGTGTTAATAGTGATGAAGCCAGGACAGGAAAAATGGGAACATATTCCAGCAGACAGGTGTTATCTCAGAGAATAATAAATCTGCTCTTTCTTTTTAGTGTCCAATTCAAATATGGAGATGGTGGCTGATCGGTGTTACAGGCATGGTCCTTTCGGTCTCTGTCTCTACCCAACCGTAGTATCAACAAAGAGAAGAAGTGCCAGTCAAAGAAAATGTGGCATTGTGTAAAATTAAACAGAACCTATGGAGTTACTTGGCACAATTGATGAACATGAGCCATTTTTGTATGACAAAAACTGCTACCGCTACCAATATACTAGAGAATTGTATGGTAGCTATACCAACTCCCTTACAACTGTGGACAAACTCAATAGGGGGGTTTGTCCAAGATGAGGAGATTGAAGGAGATGTGATCCAAAATGATACTTATAACCTGTATTACGCTTGTATAAACTGTACTGGAGAGGACTTCCTTACTGAAGACATGATAACTATAAAGACTCAAAATAATGCATCTGCTGAGTTATGTTATCAAATGACTTGTAATCAAAATAAAATAGGTAAAAATAGAAGGTAACAAAAGGCACAATGAACATAATATCATGTGCGGTTCACGTTCAGATAAAAATTTCAAGAGAATGAGGTAGCGAAAAACATGAAGTGCAACAAAACAGTAATCTCTCTCTCACATATACAACATGTAAAATTGCCCAAGGGGTGGATGTTTTCTTGTGGGAATACAACTTTTAATTATATTTCAGCTAACATAATAGGTGGGCCATGTGTTATTTCTAGATTAGCCCTAATGATGTATCCTTTGTTTCCATCCCATAAAGCTAAACGTCCAAAGAGGGGATTTTCCTGTTTAGCTGAAGATTGTAAGTATAATGTAAAAATATTTAGATTTGAGAGTCCTCAATGGTTGATACCTTTTAATGGCTAACTGAAAAGATGGTAACAAATTGCAAGCTTTCGAGACTACTCAGGCCTCTTCATCAGGCATAGTATACCACAAAATCTGAAGAGTCACATATTTATACACAATAAGACATACAAAAAATGCAATAGGTAAGACAGGTGATGAAAAGCAGAGTTATTATGGAAGAGATAAACAGATCTGGCTATAAATATTTTAGCAGTTAATAGATAAAGAGTGTGAAGGTTTTATTGTCCTGTGATTAGGTCCAGTGTTATGATGGCCTCACAAGTCTGAGGAGCAAATTCCTTAGTTGATGTAGAATGAGATAAATCCATGCGACACATTCATTCCTGTTCTGAAAGTGTTAAAGGTCACCATCAGTTTATATTCATGAAGGAAGCAAACAGACAACTGATGGACACGCGCTACTACAAAAAACTGGAGTCTGACCCTACACAGGACTATTACAAGGAACTAAACAAGTTGGTATCTTGTCTGCCTCACGAATCCATAAGAGCCGATGACCTGATACCAGAGAGTCCAAGAATAGGGACATTCTATATGCTCCCCAAAATCCACAAATCTGGAAATCCAGGAAGACCAGTTATTTCATGTGTGTGCACCCTTACTGAGCAAGTTTCTGGATGGGTAGAGTGTGTTCTTAAACCACTGGTAAAGAGTACACCCAGATACATTCAGGACATGACAGACCTACTGAATAAACTAGCAGCAATAGGTCCTCTACCAGAAGGAACCATCCTGACCACCATGGATGTGGAATCTTTGTATTCTAATATCCCACACAAGGATGGATTAAATGCCTGCAAAATCTTCATAGAAAATACAGGAATTGTTGCTGATTCTGTGGTCAAACTTACAGAATTCATCCTCACACACAATTACATTGAATTTGATAACAACATATATCTACAGGAAATGAAAGGCTAAAGAACCAAATCAATAAACAGGGTTGAAGTACATAAAATCCATATGGACCCATGTTATTGCATGCTGGACTTTAAGTCAGAACGGACCATCATATAAATATACTAGGAGGTCTCTGCTGAGCAGAGAAAAAAAGATGGCCACTAGAGTTCGTACAAATTCATAAAAATATCTTTATTGAAAATATAAATACCACATCAAAACAATTCGTATCTATGCACAAACAGACCACATCATGTGGACACAATGCTGGAGACCAAAACTATTGGATTACAAAGTTACACCATAAAAACCATGTGACACAGCGGCCACAATTGGTGAGCCTACGTATAGTAGATGATTAAGGGGAGGTAATGAAAAAAATATATACATTCTATCTCCAATATATAAATGTTGCATGTAAATTTGTCAATAAAATATAGAGTATTTCATCCTCCCAATTTGTTTAAATCTAATTATGACATCCAGAATACTTATAAATTATGGTTATTAAAGAACATACCCCATATTCAAATGAATGGCATTGCTCAAACATATACCTGGATAGTCACTTGGCCACCAAACGAACCGCTGTTGGCGTCACCCCGACGCACGTTTCGGTAAGAACCTTTTTCAAGGGGTATTCATGCATACTGATCACCCACCCTAATATACCCTGTGACAATTAGTGAAGTGTGCGCATGCTATACCGCCATACCGGAAGTATCCAGCGGCGCGCACAGGCCAATCACCTGACTTCCTACAGACGCATCCCAGTCACCATGGAGAGGCGGCACATGATCCACAGTCACGCGATCGGAAGTACCGCCCCCGTCGTCGGGGACGCCATCCCCGCTACATGCCTGGCCATGGAGTGACGCGGCCCCACCGCCGCAACCGTGGCGCACAGTAACCTTTCCTTGCAACCAGAAATTTTTTTAAACCTGTCCGTTTATAACGACCACAGACAAGATAAAGATTCCCAATTCACATCAGGACTATAAGATCCCAGGTACGTTCAGCTGCATCACATCTAATGTAGTGTACTTAATTATATGTACCAAATGTCCAGCTGGGGGTCTGAAGAATTTCAGAATATAAACTGATGGTGACCTTTAACACTTTCAGAGCAGGAATGAATGTGTCGCATGGATTTATGTCATTCTACATCAACTAAGGAATTTGCTCCTCAGACTTGTGAGGCCATCATAACACTGGACCTAATCGCAGGACAATAAAACCTTCACACTCTTTATCTATTAACTGCTAAAATATTTATAGCCAGATCTGTTTATCTCTTCCATAATAACTCTGCTTTTCATCACCTGTCTTACCTATTGCATTTTTTTGTATGTCTTATTGTGTATAAATATGTGACTCTTCAGATTTTATGGTATACTATGCCTGATGAAGAGACCTGAGTAGTCTCGAAAGCTTGCAATTTGTTACCATCTTTTCAGTTAGCCATTAAAAGGTATCAACCACTGAAGACTCTCAAATCTAAATATTTTTTTATCTACTGGCTAACAGGGTACAAGAATATATATTTTCCCTATAAGTATAATGTAAACCTTTTAACTAAATCAGAAATTCTAGGGTTATCCCTTACGATTGTAGGATCTCCTGCCATAGTCCCATATGCTGCTATGACTGTAGGGAGATTTTCTTGTCTTGTAGCTAGATCAATAAATGCTACCAGTAGAACCTTAGAAGATATATTATTAGATTTACAAATTTACCGGAAAAGCTGTCTTACAGAATAGAGCGACTATAGATTATTTGTTATTAATTCACCACCATGGATGTGAAGAGTTTGAAGGTATGTGTTGTTTTAACTTGTCAGATCATAGTCAGGATTTGCAATTTCAGATTGATCAGTTACATGATGACATTGATCACATCACACAGAGTAATGGTAAATGGTGGGATTGGTTATTTTATTGGTTGCCTGATTTTGGTTATTTACGCTATATTTTAGGAATAATTTTTGCTATAATCTGTGCTTGTATCGCCTTATGCTGTTGTATACAATGTATTCCTTCTTTTATAGCAACGTGTCGTTCATCTGCTGAAGATATTCTCTTGAGATATGGTATTGTATGTAAATGATATATGGCTTCCAGATGATCAAGGGTGGTTTATAGTACTAAGGTTTTTAATGTCCATCAGGAATCCATATTGGTAGCCTGTCTTTAACCGCTTCCCGACCGCCCACTGTAGATAAACGTCCGCGCTGCCTGGGCTCTGTACAGCGCGGACGTTTAAAAACGGTGGGTGGTCTCGCAGTGCTCAGGACCCCCTGGGTCCTGCAAGCGCTGTGAGAGCGGTGCAGAGCGTTAGCTCTGACAGGGAACATCATCGGGACCTGATTAGATCAGGTCCCAGTGATGTTAACCCTTTGCTGTCTTCTATATGCTGCGATCTATGAAGTGAAGATCTCATATAATGTAATACATGTCTATTACATTACATGAGATCAGGGATCAGAAAAATAAAAATTAATGTCCCATACAGGGACTAAGTAAAAATGTTAAAAAAAATGTTTTGAAACTGTTAAAAAAAAAATACAAAATATATAAATAAAATATTAAACCGATAAATCCATATAATTATGCAAAAATAAAAAAAGTACACATATTTGGTATTGCCGCGTCCGAAACAACCCGAGCTATAAAACTGTCACACTAATTAACTTCTTATGTGTACACCGTAATAAAAATAAATAAAAAACGGAGCAAAAAACTATGCTTTTTCCTCATATCGCCAAACAAAAAGTGGAAAAAAATGCGATGAAAAAGCAAAATGGAAATAGAAATGGTACCGCTGAAAACGTCATCTTGTTCCGCAAAAATCAAGCCGCTATACAGCTCCATCAGCCAAAAAATAAAAAAGTTATACCTCTCAGAATAAAGCAATTCAAAAAAAATATTTTTTCTATAAAATTGTTTTATTGTGTAAAAGCGCCAAAACATAAAAAAATATACAGGAAGTGTAGTATCGCTGTAAACGTACTGACCCGAAGAATAACGCTGCCTGATCACTTTTACCACACGCAGAACGGCATAAAAAAAAACCTCAAAACAATTCCTGAATTGTTGTTTTTTGTTAATTTTACATCCCAAAAACACGGAATAGAAAGCGATCAAAAAATGTCACGTACCCACAAATGGTACCAATAAAAAATGTCAACTCGTCCCGCAAAAAACAAGCCATCACATGACTCTGTCGGCCGAAATATGGAAAAATTATAGCTCTCAAAATATGGCGATGCAAAAACTAGATTTTGCAAAAAAAAAAGCGTCTCTTAGTGTGTGACAGCTGTCAGTCATAAAAACCCAATATAAATCTGGTATCTCTGTAATCGCACCGACCCGAAGAATAAAGTAATCTAATCAGTTATATCACACTAGGAACGGCGTAAAAAATAAATAAAACCAATTCTTCACCTGCTGATTTGTTTATTATGTCTCCCAAAGATCGCAGTATGGCTCGGCACACATTTATCCTGCGCTCTGCGCTGAGCACTTACGCCAGAGTTTCCGTGTAAATCTCTGAAATATGTGATTCAGCCGGAACCCATGACGGAAGATTCCCTGTAATGAGGCAGATATAGGCCACTGTGGATGCCCTCTGGCCTGTGATCCCACGGTGTCATTTGTTTTAGGCGTGCATAAAAGTGCGGTTGGCCACAGTTTTGTGCACTTCTGAAAAAAAGGACACCGCTAAACAGAGGCCAGATGGAGTCCAGAGTAACTCTGCTGCCTCATTACAGTGAATGGATCCCGCAGGGGTTTCATCTGAATTACATCACTTGGAAATTCAGATGGAAACCCCGATGTAAGTGCTCAGCCTAGAGCGCCGGATAAATGTTACGTAAAATGTTCCCAATAAAAGCTTCAACTCAGTCCTCAAAAAAAGCTAGTCCCCACTCAGGTCCGTCATCTGTTAAAAATATAAGGGACTTCCAAGTTACTGGTAGCAGAAAGGCTCTGGAAAAGCGAAATGGCCCTTGCCCCCCAAAAGCAATTCAAAAAATTTTGTGCTCCCAAATCCAAATGCCTATTCTACAATATTTTGTTCTCCAATTGTCAAATAGCACTCCGTCCCCCCCAGATCTCACCATATGGCTGAGCGGTACGATACAGCCACATATGGGGTATTGCCACTTTTAGAAGAAATTGTGTGACACATTTCGGCACCATTTTTACCCATTGCCCTGTGTGAAAATGTAAAATCTGAGGGTAAAACATTTTTTTGTGGTAAAAATATAATTATGCTTTTTTCACTGCCCAATGGTATAAATTTAAAAATTAAAAAATACTCACTACTTCCCTAGATGAATTCCTTGAGAGGTGTAGTTTACAAAATGGGGTCACTTGTGGGGGTTTCTGCTGTTTTGACATGTCAGCGACTCTTCAAATGTGACATGGTGTCTGCTGCCTATCCCAGCCAACATAGCGCTCCTTTCTCTTCCGAACCCTGCCGTACACCAAAGCAGTGGTTTTCCCCCACATATGGGGTATCGGCGTGTTCAGGAGAAATTGAACAACAAATTTCATGGTGCAATTTATCCTGTTACCCTTATGATAGTACAAAATTAGGGAAAGGAAAACATTTTTTGTGGGAAAAATGTGAAAATTTTATTTTTATGGCTCAATATTATAAACTTCTGTGAAGCAGCTGGGGGTGCAAGGTGCTCACCACACATCTAGATAAGTTCCCTAAGGGGTCTAGTTTCCAAAATGGTGTCACTTGTGGGGGGTTTCCACTGTTTAGGCACATCAGGGGCTCCCCAAATGCAACATGGCGTCCGCTAATTATTCAAACAAATTTTACATTCAAAAAGTCAAATGGCGCTCCTTCCCTTCCGAGCCCTGCCGTGCGCCCAAACAGTGGTTTTCCCTCACATATGGGGTATCAGCACGCTCAAGAGAAATTGCCCAAAAAAATTTGGGGTCCATTGTTTCCTGTTACCCCTGTGAAAATAAAAAAAATGGGGTCTAAAGTAACATTTTTGTGAAAAAAGTTAAATGTTCATTTTTTTCTTCCACATTCCAAAAATTCCTGTGAAGCACCTGAAGGGTTAATAAAGTTCTTCAATGTGGTTTTGAGCACCTTGAGGGTGCAGTTTTTAGAACGGTGTCACTTTTGGGTATTTTCTGTCATAAAGACCCCTCAAAGTGACTTCAAATGTGATGTGGTCCCTAAAAAAAATGTTTTTGTAAATTTTGTTGGAAAAATGAGAAATTGCTGGTCAACTTTTAACCCTTATAGCTCCCTAACAAAAAAAAATTTTGGTTCCAAAATTGTGCTGATGTAAAGTAGACATGTGGGAAATGTTATTTATTAAGTATTTTGTGTGACATATCTCTCTGATTTAAGGGCATGAAAATTCAAAGTTTGAAAATTGCAAAATTGTCAAAATTTTCACCAAATTTCCGATTTTTTTCACAAATAAACGCATGTGATATCAAAGAAATTTTACCACTATCATGAAGTACAATATGTCACGAAAAAACAATCTCAGAATCAGGGGGATCCGTTGAAGCGTTCCAGAGTAATTGCTTCATAAAGTGACAGTGGTCAGAATTGAAAAAATTGGCCCGGTCACGAAGGCAAAAACGGGCTCTGGTGCGAAGTGGTTAAAGAACCCTTTAACAGTTCAGCTTATGTTAGCCTTGTAATTTTCCAAACGCCTGGACCTCATAGCTCTATTATCAATGTTTAGTTTATAGTATCAAGCAGTACCACATAGCTCTTTTATTAATGTTTAGTGAGAACGATGCATGTTTATATTCGTTAACAATATTTGGTAAGAATATGCTGTGTTTATAGAATGGTAAAACATCTGGTACCAGGAGCCTTTGCCATGTTTCATCTCCGGTGATATACAGTTATATGAAAAAGTTTGGGCACCCCTATTAATCTTAAGCTTATTGTTTTATAAAAATTGGTGTTTTTGCAACAGCTATTTCAGTTTGATATATGTAATAACTGTTGGACACAATAATGTTTCTGCCTATAAATGAGGTTTATTGTACTAACAGAAAATGTACAATCTGCATTCAAACAAAATTTGACAGGTGCATAAGTATGGGCACCCTTATCATTTTCTTGTTTTAAATACTCCTACTTTTTACTGACTTACTAAAGCACTTTTTTTGGTTTTGCAACCTCATTGAGCTTTGAACTTCATAGCCAGGTGCATGCAATCATGAGAAAAGCTACTTAAACTGGCCACTTGCAAGTTGTTCTCCTGTTTGAATCTCCTCTGAAGAGTGGCATCATGGGCTCCTCAAAACAACTGTCAAATGATCTGAAAACAAAGATTATTCAACATAGTTGTTCAGGGGAAGGATACAAAAAGCTGTCTCAGAGATTTAACCTGTCAGTTTCCACTGTGAGGAACATAGTAAGGAAATGGAAGAACACAGGGACAGTTCTTGTTAAGGCCAGAAGTGGCAGGCCAAGAAAAACATCAGAAAGGCAGAGAAGAAGAATGGTGAGATCAGTCAAGGACAATCCTCAGACCACCTCCAGAGAGCTGCAGCATCAACTTGCTGCAGATGGTGTCACTGTGCATCGGTCAACTATACAACGCACTTTGCACAAGGAGAAGCTGTATGGGAGAGTGATGCGAAATAAGCCGTTTCTGCAAGCATGCCACAAACAGTCGGCTGAGGTATGCAAAAGCACATTTGGGGAAGCCAATTTCTTTTTGGAAGAAGGTCCTGTGGACTGATGAAACCAAGATTGAGTTGTTTGGTCATACAAAAAGGCGTTATGCATGGCGGCAAAAAAACACAGCATTCCAAGAAAAACACTTGCTACCCACAGTAAAATCTGGTGGAGGTTCCATCATGCTTTGGGGCTGTGTGGCCAATGTCGGCACCGGGAATCTTGTTAAAGTTGAGGGACGCATGGATTCCACTCAGTATCAGCAGATTCTTGACAATAATGTTCAAGAATCAGTGATAAAGTTGAAGTTACGCAGGGGATGGATCTTTCAGCAAGACAATGATCCAAAACACCGCTCCAAATCTACTCAGGCATTCATGCAGAGGAACAATTACAATGTTCTGGAATGGCCATCCCAGTCCCCAGACCTGAATATCATTGAACATCTGTGGGATCATTTGAAGAGGGCTGTCCATGCTCGGCGACCATCAAACTTAACTGAACTGGAATTGTTTTGTAAAGAGGAATGGTCAAAAATACCTTCATCCAGGATCCAGGAACTCATTAAAAGCTACAGGAAGCGACTAGAGGCTGTTATTTTTGCAAAAGGAGGATCTACTAAATATTAATGTCACTTTTCTGGTGAGGTGCCCATACTTATGCACCTGTCAAATTTTGTTTGAATGCAGATTGTACATTTTCTGTTAGTACAATAAACCTCATTCAAGGCAGAAACATTACTGTGTCCAACAGTTATTACATATATCAAACTGAAATAGCTGTTGCAAAAACACCAATTTTTATAAAACATTAAGCTTAAGATTAATAGGGGTGCCCAAACTTTTTCATATAACTATATTTGATCGGTGTTAAGTGACATCGGAAGAGCTGGTCACTCAGAAGAAAGATACTATATTGAACAAATAGACTCTGTCAGAACTTGTGTAACATTTGGTTACGCAAACATTTTGTTTTTAAACAAGATATAAGCTAGTGAAGTTTTCAGCTAAGACAGAAGCCTGTTGACCTGTGGACTAAAAGGGGATGCCCCGACGACGCAGTGTGGATTCATCCCAGGACTTTTCTTGGTCTTCGCTATTTTGCTCCTCACGGCTGATGTCTCCCAGACAGATGATGTATGTTTCTCCTGGTGAAGTTTTTCCTGTATAGTGTGCGCTGTAAGTACTTTACCTTTGTGATTTATATTATGCAAAGGTGTACGCAATATCACACTATTTCCTATTTTCTGTAATCATTTAATTATAATAAAAATTAATTGCCTTCTTTAAAGCCGCATCCGAGCCCTTTAAATACTTGGCAAAACATTAACCCTAGCAAAAACCTAACCCTAGCACAACCTTAATCCCAGCACAATCTTAACCCTAGAGTTTATTTTTTACAGCTTTCCTCATGCGGTATAAGTGATTAGATGACTTTATTCTCCAGGTCGGTGCGATTCCAGCGATACCAGATTCATATCGGGTTTTTATGATTGACAGCTGTCACACACTAAAAAATCCCTTTTTTTTTGCATCGCCATATTTAGAGAGCTATAATTTTTCCATTGGTACCATTTTCGGGCACGTGACATTTTTTGATCGCTTTCTATGCCGATTTTTAGGAGGCAGAATAAACAGAAACCAACAATTCAGGAATTTTTTTTATGCCATTCTGCGTGTGGTAAAATTGATAAGGTAGCTTTATTCTTCGGGTCAGTACGTTTACAGCGGTACCACATTGATATCTTCTTTTTATGTTTTGGTGCTTTTACACAATAGAAAAAATATTTTTTTTTGCATTGCTTTATTCTGAGAGATATAACTTATTTAAATTTCAGCTGATGGAGCTGTATGGCGGCTTTTTTTTGGGGGGGGGAGGCAAGATGACCTTTTCGGCGCCACCATATTTATTTACAGTTGTCTTTTTAATCGCATTTTATTCCATTTTTTATTTGGCAGTATGATGATAAAGCATCGTTTTTTGCTTTATTTTATTTTTTTTACCATGTTAACTAAAGAGATTAACTAGTGGGACAGTTTTATAGGTCAGGTCGTTCCAGATGCGGCAATACCAAATATTGCTGCTGGAGACCCTTAGGATGTCGGCAATGGATCACCCCCCTGGCTGGCTGGATGAGCAAGTGGCTGGATCGCCGACTGTGGAGCCCGGACGGCACCAGGAGCATCTTCCCTGCAAGAACGGAGCCCAACAAATTTAGGTTAATTCATCATGTCTCTTATCCAAGGGGTAGGTCGGTGAATGATGGAATTGCAACAGAATTATGTTCCGTTGTTTTATACCTCTTTTGACGAGGCGGTGGGATGGGTCAAGAAATAAGGAAAAACGTTAGACTGCTGGATTGTTTCTGGGACGGAGCATATTTCATAGATCGTTGCCTGCCAATAAGCTGTTCCATTTCTTGCTCCTTGTTTGAGGCATTCAGTTGCTTCCTGGAATGGGTTGTCCGAGACGTGTCTGGGGGGTACCAATCATTCATTATCTGGACGATTTTTTGTGTTTCAGCCCGAAGGATTCACCGCTGTGTGAATCCACATTGCATGCCATGAAATTGATTGCCGAGCTGTTTGGAGTCCCCCTGGCTTCTGAAAAAACCGAGGGCCTGGCGTCTTGTATTTGTTTTCTGGGGATCGTTATTGATTCAGAGAAGTGGAAACTCAGATTACAAGAGGAGAAAGTGGTGGTGGCAAGGGCTAGGTGGCTGAAAAAGATTACATTGAGGGAGACACAGTCGCTGCTAGGCAAGTAGAATTTTGCATGTAGGGTAATGCCCATGGGGAGGGTCTTCTCCAGAAGCTGGTAAATGCAACGGCGGGGGTAAAGGCTCTTCATCATTACATTAGATTTGTCGGTGTGGGACACTTTCCTCGAAGCGTATAATGGGCGTTTTGATAATGGAAGAGGTAACAGACAAAGTGGACACAAAAGCACAGGTTTTGGCGCTTATTTCAAGGGCCAGTGGTGTGCAGGGGAGTGGCCCCAGAGTTGGAGAGTGGAAGGGCTGTTAAAAAACGTAGCGTTGCTGGAAGTTTTCCCAATAATGTTTGTGGTGACACTGTTGGGTCATCAATTTCAAAACAAACGGATTAGTTTCCGCTGTGATAACATGGGGGTAGTGTTGGCGATCAACAATATTACGGCATCTTCTCCACCAGTAATCAGGGTGTTACGGTAACTGGCATTGGAATGTTTAATAATGTATAACAGCTTCTCACATTCCAGCTGAAAGGAATTCAATTGCTGATGCCCTTTCTCGTTTCCAGTGGGATCGCTTTCGGTCGCTGGCCCCAGATGCAGAGGAGAGGGGGCTCGAGTGCCCACAACACTTATGGAACTTGGTATTTGTGCAGCCCAACCATTAATTAAATGATCCATATCCCTTAGCACATGGAAGGCCTATCAAGCTGCTTGGGGGCTGTGGGAGGGTCGGCTGAGGGGTATCAAAAATACCTTGCCTGAAGAAGATCAGGTAGGCTTGCTGCTCCTACGGTTAGGGGAGGGGGCTCAAGGTTAATCGGTTGATTGCAGCTTTGGCATTCGGCTTTAAGATCAGGGGTGGTAGGGATCTGACAAAGAATTTCCTAGTGAAGCAAGCAGTTAAGGGTATTCGTAGGGGGCGGGCACAGAGGGATGATCAGCACCCGGTTTCGTTTAAGCTCCTGAAATATTTGGGAAAGGAACTGGGAGGTATTTGTAGCTCGGAGTATGAGGTAAGGCTTTTCCTGTTAGTGCCCCAAAAAATGCCCAGGAAAAACCTAAGGGTTAGCGAGCTAGTAGCTCCATCTAAGAAGAAAGGCGGGGGGTACTAGCAGGAGATGTGTTTGCAACAAAACAAGGTGTTGAATTTTGGTTGAGGCTTTCAAAAACAGACCAGTTAGGAAGGGGAAAAAAAGGTATGGTTAGGAGAGGTGCAAGGGTCAGGGATGTGTCCTTTAAAAACTTTTGAGTCCTCCAGGGGACTGGGGCAGAATTCAGACGTACCATTGTTGTGTCACGAAGATTGAACATTATTGCAGTATCAATTCACCGTCTTTTTTAGGATGTGCTTGAACAAGTTGGGGTTGGATCCGTGTAATTGTGCCCCTCATTCTTTTCGGATAGGGGCCGCTATGGAGGCGGTGGCTTGCGTCCTGAATTTGAATATTGTAAAATGGATAGGGAGATGGGAATCGAGGCGGATTTTGTCTTGCGTGAGACCGGAGTCGACAGTTAACTTGTGAAAAAAATGTGTATTGTTGTGTTCTGATCACATGTTGTTTCTGGATAGGTTTCCCTCTATTGATTTGGATAATGGGCCACGCCTATGTCCACTGGGCGCGGTGTGGGCAGACATACGACGAGATGGAAGGCAACTCAGTGCTTCAAGGGAGAAAGCTGTTACTCGCTGGCTTGGGTTTAGGGGTATGGGGTGGAACAGGTTGTTGCGGCAGGTGAATAATTTTGTCCATTTAGATCGCCCCCCCAGACATACTGTTATTACACGTAGGGACGTAGGGGGTAATGATTTAAGGGTTCGGCCGTGTAGGGATCTAATCAGAGACGCGATTTATTACGGCTTTGGGCATCTTTTCCGGGGATGATAACGATCTGCTCCGAGATTGTTCCCCGAAAGAAATGGCAAAATGCCTGGTCCATAAAGAGTTTGAATAGAGCACAGAAGAAGGTGAACAGAGCGGTTTCCAATTTTGTTTCCAGAAATGGGGGGGCGTCAATTCGGCATTTTGATTTGGAGAATGGCTCGGAAGATTTTTGGTTGGCTGACGGAGTTCATTTGAACAACTTCGGAATTGATTTATGGTCATTAGCTTTACAAGGGGGCATCGAGCAGGCGATGTTTATGAAAGGAAAGGGGGTCTCGAGTACTTAAGGTTGTCAATTACTCTTGTGGTGGCGTGCTTTAGGGTCCTTGAAGTTGGTTATAAATTGGTATGGGAGTGTCAACAGGACATGGATCCCTCAGTTATAAGTGGTATTTGGGTCTGGTGATTTATGGGACTTATGACAAAGGAATATCGAGTCCCGGGTGTGGCGGTTTTAACCGTTTCTGAACCCCCTTTCGAGGGGGTTCTTGGAGCTCCTGAGCTTGAGGTTCGCAGCTGGGAGTAAGTGTGGTTTATCTCATTGGGGTCACCAGACTCTTCTTGGCTTCAAGGACCCTAAGACAATTTGTTTATATAACACGGTTTTAATTGCTACTGCTATAATAAAGGGCCACTGTGGCCAATTGTATCCAAGCCACAATGTCTGTCGTTCTTGGGGTTAGAAGATGGGGGTGAGGGTCAACTCACCAAGGATTGGCAATACCAACGTCGACTGTTCCTCAGGGACCTCCCACTGGGTGGATGTGCCTTAAGTACCCAGTGCCTCACAGCAATAGGCTGGGGATGCATTAGGAATATTCCTTTAAGAATTAGGAAGTGATGCCGCCGCTCTAGGCATTCCACCAGGAAACATGCACACAGCAAGAAGAGGAACACAGTGCGCAGCCTGGATGGCAGCCTTGCATGGTGAGCGATAGGAAGCCATGGCGACACGCCGCCAGGGATGTTACAAAAAGTTTAATGTTTTTCATCATACTCACTTCAGAGTGACGGAATTTTCTTATTACTTTTTATGAATTCTCAATATATCAGAAAGTCCCAAAATCAAAGATAGACAAAGAAATTTATTTATCTATTAACATTTTTTATTATTTATAACAAATATTATATTAAATTTAAATAAATTCAATCAATAATAACAGAAAAACTGCACAGGAAATGTTATACATAACAGTAAACAAATAAGGGCTATGTAATGATTGTATTTGCCCTGTCTTTGGTATAAGCTGTAACGGGTCTGGGAGGCGGAACCTCTGGGCTACTATACAAGGGGGCGGTCCTTGTAAGGGAGCGGGTGGCGACCAGGCAGGCAGTCACAGCAGGTGACCGGGACAGTCTCTGGGTGTAGGGGCAGGAGGTCACGGCAAGTGATCGGGGCAGTCTCTGGAAGAACGGGCTGGAGGTCACGGCAAGTGACCGGGGCAGTCTCTAGGTAAAGGGTAGGTATGACCTGTGATGGCTGAACCTCCAGGTAGGCTAGCAAGGCAGATGGAGGATGTGTGCTCCCAGGTGAGCAAGCGAGAGTCTCTGGAATAGCAGGTGGTCACAGCACGTGACGGCGGAGCCTCCGGGCAGGCAAGCAGGCAGGTAGCGGAGAAGCGCTCCCAGGTGAGCGGGCAAGAGTCTGGAATAGCTGGTGGTCACAGCACGTGACAGCGGAGCCTCCGGGCAGGCAAGCAGGCAGGTAATGGAGAAGCGCTCCCAGGTGAGCGGGCAAGAGTCTGGAATAGCTGGTGGTCACAGCACGTGACAGCGGAGCCTCCGGACAGGCAAGCAGGCAGGTAGCGGAGAAGCGCTCCCAGGTGAGCGGGCAAGCTGGTCCATAGACAGACTGACCGGAGTTGTAAGGCAGACCGTCGGACCTCAGGCAAGCAGGCAGGTAGCTGATGTGCGCTCCCAGGTGAGCGGGCAAGTTGGTCCTTAGACAGACTGACCGGAGTTGTAAGGCAGACCGTCGGACCTCAGGCAGGCAGGCAGGCAGGTAACAGGAAATCAGGCAGGATTAGGACAGCAAGCTGGCAGGAATCTGGCAGGTAACTGGCAACGGGACCTGAGGGCTGAAGCAGAGTAGAACGGTGCAACAACATTGCTCGGGCACCTCCATTTTGGAGGAGGTGCCTTATATATGGTAAAGTCCTCCGGCCATTGGCCGGGGACTCCTTAGGACGGCGCGCGCGGCCCCTTTAAGAGGGAGGGAGAGCGCGCGTGCGCGCCCTAAGCACAGTGGCCGGGAAGGAGCGCGCGCTGCCAGCAGAGCGGGAGAGGGACGCCGGGCACGGAGCAGAGCGGTGAGGGGAACAGCGTCCCTGCCTAGCAGAGGGCAGGGACGCCGGCACTACAGTACCCCCCCCTTTAGGCCCCCCCTTTTTTAGGCCAGATAGAAATTTAGCTAGGATGAGAGGGGCATGGATGTTCTCCCGGGGCTCCCACGTTCTCTCCTCAGGACCAAACCCCTTCCAATCTACCAGAAAAAAGGTCTTTCCTCTTACCCTTTTGGTGGCAAGAATGTTCTCTACCTCAAACTCGTCCTCAGCAGAAACCGGAGCAGGAGGCGTACCTGTAGACTTGGAAAAAGAGTTAAGCACCACGGGTTTGAGGAGAGATACATGGAAGGAGTTAGGGATACGTAAGTTGGCCGGGAGTTTCAATTTATAGGCCACCGGGTTGATCTGACTGATGACCTCCAGAGGACCGATGAACCGAGGCCCTAACTTGTAAGAAGGTATCTTGAGTCGGACATATTTAGATGAGAGCCAGACTTTATCTCCTGGACGAAATTGTGGAGGATCCAGGCGTTTTTTGTCAGCGTGTCTTTTCATACGCTCGGATGACAGAAGGAGTGCGGACCGGGTACTCTCCCATATGGAGGAAAATTTGCTAACGAGAGATTCCGCAGCCGGGTTGTCCACAGAGGTGGAGACAGGAAAAGGAATCCAAGGATGCTGACCAAAGACTACAAAAAACGGGGATTTGGAGGAGGATTCGCTCTCGTGATTATTATAAGAGAACTCGGCCCATGGTAGGAGATCCACCCAGTCAGAATGGTGGGCATTAACGAAGTGCCGGAGGTAACTGGTCAGGTTCTGATTGATCCGCTCCACTTGACCATTGGACTGTGGGTGGTAAGCGGAAGAGAAGTCCAGGGTGACGTCTAGTAGTTTACAAGTGGCTCTCCAGAAACGTGAGGTGAACTGTACCCCACGATCCGACACGATGTGGAGGGGCAGGCCATGAAGACGGAAGATGTGGCGGATAAAGTCTTTAGCCAGCTCGGGTGCAGACTGAAGGCCTGGCAGGGGAATAAAGTGAGCCATCTTGGAAAAGCGGTCAGCGACCACCCAAATGACCGTACAACCGGCAGAGACGGGGAGATCAGTTATAAAGTCCATTGCTATATGCTGCCAGGGGGCAGCAGGTACAGGAAGCGGAAGGAGGCGTCCGGCTGGCAGATGTCTCGGGACTTTGTTGCGGGCGCAGGACACACAGGCAGAGACAAAGTCTATTATGTCCTTGTGCAGGGTAGGCCACCAATAGTGCCGGGCAATAAGCTGGAGGGTCTTTTTCTGACCGGCGTGGCCAGCTAGTTTAGACGAATGGCCCCAGTGTAGGATCTTCTCCCGATCAGGTACTGAAACAAACGTCTTACCGGGAGGGAGACGATTTAGACTCACGGGAGCCACCTGCATTACTCTGGCGGGATCGATGATATGTTTAGGTTCTTCCTCGAGATCGGACACCAGAAAGGATCAGGACAAGGCGTCTGCTTTGACGTTTTTATCAGCCGGGCGAAAATGAAGAACAAAATCAAAGCGAGCAAAAAACAAGGACCACCGGGCTTGGCGCGGGTTCAGTCTCTGGGCATGCTGGAGGTAAGCCAAGTTCTTGTGGTCAGTGTAAATTATTACCGGATGAAGAGCCCCCTCGAGTAGGTAACGCCACTCCTCCAACGCCAGCTTGATGGCCAATAACTCTCGGTCTCCTATGGAATAGTTGCGCTCAGAAGAGGAGAAGAGTTTGGAGAAGAAGCCACAAGTTACCATTCTCCCGGAAGATGATTTTTGTGTAAGTACCGCTCCGGCTCCAGAGGAGGAGGCGTCAACTTCCAGGAAGAACTGCTTGTTGCCGTCCGGGCGATGCAGCACCGGGGCGGAAGAGAAGGCCTGTTTTAGGGAAAGAAAGGCTTCCTCTGCTTCGGGCGGCCACTCTTTGGGATTAGTACCCTTACGGGTGAGCGCGGAAATTGGGGCAGTCCGGGAAGAGAAGTGCGGTATGAAGAGGCGGTAATAGTTGGCGAAGCCCAGGAACCGTTGAATAGCCTTCAACCCCTCTGGTCGGGGCCATTTCTCGATGGCAGACAGTTTCTCAGGATCCATTTGTAGGCCGGTCTGAGAGATAATGTAGCCCAGAAACGGAAGCGAGGTCTGCTCAAAGAGGCACTTCTCAAATTTAGCATAGAGATGGTTCTGCCTGAGCCTGAGCAGGACCTGACGAACGTCCCTCCGGTGAGTCTGGAGATCCGGAGAGAAGACCAAGATGTCGTCCAGGTACACCACTACGCAGGAGTAGAGAAGGTCCCGGAAGATGTCATTGACCAACTCTTGAAAGACGGCAGGAGCGTTACAGAGGCCAAAGGGCATTACCAGATATTCATAGTGGCCGTCCCGGGTGTTGAATGCCGTCTTCCATTCATCCCCCTGATGGATACGAACCAGGTTGTACGCCCCACGGAGGTCCAGTTTGGTGAAGATTCTAGCCCCCCTCAGACGATCAAATAACTCCGGAATGAGCGGAAGGGGGTACTTATTCTTCACCGTGATCTGGTTAAGGCCTCTATAGTCTATACAGGGACGGAGAGAGCCGTCCTTCTTTTTGACGAAAAAGAAGCCTGCTCCCGCCGGGGAGGTAGATTTCCGGATGAATCCCCTGGCCAGATTCTCCTTAATATATTCGGACATCGACCGGGTCTCAGCAGCGGATAATGGATAAATACGCCCACGGGGAGGAGAAGTACCAGGTAACAGGTCGATAGGGCAGTCGTATGGTCTATGAGGGGGTAGTGTCTCTGCCTCCTTTTTATTAAAGACATCAGCATAAGTCCAATAAGGAATCGGAAGTCCAGGTAGATTAGCTGGGGTAGGAGAAGGACGGACGGGATGAACGGGAACCAGACAGGTCTTATGGCAGCCCTGTCCCCAGCGAAGGACTTCTCCGGTCTGCCAGTCAAGCACGGGTGCATGTCTCTGGAGCCAAGGTAGGCCTAGCAAGAGGGCGTGAGAGAGTCCAGGCAGAACATGGAAGGAGATACTTTCAGAATGCAGCATTCCCACCTGCAGAGTAATGGATTCGGTGATGAGTTGGATGGGGCGTGGTAAGAGCCCCCCATCCACGGCAGCAACAGACAAGGGTACAGCCAGAGGTTTGGTGGGGATGCGGTATTTCTCTACCAGGGACTGTGAAATAAGATTCCCGGCTGCTCCAGAGTCCAGTTGGGCTAGTTCGAAATAACGGTTCTCCCCGTAGACGATTGAAACTGACAACAGCAGGGATGGAGAGGATTTATTCTTGTCTAGGTGGACCTCTCTGAGCGAACCTAGACACAGGCGTTTCCCGACCTCTCCGGGCAGGCACGGATCCGGTGCTCCTTACTGCCACAGTAGAAGCAGGTCCCCTCGGCACGGCGTAAGTCCTGACGGGTCTTGACCATCTTGGTCTGGTCGACCTGCATAGGCTCAGGAGGGTGTACCTGGTTAGAGACAGAAGGAGTGACGGGTTTCTGAAAAGTAGGAGCTAGACGTGGTAACCTCCTCTCACGGGTGACCTCTCTGGCACGCTCCTGGAACCGTAGGTCAATCCGGGTGGCAAGAGTTATCAGGTCATCGAGAGTGGTAGGAATGTCCCGACCGGCAAGTTCATCTTTAATACGGCCGGACAGACCCTCCCAGAAGACGGAAACCAGAGCGTCGTTATCCCAGGCCAGCTCCGAGGCAAGGGTACGGAACCGTATGGCATATTGGCCCACGGTGAGACTTTCCTGACGGAGGCGTAGCAATGATGATGCGGATGAGGTCTTCCGTCCGGGTTCGTCGAAGACTTTCCGGAAAGCCGTGAGAAAAGCAGGCAAGTTGGACACCAGGGGGTCTCCTCTCTCCCATAGAGGATTTAGCCAGGCCAGGGCCTCCCCGGTGAGATGGGACATGATGAATGCAATTTTGGCTCGGTCGGAGTTAAACTGGTGGGACAATAGTTCAAAGTGCAGGGTGCACTGATTTATGAAGCCCCGAGCCTGGGCGGAGTCGCCTCCGAAGCGAGGAGGTGCAGAAAGCCGAGGTCCGGGGTAGGAAATCATGGTGTTAGTGGACAGCGGAGCTGCCGGATTGCGAGACATGGCACTGGCGGAGGTTGTTGGTGGAGCAGTCAGAGTGTCCAGGCGAGTATTGACATTCCGCAGGTGACCCAGGATGGACTCCTGTTGGGACCTTTGACGGGACAGTTCATGACACAGGTCCGAGAGCGAGGGAGCTTGGGTGCCACCGGGTTCCATGGCCCGAACAAACTGTAACGGGTCTGGGAGGCGGAACCTCTGGGCTACTATAGAAGGGGGCGGTCCTTGTAAGGGAGCGGGTGGCGACCAGGCAGGCAGTCACAGCAGGTGACCGGGACAGTCTCTGGGTGTACGGGCAGGAGGTCACGGCAAGTGATCGGGGCAGTCTCTGGAAGAACGGGCTGGAGGTCACGGCAAGTGACCGGGGCAGTCTCTAGGTAAAGGGTAGGTACGACCTGTGATGGCTGAACCTCCAGGTAGGCTAGCAAGGCAGATGGAGGATGTGTGCTCCCAGGTGAGCAAGCGAGAGTCTCTGGAATAGCAGGTGGTCACAGCACGTGACGGCGGAGCCTCCGGGCAGGCAAGCAGGCAGGTAGCGGAGAAGCGCTCCCAGGTGAGCGGGCAAGAGTCTGGAATAGCTGGTGGTCACAGCACGTGACAGCGGAGCCTCCGGGCAGGCAAGCAGGCAGGTAACGGAGAAGCGCTCCCAGGTGAGCGGGCAAGAGTCTGGAATAGCTGGTGGTCACAGCACGTGACAGCGGAGCCTCCGGACAGGCAAGCAGGCAGGTAGCGGAGAAGCGCTCCCAGGTGAGCGGGCAAGCTGGTCCATAGACAGACTGACCGGAGTTGTAAGGCAGACCGTCGGACCTCAGGCAGGCAGGCAGGTAACAGGAAATCAGGCAGGATTAGGACAGCAAGCTGGCAGGAATCTGGCAGGTAACTGGCAACGGGACCTGAGGGCTGAAGCAGAGTAGAACGGTGCAACAACATTGCTCGGGCACCTCCATTTTTGAGGAGGTGCCTTATATATGGTAAAGTCCTCCGGCCATTGGCCGGGGACTCCTTAGGACGGCGCGCGCGGCCCCTTTAAGAGGGAGGGAGAGCGCGCGTGCGCGCCTTAAGCTCAGTGGCCGGGAAGGAGCGCGCGCTGCCAGCAGAGCGGGAGAGGGACGCCGGGCACAGAGCAGAGCGGTGAGGGGAACAGCGTCCCTGCCTAGCAGAGGGCAGGGACGTCGGCACTACATAAGCAAAGTAAACACCACAAGATATAAATAAATGAACATAAATTAACTATTTGAGTTATTGAAAAGATAACAAGTGGGATTTTTCTTATTACTTTTTATGAATTCTGAATATATCAGAACGTCCCATGATCAAAAATAGACAAATATATTTATCTATTATATTTTGTATTATTTCTAACAAATATTATATTAAATTAAATAAATTCAATCAATAATAACAGAAAAACTGCACAGTAAACAAATAAGGGCTATGTAATGATTGTATTTGCCCTGTCTTTGGGAGAAATGTATTTCAGGCTGCCCTACTGTAAGTGGAAAATTACATATACAGTATATCTATACTTATGTAGTCGGAAAAACTGAATTTCCCCATGCATAATTCAATCGCTCATTCCTAAACGGATGTCCACTGATTCACTCATGAAGAAAACCTTGAATGGCTTTGGTTTGCATTGTACCTGCAACCGACACTTTAGTTATATTTTATACATAATTTTAAGCAGTCCAAAAAGGAATGATGCTGTTCCTTGCTGAATGAAGAATTCCCATGCAGCCTACATACAGTCCTAGCTAGGTTCTTTCACTTTTATTTGATAAGATGTTTTTGAGTCCTTGTCATTGCAATAGCTTGTTTCCTCTGCAGTACATTTCCATTAGAGCAGGGGTGGGGAACCTCGGGCCTGCGATTAACTTTTCTGTGGGCCCCCAGGCAGATTACTGGGGACCACAGTACTCGGGTCGGCACTTATGAGGAAATTACGTCAGAGTATTTTGGTGGATGTCTGTTTGCTGAGGCGGCCGCCCCTCCAGCTGTAAGTTGCCTTAATTAATGAATTATGTGTATATGTACAGTCTATATATACTATATATATACATATACACGCTCTTTCTTTACTGTGTCTACCCCTGATGAAGCCGCACTGATAGCGGCGATTCGTGGTGGGGGACCACCCTTCCTGGTCTTATACTGTACTGAGTACCTCAGAGTAGTATCCTACTTAAACAGACACACTTTAAATTGGTGGTTCTGGTACTGGATTACTCCTTTGTACCTATAGTGAGCTCATGCTAATTTACTCTATACTAAACATTCCTCATAAGTGCTGAATACCAAAACTGCAGATTAATATTAGTAATACTGCGGATTGATATAGGTGTCATTCATTTATTTGCTGCTGTGTATACATAAAGCATATTAGCTTCACATTGAACTGTATATTAATGCTATGACTTTTCTATATTCTTGTGTATATTAAATTTATCACGTATATGAGCCCTAACTACTGTGTATGTAATCATATTTTTTGTATAATTATTAAGCCAATTATGTTATGCATTGTTTAAGGTCTAAGGGCACTCCAGGTTGGGTGGACCTAAGTCCTACAGAGACTAGGTCTGTTTTTGTCTCAGCCATTTTGTTTTTTTAAATGTTTTTAATTTGTTTTTGCCCTGTTTTTCATTGTCAATTGTAATAAACTATTTTTGAAGGTGATCACCATTGTATACATTCATCTTTTTTCTTGCTTTGTTGCATATACTCGATATGTAGACGTTGTTCCCTTCTTTATATATGGATGCCACGGACTCTATTTGGATGACAAAGCTACGTTTTATTTTACCACATCTTGCTATATCATATTCTCTATTTAGTGGTTCTACCTATTTGACCCATTGCTTACTTATCAGAGTAAAAGTACTGCAGTGCGCACGTGATGGGAAAGTTCAAAGAGCTCTGGTGCATGTGCACTGCAGTACTTTAGTCTGCCCTCAACAGGGCAGAGATGTACGCCTGTGCAATAGCGCGATGTAAGGGACCCTGTGTGGATGACGTAGGGATGTATCATCCACATGAAACACAGAAGGAGGACAGCATCGAAAGTAGGGAGGCGCCGGTCCAGGACCAGCAAAGCCCTCGGACCCGACCGCCCCGCAGATGAGTATAATAGGTGTTTTTCTTTTGTTGGAGTCCTGATCGGGGGCATATACACGGCATATTAGTATGCTGTATATGAGGGCTGAAAGGTTGTGGCCGTATCTCATATGGGGCAAAGCTGGTGACAGGTTCCCTTTAATGCCTATATTTTTCTCCCTTCACTTCACCAACTCATACTACAGTGGTTACGGAAAGTATTCAGACCCCTTTAAATTTTTCACTCTTTGTTTCATTGCAGCCATTTGGTAAATTCTAAAAAGTTCATTTTTTTTCTGCACCACATCTTGACTGAAAAAAAACAGAAATGTAGAAATATTTGCAAATTTGTTAAAAAAGAAAAACTGAAATATCACATGGTCATAAGTATTCAGACCCTTTCCTCAGACACTCATATTTAAGTCACATGCTGTCCATTTCCTTGTGATCCTCCTTCAGATGGCTCTACTCCTTCATTGGAGCCCAGCTGTGTTTAATTAAACTCATAGGACTTGATTTGGAAAGACACACACCTTTCTATAGAAGACCTCACAGCTCACAGTGCATGTCAGACCAAATGAGAATCATGAGCTCAAAGGAACTGCCCAAGGAGACAGAATTGTGGCAAGGCATAGATCTGGCCAAGGTTACAAAATAATTTCTGCATTACTCAAGGTTCCTAAGAGTACAGTGGCCTCCATAATTCTTAAATTGAAGACGTTTGGGACCACCAGAAGACTTCCTAGACCTGGCTGTCCAGCCAAACTGAGCAATCGTGGGAGAAGAGCCTTGGTGAGAGAGGTAAAGAAGAACCCCAAGATCACTGTGGCTGAGCTCCAGAGATGCAGTAGGGAGATGGGAGAAAGATCCACAAAGTCAACTATCACTGCATGCCTCCACCAGTCGGGCATTTATGGCAGAGTGGCCCGACGGAAGCCTCTACTCAGTGCAAGACATATGAAAGCCCGCATACAGTTTGATCAAAAACACATGAAGGACTCCCAGACTATGAGAAATAAGATTCTCTGGTCTGATGAGAAGAAGATAGAACTTTTTGGTGATAATTCTATGCGGTATGTGTGGAGAAAACCAGGCACTGCTCATCACCTGCCCAATAAAATCCCAACAGTGAAACGTGGTGGTGGAAGCATCATGCTATGGGGGTGTTTTTCAGCTGCAGAGACAGGACAACTGCTTGCAGTTGAAGGAAACATGAATGCGGCCGCCAAGTACAGAGATATCCTGGATGAAAACCTCTTCCAGAGTGCTGTGGACCTCAGACTTGGCCAAAGGTACACCTTCCAACAAGACAATGACCCTAAGCATACAGCCAACAAAGGAGTCGCTTCAGAACAACTCTGTGACCATTCTTGACTGGCAGAGCCAGAGCCCTGACCTAAACCCAATTGAGCATCTCTTTATGGACCTGAAAATGGCTGTCCACCAACGTTCACCATCCAACCTGACGAAACTTGAGAAGATCTTCAAGGAAAAATGGCAGAGGATCCCCAAATCCAGGTGTGAAAAACTTGTTGCACCATTCCCAAGAAGACTCATGGCTGTACTAGCTCAAAAGGGTGCTTCTACTCAATACTGAGCAAAGGGTCTGAATACTTATGACCATGTGATATTTCAGTTTTTCATTTTTAATAAATTTGCAAAAATTTCTACATTTCTGTTTTTTTTCGGTCCAGATGGGGTGCAGAGTGTACTTTAATGAGAAAAAAAATGAACTTTTTAGAATTTACCAAATGGCTGCAATGAAACAAAGAGTGAAAAATTTAAAGGGGTCTGACTACTTTCTGTACCCACTGTATTTAGTGCTGATGCATTACACACAAATAGAATTACAAAAATATTTAAACACAGGTTGTAATGTAACAAAATAGGAAAAATATTTTGCAAGAAACTGTATATGCCACCCAGCCCTTCACAGTTATATCTATGCCTCCCAGTCCTCTATATGCTTTCAGGTTCCCCAATGATATCTATGCCCCCAGTCCTCCCAAGTGATGTCTATGACCCTGAGACATCCCCAGTGATGTATAAGCGTCCAGCCTCCCCAATGATGTATATGCCTCCCAGCTCCCACCAGTGATATTTATGCCCTCAGTGATGTCTATGCTCTCCAGCCCTCCTAAGTGAAGTACATGCCTCGTCAGTGATGTATATGCCCCCAAGCCTTTTAACCAGTGATGTTTATGCCTCCAAGTCCTATCCAGTGATGTCGTTGTCCCCTTGGTCACCTCAGTGATGTACAGTGGTTTGCAAAAGCATTCACCCATCTTGTATTTTTTGCCTATTTTTGTAATCTGATTTGTGTGTGATGCACCAGCATTAAATAGTCCAACTTGGTGAAGTGAAGTGAGAAAAATATAGGCATAAATTCAATTCATGGGATCAAATAACTAAAAATTGGCATGTGCAAATATGTTCACCCCTTTTGTGATGAAGCCCCTAAAAAATTTTAGTGCAAGCAATTACCTTCATAAGTCACATGCTAAGTGAAAGGAAGCCCCCTGTGTGCAATCTAAGTGTCACATTGTCTATCAGTATATACACACCTTTTCGGCAAAGCCACAGAGGCTGCAACACCATTAAGCAAGAGGCACCACTATTCAAACAACACCATGAGGACCAAGGAGATCTCCGAAAAAATACAGAGACAAAGTTGTTAAGACGTACAAGTCAGGATTGGGTTATAACAAAAATGGCATAATCTCTGATGTACTCTGGAGCACTATCAAATCTATTATCTTCAAAGAGCACGGTACAAACAGAAACCTGCCAAGAGAGGGCTGCCCAGCAAAACTCTCAGCCTGGGCAAGAAGAACATTAATCAGAGAGGCAGCACAGAGACCAAAGGTAACTCTGAAGGAGCCTAGAGGGTTACCAAGCAGAATATCTGTCCATACAACCACAATAAGCTGAAAAGTCCATAAAAGTAGCCTTTATGGAAGAGTGGCCAGAAAAAAAGCCTTTACTTGCAAAAAAATTTGTAAGGCTTGTTTTGAGTTTGCCAAAAGACAAGTGGAAGAATCCTCAAATGTATGTTGCCACCACCATGTTTCACTGTGGGGCTTGTGTTTTTGGGGTGATGAGCTGTGTTGGTTTGGCACCAGACATAGCATTTACCTTGTTGGCCAAAATGTTCAACTTTGGTCTCATCTGACCATAACACCTTCTTCTATACATTTGGGGAGTCTACCTCATCTTTTGGAAAACTCAATTTTTTGTGTAATTAAAGGCTTTTTTCCGGCCATTCTTCAATAAAGTCCATCTCTATGGAATGTATGGCTTATTGTGGTCATATGGATAGATACTCCAGTCTCTCCTTGGGAACTCTGCATCTCCTTCAGGTTTACAGGTTTACCTTTTGGCCTCTGTATTGCTTCTCTGATTAATTCCCTCCTTGCCCTTGCTGAGAGTTTTGGTTGGTGGGTGGACCACTCTTGGTAGGTTTGTTGTGATACCATGTTCTTTCCATTTGATGGTTATGAATTTGGGATATTTATTTTTTATAACCCAACCATGACTTGTACTTCTCAAGAACTTTGTCACTGACTTATTTGGAAATCTCCTTGGTTTTCACCTTGTTGTTAGTGGTATTTCGTTAGTGGTGCATCTTGCATAATGGTGTTGCAGTTTCTGTGGCCTTCCAGAAAAGGCGTGCATAGACCGACAGACCATATGACACTTAGATTGCACAAAGGTGGTCGCCCTTTCACTAAGCATGCGATTTTTTAAGGTAAGGTAATTGCTTGCGCCAGAAATTTTTAGGGGCTTCATAGCAAAAAGGGTGAACACATATGCACATGCCAATTTTTAATTATTTGGTCCCATAAATTTAATTAAAGGGAACCTATCACCAGGTTTGCCCCATGTCACATCTTCAATGGAACAGGCTGAAGAGACATGTGTCTGAGATGGCAAAGTGAATCCTGCATGGAGCAGGAGGTTGGATCAGATGACCTTGGAGGTCCCCTCCAATTCTAACTTTCTATGTAACGAGATATGGTCACCACCTTTCAGCCCTCATATACAGCATACTAATAAGCTGTGTATATGCCCCCGATCCGACCTCCAACAAAAGAAAAACACCCTTTATTATACCCACCTGCGGGGCGATCAGGTACGAGGGGCGTTGCTGGTCATGGTTCGACGCCTCCCCACTTCTTTCAATGCCGCCCTCCTCCTGTGCTTCGTGTGGTTAACGTATCTCTATGGCATCCTCCCAGAGTCTCCAGCATCGCGCTCCGTGCAGGCGTACATCTCTGCCCTGTTGAGGGCGGAGTAAAGTACTGCAGTGCGCATGTGATGGGAAATGTCAAAGAGCTCTGGTGCATGCACAGTGCAGTACTCAACAGGGCAGAGAAGTACACTTGCGCAATAGTACGATGCCGGGGACCCTGTGTGGATGACGTAGTGACACGTGATCTAAATGAAGCATAGGAGGATAGCATCGAAAGAAGGGAAGCGTCGGTCCAGGACCAGCGACGCCCTCGGACCAGACCGCCCCGCAGGTGAGTATAATAAAAGGTGTTTTTCTATTGTTACAGGTCGGATCGGGGGCATATACACAGCATATTAGTATGCTGTATATGAGGGCTGAAAGGTGGTGGCCGTATGTCATGGGGCAAACCTGGTGACAGGTTCCCTTTAATGCCTATATTTTTCTCCCTTCACTTCACAAACTTATACTATTTAGTGATGTTGCATCACACAAAAATTGGATTACAAAAATATTTAAACACAGGTTGTAATGTATCAAAATAGGTAAAAAGCTTTTGCAAGCCACTGTATATGTCTCCCAGACCTTCCCAGTGATATCTATGTCCCCCAGTCCTCTATTTGCTTCCAGGCTCCCCAGTGGTGTATATGACCCCCAGCCTTCTCCAGTGATAAATTTGCCCCCCAGTCCTCCCCAGTGATATATAAGGCCCCCAGCTCTCCTAAATCATGTACATGCCTTGCCAGTGATGTATATGACCCCCAGCTCTACCAGTGATGTCTATTCTTCTAAGTCCTACCCAGTTATATCGTTGTCCCCTTGGTCACCCCAGTGATGTACAGTGGTTTGCAAAAGCATTCACCCATCTTGCTTTTTTACCTATTATTGTAAGTCGATTTGTGTGTGAAGGATCAGCACTAAATAATCTAATTGGTGAAGGGAAGTGAGAAACATACAGGCATAAATTACATTTATGGGATCAAATGACTAAAAATGTAGACATCCCTTTTGCGATGAAGCCCCTAAAATTTTTTGTCAGTAAAAAGAAGTAATTCCAGCATCCTGAGCTTCTTAAAAACACTTTTAATGAAAATGCATTAAAAAAATTAAAGTATACAACTTTCTAGAGACAAAAGGTTTTAAGTCACTATGGAAGAGGGGTGTTTATCAGCAAACGCGTTTCGGAAAGAGTTCCTTAATCATTGCCTGAATTGAACACTACACGTGTTCAATGCAGGCAATGATTAAGGAACTTGTTTAGCGTATTAAGTCATATACTGGCTAAACACGTGATCAAGCATCACCAATCCTGAGCAGGAATTTTTTTTAAAAGAAACACTTTTGTTAGCAATAAAAATAATGGTGAAACAAAGTACAATAAAAAAAATATTCGTAATAGTAGATCAAGTTCATACCCAGAGGAAACCTAGTATTTGGTTCATAGATCCACCAGGATTCTCAGGATAAAAAATATCCATGGTGATTCTGCCCTGGGTTTTTAACCCGTTTTATCCCTGTAACCACAGAACAGGAAATAATCCCATTATGTTCGGTGGAAAATGTTTAGTTTAGCAGGATCAGAGCCCAAACAAATTAGACACACACTTCAAATAGTTGAAAAATCTCCTTGTTAAAGAATTAAAGTTATGGTTGGACAGTACAACCTTAGGTTCATATCTTGAGAAACATATCATCCCAAAAGGACTCGTATAAAAAAAGTACCTACTACACAGTGTTCAGATGAATTCAACAAAAAATGGTGTAGTATCTTGAATCAGTGTTCTAATCAGCTGAAGCAGCTAATAGTTTCATATGAAGGACAATCATTGACTGCGGTGCAGGCAGATATCCAGCAAGTTCAAACAACAATTTTTCCTCATACTGATTCCAAGGAATTTAAAGAGTGGGACTCTGCTCTAAAAACTAAAATCTATTGTCTTGGAGAACATATAATGGCTACAAAAGAAATAATGGCAAGTGGCAAAACTTTAAACCTATACTCAGAAGGATTTTTTTTTTTTTAAAAGTTAGTTTTTCAGACACAGACTCATCTTTTGAAACCTCAGTTGGCATGACTTCAAAGGATGTTTCCGACACATTTTCGGTCAACCAATTTATTAGCACCACTAGGAGGAATACGGTCTATAACAAAGGTTTGATCAAAACTAGTTTTGAAAATATGGACCATTCAAAAAATATAAAAGGTGGAGCAGGAGTGGCAGGAAACACAAGAACCATGAATCAGTTCACACCACGTCAACGGAAATTTTATTGCAATCAGTGGATCAACCTATCATGTTATATCCTCAGTGAACCGCAGCTATCTTTATTATCTAAAGACTTATCATTTTCACCAATGAATTAATTTGATTTATATAGGACAATCCTAGATGTTCATAAATTCGCAAGAATGATAACATTACGGTGTCACTTTGAGGATAATGTTGAACAGCAATATGACCAGAATTTTATTCATCAACCTTCTACCTCGCACTTACTGGTACTCACAGATGTGGGAACCTTTCAGGAATCTTGTTCCCTCCTTGATTTAAAAACCTTGGAAAGTGAAGGATCACATGAAACTATAAATTTAAATTATTTGTTCGCCACAAAGAACCCCCTTTGTTACCCTATTCAATCTCGTCCATCTATCCTTGATACCTTCACACATGATGACGGGATTAGATACACCGGTTTAAGGAGTATCGCACATGATGGTATTAGATACACCGGTCTAAGGAGTATCGCATATGATGACGGGATTAGATACACTGGTCTAAGGCGTAATACACCAGTCTGGGGAGTATCACACATGACAACGGTATTAGATACACTGGTCTAAGGAGTATCGCACATGATGACTGGATTAGATACACCGGTTTAAGGCGTAATACACCAATCTGGGGAGTATCACACATGACGGTATTAGATACACCAGTCTAAGGAGTATCGCGAATGATGATGGGATTAGACACACCGTACTAAGGAGCAATAGGCCAGTCTTGCGAGTTTTGCACATGACGACGGGATACACACATGATAACGGTATTAGATACAATGGTCTAAGGCATAATACACCAGTCTGGCGAGTAATGCATATGATGACGGGATTAGATACACTAGTCTAAGGAGTAATACACCAGTCTGGCGAGTATCGCACATGACGGGATTAGATACACCGATCTAAGGAGAATCGCACATGATGACGGGTTTAGATACACTGGTCTAAGGCATAATAGACCAATCTGTGGAGTATTGCACATGACAGGATTAGATACACCAGTCTGGGGAGTATTACACATGATGACGGGATTGGATACACCGGTTTGGGGAGTATCACACATGATGACGGAATTAGACATAGCAGTATGGGGAGTATTGCACATGACAGGATTAGATACACCGGTCTAAGAAGTATCGAACATGATGACGGGATTAGATACATCAGTGTAAGGCGTAATACACTAGTCTGGGGAGTATCGAACATGATGACGGGATTAGATACACCGGTCTAAGGAGTATCGCACATGATGATGTGATTAGATACACCAGTCTGGGAAGTGTCGCACATGATGACGGGATTAGATATACTGGTCTAAGGCATAATACACCAACCTGGGGAGTATCATACGTGACTGGATTAGATACACTTGTCTAAGGAGTATCAGACATGATGACGGGTTTAGATACACCGATCTAAGACGTAATACACCAATCTGGGGCGTATCGCACATGACGAGAATAGATGCACCGGTCTTAGGAGTATCGCACATGATGACAGGTTTAGATACACTGGTCTAAGGCATAATACACCAATCTGGGGAGTATCGCACATGACGGGATTAGATACACTGGTCTAAGGCGTAATACACCAGTCTCGGGAGTATCACACATGACAATGGTATTAGATACACCGGTCTAAGGCGTATCGCACATGATGATGAGATTAGATACACCATACTAAGGAGCAATAGGCCAGTCTGGCGAGTATCGCACATAACGAAGGGATACACCGGTCTAAGGAGTATCGCATATGACGGGATTAGATACACACATGATGACAGTATTAGATACACTGGTCTAAAGCGTAATACATCAGTCTGGGGAGTATAGCACATGACGGTATTCAATACACCGGTCTAAGGAGTATCGCACATGATGACGGGATTAGCTACACCATTCTAAGGTGTAATATAACAGTCTTGGGAATATTGCACATGATGACGAGATTAGATACACCAGTCTAAGGTGTAATACACCTGTCTGGGGCGTATCGCAAATTATGGGATTAGATACACCAGTCTGGGGAGTATCGCACCGGATGATGGGATTAGGTACACCGATCTGGGGAGGAGCGCACATGACAGGAATAGATACACCAGTTTAAGGAGTATCGCACATGATGGGATTAGATACACCAGACTAAGGAATATCGGACATGATGGGATTAGATACAGTGGTCTGGGGAGTAGCGCACATGACAGGATTAGATACACCAGTCTAAGGAGTGTCACACATGATGGTATTAGATACACCGGTCTAAGGTGTATCATGCAAAATGATGGGATTAGATACATCTGTCTGGGGTGTATCGCAAATGATGATGGCATTAGATACACCAGTCTGTGGAGTATCATCGCACATGAAGATGAAATTAGATACAGCGGTCTGGGGAGTAGCGCACATGACAGGATTAGATACACCAGTCTAAGGAGTGTCACACATGATGAGATTAGATACACCAGTCTAAGGAGTATCGCACATGATGACCGGATTAGATACACCAGTGAAAGGCGTAATACACCAGTCTGGGGAGTATCGCATATGATGGGATTAGATACACCAGTATAAGGAGTATCGCACATGATGACGGGATTTGATACACCAGTCTAAAGTGTAATACACCATTCTGTGGAGAATTGCACATGGCGGGATTATATACATCAGTCTAAGAAGTATCGCACATGATGACGAGATTAGATACACCGGTCTAAGGAGTATCACACATAATGGGATTAAATACATCGGTCTGGGGAGCAGCGCACATGATGTGATTAGATAAAACAGTCTAAGGGATTAGATACACCAGTCTGGGGAGTATCGCACATTATGGGATTAGATACACCAGTCTTAGGAGTATCGCACATGATGACGGAATTAGATACACCGGTGTAAGGAGTATTGCATATAATGACGTGATTAGATTCATCGGTCTGGGGAGCATCGCACAAGATGGGATTAGATACACCAGTCTGGGGAGTATCGCACATAATGTGATTAGATACACCAGTCTAAGGAGTATCGCACATGATGGGATTAGATACACCAGCCTAAGGAGTATCGCACATGATGGGATCAGACACACTGGTCTGGGAGTATTGCACATGATAATGGGATTAGATACACCAGTCTTGGGAGTATCACACATAATTGAATTGATACAGCAGTCTGGGGAGTATTGCACATGATGACGGGATTAGATACATCGGTCTAGGGTGTATCGCAAATGATGATGGGATTACATACACCAGTCTGGGGACTATCGCACAGGATGACTGGATTAGATACACCAGTCTGGGGAGTATCGCACATGATGGGATTAGAAACATCAGTCTAAGGTGTAATACACCAGTCTTGGGAGTATCACACTTGACGAGATTAGATACACCAGCCTAAGCAGTATCGCACATGATTACGGGATTAGATACATCAGTCTGGGGAGTATCACACATGATAACTGAATTAGATACACCAGTCTGAGGAGTATTGCACATGATGACAGGATTAGATACATCAGTCTAGGGTGTATCGCAAATGATGATGTGATTAAATATACCAGTCTGGGGAGTATCGCACAGGATGAAGGGGTTAGATACACCAGTTTGGGGAGTATCGCACATGATTGGATTAGATACATCAGTCTGGGGAGTATCACACATAATGGGATTAGATACACTGGTCTAAGGAGTATCGCACAGGATGACAGGATTAGATACACCGGTCTGGGGAGTATTCCACATGACTGGGTTAGGTACACCGGTCTAAGGAGTATAGCACATGATGATAGGATTGGATATACCAGTCTAAAGCATAATACACCATTTTGTGGAGTATCGCATATGACGGGATTAGATACACCGGTCTAAGGAGTATCGCACATGATGACGGGATTACATACACCAGTCTGGGGAGTATCGCACATGATGATGGGATTAGATACACCAGTCTGGGGAGTATCGCACATGATGATGGGATTAGATACACCAGTCAGGGGAGTATCGCACATGATGATGGGATTAGATACACCAGTCTGGGGAGTATTGCACATAATGATGGGATTAGATACACCAGTCTAAGGAGTATCGCATATGATGACGGAATTAGATACACCAGTGAAAGGAGTAATACACCAGTTTGGGGGGTATCGCATTATGACGGGATTAGATACACTGGTATAAGGAGTATCGTACATGATGACGGGATTTGATACACCTGTCTGGGGAGTATCGCATATGATGATGGGAATAAATACACTGGTCTAAGGAGTAATACACCAGTCTGAGAAGTATAGCATGATTGGATTAGATACAACGGTCTAAGGATTATCGCACATGATGACGAGATTAGATACACTGGTCTGGGGTGTAATACACCAGTCTGGGGAGTATTGCATATAACGGAATTAGATACACCAGTATAAGGAGTATCGCACATGATGACTGGATTTGATACACCTGTCTGGGGAGTCTCGCATATGATGATGGGAATAAATACACTGGTCTAAGGAGTAATACACCAGTCTGGGAAGTACAGCACGATTGGATTAGATACAACAGTCTAAGGAATATCGCACATGATGACGGGATTAGATACACCAGTCTGGGGAGTATCGCATATGATGATGGGAATAAATACACTGGTCTAAGGAGTAATACACCAGTCTGAGAAGTATAGCATGATTGGATTAGATACAACGGTCTAAGGAATATCGCACATGATGACGAGATTAGATACACTGGTCTGGGGTGTAATACACCAGTCTGGGGAGTATTGCATATAACGGAATTAGATACACCAGTATAAGGAGTATCGCACATGATGACTGGATTTGATACACCTGTCTGGGGAGTCTCGCATATGATGATGGGAATAAATACACTGGTCTAAGGAGTAATACACCAGTCTGGGAAGTATAGCAGGATTGGATTAGATACAACAGTCTAAGGAATATCGCACATGATGACGGGATTAGATACACCAGTCTGGGGAGTATTGCACATGATGACGGGATTAGATACATCGTTCTAGGGTGTATCGCAAATGATGATGGGATTACATACACCAGTCTGGGGACTATCGCACAGGATGACTGGAATAGATACACCAGTCTGGGGAGTATCGCACATGATGGGATTAGATACATCAGTCTAAGGTGTAATACACCAGTCTTGGGAGTATCACACTTGACGAAATTAGATACACTGGCCTAAGGAGTATCGCACATGATTACAGGATTAGATACATCAGTCTGGGGAGTATCGCACATGATAACTGAATTAGATACACCAGTCTGGGGAGTATTGCACATGATGACGAGATTAGATACATCGGTCTAGGGTGTATCGCAAATGATGGGATTAAATACACCAGTCTGGGGAGTATCGCACAGGATGAAGGGATTAGATACACCAGTTTGGGGAGTATCGCACATGATTGGATTAGATACATCAGTCTGGGGAGTATCACACATAATGGGATTAGATACACCGGTCTAAGGAGTATCGCACAGGATGACAGGATTAGATACACCGGTCTGGGGAGTATTCCACATGACTGGGTTAGGTACACCGGTCTAAGGAGTATAGCACATGATGGGATTAGATACACCAGTCTAAGGAGCATCGGACATGATGATGGAATAAGATACACCAGTCTGGGGAGTATCGCACATGACTGGATTAGGTACACCGGTCTAAGGAGTATCGCACATGATGACAGGATTGGATATACCAGTCTAAAGCATAATACACCATTCTGTGGAGTATCGCATATGACGGGATTAGATACACTGGTATAAGGAGTATCGCACATGATGACGGGATTTGATACACCCGTCTGGGGAGTATCGCACATGATGATGGGAATAAATACACCAGTCTGGGGAGCATCACACATGATGGGATTAGATACACCAGTCTAAGGAGTATCGCACATGACGGGATTAGATACACCAGTCTGGGGCGTATTGCACATGATGATGGGATTAGATACACCAGTCTGGGGAGTATAGCACATGATGGGATTAGATACACCAGCCTGGGGAGTATCGCACATGATGGGATTAGATACATCAGTCTAAGGAGTATCGCACATGATGGGATTAGATACACCAGTCTAAGGAGTATCGGACATGATGATGGAATAAGATTCACCAGTCTGGGGAGTATCGCACATGACTGGATTAGGTACACCGGTCTAAGGAGTATCGCACATGATGACCGGATTGGATATACCAGTCTAAAGCATAATAAACCATTCTGTGGAGTATCGCATATGACGGGATTAGATACACTGGCATAAGGAGTATCGCACATGATGACGGGATAGGATACACTCGTCTGGGGAGTATCGCACATGATGATGGAAATAAATACACCAGTCTGGGGAGTATCACACATGATGGGATTTGATACACCAGTCTAAGGAGTATCGCACATGATGACGGGAATAGATACACCAGTCTGGGGAGTATAGCACATGATGACGGGATTAGATACACCAGTCTGGGGAGTATCGAACATGATAATGGGATTAGATACACCAGTCTGGGGAGTATCGCACATGATAACTGAATTAGATACACCAGTCTGGGGAGTATTGCACATGATGACGGGATTAGATACATTGGTCTAGTGTGTATCGCAAATGATGATGGGATTAAATACACCAGTCTGGGGAGTATCACACAGGATGACGGGATTAGATACACCAGTCTGGAGAGTATAGCACATGATGGGATTAGATACACCAGTCTGGGGAGTATCGCACAAGATGGGATTAGATACACCAGTCTAAGGAGTATCGCACATGATGACTGTATTAGATACACCAGTCTGGGGAGAATTGCACATGATGACGGGATTAGATAGACCGGTCTAAGGTGTAATACACCAGTCTTGGGAGTATGACATTTGACGAGATTAGATACACCAGTCTAAGGAGTATCGCACATGATGACCGGTTTAGATACACCAGTGAAAGGCGTAACACACCAGTCCGGAGAGTATCTCATATGATGGAATTAGATACCCCAGTATAAGGAGTATCGCATATGATGATGGGATTTGATACACCGGTCTGGGGAGTATCGCACATGATGATGGGATTACATACACAAGTCTGGTGAGTATTGCACATAATTATGGGATTAGATACACCAGTCTGAGGAGTATCGCATATGATGACAGAATTAGATACACCAGTGAAAGGTATAATACACCAGTCTGGGGGGTATCGCATATGACGGGATTAGATACACCGGTCTAAGGCGTAATACACCAGTCTTGGGAGTATCACACTTGACAAAATTAGATACACCAGTCTAAGGAGTGTGACATGATGGGATTAGATACACCAGTCTAAGGAGAATCGCACATGATGCCTGGATTAGATACACCAGTGAAAGGCGTAACACACAAATCTGGGGAGTATCGCTTATGACGGAATTAGATACACCAGTATAAGGAGTATGGCACATGATGACGGGATTTGATACACCGGTCTGGGGAGTATCGCACATGATGACGGGGTTACATACACCATTCTGGGGAGTATCGCACATGATGACGGGATTACATACACCAGTCTGGGGAGTATCGCACATGATGGGATTAGATACACCAGTCTAAGGAGTATCGCACATGATGACAGGATTAGATACATCGGTCTGGGGAGTATCGCACATAATGGGATTAGATACACCAGTCTGGGGAATATCGCACATGATAACTGAATTAGATACACCAGTCTGGGGAGTATTGCACATGCCGGGTTTAGATACATCAGTCTAGGGTGTATCGCAAATGATGATGGGATTAAATACACCAGTCTGGGGAGTATCACACAGGATGACGGGATTAGATACACCAGTCTGGGGAGTATCACACTTGACGAGATTAGATACACCGGCCTAAGGAGTATCGCACATGATTACATACATCAGTCTGGGGAGTATCGCACATGATAACTGAATTAGATACACCAGTCTGGGGAGTATTGCACATGATGACGGGATTAGATACATCAGTCTAGGGTGTATCGCAAATGATGGGATTAAATACACCAGTCTGGGGAGTATTGCACAGGATGACGGGATTAGATACACCAGTTTGGGGAGTATCGCACATGATGGGATTATATACATCAGTCTGGGGAGTATCATAAATGATGGGATAAGATACACCGGTCTAAGGAGTATCGCACAGGATGACAGGATTAGATACACCAGTCTGAGGAGTAGCGCACATGACAGGATTAGATACACCAGTCTAAGGAGTATCGCACATGATGGGATTAGATACACCAGTCTAAGGAGTATCGGACATGATGATGGAATAAGATACACCAGTCTGGGGAGTATCGCACATGACTGGATTAGGTACACCGGTCTAAGGAGTATCGCACATGATGACAGGATTGGATATACCAGTCTAAAGCATAATACACCATTCTGTGGAGTATCGCATATGACGGGATTAGATACACTGGTATAAGGAGTATCGCACATGATGACGGGATTTGATACACCCGTCTGGGGAGTATCGCACATGATGATGGGAATAAATACACCAGTCTGGGGAGCATCACACATGATGGGATTAGATACACCAGTCTAAGGAGTATCGCACATGACGGGATTAGATACACCAGTCTGGGGCGTATCGCACATGATGATGGGATTAGATACACCAGTCTGGGGAGTATAGCACATGATGGGATTAGATACACCAGTCTAAGGAGTATCGCACATGATGGGATTAGATACACCAGTCTAAGGAGTATCGGACATGATGATGGAATAAGATACACCAGTCTGGGGAGTATCGCACATGACTGGATTAGGTACACCGGTCTAAGGAGTATCGCACATGATGACAGGATTGGATATACCAGTCTAAAGCATAATACACCATTCTGTGGAGTATCGCATATGACGGGATTAGATACACTGGTATAAGGAGTATCGCACATGATGACGGGATAGGATACACTCGTCTGGGGAGTATCGCACATGATGATGGAAATAAATACACCAGTCTGGGGAGTATCACACATGATGGGATTAGATACACCAGTCTAAGGAGTATCGCACATGATGACGGGAATAGATACACCAGTCTGGGGAGAATCGCACATGATGACGGGATTAGATACACCAGTCTGGGGAGTATCGCACATGATGACGGGATTAGATACACCAGTCTGGGGAGTATCGCACATGATGACGGGATTAGATACACCAGTCTGGGGAGTATCGAACATGATAATGGGATTAGATACACCAGTCTGGGGAGTATCGCACATGATAACTGAATTAGATACACCAGTCTGGGGAGTATTGCACATGATGACGGGATTAGATACATTGGTCTAGTGTGTATCGCAAATGATGATGGGATTAAATACACCAGTCTGGGGAGTATCACACAGCATGACGGGATTAGATACACCAGTCTGGAGAGTATAGCACATGATGGGATTAGATACACCAGTCTGGGGAGTATCGCACATGATGGGATTAGATACACCAGTCTAAGGAGTATCGCACATGATGACTGTATTAGATACACCAGTCTGGGGAGAATTGCACATGATGACGGGATTAGATAGACCGGTCTAAGGTGTAATACACCAGTCTTGGGAGTATGACACTTGACGAGATTAGATACACCAGTCTAAGGAGTATCGCACATGATGACCGGATTAGATACACCAGTGAAAGGCGTAACACACCAGTCCGGAGAGTATCTCATATGATGGAATTAGATACACCAGTATAAGGAGTATCGCATATGATGATGGGATTTGATACACCGGTCTGGGGAGTATCGCACATGATGACGGGATTACATACACAAGTCTGGTGAGTATCGCACATGATGATGGGATTAGATACACCAGTCTGGGGAGTATTGCACATAATTATGGGATTAGATACACCAGTCTGAGGAGTATCGCATATGATGACAGAATTAGATACACCAGTGAAAGGTGTAATACACCAGTCTGGGGGGTATCGCATATGACGGGATTAGATACACCGGTCTAAGGCGTAATACACCAATCTTGGGACTATCACACTTGACAAAATTAGATACACCAGTCTAAGGAGTGTCACATGATGGGATTAGATACACCAGTCTAAGGAGAATCGCACATGATGCCTGGATTAGATACACCAGTGAAAGGCGTAACACACAAGTCTGGGGATTATCGCTTATGACGGAATTAGATACACCAGTATAAGGAGTATAGCACATGATGACGGGATTTGATACACCGGTCTGGGGAGTATCGCACATGATGACGGGGTTACATACACCATTCTGGGGAGTATCGCACATGATGACGGGATTACATACACCAGTCTGGGGAGTATCGCACATGATGATGGGATTTGATACATCAGTCTGGGGAGTATCGCACATGATGATGGGATTTGATACATCGGTCTGGGGAGTATCGCACAAGATGACGGGATTAGATACACCAGTCTGGGGAGTATCGCACATGATGGGATTAGATACACCAGTCTGGGGAATATCGCACATGATAACTGAATTAGATACACCAGTCTGGGGAGTATTGCACATGCCGGGTTTAGATACATCAGTCTAGGGTGTATCGCAAATGATGATGGGATTAAATACACCAGTCTGGGGAGTATCACACAGGATGACGGGATTAGATACACCAGTCTGGGGAGTATCGCACATGATGGGATTAGATACACCAGTCTGGGGAGTATCGCACATGATGGGATTAGATACACCAGTCTAAGGAGTATCGCACATGATGACTGTATTAGATACACCAGTCTGGGGAGAATTGCACATGATGACGGGATTAGATAGACCGGTCTAAGGTGTAATACACCAGTCTTGGGAGTATGACACTTGACGAGATTAGATACACCAGTCTAAGGAGTATCGCACATGATGACCGGATTAGATACACCAGTGAAAGGCGTAACACACCAGTCCGGAGAGTATCTCATATGATGGAATTAGATACCCCAGTATAAGGAGTATCGCATATGATGATGGGATTTGATACACCGGTCTGGGGAGTATCGCACATGATGGCGGGATTACATACACAAGTCTGGTGAGTATCGCACTTGATGATGGGATTAGATACACCAGTCTGGGGAGTATTGCACATAATTATGGGATTAGATACACCAGTCTGAGGAGTATCGCATATGATGACAGAATTAGATACACCAGTGAAAGGTGTAATACACCAGTCTGGGGGGTATCGCATATGACGGGATTAGATACACCGGTCTAAGGCGTAAAACACCAATCTTGGGACTATCACACTTGACAAAATTAGATACACCAGTCTAAGGAGTGTCACATGATGGGATTAGATACACCAGTCTAAGGAGAATCGCACATGATGCCTGGATTAGATACACCAGTGAAAGGCGTAACACACAAGTCTGGGGAGTATCGCTTATGACGGAATTAGATACACCAATATAAGGAGTATGGCACATGATGACGGGATTTGATACACCGGTCTGGGGAGTATCGCACATGATGACGGGGTTACATACACCATTCTGGGGAGTATCGCACATGATGACGGGATTACATACACCAGTCTGGGGAGTATCGCATATGATGACGGGATTTGATACATCGGTCTGGGGAGTATCGCACAAGATGACGGGATTAGATACACCAGTCTGGGGAGTATCGCACATGATGGGATTAGATACACCAGTCTGGGGAATATCGCACATGATAACTGAATTAGATACACCAGTCTGGGGAGTATTGCACATGCCGGGTTTAGATACATCAGTCTAGGGTGTATCGCAAATGATGATGGGATTAAATACACCAGTCTGGGGAGTATCACACAGGATGACGGGATTAGATACACCAGTCTGGGGAGTATCGCACATTATGGGATTAGATACACCAGTCTGGGGAGTATCGCACATTATGGGATTAGATACACCAGTCTAAGGAGTATCGCACATGATGACGGAATTAGATACACCAGTCTGGGGAGAATTGCACATGATGACGGGATTAGAAACACCGGTCTAAGGCGTAATACACCAGTCTTGGGAGTATCACACTTGATGAGATTAGATACACCGGTCTAAGGAGTGTCACACATGATGGGATTAGATACACCAGTCTAAGAAGTATCGAACATGATGGGATTAGATACACCAGTCTGGGGAGTATCGCACATGATGGGATTAGATACACCAGTCTAAGGAGTATCGCACATGATGACTGTATTAGATACACCAGTCTGGGGAGAATTGCACATGATGACGGGATTAGATAGACCGGTCTAAGGTGTAATACACCAGTCTTGGGAGTATGACACTTGACGAGATTAGATACACCAGTCTAAGGAGTATCGCACATGATGACCGGATTAGATACACCAGTGAAAGGCGTAACACACCAGTCCGGAGAGTATCTCATATGATGGAATTAGATACCCCAGTATAAGGAGTATCGCATATGATGATGGGATTTGATACACCGGTCTGGGGAGTATCGCACATGATGACGGGATTACATACACAAGTCTGGTGAGTATCGCACTTGATGATGGGATTAGATACACCAGTCTGGGGAGTATTGCACATAATTATGGGATTAGATACACCAGTCTGAGGAGTGTCGCATATGATGACAGAATTAGATACACCAGTGAAAGGTGTAATACACCAGTCTGGGGGGTATCGCATATGACGGGATTAGATACACCGGTCTAAGGCGTAATACACCAATCTTGGGACTATCACACTTGACAAAATTAGATACACCAGTCTAAGGAGTGTCACATGATGGGATTAGATACACCAGTCTAAGGAGAATCGCACATGATGCCTGGATTAGATACACCAGTGAAAGGCGTAACACACAAGTCTGGGGAGTATCGCTTATGACGGAATTAGATACACCAGTATAAGGAGTATAGCACATGATGACGGGATTTGATACACCGGTCTGGGGAGTATCGCACATGATGACGGGGTTACATACACCATTCTGGGGAGTATCGCACATGATGACGGGATTACATACACCAGCCTGGGGAGTATCGCACATGATGATGGGATTTGATACATCGGTCTGGGGAGTATCGCACAAGATGACGGGATTAGATACACCAGTCTGGGGAGTATCGCACATGATGGGATTAGATACACCAGTCTGGGGAATATCGCACATGATAACTGAATTAGATACACCAGTCTGGGGAGTATTGCACATGCCGGGTTTAGATACATCAGTCTAGGGTGTATCGCAAATGATGATGGGATTAAATACACCAGTCTGGGGAGTATCACACAGGATGACGGGATTAGATACACCAGTCTGGGGAGTATCGCACATGATGGGATTAGATACACCAGTCTGGGGAGTATCGCACATGATGGGATTAGATACACCAGTCTAAGGAGTATCGCACATGATGACTGTATTAGATACACCAGTCTGGGGAGAATTGCACATGATGACGGGATTAGATAGACCGGTCTAAGGTGTAATACACCAGTCTTGGGAGTATGACACTTGACGAGATTAGATACACCAGTCTAAGGAGTATCGCACATGATGACCGGATTAGATACACCAGTGAAAGGCGTAACACACCAGTCCGGAGAGTATCTCATATGATGGAATTAGATACCCCAGTATAAGGAGTATCGCATATGATGATGGGATTTGATACACCGGTCTGGGGAGTATCGCACATGATGACGGGATTACATACACAAGTCTGGTGAGTATCGCACTTGATGATGGGATTAGATACACCAGTCTGGGGAGTATTGCACATAATTATGGGATTAGATACACCAGTCTGAGGAGTATCGCATATGATGACAGAATTAGATACACCAGTGAAAGGTGTAATACACCAGTCTGGGGGGTATCGCATATGACGGGATTAGATACACCGGTCTAAGGCGTAAAACACCAATCTTGGGACTATCACACTTGACAAAATTAGATACACCAGTCTAAGGAGTGTCACATGATGGGATTAGATACACCAGTCTAAGGAGAATCGCACATGATGCCTGGATTAGATACACCAGTGAAAGGCGTAACACACAAGTCTGGGGAGTATCGCTTATGACGGAATTAGATACACCAGTATAAGGAGTATGGCACATGATGACGGGATTTGATACACCGGTCTGGGGAGTATCGCACATGATGACGGGGTTACATACACCATTCTGGGGAGTATCGCACATGATGACGGGATTACATACACCAGTCTGGGGAGTATCGCACATGATGACGGGATTTGATACATCGGTCTGGGGAGTATCGCACAAGATGACGGGATTAGATACACCAGTCTGGGGAGTATCGCACATGATGGGATTAGATACACCAGTCTGGGGAATATCGCACATGATAACTGAATTAGATACACCAGTCTGGGGAGTATTGCACATGCCGGGTTTAGATACATCAGTCTAGGGTGTATCGCAAATGATGATGGGATTAAATACACCAGTCTGGGGAGTATCACACAGGATGACGGGATTAGATACACCAGTCTGGGGAGTATCGCACATTATGGGATTAGATACACCAGTCTGGGGAGTATCGCACATTATGGGATTAGATACACCAGTCTAAGGAGTATCGCACATGATGACGGAATTAGATACACCAGTCTGGGGAGAATTGCACATGATGACGGGATTAGAAACACCGGTCTAAGGCGTAATACACCAGTCTTGGGAGTATCACACTTGATGAGATTAGATACACCGGTCTAAGGAGTGTCACACATGATGGGATTAGATACACCAGTCTAAGAAGTATCGAACATGATGGGATTAGATACACCAGTCTGGGGAGTATCGCACATGATGGGATTAGATACACCAGTCTAAGGAGTATCGCACATGATGACTGTATTAGATACACCAGTCTGGGGAGAATTGCACATGATGACGGGATTAGATAGACCGGTCTAAGGTGTAATACACCAGTCTTGGGAGTATGACACTTGACGAGATTAGATACACCAGTCTAAGGAGTATCGCACATGATGACCGGATTAGATACACCAGTGAAAGGCGTAACACACCAGTCCGGAGAGTATCTCATATGATGGAATTAGATACACCAGTATAAGGAGTATCGCATATGATGATGGGATTTGATACACCGGTCTGGGGAGTATCGCACATGATGACGGGATTACATACACAAGTCTGGTGAGTATCGCACATGATGATGGGATTAGATACACCAGTCTGGGGAGTATTGCACATAATTATGGGATTAGATACACCAGTCTGAGGAGTATCGCATATGATGACAGAATTAGATACACCAGTGAAAGGTGTAATACACCAGTCTGGGGGGTATCGCATATGACGGGATTAGATACACCGGTCTAAGGCGTAATACACCAATCTTGGGACTATCACACTTGACAAAATTAGATACACCAGTCTAAGGAGTGTCACATGATGGGATTAGATACACCAGTCTAAGGAGAATCGCACATGATGCCTGGATTAGATACACCAGTGAAAGGCGTAACACACAAGTCTGGGGAGTATCGCTTATGACGGAATTAGATACACCAGTATAAGGAGTATAGCACATGATGACGGGATTTGATACACCGGTCTGGGGAGTATCGCACATGATGACGGGGTTACATACACCATTCTGGGGAGTATCGCACATGATGACGGGATTACATACACCAGTCTGGGGAGTATCGCACATGATGATGGGATTTGATACATCGGTCTGGGGAGTATCGCACAAGATGACGGGATTAGATACACCAGTCTGGGGAGTATCGCACATGATGGGATTAGATACACCAGTCTGGGGAATATCGCACATGATAACTGAATTAGATACACCAGTCTGGGGAGTATTGCACATGCCGGGTTTAGATACATCAGTCTAGGGTGTATCGCAAATGATGATGGGATTAAATACACCAGTCTGGGGAGTATCACACAGGATGACGGGATTAGATACACCAGTCTGGGGAGTATCGCACATGATGGGATTAGATACACCAGTCTGGGGAGTATCGCACATGATGGGATTAGATACACCAGTCTAAGGAGTATCGCACATGATGACTGTATTAGATACACCAGTCTGGGGAGAATTGCACATGATGACGGGATTAGATAGACCGGTCTAAGGTGTAATACACCAGTCTTGGTAGTAGGACACTTGACGAGATTAGATACACCAGTCTAAGGAGTATCGCACATGATGACCGGATTAGATACACCAGTGAAAGGCGTAACACACCAGTCCGGAGAGTATCTCATATGATGGAATTAGATACCCCAGTATAAGGAGTATCGCATATGATGATGGGATTTGATACACCGGTCTGGGGAGTATCGCACATGATGACGGGATTACATACACAAGTCTGGTGAGTATCGCACTTGAAGATGGGATTAGATACACCAGTCTGGGGAGTATTGCACATAATTATGGGATTAGATACACCAGTCTGAGGAGTATCGCATATGATGACAGAATTAGATACACCAGTGAAAGGTGTAATACACCAGTCTGGGGGGTATCGCATATGACGGGATTAGATACACCGGTCTAAGGCGTAAAACACCAATCTTGGGACTATCACACTTGACAAAATTAGATACACCAGTCTAAGGAGTGTCACATGATGGGATTAGATACACCAGTCTAAGGAGAATCGCACATGATGCCTGGATTAGATACACCAGTGAAAGGCGTAACACACAAGTCTGGGGAGTATCGCTTATGACGGAATTAGATACACCAATATAAGGAGTATGGCACATGATGACGGGATTTGATACACCGGTCTGGGGAGTATCGCACATGATGACGGGGTTACATACACCATTCTGGGGAGTATCGCACATGATGACGGGATTACATACACCAGTCTGGGGAGTATCGCACATGATGACGGGATTTGATACATCGGTCTGGGGAGTATCGCACAAGATGACGGGATTAGATACACCAGTCTGGGGAGTATCGCACATGATGGGATTAGATACACCAGTCTGGGGAATATCGCACATGATAACTGAATTAGATACACCAGTCTGGGGAGTATTGCACATGCCGGGTTTAGATACATCAGTCTAGGGTGTATCGCAAATGATGATGGGATTAAATACACCAGTCTGGGGAGTATCACACAGGATGACGGGATTAGATACACCAGTCTGGGGAGTATCGCACATTATGGGATTAGATACACCAGTCTGGGGAGTATCGCACATTATGGGATTAGATACACCAGTCTAAGGAGTATCGCACATGATGACGGAATTAGATACACCAGTCTGGGGAGAATTGCACATGATGACGGGATTAGAAACACCGGTCTAAGGCGTAATACACCAGTCTTGGGAGTATCACACTTGATGAGATTAGATACACCGGTCTAAGGAGTGTCACACATGATGGGATTAGATACACCAGTCTAAGAAGTATCAAACATGATGACCGAATTAGATACACCAGTGAAAGGCGTAACACACCAGTCTGGGGAGTATCGCATATGATGGAATTAGATACACCAGTATAAGGAGTATCGCACATGATGACCGGATTTGATACACCGGTCTGGGAAGTATCGCACATGATGACGGGATTACATACACCAATCTGGGAGTATCGCACATGATGATGGGATTAGATACACCAGTCTGGGGAGTATTGCACATAATGATGGGATTAGATACACCAGTCTAAGGAGTATCGCATATGATGACGGAATTAGATACACCAGTGAAAGGCGTAATACACCAGTCTGGGGGGTATCGCATATGACGGGATTAGATACACCGGTGTAAGGAGTATCGCACATAATGACGGGATTTGATACACCCGTCTGGGGAGTATCGCACATGATGATGGAAATAAATACACTGGTCTAAGGAGTAATACACAAGTCTGGGAAGTATAGCACGATTAGATTAGATACAACGGTTTAAGGAATATAACACATGATGACGGAATTAGATACACCAGTCTGGGGAGTATCGCACATGATGACGGATTTAGATACATCAGTCTGGGGAGTATCACACAAGATGATGGTATTAGATACACCAGTCTAAGGAGTATCGCACATGATGACGGAATTAGATACATCGGTCTGGGGAGTATCGCACATGATAATGGGATTAGATACACCAGTCGGGGGAGTATCACACATGATGGGATTAGATACACCAGTCTAAGGAGTATCGCACATGATGACGGTATTAGATACACCAGTCTGGGGAGAATTGCACATGATGAAGGGATTAGATACACCGGTCTAAGGAGTAATCTACCAGTTTTGGGAGTATCACACTTGATGAGATTAGATACACTGGTCTAAGGAGTGTCACACATGATGGGATTAGATACACCAGTCTAAGGAGTATCGCACATGATGACCAGATTAGATACATCAGTGAAAGGCGTAACACACCAGTCTGGGGAGTATGGCATATAGCGGAATTAGATACACCAGTATAAGGAGTATCGCACATGATGACGGGATTTGATACACCGGTTTAAGGCATAATACACCACTGTGGGGAGTATCACACATGATGGGATTAGATACACCAGTCTAAGGAGTATCGCACAGGATGACAGGATTAGATACACCGGTCTAAGGAGTATCGCACATGATGAAGGGATTACATACACCAGTCTGGGGAGTATTGCACATGATGATGGGATTTGATACACCTGTCTGGGGAGTATCGCACATGATGATGGGAATAAATACACTGGTCTAAGGAGTAATACACCAGTCTGGGAAGTACAGCACGATTGGATTAGATACAACTGTCTAAGGAATATCGCACATGATGACGGGATTAAATACACCAGTCTAAGGAGTATCGCACATGATGACTGGATTAGATACATCGGTCTGGGGAGTATCGCACATGATAATTGGATTAGATACACCAGTCTGGGGATTATCGCACATGATAACTGAATTAGATACACCAGTCTGGGGAGTATTGCACATGATGATGGGATTAGATACATCGGTCTAGAGTGTATCGCAAATGATGATGGGATTAAATACACCAGTCTGGGGAGTATCACACAGGATGACGGGATTAGATACACCAGTCTGGGGAGTATCGCACATGATGATGGGATTAGATACACCAGTCTGGTGAGTATTGCACACAATGATGGGATTAGATACACCAGTCTAAGGAGTATCGCATATGATGACGGAATTAGATACACCAGTGAAAGTTGTAATACACCAGTCTGGGGGGTATCGCATATGATGGGATTAGATACACCGGTCTAAGGCGTAATACACCAGTCTTGGGAGTATCACACTTGACAAGATTAGAGACACCGGTCTAAGGAGTGTCACACAAGATGGGATTAGATACACCAGTCTAAGGAGTATCACATATGACCGGATTAGGTACACCAGTGAAAGGCGTAACACACCAGTCTGGGGAGTATCACACATGATGACGGGATTTGATACACCGGTCTGGGGAGTATCGCACATGATGACGGAATTAGATACACCAGTCTGGGGAGTATCGCACATGATGGGATTAGATACACCAGTCTGAGAATTGCACATGATGACGAGATTAGATACACCGGTCTAAGGCGTAATACACCAGTCTGGGGAGTATCGCATATAACATAATTAGATACACCAGTATAAGGAGTATTGCACATGATGACTGGATTTGATACACCGGTCTGGGGAGTATCGCACATGATAAGGGGAATAAATACACTGGTCTAAGGAGTAATACACGAGTCTGGGAAGTATAGCACGATTGGATTAGATACAACGGCTAAGGAATATCGCACATGATGAGATTAGATACACTGGTCTGGGGTGTAATACACCAGTCTGGGTAGTATTGTACATGATGACGGAATTAGATACATCGGTCTGGGGAGTATCGCACAAGATGATAGGATTAGATACACCAGTATGGGGAGTATCACACATGAAAGGAATAGATACACCAGTCTAAGGAGTATCGCACATGATGACGGGATTAGATACACCAGTCTGGGGAGTATGGCACATGATAATGGGATTAGATACACCAGTCTAAGGCGTAATACACCAGTCTTGGGAGTATCACATTTGATGAGATTAGATACACCGGCCTAAGGAGTATCGCACAGGATGACAGGATTAGATACACCGGTCTAGGGAGTAGCGCACATGACAGGATTAGATACACCAGTCTAAGGAGTATCGCATATGACGGGATTAGATACATCAGTCAGGGGAGAATCGGACATGATGATGAAATAAGATACACCAGTCTGGGGAGTATCGCACATGATGACAGGATTGGATATACAAGTCTAAAGCATAATACACCATTCTGTGGAGTATCGCATATGACGGGATTAGATACACCGGTCTAAGGAGTATCGCACATGATGAAGGGATTATATACACCAGTCTGGGGAGTATTGCACATGATGATGGGATTACATATACCAGTCTGGGGAGTATTACACATAATGATGGGATTAGATACACTAGTCTGGGGGGTATCGCATATGATGAGATTAGATACACTGGTATAAGGAGTATCGCACATGATGATGGGATTTGATACACCCATCTGGGGAGTATCGCACATGATGATGGGAATAAATATGGTCTAAGGAGTAATACACCAGTCTGGGAAGTATAGCACGATTGGATTAGATACAACGGTCTAAGGAGTATCGCACATGATGACCGGATTAGATACATCAGTGAAAGGCGTAATACACCAGTCTGGGGAGTATCGCATAAGACGGAATTAGATACACCAGTATAAGGAGTATCGCACTTGATGACGGGATTTGATACACCGGTCTGGGGAGTATCACACATGATTATGGGATTAGATACATCAGTCTGGGGAGCATTGCACATGATGACAGGATTAGATACAGCGGTTTAAGGCATAATACACCACTCTGGGGAGTATCACACATGATGGGATTAGATACACCGGTCTAAGGTGTATCGCACAGGATGACAGGATTAGATACACAGGTCTGGGGAGTAGTGCACATGACAGGATTAGATACACCAGTCTAGGAGTATCGAACATGATGGGATTAGAGGAGTATCGCATAAGATGACAGGATTAGATACATCAGTCTGGGGAGAATCGGACATGATGATGGAATAAGATACACCAGTCTGGGGAGCATCGCACATGACTGGATTAGGTACACCGGTCTAAGGAGTATCGCACATGATGACAGGATTGGATATACCAGTCTAAAGCATAATACACCATTCTGTGGAGTATTGCATATGACGAGATTAGATACACCGGCCTAAGGAGTATCGCACATGATTACGGGATTAGATACACCTGCCTAAGGAGTATCGCACATGATTACGGGGTTAGATACACCAGTCTGGGGAGTATCACATATGATGACGGAATTAGATACATCGGTCTGGGGAGTATCGCACATGATAATGGGAATAAATACTAAGGAGAGATACACGAGTCTGGGAAGTATAGCACGATTGGATTAGATACAATACAAGGAATATAACTCATGATGACGAGATTAGATACACTGGTCTAGGGCAAAATACACCAGTCTGAGGAGTATCGCACATGATGACGGAATTAGATACACCAATCTAAGGAGTATTGAATATGATGACGTGATTAGATTCATTGGTCTGGGGAGCATCACACATGATGGGATTAGATACACCACTCTAAGGAGTATCGCACATGATGGGATCAGATACACTGGTCTGGGGAGTATCACACATGATAATGGGATTAAATACACCAGTCTTGGGAGTATCAAACATAACTGAATTGATACACCAGTCTGGGGAGTATTGCACATGATGACGGGATTAGATACATCAGTCAAAGGCGTAATACACCAGTCTTGGGAGTATCTCACTTGACGAGATTAGATACACCGGCCTAAGGAGTATCGCACATGTTTACAGGATTAGATACATCAGTCTGGGGAGTATCGCACATGATAACTGAATTAGATACACCAGTCTGAGGAGTATAGCACATGATGACGGGATTAGATACATCGGTCTAGGGTGTATCGCAAATGATGATGGGATTAAATACACCAGTCTGGGGAGTATCGCACAGGATGACGGGATTAGATACATCAGTCTGGGGAGTATCACACATGATGAAATTAGATACACCGGTCTAAGGAATATCGCACATGATGACAGGATTAGATACACCGGTCTGGGGAGTAGTGCACATGACAGGATTAGATACACCAGTCTATGGAGTATCGCATAAAATGACGGGATTAGATACACCAGTCTGGGGAGTATCGCACATGATAATGGGATTAGATACACCAGTCTGGGGAGAATCGCACATGATAACTGAATTAGATACACCAGTCTGGGGAGTATTGCACATGATGACGGGATTAGATACATCGGTCTAGGGTGTATCACAAATTATGGGATTAAATACACCAGTCTGGGGAGTATCGCACAGGATGACGGGATTAGATACACCAGTCTGGGGAGTATCGAACATGATAGGATCAGATACACCAGTCTGGGAAGTATCGCACATGATTGGATTAGATACACCAGTCTAAGGAGTATCGCACATGACGGGATTAGATACACCAGTCTGGGGAGTATCGCATATGATGCGATTAGATACACCAATATGAGTATCACACATTATGACTGGATTAGATACACCGGTCTGGGGAGTATCGCACATGATGATGGGGTTAAATACACTGGTCAAAGGAGTAATGCACCAGTCTGGGGAGTATAGCACATTATTGGATTAGATACAACGGTCAAAGGAATATCGCACATGATGATGGGATTAGATACACCGGTCTAAGGAATATTGCAGATGATTACGGGATTGGATACACCAGTCTAAAGCGTAATACACCATTCTGGGGAGTATTGCACATGTTGGGATTTGATACACCGGTCTAAGGAGTATTGCACATGATGACAGGATTGGATATACCAGTCTAAAGCGTAATACACCATTCTGTGGAGTATCGCACATGACGGGATTATATACATCGGTCTGGGGAGTAGCGCACATGACAGGATTAAATACACCGGTCTGGGGAGTAGCGCACATGACAGGATTAGATACACCAGTCTGGGGAGTTTCGTTCATGTCGGGATTTGATACACCGGTGTAAGGAGTATCGCACATGATGACAGGATTGGATACACCAGTCTAAAGCGTAATACACCTTTCTGTGGAGTATCGCACATGACGGGATTAGATATATCGGTCTAAGGAGTATCGCACATGATGACGGGATTAGATACACCAGTTTGGGGAGTATGGCACATGATAATGGGATTAGATACACCAGTCTAAGGCGTAATACACCAGTCTTGGGAGTATCACATTTGATGAGATTAGATACACCGGCCTAAGGAGTATCGCACATGATGATAGGATTAGATACACCAGTCTGGGGAGTATCGCACATGATTAGGGGATTAGATACATCAGTCTGGGGAGCATTGCACATGATGACGGGATTAGATACACCGGTTTAAGGCATAATACACCACTCTGGGGAGTATCACACATGATGGGATTAGATACACCGGTCTAAGGAGTATCGCACAGGATGACAGGATTAGATACACCGGTCTAGGGAGTAGCGCACATGACAGGATTAGATACACCAGTCTAAGGAGTATCGCATATGACGGGATTAGATACATCAGTCAAGGGAGAATCGGACATGATGATGAAATAAGATACACCAGTCTGGGGAGTATCGCACATGATGACAGGATTGGATATACAAGTCTAAAGCATAATACACCATTCTGTGGAGTATCGCATATGACGGGATTAGATACACCGGTCTAAGGAGTATCGCACATGATGAAGGGATTATATACACCAGTCTGGGGAGTATTGCACATTGTGATGGGTTTAGATACACCAGTCTGGGGGGTATCGCACATGATGATGGGATTACATGCACCAGTCTGGGGAGTATTACACATAATGATGGGATTAGATACACTAGTCTGGGGGGTATCGCATATGATGAGATTAGATACACTGGTATAAGGAGTATTGCACATGATGATGGGATTTGATACACCCATCTGGGGAGTATCGCACATGATGATGGGAATAAATATGGTCTAAGGAGTAATACACCAGTCTGAGAAGTATAGCACGATTGGATTAGATACAACGGTCTAAGGAGTATCGCACATGATGACCGGATTAGATACATCAGTGAAAGGCGCAATACACCAGTCTGGGGAGTATCGCATAAAACGGAATTAGATACACCAGTATAAGGAGTATCGCACTTGATGACGGGATTTGATACACCGGTCTGGGGAGTATCGCACATGATGACGGGATTACATACACCGGTCTGGGGAGTATCACACATGATTATGGGATTAGATACATCAGTCTGGGGAGCATTGCACATGATGACAGGATTAGATACAGCGGTTTAAGGCATAATACACCACTCTGGGGAGTATCACACATGATGGGATTAGATACACCGGTCTAAGGTGTATCGCACAGGATGACAGGATTAGATACACAGGTCTGGGGAGTAGTGCACATGACAGGATTAGATACACCAGTCTAGGAGTATCGAACATGATGGGATTAGAGGAGTATCGCATAAGATGACAGGATTAGATACATCAGTCTGGGGAGAATCGGACATGATGATGGAATAAGATACACCAGTCTGGGGAGCATCGCACATGACTGGATTAGGTACACCGGTATAAGGAGTATCGCACATGATGACAGGATTGGATATACCAGTCTAAAGCATAATACACCATTCTGTGGAGTATTGCATATGACGGGATTAGATACACCGGCCTAAGGAGTATCGCACATGATTACGGGATTAGATACACCGGCCTAAGGAGTATCGCACATGATTACGGGGTTAGATACACCAGTCTGGGGAGTATCACATATGATGACGGAATTAGATACATCGGTCTGGGGAGTATCGCACATGATAATGGGAATAAATACTAAGGAGAGATACACGAGTCTGGGAAGTATAGCACGATTGGATTAGATACAATACAAGGAATATAACTCATGATGACGAGATTAGATACACTGGTCTAGGGCAAAATACACCAGTCTGAGGAGTATCGCACATGATGACGGAATTAGATACACCAATCTAAGGAGTATTGCATATGATGACGTGATTAGATTCATTGGTCTGGGGAGCATCACACATGATGGGATTAGATACACCACTCTAAGGAGTATCGCACATGATGGGATCAGATACACTGGTCTGGGGAGTATCACACATGATAATGGGATTAAATACACCAGTCTTGGGAGTATCAAACATAACTGAATTGATACACCAGTCTGGGGAGTATTGCACATGATGACGGGATTAGATAAATCAGTCTGGGGAGCATTGCACATGATGGGATTAGATACATCAGTCAAAGGCGTAATACACCAGTCTTGGGAGTATCTCACTTGACGAGATTAGATACACCGGCCTAAGGAGTATCGCACATGATTACAGGATTAGATACATCAGTCTGGGGAGTATCGCACATGATAACTGAACTAGATACACCAGTCTGGGGAGTATAGCACATGATGACGGGATTAGATACATCGGTCTAGGGTGTATCGCAAATGATGATGGGATTAAATACACCAGTCTGGGGAGTATCGCACAGGATGACGGGATTAGATACATCAGTCTGGGGAGTATCACACATGATGAAATTAGATACACCGGTCTAAGGAGTATCGCACATGATGACAGGATTAGATACACCGGTCTGGGGAGTAGTGCACATGACAGGATTAGATACACCAGTCTATGGAGTATCGCATAAGATGACGGGATTAGATACACCAGTCTGGGAGTATCGCACATGATAATGGGATTAGATACACCAGTCTGGGGAGAATCGCACATGATAACTGAATTAGATACACCAGTCTGGGGAGTATTGCACATGATGACGGGATTAGATACATCGGTCTAGGGTGTATCACAAATTATGGGATTAAATACACCAGTCTGGGGAGTATCGCACAGGATGACGGGATTAGATACACCAGTCTGGGGAGTATCGAACATGATAGGATCAGATACACCAGTCTGGGAAGTATCGCACATGATTGGATTAGATACACCAGTCTAAGGAGTATCGCACATGACGGGATTAGATACACCAGTCTGGGGAGTATCGCATATGATGCGATTAGATACACCGATATGAGTATCACACATTATGACTGGATTAGATACACCGGTCTGTGGAGTATCGCACATGATGATGGGGTTAAATACACTGGTCAAAGGAGTAATGCACCAGTCTGGGGAGTATAGCACATTATTGGATTAGATACAACGGTCAAAGGAATATCGCACATGATGATGGGATTAGATACACCGGTCTAAGGAATATTGCAGATGATTACGGGATTGGATACACCAGTCTAAAGCGTAATACACCATTCTGGGGAGTATTGCACATGTTGGGAGTTGATACACCGGTCTAAGGAGTATTGCACATGATGACAGGATTGGATATACCAGTCTAAAGCGTAATACACCATTCTGTGGAGTATCGCACATGACGGGATTATATACATCGGTCTGGGGAGTAGCGCACATGACAGGATTAGATACACCAGTCTGGGGAGTTTCGCTCATGTCGGGATTTGATACACCGGTCTAAGGAGTATCGCACATGATGACAGGATTGGATACACCAGTCTAAAGCGTAATACACCTTTCTGTGGAGTATCGCACACGACGGGATTAGATATATCGGTCTAAGGAGTATCGCACATGATGACGGGATTAGGTACATCAGTCTGGGGAGTATTGCACATGATGGCATTTGATACACCGGTTTAAGGTGTAATACACCAGTCTGGGGAGTATCACACATGATGGGATTAGATAAACCGGTCTAAGGAGTATAGCAAAGGATGACAAGATTAGATACACTTGTCTGGGGGGTAGCGCACGTGACAGGATTAGATACACCAGTCTAAGGAGTATCTCACATGATGGGATTAGATACACCATTCTAAGGAGTATCGCATATGATGATGGAATTAGATACATCAGTCTGGGGAGTATCGGACATGATGATGGAATAAGATGCACCAGCCTGGGGAGTATCGCACATGACGGGATTAAGCACACCGGTCTAAGGAGTATTGCACATGATGACGGGATTAAATACACCAGTGAAAGGCGTAATACACCAGTCTGGGGGGTATCGCATATGACGGGATTAGATACACCGGTATGAGGAGTATTGCACATGATGACAGGATTTGATACACCTGTCTGGGGAGTATCGCACATGATGACGGAATTAGATACACCGTTTTAAGGAGTATCGCACATGATGACAGGATTGGATAAACCAGTCTAAAGCGTAATACACCATTCTGTGGAGTATGACACATGACGGGATTATTTACACTGCTATAAGAAGTTTCGCACATGATGACAGGATTAGATATACCAGTCTAAGGAGCATTGCACATGATGATGGGATTAGACACAGCGGTCTGGAGATTATCGCACATCATGACAGAATATTTGATCATGTGTAAGACATGTGATTGCCAATATGTGGGTTGTACCTCCAACTCCTTGAAAGTTAGAATTAGATGCTAAATGTTCTGTGGCGATTAATCATTTTTCCACCGAACATAATGGGATTATTTCCTCTTGTGTGGTTACAGGGATAGTATTTCTTAAAAAGCCTCTTAGGGGCCAGAATCACCATAGGAAATTATTACACAGAGAATCCTGGTGGATCTATGAACTAAATACTAGGTTTCCTCTGGGTATGAACTTGAGACATGATCTTATCTAGCCTTACGAATAATTTTTTTTTCTTTTATTGTATTTTGTTTCACCATTGTTTTTATTGCTAACATAAGTGCTTCTTTTAAAAAAAAATTTCTGTTCAGGATTGGTGATGCTTGATCAAGTATTTAGTCAGTATATGACTTAATACGCCGAACAACACGTGTTCAATGCATTTTCATTAAAAGTGTTTTTAAGAAGCAGGAATTACTTCTTTCTACTGGTATTTCTCCCTGTGACACTGCTTTTTTTGGGGTGTGGAACTTCTGAGATGGGTGAGCTGACTTTTTTCTATATATTTTTCCTAAAAATTTGGGGTGCAGGCAATTATCTTCTTAAGTCACATGCTAAGTGAAAGGAAGTCCACCTGTGTGCAATCTAAGTGTCATATTGTCTGTCAGTATATACACACCTTTTCTGACAGGCCACAGAGGCTGCAACAACATCAAGCAAGAAGCATCACTAACTAAACAACACTATGAAGACTATGGAGCTCACACAGAGGCAAAGCTGTTGAGAAGTACAAGTCAGGGTTGAGTTATAAAAGAAATATCCCAATCTCTGATGACCTCTGGAGCACTATCAAATAAAGTATCTTCAAAGAGCATGATACAAGATCCTGCCAAGAGGGGGCCGCCAAGCAAAACTCTCAATCCGGTAAAGGAGGGCATTAATCAGAGAGGCAGCACAGAGACCAAAAGTAACTCTGAAGGAGCTGCTGAGTTCCCAAGCAGAGTATCTGCCCATAAGACCACTATAAGCTGTATGTGAGGAGCTAGCCTTGTTCTGAAGACTATTAAACCAATGCACATGGAGCAACGTCCACGGCTCTGAGACGCAGACTTTTTCCAGCACGGAACACCGGTTATTTCGATCTTATTATTGTCTTTTATTAGAGATTTGCTGGCTGTGTTTTATTAATGTTCTGCTTGCTCGTTAGTTTATGTGCACTAATTTCAGTTATAAAGTGTCCAACATTTCTTTAATCTCGTTAGTATCTCAGGGGACCTTAAAGGGGTTGTCCACTACTTTATATCGCTCCCACCATGTATCACCCCGGCGCCCCTAAGACTTATTGTAAATACCTTCTGTTGCTGATAATGCCTGTGAGCGGCACTATCACTGGCCGCTCACAGGCTTCACGTGACCCCCGGCTGCAGCCGGCGCTGACATCTGCTGATGTCACGACAAGTGCTGGCAGCAGCCGGGGGTCTTGAGGCTGAGTTTTGCCTCACTTGTTGTGACGTCAGAGCGGGGTCAAGTGATGCCTGTGAGCGGCCACCGATAGCGCCGCTCACAGGCATTATCAGCAACAGAAGGTGCTTGCAACAAGTCTTAGGTGGCCTGGGGGGATACATTGGGGGGGGGGATAAAGTACTGGACATCTTCTTTAAGCCATTGTTCTCTCAGCCACTAGGCCCATTGTGCGCATGGGGATAGTAGTCTCAGAGGAGCAGTCATCGCAGGGGGTCTCACATGTAGTCACCAGTGATGGGCTTCTGAAAGATTTTTCATTCTTGCAGCTAAAAAGCAAATGTCTAAAGGGAAGGGGTGGAACACTTCTGCCCATTCAGGGGGTTGATCCCAGGGAGGTAAAAAAGAGAAGCCACATGTTTTAGTCAGAGAGTTGGTAGAATGACATCGAAGGGAGCGGATCTAGGCTAAGATCCTGTATTGAAGGCCTATGGAGTTTTGGAGATCAGTTACCTACTGGACTGCATAAACATGTTACAGTTGTGGGATCTTTAATTTGGATTAAACTCTTTTAAAGGACTGTTGCCACTGGATACCTGTGCTTCCATCGTTTTATCGGTCTTCTAGAGGATCGTGGAATGTGAATACAGACCATACTGGCTGGGGATACGAAATCTCTGGGACAACCAAAAGTTGGGAGAAAGTGAGTATAGCCTGGAACAAAGGCAATAGAATTACCGTCCCAGTGAGGGGATCTTGTTGACAGAGACATTTGTATTTTGGCCATTTACCTGGAGTTGTTATAAAACCTTGATGTAAGGAATAAAATAATGTTGCATTGCTAACCTGCCTAGGTGATTATTTACAATCCACAACTTCAGATCTTCACACTGTACGCTCCATAGATGTGGCGATTATGAAAAAGTGGCCAGAAAAAAAAAGCATTTACTTGCAAACAAAAACTGTAAGGCTCATTTTGAGTTTGCCAAAAGACATGTGGAAGAATCCTCAAATGTATGGAGGAAGGTGCTGGTTTAGATGAGACCAAAACTGAACTTTTTGGCCCACAAGGTAAATGCTATGTCTAGGGCCAAACCAACACAGCTCATCACCCCTAGAACACCATCCCCGCAGTGAAGCATGGTGGTGGCAGCATTATGCTGTAGGGATGTTTTTATGCAGCAGAGAAAGGGCAAATGGTCCGAGTTGAGAAGATGGATGGTGTGAAATATTCTTGAGCAAACACTGTTTAATTCTGTCAGTGATTTGAGACTGGGATGGAGGTTCACAGACAATGACAAGGCAATGGTCCAAAGCATACTGCTCAAGTAACACTTGAGTGGATTAAGGGAAAATGTGTATGTGTTTTGGGGTGGCCTATTCAAAGCCCACACCTTAATTCAACTGAGAATCTGTTGTCGGACTTGAAGATTCCTGTTCACCAGAGGAAACTATCTATCTAACTTGAAGGAGCTAAAGCAGTTTTTCCTTGAGGAATGTGCAAAAATCCAAGTGGCCAGTTGTGGAAAGCTCATATAGTCTTATCCAAAACGATTTGCAGCTGTGATTGCCGCAAAAGGAGGCCCTACAAAGTACTTTCTTTAGGGAAGTGAATAGTTATGCATATTAAAATTTTTAGTTACTTTGTCCTATTTGTTGTTTGCTTGACAAAACAAAAATCAAATATTCAGTTGTAGACATATTCCTTAAATGAACTGATGCAAGCCCTCAATAAAGATAAACTGTGAAATTCAAGTTTGTGAGGTAGCAAAACACGGAAAATGCCAAGAGGGTACTTTTGCAAGCCACTGTATATGCCTCCCAACCTACCCCAGTGATGTCTATGCCCCTAAGCTTTACTTAGTGATGTATATGTCCCCCAACCCTCCCAGTGATGGTCTATGACCCCTAGCCCTCCCAAGTGATATATATGCCTCCCATCTTTACCCAGTGATGTCTATGCCCACCAGCTCATTCCAGTGATGTATATGCCACCAGCCCTCCTCAGTGATGTACAGTGGATTGCAAATGTATTCAACCCCCTTGGCATTTTTCGTGTTTTGCTACCTCACAGCATGGAATTTCTCTGTTTTTTGAGGGTTTGCATCAGTTCATGTAAAGAACATGCTTACAACTGTGAACATTTATTTTTCTTTTTATTGTGAAGCAAACAACAAATAGGACAAACTTTTTGAAAAACTTCAGTATGCATAACTATTCACCCCCCTAAAGTCAGTACTTTGTAAAGCTACATTTTGCAGCAATTACAGCTGCATGCCACTTTGGATAAGTGCCTATGAGCTTTCCACATCTTTCCACTAGAATTTTTGCCCATTCCTCAAGCAAAACTATTTCAGATCCTTCAAGTTAGATAGATTTTCCTTGTGAACAGCAATCTTCAAGGTAGACTACAGATTCTCAATTGGATTAAGGTCAAAAACATTTACACATTTTCCCTTAAACCACTCAAATGTTACTTTAGAAGTATGCTTTGGGTCATTGCCTTGTTCGAAGGGGAACCTCCGTCCCAGTCTCAAATCAGTGACATACAAACAGGTTTTGCTTAAGAATATCTATGTATTTCGCACCATCCATCTTCCCCTCGACTCGGACTATTTTCCCTCTCCCTGCTGCTGAAAAACATCCCCACATCATGCTGCTGCCACCAGCATGTTTCACTGTGGGGGTGATGTTCTTGGGGTGATGAGCTGTGTTAGTTTGGCACCAGACCTAGCGTTTACCTTGTTGGCCACAAAGTTCAATTTTGGCCTCCTCTGACCAAAACACCCTCCTTTTATACATTTGGGGAATCTACCACGTCTTTCGGAAAGCTTAAAATGAGTCTGCCCATTCTTCCATAAATGCAACAAGTGCAAGGCTCATTGTGGTCATATGGCCAGATAGGAAAGGGATATTCAGCAAAACGATCTCCAATAAAAAAACATATTTATTGCAATGACTAAGGATTAATATCCGAAACGCATCTGCTACTGAACTGTTCTCCCATGCTTGAGATGGCTGCGATCTAAAACTGCATCTTGGCGATATGGAATATTTTAAATGAATTAATAAATATGGTTTTTATTGGAGATCGTTTTGCTGGATATCCCTTTCCTGCTGATCATTCCTCTACGTGATTCAGTGGATCCGTGCATATGGTCTAATACAGGATGAGCTGACTTCTTTTTTCTACCTCCTTTAATATGGACAGATACTCCATTCTCTGTTTGGGAACTCTGCAGCTCCTTCAGGATTGCCTTTGCCCTCTGTGCTGCCTCTCTGATTAATGCCCTCTCCGTCCAGGCTGAGAGTTTTGTCAGGCAGACCTCTCTTGGCAGGTTTGTTCTGATACAAATTTCTTTCCACTTGATGGTAATGGATTTGATGGTGCTCCGGGGTCATCAGAGATTGTGATATATATATTTCTTTTATAACCCAACCATGACATGTACTTCTCAACAACTTTGTCCCTGACTTACTTGGATATCTATTTGGAGTTTTTCATGGTGTTGTTTGGTTAGTGGTGCCTTTTGCTTAATGGTGTTGCAGCTTCTGTGGCCTTTCAGAAAAGGTGTGCATATATACTGACAGATCATGTGACCCTTAGGCTATGTGCCCACGATGCAGCAATGCACAGGATTTTTTCCTGAGCATTTCTGCATTTCCCTGGCAGAAAAAACGCATGCAGATTATACATGCGTTTTTCCTGCCAGGGACATGCGGATGTGAAGCGTTTTCACATGCATTTCTGCATGCGGGTTGACAAGCGCTTTCCAAGCGTTTTTAGCATCACTTGGAAAGTGCTTGATAACTTGGTCACACTATATAAATCCATGCAACTGGCATGGATTTATATAGTGTGACCGTAAGAATGTTAAAAAATAAATCTATACTTACCTTCTGATGGCCCCCGCAGTCTTGCTTCGCTCCGTCCAGGCTGCGGGCAGATCGCGGTACACTGCACTAGGACCTGCCGTCACATGACTATGACGTCAGCGCAGGTCCTTCAGTCCATCGCGAGCTGCCAGCAAAGGAGGACAAGCACTGCAGGGGCAGTCAGAAGGTAAATAGAATATGTATTTTTTATTTTATTCTTTTTTTACAGGTACAATGGTACCCAGGTCTGGATGAGAATCTCCTCTCCTCCAGACCTTGGTACCATCCGCACATTGAACCGCGTGATATCCGCTTGTACAGATGCAGTGATGCGGATATCACGCGGTCCAATGCAAGTCAATGTCGGTGATTACGCTGCGTGTCCGCAAAATTAATGGACATGCTGCGGACTTTTGAGCGCAGCACAAACGCAGCGTAAAAATCCAAAGCAGGGGCATTGACATTGCGGCTTGTCATTGGGGACCATGGGGGACGGATTACCAAGCGTTTACGCTACGTAAATTCCGCAGCATAAACGCTTGAAAAACGCATAGTGGGCACGCAGCCTTAGACTGCTCACTTCCTTTCACTAAGCATGTGACTTATGAAGTTAAAGGGAACCTGTCACTAGTTTTGTCCTATATGAATCTTAAACTATCCCTTTATGCAGCACCTGCTTATACAAGCCGCTGACTCCCCCTGTAGATCCGCCAAAACCCTTTTTAAATTCTACTGCGCTGCATGGTAATCCTTTTGGTCGGGTCCGATGGGTGATTTTTTGGGCCTCTCCATCCCTCCTCCCGGCTGCTGCTCGCCATCCTCCTTCTTTAATCGATGTGGACGACGCCTCACGTCATCCATACTGCTGGAAGAAATCTTGCGCCTGCAAATAGAAATCGCGGTTCGCGCCTGTGCAGTATGCTTTGCCCTACTGCGGTCGCATGCGCACTTATGCGCTCGGCTGTGACCACAGTAGGATAAAGCATAGAGCACAGGCGCGAACAGCGATTTCTTGAGTGCAGGCATATACATGAATGTGGAGGTATAGACATCACTGAGGGGCATAGCCATCACTGGTGGGTGCTGGGGGCCTAGACCTCATTGGGGGGCAGAGATGTAGCACCCTGAGGACTCGGCTGCTACAGGGGTATTACACCTCAAGCCAGAGGTGTGGTATTCCACTCCCGGGTAAGGATGGAGTGTGGAACTGAGCTCAGTAAGCTGCATACACTACATACATCCCATTTCCGTGGGACAGATCGACGGTACTCCCACCAGTTTATGTGCAGGTACGACAGCGTCTGTCCCTGGCTGGAGTGGGAGGGGGGTGGAACATCCCAGTAGTGTAGGGGCAGATAGGGGGAGCAGTCTGGGTAAGGCTAGGAGCTCATTGGGTGCTGGTCACCTGAGCTCACACATAGAGGGAGTATATAAGGTGGGCACCATCTTAGGACAGGGTCAGTCAGTCAGCCAGTCTTTGTAGAGAAGAGGAGCAGAGCGGCAGAGCTCAGCCAGAAGGGCTGACAGGGAGTTGTGGTTCCGGCTGGGCCCAGCTCCAAGGCCAAGTCTGAGAGAGAGAGAGGAGTCAGAAGGACCCAGAGAGGAAAAAGAAGGAACCCCAAGACCCCAGAATACAAACAGCAGGGTGAAGGGTTGGCACACAAGGGTACCGGATCCCAAGCTGGCAGAGGCAAAAGCACACCTTAGCCAGGAACCGGAGGTCGTGGACAGGACCTGCCACGACCCTCACCAAATCCACTAGAAAGGCACACCAAGCATAGGGTCAGGGAACCCAGAAGAGGTGCAACCACCAAGAGGCCCGAAGGAGCCGGACATAAGTGGATCCCTGGTGAGAACGGCCAGTAGAAAGGGAAAGTCAGAAAGGAGCTCAGGACCACGCTCCAGAATTGCTTGGGGGTTGGCCGAGTCCATAACCTGGTGGACGCAGCACGGCTCGGGTGGTCACTCAAGGCCAGAGTGACCACAAGATGATCAGTAAGTAAAAACCCCTGAACTGCACAGCCCGACTCTGAGTCTTCTTGCTTAACTCTCCTGCACCTTCACAACCACCATCCTCTACATCTGACCCCCTGAGGCTATACCCCTCCCGTTGGGGGTTATACTACCACAGCTGCACACATACCACCAGCCTCAGCGGACCCTTCTGCAGCGGCGGCCTTTTGACCGCAAATCAACGGGTGGCGTAGTCGACACTAAGAACATCTAACAACATCTGCAAAGACTGCCGCACACTGAGTTTGACACCCTGGGCACGGACCGGGTCGCCGCCACTCGGAGACTACAACCCCCATCTGATCCGGCTCCGGGTATCCCCAAACAGCACTGGCCCAGGGGGCGCGTCAGAGACATCGATGGGGGGGGGGGGGGGGGCTGGGAGTCATATGAATCACTGGAGTATATGTATATGCACACCAGCCCTCCCTAATGATGTCTATGCTCTCCAGGCCCCCTCCCCCCAGTGATGCATTTGCCCCCAGTGATGTATATGCTTCCCAGCCCTCCCCAGTGATTTATATGCCTCCCAGCCCTTAACAGTGATGCCAATGGAGAGGAGATTCTACTGTAATGCAGCACTTTGTTTTGCAACTTTCAAAGTCTCTCTCTACTCCCTCGTGGCTTTTTATTTTTGTAAAACATTTTCTCAACTAGTCTCTTACTTTATTTTCTATAAACCATGCAGGGCCCTGTGTGAGTGAAGGAAATGTGATACACTTTATTAAGAATCATATTCTTAATTTTTCACAGTCAAGTTGTAACAGTTGTTCAAACTGCACCCAGTTCCCACGGTCAAATGGTGTACAGGCAATTTAATTTAGTTGCCACAATCAGGTGGTATATAACTAATCGGCAAATAAAAATTTCGGCAGTGGATTTCTTGACACAAGCAGATGTAAGAACTGACAACACCTCATTAAATAACAGTGGATGAACATACTAGTTGCTGTATAAAGTATGTAGATTGCATAGGAATCATTAAAGGGAACCTGTTAACTAATTTGTGCTGTCTAAATCATGGGCAGCATGAATCAGAGCCTGGCAGCACGATAAAAACCACGTGTGTTTTTCTATGGAACTTTGGTGACTCTCCCCGCCAACTTATCACAATGATGCTCCAGGGAATTGAGAGGACTCTTCCTATGTACACACAGGAGAGACCTGCCAATCATGTAGGTTGCAGGGAACAGTGAAAATAAGAGCCAATCGATATTTTATTTATGAGTGAATCAGTGAAAATATATATATACACACACACACACACACAAACACACACGACTGCTACAGACATTATATAAGACATATTATATATATTACACACACTCACACACATATATATATAAAAGAGAATATACACGTATTCTATTTTGCCACTTACAATAGGGCAGTAGGGCAGCCTGATGACCAGTCTTGAATTAAAAATTTTGCACACTCTTGAAAAAAAAAAAGTTTTTTACAGGACCTGTTGACGGAAAAAGAAAGATGTTTCAATCAATAAATACTCTTGGCTCTTGCAATCAAGTCACGTCTGGTAATTTACACAGATAAAAAAATATAATATTAAGAGAATTAAGTCAGTCTAAAAAGCTTTTCTCACCAATTGCTAATGACGCTAAGAGGTTAAATAGACAGCTTGGTGAACATCAACGACAGGTAAACTCAATGGAACATGGTAAAAAAGGATCCAGCACTTTACACAAGCCCACTCCTTCTGAAATGATGCTCTCTCTACCTTTCTATAATCAGCAATGACATTCCAAACTCAGGCATGTGCCTGATGTACGCCAACACAGTGGGGTGGGGGTGGTAGGGGATCGGTGAGGTATTGCTTTATATTTTTTATGTATCATCCTAACAACCCTTTGAACATGTGTAATAAAGGAGAGGACTGGAAATAACATTTTCATAAAAGAGAAGGAATTTGAAATTTCCAATTAATCAAGAGATTTCAACCAGGACTTAAATTGTAAAAGTCAACTTCTAGATCATTATTACGATAAGAATATATATATATATATATATATATATATATATATATATATATATATATATATATACAGTACAGACCAAAAGTTTGGACACACCTTCTCATTTAAAGATTTTTCTGTATTTTCATGACTTTGAAAATTGTACATTCACACTGAAGGCATCAAAACTATGAATTAACACATGTGGAATTATATAATTAACAAAAAAGTGTGAAACAACTGAAAATATGTCTTATATTCTAGGTTCTTCAAAGTAGCCATCTTTTGCTTTGATGACTGCTTTGTACACTCTTGGCATTCTCTTGATGAGCTTCAAGAGGTAGTCACCGGAAATGGTCTTCCAACAATCTTGAAGGAGTTCCCAGAGATGCTTAGCACTTGTTGGCCCTTTTGCCTTCACTCTGCGGTCCAGCGCACCCCAAACCATCTCGATTGGGTTCAGGTCTGGTGACTGTGGAGGCCAGGTCATCTGGCGTAGCACCCCATCACTCTCCTTCTTGGTCAAATAGCCCTTACACAGCCTGGAGGTGTGTTTGGGGTCATTGTCCTGTTGAAAAATAAATGGTGGTCCAACTAAACACAAACTGGATGGAATAGCATGCCGCTGCAAGATCCTGTGGTAGCCATGCTGATTCAGTATGCCTTCAATTTTGAATAAATCCCCAACAGTGTCACCAGCAAAGCACCCCCACACCATCACACCTCCTCCTCCATGCTTCACGGTGGGAACCAGGCATGTAGAGTCCATCCGTTCACCTTTTCTGCATCGCACAAAGACACGGTTGTTGGAACCAAAGATCTCAAATTTGGACTCATCAGACCAAAGCACAGATTTCCACTGGTCTAATGTCCATTCCTTGTGTTCTTTAGCCCAAACAAGTCTCTTCTGCTTGTTGCCTGTCATTAGCAGTGGTTTCCTAGCAGCTATTTTACCATGAAGGCCTGCTGCACAAAGTCTCCTCTTAACAGTTGTTGTAGAGATGTGTCTGCTGCTAGAACTCTTTGTGGCATTGACCTGGTCTCTAATCTAAGCTGCTGTTAACCTGAGATTTTTGAGGCTGGTGACTCGGATAAACTTATCCTCAGAAGCAGAGGTGACTCTTGGTCTTCCTTTCCTGGGGCGGTCCTCATGTGAGCCAGTTTCTTTGTAGCGTTTGATGGTTTTTGCAACTGCACTTGGGGACACTTTCAAAGTTTGCCCAATTTGTCGGACTGACTGACCTTCATTTCTTAAAGCAATGATGGCCACTCATTTTTCTTTACTTAGCTGCTTTTTTCTTGCCATAATACAAATTCTAATAGTCTATTCAGTAGGACTATCAGCTGTGTATCCACTTAACTTCAGCACAACACAACTGATGGTCCCAACCCCATTTATAAGGCAAGAAATCACACTTATTAAACCTGACAGGGCACACCTGTGAAGTGAAAACCATTTCCGGTGACTACCTCTTGAAGCTCATCAAGAGAATGCCAAGAGTGTGCAAAGCAGTCATCAAAGCAAAAGGTGGCTACTTTGAAGAACCTAGAATATAAGACATATTTTCAGTTGTTTCACACTTTTTTGTTAAGTATATAATACCACATTTGTTAATTCATAGTTTTTATGTCTTCAGTGTGAATGTACAATTTTCAAAGTCATGAAAATACAGAAAAATCTTTAAATGAGAAGGTGTGTCCAAACTTTTGGTCTGTACTATATATATATATATTCTTATCATAATAATGATCTATATATACATACACAGTGGCTACGGAAAGTATTCAGACCCCTTTAAATTTTCCACTCTTTGTTTCATTGCAGCCATTTGGTAAATTCTAAAAAGTTCATTTTTTTTCTCATTAAAGTACACTCAGCACCCCATCTTGACTGAATATAAACCAGAAATGTAGAATTTTTTGAAATATCTGAAATATCACATGGTCATAATTATTCAGACCCTTTGCTCGGTATTGAGTAGAAGCACCCTTTTGAGCTAGTAAAGCCATGTGTCTTCTTGGCAATGATGCAACAAGTTTTTCACACCTGTATTTGGGGATCTTCTGCCATTCTTCCTTGCAGATCATCTTCAGTTCCGTCAGGCTGGATGGTGAACTTTGGTGGACAGCCATTTTCGGGTCTCTCCAGAGATGCTGAACTGGGTTTAGGTCAGGGCTCTGGCTGGGCCAGTCAAGAATGGTCACAGAGTTATTCTGAAGCCACTCCTTTGTTATTTTAGCTGTGTGCTTAGAGTCATTTTCTTGTTGGAATGTGAACCTTCAGCAAAGTCTGAGGTCCAGAGCACTCTGGAAGAGGTTTTCATCCAGGATATATCTGGACTTGGCCGCATTCATGTTTCCTTCAATTGCAAGCAGTCGTCCTGTCTCTGCAGCTGAAAAACACCCCCATAGCATGATGCTTCCACCACCATGTTTCACTATTGGGATTGTATCGGGCAGGTGATGAGCAGTGCCTGGTTTTCTCCACACGTACCGCTAAGAATTATCACCAAAAAGTTCTATCTTCGTCTCATCAGACCAGAGAATCTTACTTCTCATAGTCTGGGAGTCCTTCATGTGTTTTTGAGCAAACTGTATGCGGGCTTTCATATGTCTTGCACTGAGGAGAGGCTCTGCCATAAAGGCCCGACTAGTGGAGGGCTGCAGTGATAGTTGACTTTGTGGATCTTTCTCCCATCTCCCTACAGCATCTCTGAAGCTCAGCCACAGAGATCTTGGGGTTCTTCTTTACCTCTTTCACCAAGGCTCTTCTCCCATGATTGCTCAGTTTGGCTGGACAGCCAGGTCTAGGAAGACTTCTGGTGGTCCCAAACTTCTTCCATTTAAGGATTATGGAAGCCACTGTGCTCTTGGGAACCTTGAGTAATGCAGAAATTCTTTTGTAACCATGGCCAGATCTGTGCCTTGCCACAATTCTGTCTTTGAGCTCCTTGGGCAGTTCCTTTGAGCTCATGATTCTCATTTGGTCTGACATGCACTGTGAGCTGTGAGGTCTTATATAGACAGGTGTGTGCCTTTCCAAATCAAGTCCTATCAGTTTAATTAAACACAGCTGGACTCCAGTGAAGGAGTAGAACCATCTCAAGGAGGATCACAAGGAAATGGACAGCATGTGACTTAAATATGAGTGTCTGAGCAAAGGGTCTGAATACTTATGACCATGTGATATTTCAGTTTTTCTTTTTTAATAAATTTGCAAACATTTCTACATTTCTGTTTTTTTCAGTCAAGATGGAATGCAGAGTGTACTTTAATGAGAAGAAAATGAACTTTTTAGAATTTACCAAATGGCTGTAATGAAGCATAGTGTGAAAAATGGAATGGGGTCTGAATACTTTCCGTACCAACTGTACATACAAACATGGTCAGAATTGTTGGTACCCCTCGTTTAATGAAAGAAACACCCACAATGGTCACAGAAATAACTTGAATTATTGGAGGACACCCTATCAAAGCTAGAAGAAAGTGAGAGACAGACTTGGGAGAGATAAACGACGATAAGTGGGAGTCTATTCTAGATTATATACCCAAGTTATCCATGAGTGAGCCTGGGAGAATGTCACAGCTGTATGTGATCCACAGGGTGTATAGAACCCCTGGTATGTTATTTAAAGCAGGGTTGAAGTCTAACTCCGACTGCCCAAGGTGCTCGCAAACTCAGGCAGACATACTGCATATGCTTTGGCATTGTCCTAGATTGTCCTCCTTTCGGATCGTAGTGTTGAACCATATTGGAATAGTGTATAGGTGTATCGTCCCTAGGGACCCACTGACATGTATATTAGGGTACGTTGAGGAAATAAAAATAGACAACTTGACCAAAATAGCAATTGCGAGATTATTGTTTATTGCCAGAAAATTGATTGCAAAATATTAGATTAGAGAGGAGCCCCCGTCCAGACGCAAATTCATTGCCCAAACGAACTATATAATTCAACTTGAAAAAAGTATTTACACCAAGAGGAATAAGCAGGAATACTTCCATAAATTATGGCAGCCATGGTTGGATAGGATTAATTAGAGTACACCTATATATACTACTGTAGAGTAAAACTCTTGGTAAACTGTATGGCGGAGTGGAAAGAGAAGAAGGAAAGAAGAAAAGGGGAAGAGAAGGAAAGGGAGTAGGGGGAGGAAAGAGAAGGAGTAAAGTAGAGAAGAAAAGGAAAGGAAAGAAGGGGGGGATAAAAAAAAAGAGGTTGAAAGGTCTCCATGGGGGCGGGGTAAGGGAAGGGGGGGACTTACTGTAATATTGTAAAACGAGTATTGTCATGTAATATCTGTTTCAAGTTTTGTTATGTTTAATAAAAATGTATCTGATTAAAAAGAAAAAAGATATGTGGGACTGCCAACCTCCCTGGACGCGGCCGCAGGAGGAAAATTGATGACAAATCAAAGAGACGGATAATACGAATGGTAACAAAAGAGCGCAGGAAAACTTCTAAAGCGATTAAAGGTGAACTTCAAGCTCAAGGAACATCAGATCGCACCATCCGTCGTTGTTTGATCCAAAGTGGATTTCATGGGAGTCGACCAAGCAGAACATCATAGTTGAAACAAAAATCATAAAAAAGCCAGACTGGAATTTGCCAAACTACATGTTGATGTGGCACCCCAGGGGTCTGGTTACCACAGTAATAGAGATATTATGTCTGAGAGCAAGTGGGAGGTTTCTCTGGTCAGGAACCCTAAGCATGCAACACGGCCCACCCAGACCTGGGAGGAGAGGAATCTGCCCTTATAAACTGGGTCTGGGGCGGGATTAAGTTAGTCAGAGCCGGGACAGGGAAAGATACATCAGGAGCTCTGTAGGAGCAGCAGCAGTAGACCAGGGGCTGTGAGCAGAGATATAGCTTGCCCTGGCTGAAGTTACTAAAACCGGACACAGGAGTCCGAGGCTGTGGGGACTGATATACACCCAGCAGCAGAAACCAGCCGGCAGGGGATTCCAGGTCCTCTGGCCATAGAAGCCCAGAGGCTCAGTCACAAAGAAGGGACCAGCGCCGCCATCCAGGAGCGGAGGCTAACAGAAGGCCCCAAGTCACCAGCCATACGGGTGAGCACCACACGGTATACTCAGGGACGTGGGCTACTTGTAACCGCTGACAGCAAGGTAGCCAGGAAGAGTGCAGATAAACGGGGAGGCCTACAACTCCACCTGGCCAGGGGAACTCCTGCTTGCTCGCAGACTGACCAGGCCCCTTATACTAGCCAGTACTCCCGGGAGGGTCTGCCTTGTACCATCAGTAAAGACCCTGAACTGCACCTCACGTCTCTGTGATTCCTTGCCGCACCAGCACCATTAGCACTGGGACCCTCACACCATCACTCCCATCATCTCTCACATTAGCTGCCCTGAGGCAATACTTCTCCCGTAGGGAGTTATCCCATACTCGGCTGCGCAAACAACATCAGCCTCAGCAGTCTGCAGCGCAGCGGCGGTCCCCACTGACCGCAATCCACGGGTGGCGTAGTCGGACAATTACAATACAAATAGACTGCCACTGGTTTGACCACCCTGGGCACGGACCGGGTCACCGCCACACGGAGACTACAACCCCCAGCATCCTACAACAGGCCCGGTTCCGGGTTCCCCTGCACAGCACAGGCCCAGGGGGCGAGTCAACTTTGGCGTAGTTGGCAGGATTTCGTGCCCGCAACCACCAGGTACTGCGTGCCTAAAAAAGACTTTTGAACTTACCTGTGGTGAAGTTTCCCGCCGTCCGGAGTCGTTTCCCGCCATCTGGAGCCGATTCCCGCCATCAGACGCCATCTTGGACCGCTTTCCGCCATCTTCTACCTTCTTCCCGCCATCCGCAGCTGCTTCCCGCCTTCGGACGCCATCTTCGGGATGCCGCACAGGAAGAAGAGGGGCGTGGACGCCGAAAGCGCGCGAGATCCGAAGCTCCGCCCCACGCTCCGCCCCACACAGTGACGCTGCGCAAGGTCCTGGAAGGGAGGAAGAGCGACGCTGACGTCATCGGAGCGCGACGCCAGGTCCTCGACCCCGACGATCGACTGCAGAGCCGCGGCCTACGGAAGAAGAGCATCGCAAGGTAGGCCACGGTCCACTAGGGGGGAGGAGGATGCCGGATACCGAGGGGAGCTCCACTGCCACAGCCACCGCCAGCGCAACCGCTGCAACAGTCATGCCATTCACCATGCCCTATATCCCGGGGGCAACCTAGCTACCCCAGTACTCAGGGGAGTCACATACTCTAAATGACTTTAGAGAGAGACTGGATAGCCTCTTCCAGGTGTACCCCCTCATAGAAGAGCAAAAAGTGAGCATCCTGGTGGCCCAATTAATTGGGGCAGCCCAAAGGGAGGTAAAGTCCTGGCCACCTGGGAGGAAGAGGACTGTCAGAGAAATACTAGCTCGGCTGAAAGACACATTTGACACCCGCACCTCAGCCGAAATAAAGCTCAGATTTTACGGGTGTAAACAACGGGCACATGAAAGTATAAGAGACTATGCTCTAAACCTACAAGAGGCCCTGAGAGCCATTAAGCAGGCAGACCCTGACAGCGTGGGAAATGAAGATAAGCTGTTGACTGAACAATTTATTGAGGGTCTACTGTGCAATGCCCACCGAACCCAGTTGCGGGCAATGGCCTTACAGGACCCTGACCTGGACTTTGCACAGTTCAAGGACAGAGCCATCCGGCACCAGGTGGCGCTGTGACCCACAGGTGCCCTGCTATCACTTACCACCAGGAGACGGCGCCCTTGTCTGCAGGGCCTGTGGGAGCTGATGCGCAGGCTTTAAACAGTGACCCGGCTACAGACCTGCACCATCAGGTCCAAGAGCTGACTAAGAGCGTTGCCGCGCTAACCAGAACTGTGCAGTCTTTACAGGTCTCTTCTCCAGGAAAGATCCAGCTGGCATCCGGACCGGAGGACGTCCCGTGGCGCCGACTGAGGAGGACCCCACCGGCCAGAGGAAGACCCAGCGACAGATACAACGAGGACGGACGACCCATCTGCCACCGCTGCAATCAACCCGGACATGTGGCAAGGTACTGTCATTTAAACGGGCACAACCTGGGGTAGAGGGCCAACCCCCAGGCACAAGACCATCAGGCCCATCAAACTGGTGTGATAAATACGTAGGGGGACGTCCAATCTTGCCTGTGGTACTGGATGGCATTCCTATGAGTGCCCTACTAGACACTGGGTCACAGGTGACCACCATCCCGTACGTGCTCTTTAAGCAGTACTGGAATAACTCGGACATAACCCGCTACCCAGATGACGACCTGAGTATCATCGCCAGCAATGGTCAGCCCGTGCCGCAGGTGGGATTCAAAGAGGTGACCATTAACATCGGTAAAGTCGAACTGGCGGCACAAGGACTGATTATAGTGGACATAGACCGTCATGAGAGTCACCCTAGAATAACCCTAGGTACTAATGTGATTGAAAATTGTCTTGCAGAGGTGATTCTCATTTTACAGCAGGTTGCCAAGAACGCCAGTTTCGGCCAGCAGCGTGTGCTCCAAAAAGAGATCCGGGCACTGATGAAGCGGCAACAGGTGGAACTATCTGGTGGTGAGATAGGTAGCGTGAGAATGTGTGACCCGTTCCCTATTGCCATGCCCCCAAAAAGTGAGATGATGATTTGGTGCCAGGCAGCTATTGGTCTAAGAGGTAGAGACTACCAAGCAATGGTAGAACCTGTCTACTCAGACAGTAGGCCCACCATTTTGACAGCACGGGGGGTGGTCGACGTACGCCATGGGAGGGTGCCCGTTCGCATCATAAATATCGGGGAGAGAGAAGTACACCTGCCCCGGTATGCCACGCTAGCCAAATTGTTCACCATACACCAGAACTCTGTACAGGCCGTGGAACCCTTGCCTCCATCTCAGCCAGAGGAAGGTAACGGCTATAAGAAACCAATGGAGGACTGGTGTCAGCAACTACATTTGGGTACTGACTCCACTCCCTCACACCAAAAACAGGGAGTCTATCGGGTGGTTCAAGAGTACGAGAGAGTGTTTAGTAAACACCCGCTAGACTTCAGGCGAGTAAAGGGGGTAGAACACCACATCCCCACGGGAGACCACCCTCCCATAAAGGAGAGATACCGACCCGTACCCTTGACACACTACCAACACGCCAAGGGGATGCTTAGAGACATGAAGGAGGCTGGGGTGATCAGGGACAGCTGTAGCCCCTGGGCAGCTCCACTAGTCTTAGTGAATAAGAAAGACAACACCATGAGGATGTGTGTAGACTACAGGAAGGTCAACCGTATCACACACAAAAATGCGTACCCGTTACCAAGGATAGAAGAGTCCTTAGCTGCATTAAAGTCTGCTAACTTCTTCTCTACTTTGGATCTCACTAGCGGGTACTGGTAGGTTCCTGTAGCAGAGGCGGACTGGGAGAAGACCGCATTCACCACCCCGATGGGTCTCAGCGAATTTAACTGTATGCCGTTCGGGCTCTGCAACGCACCAGAAACCTTCCAACGGTTGATGGAATGCTGTCTGGGACACCGGAACTTCGAGACGGTCCTGTTGTACCTGGACGATGTCATCGTCTATTCCAAGACCTACGAGGACCACCTGAAACACCTGGCAGAAGTGTTTGAAGCTCTGGCAAACTACGGCCTAAAAGTGAAACCCTCCAAGTGTCACCTCCTGAAACCAAAGGTGCAGTACCTGGGAAACGTGGTGAGTGCTGACGAAGTGGCTCCCGACCCTGATAAGATCACCGTGATTAAGGACTGGCCAAGACCCTCCAGCATAAAGGAAGTGCGGCAGTTCCTCGGGTTGGTAGGCTACTACCGAAGATTCATTCCCGGTTTCACCAAAATGGCAGCCCCTATGCAGGACCTCCTGATAGGTCAATCTCGGAAAGCCAAAAACCAGAAGCCGCCCTTCAGGTGGGAAAAGCTGGAAGAGGAGTCCTTTTGCCAGCTGAAGATGGCCCTCACGCGGGATGAAATCCTGGCATATCCAGACTACAGCCAGCCCTTTATCCTCCACACGGACGCAAGCAACATCAGGCTAGGAGCCGTACTGTCCCAGATCCAGCAAGGGAAAGAACGGGTAATCGCTTACGCCAGCCGAAAGCTACGGCCCACGGAGAGGAACCCTGAGAATTATAGCTCATTCAAGCTGGAGTTCCTGGCAGTAGTGTGGGCAGTGACCGAACGTTTCAAGCATTACCTTGCCTCTTCCAAGTTCACCGTGTACACGGATAACAACCCGTTGACACACCTGGACACTGCAAGGCTCGGTGCCCTGGAACAGAGATGGATGGCCCGCCTGTCCAACTTTGAATTCACCATCAAATACCGGGCAGGACGCTCAAATGCCAACGCGGATGCCCTGTCTAGAATTCCGAACTTACCGGACGTAGGGGAAGATCCAGAAGATCTGGAAGAAGTTGAGCTCCCTGCGTTCCACCGTCATGGGATTACCCTGTATTCCCACTGTGTGAAGGACAGGCGCTCCGTGACGTTCAATCCCTTGCCCCACTACAACTGGGCGGAGACGCAAAACAGTGATCCCGCAGTCCGTTTGGTGAAGGAAATGCTGACCCAGGCCGATGCCAGTCTTGACCCAGACGCTCCGGAGGAGACCAAGCAACTGTGGAAGGAGAAAAGTAAACTGTTCCTCTACAGGGAGAAGCTGTGCCGGAGAATGGTTAACTCTCGAACACATGAGTTGACCTGGCAGGTAGTGGTCCCAAGACGAGACGCGGCTATGGTTCTGGAGGCATACCACAACGGAGCAGGGCATTTCGGATGGAAGAAGCTGGAGTTCTTGTTGCGTGAGCGGTTCTACTGGGTAGGCATGAGAGGAGCCATCGAGAGGTGGTGCAGAGACAATGGCCCGTGCAACCTAAGAAGAAAGGACCGTGCCAGCCAGAAGACTCCCCTGCAGCCCATCATCACCAGACAGCCACTGGAACTGGTAGCCCTGGACCATGTGAAACTTGTTAGAACCTTGCTCTTAGGTTTTTTTTCCTTTGCTGGTCACATGACCTTGTTGGCCTATTTAATCCTGCTCCGCCCTTCTGGCTTTGCTGGACTTCATTGTTTAACTACTTTCTAGCTAGCCTGTACTCTGTATCTAACTCTGTTAGTTTGCTTGGTCTACGGACCTCTGTGTTCTATGTGTTTTGTTTGTTCGTCTGTCTGCTACTATTTCTGTTAGGAGGTGTCCCATTTTTCCTCCCAGTCCTTAGTACTTGTAGGGAATCCTTCCCCACATCTATAGGTCTCCGTACAGACTAGCTTAGGACTTTAGCAGGTCTGATCGCAGGATCAGGTCCCCTGTTACATCGTAGGGATAAAGCTGAGTTCTATCGTAGGGACAGATCTCCTCTCTTTCCTTAGCTCTGGTAGCAGAACATAACAGTAAGTCCAGCCCGCAAATTCTCTAAGGAAAGATTTTTTTTGTTTCATCATGGTGTCGGTTCAGGGTTTGGCTAAACACCTGCAGGGACTCTCTCTGGAAGTGGCCGAGCTCCGTCAGCACGTGAGTAACTGTCCTGGAGCACATTTCTTGGAGCCTAAGGTATGTTTGCCGTATTTATTTTTTGGTGAACACCGAGAATTTTTTTCATTTAAAAATGCTTGCTTATTGTATTTTCGTTTGAGACCCAAGTCCTCTGGGGATGAATCCCAGCGCATAGGGTTCATAATGTCACTTTTGCGCAAAGAGCCTCAGGAGTGGGCCTTTTCTTTGCAACCTAGTGATACATGCTTCAGATCAGTGGATAGTTTTTTTTCTGCTTTGGGACTATTATATGATGATCCTGACCGTGTCGCATCAGCTGAGACTGAGTTGAGACGTTTGAAACAGGGATCAGGTAATGTGGAAAAATATTGTACTCATTTCCGTCGTTGGTCTACTCAAACAGGGTGGAACGATTCTGCTCTGAAAAGTCTATTTCTTGCTGGGCTCAATGAAAGGGTTAAAGACCTGCTAATTGCTTATCCTACACCTGAAGATTTGAAACAGGCTATGCAATTAGCTATACGGGTGGATAGGAGACTGCGTGAGAGGGTTAATGAGAGCAAATCCTCTGCTATGTCAGTTTCTGGTTATAAGAATGTGTGTACTAACAGTGGTGAACCGATGGAGATTGGATCGGTGGCACCTCGCTCTCAAGAAAAAGATCGTAGGTTTTTTGAAGGCTTGTGTTTCTATTGCGGAAAATCTGGTCATTTGATTAAAGGCTGTGAGCTTCGTATGAAGAAAGAAAAAAAAATGGTCAGTCATGCCCGTATTGCCTGTTTAAATTCCAAGGGTGTATTTTTAGCTGCTTCCACGATTGCTCAGGAAAAATTAATGGAATTTCGGGTGTTTGTCGATTGTGGGTCTACTCTGAATGTTATTTATGGGGGATTCTTGGAAAGACTCAATTTAAAACCCGAACCTTTATCATCCCCCATTGCTGTGGTTTCTGTGGATGGTTCCCCTTTGAAGAATATTACTCTCAAGGTCTGTGAATTTCCTCTCACTATTAATGGTGTTCACCACGAGAAATTGGATTTGGTAGTTTTGAATAACTTGCCTTCTCCAGTAATATTGGGATTGCCCTGGTTAAAATTTCACAATCCTGTACTGGATTGGTGTACCAATGAAATTAAATCCTGGAGCCATAAATGTTATGACAAGTGTTGTAACGGGCGTATTGCAGCTTTGGATAGGGGAGAATTGCCTGTTCCTATTCAGGATTTTTGGAGAGTTTTTTCTGAGAAGGAATCGCAGGTTTTGCCTCCCCATAGAGACTATGATTGTTCTATTGAATTTGTCCCTGGAGCGACTCTTCCTAAAAGTCGTTTATTTAACCTTACTATTCCTGAGAGGAAGGCTTTGGAGGAATACATACAGACAAGTTTGGCCGCCGGTCACATTAGGCCCTCTAAGTCTCCTGTGGCGGTTGGATTTTTTTTTGTAAAAAAAAAAGGATGGCGGTTTACGTCCTTGTCTGGATTTTCGTGAGATTAACAAAATTACTGTACGCAATCCTTACCCACTGCCATTGATTCCTGATCTGTTTAACCAGTTAATGGGGGCCAAGTGGTTCTCTAAAATTGACCTTAAGGGGGCATACAATCTGTTGCGCATGAAGGAGGGTGACGAATGGAAGACTGCTTTTAACACTCCTGTGGGTCATTTTGAGAATCTCGTTATGCCTTTTGGTCTTACTAATGCTCCTGCATTTTTTCAGAATCTTATTAATGACATCCTTAGACCTTTGATCGGCAAAAATGTGGTTGTGTATTTGGATGACATTTTGATTTATTCGCCGGATCTGGAGTCTCATTGGCGGAGCGTACGTGAGGTATTACAGTTATTAATGGACAATTCGCTTTTTGCTAAACTGGAGAAATGTGAGTTCGCTGTACAGAGAATTAGTTTTTTGGGTTACATTATCTCCAGCGAAGGTTTTGAGATGGACCCGGTTAAAGTTCAAGCTGTACAGGAATGGCCTAGGCCTATTGGTTTGAAATCGATACAGAGGTTTTTAGGTTTCGCCAATTATTATAGAAAATTCATTAAAAATTTTTCTAGTATTGTCAAACCTCTGACCGATCTCACCAGGAAAGGTGCTGATGCGGTTCAGTGGTCTTCTGAGGCCATTGAAGCTTTTGTGTATCTCAAGGAGAGGTTCACCTCTGCTCCCATCCTTATGCAGCCTGATGTGACTAAGCCGTTTTTGGTTGAGGTTGATGCTTCCTCTGTGGGGGTTGGCGCAGTATTGTCTCAGGATAACGGGGATGGATTACATCCCTGTGCCTTTTTTTCAAAAAATTTTTCGGAAACTGAACTGAATTACGATATTGGTAATCGGGAATTATTGGCTATTAAACTCGCATTTGAACACTGGCGCCACTTCTTGGAAGGTGCGGAATTTCCCGTTCAGGTTCTTACGGATCATAAAAATCTGATATATCTTGATGCTGCCAAGCGCCTGAATGCCCGTCAGGCTAGGTGGGCACGGTTTAATTTCTCCGTTACTTACATCCCTGGTACTAAGAATGTTAAGGCGGATGCCTTGTCTCGCAGTTTTTCTCCCATAGTCGGTGTTGAGAATGAGGAGAACATTTTACAAGAAGGTGTTGTGATAGCTGCTTTGGACTCCGTTTTGGAAGATGAGATTCTTAAAGCACAGGAGAATGCCCCATCTAACACTCCTCATGGGAGGTTGTTTGTGCCTGGGACCTTTAGGAGAGATTTGTTTGTTGAGTGTCACGAATCTCGGTTGGCAGGTCATCCTGGAATCTCTGAGACCAAGAGACTGGTGGGTCGCAGTTTTTGGTGGCCTGGATGGCAGAAGGAAGTCATTAAGTGGGTGCGTCAGTGTACTATATGTGCTAGATCTAAGTCCTCACATACTCCTGCTGCGGGGTTGCTTTGTCCTTTGGAGGTTCCCAGTGCTCCTTGGACACATTTGAATATGGACTTTATAAATGACCTTCCCCCCTCTGAGGGTTTTACTGTCATCTGGGTGGTCGTGGACCGTTTCAGCAAGATGTGTCACTTGGTTCCCTTCATCAAACTGCCCTGCGCTAAAACTCTCGCTAAGGCCTTTGTCAAGGAAATTGTCAGACTTCATGGCGTTCCTACTGACATTGTTTCTGATAGGGGTCCTCAGTTCGTGGCTCGTTTTTGGCGTGCCTTTTGTGACAGGTTGGGAGTTCATTTGTCGTTCTCGTCCGGATATCATCCTGAATCTAATGGCCAGACAGAAAGGAAAAACCAGGATGTTGAGCAGTTCTTGCGTTGTTTTGTGGCAGACAATCAAGAGGGGTGGTCTGAGTTTCTGCCACTTGCTGAATTTGCTCTGAACAATCATACATCTTCTTCTGCTGGTTGTTCGCCTTTTTTTTGTTGTTCTGGGAGACATCCGTCGTTTGGGTCGTTCTCCAAGTTGGGATCTGCCGTGCCTGAGGAGGAGAATTTTTCCGGTGATTTGGAGAGAGTTTGGACGGATGTGCGTGGTAATCTTCAGGAGGCCAACAGAAAATCTAAAGACTACTTTGATAGGAAACGACAGGAGGTTTTGTTCGCTGTTGGTGACATGGTTTGGTTGTCCTCTAGGAATCTGCGGTTGAGGATTCCTTCTAAGAAATTGGGTCCCAAGTTTGTAGGGCCCTTTAAGGTGCTTCAGGTTGTCAACCAATCTGCTGTTAGGTTGGAGGTTCCTACCTCCTGGAGAATTAATCCGGTATTTCATGTCTCTCTGTTAAAAAAAGCTGTTGTGTCGGATGGTGACGCCTCTGCCTCTGTTCCTCCGGTGGTGGAGGACGGGGAATATGAAATTTCTCGCATCCTTAACTCTAGACGGTATAGAGGTAGTTTGCAGTATCTTGTGGCCTGGAAAGGTTTTGGACCCGAGGATAACTCTTGGGTGAGGTCGGATGATGTTTCCGCGTCCAGACTTATCAGAGCGTTTCACAGGAGATTTCCTGATAAGCCTGGTCCTAGGGGATCCGGAGGATCCTCTTAGAAGGGGGGGTACTGTTAGAACCTTGCTCTTAGGTTTTTTTTCCTTTGCTGGTCACATGACCTTGTTGGCCTATTTAATCCTGCTCCGCCCTTCTGGCTTTGCTGGACTTCATTGTTTAACTACTTTCTAGCTAGCCTGTACTCTGTATCTAACTCTGTTAGTTTGCTTGGTCTACGGACCTCTGTGTTCTATGTGTTTTGTTTGTTCGTCTGTCTGCTACTATTTCTGTTAGGAGGTGTCCCATTTTTCCTCCCAGTCCTTAGTACTTGTAGGGAATCCTTCCCCACATCTATAGGTCTCCGTACAGACTAGCTTAGGACTTTAGCAGGTCTGATCGCAGGATCAGGTCCCCTGTTACATCGTAGGGATAAAGCTGAGTTCTATCGTAGGGACAGATCTCCTCTCTTTCCTTAGCTCTGGTAGCAGAACATAACAAAACTGGCTCCAAGCAGATCTGGGTATGTCTACGCCCTAACAATCGTAGATCATTACTCCCGGTTCCTGGTGGTGGTCCCGGTCAAGGACTTAATGGCTCAAACAGCAGCTAGAGCCTTCCAGCAGCACTTCTGCCGTCCACACGGGTACCCGGACCAAGTGCTGACAGACCAAGGACCAGCCTTTGAAGCGGAGGTCTTCCAGGAGTTCTGCAACCTGTATGGCTGCAAGAAGATAAGAACAACGCCCTATCACCCTCAAACCAATGGACTCTGCGAGAAGATGAACCAGGTGGTGATAGATCTGCTAAAAACATTGCCCCTGGAAGAACGCAGTCTGTGGCCTGAGAAACTGCCCGATCTGGTGGACCTGTATAACCACATCCCTGTAGGTTCCACCAACTGTACCCCGGCTTACCTAATGAGAGCAAGACCTGGTAAGCTGCCTATTTACCTGGATATGGGAGTCCTGACGCCTGAGGACACCTCGCCAGAGGCAGACTGGGATACAGAACGGCAGCAGCAGTATCGGAAAGTACAGGAGAGTGTCGAGCGAAGTCTGTCTCAAGCTAGAGAGAGGCAAGAGAAGGCTTATAACCAGTATGCTCCCGCTGTTCCCCTGGTACCTGGAGAGCAGGTCTTGAAGAGGAAGAGGCGGCTCCACAAGTTGGACGACCAGTGGGAGAAGGACCCACTACACCGTACTGCCCTCAAGCCATGAGAACCCAAAAATCTGCGTAATCAGTAAGGATGGAGGAGAAACCACAGCAATTGTCTCCAGAGACCACCTGAAGAAGTGTCCCGAGCAGCTGCAAAGCCCTGAAGAAGATCAAGAAAACCCTCAACCCGCAGAGGAAAGGGAAGAAATGATCAGTACCGTACTCGGAGACTTCCCCCGGTCTTGGACACAAGTAAACGGCGCTGTCGTGATACCCGTCCTCACCTTTCTCCAGCCAGCCCCGCAAGTGCCTACAGAGGAACCGGTAGAGCTGGAAGAGCAGCCGGCCCAAGAGGCAGAAGAGTCCCCACCAGCAGTCCAGGAGGATCAACCCTCTGCTAGTAGTGAGCCTGCCGTGCCCCTAGTGAGCCAAAGAGTGCGCAGACAGCTGCCCAGCTTGCCCATAACACCTCCTACACCCTGTAGTGCAGAACCAGTTAGTGAGCTCCGTAGGTCCACTAGAGTCACTAGAGGTCAGATGCCCGCTCGCTGGAAAATCTAAACTAATGCACTGTGAATTTATCTGTTAACGGTTTATGGTTTATGTTTGTTGCCTGTTACTAATTATGTTTCTCAGTTACCCTGCAGATTTATGTGGACTAACAGGTTATGGACACTGGATAACCGGAACAATGCTTGTAGATAGTTGCACCTTGGTGCCTCTTGCGAAGACGGCCGCGGAAGAGAAAACCTGTCTGGCGTGGCCTCCTTGCGGCCCAAAGTAGTTAGTCTACCCTTGCAGCCACGCCCAAGGCCAACGCAAGGGGTTTGCTTTGGACAGGTCCCCTACTTCGCTTAAAGTTTCACCTTGGGTGACATGGACACCCTCTTGTTTCAAAAACTTCACCTTGGGTGATATGGACACCCGGTTGCGGACACGCCGTGACCTTTAAAGAACTAAAGCTTCTTGTAAATATGTTATCGTATTATTGTTTATACCCTGTTATTATGTTTTAAAAATGTGTTTAGTCCCGGAGTAGTAAAATTTACTAGAGGGGAATGTGGCACCCCAGGGGTCTGGTTACCACAGTAATAGAGATATTATGTCTGAGAGCAAGTGGGAGGTTTCTCTGGTCAGGAACCCTAAGCATGCAACACGGCCCACCCAGACCTGGGAGGAGAGGAATCTGCCCTTATAAACTGGGTCTGGGGCGGGATTAAGTTAGTCAGAGCCGGGACAGGGAAAGATACATCAGGAGCTCTGTAGAAGCAGCAGCAGAAGACCAGGGGCTGTGAGCAGAGATATAGCTCGCCCTGGCTGAAGTTACTAAAACCGGACACAGGAGTCCGAGGCTGTGGGGACTGATATATACCCAGCAGCAGAAACCAGCCGGCAGGGGATTCCAGGTCCTCTGGCCATAGAAGCCCGGAGGCTCAGTCACAAAGAAGGGACCAGCGCCGCCATCCAGGAGCGGAGGCTAACAGAAGGCCCCAAGTCACCAGCCATACGGGTGAGCACCACACGGTATACTCAGGGACGTGGGCTACTTGTAACCGCTGACAGCAAGGTAGCCAGGAAGAGTGCAGATAAACGGGGAGGCCTACAACTCCACCTGGCCAGGGGAACTCCTGCTTGCTCGCAGACTGACCAGGCCCCTTATACTAGCCAGTACTCCCGGGAGGGTCTGCCTTGTACCATCAGTAAAGACCCTGAACTGCACCTCACGTCTCTGTGATTCCTTGCCGCACCAGCACCATTAGCACTGGGACCCTCACACCATCACTCCCATCATCTCTCACATTAGCTGCCCTGAGGCAATACTTCTCCCGTGGGGAGTTATCCCATACTCGGCTGCGCAAACAACATCAGCCTCAGCGGTCTGCAGCGCAGCGGCGGTCCCCACTGACCGCAATCCACGGGTGGCGTAGTCAGACAATTACAATACAAATAGACTGCCACTGGTTTGACCACCCTGGGCACGGACCGGGTCACCGCCACACGGAGACTACAACCCCCAGCATCCTACAACAGGCCCGGTTCCGGGTTCCCCTGCACAGCACAGGCCCAGGGGGCGCATCATTGACAAGCCACAAAGCTTCTGGAAGAATGTCCCATGGACAGATGAGACAAAAATGGAAGATTTTGGTAACGCACATCAGCTCTATGTTCACAGAGGGAAAAATGAAGCATATCAAGAAAAGACCACTGTACCTACTGTGAAACATGGTGGAGGCTCTGTTATGTTCTGGGGCTGCTTTGCAGCATCAGGCACAAGGTGACTTGAATCTGTGCAGGGTACAATGAAATCTCAAGACTATCAAGGGATTCTAGAGAGATATGTGCCGCCCAGTGTCAGAAAGCTTGGTCTCAGTCGCAGGTCATGGGTCTTGCAACAGGATAATGATCCAGAACACTCAGCTAAAAACACCCAAGAATGGCTAAGAGGAAAACATTGGACTATTCTGAAGTGGCCTTCTATGACTCCTGACCTAAATCCTATCGAGCATATTTGGAAAGAGCTGAAACATGCCATCTGGAAAAGGCAACCTTCAAACACGAGACAACTGGAGCAGTTTGCTCATGAGGAATGGGCCAAAATACCTGTCGAGAGGTGCAGAAGTCTCATTGACAGTTACCGGAATCGTTTGATTGCAGTGATTGCCTCAAAAGGTTGTTCAACAAAATAGTAAGTTAAGAGTATCATCATTTCTGTCCAGGCCTATTTCATGAGTTTAAGTGTGTTTATATATATATATATATATATATATATATATATATATATATAAATTTTTATATGTACAGTATATTCCGTGCTTACCATAAATGAGTAAACACCATTTGAAAAGTAAGAATTTCATCAATGTCATATTGAATACAAGAACAATTTCCAAAATGTTGACAAGACTGTGTTTCACAGAACATTTTTTTAACCCAAAACAAGAAACTAAGGTTAGTAATATGTTTCATTACAAAATCTTTAGTTGTACTCAAATTAGTTCATGCAAAAATGAATGCACTCCACATTAAAACTACTACATATATTATTTTATATGACTTTTGTGATTTCTACAGAAAGCACCAAATTTTCTAGGAGTGGAATGAACAAGTGGTCGACATATTGCAAAGGGACTGTCAGAAAAGTTAAAACTAATCACTACAAGACAGGGTTAAGAATCATGGCATGTTAAAGTGCAGTACTTACCTAACCTAAAGTATCAGGTGCATCGCCCTCAGATTCGTCATGTACAGTGGCTTCAAAAGTATTTACCCACCCTTGACTTTTTATCTATTTTGTTACATTACAATCTATGTTTAAATATTTATGTAATTCAATTTGTGTGGATGCATCAGCACTAAATAGTCTAAATTGGTGAAGTAAAGTGAGAAAAATAAAAAATAAATACATTTATGGGATTAAATAACTAAAATTAGCATGTACATATGTATTCACCCTTTTTGCTATAAAGCCCCTAAAAATTTTGGTGCAAGCAATTACCTTCATAAATCACATTCTTAGTAGAAGGAAGTCCACCTGTATGCAATCTTAAGTGTTACATGATCTGTCAGAATATACACATCTTTTCTGAAAGGCCACAGAGGCTGAAACACCATTAACCGAACAACTCCATGAAGACCAAGGAGATCTCTGTTAAAGAAGTCGAAACCGGTTGTATTTTAGTTTGAAATAAAAATGATCTTCGAATCCGAATATTGAGTTCCATCATCATCCTTCAGGAGCGCATATTGATGGGAAAAATATTTACAAAGTGGTATCGCCCATGAAAGCACAGTCCAGTGCTCTCATTAGCTCCCAGATTTCTGCAGCAAACTGAATGGAAAGAGGAATGTAGTAATCCACTGATTGGATTTACATGCAGTACCTCAAGACATCAAATAGGTGAGTGGATTTATACTGAGTATACACCCTTGGAATCCAACTTCTGCACTGAGAAGCCTGCACTTCCTATTTTCTCTCCCTATAAACCCCTCTTGTTTACTAAAACTTTTGGTGCAAGCAATTAACTTCATAAATCACATTCTTAGTGAAAGGAAGTCCACCTGTATGCAATCTAAGTGTTACATGATCTGTCAGTATATACACATCTTTTCTGAAAGGCCACATAGGCTGAAACACCATTAACCGAACAACACCATGAAGACCAAGGAGATCTCCAAACAAGTCAGGGACAAAGTTGATAAGAAGTTCAAGCCAGAGTTGGATTATAAAAAAAATATCCTAACCACTGATGATCCCCCGGAGCATCATGAAATCCATTACCATCAAATGGAAAGAACATGGTACCACAACAAACTTGCCAAGAGAGGGCCTCCTACCAAAACTCTCAGCCATGGCAAGGAGGGCATTAATCAGAAAGGCAGAACAGAGACTAAAGGTAACCCTGAAGGAGCTGCAGAGTTTCCAAGCAGAGACTGGAGTATCCGTCCATATGACCACAATAAGTCGAAAACTGAACAGAGGTGGCCTTTATGGAGGAGTGGCCAGGAAAAAAGTCTGTACTTGTATAATGGTATTATTAAATGGTTAAACATCTATTTTTGATTACCATTTGCAATCTTTTTTGACTTCATGGTACATTTTACATAGAAAGTCTGTGGCTATGCACTATGTCACTTTATATGTCTCTTATCTTTTGCACAATATTGGATGTATTGAGTATTTTTTAATAATTGTTAAAATAAAAATAATTTTTTATTTTTTATCTATAAAACTCCCATCTTCTCTTGTTTTTCATAGCAATAAATGGAGTAAGATTATGGGTTCTCTGGGGGTGAATCTTTGACTGCCCTATTATGTGTGTTTTGCCAGATCTGGGATTACATTCGTTAATGTATAATTTTCCGTAGCTGTATGCCCCTCCAATGAGTGGTAATGCAAAAGTACCAGATAACAGACTGCAGTTATGTCATACGTGGTCTCTAAAGAAAGGTAAATTCATAATGGAAAATATGGTATCAATTTCAGGCTTCTGCGATCAACCAGTGATAAGTTATTCCAGAAGTTAGAGATTCTAATAAAAATATGAAGGCTGGAGCCCAGCACACATAATGTCAGCACAAGGGGCATGTGGGCAGGTCCCCCCCCTTCGGCATAAAAGACACAGCTGAAGGTGGGTCAGTATTCATTGCCGGGGGGTATAGACTCTATAACCAAAGGATCCCATTCGATAACGGTCAAATCAAATTAGAGCGCCTCCCCTCCAGCTATACTGAATCGTCCCTGCGATCTTAATAGTAAGTCTTCTTTAATCCCTGTTTATTAGTGTTGAGCGAGCACTAAAATGCTCGGGTGCTCGAAGCTCGGGCCGAGCTCACCGTGATACTTGGGTGCCCAATGTTAGTCTATGGGAGACCCGAGCATTTTTGCGGCGGCACCCCCGGCAGTTTGTAGAAAGCCTAAAAAGTGCCCAAAACAATAGTGACAGTGCTCAAATGACATGGGGACAGCATGGGGATAGCCCCAGGAAGCATTTCTGACCCCCAGGTCACTGCTGTCAACAACGTGGTCAGAGGTATTAAGGCACTTTTACGGGCTCACAATAAAAAGTTCAAAAACGAAACTGAAACGGTTTTCCTGTGAAATATGTTAAGGAACTTCTTTTCCAGGGTAAAGACTTGTGTATAAGGTAAAATAAATAACCAAAAACAAAAATACTCCTCCACACCTTGGGCTATGTTCACAAGTAGCATTTTTTATGCGTTTTTGCACTTTTTTATTGCTTTCAACCGTGACAATTGCATTCACCGCGAAATGTCATTTTAACATTTTACAATCTTATCTGGCCATGTGCTGTGTGACATATGCATACAGTGCTGAAAAGACATGGGAACAGCATGGGGGAGACCCCTGGAAGCATCTCTGACACCCAGGTCACTGCCTAAAGGTGTGCCCATCAGAAGTGATCCTTGCCGTATCAGAAGATGCTGACTTGCAACTATCCCCATGCAAGTCCTTGTCCCAGGGCAGTGTTCAATTGTACCTCCCCCATTCCTTGCAATGCAAGCGCAAGTATGCAGCCTGCCACCCACCCACCCCCAGGCTGCAATACCATACTGCAACACGTCCTCCAGACATAGAGGATTGCGGGTCCTGGGTCAATCAGGCTTCAACACAAAGTTCAGAAGGTAGACAGCAGCAGTGGTCGGCCTCCTACACAACGAGTAAATTATTTATGATCATGATGAGGCCATCCATCTCCTTAGCTTTCTGTTCCTTGGAATGCAAGCGCATGTATGTAGTAGCGGCTAGGCCTGAGGCGGTCAGCGTTTTGGCGCATATCCTACCTCCTCCGAGGATTGCTGGATGTTTTCCTGCTACTATCCCAGTTCTATGACTCCGGTTAAAACAAAGCTTCAGGTGATGAATGGTGGATGAGGTGGTGGCAAAGGAGAAAGAGCAGGAGGAACAGGGACCATTCACATTAATATCAGGTCAGTCAACCACACATGTCTTGTAGAATATGTTTCTGTACCAAAAGGAGCGGTTCGGCTACACGGTTATAGGGCATACAGTAAGTGCAATGCCTACCGAAAATTTCGAGGCACTCCAATGCCCCTTGGAAGTGACATTGAGGTCAGAGGGCCTTAACTAAATCGTTTTTTCCATTTATAGCAACTGGGTCTCCTGTACACTGTTGGCATAAGCAGTGAATGGAAGGCTTTCCAAAAATTATGAGGAACTGCAATGCCCCTTGAAACAGACGTGGATTACAGCGTACTAAAAACATTCTACCTATTATTGGGGAGTGGGTCTCCTTGAGTTTTCGCCTATGCATTGAAAAGCAAAAGCTGACTAAAATTAGGAGGAAATGCAATGCTCGTTGGAAGAGTCGTGGAGGTTAGAGGTAATTAAAAGTAACATTTCAATGCCCCTTGGAAGAGCTGTGGAGTTCAGAGTGGTTTAACGAGACCGTTTTAATGCCCCTTGGTAGAGTGGTGGAGGTCGCAGCTGATTAAAAAGACAATTATCAGTGCACCTTGGAAGAGCTGTGGAGTTCAGAGTGGTTTAACAAGGCGGTTTTAATGCCCCTTGGAAGAGCTGTGGAGTTCTGAGTGGTTTAACCAGATGGTTTTAATGCCCCTTGGAAGAGTGGTGGAGGTCGCAGCTGATTAAAAAGACAATATCAATGCCCCTTGGAAGAGCTGTGGAGTTCAGAGTGGTTTAACAAGACGGTTTTAATGCCCCTTGGAAGAGCTGTGGAGTTCCGAGTGGTTTAACCAGACGGTTTTAATGCCACTTGGAAGAGTGGTGGAGGTCGCAGCTGATTAAAAAGACAATATCAATGTCCCCTTGGAAGAGCTGTGGAGTTCAGAGTGGTTTAATAAGACGGTTTTAATGCCCATTGGAAGAGCTGTGGAGTTCCGAGTGGTTTAACCAGACGGTTTTAATGCTCCTTGGAAGAGTGGTGGAGGTCGCAGCTGCTAAAAAGACAATATCAATGCCCCTTAGAAGAGCTGTGGAGTTCAGAGTGGTTTATCAAGATGGTTTTAATACCCCTTGGAAGAGCTGTGGAGTTCCGAGTGGTTTAACCAGATGGTTTTAATGCCCCTTGGAAGAGTGGTAGAAGTCACAGCTCATTAAAAAGACAACATCAATGCCCCTTGGAAGAGCTGTGGAGTTCTGAGTGGTTTAACAAGACGGTTTTAATGCCCCTTGGAAGAGTGGTGGATGTCGCAGCTGATTAAAAAAGACAATATCAATGCCCCTTGGAAGAGCTGTGGAGTTCAGAGTGGTTTAACAAGATGGTTTTAATGCCCCTTGGAAGAGCTGTGGAGTTCCGAGTGGTTTAACCAGATGGTTTTAATGCCCCTTGGAAGAGTGGTGGATGTCGCAGCTGATTAAAAAGACAATATGAATGCCCCTTGGAAGAGCTGTGGAGTTCAGAGTGGTTTAACAAGACGGTTTTAATGTCCCTTGGAAGAGCTGTGGAGTTTCGAGTGGTTTAACCAGATGGTTTTAATGCCCCTTGGAAGAGTGGTGGACGTCGCAGCTGATTAAAAATACAATATCAATGCCCCTTGGAAGAGCTGTGGAGTTCAGAGTGGTTTAACAAGACGGTTTTAAAGCCCATTTGAAGAGCTGTGGAGTTCCGAGTGGTTTAACCAGACGGTTTTAATGCCCCTTGGAAGAGTGGTGGAGGTCGCAGCTGATTAAAAAGACAATATTAATGTCCCTTGGAAGAGCTGTGGAGTTCAGAGTGGTTTAACAAGACGGTTTTAATGCCCCTTGGAAGAGTGGTGGAGGTCGCAGCTGATTAAAAAGACAATATCAATGCCCATTGGAAGAGCTGTGGAGTTCAGAGTGGTTTAAGAAGATGGTTTTAATGCCCTTTGGAAGAGCTGTGGAGTTCCGAGTGGTTTAACCAGACGGTTTTAATGCCCCTTGGAAGAGTGGTGGATGTCGCAGCTGATTAAAAAGACAATATCAATGCCCCTTGGAAGAGCTGTGGAGTTCAGAGTGGTTTAACAAGACGGTTTTAATGCCCCTTGGAAGAGTGGTGGAGGTCGCAGCTGATTAAAAAGACAATATCAATGCCCCTTGGAAGAGCTGTGGAGTTCATAGTGGTTTAACAAGATGGTTTTAATGCCCCTTGGTGGAGTGGTGGAGGTCGAGGCTGATTAAAAAGACAATATCAATGCCCCTTGGAAGAGCTGTGGAGTTCCGAGTGGTTTAACCAGACGGTTTTAATGCCTCTTGGAAGAGTGGTGGAGGTCGCAGAGGAATATAAAGACAATATCAATCCGCCGTGGAAGAGACGAGGAGGTCACAGTAGCTTAACAAGATGGTTTTAATGTCCCTTACAAGAGCCATGCAGTACAGCATCTTAAAAACATTATTCACATTATTGGGGAGTGGGTCTCCCATAGTCTTTGCCTATGCCTTCCAAGCAAAAGCTGCCAAAAATTAGAACGGAGGAACTTGCAATGCTGGCAAACAAGAGCCATGCAGTACAGCATCTTAAAAACATTATTCCCATTATTGGGGAGTGGGTCTCCCATAGTCTTTGCCTATGCCTTCCCAGCAAAAGCTGCCAAAAATTAGGACGGAGGAACTTGCAATGGTGGCAAACAAGAGCCATGCAGTACAGCATTTTAAAACATTATTCCCATTATTGGGGAGTGGGTCTCCCATAGTCTTTGCCTATACCTTCCAAGCAAAAGCTGCCAAAAATTAGGACGGAGGAACTTGAAATGCTGGCAAACAAGAGCCATGCAGTACAGCATTTTAAAAACATTATTCCCAGTATTGGGGAGTGGGTCTCCCATAGTCTTTGCCTATGCCTTCCAAGCAAAAGCTGCCAAAAATTAGGGCGGAGGAACTTGCAATGCTGGCAAACAAGAGCCATACAGTACAGCATCTTAAAAACATTATTCCCATTATTGGGGAGTGGGTCTCCCATAGTCTTTGCCTATGCCTTCCAAGCAAAAGCTGCCAAAAATTAGGACGGAGGAACTTGCAATGCTGGCAAACAAGAGCCATGCAGTACAGCATCTTAAAAACATTATTCCCATTATTGGGGAGTGGGTCTCCCATAGTCTTTGCCTATACCTTCCAAGCAAAAGCTGCCAAAAATTAGGACGGAGGAACTTGCAATGCTGGCAACACAGACCAAGGTCACCCTGGTGGTATAGTGGTGGTGGAGGCTGAGGATAAGGAGAAGAGCAAAATACAGCCGAAATGAGGAAGCGTATACCCATGTGTGGGTGTGAAGCGGTGCATGGGAATACACCTCCCGAAATAACACAGTGGATTTGACTTTATGTTACTCTGCTGTCATTTGGTGGTGATGAGAAGTCTGGCCCAATGCAGCCCTTGTTCGTTTTGATAAGGGTCAGCTTGTCAGCATTGTCAGTTGACAGGCAAGTGCGCTTATCAGTTATAATTCCCCCAGCGGCACTAAAAACACGCTCCGATAACACGCTAGCGGCAGGGCAGGTAAGGACCTCCAAGGTGTACAGAGCAAGTTCATTCCAAGTGTCCAGCTTGGATACCCAAAAATTAAAAGGTACAGAGGAATCACGGAGGACGCTGGTAGGGTCGGCAAGGTACTCCCTCACCATCTTTTGAAACTTTCCACTCCTTGTGAGAGTACCCCGTGCCTCAGGGCCTGTAAGCTGGGCGGGTTGTTCCCCTGCCTCAGCTGGATTGGAGTTGCGTCTCTCTCGCCAGTATTAGGCAACGAACTGTGATCTCTGCAGCTAGCGTGTTCAGATGGGAATTTTTTTAACAGTTCTGCAGCAAGGGCCTTCTGGTACTGCCCCATTTTTGTAGACCTCTCCACCTCAGGAATAAGAGAGTGAAAGTTCTCCTTGTAGCGGGGGTCTAAAAGTGTCACCAACCAGTAATGACTGTCACCCAACATTTTGACAACGCAAAGGGTCACGGTTAAAGCAGCGTAACATAAAGTCAGCCATGCGTGCCAGACTGGTAACGGGCAAGACTTCCGTGTCCTCATCAAGATGACGACTGACTATGCTCTCCTCCTCCTCCCCCCCTGTCCTCAGGCCACCCACGCTGAACCGACGGTATGACAGTTGTACAGGTACTACCGTCTACAGCGCATGATACCAGCTCCTGTTCTTCCTCCTCTCCCTCATTGTCCCCCAATGCACATTGGGATGAGATGAGACTGGGCTGTGTGTAATCGCCCGCTACGGCTTCTTGATCCATCTCATCATACTCTGGCTGCAATGCTTCCTCTTTAATTCTCTGCAGACAGTGTTGCAAAAGACAGACAAGTGGGATGCTGATTGCGTCATTGCCACTCACCATCTTGGTGGACTCCTCAAAGTTTGTCAAGATGGTACATATGTAAGACATCCAGGTCCACTCCTGAGGTCTTATGTGTGGAGTCTGACGGCCTTGTAGCAGCTGGTACTCCACAACTGCTCTCTTCTGCTCACAAATCCTTTGCAACATGTGGAGGGTAGAGTTCCAAAGTGTGGGGACATCACACACCAGTCGGTGTGCCGGAAGCTACAAACGCTGCTGCAACACAGCAAGGGCGGCGGAAGCTGTAGCCGACTTGTGAAAATGAGCTGACAGGCGGCGTACTTTGACGAGCAGATCTGGCAACTCGGGGTACAATTTAAGAAACCGCTGAACCACGAGGTTAAGCACATGAGCCAGGCATGGTACGTGTGTGATCTCGCCTCGCCTCAGAGCCGCCACCAGGTTACGGCCATTGTCACACACGACCATGCCTGGATGTAGGTTCAGCGGTCTCAGCCACAGATCTGCCTGCTGTTTCACAGCTGTCCACAACTCACAAGCAGTGTGAGGTTTATCACCTAAGCTTATGAGTTTCAGCACAGCCTGTTGCCGCTTGGCGGAGGCAGTACTGCAGTGCTTCCAGCTTGTAAATGATGTGGTGATAGTTGAGATGGAGGCTGAACATGAGGAGGATGATGTGCAAGAGCTGTACACTGTGGGGGCAACTCTGACTGACATAGGGCCCGCAATCCTGGGGGGAGGATGTGTTCCGTTCCAAGGTCTGACTGGGTCCCAGCTTCCACTATGTTTACCCAGTGTGCCGTCAGGGAGCTGTACCGTCCCTGGCCACAAGCACTTGTCCACGTGTCCGTTGTCAGGTGGACTCTCCCAGAAACTGCGTTGTTGAGGGCACAGAAGATGTTTTAGGACACGTGCTTGTTCAGTGCGGGGATGGCACACCAGGCAAAATAGTGTCGGCTGGGGACCGAGGGACGGCCACCGCCATAAGGTTGCGGAAGGATTCCGTCTCCACCAGCCTAAAAGGCAGCATTTCCAACGCAAGCAGTCGGGAAATGTGCGAATATAGGACTGTGGCCTGTGGGGCGTTGGCTGCGAATTTGCGCTTTCGCTCAAAGGTCTGGGATATGGACAATTGAACGCTGCGTTGGGACATGGACGTTGATGCAGTTTCTTGAGAAACTACCATAACAAGTGAAGACTGAGAGGAGGGGGCATCTTTGCATGCAGTATGGACAGGGGATTGCCTTCCACGCACAGCAGGGGGTTCTCTTACACGCACAACAGCGGAAGAAGCAGTGGTGACACCCGCTGACACTGATCGTGGACCCTGGGGTTCGCCCCACAAAGTCGGGTGCTTTGCTGACATGTGCCTGATCATGCTGGTGGTGGTCAAGCTGGTAGTTTTGTCACCCCTGCTGATGCTGGCATGACAGGTGGTACAAATGGCCTTTTTGGGGTTATCAACAGAGTCTTTAAAAAAATTCCAGACTCTGGAAGACCTACCGGTTGTACTGGCAACGTCCCTCGTGTTGGTGTTACGGGGAACGGTTTCCCGCCTTCTGTCTGCAACCACCACACTGCTTCTTCCTGCCTGTTGGGGTACTCGGCCTCCCTCTCCCTGTGTGCTGCTGGCCCCGCTCTGCGTGTCCTCCTGCCACGTTGGGTCAGTTACTAGATCATCCACCACCTCCTCCTCTTAAGCACCACGATCCTCCTCCTCACTTCGTGGCAATTGTGTTTCATCATCGTCCACCTCTTGTGACAAATTGCCAGCGTCACCTTCCTGTGGCCATGACTGTTCAAATATTTGGGCATCGCTACATGGGATCTCCTCTTCCACCACTTCAAGAGGAGCAGGCGAGGGGCACAAACATGGAAATGGAGCAGTGAACAGCTCTTCAGAGTGTCCAACTGTGGGATCAGTTGCTGTTTGACAACACTCGGCATAATGGGAGGAAGGAGCATCAGGGTGAGGAGGAGTATGCGGTCGAGACTCACGGCTACTAAAACTTGACCGTGTGGAAGACAGACCGGAGGTGGTGGTGCCCAGGTAACTGGAAGTATTATCTGCTATCCAATTAATAACCTGTTCACACGAATCAGTTCGCAATACTGGTGTTGTTGTGTGCTTCCCTAGTAATTCGGTCAAGAAGTGGGAACGAGAAGATGTGGAGGTTGGTTGTGGCACATTTTCACCTTGGCCACGGCCCCGTCCTCTGCACGCACCATAGCTTTTGCCTCTACTTAGCTTTTGCTGACAAAGGGCAAGAGAATAAAAGATAGATTTAGTCACTTGTTGCAGGCTGTTCATGAGGAATCAGTTGTATATATAAATGTAATAAACTGTATTGTTCTAATAAAAATCTTTTTGAAAAAATCTAAAAATATCAAGGAATTTTTTCCAGAAAAATGATATAATGTTGAATGTGTTTAATAAAAAGAACATTGAGAAATTTAGATTGGAATATTTTTGATTCATTTATGAAATGGAATCCATATTTTAGGATTTATATTCTCATATTTGGTTGGAGATTATTTATATATATGAATTTACTTGTCATTGATATATTTGATTCCATGGGAAATATTAAAAAATCTTAAAAACATTAAGGATTTTTTCTGGAAAAACTATGAAATGTTACATATTTTTAGCTAAAAGAATATGGAGAAATAAAGATATAATGTGGTATATGCATGCAATAAATTTTACAATCTGCGATGTATATGGTTTTATGTGTAGTCGGGGATTATTTAAATATATGAATTCACTTGTTCTTTTTCATTGTGCAACCTGAGTTTATTATTGCTTAATTTTTTGTATGTTGTTGTAAATTCTGTTATATATAATTTTTTTTATTGGTCTACTCTTTTTTTATGTTAATGAGAATTATGTCATTTCCGTGGATTTGTTTATAAATATCTTGACTGAATGTATTGAACCACAATTGAAAAAAGCCTTGGACAGGCTGAAACGTCTTGTGTGAGTTGTGGAATAAATCAACTGATTATCAACACGTGAGTGCCGGGATTTTCTTTTCCTACTGACCATAATGTAGACCCTCATTCCCAAACTGTAACTCCTGTTGGTGGAGACAATGAGGAAGACGATGATGAGACTCAAATACCTGATTGGAGCGACAACTTTAGTTTTTTGTCAGGGCAGGAACAGGTTGGCTCTGAGGACGACGGGTGTGATAACGCACAGGGTGATGATGATGAGGTTGGAGATCCCACTTACTGTCAACCCACAGTCAGCCAAGAGATGAGGTCAGCAGAGGAGGTGGAGGAAGATGCTAGTGACGACGAGGTCAGGTTGCGCCTTCCTGGACAGAGACGTAGTACTGGAAGCACGTCAACAACTGCATCCTCAAACACAACTCTGCCTCTCACCACAAGTCGTGGTGGCTCTTCAGGTCGCATGGGTGCTAAGCCTTGCATAGCCTGGGCATTTTTTCAGATCGATAAAGATGACCCAACTCGTGTTATCTGTAACATTTGTCAGCAAAAGCTAAGTAGAGGCCAAAAAATACATAGTTTGAGTACTTCATGCATGAACCGGCACATGGACATGAAGCATAAGTTGCAGTGGGAAGCTCACTGTGCTACAATGCGGCCTAGCCGGCCGGGCCAACCACCGTCTGCCATATCTTGTGCATCCGCGGCCGCTTCATCCTCTGTGACTGGGGGGACAGCAGTCACACCTGTTTTGGGGCGCAGACCTGCCACCTCTTTACCCGCAACAGCCAGCGTGATTGGCAGGTCATCATTTTCTTTGGAGATGGTAACACCAGCTGGTGTTGAGCGCTGTCCGACATCGATAGCACCACCTTTGGATCAAGGCAACCTAACATGTCCGCCTGCATCTTCCTCACAGACCGGCAGTTTGCCGGGGACACCCTTATCAACCCCGTCTAAGCACAATAGCCAGCCCTCGGTCCCTCAGATGTGGACAAGTAAAAGACCATTTCCTCCTAGCCATGAGAAAGCTAAGAGGTTGAATTTCACCATCTGCAAGCTCTTGGCTACAGAAATGCTGCCTTTCCGCCTGGTGGACACAGAGGATTTTCGAGACCTTATGTCCGTCGCAGTGCCCCAGTACCAGATGCCCAGTCGGCACTACTTCTCAAAGAAAGGTGTGCCTGCGCTCCACCAGCATGTCGCACACAACATCACCGCTTCTTTGAGAAACTCTGTGTGTGACAGGGTGCATTTCACCACAGACACTTGGACGAGTAGGCATGGACAGGGGCGTTACATGTCGCTGACTGGGCACTGGGTAACTATGGTGACAGCAGGACAAGGGGCTGCTGTCCAAGTCTTGCTGTCCCCACGAGTTGTGCGTCAATCCTCTTTATGTCAAAGTTCCTCCACTGCTTCTGCCTCCTCAACCTCCTCTCGGTCTTCCACCTGCACCCAAAGCCTGTCTGGTCATGCCACAAGCTTTCTAACTGCGCAGAAGGGATCCTGCACACCTCCTTACTATGCTGGCAGTAGGGCTCAACGTCATCAGGTGGTCTTTACTTTGAAATGTCTGGGAAATGTGAGTCACACAGCTGAGGAGTTGTGGTCAGCTCTGGAGAACCAATTTCATGAATGGTTATCTCCACTGGACCTGAAACCAGGGAAGGCCGTGTGCGATAATGCTGCAAACCTGGGTGCGGACCTTCGCCGGGGCAATGTCACACACGTGCCTTGTATGGCTCACGTGTTGAACCTGGTTGTCCAGCAATTTTTAGCCCACTATCCCAGACTAGATGGCCTTCTGCAGAGGGCACGGTCGCTGTGTGCTCACTTCCGCCGTTCGCATCCCGCAGCTCAGCGACTTACATCTCTACAGAAGTCGTTGGGCCTGCCACTTCACCGGCTAAAATGCGATGTGCCTACCCGGTGGAATTCAACCCTGCACATGTTGCAGCGACTGTGGCAGCACTGACAAGACCTGGTGCAATACGTTCTGACGTATAGCCTGGGCCAACGAGATCCAGAGGTGGGGCAAATCACGCTGGAGGAGTGGTCTCAGATCAGGGACCTATGCACCCTTCTGCACAGTTTTGAAATGGCGACGAAGATGTTTAGTGCTGACGATGCCATTATCAGCATGACTATTCCGTGATTTACATGCTGGAGCACATGTTAAACAGAATTCGGAGTCAGGTGGTGGCACAAGAGGAGGTGGAGGAAGTAGAGGAGGAGGAGTTGTATGCGGAAGGGCTAACATCTGCAAGGTCCAGACGGTCGGCAGCACCAAGGCGGCAGGCATGTGAGGGTGGGGGAGATGGTTTTACCAGGGCGCATGGTAGCAGCCAAACTAGTGAGGAAGGTGCAGGAGCCCAGGAAGAAGTGGAGGACGAACTGATGGAAGACTCATCAGATGAGGGAGACCTTGATCACATTTCTGTTGTGCGAGGTTGGGGGGAGAGGACAGAGGAAGGAAGCATGATTGTTACCTCGCCACCAACACAACAGGGACTTGGTGCTCCTGGATGCGCAACACACATGAGTGCCTTCTTGCTGCAACATGACCCTCGAATTGTGAGAATTAGAAATAATCCTGACTACTGGGTTGCCACACTGTTAGATCCCCGGTACAAAAGTAAATTTGCAGAAATTATTCCTGCCATAGAAAGGGATGCACGCATGCAGGAGTATCAGCAGAGACTGTTGCAGAATCTTACATGTGCTTTTCCACAAAACACCAGTGGTGCACGTAGTGAATCTCACAGTTCCAACTTGCCAACCGTGGGACCGTCAAGTGTTCAGCACTCAAACCGTAACAGAACCACAGTATCTGCTGGCAACATCAATTTTGCGGAATCATTTCACCACTTTTTTAGCCCATCCTTTGCAAGGCCACAGGAGACAAGAAGTCTGACACATAGTCAACGCCTAGAGACGATGGTACAGGAGTATCTCCAAGTAAACATTGAAGTCATGACTGTGTCACTGGACCCTTGCTCTTTTTGGGCTTCCAATCTGGATAAATGGCCGGAGCTAGCCACTTACGCCTTGGAGATCTTGTCATGCCCCGCAGCCAGCGTTCTGTCTGAACGTGTGTTCAGCGCTGCTGGTGGTGTGCTGACAGATAAGCGCACGCGGCTCTCCACTGATAATGTAGACAGACTCACGTTCATAAAGATGAACAAATCATGGATCCGAAACGACTTTTCTACCCCTGTGTCATCCTGGGGAGAGTAAAAGCTTGATGATTGGTTAAAATCACCCTACCAACCGTTTTAAGCTTTCAAATTACTAATCATGTTTATCTGTATCTTGGCTGGAAAATAATTTGGGCTTTGTAGCAGTGTGCAGCACTGATTCTATTAGGCCATCTATAATAAGCTCCACCAGATTTAAAATTACTAATCATGTTTATCTGTATCTTGACTGGAAAATAATTTGGGCTTTGTAGCAGTGTGCAGCACTGATCCTATTAGGCCATCTATACTAAGCTCCACCAGATTTAAAATTAATAATAACTTTTAGCTGCATCTAGCCCGGAAAATAATTTTGGGGCTCCGAGATGCGCAAGACACATAAGTGCCTTCTTGCTGCACTACCTGCAACATGACCCTCATATTGTCAGAATTCGAAGTAATCATGACTACTGGGTTGTCACACTCGTAGATCCCCCAAACTTTTCGATCAACCTTTTCATTTTAATAAAGACCAAAAAAATGGTCATTTTTGAAATTATAAGCATTAGCAGGTTATTAGAAACTGAAATCAAAAAGTTTTCAACTCAAAACTTTATTCTAGGTGATGTTATATTTTCACATAGGACCCCTTGTTCGAAAGGAGCTTCTGAACTCTCTCGTCCATTGAATTTGTCAGGTTTTGGATGGTTTCTGCTTCAATTGTTTTGCATGAGGACAGAATACCCTCCCAGAGCTGTTGCTTAGATGTGAACTGCCTCCCGCCATCATAGACACTCCTTTTGATGATGCTCCAGAGGTTCTGAATGGGGTAGAGGTCAGGGGAGCATGGGGGTCACACCATAAGTTTGTCCCCTTTTATGCCCATATCAGCCAGAGATGCAGATGTTTTATGAGCAGCATCAGATGGTGCATTATCATGCAAAAAAATGATCTTGCTGTTAAATACACGGTTCTTCTTCTTGAACCATGGCAGGAAGTGCTGTTTGAGAAAATCCACATACATTATGGAGTTCATCTTTAGCGCCTTCAGGGATCCTAAAGGGGCCGACAATCTCTCTCCCCATGATTCCAGCCCAAAACATTACTCCACCTCCTCCTTGTTGGCGCTGTAGCCGTGTTTGTGTGGGGTGTCCATCAACCAGCCATCCTCCACTCCATCCATCTGGACCATCGAGCGCTGCACGGCACTCATCCGTGAACAAAACAGTTTTGAAATCAGTCTTCATGTAATGTTTGGCCCACTGGAGCCGTTTCTGCTTGTGTGAAGTGGATAGAGGAGGTCGACAGGATGGCGTATGCACAGCTGCAAACCTCTGAAGGACCCTGCATCTTGTTGTTCGGGGGACGTTGGAGGCACCAGCAGCTTCAAAAACTTGTCTGCTGCTATGACAAGGCTTTTTTGCCGCTGCTCTTTTAACCTGACGTAATTGCCTGTAGGAAAGAGTCCTCAATTTGCCCTTATCAGCACGCACACGTGTGTACTGTGAATCAGCTACATACTTCTTGATTGCCAAGACACTTCATCCTGATCATCGCACAATGTTGATTGTAGTCATGCCTTGACCTAAACACTCCACAATTTGTTGCTTCTCAGCAGCCGACACATCCTTTTTCTTTCCCATTTTGGCAGAAAATGTAGGCTGCTTAATAACGTGAGACAGCCTTCTTAAGTAGTCTTGCCTTTCATTGGACACACCTGCTAAACTAATTAGCACAGGTGTCTACAATTGCTTACAGTGATATAAAGAGCCCTGACACACATCACCATCAATGAGTTTAACTGACAAACAAACAAATTCTTCCCTTATCACTCCTAAACACTTTTTGCATAATAATTTGGAACACAGTGTACATGTGCTTTTCCACAAAACACCAGTGGTTGACGTAGTGAATCTTACAGTTCTAACTTGCCAATCGTGGTCTGTATGGAGTTGTTCAATAAAGGGCCCAAAATTAAGATAACATAGATGGGAGAGGTCTCTATGAATAGGAATTCCTAAGTATTTGATACCCTGTGAGGGCCAGGCAAAGGGAAAGTTGGACTGGATGGAATCCTATATGGATTTGGAGAGGGAGACATCGAGGGCCTCAGACTTCGCTGCATTGATTTTAAAATTTGACCATGTAACAAAGTGATCTATTTCAGCCATAACAGCATGGATGGATATATGTGATTGAGTGATATATACTAGGACATCATCAGCAAATAGAGAGCACTTGTACTCGGTGCCTCCCACCTCAATCCACCTAATATTGGGGTTATGGCGAATTGATGAGAGCAGGTGCTCCGTCACTAGGATGTATAAGAGAGGGGACAGAGGACATCCCTGCCTTGTCCCATTGGTGATTGTGAAAGGTGATGAAAATGTTCTGATGCACCCCCTGGGCCTTGGGACACCCGGAGCCGGACCCTTTTTGGTGGATGCTGGTGGTTGTAGTCTTCGTGGCGGCGACCCGGTTCCGTGGCTCAGGGTGGTCAAACCAGTGGCGGAACTATTTATGTGGTTTTGATGTTTAAATGTCCGACTACGCCACCCGTGGATTGCGGTCAGAGTGAACCGCCGCTGCAGGGCAGACCGCTGAGGCTGGTGTTGTGGGTGCAGCAGAGCGTAGCATAACTCCCCACGGGAGGAGTATAGCCTCAGGGCAGTGTATGCGGAGGATGGGGTTGATGGTGCAGGGCAGCAGCAGTAACGACACGGAGTCAGTGATGCAGTCCAGGGCCTTTACTCACAGTTCTTATTATCCAGACCACGTCTGCAGGTAACGGCTGCCCACGTCGTACTGTGCTCACCAGGTGAGGGGCTCAGACAACTCCCAGATAACTTTGGAGCGCTTCACAGGACCCCCTTTGTGTGTCCTTTGTCTGGCCTTTCTTACCAACCCTTCTGTCCAGCTGCCTCGGGCCTCCTCTTGGTAAACTTGGCGCCAGTTTCCCTGACCCTATGTGGTGCCTTCCTAGCGGGTGTAGCGAGGGGCTGCGCCACATAAAATGTCACAGTCTCCTGTTTCTAGCTGAGGGTCGTTTCCTGCCTCCACTCCCCCTTTGGCCTGACCCCTCCACGCAGGTGGATTCGGGCGTGCGGTGGCGACTCGCCCGTCCGCACCCCTGGGATCCCTTCATTCCTCGTTCCTGGAGCCTTCTCCGCTCCTCTTCCTTCCTTCTCCCTCTTCCAGGCCTGGGCCTCTGTTACTAGGCCCGCCTCCGGAGCAGAGCTCATGCAGAGCCCCTGCTCCCTGCCACTTCTGCTCAGACTTCTCTGCACTGAACTAAGATTGTGCCCACCTTTTATACTCCCTTCTCAATGCACCCAGGAACTGTTTCCTCCATGCTCCTGAACTACAGGGTTCCCCTTCCTCAGTGTTCCCTCCCCCCCACTCCAGTCAGGGATAGGGACTGTCTTGCCCATCTCAGAGGTATATTGGTCGCCCTGCCCCACGGCAATGTGGTGTAATGCATGCAGGTGTCGGGTCCTGATCCACACTCCATCCTTACCTGAGAGTGAGATATCACACCTCTGGGTGAGGTGCAATACCTCTGTAGCAACCGAGCCCTCAGGGTGCTACAGTTCCATTTATCTTCAGCCTAGGTGACGTATTGTGATACAGGGCCGTGATTTTGGCTATAAAAGGGTCCCCTAGACCCCTACCCCAAGCTTTTTAAGAGAATCATATATGGCGTGCCAGGAGACTCTATGGAATGCTTTCTCAGCATCCAATGAGAGTATCTAATTACAAATTTTTAACTGCATCTAGCCCAGGAAATACTTTGTGCCTAGTAGCAGTGTCTACTAGTCAGCGGATTATCCCGGCTGTTAAGCAAGCTACACCACCTGTAGTTTGGACACTTAATTTTTTCAAAGGAAATGCTTCGGGACCACGGGATACTCAGTGAAGAGCATCAGGAGGCACCCCAAAGCATAGGGGCTGGGACTGGCAGTAGGATGCCTTGAGGTGGACAGCCAAGCTCGATCCTTATTAAAGCTTTTTAACTGCAGCAGCTTTAGTGGATGCTACTGGAGCTGGAATTACGCGGCTGCTGGCATGAGACTTGCCCTCCAATAGATCCTTGTAAATGGATTTAAAGTGTATTCATTCAAATTAGAGAGACAATTTAATTTAAAAAGCTTAGAGCTGCCTCCACCACAGGGGGGCTCGCTCGACCCACCAGCAGACAGGCACCAGTATTGGAAGAGGGGGGCTGGCCGTCAGGGTTCACCGCGGCTCTGGCACAAACCCGGCGACACGGAGGTGGCACGGGCAGGAGCGGACTGAACGTGTCGGCTTCTCACTTTTTGGATTTTAGAAGGGCATGACATGCCTATATCTGTGTCTCCCCCTCCTTTTACTCCTCCACCTCTTTTCTTTTCGCATGACTATATGTACTTGTCACTTTTCCATGTGTTAGTTGTGTCTTCTGAGCAGTTTGTCAGCTTTTGGACACCTTTGAAGGTGTTTTCTATGTGTTTCTATGTGTTTTTGTTTGCCTGCCATTGGTTTTAAGGGTGTTCGAAGGTGTTCGACGAACAGTTCGACGAACCGAACCGAACTCGAACACTACGGGGGTGGCTCAACACTAACTGTAACCTCCACCACTTTTCCAAGGGGCATTTAAACCGTCTTGTTAAGCTACTGCGACCGGCACGTCTCTTCCAAGGGGCAATTAAACCATCTTGTTAAGCTACTGCGACCTGCACGTCTCTTCCAAGGGGCATTTAAACCGTCTTATTAAGCTACTGCAACCTGCACGTCTCTTCCAAGGGGCATTTAAGCTGTCTTGTTAAGCTACTGCCACCTGCACGTGTCTTCCAAGGGGCATTTAAACCGTTTTGTTAACCTACTGCGACCTGCACGTCACTTCCAAGGGACATTTAAACCGTCTTATTAAGCTCCTGTGACCTGCACGTCTCTTCCAAGGGGCATTTAAACTGTCTTGTTAAGCTTCTGCGACCTCCACCGCTCTTCCAAGGGGCATTTAAACCATCTTGTTAAGCTACTGCGACCTGCACGTCTCTTCCAAGGGGCATTTAAACCGTCTTGTTAAGCTACTGCGACCTGCACGTCTCTTCCAAGAGGCATTTAAATCGTCTTGTTAAGCTAGTGCGACTTGCATGTTTCTTCCAAGGGGCATTTAAACCATCTTCTTAAGCTACTGTAACCTCCACCACTTTTCCAAGGGTCATTTAAACCGTCTTGTTAAGCTACTGCGACCTCCACCGCTCTTCCAAGGGGCATTTAAACCGTCTTGTTATGCTACTGCGACCTCCAACGCTCTTCCAAGGGGCATTTAAACCATCTTGTTAAGCTACTGCGACCTGCGCGTCTCTTCCAAGGGGCATTCAAACCGTCTTGTTAAGCTACTGCGACCTGCACGTCTCTTCCAAGGGGCATTTAAATCGTCTTGTTAAGCTACTGCGACTTGCACGTCTCTTTCAAGGGGCATTTAAATCATCTTGTTAAGCTACTGTAACCTCCACCACTTTTCCAAGGGGCATTTAAACCGTCTTGTTAAGCTACTGCGACCTGCACGTCTCTTCAATGGGGCATTTAAACCGTCTTGTTAAGCTACTGTAACCTGCATGTCTCTACCAAGGGGCATTTAAACCGTCTTGTTAAGCTACTGCAACCTGCATGTCTCTTCCAACCGGCATTTAAACAGTCTTGTTAAGCTGCTGCGACCTGCATGTCTCTTCCAAAGGGCATTTAAACTGTCTTGTTAAGCTACTGCGACCTACACCGCTCTTACAAGGGGCATTTAAACCGTCTTGTTAAGCTACTGCGACCTGCACGTCTCTTCCAAGGGGCATTTAAATCGTTTTGTTAAGCTACTCCGACCTGCACGTCTCTAACAAGGGGCATTTAAACTGTTTTGTTAAGCTACCGCGACCTCCACGGCTCTACCAAAGGGCATTTAAACTGTCTTTTTAAGCTACTGCAACTTGCACGTCTCTTCCAAGGGGAATTTAAACCGTCTTGTTAAGCTTCTGCGACCTCCACCGCTCTTCCAAGGGGCATTTAAACCGTCTTGTTAAGCTACTGCGACCTCCACCGCTCTTCCAAGGGGCATTTAAACCATCTTGATAAGCTACTGCGACCTGCACGTCTCTTCCAAGGGGCATTCAAACCGTCTTGTTAAGCTACTGCGACCTGCACGTCTCTTCCAAGGGGCATTTAAACCGTCTTATTAAGTTACTGCGACCTGCACGTCTCTTCCAAGTGGCATTTAAACTGTCTTGTTAAGCTACTGCGACCTCCACCTCTCTTCCAAGGGGCATTTCAACGGTCTTGTTAAGCTACTGCGACCTGCACGTCTCTTCCAAGGGGCATTTAAACAGTCTTGTTAAGCTACTGCGACCTACACGTCTCTTCCAAGGGGCATTTAAACAGTCTTGTTAAGCTACTGTGACCTACATGTCTCTTCCAAGGGGCATTTAAGCCGTCTTGTTAAGCTACTGCGACCTCCATCGCTCTTCCAAGGGGCATTTAAACCATCTTGTTAAGCTACTGCAACCTGCACGTCTTTTCCAAGCGGCATTTAAACCGTCTTGGTAAGCTACTGAGACCTGAAAGCCTCTTCTAAGGGGCAATTAAACCGTCTTGTTAAGCTACTGCGACCTGCACGTCTCTTCCAAGGGACATTTAAACTGTCTTATTAAGCTCCTGTAACCTGCACGTCTCTTCCAAGGGGCATTTAAACTGTCTTGTTAAGCTTCTGCGACCCCCACCGCTCTTCCAAGGGGCATTTAAACCGTCTTGTTAAGCTACTGCGACCTGCACGTCTCTTCCAAGGGGCAGTTAAATCGTCTCGTTAAGCTACTGCGACTTGCACGTTTCTTCCAACGGGACATTTAAACCATCTTGTTAAGCTACTGTAACATCCACCACTTTTCCAAGGGGCATTTAAACCGTCTTATTAAGCTACTGCGACCTGCACGTCTCTTCCAAGGGGCATTTAAACCATCTTGTTAAGCTACTGCGACCTGCACGTCTCTTCCAAGGGGCATTTAAACCGTCTTTTTAAGCTACTGCAACCTGCACGTCTCTTCCAAGGGGCATTTAAACTGTCTTGTTAAGCAACTGCGACCTGCACGTCTCTTCCAACGGGCATTTAAACTGTCTTGTTAAGCTACTGCGACCTGCACGTGTCTTCCAAGGGGCATTTAAACCGTTTTGTTAACCTACTGCGACCAGCATGTCACTTCCAAGGGACATTTAAACCGTCTTATTAAGCTCCTGTGACCTGCACGTCTCTTCCAAGGGGCATTTAAACTGTCTTGTTAAGCTTCTGCGACCTCCACCGCTCTTCCAAGGGGCATTTAAACCGTCTTGTTAAGCTACTGCGACCTGCACGTCTCTTCCAAGGGGCATTTAAAAACGTCTTGTTAAGCTACTGCGACCTGCACGTCTCTTCAAGGGGCATTTAAATCGTATTGTTAAGCTACTGCGACTTGCACGTTTCTTCCAAGAGGCATTTAAACCATCTTGTTAAGCTACTGTAACCTCCACCACTTTTCGAATGGGCATTTAAACCGTCTTGTTAAGCTACTGCGACCTCCACCGCTCTTCCAAGAGGCATTTAAACCGTCTTGTTAAGCTACTGCGACCACCACCGCTCTTCCAAGGGGCATTTAAACCATCTTGTTAAGCTACTGCGACACGCACGTCTCTTCCAAGGGGCATTCAAACCGTCTTGTTAAGCTACTGCGACCTGCACGTCTCTTCCAAGGGGCATTTAAATCGTCTTGTTAAGCTAATGCGACTTGCACGTCTCTTCCAAGGGGCTTTTAAATCATCTTGTTAAGCTACTGTAACCTCCAACACTTTTCCAAGGGGCATTTAAACCGTCTTGTTAAGCTACTGCGACCTGCATGTCTCTACCAAGGGGCATTTAAACCGTCTTGTTAAGCTACTGCAACCTGCATGTCTCTTCCAACCGGCATTTAAACTGTCTTGTTACGCTACTGCGACCTACACCGCTCTTACAAGGGGCATTTAAACCGTCTTGTTAAGCTACTGCGACCTGCATGTCTCTTCCAAGGGGCATTTAAATCGTCTTGTTAAGCTACTGCGACCTACACCGCTCTTACAAGGGACATTTAAACTGTCTTTTTAAGCTACTGCAACCTGCACGTCTCTTCCAAGGGGCATTTAAACCATCTTGTTAAGCTACTGCGACCTCCACAGCTCTTCCAAGGGGCATTTAAACCGTCTTGTTAAGCTACTGCGACCTCCACCACTCTTCCAAGGGGCATTTAAACCATCTTGATAAGCTACTGCGACCTGCACGTCTCTTCCAAGGGGCATTCAAACTGTCTTGTTAAGCTACTGCGACCTGCAAGTCTCTTCCAAGGGGCATTTAAATCGTCTTGTTAAGCTACTGCGACTTGCACGTCTCTTCCAAGGGGCATTTAAATCATCTTGTTAAGCTACTGTAACCTCCACCACTTTTCCAAGGTGCATTTAAATCATCTTGTTAAGCTACTGCGACCTGCACGTTTCTTCCAAGGGGCATTTAAATCGTCTTGTTAAGCTACTGCGACCTGCAAGTCTCTTCCAAGCGGCATTTAAACAGTCTTGTTAAGCTGCTGCGACCTGCATGTCTCTTCCAAAGGGCATTTAAACTGTCTTGTTAAGCTACTGCGACCTAAACCGCTCTTACAAGGGGCATTTAAACTGTCTTGTTAAGCTACTGCGACCTACAATGCTCTTACAAGGGGCATTTAAACCGTCTTGTTAAGCTACTGTGATCTGTACGTCTCTTCCAAGGGGCATTTAAACAGTCTTGTTAAGCTACTGCGACTTGCACGTCTCTTCCAAGGGGCATTTAAACCGTCTTGTTAAGCTACTGTAATCTCCACCACTTTTCCTAAGGGCATTTAAACAGTCTTGCTAAGCTACTGCGACCTGCACGTCTCTTCCAAGGGGCATTTAAACCGTCTTGTTAAGCTACTGAAATCTGCATGTCTCTTCCAAGGGGCATTTAATCAGTCTTCTTAAACTGCTACGACCTGCATGTCTCTTCCAAGGGGTATTTAAAACATCTTGTTAAGCTACTGCAAACTGCACGTCTTTTCCAATGGGCATTTAAACCGTCTTGTTAAGCTACTGCGACCTCCACCGCTCTTCCAAGGGGCATTTGAACCATCTTGTTAAGCTACTGCGACCTGCACGTCTCTTCCAAGGGGCATTTAAACCGTCTTGTTAAGCTACTGCGACCTGCAAGCCTTTTCTAAGGGGCATTTAAACACTTTTGTTAAGCTTCTGCCACCTGCACGTCTCTTTTAAGGGGTATTTAAACCGTCTTGTTAAGCTACTGCGACTTGCACGTCTATTCCAAGGTGCATTTAAACCGTCTTATTAAGCTACTGCGACCTGCACGTCTCTTCCAAGGGGCATTTAAACTGTCTTATTAAGCTACTGCGACCTCCAGCTCTCTTCCAAGGGGCATTTCAACGTTCTTGTTAAGCTACTGCGACCTGCACGTCTCTTCCAAGGGGCAGTTAAACAGTCTTGTTAAGCTACTGCGACCTACACGTCTCTTCCAAGGGGCATTTAAACAGTCTTGTTAAGCTACTGCGACCTCCACCTCTCTTCCAAGGGGCATTTAAACCATCTTGTTAAACTACTGCGACCTGCACGTCTTTTCCAAGCGGCATTTAAACCGTCTTGGTAAGCTGCTGAGACCTGCAAGCCTCTTCTAAGGGGCATTTAAACCGCCTTGTTAATCTACTGCGACCTGCACGTCTCTTCCAAGGGGCATTTAAACCGTCTTGTTAAGCTACTGCGACCTGCACGTCTCTTCCAAGGGGCATTTAAACCGTCTTATTAAGCTACTGCAACCTGCACGTATCTTCCAATGGGCATTTAAACCGTCTTGTTAAGCAACTGCGACCTGCATGTCTCTTCCAACTGGCATTTAAACTGTCTTGTTAAGCTACTGCGACCTCCACCGCTCTTCCAAGTGGCATTTAAACTGTCTTGTTAAGCTACTGAGAACTGCACGTGTCTTCCAAGGGGCATTTAAACCGTCTTGTTAAGCTACTGCGACCTGCACGTCTCTTCCAAGGGACATTTAAACCGTCTTATTAAGCTCCTCTGACCTGCACGTCTCTTCCAAGGGGCATTTAAACTGTCTTGTTAAGCTTCTGCGACCTCCACCGCTCTTCCAAGGGGCATTTAAACCGTCTTGTTAAGCTACTGCGACCTGCACGTCTCTTCCAAGGGGCATTTAAACCGTCTTGTTAAGCTACTGCGACTTGCATGTTTCTTCCAAGGGGCATTTAAACCATCTTGTTAAGCTGCTGTAACCTCCACCACTTTTCCAAGGGGCATTTAAACCGTCTTGTTAAGCTACTGCGACCTGCACGTCTCTTCAATGGGGCATTTAAACCGTCTTGTTAAGCTACTGCGACCTGCATGTCTCTACCAAGGGGCATTTAAACCGTCTTGTTATGCTACTGCGACCTGCACGTTTCTTCCAAGCGGCATTTAAACAGTCTTCTTAAGCTGCTGCGACCTGCATGTCTCTTCCAAAGGGCATTTAAACTGTCTTGTTAAGCTACTGCGACCTACACTGCTCTTCCAAGGGGCATTTAAACCGTCTTGTTAAGCTACTGCGACCTGCACGTCTCTTCCAAGGGTCATTTAAATCGTCTTGTTGAGCTACTGCGACCGGCACTTCTCTTCCAAGGGGCATTTAAACCATCTTGTTAAGCTACTGCGACCTCCACTGCTCTACCAAGGGGCATTTAAACCGTCTTTTTAAGCTACTGCAAGCTGCACGTCTCTTCCAAGGGGCATTTACACCGTCTTGTTAAGCTACTGCGACCTCCACCGATCTTCCAAGGGGCATTTAAACCTTCTTGGTAAGCTACTGCGACTTGCAAGCCTCTTCCAAGGGGCATTTAAAATGTCTTGTTAAGCTTCTGCGACCTGCACGTCTCATCCAAGGGGCATTTAAACCATCTTGTTAAGCTAATGCAACCTTCACGTCTTTTCCAAGGGGCATTTAAACCGTCTTGTTAAGCAACTGCGACCTGCACGTCTCTTCCAAGGGGCATTTAAACCGTCTTGTTAAGCTACTGCGACCTGCACCTCTTTTCCAAGGGGCATTTAAACCGTCTTGTTAAGCTACTGCGACCTGCACGTCTCTTCCAAGGGGCATTTAAACCCTCTTGTTAAGCTACTGCGACCTGCACGTCTCTTCCAAGGCACATTTAACCATCTCATTATGCTCCTGTGACCTGCATGTCTCTTCCAAGGGGCATTTAAACTGTCTTATTAAGCTTCTGCGACCTCCACCACTCGTCCAAGGGGCATTTAAACCGTCTTTTTAAGATACTGCGACCTGCACGTCTTCTCCAAGGGGCATTTAAACCGTTTTGTTAAGCTACTGCGACCTGCACTTCTCTTCCAAAGGGCATTTTAATCGTCTTGCTAAGCTACTGCGACCTGCACGTCTATTCAATGGGGCATTTAAATCGTCTTGTTTAGCTGCTGCGACCTGCATGTCTCTTCCAAAGGGCATTTAAACTGTCTTGTTAAGCTACCGCGACCTACACCGCTCTTCCAAGGGGCATTTAAACCGTCTTGTTAAGCTACTGCGACCTGCACGTCTCTTCCAAGGGGCATTTAAATCATGTTGGTAAGCTACTGCGACCTGCACTTCTCTTCCAAGGGGCATTTAAACCATCTTGTTAAGCTACTGCGACCTCCACCGCTCTACCAAGGGGCATTTAAACCGTCTTTTTAAGCTACTGCAACCTGCAGGTCTATTCCAAGGGACATTTAAACCATTTTGTTAAGCTACTGCGACCTCCACCGCTCTTCCAAGGGGCATTTAAACCGTCTTTATAAGCTACTGCGACCTGCATGTTTCTTCCAAGGGGCATTTAAACCGTCTTTTTAAGCTACTGCGACCTGCACGTCTCTTGCAAGGGGCATTTAAACCGTCTTTTTAAGCTACTGCGACCTGCATGTTTCTTCCAAGGGGCATTTAAACCGTCTTTTTAAGCTACTACGACCTGCACGTCTCTTGCAAGGGGCATTTAAACCATCTTGTTAAGCTACTGCGACTTGCACGTCTCTTCCAAGGGGCATTTAAACCGTCTTTTTAAGCTACTGTAATCTCCACCACTTTTCCAAGGGGCATTTAAACAGTCTTGTTAAGCTACTGCGACCTGCAAGTCTCTTCCAAGGGGCATTTAAACAGTCTTGTTAAGCTGCTACGACCTGCAAGTCTCTTCCAAGGGGCATTTAAACTGTCTTGTTAAGCTACAGCGACCTGCACGTCTCTTTCAAGGGCCATTTAAACCATCTTGGCAAGCTACTGCGACCTGCAAGCCTCTTCCAAGGGGCATTTAAACTGTCTTGTTAAGCTACTGCTATCTGCACGTCTCTTCCAAGAGGCATTTAAACCATCTTGTTAAGCTAATGTGACCTTCACGTCTTTTCCAAGGGGCATTTAAACCGTCTTGTTAAGATACTGCGACCTCCACCGCTCTTCCCAGGGGCATTTAAACCATCTTGTTAAGCTACTGCGACCTGCACGTCTTTTCCAAGGGGCATTTAAACCGTCTTGGTAAGCTACTGCGATATGCAAGACTCTTCTAAGGGGCATTTAAACCGTCTTGTTAAGCTACTGCGACCTGCACGTCTCTTCCAAGGGGCATTTAAACCGTCTTGTAAAGCTTCTGCGACCTGCACGTCTCTTCCAAGGGGCATTTAAACCGTCTTATTAAGCTACTGCAACCTGCACGTCTCTTCCAAGTTGCACTTAAACCGTCTTGTTAAGCTGCTGCCACCTGCACGTGTCTTCCAAGGGGCATTTAAACCATCTTGTTAAGCTACTGCGTCCAGCACGTCTCTTCCAAGGGACATTTAAACCATCTTATTAAGCTCCTGTGACCTGCACGTCTCTTCCAAGGGGCATTTAAACTGTCTTGTTAAGCTTCTGCGACCTCCACCGCTCTTCCAAGGGGCATTTAAACCGTCTTGTTAAGCTACTGCGACCTTCACGTTTCTTCCAAGGGGCATTTAAACTGTCTTGTTAAGCTATTGCGACCTGCACGTCTCTTCCAAGGGGCATTTAAATCGTCTTGTTAAGCTACTGCGACTTGCACGTTTCTTCCAAGGGGCATTTAAACCATCTTGTTAAGCTACTGTAACCTCCACCCCACTTCCGAGGGGCATTTAAACCATCTTGTTAAGCTACTGCGACCCGCACGTCTCTTCCAACGGGCATTTAAACTGTCTTGTTAAGCTACTGCGACCTGCACGTGTCTTCCAAGGGGCATTTAAACCATCTTGTTAAGCTACTGCGACCAGCACGTCTCTTCCAAGGGACATTTAAACTGTCTTGTTAAGCTTCTGCGACCTCCACCGCTTTTCCTAGGGGCATTTAAACCATCTTGTTTAGCTACTGTAACCTCCACCACTTTTCCAAGGGGCATTTAAACCGTCTTGTTAAGCTACTGCTACCTGCACGACTCTTCAAAGGGACATTTAAACCGTCTTGTTAAGCTACTGCGACCTGGACGTCTCTTCCAAGGGGCATTTAAACCGTCTTGTTAAGCTACTGCTACTTGCACGTCTCTTCCAAGGGGCATTTAAATCGTCTTGTTAAGCTACTGTAATCTCCACCACTCTTCCAAGGGGCATTTAAACCATCTTGTTAAGCTACTGCGACCTGCATGTCTCTTCCAAGGGGTATTTAAAACATCTTGTTAAGCTACTGCAACCTGCACGTCTTTTCCAAGGGGCATTTATACCGTCGTGTTAAGCTACTGCGACCTCTACCGCTCTTCCAAGGGGCATTTAAACCATCTTGTTAAGCTACTGCAACCTGCACGTCTCTTCAAAGGGGCATTTAAACCGTCTTGGTAAGCTACTGCGACCTGCAAGCCTTTTCTAAGGGGCATTTAAACCCTCCTGTTAAGCTACTGCGACCTGCACGTCTCTTGCATGGGGCATTTAAACCGTCTTGTTAATCAACTGCGACCTGCACGTCTCTTCCAAGGGGCATTTAAACCGTCTTATTAAGCTACTGCGATCTACACGTCTCTTCCAAGGGGCATTTAAACTGTCTTGTGAAGCTACTGCGACCTCCACCTCTCTTCCAAGGGGCATTTCAATGGTCTTGTTAAGCTACTGCGACCTGCACGTATCTTCCAAGGGGCATTTAAACAGTCTTATTAAGCTACTGCGACCCACACGTCTCTTCCAAGGAGCATTTAAACCGTCTTGTTAAGCTACTGTGACCTACATGTCTCTTCCAAGGGGCATTTAAACCGTCTTGTTAACCTACTGCGACCTCCACCGCTCTTCCAAGGGGCATTTAAACCATCTTCTTAAGCTACTGCGACCTGCACGTCTTTTCCAAGCGGCATTTAAACCGTCTTGGTAAGCTACTGCGACCTGCAAGCCTCTTCTAAGGGGCATTTAAACCGTCTTGTTAAGCTACTGCGACCTGCACGTCTCTTCCAAGGGGCATTTAAACCGTCTTGTTAAGCTACTGCGACCGGCACGTCTCTTCCAAGGGGCATTTAAACCGTCTTATTAAGCTACTGCGACCTGCACGTCTCTTCCAACGGGCATTTAAACTGTCTTGTTAAGCTACTGCGACCTCCACCGCTCTTCCAAGTGGCATTTAAACTGTCTTGTTAAGCTACTGCGTCCTGCACGTCTTTTCCAAGGGGCATTTAAACAGTCTTGTTAAGCTGCTGCGACCTGCATGTCTCTTCCAAAGGGCATTTAAACTGTCTTGTTAAGCTACTGCGACCTGCACGTCTCTTCCAAGGGGCATTTAAACCATCTTGTTAAGCTACTGCGACCTGCACGTCTCTTCCAAAGGGCATTTAAATCGTCTTGCTACGCTACTGCGACTTGCACGTCTCTTCCAAGGGGCATTTAAACCATCTTGTTAAGATACTGTAACCTCCACCACTTTTCCACGGAGCATTTAAACCGTCTTGTTAAGCTACTGCGACCTGCACGTCTTTTCCAAGCGGCATTTAAACCATCTTGGTAAGCTACTGCGACCTGCAAGCCTCTTCTAAGGGGCATTTAAACCATCTTGTTAAGCTACTGCGACCTGCACGTCTCTTCCAAGGGGCATTTAAACCGTCTTGCTAAGCTACTGCGACTTGTACGTCTCTTCCAAGGGGCATTTAAACCATCTTGTTAAGCTACTGTAACCTCCACCACTTTTCCACGGGGCATTTAAACCGTCATGTTAAGCTACTGCGACCTGCACGTCTTTTCCAAGCGGCATGTAAACCATCTTGGTAAGCTACTGCGACCTGCAAGCCTTTTCTAAGGGGCATTTAAACCATCTTGTTAAGCTACTGCGACCTGCACGTCTCTTCCAAGGGGCATTTAAACCGTCTTGTTAAGCTACTGCCACCTGCACGTCTCTTCCAAGGGACATTTAAACCGTCTTATTAAGCTCCTGTGACCTGCACGTCTCTTCCAAGGGGCATTTAAACAGTCTTGTTAAGCTTCTCCGACCTCCACCGCTCTTCCAAGGGGCATTTAAACCGTCTTTTTAAGCTACTGCGACCTTCACGTCTCTTCCAAGGGGCATTTAAACCGTCTTGTTAAGCTACTGCGACTTGCACGTTTCTTCCAAGGGGCATTTAAACCATCTTGTTAAGCTACTGTAACCTCCACCACTTTTCCAAGGGGCATTTAAACCGTCTTGTTAAGCTACTGCGACCTGCACGTCTCTTCATTGGGGCATTTAAACTGTCTTGGTAAGCTACTGCGACCTGCAAGCCTCTTCTAAGGGGCATTTAAACCGTCTTGTTAAGCTACTGCGACCTGCACGTCTCTTCCAAGGGGCATTTAAACCGTCTTGTTAAGCTACTGCGACCGGCACGTCTCTTCCAAGGGGCATTTAAACCGTCTTATTAAGCTACTGCGACCTGCACGTCTCTTCCAACGGGCATTTAAACTGTCTTGTTAAGCTACTGCGAACTCCACCGCTCTTATAAGTGGCATTTAAACTGTCTTGTTAAGCTACTGCGACCTGCAAGTGTCTTCCAAGGGGCATTTAAACCGTCTTGTTAAGCTACTGCGTCCTGCACGTCTTTTCCAAGGGGCATTTAAACAGTCTTGTTAAGCTGCTGCGACCTGCATGTCTCTTCCAAAGGGCATTTAAACTGTCTTGTTAAGCTACTGCGACCTGCACGTCTCTTCCAAGGGGCATTTAAACCATCTTGTTAAGCTACTGCGACCTGCACGTCTCTTCCAAAGGGCATTTAAATCGTCTTGCTACGCTACTGCGACTTGCACGTCTCTTCCAAGGGGCATTTAAACCATCTTGTTAAGATACTGTAACCTCCACCACTTTTCCACGGGGCATTTAAACCGTCTTGTTAAGCTACTGCGACCTGCACGTCTTTTCCAAGCGGCATTTAAACCATCTTGGTAAGCTACTGCGACCTGCAAGCCTTTTCTAAGGGGCATTTAAACCATCTTGTTAAGCTACTGCGACCTGCACGTCTCTTCCAAGGGGCATTTAAACCGTCTTGTTAAGCTACTGCCACCTGCACGTATCTTCCAAGGGACATTTAAACCGTCTTATTAAGCTCCTGTGACCTGCACGTCTCTTCCAAGGGGCATTTAAACCGTCTTGTTAAGCTACTGCCACCTGCATGTCTCTACCAAGGGGCATTTAAACCGTCTTGTTAAGCTACTACGACCTGCACGTCTCTTCCAAGCGGCATTTAAACAGTCTTGTTAAGCTGCTGCGACCTGCATGTCTCTTCCAAAGGGCATTTAAACTGTCTTGTTCAGCTACTGCGACCTACAACGCTCTTCCAAGGGGCATTTAAACTGTCTTGTTAAGCTACTGCGACCTGCACGTCTCTTCCAAGGGGCATTTAAACCGTCTTGTTAAGCTACTGCGACCTGCACGTCTCTTCCAAAGGGCATTTAAATCGTCTTGCTAAGCTACTGCGACTTGCACGTCTCTTCCAAGGGGCATTTAAACCATCTTGTTAAGCTACTGCTACCTCCACCACTTTTCCACAGGGCATTTAAACCGTCTTGTTAAGCTACTGCGACCTGCATGTTTCTTCAATGGGGCATTTAAACCGTCTTGTTAAGCTACTGCGACCTGCATGTCTCTACCAAGGGTCATTTAAACCGTCTTGTTAAGCTACTGCGACCTGCACGTCTCTTCCAAGCGGCATTTAAAAAGTCTTGTTAAGCTGCTGCGACCTGCATGTCTCTTCCAAAGGGCATTTAAACTGTCTTGTTAAGCTACCGCGACCTACACCGCTCTTCCAAGGGACATTTAAATCGTCTTATTAAGCTCCTGTGACCTGCACGTCTCTTCCAAGGGGCATTTAAACTGTCTTGTTAAGCTTCTGCGACCTCCACCGCTCTTCAAAGGGGCATGTAAACCGTCTTTTTAAGCTACTGCAACCTTCACGTCTCTTCCAAGGGGCATTTAAACCATCTTGTTAAGCTACTGCGACTTGCACGTTTCTTCCAAGGGGCATTTAAACCATCTTGTTAAGCTTCTGTAACCCCCACCACTTTTCCAAGGGGCATTTAAACCGTCTTGTTAAGCTACTGCGACCTGCACGTCTCTTCAATGGGGCATTTAAACCGTCTTGTTAAGCTACTGCGACCTGCATGTCTCTATCAAGGGGCATTTAAACCGTCTTGTTAAGCTACTGCGACCTACACCGCTCTTCCAAGGGGCATTTAAACTGTCTTGTTAAGCTACTGCGACCTGCACGTCTTTTCCAAGGGGCATTTAAACCGTCTTGTTAAGCTACTGCGACCTGCACATCTCTTCCAAAGGGCATTTAAATCGTCTTGCTAAGCTACTGCGACCTGCACGTCTCTTCCAAGGGGCATTTAAATCGGCTTGGTAAGATACTGCGACCTCCATCGCTCTACCAAGGGGCATTTAAATCGTCTTTTTAAGCTACTGCAACCTGCACGTCTATTCCAAGGGGCATTTAAACCATTTTGTTAAGCTACTGCAACCTCCACCGCTCTTCCAAGGGGCATTTAAACCGTCTTGTTAAGCTACTGCGACCTCCTCCGCTCTTCCAAGGGGCATTTAAGCCATCTTGTTAAGCTACTGCGACCTGCACGTCTCTTACAAGGGGCATTTAAACCATCTTGTTAAGCTACTGCGACCTCCAACGCTCTTCCAAGGGGCATTTAAACCATCTTGTTAAGCTACTGCGACCTGCACGTCTTTTCCAAGCGGCATTTAAACCGTCTTGGTAAGCTACTGCGACCTGCAAGCCTCTTCTAAGGGACATTTAAACCGTCTTGTTAAGCTACTGCGACCTGCACGTCTCTTCCAAGGGGCATTTAAACCGTCTTGTTAAGCTACTGCGACCGGCACGTCTCTTCCAAGTGGCATTTAAACCGTCTTATTAAGCTACTGCGACCTGCACGTCTCTTCCAACGGGCATTTAAACTGTCTTGTTAAGCTACTGCGACCTCCACCGCTCTTCCAAGTGGCATTTAAACTGTCTTGTTAAGCTACTGCGATCTGCAAGTGTCTTCCAAGGGGCATTTAAACCGTCTTGTTAAGCTACTGCGTCCTGCACGTCTCTTCCAAGGGGCATTTAAACAGTCTTGTTAAGCTGCTGCGACCTGCATGTCTCTTCCAAAGGGCACTTAAACTGTCTTGTTAAGCTACTGCGACCTGCACGTCTCTTCCAAGGGGCATTTAAACCATCTTGTTAAGCTAATGCGACCTGCACGTCTCTTCCAAAGGGCATTTAAATCGTCTTGCTATGCTACTGCGACTTGCACGTCTCTTCCAAGGGGCATTTAAACCATCTTGTTAAGATACTGTAACCTCCACCACTTTTCCACGGGGCATTTAAACCGTCTTGTTAAGCTACTGCGACCTGCACGTCTTTTCTAAGCGGCATTTAAACCATCTTGGTAAGCTACTGCGACCTGCAAGCCTCTTCTAAGGGGCATTTAAACCGTCTTGTTAAGCTACTGCGACCTGCACGTCTCTTCCAAGGGGCACTTAAACCGTCTTGTTAAGCTACTGCCACCTGCACGTCTCTTCCAAGGGACATTTAAACCGTCTTATTAAGCTCCTGTGACCTGCACGTCTCTTCCAAGGGGCATTTAAACAGTCTTGTTAAGCTTCTCCGACCTCCACCGCTCTTCCAAGGGGCATTTAATCCATCTTTTTAAGCTACTGCGACCTTCACGTCTCTTCCAAGGGGCATTTAAACCGTCTTGTTAAGCTACTGCGACTTGCACGTTTCTTCCAAGGGGCATTTAAACCATCTTGTTAAGCTACTGTAACCTCCAACACTTTTCCAAGGGGCATTTAAACCGTCTTGTTAAGCTACTGCGACGTGCACGTCTCTTCAATGGGGCATTTAAACCGTCTTGTTAAGCTACTGCCACCTGCATGTCTCTACCAAGGGGCATTTAAACCGTCTTGTTAAGCTACTACGACCTGCATGTCTCTTCCAAGCGGCATTTAAACAGTCTTGTTAAGCTGCTGCGACCTGCATGTCTCTTCCAAAGGGCATTTAAACTGTCTTGTTAAGCTACTGCGACCTACACCGCTCTTCCAAGGGGCATTTAAACTGTCTTGTTAAGCTACTGCGACCCGCACGTCTCTTCCAAAGGGCATTTAAATCGTCTTGCTAAGCTACTGCGACTTGTACGTCTCTTCCAAGGGGCATTTAAACCATCTTGTTAAGCTACTGCTACCTCCACCACTTTTCCACAGGGCATTTAAACCGTCTTGTTAAGCTACTGCGACCTGCATGTTTCTTCAATGGGGCATTTAAACTGTCTTGTTAAGCTACTGCGACCTGCATGTCTCTACCAAGGGTCATTTAAACCGTCTTGTTAAGCTACTGCGACCTGCACGTCTCTTCCAAGCGGCATTTAAAAAGTCTTGTTAATCTGCTGCGACCTGCATGTCTCTTCCAAAGGGCATTTAAACTGTCTTGTTAAGCTACCGCGACCTACACCGCTCTTCCAAGGGACATTTAAATGGTCTTATTAAGCTCCTGTGACCTGCACGTCTCTTCCAAGGGGCATTTAAACTGTCTTGTTAAGCTTCTGCGACCTCCACCGCTCTTCAAAGGGGCATGTAAACCGTCTTTTTAAGCTACTGCGACCTTCACGTCTCTTCCAAGGGGCATTTAAACCATCTTGTTAAGCTACTGCGACTTGCACGTTTCTTCCAAGGGGCATTTAAACCATCTTGTTAAGCTTATGTAACCCCCACCACTTTTCCAACTGGCATTTAAACCCTCTTGTTAAGCTACTGCGACCTGCACGTCTCTTCAATGGGGCATTTAAACCGTCTTGTTAAGCTACTGCGACCTGCATGTCTCTACCAAGGGGCATTTAAACCGTCTTGTTAAGCTACTGCGACCTACACCGCTCTTCCAAGGGGCATTTAAACTGTCTTGTTAAGCTACTGCGACCTGCACGTCTCTTCCAAAGGGCATTTAAACCGTCTTGTTAAGCTACTGCGACCTGCACATCTCTTCCAAAGGGCATTTAAATCGTCTTGCTAAGCTACTGCGACCTGCACGTCTCTTCCAAGGGGCATTTAAATCGGCTTGGTAAGATACTGCGACCTCCATCGCTCTACCAAGGGGCATTTAAATCGTCTTTTTAAGTTACTGCAACCTGCATGTCTATTCCAAGGGGCATTTAAACCATTTTGTTAAGCTACTGCAACCTCCACCGTTCTTCCAAGGGGCATTTAAACCGTCTTGTTAAGCTACTGCGACCTCCTCCGCTCTTCCAAGGGGCATTTAAACCGTTTTTTTAAGCTACTGCGACCTGCACGTTTCTTCCAAGGGGCATTTAAACCGTCTTTTTAAGCTACTGCGACCTGCACGTCTCTTACAAGGGGCATTTAAACAGTCTTGTTAAGCTACTGGACCTACACCGCTCTTCCAAGGGGCATTTAAACCGTCTTGTTAAGCTACAGCGACCTGCACGTCGCTTCCAAGGGCCATTTAAGCCTTCTTGGTAAGCTACTGCGACCTGCAAGCCTCTTCCAAGGGGCATTTATACTGTCTTGTTAAGCTACTCCGACCTGCACGTCTCTTCCAAGGTGCATTTAAAACATCTTGGTAAGCTACTGCAACCTGCACGTCTTTTCCAAGGGGCAATTAAACCATCTTGTTAAGCTACTGCGACCTCCACCGCTCTTCCAAGGGGCATTTAAACCATCTTTTTAAGCTACTGCGACTTGCATGTCTCTTCCAAGGGGCATTTAAACCGTCTTGGTAAGCTACTACGACCTGCAAGCCTTTTCTAAGGGGCATTTAAACTCTTTTGTTCAGCTTCTGCGACCTGCACGTCTCTTGCAAGGGGTATTTAAACCGTCTTGATAAGCTACTGCGACCTGCACGTCTATTCCAAGGGGCATTTAAACCATCTTGTTAAGCTACTGCGACCTCCACCTCTCTTCCAAGGGGCATTTAAACCATCTTATTAAGCTACTGCGACCTGCACGTCTCTTCCAAGGGGCATTTAAACCGTCTTGTTAAGCTACTGCGACCTGCACATCTCTTCCAAGGGGCATTTAAACTGTCTTGTTAAGCTACTGCGACCTCCACCGCTCTTCCAAGGGGCATTTAAACCTTCTTGTTAAGCTACTGCGACTTGCACGTTTCTTCCAAGGGGCATTTAAACCATCTTGTTAAGCTTCTGTAACCCCCACCACTTTTCCAACTGGCATTTAAACCGTCTTGTTAAGCTACTGCGACCTGCACGTCTCTTCAATGGGGCATTTAATCCGTCTTGTTAAGCTACTGCGACCTGCATGTCTCTACCAAGGGGCATTTAAACCTTCTTGTTAAGCTACTGCGACCTACACCGCTCTTCCAAGGGGCATTTAAATTGTCTTGTTAAGCTACTGCGACCTGCACGTCTCTTCCAAGGGGCATTTAAACCATCTTGTTAAGCTACTGCGACCTGCACATCTCTTCCAAAGGGCATTTAAATCGTCTTGCTAAGCTACTGCGACCTGCACTTCTCTTCCAAGCGGCATTTAAACAGTCTTGTTAAGCTGTTGCGACCTGCATGTCTCTTCCAAAGGGCATTTAAACTGTCTTGTTAAGTTACCGCGACCTACACCGCTCTTCCAAGGGGCATTTAAACCGTCTTGTTAAGCTACTGCGACCTGCACGACTCTTCCAAGGGGTATTTAAATCGGCTTGGTAAGATACTGCGACCTCCATCGCTCTACCAAGGGGCATTTAAATCGTCTTTTTAAGCTACTGCAACCTGCACGTCTATTCCAAGGGGCATTTAAACAATTTTGTTAAGCTACTGCAACCTCCACCGCTCTTCCAAGGGGCAGTTAAACCATCTTGTTAAGCTACTGCGACCTCCTCCGCTCTTCCAAGGGGAATTTAAACCATTTTTTTAAGCTACTGCGACCTGCACGTTTCTTCCAAGGGGCATTTAAACCATCTTTTTAAGCTACTGCGACCTGCACGTCTCTTACAAGGGGCATTTAAACCATCTTGTTAAGCTACTGCGACTTGCACGTCTCTTCTAAGGGGCATTTAAACCGTCTTGTTAAGCTACTGTAATCTCCACCACTTTTTCAAGGGGCATTTAAACAGTCTTGTTAAGCTACTGCAACCTGCACGTCTCTTCCAAGGGGCATTTAAACAGTCTTGTTAAGCTACTGGACCTACACCTCTCTTCCAAAGGGCACTTAAACCGTCTTGTTAAGCTACAGCGACCTGCACGTCTCTTCCAAGGGCCATTTAAGCCTTCTTGGTAAGCTACTGCGACCTGCAAGCCTCTTCCAAGGGGCATTTATACCGTCTTGTTAAGCTACTGCGACCTGCACGTCTCTTCCAAGGTGCATTTAAAACATCTTGGTAAGCTACTGCAACCTGCACGTCTTTTCCAAGGGGCAATTAAACCATCTTGTTAAGCTACTGCGACCTCCACCGCTCTTCCAAGGGGCATTTAAACCATCTTTTTAAGCTACTGCGACCTGGACGTCTCTTCCAAGGGGCATTTAAACCGTCTTGGTAAGCTACTACAACCTGCAAGCTTTTTCTAAGGGGCATTTAAACTCTTTTGTTAAGCTTCTGCGACCTGCACGTCTCTTGCAAGGGGCATTTAAACCGTCTTGATAAGCTACTGCGACCTGCACGTCTATTCCAAGGGGCATTTAAACCGTCTTGTTAAGGTACTGCGACCTCCACCTCTCTTCCAAGGGGCATTTAAACCATCTTATTAAGCTACTGCGACCTGCACGTCTCTTCCAAGGGGCATTTAAACCGTCTTGTTAAGCTACTGCGACCTGCACATCTCTTAAAAGGGGCATTTAAACTGTCTTGTTAAGCTACTGCGACCTCCACCGCTCTTCCAAGGGGCATTTAATCCGTCTTGTTAAGCTACTGTGAGCTGCATGTCTCTTCCAAGGGGCATTTACACCATCTTGTTAAGCTACTGCGACTTGCACGTCTCTTCCAAGGGGCATTTAAACCGTCTTGTTAAGCTACTGCGACCTGCATGTCTCTTCCAAGGGGCATTTAAAACATCTTGTTAAGCTACTGCAACCTGCACGTCTTTTCCAAGGGGCATTTAAACCGTCTTATTAAGCTACTGCGACCTCCACCTCTCTTCCAAGGGGCATTTAAACCATCTTGTTAAGCTACTGCGACCTGCACGTCTCTTACAAGGGGCATTTAAACCATCTTGTTAAGCTACTGCGACTTGCACGTCTCTTCTAAGGGGCATTTAAACCGTCTTGTTAAGCTACTGTAATCTCCACCACTTTTTCAAGGGGCATTTAAACAGTCTTGTTAAGCTACTGCAACCTGCACGTCTCTTCCAAGGGGCATTTAAACAGTCTTGTTAAGCTACTGGACCTACACCTCTCTTCCAAAGGGCACTTAAACCGTCTTGTTAAGCTACAGCGACCTGCACGTCTCTTCCAAGGGCCATTTAAGCCTTCTTGGTAAGCTACTGCGACCTGCAAGCCTCTTCCAAGGGGCATTTATACCGTCTTGTTAAGCTACTGCGACCTGCACGTCTCTTCCAAGGTGCATTTAAAACATCTTGGTAAGCTACTGCAACCTGCACGTCTTTTCCAAGGGGCAATTAAACCATCTTGTTAAGCTACTGCGACCTCCACCGCTCTTCCAAGGGGCATTTAAACCATCTTTTTAAGCTACTGCGACCTGGACGTCTCTTCCAAGGGGCATTTAAACCGTCTTGGTAAGCTACTACAACCTGCAAGCTTTTTCTAAGGGGCATTTAAACTCTTTTGTTAAGCTTCTGCGACCTGCACGTCTCTTGCAAGGGGCATTTAAACCGTCTTGATAAGCTACTGCGACCTGCACGTCTATTCCAAGGGGCATTTAAACCGTCTTGTTAAGGTACTGCGACCTCCACCTCTCTTCCAAGGGGCATTTAAACCATCTTATTAAGCTACTGCGACCTGCACGTCTCTTCCAAGGGGCATTTAAACCGTCTTGTTAAGCTACTGCGACCTGCACATCTCTTAAAAGGGGCATTTAAACTGTCTTGTTAAGCTACTGCGACCTCCACCGCTCTTCCAAGGGGCATTTAATCTGTCTTGTTAAGCTACTGTGAGCTGCATGTCTCTTCCAAGGGGCATTTACACCATCTTGTTAAGCTACTGCGACTTGCACGTCTCTTCCAAGGGGCATTTAAACCGTCTTGTTAAGCTACTGCGACCTGCATGTCTCTTCCAAGGGGCATTTAAAACATCTTGTTAAGCTACTGCAACCTGCACGTCTTTTCCAAGGGGCATTTAAACCGTCTTATTAAGCTACTGCGACCTCCACCTCTCTTCCAAGGGGCATTTAAACCATCTTGTTAAGCTACTGCGACCTGCACGTCTCTTCCAAGGGGCATTTAAACCGTCTTGGTAAGATACTGCGACCTGCAAGCCTTTTCTAAGGGGCATTTAAACCCTTTTGTTAAGCTTCTGCGACCTGCACGTCTCTTGCAAGGGGCATTTAAAACGTCTTGGTAAGCTACTGCGACCTGCACTTCTCTTCCAAGGGGCATTTAAACCATCTTGTTAAGCTACTGCGACCTGCACGTCTTTTCCAACTGGCATTTAAACCGTCTTGTTAAGCAACTGCGACCTGCACGTCTCTTCCAAGGGGCATTTAAACTGTCTTGTTAAGCTACTTGTTATGTTCTGCTACCAAAGCTAAGGAAAGAGAGGAGATCTGTCCCTACTATAAGACTCAGCTGAATCCCTACGATGTAACAGGGAACCTGATCCTGCGATCAGACCTGTTAAAGTCCTAATCTAGTCTGTACGGAGACCTATAGATGTGGGGAGGGAATCCCTACAAGTACTAAGGACTGGGAGGAATATGGGACACCTCCTAACAGAAATAGTAGCAGACAGAAGAACAAACAAAATAGATAGAACATAGAGGTCCGTAGACCAAGCAAACTAACAGAGTTAGATACAGAGCACAGGCTAGCAAGAAAGTAGATATACAATGAAGTCCAGCAAAGCCAGAAGGGCGGAGCAGGATTAAATAGGCCAACAAGGTCATGTGACCAGCAAAGGAAAAAAAACCTAACAGCAAGGTTCTAACAGTACCCCCCCTTCTAAGAGGATCCTCCGGATCCCCTAGGACCAGGCTTATCAGGAAATCTCCTGTGAAACGCTCTGATAAGTCTGGACGCGGAAACATCATCTGACCTCACCCAAGAGTTATCCTCGGGTCCGAAACCTTTCCAGGCCACAAGATACTGCAAACTACCTCTATACCGTCTAGAGTCAAGGATGCGAGAAATTTCATATTCCCCGTCCTCCACCACCGGAGGAACAGAGGCAGAGGCGTCACCATCTGACACGACAGCTTTTTTTAACAGAGAGACATGAAAGACCGGATTAATTCTCCAGGAGGTAGGAACCTCCAACCTAACAGCAGATTGGTTGACAACCTGAAGCACCTTAAAGGGCCCTACAAACTTGGGACCCAATTTCTTAGAAGGAATCCTCAACCGCAGATTCCTAGAGGACAACCAAACCATGTCACCAACAGCGAACAAAACCTCCTGTCGTTTCCTATCAAAGTAGTCTTTAGATTTTCTGTTGGCCTCCTGAAGATTACCACGCACATCCGTCCAAACTCTTTCCAAATCACCGGAAAAATTCTCCTCCTCAGGCACGGCAGATCCCAACTTGGAGAACGACCCAAACGACGGATGTCTCCCAGAACAACAAAAAAAAGGCGAACAACCAGCAGAGGAAGATGTATGATTGTTCAGAGCAAATTCGGCAAGTGGCAGAAACTCAGACCACCCCTCTTGATTGTCTGCCACAAAACAACGCAAGAACTGCTCAACATCCTGGTTTTTCCTTTCTGTCTGGCCATTAGATTCAGGATGGTATCCGGACGAAAACGACAAATGAATTCCCAACCTGTCACAAAAGGCACGCCAAAAACGAGCCACGAACTGAGGACCCCTATCAGAAACAATGTCAGTAGGAACGACATGAAGTCTGACAATTTCCTTGACAAAGGCCTTAGCGAGAGTTTTAGCGCAGGGCAGTTTGACGAAGGGAACCAAGTGACACATCTTGCTAAAACGGTCCACGACCACCCAGATGACAGTAAAACCCTCAGAGGGGGGAAGGTCAGTTATAAAGTCCATAGCCAAATGTGTCCAAGGAGCACTGGGGACCTCCAAAGGACAAAGCAACCCCGCAGCAGGAGTATGTGAGGACTTGGATCTAGCACATATAGTACATTGGCGCACCCACTTAATGACTTCCTTCTGCCATCCAGGCCACCAAAAACTGCGACCCACCAGTCTCTTGGTCTCAGAGATTCCGGGATGACCTGCCAACCGAGATTCGTGACACTCAACAAACAAATCTCTCCTAAAGGTCCCAGGCACAAACAACCTCCCATGAGGAGTGTTAGATGGGGCATTCTCCTGAGCTTTAAGAATCTCATCTTCCAAAACGGAGTCTAAAGCAGCTATCACAACACCTTCTTGTAAAATGTTTTCCTCTTTCTCAGCACCGACTATGGGAGAAAAACTGCGAGACAAGGCATCCACCTTAACATTCTTAGTACCAGGGATGTAAGTAACGGAGAAATTAAACCGCGAGAAAAACAGTGCCCACCTAGCCTGACGGGCATTCAGGCGCTTGGCAGCATCAAGATATATCAGATTTTTATGATCCGTAAGAACCTGAACGGGAAATTCCGCACCTTCCAAGAAGTGGCGCCAGTGTTCAAATGCAAGTTTAATAGCCAATAATTCCCGATTACCAATATCGTAATTCAATTCAGTCTCCGAAAATTTTTTGGAAAAAAAGGCACAAGGATGTAATCCATCCCCGTTATCCTGAGACAGCACTGCGCCAACCCCCACAGAGGAAGCATCAACCTCAACCAAAAACGGCCTAGCAACATCAGGCTGCATAAGGATGGGAGCAGAGGTGAACCTCTCCTTGAGATACACAAAAGCTTCAATGGCCTCAGAAGACCACTGAACCGCATCAGCACCTTTCCTGGTGAGATCAGTCAGAGGTTTGACAATACTAGAAAAATTTTTTATGAATTTTCTATAGTAATTGGCGAAACCCAAAAACCTCTGTATCGATTTCAAACCAATAGGCCTAGGCCATTCCTGCACAGCCTGAACCTTAACCGGATCCATCTCAAAACCTTTGCTGGAGATAATGTAGCCCAAAAAACTAATTCTCTGTACAGCGAACTCACATTTCTCCAGCTTAGCAAAAAGCGAATTGTCCATCAATAACTGTAATACCTCACGCACGCTCCGCCAATGAGAC